>NW_027412702.1:21478970-22817905 GCF_025532065.1 Leptinotarsa decemlineata
TGAAATTAGTTTGAAATATCACTTCTGTCGGGCGCCCCGAGACACACATGCTTTTTTCAAAGATCTCCTCCTCGATGTGACGATTTAGTGACTTGACGAAAGCATGCTAAAGACCACACGTTTTGCTTGTTCGACTTCATAGCTTCAATTTTGCCGTCGGACAAAAATAATCGTAAGGCATTTGCAGGAAATCTTCGAGTGGAGCATTTGAGCGTAGAGCTAAATCGATTGGAAGATTTGAAAATAGCCCTCCATCATTCAAAACCAAGTCATCAACTGTTAGCTTAACATTTATTGGTGGTGGAAGAAGCCTGTTGTCTAGAATTCTGAATAGGAATGCTGCTCGACAGCATTTTATGTTTCTATATTTTACAATTTCCAGCAAGTTTTGCTTGCATTCACATATTTTCAGAAGAATCTCCGAAAATGCGTTTCGTTCTCAGACATTATATGATATGTAGCTTTGCTATATGTGTGAATGAGTAAATAACTACTGCTTCTCGATTTTGCACCACATTTTGAAATGATAAATTCTTATAAATTTCGCCGTTACTCATCGCGTAACGGCGCCAGTTTGTCTGGTATCCATTTCTTACACGCATACGTTAGCGGACGGCAGGCTCCTCCTCTCTCGCTGGGCGTTAGGCATATACTATTGAGAGTGTTATGGAAATCTAACCACCAAGCACGAAGCATTCTTATATTATGTGAAACGTGCCTCAAAATTATACAATTTCAATATTAAATAGTTCTACTCAAATAAGCTCAAATTATCACTTATGTCGGGCATCCCGAAACGCACACGTTTTTTTTCAATGTCGAAAACATTTTATATCACAGTATTATTGACTAGTGATACCAAAATCAGTGGTGTTGTTGCATTCAATTCATTATTCCTTCGAGAATAACGAAATGAAATGCAGCAAATCGATTCACTACAGAAACTTCCATTATAACATAGATAACAACCATTTTCGCGTGCAGAACGGCTATGACTTCATTTCCTAATGAGATTTTACGTATTCGGTAGGTTCAACAAAGCCAAAACACAATTCCATGTTTAACCGGAAATAATTTATCTTTCGTACTACAATCTACGCAGATTATTTTACCAGGAAAGGAAACAATTGAAAAACAACCGCTGTAAATCTCTGTTCATACGTTTACTTTTGCGACAATGCCCAAAAAGGAATTGTTCCCCATTTTCAATAAAGATATAATTTAATCTCTTGGTTTTCTCTTGAATACCAATTCTGGTTAATATGCAAATTGCCGGCCAAATTGTTTCCGAATGGAACTTGTATGAATGGAGGAAATTCACTTGAAAACTTCCGAGGATAAATTTCTTCATTTGTTTTCTGATTCCAGATTAGTGTTTATTTGCAATGCAGAATTATTCGAAGGCAAAAATATGCATTGAATTTTTTCTTAGCGAAAGAGTTGAATATTTCAAGCGCTAAACATATTTGCGGTTGTTACCATTGACTAATTAATTATAATTCTTTCAAATACTCTTTCGTAAATATCATTATCATCGATATGAAACTAGCCACCCTGTCATATAGAAATATTATTTCAGAAAAAAGTATTTTAGTTACTTATGTCCTAATAAAAAGATTTTTTTAAATTGTGGACGATAATTTGGAACATCAAGAGTAGATTCACTATCTATTTTTGAACCTCTGTTCAAATAAATGAAATTCATAAAAGCGCTGGATATTGAAAAACCATATGGTGACTACCTGAAATACATAAACTATAACCATATAGTAATCAACTTCGTGGTTGAATTGAGGTATTTTTGTTCTGCTAAAGAAATGGTTCTTTCAACTAATAATATCATGTAATTTTTCTTGGCATGTATCACATACTTAAATTGGAACGATACAGAGAAGATTAGCATGGCCGCTGCGCAAGGATGACATGCAAAATAATGAGGCGTTCCACATTTTTATGTTAGAGCCAACGGTCATGTTCCCCAATTTCTCAGTGAATACACACGATTGAATCTCTCAACACAATATACTGTGATGGGTCTGAAAGTGATTATGGTACTGATCTATATATTAAACAAACATATTATTTTCCAATTTCACTTTTCCAATAAGACTTCGATTCACACAGCGGAGGCTTATTCTCTACTTCAAGCTCTATTGTGGGTTAAACATAATGGCGATGCTAGTTCAGTCAATTCATCGGATTCAAAATCTGTTCTTCTTTCCTTTACTAACTTCAACAGACATATCAATAAAAAATCACTCATTCATGATGAAAACCTTTTTCCGCAAGACATACTCTCAGGCGTTAGGAAAGACGTCTAAATTGCGGAAGACTCTGAAAACTATCTTAATCTTAATCGAAAAATCATCTCACAAGGGCAGCTTCAATTCTTCAAGATTCTACGCCACTACCATAACACGAATGCACATCAACCATGGTCAATTTTCCACACAATTGGCAAAAATAGGCATTATGCTCATGTATCCATGCTGTCTTCTAGCCAAAGTCTGTTCCATCATCGCTTTGCAGTAGCCATTCCGTTGCAGATAATTTTGATTGTTTTCCAGTCTCTTCTCGAAACTTTCCTTCGTATTACAGACCCCGAAGGCACGGTCTAATAGAGCCTTGATGATTCCTGTTTAAGTCGATTGATGGTGGTTGTATTCGTGATTCAGATACTGTCCCGTGTGAGTGGGTTTTCGGTAAACGGATATTAGCCCCTGGGTATCGATCCTCTTCACCAATACGTCTAGGAATGGCAATTCCTTGTGGACTTCCTTCTCCATTGTGGAAGGTCTTACGCTGTTAATGTGTTTCAGGAAGGCGTTCAGTTCTGTATTCCCATGGTTCCACATTATAAAGGTGTCGTCAACGTATCTCAATCAGACTCGGGGTTTCTTATGGGCGTTTTCGAAGGGCAGAGTTTCAAACCACTCCATATATATGTTGGCTATAACTGTTAAAAGTGACGATCGCTTGGACAGCTTCTCATCATGTGTAAAGAATTCGTCCTTCAGTTGGAACAGTTTCGTGCACAGCATTCTAGTAATCCCATAATTACTTCTATAGGTAAGTTCTTTTTATCTTCTCGTCTTCGGATAGCTTCCTCTGATGATTTGGAGTACTTCTTCAACCGGAACGTTGGTGTAAAGGCTATCCACGTCGAAACTGATTAATTGATCTTGCTTTGCGACTTCGATTGCCCCTAGTAGTTCGACAAAATGTCTTGAATTCCCCACAAAAGATGATGTTTTTTTCTGTAATGTTTGTATTACTGGGAGTAAAAATCTAGACAAGTGTTGAGTAGCCGAATCTCTGGAACTGATGATCGGTCTGTTCAATTGTTCTATTTTTACTCATATTTTATTCCACTGTAATTTTATTTCGGATTTTTTTGCTCAATATAATTGTTATTTTCATATTTTGTTTTTGATTTTTCCTCTGTATTGTTTTTTTTGAAAATTTGAAATCTTTTTATATAATCGGCCAAACCGTGTTGGACGCTGGTTCAAGCATCAGGCTGAACGATCAATTTTCACTTGCTATCGCAAGTCAAAAGGTGAGACCTCGTTAGTCCTCAGCTCGCACAAATTCCAACTTCTGAGGGTTGTTCGTAGGGGTGCGACAGCTGATTAACGGAAAAACAGAATTTTTAAACAGATTTTCAATATAAGACAAGTCCGAACTGGTGAAATTCATCTGTCTGTGTCTGTTCTGTTTGAAATATGTTTTTCCGAACTAACGAGGTCTTACCTTTTAACGTATGATTCCTAATGTTCGACATTATTTTTGTTTTAGCCAACAAACCGTTCAGTATGTAACCGTAGATTTTTGAAGAGAAATTCTTCTTTCCCTATTTTTTCACAAAAAAATATTGAGTGAGAATATAGATGATTGAAAGAGTAATTCAAATATGGTAATATGAGATCTGTTTCTAAAATGAGATGAATGTTGAAAATTAACGAATTTTGAATTAATGAATTTTGATTTGATACACTCGACTTGAACATAGAGAACTTGAACTCTAGAATGAATGGTTATCTATAGAAAGTAGGCTTACATATTTAACGGTGATTCATATTTACAAAATGTTACATAACCTTCCACCCTCATATTTTGACCAATTTGTAATTTTTAATGATCAAATCCACCAGTATAATACTAGAATAAAAAAAAATCATGTAAATAATCAAACAAAAACATTCGAGTCTTCTAACAGTCTTATTCTGTTCAAAAGAAATTTATTAGACCATTTAAGAGACCATTAAGGTATTATGTGATACTTTTTATCTTTTATTTATTTTTGTATTTTCAATTATCGTAGGAGAGACTACTTATTAACAAATATAAGTAGTTTTTTTTTATTATTGTATTTATATGTATATTAATGTTAACATTACTATCATTGTTGTATATTAGGATGTATCCTTTTTGAATTAATAAAGCAAGCATTTCAATAAATCCACAGTTTCAGTCTTTCAGTTTGATAGTGAGAGGCATAAAAATTCGAAGTGTTTTGGTAAATCGGCGATTTTCTGCTATCGAACCTGCTTTTTTTTGTTATTGATTATCAATATTTTCTAACTGAAGACATTTTTGTTCATGTGATGTACTGCTCCTGATAGTGGAAATTGAGATTTCTATTAGCTGAAACGATATGAGTGTGAAATCGATGGAGAAAGAATCAAAATCACCAATATATTCATCTGAAATTCAATTCGAATATTCCCATATTTGCGATTCCAAGAAAACAAAGTTCATCTATCTTCAATTCCTGAAACCGCTAGTAAATTGGATAACATTGGATAACAATAAACCCCGCCTAATTCTCCAAACACTCGGAAGTTTTAATGTTCGTCACTCGACTTTTGGTTCCTTCGGCTTCAACACAATCTGCTACAAATTTCATTCGTTCCATTTGAAACTTGTTATAAAGTTTTCGGATTATTAATAATCCAATTATGAGAGAACAAATTCACCTGGGAAAACAATGGCGTAATCAATAATGTTTGTGCAAACTTTGTTCTTAGTTTGCTCACAAATCAAATCCTACAAACAACTTTGGTTTTTGCCAAGACAATAGTAAGAAATTTGCATTGGAAATGATACAGAATTGGGTTTCATAAGACTATTTGGGAAAGAGCGGATTACGTTTCATAAATCTCATGTATCAAGTTACGAAATGAGAGTATTTGAAGTAAGTGAAATGAAAACTTTCAACAGGTTAAATGTCTATGAGATATCGTTCTGTAGTTGTCAAATAAGCTGATACAAATTATGTTTACACGGTTGATACATTTGTTATGATTGTCTCAAGTGTGAATGGCTATTTTGAAGCCCACCATGAAACTCTTGAATCAGCTCACAGATGCTTGGAGCTGTCTTAGAAGCTTGGTACTAGAAGTATGTCCCTGTAATAATCCTAATACTTGAGAGTGAGATTTTGATCCAATAACGATATTGTTGTCATTTTTCGGGATACAAGTTTAAATACATTTCCGATGTCCTAACACTGTTTCTATCGTATCTGTAATGAATTTGTATCAAAAATTCAGTGACTTGTGCAATAGCAAAATATCATTGAGTGTAACAAATTGAAAGTCAAATTAAGAAACATCAAAGTGTAAACCTATTATGATAAGAATTATTTCTTTCAATATCTCCAATTTTTCGAAAAATAAAAATAACTAATGATACATCACTGAAAAGGTAGAATCTGGTTCTATTCAAAACAGAAAGAATCCAATGCAGCGCCCATTAGAAAAAATTAAGTTGATGATGATAGCCGGAAGACGAAACGTCGGATAGCTAATCTGAAAACATCATTATTTAGCAAGAAAGAAGTGGTAATGTGGAAGTGAAATTTATTTTCCAATACTTTGAAAAATAAAGCCAGAAAAAAAACATTTTCCGAAATATGTTTTTTCTGGATATCTCCGGGTATACTCGGACTTCAACGGTATATTGTTGGTCAGGTAAATGCGCAACTTTCCTTCTATTCAACCATCTTCGTATCTCTCATAGTTTCCGAGATCCCAATGGTGAGGATCGATTCTGAAACACCCTGTATAGCACTAGAGATTTTGATATCAGTCCAACAATTCGATCGTCTATCTGTAGATGAGTTGGGAAGAATCTGTTGAAAATATGTTGTGCGAGCTGAGCAATAACGAGGTCTTACCTTTTTACGTGTGGTTCCTAACACGGGTTGGACGATAGGTAGTGAAAATCGGCCTTGCGGTTTGAACCACCGGGTCACAAAGCGGTGGATTGACTGAGTGAAGCAAATCACCCACGTCAATACACCAGGCTACCGTCCACCCAGAATGATTCACAAAATCTCGTAAGTTCTAGATTTTCATCATTTTCTTCCATTTTACCGCTGTTTTACATTTGACATTCCTTGACATCAAAAGCAGATGTATCGATCTACTTCATTCTCTCGTTCAGATAAACATAATGAGGTGAGAAGCTACAATGAAAGGACTGAGCGATCGATGAAACACAAAAGACTAGTTAGGCCCTCAAGGTTGACTTTTTCCAGTATAATGGTAACGAAGATGATATGGAGCACGAATGCACTCAATCAATCAACTGAATGAGATAACACTGACAGTGCACGCTTTTTTGTTTTGATACGTTCCTATAAATGCAGGAAATTTCAGATTTAAATGACGTGAATGTTTGTTCAATATGAAATATTCAATTTATGAGAATGATTGCATGCAATATCTGATAGTTTTCATCCGATAATAACCTAGGTAATGATATATGATATATGACTATGGACTATGGAGTTATTATACCATAACACAGCTCTACAAAAAAAAAAAAAATTGTGTTGCCCTGGATATTTTTGCAAATTTTTATGTTTTCGAGTGCCTAAATCACGAATATATCTATGAAAATACTGAATGTGCTCTATTTTTCATGATTTTTACGTATCTTGTATTTTTAATAATAATCGGCTTGTTAGTAAAAAAAAAATTATTTTCTCAGTCATGATTAGGCTTCTGCACAACTTCTTTGCGCGTACAAACATCACGTGATCCCCACTTCTGGGGCTCCTTGCTCTGCAAAACAGTTGAGAACTCAGTTATTTGATAATATTGAAGTACTAACACGGAAATCTGGATGAGTTGTTATATGTTAATATTTTGTTTCAATTGTTGAGTGTCCGTTCTAATATATTTATCTTGTCTTTTTAAACATGAGTTTGTCACGAAGGAAGTGCAAATATAGTAGTGAATTATTCTGTAATATTTGTGGTATTTATATATCAAAAAAACAAAAAAGAAATATCACAGACTTTGTTAAGGAAACTTATGATGAATATTTCGGTTTTAAAATGGACAAATTAGATAAATCACGGGTTCCTAATAAAGTTTGTGAGTCTTGCGTTGAGTCTTTGCGGTTGTGGAAAAAAGGACAACGTTCTGGATTAGACTTTGGTATTCCTATGATCTAGATGGAGCCTGAGAATAATTTCAATGATTGTTACTTCTGCGTAGTAGATGCTAAAGGTTTTAATCGAAATAAAACGTGAAGAAATCCAGACTTACAGTCTACAAAATGTCCTGTTTTACACAGTGAAAATCTCTCTCGGCCTATTTATGTTTCAAAAGTGATTCGCATGCCCTCAGAAACAATGATGTTGCCAAATTCACAGAAATCGAATCAGTCTACCAGTGAAAGTGAATGGGAGGGTGAAACATCTACGCCAAAGTTGTTTTCTCAGTCTACAGTTAGCAAAATTGAAAAAAAGTGTCTTGAAACTGGACCTGTAAAAAATATTGGAAAACCAGGTAGAAATATTCAATTCACTGATGAAAAAAAGTTAGATGTACTTCTAGAAAATCCGCATAAGACAACTCGAGAACTTGCCGCCGACAATGATATAAGTAAATCATCTGTTTTGAGAGTTTTGCATAAAGAAAAATACCACTTTTACGAAGTTCAGTTGGTTCTGGAGTTAAATGATGATGATCCTGATAGAAGGCAAGAATGCTGTGAATTGATGATGGACAGAATGAATGCAGATTTGCAGTTCATAAACAAAATAGTGTTTTCTGATGAAGCGACGTTTCATTTAAATGGAATAGTTAACAGACAGAACTGTAGATATTAGAGCAGAGAAGATCCTCACTGGATGTGACCGACTCACTCTCAATATTTTAAAACAGTTAACGTTTGGGCTGGTATCATCAACAATAAAATTATTGGCCTTATTTTTTTGAGGGCACTGTTAATGGTGAGGTTAATCTAGATTCTTTGATTAACTTTTTAGTGTCTACATCACAAATACATTTTCCTGATGTTAATCATCTATTTACTACCAACAAGACGGAGCTCCACCGCATTTCGCACGTACAGTAAGAACTTATTTAAACGAGGTTTTTTCCAATAGGTGGTTTGGAACACGTGGAACGATCGAATGGCCGGCTAGATCCCCCGATTTGACTCCTCTCGATTACTTCTCATGTGGTTATTCAAAATCTAAAGTATATTTTAATAGACCAAACAATATTGCTGATTTGAAAGTTGGGATAACGGAAGAAATTAAAAAAATAACCCCCGAGGTCTTACAAATTGTTGTACGAGAATTCCAAAATAGCCTCGGTTATTGTCAAGAAGTTAATGGTGGTTATTTTGAACATTCAATTCAATCGTAAAATACATTTTAAAATACATTCTAAATATTTTGTGGCATTATTATCTTCATTCTACGTAAAGTTTTGTGATACCTAAAAATCAATTTTCTCAGTTATGATTACACCAAACTTGAAAAACTTCATATTGCTGAACAGAGGACTAAAATCTCTTTCCATATCTCTTATAATTCAGAAGGGGTGCTGGAGGGGGTTGAATTGTCAATTTAAGAATAAAAATCGACCTGTTTCAGGTTTTTTTCACATTGTACATAATAACGCTGAAAGTGAATTTATTCCATACATATGGACCGCACTGTAGAATCAATTATGCAAAATTTTAGTACTTACCCACAACCATATCTAAATATCCCATGCCATTGGTTCAATTTTATTGGGGCAGTGACATGAATTGAAATTCGGAGAATGACGCATAACTTTATAAGAGTCGCGTATGATTTGAGGATGTTGACATCTGGATATCAATTTCATGTCAGTTTTATTGCTGATAGGAAGAAGTATTTTATTGCTGTAAAACTCTGGTGGCCTAGCCTTCAATTTTTTTATAATTCCATCGGTTTGAGGAAAATTTGTGGATTGGTCTCCTGTCGATCCCATAGAAGGTGTCTATGTAAATATATCATCTGTAATAACGTACAAAAAAATTAAAAATAACATAAAAATCGTCTGAACAGTGGAATTAGATTTCTCAACCAAGAAATCCTCGTGAAATCTCACTCAGCTGTTACCAGTGTAAATGCTCCTTTCTAGTTTATTTATTCTTTTTGAATTAATTTTGGCAAATGCTGTTACCAGATACGGATTTCTCCACATCAAATTTTGGATTTCGGGCAATTCTGCAATTCTTTTTGAAATCTGATCATTTGGTATACATACTTATAGTTCTCTCTCGTCATATGGTTTCAGAACGATGCTGAATATGCTCTATCTCTAACTGTAACTTTTCAAAAGCCAGGAAAAAAATCAAGAATTCCTCTTCCCTCCTCCCCATTTCTCAAACTGTTCTTCGTAACAGTCGCCCACGTGCGTCGGTGGTCACCAGCAAACCTATACCACTGAATAGACAAAACTCACCTTTCCAGTGCTGGGATATTGATAAACTCATATTTGAATCCTGAGTAGTTTTCAGCTACGTAATATCATAATATATCAGACTGTATATGCCAATGAATATTGTTTATATAAACACTCCCAGTCTGACCATAATTTTACATTGTATGAAAGACAGATCCGGCGTTTGAAAAATTCTGAATTGAATAAATCTGTCTCTTACCGTAGTTAAAATGGGTATCACCATACATAGCTTTCGCAAGATATCACACATCCATATTTCCGAGTTAGTTGTAATCGAGCTTAGCTCATCACACTTCAGTTCTCCCAGTAATTCTGTATTCAGTATTCTCACCCAAAACTGATGTACGGAACTCGTCTTTGACTATAGACACGTAGCCAGATGTTTAATATGTATTAATCTCTTGGAACCCCTCATCAGGCGCCCGACCAAATAACATAACTTTTGTAGAGAAACTTCCCCACTTGTGTCATATATGGAAATGTGCCGCTCGTGCATTATTTATGGGAAGGCACAAGAGCGACAGTGAGACTCGTTGTTTTGAAATTATATATTTAGTACGTAGAGCCTACGTTGGTAAGACTTGGAGTAAATTAGAGTTTTAATGCACACATTTCTTTTAGGACACATTTCCCATAACGGATGAAATTTTCGCTGATAAGAATAATGCTTTTTAACGAAAATCTAGTCTTGCGATTGTTAGATAATAGTTCATATTAGTGTTTCTTCATTCGATACATTCAGTTCGCTGGCTTTCATCGTCTCCAACTCCATCGCCAACCACCTTATTGAAAGTCTAACAAACTCCTGTTGACTTCATGCAAGATTTTGTTGACAAAAAAACTCGTGTCACATTTTTAAATATGGCTGAAAGGTCACACCATTACATGCAACGAAAATTGGCAGAACTCACCTCTCTTGTTTATAGAAACGATACTGAGAAAAATGTTGACAGGGACATGAATGAAAAAACTATTTTGAAAAGATGAGTTCAAGTAGAATCGTCGTGAATTTTCGATTTTTCCAAATGAACGCTGATTCAAATTTCATGGATACTCCGTATGAACATACATAATACATACATAATACACTGATGTATTTGATCGAATTTCTGAAAGTTGACTGTTCATGTAGGTTTCGAAACTGTTTGTACATTTCACAAATCTTTGTTATTCCTAAAGACTTGAAATTTAAAAATGGAAAGTTCAATCTGTTCTGAGTTGCTGAATTAGAGCATAGGGTGTCTCTTGAAATTGCTCAAAATTCTTTACTGAAAATGACTTACAAAAAAAAACTATCCTCAAAAACGTTATTTTTCAACAATACACCAATAATAAATATGATTTTTTTTATATTTACAGAAGCATAATCTGGGTCTACCTGAAGAATGGTGAAATCAAATACCTAGAAAATGATATAACAAGGTCAGATGCAGTTACAACATTACATCTGTATCTCTCTGTATCTATAGAGTAGGAAGGGTGAGTGTAAGCCCACAGCATTTAGGCCACATGTGACCCATTGTACATCCTCCCGAAGAGTGGCCTTCCTAGATCATCGCCCATCCTGTCCTTTCCAGAAAAGTATACAGGTCTCTGCGGGACAGCTCCTTCATATTGGCGGGTGTAGGCCAAGACTCGTCAAACACACACTCTTTCATTGACGATAACTTTGGCACTCGTATAGGACATGCCTGATAGTCTCATCTTCCTGTTCACACATCCTGCATAGGGTGTGTCCACTAGCCCCATATTATGGAGATGTTTCCTTAGTTGACAGTGGTCAGTCAGAAATCCTACTGTTGAGTGTAGATGTTTAGTGGTCATTGCCAGATATTTCTTCGGCGCTAGCTTCCCAGGGTCGCCCAGGCTGATCCTGACAAGATTGCATCCTTTGATTCTATCCCATATCTTTAGGGATTGAGCATGGGTGTAACATTTGGCTAGTTCCGCAATTGTCGAAGTCATCAGGCCGTAGTTGCCACGGGGTCCTGATATTCTTAGTCCAGCCGCATCGTTGGCTCAAGAGTCGGCAATGCGATTACCTCAGGATACTATTATTATCTACCGAGGCTTTGGCTAAATCTTGGTGGCATTCTGGTACTAGCCTAGAGGTAACACGTTGTCTGTTCAAGGCTAATAGGGCTTGTCTACAACATTACATATTCCACTCTTCGAGGAAACTCATTTCCAAATAAGTCTTTTTCATTATGACTCAGAATGTTTAAATGTTCTTCCTGAAAACCTAAGAACTATAAATGGTATTCGAAACTGGCTTGAAAAGTCATAAACAAAGAAACCTTGGCTGTTACTCGCCTGCCAACAACTCACTAAAACCACTAGAATTGCATAGCCCTTCAATTCCACTCATTTTATTTATTGAGCGTATCCATTTTCTGTATTTGGAGATGTACATCTGTTTTTCCATTAATCAGCTATCACTCCCATACGAATAACAATTCTCAGAAGTTGAGAAACTTGTCCTTGCTAAGGACTAATGAGGTCCTACCTTTAAATGTGTATTACATGGTTCACATATCTTACTGAATAGATGGGAAAGTTCATTACAGGTATATTTCAAACCTAAATGTAACCCATACATTCAGCGGGATAACTCTGAAGTCCCATATATTATTTGAAATATTCATGTACAAATATGTATTCGATAAATGAATCAATGAACAAAAGGTGATTAGAACACCCAGCATATTCCTGATTCCGGAGACCAGAAAAGTCTAGTGTTGTTCAATATACCTTGAAGAATGACCATAGAATAAATGAACGCTGTCTAGACTTTTTGAGATGGTACATGACACTAGACTTTTCAAAGTTTTTGAGAGAAATAGTTAAGTTTGGGATAGGAACTATGACCAATGATAAAAATCCCGTATACGAAACAGACAATTGTTCATCTTGAAATCAATGACGCAATGAAAATTTGTTACTAATTTGTATTGAGCAATTATTGATGGGTTGTAGTTCTGGTATTCACTTGAATTTCGAATGAATAGCAGCTGAATAGTATGACAAGAATTGGAAATAGTAGAATAATTAGAAAAAAATACTTAAAACAACAACGAATGAAAAATAATAGTATTATTGTGAAAAAAGCGACGGGTGCTTGATAAACAAAAAATATGGCACAAAGCACCCAGGCTGTTTTTTCAAAATACTGGTATTTTCCGTTCGTTATTGTTTTAAGCTTATTTATGAAAAAATATTTCCAACTGTTTAGTTCCATGTTCTTCAAAAGCGTGTTTTTTAGTTTTTTTAACTATATTTATTTTTTCATTTTTCACTTTCATATGGTATAAAAGCTTTTTTTTTTTGTAGACTTTTCAAACTATATTTATTTTATTTGAACTTTGAGATTAATCAGCCGTATATTGTTTAAAAAAATGACCATTGATATTTTCCGATTCCGGAGAGGGAGTCTGAAAATCAGCTACCATACCCAAGGCAGCAGGCGCGCAAAGGAGGGTTACAAATAAGGCAGCAGGTGCGCGTGTTAATAAAAAAAAATAGTTTTTTCATATGAAGAAATGCATGTAAAATAAGTTCGAATCATATCATGGAGGTTACATACAGCGCCATCTGCTCGCGAATAGATCAAGCAATAATATCGATAATTCTGGAGTTACAAACTGATAAATCAACAAAAATACATACATTCTGGTGAAGCTAATATGAAGCGTGTGATAATAATAATACTCTCATTCGGGATATCTTTCGCGGATGAACCCCACGGATGTTCATTACTCAATCGCATGAATTACGACACACTTCACTGCCACGAATACTGGCAAACATTGCATTACGAGTATATCGTATCGGAACTCACCCCACTGTGAATATCATGATCAATGGTATTTCTCAAACGAATTCCTTCTGTATACGAGACAGTAATTTTTATATTGGATCCATAAGATTTCGAACAAGACCGTAGAATTCAAAACCCAGCCATCGATCTTGTTCAATACCCTTCTAAAGCTTTATTCAGCGCAGGAAAGCAATTATCAAAGGCTTCTGGTGTATAAAGAACGATATCAAAAGGTTAGCTACCGCGTTTCTCTGGAAAAGTGTCAGCTTTGCGAATGTCCTTCGTTATTTTTCGTCTTTGTGCTTGGAGGGTCTATCAGAATTGAACAGGAGGGAAACAGTTTGTTACACAAATTGAGAAATGTCGGATCGAGGTTATTTTGATGAAAAAATATGTCGTCGGAGACTGGCTTCTTCTTCGTATTTCAGGCGTTATGAATTATAAGTGTGGTCTCGGAAATATGTGGTATCATTAGGAGACTCAAAGTTAAATGCTTGTTCATGTGTGATATTTTCCCAGTCATTCTTCGTATACAACGACACTTACAAATAGTCATGCAAAAAAATACAATTATATACATAGATTCATTCAACTACAATACATACTGTTTGTAGCAGGTTATATAAATAAACAGTCCGTGTTAGGAACCACACGTTGAAAGGTAAGACCTCGTCACTCCTTAGCTCGCACAAGTTTCTCAACTTCTGAGAGTTGTCGTTCGTATGGGGGCGACAGCTAATTAACGGAAAAACAGATTCTAAACAGATTTTTTGAACAGAATTCTAACACTAGAGTGAACATCTACATATACATATACTTCTGCATCATGAGTTATATATTCAATACCAAGATTACCAACTAACATTAACTTATTATATGTATGTTATATTCTTATACAACGATAATAATATCAAAAAACATTTCGTGGAGACTCTTCTACTCCGTAAAAACATCTAGATTAGAAATATTTTTTTCATTCTGATTCTCAAATGATCGAGGTTGAGATTGAGACTTAGATTCTGGTGATGTCTGGTGTTATAGATTTATCATTGTTATCTGATTACACCCTGTATATCGTTTTTAGTTGACATTTGTTAGTAGTCATCAAGGTTGATGTGAAAATATAAGTTTTGTTAAAAAAAAAAGTAATTCAAAAACATATGGTCCTTCGAGATATGCAAAGAAAGAACACCATGGATAGCATGAATGCAAGCAAATCTGCAATGGAGAAGAAAACATTAGAAAAATAGCTTATAGATCTAGAACTAGCCCTGAAAGTAGCAGAAATTGAAGAGAATAGTGATGAAAGTGAGTCAATGTCAATGTATCAGTCCCAAAAGCCTAACGTGGAAGATTGGATCGACGGTAAAACTCCATGGACAAACGGGCATGACGGTGAGGATAAGCATTCGATATTTATGGTAAAAGAAGATGAATTGGTAAGAGACTCTCATTCCAAAAATTGTCCGGAAAAGTATTCTACCCCTTTCTTTCATAACAATATGTATCAAATGACTTCCTCAGATGACAAAAATATTAACAAGGCAATCTCTGCCACGAGAACTTCCCATTTTTGACGGAAATCCAAGTGAATGACCCAATTTTATTTATCATTATAATAATTCTAACGTTATTTGTGGATTTTCAAACGAGAAAAATCAATCTAGACTATAGAAGTGCCTAAAAGGAAATGCCAAAAAAATTGTTCAATCCCTTTCAATAATGCCACAAAATGTTGACAAAGTTATTGATTTACTGAAGAATCGTTTTGGTCGGCCAGATCATATAATAATGATGTTGTTAGAGAAAATAAAGAAATTTACATCCGTGAGAGAAGAAAAGCTTGAGTTATTCATAGAATTTTCTGATGGAATCAAAAATTTCGTAGCTACTATAGAATCGCTCAATGAGAAAGAACATTTACATAATTCAATTCTAGTGAATGAAATAATGACTAAATTACCAACCTCATATCAGCTATCATGGGTAGAACACCTTTCTAAGTTAGTAAAACCACGATTCAAACTAGTAGAATTAGGAAAGTGGCTTGATGAAAAGGCAAATGCGGCTAGTCAAATTCAAATTCCGAAATATGACATTCAGGAAAATACGTCAAAATCAAAATATGTCAAAAAAGGAGTTACTTTAGCAACGAGTAAAAAATCTTGTATTTGCTGTAAGAAAAATGTGCATCATCTTACAGAGTGTTCTGAATTCAAGTCAATGACAGTAGATGGTAGGTGGTCAATAATAACAGAAAATAAGATATGCTTTTCTTGTTTGGGTTCTTATCATAATCTGAAGCAATGCAGAAAACGAAAGGTATGTGGATCCAACAATGTCCAAAGTTTCATCATAAGTTATTACATAAAGACGTTTCTCAGACTATTAATGAAGCCAATAATGTTGATGACTCTGCCATTGTTGAATCAAATTCTCACGTTTTCAATAATAAATCCGTTCTACTGAAAATTTTACCGGTAGTTGTCAGTTGTCGAAACAAAACAGCCAAACTTATGCACTTTTGGATGACGCATCAACAATTTTTTTAATAGATGAAGAATTTGCTAATTATCTTGGTCTTGACTGTCCCATACAAAGTCTTTCTCTACAATGGACTAATGACGATTTGCTTCATCAACGAAATGATTCTAAAGTTGTTTCATTTACTATCAGTTCCAAAGACAATGGTCCCAATTTTCAGATGCGCCATGTACGAACAACGATACTTTCTCTTCCCTCGCAGACAGTAGATTTCGATAAGATCAGGATGAAGTATCTATATATCCAGGACAAGATTTCGCCGTTGAAAGATGCTCAACCCAGGATACTCATCGGACAAGATAATTAGCCACTTCTAGTTAACAGAAAACTCATTTCTGGACCATGGAATGGACCCGCCCTGAGCAAAACATTTTTGGGATGGGTAATTTATGGAAATTTTTATGTCTCCAGTAGGAATGAACATATCGTCTGTCATATCAGTACCCACGGTCTCCGAAATGAGAAGGATGATTTGGATATTCTACACGAAATGGTTAGAGAAAGTTGGAAATTGGAAACTGTTCAAAGTATGTCTGATGGAGTTTTGTCGATTGAAGATAAGAGAGCACAACATATTTCGGACACAACAATGAAACGAAGTGGAGAGAGATTTGAAACAGGACTTCTATGGAAAAAAGATAACATTGTTCTTCCTGAAAGCAGAACAAATGCGCTAGAAAGACTGAACTATATTGAACGAAAAATGGATAGAGATGAGAAGTACGGTGAAATGTATTGCGGAAAAATTCAAGACATGAGGAAGAAAGGTTATAACAAGGAGTTGACAAAAAAATAAGCAAATAATGTGAATGAGAAAACATGGTATTTGGTGGGAAACCATGTGGATTATCCCGATTTTCGATTTGCTGCTCTTTGAAAAAACAATTTGTTTCTTACCGGTCAAATATAAACGGATGAAAATAGTGCAGGACTTCTTATACCAAAAAATTCCAGTTTTTCGAGGAGACGGTTCATGAGAAACAAACAAAATATTCCATGAGGTCACATAAAACTGAAACAATATCTGTTTGAATATTATCTTCAATCATGGTTAACCTTCAGTGATGACCCCGCCATATAATGATCCAGTGTTGATTCTCAAATTGTAATTGCCTCATTTAAAGCCATCAAATCAGCATAATGATAATAATGGATCAGCTGCATTCAAGAATATGAAGAAGTATGAAATTAATGAAAAAATAGTACCGATGTTTTTGTTACTCATTGACGAAGTTTAGCGCAACGCTTCTCAAACTCCATCAATATATACCACTTCATAATTAACAGTTACATAAAGAGAGCAATAACCAATAACGGTACCGGCACCTCAAGAAGAGGTGAGTTATAAATTACCCTCGATAAAATGATAATATATCATATGTCACAATCCAAAACCTAATCCAATTTGTATCTCACGTGATTGAATACGATTCCACTGGTTCACAATGTCCTTATCACACTAACGATTGAATATCCTGAAATATTTCATGGACTCATTTACTGAGATGAAGGGAATATCTTGAGGGTAGAACACGGATTGCGCCTAAACATACAAATTTCATCTGAATTTCGTGCCACCTGTCACTTTCCCGTACGGAATATTTGAAACACATTGAAATAAGATCAGGATCACTTTCCCCTCGGCAACAAAAATAGAAGGAAATACACTTTTCACAACAGACCTATCTCAGCGAAAGTGATGCTTGGTTGATGGTACTGAATATTTTATAAAAACGAAAAGGAAGTGAAATGGTTTCAATGGAGTTCCTTGTAGGGATTTTTTGTGGACTTCGTGATCTGCTCTTTCGTCGAGTATTTTTCAACAACTTCTGATTGTGTATTAGAAATCAAACATTATGGATTATTTTGATATTGGTATCCTCACGGAGAAATAACTCTGCTACATATTCCATTGGCGCCACACTTTGTTGGAATTTATAATTCAGTAGACAGCTTTCCAAAACTAGGAAGAGACTCGAGATTCAAGATTTCTATCTCCCTCTCTCTCACATACAGTCTTCTAACGAACGCGCATCTTAGGGAGTCGCTTCCTATAATTGAAATGCTGTTATAGTACGATTTGTCTTTAGCACCAAAATAGGCCTTAATTTCGACGACTTCCTCTCCATCGGCGCTGAATTTTTTCTAACGAGCATTCTTGAGGTCTGAGGGCAGAAAAAAGGTGATGAGAAGCAATTCGCATTCCAATTCATCGTATTCTGCCATCGTTTTCATCGATTTGTGGCAAGCTGCATTATCTTCATGAAACAGAACTTTCTTTTTCTTCAAAGGTGGTTGTTTTTCCGCAATTTTCCACTTCGAACGCTCTGAGAGCTCTCTGTGATGATGCTGTTGATAATTTATTTCTTTTGTCGATGAATATTATACATTGCGCCATACCATAACCTTGCCAGAAGCCTGTTGCATCTTTGCATGGTTTGGGGTCGGTTCACCAGGTGCAGTCCACTCAGACCACAATTGTTTTGATTCTGGTGTGAAATAAGGAAGCCATGTTTCAACCATTGTACCATGTCGACCCATAACTTCAAACACTGCTCAGAAACATAAATTTGTTGTTGATTTCAGTCGATTGTGAGCTTGCAATGCACCCACTTAGAACCGAGCTTTTGCATACGCAAATATTCATGCACGATATGTCCAACATGTTCCCTTGATATTGTGTCAGAGCCTCAGCTATCTCATTCCACTCCAGTTTGTGGTATTTCAAAATTATTTTGTGCACTTCTTTTATGTTTTCGCTCATTGCACCTCGTTTAAACTCACCAAACCAGTTCTCAACGGTTGATTTTCCTAGTGAGACGTCAGAATAATGTTCATAAAGCCAAGTCTTGACTTCAATAGTATTTTTTTCTGCCAAAAAGCAATGGTTTATCAATACATGAAATTCCTTTTTCTCCATTTGCTTCAAACCAACAAAAGTTTCTTCACTCAAAATGTTCTATCCCAAACACTAAGAGTCCAATACCTATGCCATTTGTACACTTATCTGTTGAAGGTTGGGGTTGGCTAAAAATCGTATGAATTCAATACCAGTAGTGCCATTCACGAACTTCTCAGCTCATCCACTAAGAGATCTTCATCAGTAAGAATGTACATCTACATCATCTATGAAACCGGCAGAGAGCTCTTACCTCTTTTCATAAACTACAACTCACGATTTGATTTCCATAAACTTTATTTGAAAAAAATATCACATGTTTCGCTAACACAAACCATCAAACTTCCGGCCTATATCAATGTTTCCGACAATCTCAAAAACAATTGAAAAATTGGTTAAAAAAAGAATGCTCAACTTGTTAAGTAATCATAACATACTATGCGATTCTCAATATGGATTCCAAAGCCATAAAAACACAGACGATGCAATCTTCTCTTTTCTGGAAGATGTATATATTGATTTAAATGATGAAGAATCTATTGGGACAGTATTCTGTGATTTCTCAGAAGCGTTCGACTGCGTGAACCATGAAACACTATTATTTAAACTTCAGTGCTATGGATTTAGAGGATTGTCATATAAATGGCTTCAAAGTTATCTAACAGGCAGGACGCCTGTTAGGAAGCAAGGAAATGCATCGCATATTGAGAATAATTCATCAGGTATACCACAAGGTTTGGTTCTGGGTCCTATCCCTTTTCTGCTTTATCTGAATGATCTGGTAACCATTGACATTGAGTGAAAGTTCACACTTTTTGCGGATGACACCACGATCCTTTGGCATGGGACAAATGGAGATAATCTCAGAGACATCATAACCCTGGATATCTATAGGGTTGAACAATGGTGCGATTCAAACTCCTTATGTTTCAACACAAATAAAACAAACATAGTCTGCTTCAAACTCAATTTTGACGACTTACTTATAGAAAATCACGCTATAGTTAACAAAACTCACACAAAATTTTTAGGTGTATTTATAGGTGATAAATTGAAATTTAATGAGCATATAACAAATTTATCTAACAAAATAGCATGTGGCTGCTCTGCAATTCGAGTTGTTTCTAACGAAATCAATCAATCCTTAGCCAGAACTGTGTATTTTTTCTTGGTAGAGTCGCACTTGAAGTATGGAATTGCCTTTTGGGGCTTCTGTAGTCAGCAACTATCAAATTCAGTATTCGTTCTACAAAAAAGGGCTGTCAGATACATATGTAGGGCAAAATCACAAGACCACTGCAAACCACTTTTTATCAGTCAGAAAATCCTTACTGTACCTTGTTTATTCCTTTTAGAAACCGTTTGCTTGATTCACAAAAAATACTCCAACTCAGCAGTAAATAATGACAGACGTTACCACACGAGAGGAAGTCGAAATTTACCCTTGCCAATCCCAGAGTCAGCATTTACAAAATTTTATTTGGTATATGAGAGGGCAATAGCAAATAAAAAAAAAAACAGAAAATTGGTTAAAGGAGTACTTCTGCAAAAAGCCTACTATGACTAAAAGGAATATTACGATGATGTATTTTAACACTTAGTATTTCAGATGCTTACATATCTGTAATGATTTATTCATCTATTATCTGTAATATTTTATATATTGTTTCATTTATGTGTATTCATATATGTACATTTTTTAAACTTATAATGATTGTTCACTGTGTATCATAATTTTATTATTTTTTTAAAAAACTCCAACACTGTTGACTTCATAAAGTTTCACTTGCTTTGTCAATAATGATTTCTTGGACAATAAAGCGTTATTGATTGATTGATTGACTTATGTCCCATTTTGTTACATATACATATATTCAGTATCTACTTGAAATTGTACAGTTTATAGCTTTATATGACTGAGTAACGATAGCTTATATGTGTAATTTTGTTTGTTCGTTTTTCTGTTCAATTATTTTAACCGAGTTTCCAAGCTTTGTCAATAAGATATGAATATTCAGACAATAAAGCATATTTTGACTTTGAATTGATAGTAGCTTTATCAACAGGTATTCAAAATCACTGTTGATAAAGCTACTGTGTTAACGAAACATTTGTTGTGATTTATTTTTCAAATAAAGTTTGTGGAGATCAAGTCATGAGTTGAAGTTTATGAAATTACTATGGATCTTCATCAAGTAACGGTCGAATCAATCAGAAAAAAAAGTTCCAACCTTGTTTGCGGAATCAAGTTCCAATGTCGACCGCCAAATAGGAAATTGCCTTACAGCTCTTTCTGTAGCTTTGTATTGCGAAGAATTTGGATGGAATATAGATATTGAAAGAACCCTTCACTGTGAGATTTTCACTAAACTGACTGAATTTCGCCAAAGTATTGCTTTATAAAAGTTACCACAATGAAGCGTTACTGGAATACATTATCAAACATCGGCCAGTTCCATAATATAAATGAATAAAATCAGATCCCAAAAAGAAAAAAATTGTGATCCATCATCAGATAGCAGTGATTTGGCTCGTCATGAGTGTGAAGAGTGATGCCAGACTGAACCACGAATACAGTTAGCTCATCTAATTCATATTTAAAACATATGAGTACAATTTTCTGATTGCAACCAAAGTTTGAAGGACAAGCCTTTCAGTTTGTCCAGAGCAGATTCTTCGTGAATCTATATTAATTCATCTTCCAGATGAAAATACTCTACACTACACGAAAATACCAGCTTTCAAATTATGAATCAACAATTTTTCGCTATCGTGAACTTTTGAAGTGATATCAAAACTATATCTACTTCAATCAGAATCGAAGGAGTAAAATAATTTCTATCGGAATACCCGTCTATAGTTACTGGAAATGAAGGAGGAGAGAGAAGTATTCGATTGAACAAGGGTGACAAAACAAACTTGTTTGCATTCCGGAACAACAAACAATTGAACAGTTTAATTGGACTGAATAATTCAACTTGCGGTCGGCTGCATTGTTCCCTTGCTCAAATATAGTGGACTAATTTCGATTCAAATGTCTTACCCAATTCATTCGTTGCCTGGGAAATGTGTACGGATTCAATATCAGGTAATGAAAAGCGGGAGTCAAACATTTAAGGTGACATATTTTTTCTGAATTTTATAGTGGCCCGTCTGAGAAGTATTTTTCATGAAAAATGAGAGATCGACAGTGAGTGAATCTATTCGACCGTCTGCTGAAATCCGCGAAGGTTAATTGTGATTGACACCTATTCAAACTCAGCCAAATAAGTTCAGCTGCCTGACGAACCCTATTAGCTCATTTGGTGTCGAAAAGTTTCTGTAAATGGCGATTCAAACGACAATGAACCCTGTCTGTAGATTATCCTGCTGTAGTGCAAATATTGTTCAGCAACATACCTTGAAATATATAAGAACGCCTAGGAATGGACTAATCGTGGTAGACTTTGCCAGAAGTCTAGAACTCTTCTCGTAGTCCAGCGGTTCAGCGTATGTGTAGGACAAAAAAAATTTGATTAGTCTTTCTGTTCAGGAGAATCTGTTTAGGAAATTTACTTGCAACCTAAATATTGATCGATGAAAGTCAAGAGGTGCAAGGGCGCTC
Source organism: Leptinotarsa decemlineata (assembly GCF_025532065.1). Lineage (NCBI taxonomy): Eukaryota > Metazoa > Arthropoda > Insecta > Coleoptera > Chrysomelidae > Leptinotarsa > Leptinotarsa decemlineata. Next base: position 21,501,578 of record NW_027412702.1, read on the forward strand.
AGCTGTTCACGGATATTTTTCATTGATTGTTTGAGATTTTTCTTTGTCTAATTCTTCACATCTATCGTAGGTCCATGAGCAGGTTGATATCTCTGATATCACTTACACCAGGAAATGAGAATGATTATTCATCTATATACCAACAGCTAACTGCTCCAACCTGTTTCTTCCACTGAAGAATCTAGTCCTCTCGAAAAATTCGTGGTTGACAGTTTATGGCATGGAATCGGAGATGTTTCCCAGGAAGTTGTAAGTGTCAGTATCAGCCGGAAGTCGGCATCGCCTCACGTCAACCTATTTCGTGTGATTGGCAATATAAACAATTCTTCATGCTGTTCTTCCAGCTTCTATCATCTGAGAGAGAGGTAGGTTCAGAAGTATTTGAATGGCCACAGATTGTGTGTTACTGCATCAGAGATAGCGTTACTTTGGAAACCATAGAACTCAACCTGAGTCGTTACTGACAGAGTCGTTACTGACAGTCGTTACTGACAGTCGTTACTGACAGAGGTCACATATATTCAGTGAAAATTTCCTCACTATTGAAGAGAATTTTAGTCATTCAGATTCCTCTTCTAGGGGAAGGAAACTATCATAATTCTGCTGAAATTGACAGGCATCTGTCTCTCTGGCAACAACTGTGTTATAGCCTTAGGGTAAAGGGGGTTGATACCTCGACATATAAGCCGCCTCTCATGACTCTGAGCCTATTGGCTTTGTTCTTAGGACTCATAGTTGTTGTTCTGTTTTCGAGCTTGGCGTAAATCCTGTTGGTTGAGCCAGTGATTGAGCCAGTGTCGGAGCTAGTTTTGAAGATTTAGGTAATGCATTGTCGAATACTTGTTCGATATATAGAGATCTGGCCACCGCATTATCTGGCCACTGCCATATTTACATGACTATGGATTATTTTCTATGAAATAAATGGAAGTTTGCTTCTCCCACATACTGAAACAATAAAATTTCCTTCAATACACTAAGCAACAATAAACCTGCCATTTCATTTCAGGTTTATTGTTGCTTAATATAATTGTTATTTTCAACTATTCTTTTTTAATTATTCTTTTTTACTTGTTTCAGGGATTTCAAATCATTTTATATAGTAGACAATGGAAGTCCGAACTAGTGAAATTCTTCACGAAACATTGTCAATCACCTTCAAACAAACGATGATCAGTTGATCTTGCTCATCGACTTCGATTGCCCATAGTAGTTCAACAAAATGCCAGCTATTTTCATTCCACGGAATGACTGAAGGAAACGAAGGCTTAGGTGGAATCGTAAGCAAAGTATTTCAACTCTCTTTGTGTAGCTCTACGGGATGCTGTATCAATCTGACAGGTCATCGAACCCCCTGAAAATGTTGTTGTCTAGGAAGTTCAAATTTTCTGATGATCTAACCTCTTGCTTGTTCAGGAAAACAAAAATATTTTTAGTAGAATTAGACGGGGTTGAAACATATATTGAAACAAATAAAACAGTGGATGCCTATGAAAAAATACCGGTCTGTACCGTTGAAGGAAATCATAGCTGTCCACTGGCTAGGACACAACCGCCAACTTTTATGTTTTTATTCATTCCACACGAAGCCTCAAATAATTTCAAAACGACAATCTCTTCATCGTCAGCATTTTCCATAAATACGAAAAGTCAAAAGTTCAGTTTTGGTAAGTTGTTGTTGTAGTTCATCAACACTGTAACTGTACAATACTGAATGAAGCGAATGCTATTGATTTCAATTCTGTGACAGTATTTTGTTACCAGTAGATTGCGAGAGACCTGTCATTCCTTGCTAGCAATGACTCACGGTGTTCATTTCCTGAATAACTATTTCAAGTATTTTATAATTAATTTTTTGATGGAATGGAAACGAACATTCCAAATCCTAGATCACTTACGGAAGATCTCGCAAAAGTGAAGTGGGGTGAAGCAGCCACATCTTGATTAACGATAATCAGTCCCTTGAAATGAAAGGCAAATCTTGTAACTTGCAATGCATTTCGCATCACAGAAAGGCAATTCATCGTGAAGTGCACTTACTCTGAAACTCGATGCAATATATGTCATTCCTCTGTATATATTAGTTGCTGAATTGGAGCGGAAATAGTTTCAATTTTGTCGGTATGCCAGGAAATTCGCCCATGAAATTCTATGGTAATTTAATTAAATGACGCGCTCATCACGGTGAGAGCGCGTGGGGATGATTGGAACGATTGTTTAATATTGTATGAGTAATTCGATTATTGAACATTTTATGCCTCAGTGTGGGCTAGTTTTGATTCATATATGGGCATTCCATTAATTAATTTGCATGATTTTTTTCATCATTCAGCACAACCATTCTTAGATATACAGGGTGTAACATAAGTACGTTGAAATATTCGATAGACGTATTCCTGAGACAATTTCAAGAAAAAAAGTCTTTATGAACTTGTGTCCAAAAATGCTTCGTTTCGGAGATACAGGGTGTTGAAGTTGAATTTTTTTGTTCGCTTTTTGAAAATAACTTTTCCAAAAAATAAGTTATTCGCACGAAATTTGGTACCCGGGGTTTTTTTGACGTGTGAAATCATAATTTTGTATTAATTTTCATGCAAAATCTAGAGGGCACTGCGTACGCTGTCATTATTTATTTCAAATTGCCCTAACTTTTTTGACAGTGAACTTTTGGTACCTTTCATAAAAAAACCTAATTCCCACACCTTTTCTAAGTAAAAAAGGTGAACGTTCTCAACAACGCTGGAGGTGATCGTTTTCGAGATATTTACAATTTTCTATATTGATGCATTTTACTCAGCTCCTACGGCGATAAGTGAAGTTGCTGAAAACATTACAAAAACTAAGTATGTGGTGGATCTCGTGAAAATCAACAAATTTCTCCTACAAAATGTTTAACGAAGAATGATTCGTTTTCGGAATACAGATTGTTAAAATTTTTCAAAACATGGTAGGTTTTTGTTCTAAGTTTTTTGCAATTTCAGTTATTTTCATCAAACTTCATACGCAGTATACCCGTAAAGACTTCTTCAAAACTGAGCATTATCAAACTGCTTATTCAATCCATATTGAAAAAATTTGTCAGGTTTAATTATTCAATTAGAAAGTGCTACATTTCGGAGTTTGTAAAAAAAACAATTCAGAGAAGTACTATGTTATTTATTAGGAAAATAATCATATAAAAATTGAACGAAACAAGTATCTCTCGACATTTCGTTTTCATTGGGAATAACTAGTGATAAACTAGCATAAACTAGTGATTTTAGGTGTCCCCAAATGAAAAAAATCGACATAATTGAGATCCGGTGACCTCGGGGGCCAATGCTCCTCTTCCTAATCATCGTTGGGAATATATTTCGGAGACCAATGGGAACATCTTCCATAAATTGGGAAAGCTCGTGTTCCAAAAAATGTGGGTAAGCATCTCCATTCGAACGTAAGGGGGGAAAAAAGGGCCCAATTAAATAATCCCCAATTATGCCTACCCATACATTAAAGGAGAATCTATCTTGGAAATGAGTTTGCGTTATCGCATGTGAGTTATCTTCCGCCGAGAGGTGGTTGTTATGGTAGTTCATGAAACCATTTCTTGAAAAATTAGCCTCATCTGTGAAGAGGATTTTTGATAAAATTTGCGGATGTTGTTCGACTTTTCTTTGAAGTCATTGAGCAAATTCGATACGTGGTTGGAAATCACGTAGCGTAAGTGCCTGGACGCGCTGAATATGATAAAGATATAATTGGTGTTCCTTTAAAATTCTGTAAACTGTCATGTGACTCACATTCAAAGCTTAACTAATTTTTCTTGTACTTGTCTCTGGATGATCACTAATTTCTTCGAGAACCGCCTCCTCCAGTTCTACAGCTCTTGTAGTCCGTGGCCGTCCTACTGCAGAGTTTGCTTCAAAGCTTCCAGATTGGGAAAGTCGCCGGAAAAGATTCGCAAATGTCGCTGCACAAGGAGTCACGCGTTGGGGATACCTTTTCTGATAGATGCGTCTGGCCTCGCTTAAATATCCGTCAGCCAAGCCGTATGCAAAAACCATATCAGACATTTCAGCATTCGTAAAGTCGGGCAATAGTTGAAAATGTGACAGCGAACTTCTAATTTCATAAACAAACTCTCATAGCCTACTCGATTTAATTAACTTAATTTGCAAGCGGAGAGTGACAAAAATTATTGAAATCAAATTTGGCTATAAAGCCAAATTGTATATTGTATTGGCTATAAAGCCAAATTGTATATAGAAAATTGTAAATATCTCGAAAACGATCTCCTCCAGTGTTGTTGAGAAGGTGTACCTTTTTTACTTGGAAAAGGTGTGGGAAGTAGGTTTTTTCATGAAAAGTTTGGGCAATTTGAAATGAAATGAAAATTAATTAAATTTATGATTTCTCACATCAAAAAAACCTCGGGTACCAAATTTCGTGCAAATAATTATTTTATGCAAGAGTTATTTTCAAAAAGCGAACAACAAAATTCAATTTCAACACCCTGTGCCTCCGAAACGAAGCATTTTCGGACACAAGTTCATAAAGACTTTTTTCTTAAAATTGTCTCAGGAATACGTCACTTGAATAATTTTACGTACTTGTGTTACACCCTGTATATTCTGCATATTGTGATGTTGCAGGTTTTCTCCTCAGGTATGAGTCAATGGAGAGCTAAGTTTCAAGAGCGAATGATCGAGTGTGGCACGTGATTTTATCACAATATATCGACTAATTTTCAAGAAATATATTTTCAATGAGAATTAATTGTTTTGGCTCCCCACTTCTTCATCTTCATACAGAAAAGCTGAGAATCTCATGAGAAAAAAAAGCATTATTTCAATTGATCTATATCAATAGAAATATACTGAAAAAAGCAAAATCACCTTATACGACTCTCTAGACTTTTCAAAATTAAATTTTGCTGACTGTATTTGCAGTCCTGCTGTCGTTAGTTCTGACAGTCGACGTATTAAATCAATTCAAAACTCATGTGTGCGTTCAATATGTGGGTTACGAAGACGGGAATATGTGCCAACTCATTTTTCTGAACTTGGTTGGCTACCTATAAATGAACGCAGGATTTTACTTGGCAGAAGCCTTCATCATAAAATCCTCACAATGAAGAAACCTTCATATTTGTAACATGAGATGAAATTCAGACATGACCAGCATAATATCAATGTACGTTATGGAACTGATATTTCAATCCCGAAACATAACACCTCTTGTTCAAATCATCATTTTCGTATAATATAGCCATCCTTTACAATGCCATCCCCATTCAAATGAAACATATGTTAATTATTCATTATTTTCAAAAAAAATTAAACAGATTCTAGCTGATGGTTTGAACCTTAAAGTTGTCAAATGATTTATTACTGTGCTGATATCATCAATGTTATATTGAACAATATAATTATTATTGCCTTCACTATTGCCGTTCATTTATTTTTCATCATAGCATTTGTTTTTTTTTTATTATTTGACTAATTTATTTCTACGCAGCTTCTTAACCTGAAGTAGAAATTTCAAAATGAGCTTATCAAAACCATGTGTTGAAATTGATTTGTAGGTTAAGTGGAAGGGCGCTGCCTGTGAACTCCTGCTGAGAAAGCACAAAATCTAAATTTTGTCAGGTATGTATATTTTTTTCTTTTTCACTATATCATATATATGTATTTATATGCATATGTTTGTGATTTTCTGACAATGAAATCAATTATTATAACTATTATTATTGAATACTCATAAAGGTGTGTTGATCCTGTAAAGGAGAAAACACAAACTGGAAGAAAAACCCCTCTCAAAACCAGTTTTTTATAAACTCTGATTTACACGAGATGAAAAACTTGTTACGAAACAACTTTTTCTCATTTCTTTGAGTTTGTTTCTGATACTTACTCCGTTACATGTACTTCACTCATATGTGAAGACTATATTCTGAAATTAATTGATTTCTTGCTTTCTTTGAAAGATTCTCACGATTTTCTGTAGAAAGATAGGGCAATAGAGAGCGAAAACCTTCCTTCTCCAAAACTTATTCTCTCCTATAAATAAGCACATTTCATTCCGAAGAAGAAGTGAAAATCGATCGTCCAGTCTGCAGCTTGGACCACCGACCATCACGGCGGTCAATTCGAGTGAGTGAACAAAGCACCTACGTCGAACCGATCGGCTACCACCCGTCAAATGAGCGAATCAATGTCATTGAGTATTATCATCGATTACATGAGTAGATTCAATTGATTCTTTATTTTCTGAACGAATTGATTGCTTCATCTATTAACGGTATCTAGTTTGGTGCTGAAGAGGTGCCTCATTCCGAAATATCTTTTATATACTATATTGTGTAGCAATCTTTTTAACGATGTCTGATTCAATTCCATAAAAAATATTTGGAGTACAAACTGATAAAGAAACATTGTTTTCTGTATAATGTAATGTTCATATGAGAGTAGTTTCGGCAGGATTTTTTCCAGCTTGTGTCTGAAAGTTACTTTTATATATATATATATATATATATATATATATATATATATATATATATATATATATATATATATATATATATATATATATATATATATATATATAAAGAGTTCATTCAAAATTATTTGTTCTCTTTCTTTCTTGGAAAATCGACACATTTCTCCATCAACATGAGCTGTTGGCATTTTCAAGAGTGAAATGTCTGATTCTCCCACTTGTAGAGCGTATATTCATTCCTTCTATACTTGCTCAGAATCATTGTTGAAATATATGTTCAAATGTTCAAAATATATTTTTGTCAACCAGCTACGAAAGTCAACCCTCAAGAGTCGAAACTTAGGCAAGTTGAGAATCAACGAGGTCGTTCGATTCTCGGCACAGGTTGGACGATAGGCTCGAACCACCGTTTCACCTATCGGTCGATTGTGTGAAATACGTTTCGGATTTCAGAGTGGCCTGACTGAATGCGATGTCATGCACGCAGCTTGTTCAAACTTGCTTTTAAAATGATTCTTCTTCTGGATGATTGCTTCAATGAATTCATCAATTCATTTCTTTTAATAAATTACAGTCATTTCATTAATTGTAGTACATATAAGTTTCGTATTCGATACTTACTGTTTGTTTTACAATTTTTCAATTTTTCTTCACCAAATATTTCTGTCCTGCTGTTTCAACATCAGTTCGATGGGGTTGTTTCGAAACCGAAATAATCATCAAGCTCATTTGCATAATTGCAATTAACAGTATCTTCAAGCCACCAAAGAGCAACATTTCATGCACAGAGAGTAGCAATGAGGTGAATATAATCATCCCTTGCATAATGGGGGTATCCGGAAGATTCTTGGAAACGTCTGGAAATGCAGTCATGAGCTGAACGTATTAGCTAAACGCAGTATTGCGGCGAAAGCCACTCTCGCTAACATTGATTGTATAGGAATTAACCGACCGGCTGGGCATTTACGACTAAAGAGATCAATTTATTTCAGTAAATTGCCTCTAGAAGGGTAGGAAGGTATTATGATTTCAGTGGAAGTGTAATTTCGCTAATAGTTCAGAATATTCGATATATATAACGAAACAATATCATCAGTCCAGTGGAAAATCTTCTTCCCGGTGCCAAATAGCACCGATGTTAACAAAAATTTGGATTTAGCTCTACTCATTCTCTACTTCAATATTAACCTTGTACCGGAGGTCAATTTTGTCCTCAAGTTGGATGTTGGATGCCACACTTTTTCGGTGATGGAAAATTTCTCATTGAAAACTAATCGGGAATTGATTCTCAGCAACTTTTGTTAAATAAAAGCCGAAACTCCTCGACTTATTCGACTGCATGGGAGGTGACGCCCACTTCGGGGCTAGTCTTCGAAGCTGAAATCTTCGAAATGGAATTTCGCAAACCAACGTCGATCAGTGTGTTCAATTATACTATCATTGCCACATGCCTGAATAACTTTTTGGCCTGTTTCTGAAGCGCTTTGCTTTAATTGGAATTCATACGGAAGAATCGTCCAAAAATCGCTCAACGACATCATCTGTCTCTGTATCTGTAGAGTAGGGAGGGTGAGTGTAGGCCCACAGCACTTAGGCCACACGTGACCCATTGTACATCGTCTTGAATGGTTATCCTTCTAGGTCATCGTCCATCCATCCTTCCAGGAAGTTGGACAGGTCTCTGGGATACATCTTCTTTATATCGGCAGGTGTATGCCAAAAGTCGCCGAATACACATTCTATTATTGACGATAACTCCGGAAATTTGTATAGGACATTCCTGACAGTTTCATCTTCTTGTTCACACATCCTGCATAGAGGTGTCCACTAGCCCCATATTGTGGAGGTGTTTTCTCAGTTGACAGTGGCTAGTCAGAAATCCTACTGTTAAGCGTAGATTTTTCCTAGTCATCGCCAGATATTTCTTCGGCGACAGCTTTCCAGGGTCGCCCAGGGTGATCCTGGCAAGATTGCATCCTTTGATATCATCATATCTCTTTAGGAATTGAGCATGGGTATGATATTTGATTAGTTCAGCAATTGTCGAAGTCATCAGGCCGTAGTTGCCACTGGGTCCTGAAATTCTTAGTCCAGCCGCTTCCTTGGCTAAGGAGTCGGCAATGCGATTACCTTTACTCTTGTCGTGCCTTTTAATTCACCTCAGGATAATATTGTTATCTACCGAGGCTTTGGCTAAATCTTGGTGGCACTCTGGTACTAGCCCTGAGGAAACACGTGGTCTGTTCAAGGCTGATACGGCTTGTTTGCGATGAGTGCAGATTGTTATGTTTTTGCCAGAAATTCCTTTCCTGGTTATTTCTTTGTGACGATTGAGATACCAGCCAGTTCTGTTTGAACCATCTGGAGTACATCTGAGAAGTACACCACATCCTAAGCCTTCTTTGGTTTTTGAGTCGTCTGTATATATGCGTATTGCATTTGTAGCATGTGACGTCATATAGTAATGAGCTGAAATCAGGCGAAATATTGAAATTTAGAGACAAAGGATAGGATCAGTGCATAGAGTACAAAATTATTCATCGATCAGTTTACACCACGACATAGTTCAATGAATATTTATTGAAATTTGGAGCTACAAAATCGAATCACATAATAATAATAATAATAATGATAATAATAGCCTTTACTACCCAACAGTTAAAAACCATTCACAGGGTTAACGAAGTATGTTAAAAAAGTAATATACATCATTTTAATCATAAATTTACAATTTGAGAAAATGAATAAAAAAATTATAATATCCCTACTATCCCTACTAATCTTATAAATGCGAATGTAAGTTTGTTTGTTACGGTTTCACGCAAAAACTACTCAACCGATTATCATGAATCTTTGTACACATGCTCTTAGAGGTATTAGAAGTAAAATAGAATACTTTTCATTGAAAAAATATATTTAATGTGAGATAAATAAATTGTTTGTCAAAAAATCTCAAAATCTAGATAGTTTAACGTAATATAGTTCTCATATTGATTCATTTCTATTGTACTGACACGTATTCAATGGCATAAATACGAACGAAGCCGCGGGTGAAAGCTAGTAATAAAATGAAAAAAAAAAACTATACCATAAAAGTAAAATTTATTCATGAAATACTCAGATGCAGTGTCAACAATATATTCTGGGAAATCCAAATTGATATTGCAAATACTGAAGATAGGTGACTTGTGGTACAAATTGTTTCTAGCCAATCGGCTGTAAGAAGTTTTTGTACTTCTAGTTCTAAAATGAGGCACGCAGAAGTTTATAAGACTTCATTCCTCCATAGCAATCAAATTGTTTAATTCATACAAAAAAAATTATTCCAGCAAGTTTTCTGCGTGACTCAAGACTTTCAATATTGAATATTATGGTGAGAGATGGAATACCTCTATCAGGATAGATACCATAAGATTTGAAGCAAATAAACTTTGGGAAACTTTTTCAATTGATATATTATAGCAATTGTAGAATGGAGACCATAGAACTGGGCCATATTCAAATTTTGACCTCATGTAGGCAACATAAAGAATGAATAGAGCAGATATGTTTGAAAAAGATCTACAAAATTGCGAACAATAAAGTCATAAACACTTAATGCTTCACTTACTTTCGATCTAATGTGGTTGGAAAAAGACAAATTTTGATCAAAATATTCACCAAGATTTTCAATTGAGTTACTTCGTGACAGTAAAATGGTATCTACTCGAAAATTGTACCCAATGACTGATATTTTCCCACTATAAGACATTTGGATGCATTGTAAAATAGTTTGTTAACTTCACACCAAGTCTGTATATTTTCTAACAGTCGTTGCAATGTATTACAGTCTTCGATAGTTTGCAAAAAATAACTTATTACAATCGACATAATTACTGAGGTCATTAATGAATATATAGTAGTGGTCCGAGATTCGACCCCTGAGGTACTCCAGATGAAGGATTGTAATGAAAGAATCATAGCAGTAATAAGATACAAACTGTTCGCGTTGAAGTAAGTAGGATTTAATGGAAAGTTCTGCTGTATTATGGAAACCAAATTAGTGGAGTTTTTGTAGAAGGATCATGTGATCAAGTCAGTAAAATGCTTTAACAAAATCAGTGTATACCACATAAACTTGACCACGATTATCTAAGACATCACTAACATTTTGGGTCAATACAATTAAATTTGTTATAGTGGATCTGTTTGACATAAATCTATGTTGTTGAGGAGATATGATATTACGAACTGCGCGATTAAAGATGACAATTTCGAGAAGTTTAGCAAAGTTCGATAGGATTGAGAAGGAACGATAATTTCGAATGTCAGATGGATCTCCAGACTCAAAAATGGAAACAAATGAATCTTTTAAAACAACCTAATAGTAGGGAAAGAAAGTTTTTGGCCTTGTATTTCTCCATCTGAAAGTTACTTCTTTGCATGATCTACACATCTTTGTTTGGGGTGAGTTTTTGAAAGAGATTGCTTTTTTCTTTCTTTTGACAGATTCCCAGATTTTTTTTCATCGAGACAGAGAAGTAGAAGGCCAAAAACTTCCTCTCTTAAAAATTAGTGTCTCCTAAAAATAAACCCTTTCAATTTTAACCTAATAGTAATGTTTTAGTTTTCGGGCTCCGAACAACAATATGTAGCATGTTGAGTTATCTTTGAAAAATGAGTTAATACTTCATACGATACTTTCCTTCTGGGTAGATCGTGATTTGAGAAATGATTTTCTCAATTTCATTGACAAAAATGATGTTGATAGACATAATTTCCATGAGTGTTGAAAACTTCATATAGCAGATGATTTTGTGTGGCAAAGACAATTTTGTTGGGGAGAGACCATATACAGTCACTTTCCATGTAATTATTTCATATCTAACGGCAGATTTTGTTATCGCTACATGTCATCGCTGTTGAAGAAATCATGAAAGGATGATGGTAGATTGTATACATATAATGAAACGTATTTCCTAAGAGGACATATTATGGTTACATGAAGGTGAGGAATTACTTGTTTTTTGCTAATTGTAGACCAATAACTATAATTCTAATTTATAGTAGTTGAAATGTCTTGATACTGCAAGTTTAAACAATTAATTCACTTCCAATTTCTCCCCACATTGATGATGATGAGAAAAATATAACGTAAACAGGTATTTTTTCAGAAAAGTCGCCGACCAAATCGAAGGTCAAAGTGAAGTGAATCTAACTAAAAATGTCATGTGATAGAATTGGCCAATACTTGATGAAAAGGCATAACATATTCAATCAACAACTCAATGTGAGATTTCCACTAGACAGTTCACAAAACAGTGGATTTGAAAACTGTCCAGTGGAAATCTAACAACAAAGTGTCACTTGAAAATAAGTTGATAAGATCATCTTTGTATCAATATTACAGTCATTAACGTTTGAACCAAGTGATTGACTATCGTTTGAAAATTTCCCTAATGAATTTCTCTTCTGAAAATTATCCACCCTCTTCGCAACAGATACAGGGTTAACTATCGCGTAGCAGTATTAAACTTCTTGCAACTTACACCTTTGAATGTATCTGAAACGGCAAGAGAGGGAAAGGAAGCTCATTGACTTCTCTCTCATTATAAAGTTCAGTGTAATCGCTCAGAAATTGTTGTCAACCCTAGAGAATTCGTGAGAAGGTTATCGCTCTGCGGGTTTATTCCGAAATTTCGTAGGAGGGGCGACGCGAAGTATGGATAATATCATGAGTGCGTAATAAATTTGTCAGATGTCTCGTGCGTAGTCGTATTTTGCTCGTTGAACTCAATTTCCAATGTTTACGGTCTGGAAGTGGTAACGCAGCTGCTGGAATTACATGCATGCTTTCATGGCTTTTAGAGAGCGCAATCGAGGGTCCTCATCCAATTTCTACGCCTAGTCGTGTTTTTGTCCCCTTTGTTGTCATATGGATCTGTCCTTGAACATGCTTTTGAGCTATTTTCAGAATCAATTTTTGATTCTGAAAATCACTGTAGAATTGTAGAATTGACAGATGACAGATGACAATTGGCAGATGACATACAGAAAATGAAGGACTCTAATAAACGTGAATAGCAAAGTTATTTATTGAACGACCAACAAGAAGTTAATTTCTAGAATTAGTCAAATCATCACTTGAAATAAACTACCTGCTTTGTACATGTTGACTGCCTGTTCTTGAAACTGCCTCTTCACCTATCAGTATTCATTATTTATCAGTCATTATTATCATTTTTTTATTATTATTATCATGAGTTGATGAAGTATCCTCAAAAGGAAAGTGAAATATGTTTCAGTCACAGAATGATTTCACTACATGGATGATTTCTAGGAATACTCATCTAGATAACAGATTTCGCAGAATCAGAAAAACATAAAATAAATTATGAAACTATCTCTACAGAAACGCTACTTTCGCACAAGCACCGCTCTAAGGATAGTCTGGAACATCGAAGAAGGGGAGGTATTCAAGTGATTTGGTCCCACCAAGAGCGGTACATATCAGAAATACGCCCAGACTTTGGCTGCTCATCGTACACCTCAAACTTCACTGTTTGAGAAGTCTTTCATTTGTAGAACTGCCTTTATGTGGAATAAACTTCCTGAGACCGTTTTCCCAGTAAATTTAATCTCCAGCGATTCAAATTCAATTTCAACAGAAAAACTTGTGTATGAATTTGATAGAGAGCAGTGAGTTTTATTCGAAGTCAGTAAAATTTATGTATGTTCGAAAATTACTGTTTTTGGACGAGTAGAGTGCGAGTTCAAAAAACTGTTTTTAAATTAAAAAAAAATAAAATATTCATTAATCCTTTCAACTATTGTTAACAATAGATAGGATAAGTCAAAAACAGTGTCATTAAGTTTAAATTGACAAACAGGACGAAACAAGCACAATGATGACTAACATAGACTATGTAAAATACACTTCGATATCATCTCAAAATTGAAAAAGTATAATTCAAATTCATCAACAGTATAGAAACATTCTCTGATAAGGAGTTCCCTAAGTCTATACTTAAATACCGCCAGGGATCCCGCGTATTTTATTTCTTTCGGAAGACAGTTAAAAAAACGGCAGCCTGCATTGATGGGAGATTTTTTGTAATAGAAGTGTTTGGGCTTGTTCAATTTGATATCATTTTTATTTCTGGTGTTGTAAGAATGTGAATCACTATTAATGGGAAATGAATGTTTGTTATTGAAAATATATGATAGTAGTTTCATTAAATAAATTGATGTAACCGTGAGGATCCGTTTAGTTTTGAAAACCTGTCTGCATGATTGGCGACTACTAATGTTAAAGATAAGCCTTATAATTCTTTTCTGAGCGACAAAAATTCTTGTTATGTCTGATGCCTGACCCCATACTATAATATTGTAGGAAATTGCGGAATACACAAATGCATAGTAAACCTGTAATAATGAATCTGTGTTGACTTCGAAGGTGAAATTTGAAGGTATTCCATGTTTTGTGTGAAACTCAATTATTACTGTCTTACTTTGATTCATTATTAGTGTATTCTGCATACAGTAATTCGCAAAATCTTTCAAAACTGAGTCAGTTTTTTGCTGTAGTCTTTGGCGATCAGTGCCAGACACCACAATAGAGGTGTCATCAGCATACATGAAAACTCTACCGTCCTTTATGTTATGAGGCAAGTCATTGACATAGGTAAGGAAGATCAAGGGACCCATGACACTTCCCTGCGGTGTTCCAAGATCTAAATCGTGTTCCTTCGATTTGATTTCACCGATTCTCACGATGATCTTCCGATCTTCAAGAAAGGACGTTATCCAGTCGTTCACTGGGCCACGTAGACCTAGGTTGTTGATTTTTTCGGAGACGAAATTACGATTAACCGTGTCGAATGCCCGCGTTAGGTCAAACGATATGACAACTACATACTCATTTTTGTCCATCAGATCATTAATGTGTTGGACAAGTTCTGTTATGGCTGTTTTGGTAGATAGGCCAGGTAGATAGGTCGTATTTGCTCGATAAACCATTTTTTGGCAACCATGTAGAATAACAAATCCATGGAACACATTTTTTTGTGGAACTGAATTCAAAACATAAAAATTTCTATTTGCATTATATTATATTAGATTATCTGGCAGAAATTATGCTGCATTGGAGATCTCGTAATGTACATTTTCAAACTCACTGCTTTCCATAGTTTATTGCAAACAAAAACCATGCAATTTTTCAAGAATAGAACTGTCAACTCACTTCCTGTCAGATAGCTATCATTTGTTATTTCGCAGCTATGGTAATGGTCAACTGCATTCATCAAAAACATACCCACCAGGATGTTCATATTTACAATGACAACAGCGATGTCATTCTACCGGCCTAATATGAGAAGTATGTATTTTACGGACTTGGCCGAAAAATACAAAGAGAAATAATCCGGAAAGAGGATAAGAAACTTATATGAAATTATTTCAATAATTCTATATTTCGATCATATTCTGCAAAAGTTTGTATTTGGGTGATCTGGGTAAACCCAAAATGGAATGAGCCAGATAGTAGAATAAAATAATATGATATATCACTGAGATGTCGCTTAGAGAAAAGGGATTTTTGAATGAAATGAGTCAAATACTAAATGAGAAAGCTAAATCTTCTTCAAAGTATTTTCCGGAGGCACAGGAAATTTGCTCTGCTGAACTTTCGCTCCTAAACTCGATTGTTGGTAAACAACTGGCCTTGCGAGAGGAAGCAAATAATTGGATGAAATTAATTCACTCGGATTCCGATTTTTCCTGATTCTTCTCTACTTTGTTTCACACAATTAGTATTCCGGAAGGTATGTTACAGGTTTGAGAAGAGTATTTCGTGTTGGGAATTGGATGAGCAGTGATACAACTGATTTATTTTAGTCACCAAGAGATGCTGATATGTTGTTGGAGGTTGACAAAAAACTTTTGTTAGTGCTAAGAATATTAATTTCCTTTTCAAATAATCCACAAAATTGGGAATTCATTCTTCGAAAGGATACTATGGACGAAGAATCTTGAATATAAATTTGAAAATCCTGATAAGTTTTTTCTGAGTACAGTGTACACGATTTCAATGTTACGTTCTCAACAAATATTATATGTTCATTCTGAAGTTCCTTCTCCAACAGCAATTTTTTGTTTCCTTCGCGATCAATAGAACTTCCATGAATACAGTCCATATATTTTTCCTATGGAGTTATTGGCTTCAATTGTTTTTTGAAGCATTTTTTTGAAACAAACGTCCAAAGTATAGATATAGACATAGACATACTTTATTCGACTATGTTCATGTGATTTACATTTGTAGCAAGTCATATTACAAAAATTGGAAAAAATTGTATATGCAGAAGGAAAAAAAATCATGGAGTCAGTCAGAAACATTGAATATACAGCATGAACCATCAAACTCAACAAAACAATAATAACCTAAATACGATAATAGATATAAAAAAACTAAATATCTGAACATTCACATGCGAATGGGGGTGTGTCTAAATATTTCGCAATAGTGTGGAAACTTGAGATGATGAGGACCTGTTTCACCTTTTGATTGAAACAATTGGGGGACAGAAATTTAACTTCCCTAGGCAAGTGATTATAAAGAATTATATTCTTTATTCTTTCATAATTTATCAACTTCCACGAGTTCCTCACTCTGTTGTTTGAATTCATCAAGTAATTATCATGAGCGTCTCTTTTTTTTAAGTTTTCCCTATATTTTTTTCTCATTTTACATATTTCATAGTCAACTGGATCTTTTGTAACATCACCTTATTACTTTAGTCGCTTTCAAATCATTTCTCATTTTTTTAAGGCTTTCATTACACCATTGCACTGGTGGCTTATTCAGTGAATGTAATTTCGTCATTGGAAATTGATCTTTGATCAAGAAACTCAAGGAATAAGTAATATATTCGGCGAGTTGGTTTATGTCCGCGGCATTTGTTTGAATCTCGCTGATAGTTTGATTCCATTTGAATTCTAATAAAGCATGTCTGAAACTCTCAATTTTCGCATGTGCCATAAACCTCTTACTCACTTCTGGATTTGTTGGGATGACATAATTTTTTAGGATAATAACTTGACCATTATGATCTGAGAGACATGGCTCGGCAGTTCCGACCACGTAGTTATCTTTGTTAATATTCGTAAAAATATTGTCCAGGCAGCTAGATTTCTTCTTCTCTTGTAAATTCAGAAATAGTCGTTTCTGAACCTAATGAAGAAGTGAGATGAATTAACTCGTGTAGATTTGTATTTGAATCTGCCTCGAAATATTCATTGAAGTCGCCAAGAATAACTAATTTTCGATATTTTTCAATAATATGATGTAGGAGTTATCCAAATTTACTAAGGACTACAGGATAGTGTCCTAGACATGATCTGTATCGAGCAATAACTGCTAAGTTTAGGCTAGGGACCACCATTTTATTCCATCACATAGCTTACATCCAATTTCCGTTCTTGCGAAAATAGACACCCCTCCATGAGTCTTTTTGGATCTACTGTAATGAGATATCAATTTATAGTGATCAATATTGACCTTTTCAATGTTGATATGATGTAGCCAGTGTTCCGATATACATACTATTGAGTGCTTGGTCTCGTTCAAATATAAGAATAATTGATCTATCTTGTTTGACAGACACTATATGTTTACATGAGAAATAGTACAAGTACTGCGGTCAAATTGTTCCTGAAGGTTCGTTTTCATTGGAGATGATTTCTTGCCTGTTGGAAATTTCTGTTCAGTTCAATAAACCTTTGAATGTGCGCTACAGCTGGCCACTTGGACGGATCCATGGCAGTATTGAAATTTTCTACGTAAATGCTCGTTTTGAAAGATGAATAGAGTTCTGGATGTTTCGAGAAAAGTTATTCACACCTACCTTCCGGAAAATGACCTTTCACGAGTTCGATTAGTTTCTGCGCATTTAGTTTCGGATCAACTCTGACGCATTCATGATACTTAGATACTGCTAGCATTCTTATCTTATCTTTTCTCTAACTGAATTGTTTTCTAGACTGAATATGGTTGAGAAAATATGCTGACTCCCTAACGGATTCGAATCGTTTTCATTAAGTTTTTGTTAGAAATTCCAGCATTTCACCTTTTAAATATGCAACGAACTACAAGATCTCATTTTTCTTCCTCATGTCACGTAAATTAACATTGGAAAATCACTCCGATTTGGTATTTCTTCCAAGATATGTTCCTGAAAGAAAACAAACGGATATATTACAATACCAACCAGAAAGGAAAACGAATATAACATTAACGATATCAACATGTTTTTTAGACCACGACCCCAAGCTATGCAATAGGGTCGGAAGTTCTGTTTTAAATCTTCTTCCATTCCTGAAAAATCTAGGGCAATGAGAGCTAATTGAGAGTCTCTTTCTAATTTCTCTTTTCCGAGGTTCTTCTGCAGTTCATCTACATGAATAACAAAGTGAGATTGGGAATACACGGGAATTGTGTGTAATTTTATGCTAATGCAAGGATCATGAGATGAAGCGAATAACAAAAACATGATAAACTGAAATTAATTTGTGATTATATTCGTATTGAAATTCATAATTGAGAAATTGAAATCTGAGTTGAAAAATAATTTCCATGATTGTGAGTGATTGATGTTTTGATTTATGATTGTATGTACTTTCAAAACTCTTCAAAACATTTCTCCACTTCAAATTGAGAAATATTCATCTTTTTATAAGAAAAAGTGAAATTCTTCCTCGATATGATGTTCTTTCTCCAGAACAACGACAAATTATATATGATTCATCGACAAATACTGTGGTTATATGGATGTTTTCTATATGCTTTCAAAATTATTTTCAATCGTTGAATTTCTGTTCTTCAATATCAAGTAGGTAACAGTTATTAATGTGGTGTGGTATTAGCCGGGAAAGAAGTTGTTTTTTGGCAGGCATTCACCATTCTCTGTATTGGTAGTTGGGAGAGATGAATATATTTAGATTTTATTCCAAAATATTCATTTTCTTTTATAGAAAATAGTTATTCATGTATTTGTTCTCCATCGAATGGCACCCCAATCATAATTTTCTATAAAAATTAACTGATATTTCGTGAACTATCATTTGTGAGCTAAACTCTTGTGGTTGATTGAATCTGTCTGTTATTGGATTATTCACAGCGAGTAACCAAGATATACCGAAAATGAACGAAGATATTGGACAATTACATATATTGCACCCAAATTATTCAATTTTGCTCCAGATCATATAAAAACAGAATATGTGTTGAAGTTATTCAAAATATTAGTGATAAAATGGCTCAAAAATAAAAATTCAACATTATTATAAACAAATTCTACTGAATTAATGTCTCAATTTTCATACATATGTTTCATCCGTACCTAGCATTTTCAATACTTTTGATTTAAGACGAATTTGTATTTTATATTGTAACATTCATTTTTTTAAGTGTTTACACATATGAATTTTTACGTTTTATATGTTTGACAATATGTACACGGAAAAAATGATATCGATATTTTTAATACTATTTAGAAATATAAGCATAAAAATGTTTTGCCCAAGTAATTCAAAATACATTTAATATTGACCATCTTTAAAGGAAAGAATTTCGATATTGAAATTTCGCAGACAAGTTTTCTAAAAACTTAAGTGAATCATCAATACTTATATTTTCTCTGATAAAAAATCAATAACAAGACTCATTTTGACCAACCTTCTCTCATATCTATATTAATCGCCCATATTTCCATTGTATGCTTTTATAAATACATATAATTTGATAATTAATAAACTACTACTACTACTATTACTTTTTTGGGCTGTGGTTCCAACTTATTGCCTTGCAATGAAAAAAACGATATCACAGCTTGGCTTACCAGGGAACCGCTCTTGAGAGCCTCCTTCCTCATTGGTTTTGTAGAATTAAATCTTGACTACAGACATGGCATCTTTTCCAGAGAAAATATGATAGCTTTCTCTTACTCTGGCTTATCCCCTGATGTCAGTTGACTGAATGCTCTTTTGGTTTAGTGAAGCATCACTGAAGATACCTATCGATGTCGAGAAAGCGCTGTCTCATGTTAGACCATAAATGCTTCATTTTTGGTTTTCAGTTTCAATTGATGAAAGAGATTCGATATATTGAACGAAAAATGAACGACTATTGTTTCTGAAATTTCTTAAATTAAAGTCAGAAAAACATTGTGTGAACAATTTTACACAATGAGCCATATGTATTAGGAAAATTGGGGAACTTTGTTTTTATTGGTGCGTGATGATCATTTTTATGCACAGTTAACTTTATTGTGAACCTTTCTTCTTGTTTTGAGTTGATAACAAATTATGAGAAAATATATCATGGAAACAGAACCTGCTCAAGGAGTTTTTGAGTTGATTTGTCCCGGTATATGACTAACATTCGAGCAACATAAATTATATCTTGAAAGTGGATAACAGGCAAAAAACTTCTTTATCGCGTCTTCTCAACAAACTCATGGTTCATGATATGTTAAGCATATCATGAACCGTTAATAGAATAAATTAACTTCAACGTACCTCAAGATACTACACGTAGACAGATCACTTTCTATACCCTTTAACTAGGAAAGAGTCCCCTATAAATTTGATATGTGAAGATTATGATACCCACTGCAGTCAATGCGATATTAATTTCGATCCACTGAAGACCAAAGTATCTATAATTGAACAAACCATCTAACCGTCTTCATTTCATGTTATTTACAGATAACTATCAATTAATATGTCTTCTTTTTTCTTAATTCGATCATATATGTGAATTTATTTCTCAATTTGTCAAATCTTTGATATGTCAATGTTTTGATATATATTTAGTCCAAGTAAATTTATGCACCGTCACGACAGCTCATGGGTCATTGGATTTCCTAGGTTAAAGAAATGAAACCTTTCATTTTCATACGTTTTATAAAACCTACTGATAACATCAACTTTTTCCTTTATGCACAGTAAAAAGTATTTCTTTAAAAGAAGATCATAGGTTGCTTTGAAATTTTTATCTCTATTGGAAAAACTATTACTTTATGCCAACATCGCCATGTTCCACCAGAAAATCACACTTTTTTCAACAAAGAAATCAAATTTCTCGGCCTTTCAACGACATCATTCGTTTGATTATATCATTGCGAAAATGAACTATTTTGAATCAAGAAAATATAATATCATCTCAAAATCCACCACTTTTTTGAAGGGAGTAATAAACTGTTTCAAATGGAGACCAAAATCAACTTGATCTGAACACATAGTGTTTGTTTGAATTTAACACTGTATCACTTCAAATAACTCAATTCGTTTATACCAAGAGTTTTGTGAATCTACATACAAAACTATTTTATGATCGACTGAAAATAACAGGAATTTCAATTTGAAAGAAAACTGTGGTGCTTTGGTCTTTCTGTGACCCTCTTGAGTGAGAGAGGAGCGGGGAATTCCGTTGTAAGCATTGCGTACGCTCCAGTATGTGTTGGAAAGTGATGTTGGTGTGTTGCGATTTTGAAGAGGAGGAAGTGTTTCATGTGTCTGTAGGCAGTGCAATTTATTTCCGATTACTTTGTATCTACCATAATGGAACAGATTTCACAAGACTGGAGACTTGCACAGTTGAAAGATATTTTCATGGGTAAGTATCATAGTTGGATAAAACTCCGCTATATCAGTAGGTACCGAGTTGTATACGTACTACCGAAGAGAAAGTGGTAAACTTTGACGGCAACTCTCAATTTTGCCATCATTTTACGAAAATTATACCAATGCTCCGTAATTTTTCACACATGCATTATTACATTTACCGAGCTCTGCAAGTGTATATTAATTTGAACTGAAAAATCCTCCACATAGATTCAAATTTGCCAATCTCTTGTTTTGAACATACGTTTCATCTTGTTCCAAATAAGAGCATTTTCTCTGAAAAAAATTCGATTTTCTCTCAGACCGAATTCATTTTTTATGGAAAGATAGAGGTACTTTCTTTGCTTTCTGTAATCACTTCAGAAATATTTTTATGTTATTCTTTGGGAACAAATTGAATATTCCCTACTCAGCTTGAAATTATTTGATAGATTTCCTTTAGGAATGTAAGAAATAGGTAGAAATATTACTCAACTCATTAGGGATGAAATATGAATTTCCAAAAACGTGAGAACAGTGAATGCTGTTATTTAAATAGCGAATCATATTTTTTTAAGTATGTTTGTATGATCATGAGGTACCTCTTTTGAATTGATTATTTATTTCTGCGCACCTTTTAAGCACCTTTTTACTTGCTAGGAATCGTATGTTGAATAATAAGACCTCAGACAAGTTTAAAATTTTGAGGGTTATCAGTGCATGATAACAACAGTTGGGCTAATTAACGGAATAAACCCACTAAACAGTGTTTTATTGAAAAAAAAATATTTTTTTTTATTAAGTGGCTGCTGTTTTCATATTTTTACCTTTCTATATATTTGAAATAGTGGCTAAGGATGATGTGCTGATTCCTTCTTTCGTTTCAGAATCCAAGTGATGCAAGCAATTGCAAAAGCAGAATAGAGAACTTGATAGACGATAGTGATTTTTTTAATGTTATTTACCAGAATGGCAACTAGTTTTAAAAACTTCATTTGTGTAAAATTACTGATAAATTATTTCATTCTCTTGTCTAAGTTGTAATGTTGTTATTAGGCTTCGATTTTATTTTATTTGTTAATTTGCAATTTGTCAAGAATATGTCCCTTTTTTAAATATGTTTTCTTATTGAATATTTATTTCTGTTATTTGTATAACTGTATGATCTCTCAAAAGTGTGCAGTTGGAATATGATATTTAAGCAAAGATTAGCAAAGAAAATTCAGTTCTCTATTACGTTTTGTTTTCTATCACATGCTTTTTCAGGATGATATTCATGATTTGCATCAAATAAACCAATAATAATATGTAATATATTATTTAGTTTCTTTCCTTACCACTTATAGCTGTTCATATTACAGATGAGATACTTTGGATTCCAATAAGTAAATGAATCCAAATGAGAAGTACAGTTTATAAACAGAAGCATAAGTTCATCTTTGATGAAGTAAATGAGTTTATTTGATTTATACAAATAGAAGCGTTTCAATGAAAAATGCTTCTCTTCAAAGGAAAACAATTAATTTCCCAAACGGAGACATTTAAATAATGTTCCAAGTAAACATGTCATTTTTTCAAAACCCAAAACAGTTTTGCTTCGAGATTAAATTTTGCTCAGACTAAAGAATACATACTTACTTCTATTGAGTGATTATTTCTATTGAAATGTATGCACAATCTTGGTGAAATATTTTTTTTTTACTTGAAGTAAGCGTTTATTCAGTCCATTTGAAATAATGATTCATATTCAACTTGAGAGAATATGTTTTCTCAGTTCAAAAAAATATTTCTTCATGAATATAGGAGAGCAAGATTTCTTTAAATCGAAATAATGTTCTTCACTTTGAGATTTTTATTTTCACTGTGTGTTCATTCGTTAGAATAACAGTATATTCAGTAATTAATATACTCGTGTTCAGAAGGTTTTATTCTTTGTTCATTTCAGTTAACCCATTACGGAATTATCGCTTCGGGCTAAATTTGCCTCTCCCTAACACTCAACGAGTGGAATCCAGATAGGTGGAAAATGAGATCCTCTGAGCATTTTTCAGGATTTCTAACAATGCGGGAGCGTTAATTAGTTCGACATATTCAGTACCGTTTGAAGGTACATTACATGACCAAAGGGTATTGAACGCTGTTGCCAGGTTACATTCAGTACGGACATTATTTGTTTATAGAACAATGGAGTTTTGTTTATGTGTGATATGTTCTAGTTGGTTGAATATTACATCCAACAAATATGATCGAGGATGCTAATTCGCGATCTATCGGATATTTTCTCTCGAACAATCTTCTTGTGAAAAGGTAATTGAGATAGACATGATGTTTCGTATATGAGTTCAGTGTTTGAATGTAGAGTTTCACGGCTGGCGTCAATGTTTTGCTTGATTTAAGGGTATTGACGTTGTCAAACATTTCAGTTGACACGTTAAGAAAAGCACTTCGACCCCGCCACTGAAGATGGCTGCCACAGTTGCAGTCCAATCGTTTGGAGATTATAACCGAAGAATACCACGGCATAACCCGGAAATCAACCATAACGAACGGATGTTTGTCATAAGTTCCGATAATGAATCGTTTTGGTTATTTCGATTTCAGATTCTGTTACAATGAGAAAATAAAGTGTTTCGTCAGTCTCATTTTCGAATGATAAAATTTCAATGTATCATTTGAACAATGAGAAATGTTAGATTCTTGTCCGAAATTACTTTTTTCATCATGTCTGAGTGATTTTTCAAACGAAATTTGAAGAAAAGCTTGGCGACAGTATTCTTATGGTTTTCCAATGATTTTTTTTCATTTCTTTATTTGTTATTGTGAGTATTTCAGCCCAAAAGTTTTCAAAAACATTATTGATGAAATTGACGATTTATTCATTAATACGTTAGTTATGTCAAAACTTTACATCAATGGAATAGAATGGTTTTGAAGTTCTACTTCTCAATCTTCATACAGGAAAATGTAGTAATCTTTCAAAGAGAGGAAGAAAGCAATCAATTCTGTAGAAGGTAACTCTATACCAAGATATGTAGATCATGCAAAGAAGTAACTTTCAGACACGAACTGGACGAAAAGCCCTTTCATCTGTTTTCGTATAAACATTGGAAGTTACTTCTTTGCATGATCTACGCATCTTTATATAGAGCTTTCTTCCTTTCTTTGAAAGATTCCCACATTTTTGAAGTGATAACTTCTCATTGGAGGATAATTCGCTTTGTTACCTCCCGTGTGATGACGCCAGTTTGTCTGGCTTCCCTTTTCCCACGCGTACGTCAGCGGAAGGCAGGCTCCTCCTCTCTCGCTGGACAGACAATCAGTTGAATATAGAATAAAGAAATACTTTTGTCTAGTTTCTACTGTATTTATTCATTCGTTACGACCGGTTTCGACTCATGAGGTCATTTTCAAGTAACTCTAGTTTCTTGAAAATGGTCATCAATCGAACGAGACAGACAATCAGTATTTAATGTGCGTTAGACATGTACTGTAGACAGAATTATGAATATCTCACTGATGATACCCATTTTGTGTGTGTACATTATTAATATCATTATTCAGTCCTACAAAAGTGTAGCAATTGGCCTATGATAGCTACGATATATACACAAAATGATCAACAAAATAGACAATTAATAAATAACCTTTCCTTGCATTATTATATTGATATACATAAAATTTAAATAACAACCTGAGCTTTTCTCAAGTTTCAATAGTTCAACTAAGGTTACTTCAAGTTATCACTTCTGTTGGGCGTAGCAAGATGCATCATTTTTTTTTGTATAAGATGGGGAAGAACAAAGCCGAAACCTTTCTTTCACAAAAATTAATTCCTCCAAAATATATACCCCTTTCAATTTGCATCAATGCATCCATACAAATTCACAAGTTTGATTTTCTATGTAAGTATATTAAATAAAACCGAATGGAAATGAAAAACAAATTTTCACACTTGACTGATTCACATAATACAAAAATAAGTCAACAATCCTTCAATTCAAACTGAACCTTGAATTCCAATGATTGATATATGTTATTCAGAAATCTAAGAATCCTGATAAAATCTCATCGCTATAATAAGGCATTTTCAATTCGAATCGAAGCATTATTCGAAGATGAAGGAATACGGGAAGTACAGTCAATGCTACTCGGGTGACGGTTCTGCGGTTCCGTCTCAAAGCACGATAGATTTCAACAATGAAACCTTGAATTATACTTTATTCATTTACTTAGTCTGTTCATGATGTGTTCAAATATTGTATCTTTGATAATTATACATTCAAACCCATGTTCTATACCTATGATGCACTGTTTGCAACCTTTGGTGTAGTAATGAATATTTCTGGAGTTTTTTCCCAACATCAAATCGTTATTTTTACCACTTTGACACGTGTTTCGATCACCAAGTGATCATTTCCAAGAGGAAGATTCAACTGTTCAATCTTCCTCTTGAAGATGATCACTTGGTAATCGAAACACGTGTCGAGGTGTTGAAAATAACGATTTGGTGGTGAGAAAAAACTCCAGTAATATTCAATGTTCTATGTTGAGGTTTTCCATTATCCAGTTAATGAAATTAACCTGATTTGATAATTGATATTTCCATCCTACATCAATTCATTCAGCTGAGAATATTCCAGGACTATTCCAGTATCAGTTTCTGAAGCATTGGATGCTCTTTATTGTAATTTCTACAAACAATATATTTCGTCAAGAGCTGAGTGATTTATAAGTGACGGAATATATTTATGAGACATAACCCAAATCCAATTATAATTACAAGTCTCTGTTTTAAATTGAATATACCAATAGCCAATCGTATTTCTAGAATAAAATAGGTACTCATGAACAATATCAGATATTTTTCCATTCACTTGAAGAATTTGAGGAGTAATAAACAATCTGACCTTTTCGCTCGGTTTGCAGAACGTATGACAAAGACGTTTTCAACGTAAGCCACTCATTACCTACTACATGTACATAACCAGATGAATAGACACGACCATTTCACGGGATCAAAAGCAGATGTGAGGAGCGCCTTTATCAAAAGATGTTTATTAAGCTTTTCATGCTCTCGTACATGCGTTATCCTTATTACTTCAATGCCAAATGATCACCTCCGGATATATTCTCTGGGAATATTTCTAGCATAAACTCACTCGTGAATGAAAACGTGTGCTTTGAAAACGACTCATTAATGATGAGCGAAATTCTGGATTAGGTGAGGTATATGCAAGAAATGCAGAAATAATCTGTAATCTACAGAGTATTAATTGTCAAATTGCTTCGACATTCATGGTGAAAATATTATGACGAGTGGAATTCCGTTCCTTCCATCGGTAATGTAAGGGTCGGGAATCTTCAAACGCGATTGATATACTTTCACTGCCTCAGTAAATTTTCAGGGTGCTTAGCCTCACCTTCAGCCACGTGAAGGTACACAAAAGTCCAACAAAAACTTCAACTACACTTAACAATTTTTCAAAGTCTATAAATCAACCTCGATTAAGGATAATGGCACAACGATATATCTGCACCAAGGTTATTCACCATGGATAATGATGAAGATGTTGGAGATAAAATCAAGACGCGATACCAAAACAAGGCACTAGCACCTTCTTTAATAAAAAAACTCTAAAGTCTCCCCAAAACACTTGCCAACGACGCGCGACCTTGAAGTGTGCTCGGAATAGGCTTGTGTGCTCTACAGAATTGATTTTCCCGCTCTACGCGAGGTAGCTTCTGATTGCTCAACTAGATGACAGCAAAAGAAGAGGAGTGGAAATGACTAAGTTTCAAGTTTCTTTCTTCCACTCACTAAAGTATCTCTCTGAAACACTTACCAACGAGGCGTGACCTTGAAGTGGGTTTGAAGTTCTGAAGCCCAATTCATACAGAATGGACGTCTGGCAGAGACGAGTTGTGGACCTTTGTCTCTTTCCCGTTACTGCCAGATATCCATTTTGTGTGAACTGGGCCTAAGGTCGTGAAATCACCCGAATGAACCTGCTCAAATTTGCACAAGTTTTCCATAGGGAATGAGCCCGAATTTCTGCAGCTATATTACTAGCAATTGCTTCAACAACAATAATAATACTCCTGCCATCAAACCAAATGAACCATAGTCGAGTCGGCTCCCAAAATGAGAGATGTCAATTTTGATGTGCAGGAAGATAAAGAAAGAATCGCCGGAAGGTGATTGAATCAATCACTAGCAACAACTCAATCTATTCAAAATGTTTTTGGTGTCGATTCAGAAACCTATTTTCCAATAGGTTTCTGAATGACACCAAATGGAACTTAGAATCTCTACCAGGCAATTTTTGAGGACTTTAGCACCAAATGTGAACGCCAATAGAATCGTAGATCATATACAGGGAGTAACAAATAAAAAAAGACTCCCATGAGTGAATAGTCTTGTCTTTAGCATATACATCTTTCCTACGAAGACATCTACGGGATCAACAAAAACTGAACATTGCTCATTCAAAATTAACATTAGTCCTTCAGAAAGTCTGTTGCAAAGGATAGTACCATTATGAAAAATGTGTTTTATCACTTCCACTTTTCTACTAAGTCTATTTACCTCTCAAGTTATTTCTTTACACATTACATCAACATCTGCAATTATGCATGATTATATATAGTCAAATTCTACGCATCATCATCACACACAAGCTGTACCCAATTCAGCTTCACTGATTACCCTGTTTATTCATTCATATGTATATGTTTATTATATGTGAGAAATATGTATAACATCTATTTGTATTTGGTGAATAAACATTACATTACATTATACTACTTTCATTTGTAACTATCGTTACTGCAGTTTCATCCTGTATGGAGACTTTCAAACTAACCATATGTACATATTGTACCTCAGTGGCTAAATAAATTATTATTATTATTATTATTATTATTATTATTGATAGTAGTTTGTACTAGATTGAAAATGTCCATATATGACGAAACTGCAGTAACAATTGTTACAAATGAAAGTGGTGAAGAACATAGGTAGTTCCATTTCGCTTTTCTCATGATGTTGTCCTTCCTTGTAGTAACGACTGTATCAATCAATTTATTGAATAGTACTATTGATGAAACTTTTGATAGGTCGAAACAGGGTTGTCTTATGGTGGTTCACAAAAGCATTGTATTCAGGCTACGGTTTCATTTAGCAGAGTCAATTGTTCCAATAGTGAATTATATTGAATGATACAGGGATCAGATTATGAAAGAGACTGATTTAAAGGAATATTTGTTTTATTTATCTATCAGATTGTGAAATTCGAAATGCTCTGACTTTCCAGAATGGAATTACCGGAGTATGCTCGAATTATATTTCTAAAGTTAATTGTAAACTGAATTTCGTCATCAAATTTCTTTCTCTGAATGTTTTATCTGAAACGTTTCAAGTTCCAATAGCTATCAGTTCCTTATTATTATTATCTGGAAAACTTTCGTTCAGGAATGTGACATGAGATATTCTTCTTCATATTTTCCATACCTGAAATATTTGTTGAAACTGCTAACTATGATTCTAATTGAGCTGGAATAATGCATGATTTTATCCAACGAAATGTCGTTATTTCAACAGTTTTGAATCTTCAGAAAAAAAATGACCATTCTAGTGATACTACCAACAGACATTAAACAAACATTAGAAGATGAAAATTAATAGTTCCCCCAAATAATTTCATTCAGTTATTTTTATTTCTCATAAAATGACTTCTGCCTGATTTCTACGAAGTTTTTTATTTTTTATTTGAAACAAATGAAATAATCAGACAGGAGTTATTTCCTTCAACCTATTTCTATTTCTGATGCCCTATTTCTACAAAATAAATAGGCATCTATTAATCCAACCAAATTAATATTCTAATGTCAAATAGCACTATCAAAGTCTCTACTGAAAACTAACATTTGAAGGAAGTATGACAATAAATTTCCACCAATGAAAATGTAATGATGAAATGTAATGAACAAATCGTTACATTGCAAATTGACTCATTTCGGATCACAAGCAATAGAAAGTAATATTGGAAGTTCTTCCGCCATTTTTTGCATCGTTCCAAATGGAGGCGGTTGAACCGAAAGGCGAATTTGGACGATTCTAGTTTTTGACGAATATTCAAAAAACAATCACTGATAATCTCGATCTGATAAAAGATTATCATTTTCCATGCATTGAAGAATTTTGTATACATATTACTCTCTCTAATTTTCGGCCTGAAACCAAAGATAACAGGTCCGGATGAGTAATACCTACAAACACCAAATGGAAACAAAAACCTTATCCGCCTCGTTACGCTAAATCACTACTTACGCCAAACAGATCCAAATACGGTAATAAAACACCCAGACAAACATCATGAGATTACGGCAAATCTATCTTCCATCAGCATCGTTAGAACAAAGAAATAAAACTAATCGGTCTTCTTGAGCGATATTCGACTGACTTCCTTAATTACAAGCTCCCTCCTGGGGTACGTATCCTTCACATCTTCCTTCGGGAAATGAGGGAACTTGATACGGAATGATCATCGGAATTTTGTATCGTGAAAAAAGCTCGCATGGATGGATAGACTGTTATTGAACTGAGATGTTTTGTCTGCTGTTACCGGAGTAGTGAAAAAAATGGCACATATTGGCTGTATTTCTGATCTGATGATATTGATCATCGAAGGGAATCCTCAGTCAGGTTTTTATACTTTTATTTCTGTACTAATAGAATTATCACAAAAAATTCTGATGTGAAACATCTATAGCCGCACGTTAAATCCATCGCTGGCGTGGCGACGGGTCGCCAGGCGTAAGCGACTGTGCGATACTTTTCCCACTGGTTCAGCGTTACGCTATCTCTCACGCCACCCTGAGCGCGGATACCTATAGTTTATACAGTTGTGTTCGCTACAGCATACGTAACCCGTGTCTTACTGAATAAATATTTTTTTAAATATTTGAAAATGAAATATGTCTGGCAATGATGATTTGGAAAGTTAAAGTGAGCAGCATCCTGCAGAGAATGCAAAATCGCACTACGACTCACTATCAAGTCATCAGTAAGGTAATTATATTTTTATATTCTGTAACTACAACAGCCATAGAAGGAGCAAATCTACTAGCCGAACAATTTGCGTTCCACTCATCAGTAGATTCTCTGGAAAAGGCATCACCCTTTATTCAACACTAGAATCCACTATGTCGGAAATCGCTTTTCGTTTAGTCTGACGAATTTTGAAGCAGCTCAACCACCATTTGGCGGTTTGGCGGTCGTCTCCCGCTAAAAACCAATGAAGCGGGGAGAGAAGAGGGGATAGGTGAAAGCACTCGAATGGCCTATAAATAGTCGGATCTCGGAGAAATAAATCCAGTTAACACCCGCAGACGATTGTGGATACTAACAATCGAAACGTCGTGACATAACTTGGTTTGAAATCTTTTAATTTTTATTTTTCATTTTTTGTTAATAATTTTAAATTTTCAGCTTTTATTAATATTTCAATTTTTATTTTTTGGTTTTTGTTTGTTTTTATGTTATTTCTTTGTAATTTCAATTTCCTTGTTCGAATAAAATTGTTATTTTCGGTTAATCTTATTGATATTTTTTCAATCAATTTATATTATATCAGACCATGGAAGTCCGAACTGATGAAATACACCACGAAACATTGTCATACAATTCATTACTTATATTGAACTCCTTCATACAATTCATCACTTATATTGAACACCTTCAAACAATTCATTACTTATATTGAAAAAAACAATAGATTTGAATGTACGTCGAACTTCGAAACGAATACATTCATCTAGATCTACAAAAAGCTGATTGAATCACATATCAATTTCGTTAAATTGAAAAATAGAATTGAAAGCTTCTGCGTAGGATGAGTTCCCGAAAGTAAAATCCAAACATGCAAACATTTCAGGCTAATTATCCAGTATACAAGTTACTATTTGGAATATAAGTGCTCAACAACATAATGAAAGATGATTTATTTCATGCGTGTTCTTGTGATTGCTAGTTAAGGTTTATTATAGCTCATACCAACAAAACTCCAGCAAAAAAAATGTTTGAAATCTGTGTTTTCGTCAACCAGCTGTTGCTACTCAAAAACATAACACTTGAAAGTCGAAACTTGTGCGAGATAGAGATTAATGAGATTCAACCTCTCAACGTGCGACTCCTCAAAACGAATTTAGAAGACTCTCTTCTTTATTGAAATAGGTTCTGATATGAATTTGACAATATTTCTTCAGGAATACGAATACGTGAACATTTTGAAAATTTTCATAGTTATGAATGTATATTTCCAATTTCAAGTTATTGATGGATATGCTATATGTCAGACAGAAATGAAATTTGTGCAACATCAACGAAAAGTTGAAGTATATCTGATTCCGTATCAATTCACTCGACGTATCGTCCTCTCAGTAGAAACGAATGTCCTTGTTCGTCCTTGAGCTATGTATATGACTCTTGCAAGTAATACCCAGATCTATAACAGATAAATTGCGTTCGTATCTTCTGCAGCGTGTGCAGTACTCTTGTAAAATGGCAAACAATCTTGGAAACGATGAGTTTTATTATTTCGATGCTTGAAAAGAATTCTTTTCCTTTTCCTTTCCAGCTTTTCCGTATTGCGGATGCGATATGAATTGTAGAAGATGTGATCGTGTATCGTGAATCTATTTTTGGTATGGCGTTGGATAAGATGGCAAACGATAATAAAATGTACTTTATTATATTTCTACGTCATCATCTGAAAACATTTCGAAATTATTTCATAGAAATGGGTCGGTCTGTGAATTGTTTCAACTAAAGAAAATATATGATGCACTGTAAGACTGACACAACAGATGATGGTTCACAATTAACTCGAAATACCATATTATATGATTACTTTTTGGGTTGAATCCATTCGGAAACACGTTTTCAGGAAGTTTATCCAACATAAACAACGTTCTCCAAATAAAAGAGTTCAGTGAAGATCGAGGTGTACTGAGTTGAACCTCAAAACGATGAGCAGCCACAGTCCGTCGCGTATTTCTGATATGTCCCCTCTTAGTAGAAATGTGCCAAGTCACTTGAACACTTCCCGTGGAAGTATCTATAGAAGAGAGACAATTCTCCAATCTTGGAAAATTTTCAATATTGGAAAAATACAGAAAAAGCACATGCAGCAGAAGGTACACATTTCCAAGGATATTTGTAAACACAAAAACAGGTGAAACACCTACTTCTTCCTCAGAAGATAATTCGTCACGAATTAGTCATAGAGAATTTTTTTATTTTGAGTTTATACTGAGTGAGCACATTGGATTGAAGAGGATATCTGTTGAAATCTGTTTTTGTCACCACCTATACGAACGACAACTTTCAGAAGTTGAAACTTGTGCGAGCTAAGGATAAACGAGGCCTTACCTTTCAACATATGATTTCTCACACATATAATAGAATCTTCAATATTTAAAATAGTTGAAGAATGTGTTACGAAATAAATGCTGTATTTCAAAAACAAATTCATGGTAATGTAAGATAGATGGGTGGACAGATATGTTTGTTCGATGAAATACTATATGATTGAACAAGAAACAATTGACAATTTCTGAAACTGTAATTGTCAGCTTCTGGTTGATTTTCAATCATGACTTCATTTCTCAATCTCAATATTGAGTCACAAAAAGGATGTAAAGCTTTATAACTTCTTTACAACTTCTATTTCCCCCTTTCGATGTATATATATATATATATATATATATATATATATATATATATATATATATATATATATATATATATATATATATATAGGAGAAGGTAATCGTTGCTGACTAGTTAGGAATGGAACCAACAAATAATGGGGCTGAGCAGCAAATGAAAGAGTACTCTTTAAAGTTTGTCCAAGCTTTCGGAAATTTAATAAATTGTTTCCATAGTCAGGGATGCTACAATTTGAGGGTGTAAGTAATATTATTAATATATAATTATGAATGGTTAGACTTACAACTTTTTGAGGATGTTTCATACGATGGTTATGTAAAATATTGGACACAACATGATGGATGAACATTGATACAATATATTTACGAAACTGGTTAAAGGATGTCTAATATTGGATGAAATATTCGTGAAAAACGTTACAGTTTGAAATTATTTTGAAGGAAGAATAATGTCACATGTCGAAATTTCACAAAACATTAATTTGGAAGGATTGACAGATAGTTGACATGACATATGTCAGTGGTTCTATCATATAACGTTTTTTTTTATTTTCTTGCATTCCCAGTTCCATTTCTTCAGTTTGAGATTTAAATTGGTGGCAATATACCTTTTTCAATCGATATTTGGTAGAATATCGTCTGCCGGTCTGCCAATAATCTTCTCACATAATGAGGAACGAAATTTTGTTTTTTTCTGACCTGTTCCATAAGTATGGAACGGAAGGTTATCAAACTAGTTTCCTCATAACTGGAAATATTTTCTTCGAACCTCTCACGAAAGTTGTTAATTTGATAGCAATAATGATGAACAAGATCAATCATGTATTAAAAAAGAAAATATTATACATTATCAAAAAGAAATGATTCACATTATCATGTTTCAAAACTAAAAAATATTGTAACCTTCATCCAATCTATCATTTACAATAATGACATGCTCCATTACTGCACAGCCCAGCAATAAAAACCAACAAAAGCACATTTCGTCGGTACTTATTTTCAAATTACATCACGAAAATAGATAAAAAGTGTTGTGCCCAAGAGCACGGTAATGATATTGAACTCGATTAAGATCCCGTTAGTGCTATTCTTGGCTATAATCTACTTCCACCTATCCAGTTCACTATAGTAAAATTTGCCAACAAAAACGATAAGAAATTGTGGATCATGAGCGAGAAAACAGAGTCCAATTCCATTACACCTTCCTCAAGGTAATTTTCCTGTTAGAATGGAATTCGGAAGAAATAATATGGTTTCCAGTCAAGATAGTTTCATTTATCCATCAGGCAGTTTTGTACTGAGGATAATCAGAAAGTATATTGAAAAATGTATATCTCTACTTATGTGATAAGATTGTGTCCTATAAGTGACGTGAATCATAATAATCATATTCAGGAACACTTTAATGTGAAGCAATTCTGTATGCGAATCAGTCTTCAACCGAAAATATAACGGATAGTC
Organism: Leptinotarsa decemlineata; assembly: GCF_025532065.1. Lineage (NCBI taxonomy): Eukaryota > Metazoa > Arthropoda > Insecta > Coleoptera > Chrysomelidae > Leptinotarsa > Leptinotarsa decemlineata. Next base: position 21,535,886 of record NW_027412702.1, read on the forward strand.
AAATATTTTTTATCAAATACGAGGGACGTCAAATAACGCAAATTCCATCTAGAATAACTCACTCGCATGTTTTCTAATTCCAAAATAGCTGTTATCAATGAATTGATAATGAAAAATATTTTTGGAAATTTTCAGTTGCTCAAATTCTGGAAAGAGGACATTTCGTTCCATACTCTGGGCTGAAGTGGCCATATAAACAAATTCCACACTGTTCATTTCTTTCACATCATGTGATCTATCATTCCAAAACTAATTGAAAGTTAGATTGCTGATGGAAAACTGTTCTGAAGACCAAATGAGTTATATATCAGTTTCGTTACGTTTTTTCCATAGGTTGACAAATCAATTGACTACACTGAACAATAATCCAACTTCAACTAAAACTTCAACTATTATTAGAATGTCTATCGCCTTACCAGATCGCTTCACGTACCGCACTGTAACTTTCTTGACTGTGTTGATATGCTCGTGGCTAACGTTTATATGTCGTAATCGAAGGCGGTAGAAAATTCTCCAGAATTCCATCGAAGTCAGTAGCATTATTCTCGCTACATCTAGAGCGGAAACGAACATCGTACATTCGCGCGCTCTCTGTTACGTCACAATTGGTTTATGGCTACCAGTGGCGATCGGCGTTATTTCCTTTAGGGTATGATTCACAACAATATATAACGAAATACATCTATGTAAATCGAGAAAACATAACTAGTCGACAGAACACTGATAGCTCCTCTGTAACTTCATTAACCGCTTGTCAGATTGAAGTTCTATTCAGTAAATCATAAGCCACTTCACTTCACAAATGTTAAGTTTGATAATGAGGAACACCAGAGAAATCAAAGATATGAACGTGATAATCCCGCTTGTCTATGTTTATGTGAGGTCCAAATTAGAATAAGGGGCGATGATGTGGTGTCCCATTCATAATTCTCACATACAGCAAATTAAAGCTGTCCAAAGAAATTGGACAGCTTTTCATACTACAGGTATTTACCCCCAAAGGGATATTGACTATTCCATCCTTTTTAACAAATTTGATATTATATCACTGAATACACGTCATACACGGTCACATATCTGTATAATTCAATAAATAATAACATCTCCTGAGCTCCGCTTCTGCAAAAAATTAATTTTTATGTACCACAACTCAAGATACGAGAAAACATTTTATGGTCAGAGTAGTAAAACAAATGTGAATCTCAGAGCACCAGAGCAGAGCATGTGTGACACTAATAGGAACTCTTTGAACTTTATCAAGGATTGTATCTTACATAGAACGTTTCATTTATAGTTTTTCTATATAATTTCCAATTGTTTCATGTCAACATAGTGAAGGCTAATTCATTTATAATATGTCAATTGAACCTACTTATATGACTTCATTTATATTATTTATCATTCGTAATTTGTCAAATGAATATGTAATATGTGAATTTAATTAAATTTAGTGTTATTTTTTTCAGTATATTTTTTTAACATTTCCTGTAATTGGGTGGTGGAAATGAAGTGTTATCTATCTATATCTAGCTATCTATCTATCAATCAGAAACAAGAACGTCTTGATGAAGGTGGTTGACAATGTTACGTGGTGTATTTCACCCGTTCGGACTTCCATTGTCTAATGTAATATAAATTGATTTGAAATCTCTGAAAAAATATAAAAGATTAACCGAAAATAACAATTTTATTAAACAAAGAACTGAAATTACAAAGAAATATCATACAAGTTACAACCAAAATAATAAAAGATTCAAATATTGATAAAAGCTGAAAATTAAAAAAAATTATTAACAAAAAATGAAAAATGAAATTCAAAAGATTCTAAACGATTGTGGATACTAACAATCGAAACGTCGTGACGAAACTTGGTTTGGAATGTTTGAATTTTTTATTTTTCATTTTTTGTTAATAACATTTTTAATTCTCAGCTTTTATTAATATTTCAATTTTTAATTTTTTTGCTTGTAGCTTGTATGTTATTTTTTTATAATTTCAGTTTTTGTTTAATGAAATTGTTATTTTCGATTAATCTTTTTAATTTTTTCAGGGATTTCAAATCAATTTTTATTATATTAGACAATTGAAGTACGAACTGATGAAAAACATCTTGATGGTTCTGAGCAGTGTTTGGCCATGTTCAAACATAACAAACCAGAATTTTTGCATCGATTTTTGACAACGGATGAAACATGGATTCATCACTTCACTCCGGAATCAAAACGATCGTCATCTGAGTGGAGAGCAAGTGGTAAACCTCTTCCAAAGCACTCGAAAGTACAAAAATCGGCTGGAAAGTTTATGATCTCAGTAATGTTTCTGGACTATCTTGAGGAGGGATATACCATCAACATTGAATGATGTATAGCATTACTGAAGCATTTGAAGGCTGGAATTGGAAAGAAACGACCGCAAGTGACAAAGAAACGTATTTTGTTTCAACAAGACAATCCGCCTTGTCACAAGTCAATGATAACAATAACAAAACTACATGAATTGAACTTTGAATTGCTCCTACACCCATCATATCCGCCAGATCTGGCTCCCAGCAACTACTGGCTGTTTGCAAACCTCAGAAAATTCCGCTCGAATTGAGAGGTTATTACTAAAACTGAGGACTATTTTGAAGCAGAGAATGAATCGTTATTCGAAACTGATTGTTATTGTGTGGCTTTTGATAGAGATAAGGTTAATGAATGAAGCCAATTTTGGATAAAAAATACGCGTTTCCTTTCTTACACCCAAGACTTCTCAGCTCATATAAATCAAGTTTTACATATGGTATAGCCTACAAAACTAAAGTGTAATGTGTCAAGTTTATTCTCGATTCGAAATGAAATACCCGATTCTGTTGAACTCATTCTATAGATCTGAATATTTTCAAGAATAAATCAATATTTATAGTAGGTAATTGGACTGAATTCCTCTCGGGAATGTGTCTAGTAAGTGTAAAAAATCTCCCCACTGAATGAATGACTAAATAAAAACAATGAAAAATAAAGTTCAAGCTAAAAAAACGATATTTGATTGTACAAAGGATGAGACACAAAAACAGGCTTATCTTGCACTGAACGTTGAATACCAAAATATGATACTATCAGAGAAAAGATGTTCATATGATGACTTCATTTTAAATTCGGAAAATATAGTTAGAGACAGTTGAAGACTTATCAATTTTGAAAAGAATGGAGATGGTACATCGTGAAAGTAAGTTCACTGCAAATGAGTTCAATACATATTTTGTTAACGTAGGTGTGAGAATATCTGAGGATCTGTCACCCTCAAATTCGCGTTATATTCCTCTATCAGTAACGGACAAACCAAATACACCAAGATCGTTTTTCATGGAACCCTTTTTGAACAGTGAAGTTGCTGGGGCAATATCTGATCTGAAAAACACAAACTCGTTTGAGGCATTCGAACTCAATAGTAGAATTGTCAAAGAAACGGCCTGGTATCTAATTGAACCGCTTAGATATTTCCAAGTGAATTCAAGGTGACCCAAGTTGTCCCAATTTTTGAGAAAGGCAGTGAGGATGCAATTGAAAATTACCGGCCAATATCGATCGTCCCAATTATCGGCAAATTATATGAAATCATCCTAAAAAAAGGCTTTATGAGTATTTTCATAAGTACAAGCTATTTAACACTAATTAATTCGGATTTAGAAAATCATCCTCCACAATAAGTGCGGTAAAGAAAGTAATGGAAAACATAATGACTTGCTTTGAAAAAGGATAACACACTATTGCTGCTTTATGTGAACTAACAAAAGCATTCGATGGCGTCTTCCATTCTAGTCTACTGGAAAAATTGGATGACTATGGCATAAGAGGAACCCCCCTTTCTTTTTTTTCTTCATATCTAACAAACAGATACAAATATGTATCAATTGACTCGAACAATGTATCCGACTTGAAACCAGTTACATGTGGAGTTCCCCAAGGCTCGGTTCTGGGGCCTCTTTCATTCATATTCTATATAAATGATCTCTTTTCCTTCATGTCAACTGGTGATTTTTTTGCTTTCGCCGATGATACTACTCTTACGACATCCGGTAATCAATCATCAAAGGTAATTAGGTGCGCGATATAAATCAAATTCAAAAGAATGCTGACATATGGTTCGAAAGAAATAATCTAATTGTAAACAAAAATAAAACTAAACACATCATTTTCACAACAAACACTTCTTGGGTTGAAGGACACAGTGTTAAACTCTCAGGCATACATCTAGATGATAATTTGAACTGGTTAGAGCACATTGAACAACATAGCATTGAACAAGGGAAATTGAAAGATATAATCTCTCAACAGGCGCTATTATCAGCTTACTAATAGGGAAAATAGTACTTACGCAATTAGGATATTTATGTTACAAAAAAGGCCTTGAGAATATTATCTGGGGCTGGTTTCTCAGACTCCTGTAGACCTCATTTCCTTTCGATGAAAATGATGACAGTACCTTCTATTCATCTATATCAACTTTTGCTAGATATTCATAAAAATCAATTAACATCAAACAGAAATTGTGATTTCCACGATCATGAGACTAGAGGATGTGATTTGTTGAGGGCCAGTAGATTCAGACTGAAAAATTCATGTAGAAACTCTATCAATGTCAACTTATACAATATTCTACCTCCCCATATCAAAAAGTTTATTCAATACTTGTTCAAAAAGTATCTGAAATATCTATTGATTTCGAATTGTGTTAATTCTACTGACGAATATATAGCTGTCTTATCCAGAGAAACACAAATAAACAGCGAAACAGTATAATATTCATTCTTGGGTAGTGATGTATATGTGTATATGTGACTTATCTTATTTGTATCTGAAAGATCAATGAATTGAATTATTGAATAAATCCATCAAAACTGAGAAATAATACATCCCAAACGAATTCAATTCCTTCAATTCCATAGGTGACAGTATAATTGTTTAAAAAAAAATTCAGGTTGTTTTTTTCCTATTGGAATACGTCGCTCGATGTATGAGTTTGACAGCAAATCGTTAAAATAATCACAACTGCTGTTATTATTCTGAGAGAGTGTTTCCGACATCTTGATATGCGACAACACCAACCTGTAATATGTATGTGTGTTCATGTGTTCATTCAGCAACGCTGTGATGAATTATTGTATAATCTTGGGAACGTCGAATCGAATAATGTTTATCTCCGGGTGAAACGCTGCAAATTTGCTCAATTACCCTCAACTGTTCAGTAATTTGTATACTAACCGCAACTAATTTTCCGATTATTCCAGTACCCATTGTGCAATTCATTAGATTTATTGGTTTTGGCGGGTGGGTTTGTTTTTGCCAGGTGTTGTTTGAGGGTTTGAATGTTACGTAACAGATAATATTTCAGTCATGAAACATTTTTCTAGCCTGCATTCCTTCGACATATAGTGGAGAACAGAACTCAAATTTCAAAAAAAAAGGAAAATTAATTCTGGAGTTCCACAAGGTTCTGTGTTAGGTCCCATTCTTGTCTTATTATATATTAATTTACCACGCTTAATATTTCTGGGAAGTTCACCTTATTTGCACGGAGTTGCACAAAAGAATATCTACCGCCTTGAAAAAAGTCAAAGATTGGTATGATTCAAACATTTCTCAAACATTTCATCTTTTAACTTGACAACTTGACTGAAACGAATGTAATATCATTGAGATGCTCAATCAACGGAATTTTCTTCGAAGACAGATCACTGGAATCTAAAAATAACACTAAAATTCTAGGAGTGTTCATTGACTAGAATTTAAAATTTGTGGATCGTGTTAAACAACTCACTAGCAAAGTCTGATCTGGTTGTTATGCGGTTAGAGTGATTTATAAAGAATTGGGGTTCAGCACTGCAAAGATGGCGTACTATGCAATCATAGATTCTCACCTACGCTACAGAATATCGTTTTGGGGAGCATGCAGTTCAACTTTATTCAAAAGTCTGTTAATTTCACAGAAAAGGGAAATAAGGTATATAGGAAACCTTAAATCAAGAGACTCCTGTAGCACCTTCTTCAATAAACATAATATTCTAACGGTAACTGCATTAGTTATAGTGAAATCTGTGTGTTTAATGTTTACGCATATATTAAATTTTGCTGCATCCTCTTCCATTATAACACTCGAAACAGCAGACACACTCTGAAACTCACTGTGCCAACTAAAAACATTACCAGAGTCTCCATATTTCACAACGGTGGAAAAATGTACAATCATTTTCCTATGGACATAAGATCTGCCAATATAAATGATATATAAATTCAGGAAGTTAGTCAAACAATTTCTGTTTGATAGACCTTATTATATTTTGGATGAATATTTTAACCATAGCTTTCAACTGACTTACTCATATTTGTATCTTCATTCATTAAGAGCTCCTAAATTGTTCCTTTTTATGTCTACTCTTTTATAAACTTGACTTTCACTCTTTTATATATACATATTTTTATATCCTCCATTTTATCATACTTTGTACCCACGCACCATATTCATTTCATTTTCATTTGATATGTATTGCATTTTTTAAGTAATTGCTACCCAAGCTTTTTCTACAATATTATTTCTTATGATGATAAAGCATATTAATATTATTCTTATTATATTCGTTACTACGTTATACTACACTACAGTATAAAGTGTGGTTGAATTAGTTTCGAAATCATTCGAATATTTGCTGTATTCAACTCTGATAAGACCAATACTCATAAGGGACAAACAATTTCCTCAGATCGGTGAATAATATATCATTCCACACGTTGGTAATTCCATTATTATGTGGCCAGTGAATGATTTGCTAGATTGTTGAGATAGAATCGATATCTGCATGTCAATATATTGTTTCATTTAGTACAATGCACTCAATCCACCGATCTCTTGACCTATAGCTAGTTTCCGGTGGGATACAGAGGAATAACCGGTAATGATTTTCCAAGCCATATTATTATCAAATTATAATAAATCTCAAACGCAAACGCCCATGAGCATTCACCAAAATATAATATAAATTGGCGAAGGAGACGGTACTTCGAAATTCACATTGTATATAAATGTTTTGGGCTCTACATTCAACTGATGATTACTGTTCAATAACAATGCAATTTTTTTCGTTTCAACAAGAATGTTACTTCTTTTTCGGTTTCAGTATTTTATTTTAATTCAGTAATGAACTATTTTTCCCTAAATCTGAAATTCGTCATCTTTGTTTCATCTTTAATAGTCTGTTTTAATAGTTTGTTTACTATAAACCTTCAAATCCAGGATTTCGATTTCTAGAGTTGATATTTCGAGAATCGTAAAAATATCACATGTACTGAGAAATTCGGTTTCTTTCAATACATGTTGAACTCAAAAATAAGCAGGGATACTACCCTGATGTGCAAATTGCAGCAGAAATTATTGAAATGAATCGTTTCTATAGAAAAAAGACATCCTCACTCGAGAATCATTTCATGACTATTATTAAATTAACTTCAGGAACATTTTGGTTTGCCCTGATTAGTTTCATATAATAACTGTGTAAATTCATAAGTTAATCTACTGACATATCTAGCCATCAACATGTTCGTAATGCTGGCAAATCTTTTTTATTCTTGTATCGCTTTCTTCAATGTTACGCCCACAATAATAAGATGGAAAATCAAATTATCGAGGCGTAATGAAACTAACTCAAAAACAAAACTCTAAAATCAAAATTAGTCAGCCGGTAGAGGGTTGGTGGGTGAAATAAATTATTTGACACCAAAGATATCAAAAACAATATTTATTAACTTCCTCCTTTGGGTTAGTACCCTTTTGACGAAACAATGTAACCCTGGATAGAATTTCCGAAAGTTAGGGCTGTCGGTATATCGGAACGGATTGAACGTATTCTTGAACTCTATTGATCCACGGTCGATCAGCTGATAGATTTCATATTCACAAATTGAAACTGTCAAATGTCTGAATGAGTGCAGTATGGTGCATGTGCAATCGCAATTATAAATGCAATATATATAAATGAAAAGATGTTTCAAGTAATACAAGATTAATATTATTTACGAATGTTTTCCCCGTTAGGATATATACTATTGGTTCACAAACGTCTCAGTAAGTATTGAGTTTTAATTTAAAATAATAAAGATATAATTTCAATGCATAAGGTTAATTGATAACTAAAATTTACTATGTTCCAGGTGCTAACTGAAAAAATACCACTACTTGCTCTAACGATTTCACTGAGTATTCTTGGTGTAATGTTCCTTATATGTTAAAAGAAGCAAAAGTTGTGCAAGGCAAAATTAATGAATGAAGTAGATCCTACTTTTATATTCCTTTGGAGTTTGCCCTTTCTTCAAGTTATCAATCCTGGTTAATTTATTACATTTTATAATGTTTTGATTTTCGAGAGCTTCAATAAAGTTATGAGTCAACTAGAAGGTATCAGTATAATTGGACTCGTAACAAAGAATTTAATAACGACCGTCAGACAAAAATTTGTGGATTCCTCACCTTTTTTTACACCAATGTAAAATATGTATCGATTTTCAAAACCTATCAAACCAGAACCCTCCACTCTAGGTTGTACAATCCAACATAATGGATTCTAGTTCCAATCGATTTCTCATCTGATCGGTAACATATCGCATAAATAACTCTAATCTGATGAAAATCGCGAACTCACTAAACGGATATTTGATTTGTATCGCATCACGTTCCTCGGGGAAAAAGAGTCGATTCCTGAAATTTGAAGATCGAAGATTTTGCACCTATTGCTATGTATTCACAATAATACAGTGGTATTCAGTCTCAACTAATACCACAAAACTTCAGAATTTCATCGGTAAATTTCCAGTTTCAACAAAAACTTTATCATTTAGCAATACTATGAGAGCAACTAGCAGGATGCTGATTGTTTGATTGGTATTGCTCAAAACCAACAAAGTTTGAGTTTGAAAAAAACGGACATCATCTGAGTAAAGTTTTAGGTCGAATAGTATTCGTGAAGATTAATTGATTAAAGAGTTTGTTCCCATGACTTCTGCATCCCAAAATTGAAGAGACTTTTGAATGGACGGAGTTTTGAAAGGATTGAGGAGATGGAGCCGAATTACTGAAAGCTCGAAGAGATACCAAAAATTGCATATTCTCGAAGGATTGGAAAAGCCGCTGGCAGAAGTGTATCAGTTATGAGTGGGGCTACTTCGAAAGGGATAGAGAAGGATTTGAGGAAATAAATGAATATTTTTTGAGAACAATGAAAATCCTCCTCATTTATTCAACATACCTCGTATACTAACTAGGCTGAAAAGTCTTGAGCCTAAAACATACAGTTTCAGTTAGTACTGAGCTTCAAAAAACCTTTTAAAATTTCATGATATTCTACTCATAAGTATGTGAGTCATTGTTCTAAGAGTGATACTACTTTTGTTATTTTCAAAACAATGAATCAGAAACAATTTCGTGTTTTAATTTTACACTCCTTCTCGATGGAAAACAATGCCGTTCAAGTGCAGAAATGTTTTGAAAAGTATTATAAGGACTCCGTTCCGTCAGAAAAAACAATTAAACGTTGGTTTGAAGACTTCAAACGTGGTCGTCACTGCATTCTGCATCATCAGTGTCTAACTGATGATGCAGAATTCAGTGGACGTTCAAATGAAGCAGCAACACCAGAAAACATAAAAAACACAAAATGGTTTCGAATGAAGTTGTGTAAAATAGCTGACATTGTGGAGATATGAAAAGAACGTGTTGGCATTATATAGCATGAGCATTTCACTATGAGACATATCTGTTCAAAGTGGGTGCCGTGGGAGCTCACTGTTGACCAAAAACAAAAACGTTTCGATGATTCTGAGCAGTGCTCAGTCATGTTCAAACATAACAAACCGGAATTTTGCATCGATATGTGACAATGGATGAAACATGGATCCATTATTTCACTCTGAAATCAAATCGATCGTCATCTGAGTGGAAAGCAACTGTCGAACCTCCTCTGGAGCGCCCAAAAGCACAACAATCATCTGGAAAGGTTATGGCATCGATATTTTCGGATATACGTGGCGTAATATTCATCGATAATCTTGAGAAGAGAAATAAAATCAACAGTGAATATTTGGTATCGTTAAAGGAGCGTTTGGAAGCCGAAATTGCAGAGAAACAACCGCATATGGCGAAGACAAGGCACCGTGTCACAAGTCAATCAAAAAAATGGCAACATTGCATGAATTGGGCTTCGAGTTGCTTACGCATCCACCGTATTCTCTAGGTTTGGCCTCCATCGACTTTTGTCCTTTCGCAGACCTCGAAAAAATCTCTCTGGTGAGAAATTTTGCCCGAATAACAAGTTTTTTGCTGAAACTGAGGCCTATTTCTGAACAAAAGATCAATCGTTCTACAAAAGTAGTATTTAAATGTTGAAGCGGCGCTGAAAGTATTGTGTGGCACTTGATAAAGATCACGTTAATGAAAAAAGCCAATTTTGAACGGAAAGACGCGTTTCCTTTCTTAGGCCCAGGACTTTTCAAGCCCATGTTATGACATCCCAAAACGAACATCTTTCAGATGTCAGACACGATTAATCAATAAATATATCGTTTGATGGAAAATCAAAATAATCGGCTGTTTTCACATTCCTGAAATGACGTCTAGAAAATTAACTTAAAATAACATCGTTTTGGATCACATTTTTAAATATTTGTTGTCTTTCGGTATGTGATGATACGATTATAAAATAATATGTTCATGATAGTCTGAATTCATAAAAAAATACCGAATTTCGTTGAATGAAAAAATACGTATTCTTATCGGCTTGAAAAAAATTATTCATAGAAGAACATATTTATGAAGGTCCATATTTAACCGAATATCTCAATCATGATTTATATATTACTTGTTGTTGCCCGCGGCTTTGCTCTCGTAGAATTCAGTTTGTCACATTAGGTTTCATGACAGACCATTTTAAACAAATATTCACAATACTTTTTTATTAACCCAAATCTTCAGGTTTCCAACTTCAAAACTGACGAAATGCATTTCAATGTTCGAACCTCTCGTCTTCCCCTTTGGCGGTGAAAAATCCTGATTACCTTTCTTGACACTTATTCACGCTATACAAAGAACCTACTTATATATTTCAAGATTCCAGGTTTAGTAGCTTCGACTATAAGAGCGGCCAATAGCTAGTAATTTATATTTTCACTCCAAAAATACAGTAACTTGAAAATGAATAGCTTCGAGAATCGAATTGTTACTTTAAAAGAAATTCAAAAAACCAACACAACCGTCAACGACGTCTGCCTTCACGTATCTGCCAGCGTTCGGGTCGCATTCTGGGAGATCGCACTTCATTTTTTAGACCGCCCTTCTAACCCCTCGCATCGACCCCGTCTTACAGTAGACGCGACGCGTGATGGCTTACTGCGTTTCATCAAGGTAATCTTATCGTCATAACTTTCGAACGATCCGTCCAAATTACTTAGTGTGAAAGACGAAGTGAATCTATATTGAATACTCAAAACGACATTTGTATCAATTTTTATGAGGATTTGTCAGATATTCTGAAATGTGCATTGTTAAAAAAATATCTGATTTGATTGTGTCTATGACTCAATATTTAGCATATATTGGCTCCCACATAAGAGGTAAATATACGCTATCGCAGACTTTTATTTCGAACTATTTGAGATAAACAATCTTTCGGTACATTATCTACATGTAACTCCAACGGTTTGGGCAACGTACGCCAAGATAGCTCTGAGGGAGCAAGAATTTTTGCGACTTAATTGATACTCATCGTTATGATATAACTAAAATTATACAAAACTTTTGTAAATTGTAGCCTATATGTTATACTGATATAAACTGTATTTATGTTAAAAATTCATCTAAATCCTTTCAGTCTTTCAGGCGTGAAAGAGCCACAAACATACATACATACATCCCCACAAACTCTCACATTTATAATATCAGAAGAGATTTTAAACAACAAATGTCGAATGTATGAGCATCAAATATACGATTCATAAATCATTTCTATACTCTAGAAACGAATGTTTCCACGGCCGCAGTGATGATTAATAAAAATGGTGGTGGTGGGCTGTGATTGAATGAAAACTGAAGCAACAAACGTTTCGTCTGCTACTACAGCAGACATCATCAGTGCTACAAGCAATAACTGCGAGGATTTAGGTTATTTCTCGAAGTTTCAGCAAGGTTCGACGGATTTCAATCATTCCTATGATCGTTTAACCACGAACGTAATTGCAGACGTTTGACAAAAAACATCACATTACCGTACTCTTACGAATACAGTGTTCACAGAGCACATAATAAATTCGAGTTACCATCGATTCTTCCTTTGATCGGCGACTTTGATCTCAAGAAAATCGCATACTCACCAAACGGATATTTGATTTGTATCGCATTACGTTGCTCGCGGAAAAAGAGCAGAATCCTGAAATTTGAGGTAGGTTTTCCAAGATCGAATTTCTGAAAGCACTCAAAGCAGACGTTAATGCATGTTGACTGAATCGGTCGAGTTGGCGGGCTAGGAGTATCGGATTTCGAGATGAGTTCCTCCTCTTCTGTTGACATCGGACCGCGAACGACCGACTGTAGGTCAGGAGTATTACATTGGCCGATGATTGAGAGTATCAAGTAAATGAAACATTATATTGATTGACGAGTATCGATGGCTGTTGATACAATAGTGGATATCGATTCGGGTAGTGGAGGCAATGCTAAATAAGGAAATTCAGAAATAATTATTGTACCTTTCAAAAAAATATTGAATTCGAATATTTCTTTCATTAAGTATAGTATGAAATGACAATTTATTTTATTCCAAATATACTTTGAGAAGGAACATGTTTATTCTCGTAACTAACATTCTTAAAATTCAAATATTTCAACATTTTCGAAACGTAATCATCTCACCTCCTTATTTTTCTATAACTCATGATTTCTCGTTCACAAGTAGTCGAGGTCGTTATTAGGATATGTGAAAAACATACAAGTGATGTGAAATTTCTGGAGGTCTGAGATAGTCGGAGTAAAATGAACATTTTTTTCGGAATATCGTCAACATTTTGTTTATATTGAGAAGCATCAAACAAATAGTATGTTCTTAATTTCTTAGTTCCACATACTTCGCATATTCAAATTTTCTAAATGCATCATGGAATCGTGTGTTGAAAAATTAATGTTGATCAAAAACACATCTTCAATGATAAATATTTAAATGAAACAAATTACCTACGAGATATCATCAAAATTGTTATTTGTTTGAAACACCTATTGATGCCGCCAACATGAAATATAACATCGTTCGATAATTCCATCAGTTCGGACTTCCATTATCTAATATAATATGAATTGATTTGGAATCCCTGAAAAAAATCAAAGATCAACCGAAAATAACAATTCTATTAAAACAAAAAACTGAAATTACAAGTAAATAACATACAAGCTACAACCAGAAAATAAAAAATTGAAATATTAATGAAAGCTGAAAATTAAAAAATATTATTAACAAAAATGAAAAATAAAAATTAAAATTGAAATTAAAAGATTCCAAACCAAGTTACGTCACGACGTTTCGATTGTTAGTGTCTACAATCGTCTTTGGGTGATACCAAACGCGGACTGCGATTCCAAGAATAGCATTTACCGAGTGCGGAGAATCATACATCAGTGAAACTAAGAGGCAAAATTGTGCATATATACATTGAGATTGGTAATACAGTCAGTTTGTTATTCCCAGAATTGAATAACTAGATGATACATGTGTACACATAGTTATTTCCTGTTATGATTGGTGGGAATTTTTGATGTCAATAAGATCATGTATTTTCATTCGATCTACGCCCGTGATGTATTTTTTTAAGCTTTTTTTGAATATAAAAAAAGGAGATTGTCTGAGTTCTAAACTCAAGGTGTTGAAAAGTCTGGGTCCAAGGTAAGAGTGACATCTTTGCCCAATAGCTTCATAGGATATAGGTATAGTTGACTTTTTGTTCACGTTTGCTCTTGTATGATAGGAATGCGACACTAAAACCAGGCTATCTTTATTTCTGTATTGATGTATCGAAATTTTATGAAAGAATAGCTGTCTGATATCAAAAAATTTTGTTTCGTTATATAGGAGATTTGTGGAGTAATATCGATCTTTTTTGAATAGTATTTTGATCAACATATTTTGTAAAGTTTGTAATTTATTTAAATGTGTGCTAGCTACACCTTCCCAGCCTATTATGTCATACGAGAGCCTAGATTCAACGAGTGCATAATAAGTTGGGCCCAATTCAGGCCTATCAATCATCTTTGATAATACTCTGAATTTATATATTAATTTTCTGAGGGAGTTTGTTACGTTGTCGACATCTATATTCCATCTTAAGTGTCTGTCAACAGTGACACCAAGGTATTTGATTTGGTCGGTTGCGCTAATTTCAAAAGTAGTTCCGTGATTGTTGAAAGATAACTTTTCATAATTAGGCAAGTTGGAAGCATAACAGCTCAGCGGTAGGAACATAGATTTTTCAAAATTGATGGTGAATAGTTTGTGATTAAACCAATCTATCAGTTGGCTAAAATCTTCTTCAACGATATGTTTCAAGTTGTCCCAAGAGTCTGCGCTATAAAAGATAGCCATATCGTCAGCATAGCTGATGATATTTCCACATGTTTGCAAGGTGAGTAAACTGTTTATATAAATCACGAAGAGGATTGGTCCTAGAACTGTTCCTTGTAGAACTCCGCAAATTAGAGTTCTTCCTTCACTTATACATCCGTTTATAGTCACGAATTGTTTTCTTGAGTCCAAATAAGATTGAAAAAATTTTAAATCATTTCCTCGGATGCCAATACTGTCTAAGGCTTCCAACAACTGTGAATGATCGACAGTGTCGAACGCCTTAGCCTTAGCGTGGAAAGGTTATCGCGGGTATCAAGGTGTGAATCTTGCACCTTGACTATCCGACTACCTTAATAACGATGAAATAGCAGAGCATATACTTTGTGCCTGCCCCGTGAGGAACCGAATCAGGTTTTTTGGGTTCGACAGAGCTGAACTATTACCATCTGACCTGAAAGACCACTCACTATACCAACTAATCGGCTTCGTTTAGGGGCTGGGTTTATTTGGTCGAGTGTGAATAGGTGTGAGCCACAATAAACCCTTGCGGGTTGCGGTGAAGGGTCGAATAGATCCACTCACTTTGGACCTAACCTAACCCAACCCAGATCAGAGCTTCTTTGGAGTATCATTCTCTTGTATGTAGCTTCGCCCTTAAGAATACCCTGAGGCTGCTGGAGATCATCCAGAAAAGAGCCATATGTCTAATTGGAGACATGAACCTTGATAGTCTGAAAGTCTGAAACATCGAAGGAAGGTTGGAGATTTGTCTCTCTTCTATAGATACCTTAACGAGCAGTGTTCAAGTGTTGCTGCTCATCGTTTTGACGTTCAACTCAGTACACCTCGAACTTCACTGTTCAAGACCTCCTCCATTCGGAGAACTGCGTTTATGTGAAAGATACTTCCTGAGAACGTTTTTCCAAATGGATTTAATTTCCAGCGCCTCAAGGATTTTCCTGCAGTGCTAGTGTTTTGCTGCCTTCAAATTTGTAAATTCGGCATTGGTTATAGAAATGGTTTATGTGTAAAACAAGTTGTGGGTCTTCATACTATTGGAGTTGTTCCAGATGAAATTGCAGTTTTCCTTATATTGGGAAATCCTCAGTTCCACACAGGGCACTCGTCTCAAAGATCCTCGGTTACTATGATTGTAGAAAGTGGTGGCGATCAAGTATCGGTAACAGAACTTGGAAGTTGGAACTCCTCTGCGGTGGCGGAGTCGTATATTGAAAATTCAGTTTCGAAAAAAATTAAGATAACCACAGCCAACGGCCACCGGCCGTTGAAAAATCTTAATCGGCGTAGGCTGTTAACATTAACTTTTCAATTGTCATCTGAATACCCATAAATCAAAATAACAGTATGGGATTACAAAAAAACTCTAATTCCACGATAGAGTAGGCTTTGAACTTTTCACCACCTTTCAGTCATTCGCAAGTTCATCTTGAATCACTATTCGATTTTATCTCGGTAATTTTTCATCAATGTTTACTGTGAGTTCACATATAACCTAGCATTGAGGCGATTTATAATTTTCATCATGCAATGTTCAGTATATTCTGAACTATCTCCTGATTCAAATGAAAAATTCAGATATTCCTGAGAAATATATCGTTTTATCTTCCTCGAAAAACTCCATGCAAAACAATTAAATACTTCGTCCAAAGTTTTGAATTTATCGGATCATCTTTCATTGACCTACCTTAAATTCCAATATTATCATGCATACTGAACAATGAATCACTTGACACACTTTCCCACTATTTTGTCAGATTCTATCACTGTTTTATTATGTTTATTGTGTTTCTACATGTGCTTCTGCCGTTAAAAATCGAGCGATGTTTCAAAGCAGAATAAGTCACACTCATCAATACCACAATTCAACTTTTCGATGAGAAACTTTCATAAAATCCGTCGAAGGTAAACGACTGTTTACGTCAACCTAACCCCATCATAAATTTTCTCTAAAAACACCAAATTCAGTATCAGTGCACCACATATCTTTTCGAGGTGTGTTGATGACCGCGCTTCTCGTCGAAACGTGGTCTGCTATGATCGCGATATCTCGTGGAAATTTCACGTCGCGCGCGAACCACTGACTGTCCCGGATGAAGTACCGAAGCCGAAGGGACACTGATAACTTCACGGAATCGTCGCTGAGGGCGGCACTGAAGTAGCAAAAATCGTTACTGTTCGCGCAGGAGTCTTAGCACTGGGTGTTGCAAATTTATCATTCGAATTGTGACGATTGATTGTAATTGCAGGGTTCATTCTTCAAGTGAGATCGTCTATTCTCCTTCTAGATGGTTTTTCTTTCCATGTTTCGTCCGTTGTTGTGTTTTATTTCGCGTTATTATTTTCCGAATGCGTATTCTGACAAAGAATGTTGAAGTGACGGTTTTCGTTTTCTTCTTTGCAGACATATCCGTTAACAATTTGGTGAAATACTGAGATCAATTAATTAGACGGTTGACTGTGGGGAATTTCGCAGGAAGTTCTTTGTTTCGGAATTAGATGGACGAGATTCCAAGAAAAATATTCGTTGTCGTATTTGTCTCAAAAAAATATAAGGCATACTATGTTTTCTATCACAGTTACAGCTGTGGTGTAGTAAGAACTGTGTCCATATCTTTAGTCCTCGCGAATAATGGAAAACCTTCCGACATACAGAAAATTTTCGACTACTTTTCAATTTCCTTTCAACGATTCCTATCACTCAAATATTATCTACAGTTAATCACTATTTGCAAAATAAAATTCATTGGGTTCAATAATATACAGTAAGACACACTTAAATTGAAGTCACCCTGTATTTGAATCACTTTTGAGAGGAGATATTTGATTTTTGATACAGGCGTAGAGCTTCACGGGCTGCACTTTTTGCAATACTTAGCCCGAGTGAAAGCCCTAAACCCAGTCTATTGCGTTCCCACGAAAAGGAAAAATCCTCAATATCCTGCTTTGCCTTGAAGATACCACAATGAGTATATATAAAAATGTTCAACGCAAAATTCGAATTTTATATTCATATCAGATTTTCAGTTGGAAGTTCCGAATAGCTACAGAAATGATCAAATAGTCGGAAACAATTTTGAGTGTGTCATACTGTATACAAATTTCTCAAATACATGCTCGTTTACTCCCTTGGACATTGTACTCCTCATTTATACGCGGACGACACACATTTCTATAACTCTTTCAAACCTGAAGTCGTTGATAAGGCTTGTGCACAAGTTAATAAAGACATCAGTAATTTTGTTGAAACTGCAACTGATCATTGTCTAGTTAACAACCCAAAAAAGTCAAATGTTTTGATAAAATAAAAATAAAAATACTTGACAAGGTCCATTGTAGATCAAGCGAAGAGTCTGGGACTTATTCTAGAAAATAATTTAAGATTCGAAACACACCTGAAAAAACTTATTCAAAAGGCCTATGGAACTCTCGAGATTATTTATGGAAATAGACATTTTCTAACAAAAACAACAAAAATAATGTTATGTTTTGTCTACCCTGAATTTTGCTGATTTAGTGTACGGTCCCTGCTTAACGAAAGCATATGAGCAAAACATACAAAAGATTCAGATTTCATGTTTACGTCTCATTCATGGAGTTCGAAGGCGAGAAAGTATTATCAATAAATTAGTTGAAACGGGTTGGTTAAACATGGCAATGCGTAGACGGTTGCGTGCAGCGTGCTCATTTCACATAACAAAGATTCCGATTTACTTATATGAAAAAATTTAATTTCTAACCGATGTTCATACAATCAATATTCGATTCAAATTTATTTTAGCACCACCAATTCACCATCAGTAATTTTTTAAACGGTCCTACAGTCACCAAATTGGCAACGTGTACAACGGTATTCCAAACGAAATCAAAAAAATGAATGTGTTTAGTCTTAAGTACTACTATAAGAATGTTTTGTACAAGCAATAAACCAAACACTACATTTCAGATCCCTAAGTTGTTAAGAGTCCCTATTATTGTTTTTTTCAAATTCTGTATTATAGGCATATTCCATAATATTAAGCTTGTGTGAGGTTAAGTGGTGAAACAAATGAGTAATTTAGAATTATTGATTTGAACTTCGCCTTTGACGTCAGCCCTAGGATCATTAATGTTCCAAATGTAAAAAAATTTATATGTATATTATTTACAAATCGTTGGATTCACTAAAACCTGCATTATGTATCTTTGTTGACCTATCGAAAGCTTCCAATACTGTTTGTCACAAAAGACTCCTCGAGAAATTAGAAAACACTGGCATACGGGGCAGACCATACGAACTGTTTTATTCCTACTTGAATAATCGGAGACAAATAGTTGACATCGATGGGAAAAAAGTAGTCCAAGAACAATTACTTACGGAGTTCCGCAAGGTACGGTCTTGGGTCCAATACTATTCATCATCTACATAAATAGGTTATCAAAAATGCATTTCGAAGGAAATTCCCTCAGTTTTGCTGACGACACAGCAATCTTTCATAATGCGGAGACATGGCAAGACCTCAAGATGAAATAAAAAAGTGATTTCAAAAAGATCATGAAATGGTTTCAATATAACAAGTTGACCCTAAACGTAGAAAAAACGAAATATCTACCATATACCTCTTATGCCATTAAACTACCTCTTATGCCATTAAACTACGGAACATTGATTCATTAAGTATCAGTCAAAACTCATTTATTCCAGAAAGTATCTCAATTAAATACCTTGGCTCAATGATCGATCGACACATGAAATGAGATTCATACGTATTATATCAACTCAAAATTCACGAGGAATTTTGTTTCGCTTCAAACTATTGAAATAATGGCTCGAAATTTCCTATATGTCTACAGTATATTATGGTTTGGTTCAATCACAACTCTCTTATGGTGCTATCGGTTGGGGGTTATTAGAAATACCCACTTGAGATGTCTGGATATTTTACAGAAAAATATCCTGAAAATTTTGTCAGGTAAAGGTAGAACGTTCTCCAGTGACCTCTCATTTGAAGAAAGTAATGTCCTAGATACAAGGCAGCCATACTGCCAGAAGATTATTCTGAAAGTCCTTGAGAACAAAATAAAAGTAAAACCAGTGTAACACATGTATAATACCCATAGAAAAGAAAATACTTTTTCAGCTCCAAGACACCAAAAATTGGTAGGTCAAAGACACTGTAATTATCTTGGCCCAAAGATCTGGAACATAGTACCGGAAAAAATGCAACTCATTAACAAACAAAATGAATTTAAATTATAGAAAGAACTAAAAAATTGGCTGGGAATTGTCTTCAAATCTGCCAACATATTTTTCGAAATTTTATAAACTACACCTCAAGATTTGACCTTCACAAACTTCATTTGAGAAATAAATCACGACATGTTTCGCTAACACCGTAGCTTCTTCAACAGTGATTTGAATACTACAAGTTGCTTCCCAGGCTAATATATATATACCACAGTTAACTACAATTGGGACTAATTCCATCTAATTACTTACACCTCTACGATGTTAGATACCTGAGGTACCTCTTTAATTATGAATACCTGAAGCATATCACCTCACTTCTGCATCAATAATAATACTTCCTCGGTTTTTTAAGAAAACAAGTTTGATAATGGTGATATATTCAAATCCAGTTGGTCATTCATTAGCATGTTTGAATTTTTAAGTTTAATAAATTCCATTGCTCCTAAATGATTCAGTGTCAAACCTTTATTTTCTATGTGTAAAATTCAGAACTCTTCGTCAAAGGCATTATTTTCTTCTAAAAGATAATTGGAATATGTTGAACTTGTTTTCTTATTTACATATCTGATATGATGATCCTGGATTCAATTCCTAAATGTTCTTCCAGTTTGACCAATATATATTTTAGGACACGTTCCACACTTCAATTTATATACTCCTGATTTCTCGAATTTGGAAAAAAACATTTATTGAAAGGTCAACGATAACATATCGGTCAAACTTACATCATTTCAAATTATATAAGAAGCATTTTCACTATTGAATATACTTTTGAACGATCCAAAAATCATTCATGATATCTAAACCTGCTTCGAATGTCAAACTTCGGCACGAACCTACGCGGTGAAAAATGTATTGGGAAAAACAAACAAACAGCCATTAAAAAGGCATTAATCTTTTCGAACGTGAAGTGGAATCCAATAAATTTGAATTCGATGAATCAAAAATAAAAATAAATTTGGTGCATAATGAACAACCACCTGCGGCTTGAGTACTGCGAAAGAAATATGAGTCCTCGGAACGGATACGGAAAATTTGGGTGTGGAAATATGTAATTATTGACGTCAGTATGTTAAAAATAATTTGTATTATGAACTGAGTTTCAAATTGTGTACTGATTACTGAGATGAAATAAATATGTAGTTTTTCATTGATATTCGTAGATTGAATATTCTATCGATTCCTTGGCACCACTGATGAGACCTATGCGGGTCAAAACACCGCCAAACACCGAACGCTCCAGTTTTGGACTCTGGCTCAAACTGTAGTGAAACTATAGAGACAGTGAAAGATGTCTTTCGGCATCCATGTTGAAGCTTGGGTTTGCAATAGGCCTCGTTTATCTGAGAAATCTATGAATTGCGTCTTTTGTTTATCAAATAGATGGCGTCGTCGTGGTGGGAGATGTCATTAGCTGCATTCACTCATACTTAACTTGAAAAACAGTTGAGTCCATCAATACATGCGTAGTCCAGTCTAACACTTCTGATGAGACGTATGATGGGACGAAACATTCATTCATGATGTTGGATCACGAATGCTATATTTTTGGGCTCCAGTTCCAACTGGCTGCAAAATTCATTTATCTTCTCTTCAGTTACTAATCAACTCAGATATTTGATAGAATGTAGAGTCTTCAATATGAGAAAATCAAGAAGATCCTTCAAATTCACTGAAACCAACATTTTATCATTCAGTTGTGCTCTTGATGACCTGTCATTTAGTGATAACTTAGTGATCAATCTAAATTTCTAGGTATTTACATCGACAATAAGCTCAAATTTATTGAACACATCAAATTTGTTAATCAAAACTGCCAGAAAACAGTCTATTATGTGAGTGTTGATAATATTTTTAAAGAAATCTGTACACAACAAAATTTCGACGTCGAACTATAGTGTATGTTCTAACTACTGTTTTGTAGGTGTTTCCATATTCACATTTCATGTTTGTATTCTTACATTTATATTTATTTTTCACAAGCTTCGAATACAAGATTTGTTCTTAATAACAATAAAGTATATTATTATCATTAATACTAAGTGAGTGATAGTTTCAGCTACATATGTTTATGGTTTTTCAGGAGTTGAACAATAAACATAAACAACGAAACACTGTCAACCACCTTCTAACAGAATTCTTTAAAAAATTATTGGTTGGGATAACCGCTTGTTCCTCAGAGAAAAGCTTCTTACGAAATTTTCTGAAGAGATCCATGAAGTAAGACTCGGTAATTGTGAATCACCAGAAAAAATTGGTGACTGATTTCGAGAGTATTGAAGATTCAGGAAAACTGACTTCTGAATGGATTTTTCCCAATCAGAGTATTTTATTTGAAAGATACCATTTGCATTCAGGTATGCTATGAATACAAATATGTTTTCCAATATCGTTTCTTTCCGTACTTAAGAGGAACGTAACAGGTCAATATGAATGAGGAAGTGTAGTCCCCTTTTGTTCCTTTTGTTTTATTGTGGGTAATTTGGGTAATCTTTTAAGTCCCCTCCCAGCCGAAATTTTCATAAACAATTATGAATAAACGCCTTAACTAAATATAATTTTCCAAAAATGTATTTATAGTTATAGTCTGTTTCACAGAAACATATAGACAATTACAGTAATTTTTTCAATGCATCAATTGTCTTCACGAATACACAAAATTCACAATAGAACTAGAAACCAATAATTCAGACCTCACAATTACAAAAATCAACAACAAACGTGACTTTGCAATTCAACACAAACCAACCTATATAAACAAAATTATCAATAACCATTCCAATCACCCTCATCAACATAAATTAGAAGCCGAACATGAATAATGACATCCCTGACAGAATGCTTCTCAAGCAGGCCATTAACCAAGTACACCTTCACATCAAAGATTACATCAACAACTCTATCTGTATATGTAGAGTAGAGAGGGTGAGTGCATTGTACATCCTCCCGAGGAGTTGTCCTCCTAGGTCATCATCCATTCTGACCTTTTCAGGAATGTGAATAGGTCACTAGGAGACATCTCTTTTATATCGGCATGTAAAGGCCAAGACTCCCTGAACAGACACTCTCTTTGGCAACTTCGAGGTGTCTCACGGCGGCCTCCGTGAAGGTTTTGGAAGATGCAGCGACATTACTATCGTTGCGCGGCTTCTTCAACCTTCTTGGGATTCCCTCCGTGGAGGTGCTCCAGTAAAGGCGCTTTCCTGCAGGGGCAGCCGGTTCCTTACCTTCATTAAAGGCGAAGCTCTTGGCTTCCGCCATAGGAAGTTCCATTGCTGTAGGAGGTGGAGTGGGGAAGGGGGAGGGTGCGCTAATAGTTGCTGCCACTCCTGCCTCTATCGCTCAGCGACATTACTGTCGTTGAGCGGCTTCTTCAACCTACTTGGGATTCCCTTCGTGGAGGTGTTCCAGTAAAGGCGCTTTCCTGCAGGGCCGGTCGGTTCTTTGCCTTTATTCAAGGCGGAGCTCTTGGCTTTCGCCGTAGGAAGTGCTATTACTGTAGGAGGTGGAGTAGGGGAGAAGGAGGGTGAACTGATAGTTGCTGCCACTCCTGCCTCTATCGCTCTCTTTCTCCTTTCATCCTCGGCGCCACAAATGCGCTTACTCCTTGGCCTTTGTATTATATTACGAGTTTATCTGACATTCCAAGTGGTAGAATGGGGTGGACATTTCTGTTGATCCCCAGCCACCGACATAGATTGATGTTGAGCATTTATGTCCTGCCTCGGGATTGGTTTTTGTTTTTTTCAGTGTCTGTTTTTGTGTTTGTTTTATATATGTGTGTTCTCACGAGCAGCAGGGGAAGAGTTGGTCACTCTGGCAGAGCCTCGCATTACCAGAGAAAGGCTGATTACAATGAGGTTTCGCCCATTCCACCAAGGGGATTGTTCGTAACCGTATATCACCCTCCGGCCATTCAGCTGTCGGCTCGATTTCTTACACCTTAGCTTGGGTAGGCTGGTCCACGGTGGCATGTTTCGCAAAGGCTTTTGGTGAGTTTTGGTTCCCCTCACCCTATTTATTTCTGCCACTGACCAGGAGTCCGGCGACCCCGTCCGTAAGGCCACATTGGCTTCCCGGAATGGGCTCCCAGTCCCCAGGCCGTTAATAGAAACTGTTACGTTTTTCTCGTGGGTTTAACTATATTTTACCACACTATACAATCAAACTGAGCTTTATTTCGCTGCTCCAATGTCAATACAACAAAAATACTTTTACTGACACTTCAGACTGATACTCGAATGTCTGTCCCTTCATTAAATCACTTAGTACGGCACTGTCAACTGAACTTTCTCGATATGCGTGTTGGTAGTATTTATATATGATAATCCGAGTCTCGCGAAGCTGGTAGGAAAGTCTATCGAAGCGACGTGGTATCTACAATAATCGCGAAGCGCAAGTCCAGTTGAACGCAATCTTGAGCAAGTTACAATCGATTCACGACGACCAGCGGCGGACGGTACTGTTTTCTTCAGGAGATGATATACCTACAACAATAGCTCATGACACTGGTAACTTCTCGGTGTATAAAAAATAACGAGTGATGACTGGACAAAGATAACAAATCAAGGCTTTACAAACTAACATGTGGACCATGCCCAGACTTCTAGAAATTTCATAACGAGGATCTCTGAAAATGGAAGATATTCTGAACATAGACTACGGCATATTACATATATAAAATAAAAGATAAAAATTGAACCTGCTTGAATCTCTGGAAATAAATATAGGCAGATATATTTTTTTTCAAACGACCAACAGAAATTATCAATTCACCATTGTTGAACTTCTTCCCACTCGATGTCATTGATTATCATATCAACTGTTTTTCTAGAAATTAAATGGTGGTTAATTGTGCTTTCTGAATCCACCAGTTTGCCGAAAATAAGATCTTATCTGATTTTGATATGAAATGGCAGTATTGTACCTGGTTCTAGAAGTGATATTGTATTCCACCTGATTGTTTCTTCAGAATCTACCTGTTTTGTTATCACCTACTGTTCTTGTGATGTACTGTTTGGAATCTTTGGTGTAGTAATGAATATTACTGGAGTTTTTTCCCAACACCAAACCGTTATTTCAACACCTAGACACCTCGACTTCAAGACCAAGATCAAACTGATGGTTTAATCTTCCTCTTGGAGATGATCACTTGGTGATCGAAACACTTGTCGAGGTGTTAAAATAACGGTCAAACTGTCAGTTTGATATTCCTCTTGAAAATGATCACTTGGTGATCGAAACAGGTGTCGAGGTGTCAAAGTAACGGTTTGATGTTGGGAAAAACTCCAGTAATATTCATTATCTTTTGTTGTATAGAAAATATTGTAGAATAGTTTGATGTATCAGTAACTGATGAAGCTACCGCGTAGCGAAAAGCGTTTAAAATGAAATTAATTGTTAATGTTCCATAACCATCATCATGGCTATTGTTATCAATTTTCAGCAAATAATGGGTCAGATTATTCATAACTATATCATTAAATGAAATTAATTTCATTAAATCAGTAGAATATATAATTGTGTATGAGAACGTAGGGGTTTATGAAGCCCCAAATGAATGCAAACCAAGTCATGGTGACGACATCCAGAGACCATTTCACAGCGCTTGCACTTCGGGTTGGAATTCTAATCCATGTATATGACCTGAGGAGAGGCGCAATTGCGAAGTCACGTGTTATGACACGTGCTTGAAATTTCGATATCAGCAGATGTGCACTGACCAATTAATATTAATGCCCAGTTGTGACCTATGCAGCTACCTTCGTGAAGTTGCAAACCGGAATAAGCTGCTCATAATTTCCGAAGATGGTGGTCGACCGATCGCGGAAAACGTGTGGAGGTTTTCGGAACCATATTGTTTTGTGTAATCGATAGTTTTTTGATCGAAACAACGCCATGATTCAACATTTGGATGAATTGCTGATTTTTTATCTGACGTTTGATGCAATACAGGGTAATTCAAATTCGACCCCCACCATTGGGATCTCCTAAACTACAGGGGATACGTCGAAGTTAAAATCGAGGCAAAGTTGCTTTTTTTGTGCTTTACAAAATACTGTTTTCAAACTTCGAAAATTCCGAATATTTCTGGGAATATCCGAAATAAACTGAAAATCGGAATTTTTATACAGGGTGTAACTGAATAAGTGTAAAACATTCAAGGAGGTGATTCCTCATCGAAAAAAAGATGGGATCTTTCATATAAAGAAATTTTATTGGAGCATCCCTTTTAAAGATACATCCCCTTAAAGGGGGTACATACAATTTGTATGACAATTTTTTTCACAAGCACTAAAAAAGTTACAATATTGAAATCAACCTGACGTTTTGAACTACCAAAAAGACACTTAGCCAGTAATTTATTTGGTTTACCCCATGGTTGTAAGGGGTGGAAAACGCATCCCCTAAAATTTATTTCCAATGTAACTTTTTGTCTTCTTATTAGTTCACCATTCAAAAATATATTTCCGATAGCCTGTTTCATTCTGAACAAAAAATGCCTCTTGGGTTTTTTGCCCAAAATAAACCAGTTCGCAGCAAAACATTCTTTTAGGAACAACTACAGAGATACATCGTCATAAATGCGAAAATATGAAACTAATCTATCTAGTAGGTTGCTGTTAGCGATAGTGACAATTAAATTGGTATGAAGCTGTCAGTTTGTGAATTTTCGAAATTGAATTAATAATAATTGTGTGTTGTTTGTTTTTCTGTTCTTAATTTGTTACTTTAATAATTCACTTGTTATTAATATGGCATACACAAATGAGGAAATGGCTGATATGCATTACGTTCACGGTCTGTTGCAGGGGAATGGGTAAGAAGCTTCTAGAAGATATGCTGAAATGTATCCTCAACGGCATCATCCTTCACATAGAATATTTGCTCGACTTCATCAAGGATTACGAGAATATGGTTCATTCGACAAAAGAACGCAGGATTGTGGTCGCCATCGAGAAATACGAACACCAGAGCTTGAGGAAGCAGTACTTAATTCGATTGAAGAACAACCTACTACCAGTACTAGAAAGATTGCTTTCTAGCTAAATGTTGATCATATGACGGTATTTCTGCAACGAGTACAGGCACTGTTACCACGATACTTTCCGAACCATCTTGAATTTTGCAATTGGATGCTGGAAATAATTAGAAGAAATTGTGACTATCTGAAGACGATAGAATTCACAGACGAATGTAGTTTTTCTCGGGACAAGATTATTAATTTTCATAATTACCACATATGGGCTGATGGAAACCCTGGCGCTATTGTCATCAAGAACAGTTCTCTCTTAACGTGTGGCTCGGAGTTATTAGGGATGATTCAATAAGGCCTCATTTTCTACCTCCTCGATTGAATGGTGAGGCATACGTTCAATTTTTAAGAGAAGTCCATTCAGTACTGCTAGAGGAAGTTCCTTTGGGCGTCAGAAGGGATATGTTTTTTATGCATGATGGGCTCCCGCCCATTTTAGTCAAGTAGCACGTCAGCATTTAACTGAAACATATGCAAATCAGTGGATAAGTCAAGGAGGACCACTGGCCCGCTCGATCCCAGGATCTCAATTCTCTAGATTTCTCTATTTGGGGCCATTTACAGCATTTGGTTTATCGTACTCCTGTTGGCGATGTAGAAGACTTAAGAAACCGCATCATCGATGCGTGCAGACCAATCAGAGAGACTCCAGGAATATTTGAGCGAATACGTGGCTCAATGCGCCGACGTCTAGACGCATGCGTAATGTCTGAAGATAGACATATTGAACATTAACTATGATTTCTACATGTTGTGTGTTTTGTTATTAATAAATAAGTTTTGTTTATTACCCTTTAATCGTTTAATGCAGGTACTAACTACAAAATAACAATAAATCCAATTCGCATTTATGACGATGTATCTCTGAAGTTGTTCGTAAAATAATTTTTTGCTGCGAACTGGTTTATTTTGGGCAAAAAAACCCAAGAGACATTTTTTGTTTAGAATGAAACAGGCTAATTTTAGGGGTTGCGTTTTCCACCCCTTACAACCATGGGCTAAACCAAATAAATTACTGGCTGAGTGTCTTTTTGTTAGTACAAAACGTCAGGTTAATTTCAATATTGTAACTTCTTCAGTGCTTGTGAAAAAAATTGTTATACAAATTTTATGTACCCACTTTAAGGGGCTGTATCTTAACAAGGGGTGCTCCAATGAAGTTTCTTTATATGGAAGAGCCTATCTTTTCTTCGATGAGGAATCACCTCCTTAAATGTTTTACATTTATTCAGTTACACCCTGTATTGTTATTTGACAACATAGCTCAAAACCAAGAACACATTTTCATTGAAACTTTTTTCTGCTATAAATTTCTGCTGCTACTATTTCTATCACATTTCTAATGTTTCAATATATCTCGTTTTTCTTCATTTGAGAATAAGGACATTTCGACTGAAATATTTGTGCAAACTTATGATGTTTCTGACAACTTGTGTTAATTAAACAAAATTTTTTGGATGTAGTCATGACCTTCACAGATCTTTTTTCATATCTGTGGTTTCAGAAGATCAAATCATATGGAATCAATCATCAATGAATCAGAATGAGAAGCACTATTTTTCTGTATAAAAAACAATATATCGCCCATAATAAAAAAAGTTGATGATGATTGTCAAGTGACGAAACGCTGGATAGTAAATCTGAACATAAAAACGTGTAACTGAAAAAGAATATCGATGAAAATATATCCTTGGTTTTGAGCTATAGTGTCAAATAACGCTAGAAAAATAAAAACAAAAATTCCGATTTTCAATTTTTTCAGGGTATTTCCGATAATACTTCAAATTAGTATACTGTTGACCACAAAAAACAAAACTTTGCCCAATTTGAGCTTTGACGTATCTCCTGTAGTTTCCTGTAGATCCCAATTGTGGGCGTCGAATATGAATTACCCTGTATACTTGGCTTTGCTAGATATCACACAATAAAAGTAATACGTGGTAGATCTATATGTTGCAAAAAGTATTATTTTTTGAAGGTTTTTAAGAATTATAAATGTTAGCAAATTTTATACGAGAAATGAAATATTTATATTTTCAATTACCCGTGATTTAGTAGAGAAAACAGTTTTGTATATCAAGCGACCGTCGCTTTTTTCAAAATATTACTAGTATTTTTCGTTCGATATTGTTTTGAGCTTATTTGAAAAAAATGTGTTTTAAGTTTTTTAAAACTTTTTTTCAATTTTCAGTTTCATATGCTATAAAAGCGTGTTTTTTAGTTTTTTGGAACTATATTCATTCTAAGAAATACACAGAATTCAAGTGAGTTCTAGCGCATACTCTCCAGAACAGAATTCCATATCTTGATTAAGGATGATGGATGATGAAAGCTTTCATATGCAGAAGAACCTAATTATCTTGAAGTGATATTCACAGAAAAACAACACAAAGATCTTCAGATGGATATCTATTGTTCAATTATATTTTTTTGAATAAATTCTAACGATTTCAGATAAATATCAACATCAGATGGAATAACTGTATATATTTCAGAAATATTCATTTTCGAAGAAATGATGTTCAAACAGTAACTAATAAAACAGTTATGTTCCATTTACTCGTATAAACTCCTGAATACTGTTCGTAACTACTTGCCTGACAAATAGTCATTTCAATACTCGGGAATGATTTGAATGGATAATATCGAAATTCCAACTCATTTTCCGTTATTCGATTGATATCAATAGATGAAATTGTCACGATGGTCTATTCTCAGCCGTTATATTCGAATGAGCTATATAATGTGTCCTGGAATTGAATGGCTATTATTCAAAATGAATAGAAACTCATTATAACAACTCGATAAACTAGTTATCAGATTCACACATTATGAATCGTAGTGATAATGTTTCAGAAGGATTATTGTTTGTTGTTTCTATGTCATTTTTCATGGTACAATATTCTCCAATGATATTAAGCCAATTGAAGTAACCTATTGTTTATAATTAAAAATAAAAGTATAATTCCATCCATAGTCTAGAACCATTCTGCAATTTCTTCCAAGTTCGATATTCAATTCGAATATCAGTAGCAATATCAAAATCAGAACTTTCATTTTGCGAACAGAACAATTCGATGATTGTGAAAGACAACAGAAGGTTGACATTTACTTCAGCAATGAAATTTGAGTATCTCATGAATCCGACTCGATGAAAAGGATGGTTTTCATAGGAGTTGTATATATTTTTGAGCACTCTGAAGTTCATAAAACATACTTGCTTCAGATATCAATGACGAGCAAGGATTCATGTGCGAAATCTTCCGAACTTATACTTTACTAAACACATCTTCATTGAAATTGCTAGACCAGATACTCATTTTAGTTTCGAATCACTGAGTATTGAACGAATATCTCAACCAAGCAAAATTTATTACAATAAATGAAAAAACATTTGGAATCATTTCAGAAAACTCTCCTGATTAGGCGTGTTTTTCAATTTTGTTGATATTTCAACAAATTCTTCTGACAATATTCTACTCTTTTTTAAATGGAGCAAGCTCAATAATTGAGACGCAGGTACCTAGCAGAGGTATTTATAGTATAAATGAGGATAACATTGTATGTATATTTATTTTAATCTTCCTCTTGAAGACATTAAAATGACGGGTTGTTGTTTGGATAAAACTAGTATTCAGCTCAACAAAAGTTGAGGAAAGTTGTCTCCTTCAGATATCTCACGAAAACCATGCGCTGAAAATTATAACAGGTTTGTGAATACTAGCATCAAATTCAACTGAGTAATATACTGAAGTGGAAAATGATACATTTGGCAGCGACAAGAATTAGGATGGAACTTCTTGTATCTATGAAGGTTTTACACCACCAACATGAGCAGATAATTCATTTTTAATATGAAAGTCTTCTTCGATACAAAAAACGATTCGATGAGTAAAACAATTTGCATTCCAATTCAGATATTTTAGTTGGAAACACTATTTACACTGTTCTCTTCAGAGCTGTAAATGACCTAACCTAACATCAAACAGGCCCCTGCTTTTCATGAAATATCTGCCATTATACCACAAATCTGCACCAATAAACTTACATCTCAGCTACTGAAAGGAATCGTTTTATTTTCAGAAGAATAGAGCTTTCACAATGAAAATCTCAACAGGGTTATTAAAGTATTTGTAATCCAGGTGTCAAAGATGTCAAAAATCTTGAAGGAAGCCATGGATCGACATTATTCTTAATATCTGTGCTTCAAATTATATTGAGTATGGTTTCACAGCATGGTTCAGAATTTTTTTGATGATAGTTCTTCAAATATCCTTTTCACCAATTGTTAACAATGGCTCGATCTTAATCACTTTCAGTTTCAATGCTGGTGATATCTAGAGATCTATGTATCGTCTCCAACCCTATTTTCATTGGACATCAACGATCCACTGAGGAAGATCCAAAATCCAATATCTGTTTAAAAAAAATGTTTGAAATCTGCCCACTTTGTAAGGAGTATATCATTAATTTCTTGGTGTTTTTAAAATATTTGGCCCCAGTGACAGGTATCCGGATTTTTTCATTTCTGATCTTCAAACACTACTATATTTTATTATTTCCCACAGTGTCATCAAAATTGAAACATAAATCGTTTCTTTTGGTAATTTGGTAATTCTAAACAAGCCAGATACTTTGAGTGCATCTGCATTGTGATCGAATTGACGAATGCCTTCTGTCAAGCAAGTTTGTATCAATGCTCTGCCATAAATACAACCTCAAATCAAGCCAAAGGTCCGAATCTTTGTTTTCTGAAACTGCAGATAATATACTTTTTTTATATTTATCAACACTACGATTTGAGTCATTTTTGTGTTGTGATTGTGATCTATTTGCCTCTGATTGAAATTGTGAGCTGTGGATAAATTAAGTAGAAT
The DNA here is from genome assembly GCF_025532065.1 of Leptinotarsa decemlineata. Lineage (NCBI taxonomy): Eukaryota > Metazoa > Arthropoda > Insecta > Coleoptera > Chrysomelidae > Leptinotarsa > Leptinotarsa decemlineata. The sequence continues at coordinate 21,567,673 of NW_027412702.1, forward strand.
ATGAGAGTCATTATATAGGTCAATTTTGTCTGCTGATTTCCATCTGTTTCGAAAAAAAGAACAGCACAACTGAATATCATGAGCATAATGATGAATACAGCAAATATTTACTAGGTAATAAAAGTTTTGAATCCATAACCTGAATGATTGGAGCCCAAGAATTGAGCTTAGGAGAACTCCATAAGTTACAGTCAAATTATTGAGTATTCACTATACTTTTTGGAACATCAGCTTATTAAACAAAAAGTTATGATCTAGGATATTGAATACTTTGCTTAAATCCAAGATTACGATGAATGTTAGATTACTGTTACTAGTGGTCATGATCAAATCCTGAGTTATTGAGTACTTTATTGATGTTCAAGTGGTATATTTTGGAATCAGTTTGGTTTATAGCAAACTTGTTTGAGCATATTTTTTGTCTGCTTCTCCACCTGAGATGAAATTTGCTGCAGAGGTTGTTTCAAGTTTTGACTGAAAAAATTCAGATTATTGTACAATATACAATATATCACATAACTTCTCCATAACATCCAATCATTTTTTTTTCTGAACATGATATGCATTTTCATTTAGTATCAACTAATTCCACACTCTGTTTGTATCGAAAATGCCTGGAGAAGATATTGCGTAGTGAAACAAGTGTATCGGTTTTGTAAACTGTTTATCGAAATGAAGTGATGATAAGTTCTAAGTTGGGGTCCTCTAAAGTATTCAAATATAGACAACTATTATATTTCGAAAATATCTCTAGTTGTTTTCCACTTACGTATATATTGTGATGAAATCCAAATACCTGTCTCATCACAATTCAAATTTGATGGCATACAGAGAGAAATAAATACGAGTGAGTCTGCTTTTTTAATCATTTGATCAAAATAATGGAAAATATGATAGAACTTATAGAACTGAATACGAAATAATGAATCCTGCTGGAAGAAATGCCCAGCCAAAAATCAAATCAAAATGGTTTGTCTGTATATTACCTTTCACGATTCAAAATCAGCTTTCGAATTATAAAGTAAATTAGTTGATAAAACTCCAATCCCAGAGGAGAAAAGTTTCTCCTACAGTATAACAGTAAATCTTCAACTAATCAGCATTTTTTCCTTCCAGAGACATTCATCCATCACTGCATCCCATTCGGAATGATTTGAGTTTTGAAAATAATGCTAAATGCATGAAGTGACGTCAAGACTTCCATTGGCATCAATCAAACTCAATTTCGTCTTGCGAATTGAATTCAGCTTCTTATCCATCAACCAACAGAAATTCATTTCTCGTAAATAAGTTTCGAAGACTCCAAACCATTGACATGATTTCGACTTCCATTGGCGAAAGAACAGTAAAACTTTGGTCCGACTTCGGTTGATTAATGCCCCGAATCCGTTGAGATACATTTATATCTCGTATATCTCAGCGACAAAGCTTCCTACTAAGCCGGCAACGTCTATTTGATCCAATTATAGATAAGACGGACATGAAAATAAAACTCGCTCACCGCTTTATCATAGCCTTCCATGTATTCCTAACATTTCAACCAACCATGCAGCCTCAAAACCTAGTTCGATGGAAGATGGAGAATAGGTTTTTACGATTAGGTCACTTGTGGTTGCATCTATGCAGTTTTCATTGTGGTGCAAAGTAAATTACGAATATATAATTTAGTGGACCCTCCAAACATTGGATATATCGGTATATGTGCATTCATTAAGGAAGAACTCACTGAGAAGTTTTTCGAAGACACACTTGCAAATAAGTTTGTATCAATTTTGTTTTCTGGACGATTGTCCAGGAAACAAAATTGAAATAAATGAAATTGAAACAATCTTAATGAGAAATCAAATATGACAATTACTTGGAGAGTAGGTAATAATAATAATTGTTCTACCACTTAACCTCCACAGCCAGCTACGAGAACTGGCAACAACAACAAAAAAAAACAAATACAAACAAAAAACAAAACAAAAATTGAAAAAGTAATACATTATACACCTGATAGCAATCAGCATTCCAATAACAACAAAAAAAGAATATACATATGAATAAACTACTGAGTATTTTAAGTTTGTTTACCTAATAGTTCTATTTTCAATTTTTGTCTAAAAATACCTATTTTGAAATGTTTTGAATGAGGGGGAAGTTTATTGTAAATGTTGTATATCTGATATGTAAATGATCGTTTGAAAAATTCATGAGTGTGTATCGGAGGAGTTAATAACCCTTTATGCCTTACATTCAAGTTGTGTACGTCAGTCCAAAAACTAATTTTATTATATAGACAGGTCGGAATCTTATTGCAGATAACCTTATGATAGAAACACGCTGAGTGTAATGTCCTTCGGTTTTCCATATTGAGCCAACAAGTTTCTGGCAGCTTTGATGAGATTCTGCTCCTTCTACGTACCCCATGAATAAGGCGAAGGCAGGAGTTTTGAATCTTTTGGAGTCTTTTCTTGCTCCTAATTGTGAGGCATGGTCCATAGGGTACATCTGCATAGTTCGTGGATGAAAGAACGAGACTGTCACATAAAGTAATTTTTGTGTTCTTAGGGAGGAATTTTCGATTTCCGTAAATCAGCTTGAGTGAAAGGTAAGCTTTCACACGTTAGTTTCTTCGAATTTTTACTTTTGTTCGAATACCTCACAACCAATTAATGATGCTCTTATTCATTCATGAAAATCCTACAGTGAAATGCTTTACTACACAATACTAATTACCATAAGAATATTTACCTGGTGAAAGAGAATCACTAAAACGATATTTGGACTTAACTTCAGAGTTTCATGTAGAACATATCCTCAAAACGATATCATGACATTTCCAAGTGTCATAAGTGCATAAGGAAAACTTCAAAGTTTCAATGTGAATTGATTAGTCAACCAAAACATTCCACAACACTTCATGAACACAGTACCTCCTTCGATATCATTTGATATACATTTGATCTTGATGGAATGGGAGATATATTTTTATTATTATTATCATTATTATCATTTTATGGAAGATCAGTAAAAACGATAGCCAATGGTATTGCAATTCACTGACAGTATGATCATACAGTCGCCACAATTTTGAAAACATTTTTTGATAAAAAAAATAAAAAATAAAAAATGGCGAACTTCGAAAATATAACGATTTTTTTTTAAAAGCGATACTTTTATAAAGTTGTTCATGCCAAATTTTTGCTGTCTACTGTTACGGAAAATTCATGTAGGTAATAGAAACAAAAATTATAAAAAAGATACCAAAAGGTCAATTTTTGAGAAATTTATGGTTATTCGAAAATAAGAAAGCAATTTTTTTGCTAATAATAAAAAAAAATCAAAAATCCTGAAAATGTTTTTGAAGGGTAGATAAGAATTGAAAAATTTTGACCGGTTCGAATGTGATCGGGTTCAAAAGTAGTCGATTTGGTACGGAATAACCCATATACATATAAACAGAATTGAAATTTGAAAATGTTTGTGCTTCACAAATGAGAAGACCCAAATGAAAACTTAGATAAACATTTATATTTGTCAAAATGCATAAACGTGGATGGACTTTATCAAAATCATAAGTAATTTAAATTATTCGAAATCACTGTGATGATATTTCTTAGTGACCACCAAGTGATCATCTTCAAGAGGAATATTTTTAATTTTCCTTTTAATCTTCCTCTTGAAGATGATCACCTGGTGATCGAAACACGTGTCGAAGTGTTAAAAATAAACATTTAGTGTTGGAAAAGAATTCCAGTAATATTCATTACTACACCAAAGGTTCTAAACAGTGCCATCATGAGTATATTTCTCAGTGTTGAATTTGACACTTTCATTGACTTTTACAAATTTCTTTGTATAACATAACATTACTTTGTGTATTATAACATTACTTCTCACGGAAACACCCCCGTATCTTCCGTAATATTCGAGGTAGAACGATGAAACCCTCAGGACTGATGGAAATGCTCAAAATGCACCTACCACCTGAATGGGGTTGACCAAACTGATATACACTGTCCACCACTCGCGATGGAACATCCCATTTTTACGGTAAAACATATTACGAAGCAAAATAGGCTCAAAATTCCTTCAGATTTGTGATCAGGACTACCAACTTACTACGATTATATTTTTTTCCTGAAAAAATTTCAGTCCTGAAAAATCCGAATTTGTCTCACTTCTCATGGAAACACCCCCGTATCTTCCGTAATATTCGAGGTAGAACGATGAAACCCTCAGGACTGATGGAAATGCTCAAAATGCACCTACCACCTGAATGGGGTTGACCAAACTGATATACACTGTCCACCACTCGCGATGGAACATCCCATTTTTACGGTAAAACATATTACGAAGCAAAATAGGCTCAAAATTCCTTCAGATTTGTGATCAGGACTACCAACTTACTACGATTATATTTTTTTCCTGAAAAAATTTCAGTCCTGAAAAATCCGAATTTGTCTCACTTCTCATGGAAACACCCCCGTATCTTCCGTAATATTCGAGGTTGAACGATGAAACTCAAAATGCACAAACCACCTGAATACGGTTGGCCAAAGTGATATACACTGTCGCCACTCGCGATGGAACACCCCATTTTTACGATAAAACATATTAGGGGGCAAAATAGGCTCAAAATTACTTCAGATTCGTGATCAGGACTACCGACTTACTACGATTACACTTTTTTCCTGAAAAAATTTTAGTCCTGAAAAATCCGAATTTGTTTCACTTCTCATGGAACCACCCCCGTATCTTCCGTAATAATTGAACTAGATTTTTTTTTGTTTTTGACATCAAAACATGAACGAAATTGTTTAAGAGAAACTCGACTTTTGTTTTCACATAATTAATTTATTTTTTATTTTGTTGTCAGGAAAGTTATTCCTTCTCAATAAGAGAGAAAATGGTAATTTTGTAAGAGGAACGGAAACATGTATGTAATCAGTGAGGTTTTAGGATGGTTAATGTTAGTTCATATTCTCATTTTCCCATTATTTAAAAACAAAACAAGGATATTTTGTGCCGAAAAATGTTATGTAGTTCAAAATTCTTTCGAAGTACTACTTTCAAAATCACATTTTCAATTAAAAAACAAAACAATCAATTTTCAGGAAAAAAGTGTATTCATAGTAAGTTGGTAATCCTAATCACGAATCTGAAGGAATTCTGAGCCTATTTTGCCCCCTAATATGTTTTACCGTAAAAATGGGGTGTTCCATCGCGAGTGGCGGACAGTGTATATCACTTTGGCCAACCCCATTCAGGTGGTAGGTTCATTTTGAGCATTTCCATCAGTCCTGAGAGTTTCATCGTACCTCGAATATTACGGATATTACGAATACACTGTATATACATATACATATATATTTATATATATATATATATATATATATATATATATATATATATATATATATATATATATATATTATATATATATATATATATATATATATATATATATATATATATATATATATATATTATATATATATATATATATATATATATATATATATATATATATATATATATATATATATATAGATATATATATATATATATATATATATATATATATATATATATATACATACATATATCATCATACATATATTTTTGTAAACGGTTTCATTTAGCTTGCTCTGTTTGTTTTTTTATTTATATATAAATGTATTTATTTGTGTCAAATTTAGTAATTGAAGTTTGACCCCATTTCAGTGAACAGATTGATCTGATATTTGGTACACACATTTAGTTTGATGACAAAACAATTTAATGAATTTTGTATTTTTTTTTTGTAGTTTAGCAAATGATCAATAACATCATAACTATGTTACTGCATATAATGCAGTAACATAGTAGTAAAATTCAGTAATGATATCTTGAGGACGCTAACTTGGTTAGCGAAACACGCGTCAAGAGACGGTAATTTTTGTTCTGGTGTTGAGAAAGTGTTTTCAATAGATTCATTTCACGCGAGAGGTTTCAGTACGAGCTATCAAGTGATCGATACCGTAGATAGCTGAGGTCAGTGGTGAGATGACTGCTACCTAGGACCCTCCCAATTTTTTTTGTATAAGTACATTTTTTGAATAAAACCGTTCAACATATTTTTTTTACTTATTTTTCCTATTCTTTACGGATATTTCAGTTGGAACATAATATTTTGCTACATAATTATAGCACTCATTTCACTCGATCACTATCGCTCGTCGTTTCTCCGAACTGATTTGCTTTCGGAATCAATCTAAGAACTGATTTGATATCTTCTGTCACGTATGGTCCAATTGAACGCTCTGGTATGTTCGCAATCGCACTCTGATGAGAGTCTCATCTGTTCTGTACGATATCGGATTTGTGACAAGTTTTTTGTTCAATGTCATTGCTTTTCGAGTTTGAAAGCCGTGGATTTTTGGAATTTCTTCCTGAGGTTTCGCTGGCGCGAGTGGCTAGCTTCTTCAGAGGCTTGCTGTCCGATTATGGTTAAACCTCTGAAGAAGCTAGCCACTCGCGCCAGCGAAACGTCAGGAAGAAATTCCAGAAATCCACGGCTTTCAAACTCGAAAGGCAATGACACTAAAAACCTCAGCCGTGAAAGTCCAAACCATTTTGTCAAGTTTTTTATTGCTTCATTTTGTCAGTTCAACTATAGGCATAACAAAACTTTCTCGTACTGCAAAAGTCTACACATTCTTTCCATACATTTTTTGGATTCAATTAAGTGATGGACATGGATGTAATTACTTTTATAGTTTAATTAAAAAAGGAAGTATGCATGAGCGCAAATATTACATAATCACATCAACTAATTCCTAGGATCAACTTCAAGATCAATAAGCCAATTTTCTTAGAACATATTTGTCTGAATGAAACCTATGCTAGTATGTATCCCTTTATTGTGAAACCTATTTACTGATTTGTATTAGAAAGCATAATAAAGTATTTCATCTTGGGCAGAGCCGGAACTTATGTTCGTTTTCTTTTATGTAATTGCATTTCATGGTCATAACAACATTATCCCTCTGAAGTCGTTTAGCGCTCTAGTTATACTCTCTTTCCTGAAAGTCTTTCTTTTGAGGAGGAAATTATTTTTCTAGGGAAGGAATTCAATTTTTCTTTTCAAAGGTACATTTTGAGATTTTATAAACGGATATATTAGTCTTGGTTTTGACGTCGATTCATGTTTTCCAATTGATTAATGAGTGTGATTCCAGTTCAGAAGAAATAATGTGAGGTTATGTTGGATCCCTACTCAATTTTAGTGTTCGTATGTTCCTGAAGTACTTAAGGTCTTTCAGAAATGCAGAAGATGATTCCCGTGAATTTGTTAGGTTGAATGTTACATTAAAAATAGTTTTTTTACACATGAGATGATGCAGAAACTAAGTAAGGAAAATTTTAGAAGATTCCAGTAATTCTTCATCACTTCAATTAAATACGTCGTCGTAGCAATATTTAATTATTTTTCATTCTTCCTACATTTTCAGAGTTATACTGCAAATACTTATATTGGTGAAGATAAAATGAAAATTACCAATATAAGGTAAGAAGAATGATGAAAATTCGGTTGGAAAACCCTATTATGACAGTAACCCAATATAATAATAACCCAATATAATATAATAGTTTTGCAGTTACCAGATATAAAAGTATAAGCCACAAATATGGATATGAAAGGAAATTACTGATCCATATGAACTTAATGAAAAACTTGTACATATATCAGCCTAATTTGTAGCTATGAAAATTCATGGGTAAATCAGGCAGCTCTTGCTTGATGGATGGGTATAATTTTCATGAAATTGTATATCATAACATACCCCAAATGAGTTTCATTAAGGAAAATGGCATAAAAATTAGAAACAACTGAAGAGAAACTCAGCAAAAAAAATCTCAAACAGTAGGTAGGTATTTCTATAAGACATATCTATATTAAACGAAAAAAATAGTTAGCATTATTGGATTTCATTAAAATATCAACTATTCACTTCATTCAATAATTTTATTTTATTTTCTGACGACAGTCGTATATCTTGTATGTGCGGTATTTTTTCAAATTCAGATGGCACTTTATTCAAAATATGTATATTGAAATTGACAACTTTTTGTCTACTTAAAAGGTACCTAAATTTTAATCTTGTTTGCCAGCGTGTCTGAAGTACTTGAATAGTTTCAAATGGATCTCAACTTAGCCTGATATTTTTGTTAACTATTTATTTGTAAGACAAAAAAATGTTCGAATGATGGTCCTTTTGCCACCTATCTTTGAGTGGTGAAAATATTTTTCATACAAACTGTATACTTTGGTCTGCTTTGAAGAGATGCTATAGTTTTGACTACTCACCGGTAGATGGCTAACTAATAATGCAATTTAACAAACTACGCCTGAATAATTTTTTGATATTGAGTTAAACTGAAAAAGAATTAGCAACAAATTGAGGAAAAAAATTGGAGGGAAAAAGCATAATACTTATTGAAATACAAAATCTGTTTTCATGAATTCACTTTGAATATAGATAATTTATAAATTGTTAGAATTACATATGTTGATGAATACTGTACACGTTTATTGTACCTATGCATTTTCTCCTTATTTCATTCCTAGATTGTGAACTATTAGTACGGAGAGATTAACTGAAAGATTGCTATCAGAATTTCTCAGAAAGATGGCGTTACCTTCTCTTCCGCAGAATAATACTGCTTCATCTAAGCTATCATTGGAGATTTGATCTACTAACCTACTTCGATGAACAAAGAATAATATCCAATTTATTAACGATGACTAGAAGAATTGCCACAAAAGTATTTGATCACGATTTACATGTCACGCTGCACTCGACTGTTTTCAACAATTGATTTTGTTTTTCAATGTCTTGTTCAAGATTACATCTTTGGGTTGGTCTTAGCCATTATAATATTCCAGATAGGTATTCCATAATAAAAATGCGGTTTTTCTGTATCAAGCTTTTATTAATGAGTGCAATCAGTTATCGAATAAAAATAAACTTTCTCACACTAACCTGTTCCTTTCATTTTTATCCTTATTATCAAGTACTTATTTGAACATGACAATCTTATGAACATGATAAACTAATGAACATGACAATCGAACGAAGATGACACTTGAGCCCAAAGTCGAAGTATTTGTGACCCAACTCAAGGTAGCGCTGTTTGGATCCCTCATAGATCCCATCAGTGGTGCTAGGCTAAACTGCGAATGTAAGTCTGAATTCAGCTCTCCTCAAAGTATACGTCTGAGAAAGTAAGGAAATGACGTCTATGGGGTTGACAAAAGACACAATCCACGAATTCTAGGGATGAATTTGGTTGTTCAAGACGGTCCATTGCTCAGACAGGTTTCAACGAATACCGATCGGGATTCGTTCAATATCACTGAAGCTTTCACCGCAAGGTAATTAGATGAAACGAAAGACGAACTAGTCGTGATTGAACATCAGACAGCAGTGTTTCGATTCACCATAGGTCTCATCAGTGGTACTAGACTAATTCACGAATACATTGCTGTACTCAACGGTTGCCTTACGCTGAAAGCCAGATAAAAGACAAATGAACATTTAGCGAACACACGTCGTTGTCTATGGTCGTTTACTTTCTTTTCCTCCGTCAGATGAATTCAACAAGTTGTGGTCTGCGAAATGCCGAGTTCTTGTGAACGACGTAAAATCGACAGCCTCGGATTCTCCTGCAAATTCTCACAGACAGCGGAGATGTTTTCGGCAGATCTTGCGTTTTGTCGACTACGAGTGTTAGTCGATCGTTCAATGAACCAGTGGACTCAAATTTATCCACCACATTGCGTGTAGTCTTGTCCTTGTCGGTAGGACGATTATGACGACCGTAAAATGGGCGAAGAACACTTACTTTGATAAAACAATTTTATTTTCAACAGACTTAATAAATGACAACTAATTTGACAGATGTAGCTTCAACAAGATGGCCGTTATAAAATGGCAAAGTTTGGAAGTCCCTGTTGGAAGACTCGTTACGAATGAAAAATGGAATGGATGTATGTCCACAATTACGGTATCTTACAAAATAATCCAGGCAGCCTTTGAATAAGATTCTTCCAGAAAACACCTGAACAGTTGCTTGATTTCCTAAAGTGAACTTAGCTATTTGGTAGAGCAGGGTATGAGTTTTTCGTACTCAGGGAGTTGTTATGTTAGGTTCAAATTGAGTGGGTCTATTCGACACTACACCGCAACCCGCACGGATTTATTGTGACTCACACCTATTCACACTCGGCCAAATAAACCTACCTTCTTAACGAAGCTGATTAGTTTGTATGGTGAGTGGTCTTTCAGGCTCTGCCGAACTCTACCCTGGTCTCAGCGGGGCAGTCACAAAGTATTTGCTCTGCTGTTTTATCATATTCCCAACAGAGGCGACACACACTGTTTTCCGACAGACCGAGTCTCTGCATATGATGATTCAAATAACAGTGACTTGTAAGAAGGCCTGTTAGACATCGTAGATCATCCCTGCTGTAGTCCAACAACTGATTGGTATCAAGCTTCGAAAGGTGGATACACGCTTTGGAGTCATCCAATCCTGAAAATTCTGCCAGAAGTCCATGAATCTTCTTGATATCCAGATGTTCAATCTCTGTATGGCAAAACCTAAAGTGATGCCAATGACAGGTTCTGGTCAGATGAAGCTGCTTGCAGCACTTTCATTTGCAGAGGAGTCAGCAGCCTTATTGCCTTCTAGGCAAGTATGGCCAGGGACAATCTGTTAAATCTTTCTATCGAGGAGAGTCGTTTTTGGCAATTTGCTACCAAGAGCTTTTAACGCCGCCTGACTGTCTAAGGATATTTTGATTTGTGTATGAGGTTGTATTTTTCCAATCTCTCCGCAAAAAATTCAACAGCGTGAATTTCCGCTTGAAATACAGTCGCGTTGGTTCCTAGGCAGGTTGATATCTCTGTACTAGGTCTGCGACTGAAGACACCTGCACCAGAACCGGAAGGTGTCTTTGATCCATCTGTGAACCAAAAATTGCTCTTAATATTTCTTTCTCCCGGACGATACAGTGCTCTCTACTGGGGGACAGTACTTGATAAGGCAGTTCGTAGTCGACAGTTGGAGGTGTGAAGTCAGAGGTCATTTCCAGAATGCTGTGACTTCCAGTGTCAACCAACGGCCTGTTGCACTCTGCATAAATCTAATTTGTGCAATTGGCAATGGATCTCCATGGCCAGACAAACCGTCTCCGTGAGCCAGAGAGCTTTACCTGGGCCGTTTTCTGTGAAGCCTTCGGAAACCAAGCAATTGCAGCAAAAGTGATCATTGGTCTGGCAATCATCATATAAATCCAGTGGATTTGTTTGGGACCCAAACCATAAGTTTTCCCACTAATCTTTCGTTATGTCCATAGGGACAATCTGGCTTTGTGTAAAACTTTTTTCAAGTGAGCGTTCCAGGTGATTTTTTTATCAAAGACAATACCAAGATATTTCACCTCCGTTCCATATGGAATGACCTCACCATTGAGGGAAAGTGGCGTTAGATTGTCCAATTTTCTCCCCCTGGTGGAAGGGATTATCACAGTTTTGCTGGGGTTGACACACATATGCTCCCTCAGGCACCAACTGTGAACAACGTCCAACGTGCTTTGGAGGATATTACAAGCTACTCTTCCTGACGTGGACCTTGCCAAGATGACAAGATCATCTATAACCAAGGGTTGAAATCTCTTGTTGAAATAGTGCCAACGTATTTCTTATTTTTTCAGAGCTACCCTACCGTTAATGTGTACCCGCACCTCTCTCTCTCTTTCTTGCCCTCATAGTAATATACAAAACCTAACTCTCCCTCTTTCAATCGTCAGTAACTTATACCTCCCTTTCAACTTCCGTTCGCCTTGCCCGATCACTCTTTTCGTAACGCTCTCGTTGCGCATTCACCAGATCACTATAGAAGACAAGTGCGCGTGAAGGAGTTTCACTTAGAAAACCTAATTACCTTCACTCTATAGATTACGTCACTATAACGTATGGAAAGCCCTATCTGGAAAAATGTATGAGTCAGTAGACATAAAGAAATTTTATCTATCAGTGTGGAAAAATAAATAAAGTCATTGAGAAATCCATTCAACAAACCAATCCGAATTTCACACAATACCCTACCTTTGTGGATAAAACCTAATTACAGTGTTAATGTGAGGTAATTATAATTATCGAATGAACATGTAAAAATTATTGACATTAACTTATAGCGAGATAAGCGTTTTACTCGCATGAAGTTATAATTAGAAGGTCGCCCGTTCGGCTCATCACTTGGATGTTTATTTAATGGATTCTTCTTCTCGATTTTTTCGATATGCCATGGGAAAATTCTTAGTGTCGGTCGAACGGGGACTTGGCGTTCTCAGTGGTTCTGATGCACCAATAAACATAATATTATTTTCAAGGATATTGTTTCCTTTGTTGACACATTTCCCAGTGACTTGATTTTTTGTTTTGATGATCTCATCATCTACTGGATAAATGTAACACAGTGGTGAGTCTTTACTGGGTTCATTTTCAACAATTCTTGTGTTATCCAGACCAGAACAGGAGGTGAGAAATTTCACAAGCCTAATACTTTGATTGATTTTCATCTGATGTCACTGATTTTTTTCAATCATTCAGTCTTTCATAGAGCAGATGATAATCTATTCAACTTTGTGTTTCATGAGCTGGACTACTTCTATGATAAATTGAACAAATTCCAAAATAAACCCTCAAAGAGTGCATTTGACAAGGACGTCAAACCATTTGAATTATCGATAAATTGACTCACGGCCCACAAAGCCAGTTTATTGTAGCCAGATCAATTTATAATGAAAAAATTTAAGAAAAATCAAATCAAATGTAAAGAAATGAACTTTGAACATTCAAGTCAGTCTGGATATACCAACACAGTAGGTGGGATGGACTGACGCCTATCAGAAAACAACTACTCCCCTGGCTAATACTACGAAGGGCGTTGATACGCGTCAGTCCATTAAACCTACTGTGTAGGTATATCGAGACTGGCTTAAACGTTTGAAGTTCATTTGCTTCAGAATTGTTTACTGCCAGTCTTCAAGCATAGCCCACTGACTAATAAGAAAAAAAATCAAAACCGTCTTATAACAGTGTCAAAAACAAGTGAATCATCCCCTACACAGTGGAATTTGTCAAATGCTCATCGGATAACGAGATATGTATATATTTATCAGTCTCCTATCAAGGTTACTTCGCCAGTGATTGATTCACCTTCTTCTTTTTTACTGCAGTCAATGGACTTAAGTCATTATTACCCCTTCCCCCCCCCAAATATGAGCTGCAGTCATCGTAGTTCTGGTTATCTTTCAGTGGAAGAGCTTCATGAAACAAGAGCCGAATCCATCCCTTGACAAAACCTTTCATCACTTGGATGGATCGATTGCAGCTTGAGAAATGGTTCTGATGCAGATTCTGTGAAACATCTTCTAGCTTACGAATTAGAAGACAGTTGTCCTGAAAATCTTGCGAAGGAAATTTGATTAGATAATGTAGGAAACACTTGCAACATGAATATCATTTTACAAGTGTTGTTCATGACAAAGAAATTAAAGAACAAGGTTTTAACGATAAACGAGAACTAGAATGTTTTCTACTTATTCACCAAACTCAAATAATTGTTCATGCAGTTGCAGTTTTGTAAGAATGTAACATCTTTCCCATCAACCGATTTCCTGGAGTCTTTGAAGTCCAATAGATATTCGTTAGAACAAGAAGTGGATTGTTCAGAATTCTTGGGGTTCTTATTGAATACTCTTTCTGAACAAAAAAATAGCAGAATCAATACTCGTGACCGCTCTGGTGAGATTGATTCCGTACAGTCTGAATCGTCTTGTGTTTGTAGATCTTTTGCTGGAAAAATTTACACTTGTTTATTTTGTAGTAAATGTTCAAGAGGTAGCAAAAACTTACGTGATTTTCTGAAACTTCAACTAGCGTTTCACTTCTGAAAATGGAACTTATAACGGGTGATGATCAACTGTATTGTCAAACATGCGCCAAACTAATTTACTGTTATAAAAAAAAGTATAGCTGAGGCACCAGTCAATCTAATTACAACACTGATGATCTTCAAACATGACTCAACCTCTAAGCACCAAACTCTTACGAAGGTCCGAAATAGATGGACACTTCAATTTTCATGCAGTCATCGTTCAATTGGTTCTGGCGTTGAATCTGATCATTACTACGCTTTGATCAAAGACGAAACGAAGTGGTTTAAGTTTAATGATAGTCGTGTTACTATAACTGTTTTGGCGATGTCTTGAATTTATTGGAGCCTCTGCCAATGTCCTCTCATGAAAGAGAGGACATTGGCAGATCAAGATCTTCAGATGATGTGGTGTTGCAGGTTTTTTCGGGTTTTCCTGCAGCTGAAAAAGCAAATGCGCCACTGGAATCAATGGAGTCGCCCCGGATCGTCAATTATTTTCTGCTGTTTCATAATTTGTATTATATTCTTCTTTACCATTACAATATATGAAAAAATGATTATTTCTCAGGTGAGACAGTTTAAAAGTTGTAGTGATTCAAATGGAATTCATCCAAGAGTATGAACATTTTTTGAATGAAATGGTTCGGAATATGAATTTATAGAAATAATTTGAAATTCCGAATTATTTGAGGTGAATTGATGAAAAAAATAAAGTTTTTGATGAATTAGTTCAAAATTTGCAATAATCCAAAGAGAATCAATCAAGAATGAAGTATGAATGAAGTGATTTGATAAAAAAACTTTCAAGTGAGATAGTTTGAAATTTTTAAATTTATAAATTCAGAATTCGTAGTATTTCGAATTGCCCATCCTCGTCGCCAGTTGTAATATATTTAATAATTACCTTCTTTTTTATTTCCTGCAAGTCAGGTTTTAAATTATTAAAACGAGTTCGTATGTCGCGGCCAAACATCAGAGTAGCAGGTGAAACACCAGTAGTAACATGTTTAGCATTACGATAATCGAATAAAAACGAGTTCAATGAGGTATTAATATCTATTTTTTTACTTCGGCCTAAAGCATTTTTTAAGGCATTTTTAATATTTTTTACAGCATTTTCTGCTGCTCCATTCGATTGTGCAAAGTAAGGGGCAGTCGTGATATGATTTATTTCAAATTTTTTTAAAAATTGTTGGAATTCAAAACTTGTAAAATTTGAGGCGTTATCGGAAACAATAGTTTTAGGTAAACCGTATCTTGCAAAAGTAGAATGTAATGCAGCTGTAGTAAAATTAGAATTAATAGTGGTAGTTGGAAAAACTTCCAACCATTTCGAATGAGCATCCAAAATGACAAAAAAATATTTATTCAGAAATGGTCCCATATAATCAATATGAAGTCGAGCAAAAACTTCTTCTGGCCAGTTCCAAGGATTCAGTTTAGTTTTCGCAGGACTCATTTTATTTACTGAACATTTATCACATCTTTTTGCAAAGTCCTCTATGTCCTTATTGATTCCAGGCCAAAAAAAATACGATCTTGCGATATTTTTCATTTTAATAATTCCTAAATGAGACATATGTAACTGATTCAATAATCTATTTCTTAATTTTTCTGGTATGATAAATCTATTATTCCAAAGCAACACATCATGTTCAATTGTAAGTTCGTGTCGAATGACATAAAATCTTTTAAGTTCATTATCACTTTTTGAGTATCTAGGCCATTCAGTTTTCACGAATCTCTTAACATTTTGAAGAACAGTATCTTCATCTGTAAACTTTTCAATCATCTCAAAATTTGTAGAGATTATTTCGTTATCCGAAAAAAAATTAAGATAATCCACTTCAACAGATTCCCAAACTTCATTTTCGTTATTATTAATTGGTAATCGCGATAGAAAATCGGCATTATTTTTCTCTGATTTAACATACTCGATTTTATATCTGTAATTTGATAAAATAACAGCCCATCTCCTAAGACGATTAGCGGAATACTGCGGAATACCCTTTTTAGGGTTAAAAATGGCTAAGAGAGGTTTATTATCAGTAACTAATGTAAATTCCTGACCGTAGAGATACTGGTTAAACATACATAATCCGAAAATTATTGCTAAACCTTCACGTTCAACTTGGGAATAATTTTTCGCTGCCGGGGAAAGAGTACGCGATGCGTAAGCAATTGGACATTCTTGTCCATTTGGAAAGATGTGAGAAAGAATACAACCAACACCATATGGACTAGCGTCCGTAGTTAACTTAATCAGATATTTTGGATTGTAATGGACTAAAACATCGGCTGATGATAAAATTTCTTTAACTTTATTGAAAGCCACGTCACAATTTTTTGACCAATTCCATTTCACATTTTTCTTCAATAAGTTATATAATGGGTTCAAAATCATGGCCAAATTAGGAATAAATTTTCCATAATAGTTAATCATGCCAAGTAACGATTGCAACTGTCTTATATTTTGTGGTGTGGGAGCATTTTTAACAGCTATTACCTTATCACTTGCGGTATGTAAACCTCTTTTATCAATTACATATCCTAAATAACTAATTTCTTCCTGGAAAAAACTACATTTTTCACGACCAACTTTCATTCCTACCTCTTGCAATCTAGTGAATATACGTTCTAATCTTTCTAAGTGTTCCCGGTAATCTCTTCCACAAACAAGAATATCATCCAAAAAACAGACACACCCTTCAATATCTTGGGTTAATGAGGACATTATTTTTTGGAATTTTGCTGGAGCTGGAGCAATTCCGTACGGCAATCGTTGGTACTGGAAAAGCCCTTTGTGAGTCGAGATTGTAACTAACACCTTCGATGGTTCATCTAGACAAATCTGCGCATACGCTTGTGACAAATCAATTTTAGAAAAAATAACACCTCCTTGCAATTGCGAAAACAATTCTTCTATACGAGGAAGCGGAAATCGGTCTATTTCTAATACTGGATTTAACGTAATTTTTAAATCACCACAAATTCTAACAGCCCCCGATTTTTTGATAACAGGTACAATGGGTGTTGCCCACGGAGAATAATCCACTGGTTTAATGATACCTAAAGCTTCTAAATT
The DNA here is from genome assembly GCF_025532065.1 of Leptinotarsa decemlineata. NCBI lineage: Eukaryota > Metazoa > Arthropoda > Insecta > Coleoptera > Chrysomelidae > Leptinotarsa > Leptinotarsa decemlineata. Next base: position 21,584,735 of record NW_027412702.1, read on the forward strand.
TGACAATTCAGCCTCAACTTTGTCTCTTAAGCCAAATGGCAATGGCCTAGCCCTCACAAACTTTGGTGTAACATTATCATTTTTTAATGTCAAAGTCACGGTACCTTTATTAAAAGTACCAAGACCCGGAGAGAAAACCCTTTTAAATTTTTTCATTAAATAATTTATATCATTTGAATCGGTTGCAAAATTAACTTGATTTATACCAAAGGAATATAATGACATAAAATCTCTACCAAGAATAGGAGGACCACCATTTTTAATAACGAAAACATTTAGTAATTTTGCAATACCATTATATATAATATTCATCTTGCACATACCTAGAGCTTGCATTTTTTCGCCTGTATAAACATTTAAATTTTTATCAGGAGGTAATAGTTCATACGTTGAAAAATTGCTTTGCCAAAATGATTCTGATATGGCTGAAATACTAGCTCCGGTATCTAACTGAAATTTATAAATATTATTATCAATCAAAATTTCAACAATGAATGGATCATTTTCAATTTTTTTACTAGTTATCGAAAATAATTCTTCAGTTTCAATAAAATTCTGAACATATTTATTTTTTGACTTTCCCCTTTTACCCTTATCATTTTTTCTTGGACAGACAGGAGCCAAGTGCCCCTTAGAGTTGCATGCATGGCAAACATGGTTCAAAAAACGACACTTTTGGGTAATATGATTACTTCTACCACAACAAGCACATCTTACCCCCAAACTTTCACTACACGATAACTGCCTTGTTGGTGTTGAGCTCGGACGAAAGTTCCTGGAAGCCACGTGATTCACCCCCGGCTCCAATTTTACGGATGATTGATGACTACCAGCATTATTTTCTACCGCCGCCATTTCTGCTACTGCCGTTTCCAATACGTCAGCCAATTTAGACGACGATTTTTCTTTGAACAGTTTAGACTGAATTGACCCCTTATCGAAGCCAATGATAAATCTATCACGTAACATCATATCTACCATTGTTTCATCGAACTCACAATTCAGAGCCGCATTTCGCACTCTTGCTGCCCACTCATTTGCACTTTCGTGTGGATTTTTGAAAGATGAAAAGAATTTTGATCTTGCTACAAACAAGGACTCTGTTGTCTTGAAATATTTGTCAAATAGTTGCGTAAGATCTGTGTATGTCTTATTTTCTGGTAATGTTGGAAGACACAAGTTGTACATCAGTTTATACGCGCCTTCATCGAAAGCATTCAATAATATAGCTTTCTGTTTGTCGTCATCCGTGATTGAGTTCACTGAAAAATAATTATCCAGCCGCCGCTTATAAATACCCCAATCGCTATCTTGAGCACTAAACTCCCGCACTTGACCATAATACGATGGATTCGCCATTTTTCTTTCCACTCGTGGGTTTTACAATTATTTTGAATTGTTACACTCCTCGTCGCCAGTTGTAATATATTTAATAATTCGGGAGGAAAAATACGCAGCTTGGATTTATCCTTTTTATTGTTTCGCCAGAGAATTGGAACTGCCAACAACCTATATTTTTTTACAAAATTCCCTTATCCTAAAAAAGTCATGTATAAAAACTGCTCGACACTTCTTCCTTTAAATACATATAAAAAGTTATCAGCTCGACCGAATGCTTATTTAGGAATACTTTTACAAATCTAAATGATAATTTTACCGTGGATATATCACATTTTGAATTCGCAGTAATTTAACGTAAATTTGTGGGAAAAGGGAATTTTTCAGATGGAGTTATTCAAATTTTCAAATATTAAAAAAAAAATTGACCAAAAATAAAAATGTGTGTATGAACACGCCTGAGGAAGCTATTGTCTAGTGAAACACATGCTGCGATTTCGTGAACCGTTCACTGAAAATCTTACAATAAAGTTTTACTCGAATATTCAATAAGGAGTTAGTTCAAGTTTCAACTCAAGCCAACATTTGGGAACAGAGAAGAAGTCTCTGTGATGCATTTGTGGAAAAAATCATGAACATTCAAATCTGAACTGAACACTGAACCATTTGAACTAATGGAACTCCAACATCAGTAAAATCGCAAGAAATCCTTCATTTCGCTGGAAATTTCTAGAAATTCCCAGGTACTTCCTCGTGCGATCATGACTCGTAACAAATGACTTTCATTCATGATTCAACTCATGAATTTGTATCGAATTAAATTTCCGCTACGACGATAGAATTTAAACCGGCAATCTTTATACAATTATTTATTAAAGTTTTCTAGGAAGCTTCGGCTTTGTTTCAAAATGAATGAAGTCATTTCATTTTATAAATTATCTCGCGGCTAGTCGTGCCTATTAGACAATATCATTCAGAGTGTAATTTCATATTGAAAAAATCGTCGGTAAGGTCAGATTTTATTGCCGGAGCGCTGGAAAAATTAGAAGTGTTCGTGTGCGTGACTCTATTTCAGAAATCTACCGAGCGGGGCCTTTTGTACAGATAAGGCGGATCATTGAATGACGTAGTTGATTGGTCTAGTTGGGATATCGATTTCCGTGCTGGCAACAATAATCGTATGTCCCTGTTCACCCGAAAGATGGAAGTAATGAACTAGTTAACATTGGAAAATTTCACCAAAATCGGATGAAGGATATTCACAATATTGGTACAGAGAAAGAATTTTTTCATCCTGGAAACAATGCATTTGCAGACTCTTAACTTTTTCATTTAATTAGCTCCTGGATATACCCCTACATTTTTCACAGGAAACACCCTGTAACCTCTTTCAAGAAACTATTGCCTTTTTTTGTCAGTACTGGAAATTGCGTGCTATTTTTTTTAACTAAAACTACTACTATTTCATTTTTGTTTTTGGAACAACATCTACTATAAAGTAAATACATCGTGAACACAAAGGAAGGATAGAACATACCTGAGCAATGAATGCTATGTCGTAGTGTTCCATTCTTCCTTTTGGGCATCTCAATTTCCTTTTTTATACTATCATAAGATGAACCATTGGGAATTGAATTCAATGTAATGTTTTCGAGAATAAAACTTTTAATGTTTAGTTTGTAGTTCGCTATTTTTGTTATATGCTTCACTTTAATGCATAATATATTGTATAGTTTGGGTCCGAAATAGAATGTAAATCTTTGTGTGTGACTCTTTCTGAATTTGGGTTTTCTGATAGACATATTTTCAACAGATGTTGAATATTTTTCTGGCAGATTTTTTTGTAGTCTTGTTTGTTTTTGAACATCCACTGAAGTGAGTGGGTCTGTTCGAGCCTCCACCGTAACCCGCAAGGGTTTATTGTGGCTCTCACCTATTCACACTCGACAAAATAAACCCAGCTTCTTAACAAAGCTGACTAGTTTGTATGGTGAGTGGTCATTTAGGCTAGAGGGTAAGAGTAAGGCTCTGTCGAACTCTAAAAACCTGATTCGGTTCACAGCGGGCAGCCACAAAAGATATGCTCTGCTGTTCCATCATTTTCCATACAGAAGCGACACACACTGTCTTCCGACAGTCCGAGTCTCTGCATATGATAATTCAAATGACAGTGACCTGTAAGAAGGCCTGTTAGACATCGTAGTTCATCCCTACTCTAGTTCAACAACTGTTAGGTATCACGTTTCGAAGAGTGAATGAACGCCTTGGAGTGAGCCAATCCTGAAAGATTCTGCCAGAAGTCCATAAATCTTCTTTCCATCCAAGTGTTCAATTTTTGTTTGACAAAGCCTGAAGCGACGCCAATGACAGGTTCTGGTCCGATGAAGCTACTTGTAGCACCCTCCTTCGCAAGGGAGTCAGCAGCTTCATTGTCTTCCAGGCCAGTATCGATAGGAATCCAGACCAGAGACAATCTGTTAAGTCTTCCTATCGAGGTGAGTTGTTTTTGTCAATTTGCTACCAGTTTAGACGTTGCTCCGTAGGAGGCAAGAGCTACCAACGCCGCTTGACTGTCCGAGAATATTTTTATTGACTTGTGTATGAGGTTGGGTTCATCTAATCTCTCCACTCACAATTTAATAGCGTAAATTTCCGCTTGAAATAAAGTGGCATAAGTTCCTAAATATTTCTGTCCTGGGTTTGCGACCCAGTTCTCTCTACTCGGGAATAGTACTTCATGAGACAATTCGTAGTTGACAGTTGGAGACATAAAGTCAGAGGTCATTTCCAGAATGCTGTGACTTCCAGTGTCAACCAACAGTCTGTTGCACTCTGCATTAAGTTGATTTGTGCCAATAGCAATGTGCACAAATCTGTATGCAGTCCATCTAACCTCCCTCTCCAGAAGAATGTGGAAAGGAGGTAGATCCAGAATGATATTCATGGCCGCTGACGGTGTGGTACTGATGGCACCACTGACAGCCAGACAAGCCTGTCTCTGTGAGCCAGAGAGCTTTGCCTGGGCCGTTTTCTATAAAGCTTTCGGTCACCAGGCACTTGCACCATAAGTGATCATTGGTCTGACAATCATCACATAATTTCAATGGATTTGTTCGAGAACTGAACCCCAAATTTTACCACAAATCCTTCGACATGTTCATAGTGACAGTCTGGCTTTGTGTAAAACTTTTTCCAAGTGAGCGTTCCAGGTGAGTCTTCTATCAAGGTCAATGTCAAGATATTTCACCTCCGTTCCAAATGGAATGACCTCACCATTGATGAAAAGAGGCGTTAGATCGTCCAATTTGCTCCTCCTGGTGAAGGGGATTAACACAGTGTTGCTAGGATTGACAGACATCTGCTACCTCAGGCATCAACTGAGAACATTGTCCAACGTGCTTTAGAGGATATTACAGGCTACCCTTCCCGACGTGGACCTTGCCAGGATGACAAGGTCATCTGCATAAGCTTGCAGATCAACTTTTCTTCTGTCGAGGGCATCAAGCAGACTATCCATCAGGAGCGATCACAGAAGGGGAGATAGTACCCTACCTTGAGGACAGCCCCTGGTGACCCTGAACCTAATGGCCTCTCTTTAAAGTGTCGTAGTTGCAGTTTTGTTTACCAACATGGCATAGATTCAGCCAGTTACGGTTGATTCTCTACCTTTCCTAGCCAGAAACCGCAAGACAATGATAGGAATATAAACCCCTGACATTCAAGATCTCAATATCCACGTAAAGTTGGTGTGCTGAGAATAACCTAGGTTTTTTCAATAGAATTTTCACTTAAATGTTCTGTATTGTTTGAAGTCGATTAATTGTTTTATTATAAATTCCACCCCAAGCACTCATGCAATATCTTGAGAGAGATTCTGCTAGGAATTCATACAATAAAAAAAGATTCCTTTTATCCAAGATATCTCGTGATCGACAGAAGATTTTAATTGACATTCTGAGTCCTTTGACTACGTAATCAGAGTGAGCGTCCCGTCTAAGATGCTGATCCACCACAATACCTACATATTTTTTATTTATCAAATTTTAAATCAATGGACAAGAGCAATTTTGTGTTTCACACTCTGTTTGATGTAAACTCAAATTATTGTTTTCCGGCTGATCATTCTGTAGTAAAGTTAAAGTTAGAAATTTTGTTTTATTATCATTAAGACTCAGATGGTTATAATTTAACTATAGCTTTCCATCGCTCACTACCTTCTGTGAATCCTTATATACATTTCCCCATGAGTTCCCTGTAATAACTATGGCAGTGTCATCTGCACGTGATATGAGATGCCCCTCGAAGTTTTGTATTGTACTTAAACTGTGTATATAAAGAAGAAACAGAGTTGAGATTGATTCCTGTTCGTTACGACTTCTGGTTTCCTTTCGAAGAACACCCCAAAAATTAGCAATTTTTTGTTTGTCATTCACTTTTTTTGGAATGTCTTCGCCTATTATAAGTTTTTCTTGTGCAAACATTCTGAAATGAATCGTTTTTGCCAAGAACGAGTGAAATATCTCCAATTAGTGAATTCCACCGAGTCGGATCGAATAAATACCTGCGCTAGGGGCGCCACTGAGGTAATATCGAATCCCAATCGATTAGGAATGAATTTATTCAAATTCAGCAACAATTGAAATCCATGTTAGTCAACGAAATTAAAATGTATATATTCAGTCCCATTGCGTAAGGCCGTGTTAACCATTTGGAAAATGACAACGTCGTGCCCCCATTTGCATAATTGAATTCCCGTCTAGGATAAAAAATGCTGAAATGTTGAGGGCGTTACCGTTTTGTTGTTTCCTTTGTATGCCTCTAACTGTTCGCTGTGTATTATTATGTATTTCGCTAAAGTGTTACTCGAAATTAGTTGTGTTGATAGTCTAGGGGCTGGATCGTGTCGAAATTGAAGAATATCGTGAACAAAATTTTTCACAAATTTGCTTGCATTCGAATTACTTCCCAAAATTGTTTCGTTAGCTCCAGCTTGGAAATTTTAGGAGGACAAAAGAAAGTCGATGAGCGATAAATCAGAAGGAAACGGGCACTGAAACATCAATTTGATGTATTTCTTCAACAAAAAATCAATTGTTTCTTATACCTACTATGTGTAAGCTCACGTTATCATGGTGAAGAACAATATAACATTGCAAGCTGTTCTTTATGAATTTTTCAACGATTTTCAGCCAATATGATATTGTTAACCATTCAGCCTTCATTGACCTTCGATTCGCTGGATAAATACGAATTTTGGAAGGAAAATAAAATGATTTTTGATGATTTCTTTGTTTTCCTTCAGTTACAACTTCCACTCAATCATATATTTCCCTTCACTATCCGTACACTTTCTCAGGAAGTCTATTCCACATGAAGGCACTTCCCCAAATGAAAGGGTTTTCAAAAAGTGAAGTTTGAGGGGTACTGAGTTGAACCTCAAAACGATGAGCAGCCACACTCCATCGCGTATTTCTGATATGTACCACTCTTGGTGGAATCAAATGTGCCAATTCACTTGAACACTTTCTATGAAAATATATTAAGTAGAGAGAAAAATCTCCAACTTTTCTTCGATGTTCCAGACTATCGAAGTTGCAAGTGACGTTCGCGTCTTCAATCAGGTGGATAGCTCTGTTCTGGATGGAATCCGGCAGCTTCAGGGTATGCTCAGGGACGGAGCTTCATACATGGGAACAATACTCCAAAGAAGGTCTGATCTGAGCTTTATGAAGCACCAAAAGTGGCTGAGGTGTGTACAGTTTTCTGGTTCGGAACAGTGTTCCATGCTTTTGAGAAGCAGCATTTGCAATTCTAGCGACATGATTGTGCCAAGACATGTTGGTGTACATTTCAACTCCTAAAAAACTTATCGAAGCGGAAAGCGGAGTTGTCTATTATTATCATTATTATATCCGGTTCGAAGACATTTATCTTCTTGGAGAAAATCGATGAGTGGATTTTTGTAGCATTGAATTGAACCTGCTTAGTTTCACCCCAATTCGAAATCACTTCTAGATCCTCATCAAGATATGCAAATGGCATGATGAGGCAAGTGTGCTGTCGTCAGTAGAGCAATATATTCGAGTTTTTCAGTGTTCGAAACAGTGTTTCAACTCATTTTGTCAAAGTATGTTCATGATCTTAGTCGCTTCTCCCTTCACAGTTTTCGCTGTATCGCAATCTGATTCCTTTCAATGCTTTATTCACCTTCAGGAACAAAAAGTCATACGGTTGAGCTACATCTGTGGTGCAGGGTGAATGTATCAATACAAGGATACTACGCTTGACCAAAAATTACGCAACATCAGTGCAGTGCGGGCTGGAGTATTGTTCTTATGAAACATCTGTGACTTGTTCTTCCACAACTCCACTTGCTTTCTCTTCACTCATTCACAGGCAGTAGCTAGAATCTCAATGTTTGTTCTCACTGTTTTTTCTGCAGGAACCCATATGAAATTACATGAATATCGGGAAAACAATTATCATGATGTCCTGAAGAACCTCTTAGGCGTAGATCATCTCCAATATCTGATCGCCCTCCTTTGAAATATTCATACCACTCAAAAATTCTTGTATAAGATATACATTAGTCGGTTGGTAGCCGGTCGATTCGACGTGGGTCCTTTGATTACTCACTCAAATCGGTCGCCGTGTTGGTCGGTGGTTCAAACTCCAGGCTGAACGATCGATCTTCACTTGCTATCGTCCAACCCGTGTTAGGAATCACACGTTGAAAGGTAAGACCTCGTTAGTCCTCGTTCGCACAAGTTTCGACTTCTGACGGTCATCGTTCTTAGGGATGCGAGAACTGGTTAACGAAAAAACAGATTTTTATACAGAAACATCTATCCCCGTATATTTGTCATGGAGAATTGGTCCCTGTTGCGAATTCAAAGAATTCCACTTCCACACGTTGCTCTTTGAAGCACAATCCCTTTATTTTCTTTCTAGCCACAACTCTTATGTCGATATGATCAGTTAATTCCAATTTCTTGTGAAAATCTGCTCATACAAAATATTCGAACGGGGGATTGTTTGCTGCTTGGTTTCCAGTTCATAGGAATATATTTTTTTTACTCCAATTCATACGAGCCTTTTTCAAGTGTACAAATGAAAAGAAATCTGTAACAATAATATGCCAGTAATGTTTTTTTTATCACACACAGGTTACCACATATCGACCTTCTTTTATCATCTCGCTTATGGCGTCTATAATTTTTGGAATTACAACATATTTTGGTAGCCCTTCACAAGATATATCACTGTTAGACGTGACAGACTCTTCTGATGAAGTTCCATACCAAAAGTTGACCACTTCTATAATCTTCAAAAATCATGCACTGAAAATCTTCACGAGAGATTTCTATATTTTCACTAAAGCCGCGTTTTCACGAGTCGATTTTAGATAACCGATAATAGTTGACCAACCAAAGTTGAATATGACTTTAATAAGTTTCCGTTCACATTTTTCAATGCTGAATGATTCAATTTATTTCATTTTCAACTCAGTTCAGTCTAATTTAGCTGAAAATGGTTTTGGAATATTTACATTTTCAATACTAGTGGATGCGGATGTCGATACGATACCATTTCATGACAATTTGTATTAAAATTGTAGCAATTTTTAAAAAAATCTAGTAAAACGTTGACCAACTTAACTGAAACAAAGGTTTCTTCTAAGTTTTTCCGTTCGAACTTTGTTGATCAATTAGAATCGTTCAACTAAATTTGACTCGTGAGAACGCACCTTTAAGTATTTTCTTTTTTAAGCATTGTCAACTAAAGCGATCAATTTCAGAACTGTCGCTCATTCTAGGGAGGTTACAAAAATATTGAGACATACCATTTGATGATGAATACAATTATATGACACTCATCCAAGACGAAGAAGATATTTTCACGCCTTTCTCATATAGCTCCGAGACTAATAAACGTGTATCTTGATGAAGGAAGGAGTGTTTTGCACTGTGCTGTCCAATTTAATTTGAATAATATTGACCTCTGGCTCGGATAGTGCAAAAAATGATGCTTTATTGTCCATTATTGTGTTCTATTGTTGAAAACGCATTGTTTCCTTATTTGATGATTGAACGTTGATTGGCATATATTAATTGTTGGGCGCTCGCAAGGTGACAAGTCCGGGGAGTGTTGCGTGTAAGGATAATGCTGATTTATTGAAATTCCTCGGAGGATATCTTCATAGTGAGTCAACGACGAAAATATGGTATTTATGTGAATTTTTCTTGTGATTTATAGTGTTGTTTTCATAGTATTTCTTCACCAAATGGGATGTATCAACTTCAATATCATAGTTGTATTGAGAAACTGATTATTTCTTTTTTGTTAATCTATGATCAAGGACTACGAGTATATCCCGATTTTCAAAATTTTGCTGAACAACTGACTTGGATGTTCAATAATTCGATAAAATCATAAAATCACGACATCGAATGTCGATGAATAATGTCTTGAAATATTGAAGCGATTTTTATTTACGGTGAGAAGCGTTACTTTCACGAGACTGAAAGGATTTTCATTGAACGTTTTCCAAATCGTCCTATCTGTGGAAAATATTTGAGGAGACTTCTATCCAAATTCACAACTACCGGTAGTGTACATAACAAAAAGCCCTCAGGTCATCCGTCCATTCCGGAAAAACAGCAAGTGCAAATAATTGGTGAGATGGTGGTAAATCCTGAACAGTCTACTTATTCTGTCGCGAATATTTGTGACTGTGTGAAGACTTTTGAAGAGGAATAGATATCATCCATACAAAATTAACATTGTACACCAATTAACTGAAGATGACCCTGATCGAAGAACAGAATTCTGCGAAATCATGGCGGAAACCATTGCAAGGCATCCTACGTATCTCCACAATATTTGTTTTACTGACGAATGTGAATTTTCTTAAACGGCAATGTTCACAGACAAAATTGCTGTTATTGGAGTGACACCAACCCTCACATTTCCTGGAGAACACATACCCAATATCCAAAAAAATCGACGTTTGGACAGGAATATTGGAACACCATATTGTAGGACCTCTATCTATAGATCAAAATTCAACAGGGGAACTGTATTTGAATATGCTGGAAACTACTGTGATGAGAGGGTTACCTCCTCGATATAGATATTGTATTCCAACAAGTTGGAGCACCACCACATTACTCCAGACAAGTAAGAAACTATTTGGATACTACCTTTCCTGGTCGTTGGATTGACTGTCGAGGTCCTACAGAATGGCCAGTCCACTCGCCAGATTTGACACCTTTGGACATTTTTTATGGGACTATTTGAAGCAAAATGTGTACGGAACTGAACCCGCTTCAATATTGAATATACGAATGTTCTGCGTAAAATATCGATAGGCTGTTCATGTGTCAAGAAGTTCAAAGCAACCATTTTGAGAATCTTCTGAACTGACCTCAAGCTTATTACTTTATATTATGTAGTTAAACGTCAATGTATTCAGGCAATTATTAAAAGTTCCGCCATTTTGTAGTACTTGAATATATTGACATTCTATTCTAGGGTTGTGAAGCATTTGTGAGGAGCTTCAAAAATATGTGTCACAAGACCCCCCTTCTCATTCATTTTTCCCCCAGGCGGCGCCCAGTAGCCATTTTGAAAGTTTCATCTGACAATTCCACTCCAAAATAAAGTATTCATGCATTAATTTCATTACCCCAAATTTCAATTTTTTGAATTCAAAAAATAAAAGGGAGGGGACATTAAAGGAATTCACTGTATAATTGAAATGTTCATTCATCGTACAAAATATATTACAGTGGATAATTCAAATGAAATATAAGTCAAGTAAATTTACCAGCATTCGATGAAATACCAACACCAGTAACTAATTGTCGAATTCAAGAATATTTTCATCTGATTGTTCTCTTCAAACCAATTTAATCATAAAAAATAAGTAAAAAAATGCATGTTGAACAGTCTTGTTACAAAAAATATGATGTACTGATAGCTAAAAATTAGTTCTAATGTTCCTAGGTAGCGGCCATCACACTACTCTCTTCAGCAATCTACGGTAACGCTCAGATGGAAAAATCATAAAATCGCTGGGCGTAACGTAACCTGAATTAATCTGTGACTACGCCCAACGATTTCATTGTTTTTCCTGGTCAATACCGTGAATTTCTGAAGAAAGTGGTGTGATGACTGATACCAAGGACCTTCCGAATTATTTTTCAGCTCATAGTACGTTATCTACATCGTTTTTTTCAATATAACCGTGTAGCATAATTTTTTACTAATTTCATATTTTTTTGTTCAAGTTTCATTATTATCCATTATGTTGTTACCACGAATAATAGACGGTTGACCTCCACAGAGGTCTAATACTATAGTACTAGTCAAGCCCTGTCAGTGGACACCCATATTGAGGTAGTTGTGAAAAAATACGTAATCCGCTATTTTGTAGCTGCGGCCATCTTGGAGTCACAATTATACAGAAGTTATCAAGTCGTATTGTCATCAAACCCAAATGTGTATCCCAAATTTCAGATAAATCTGTCAACAGGAAAAGGGTCAAACTTCAATTACTAAATTTGACCCAAACAAACAGGGCACGCTGAAAAATTCGTTTATTTGATTAATTAGGATAGGCCACCAAAACATAGTTTTACAGCGATTATAAGCTTCTACCTAACAGCGACAAAACTGACAGCGATGAAACTGACAGCCATGAAATTAACGTCTTGATGCAATCATTCTTGATTCATACGTGAGTCTAGTATACAACTCGAATGAATATGTTAATCAAATAAAATTCACCACTACAATTAACACACATCGTTGAATAGTCATCTGACTCACCTGTTTCTCTCTAATATCGTCAGCGTTCATTGAGATACAAGGTTTTTGAATTCTGTTCTGGAGTTTTTTCCTCCCAGTGAGTTAGTTGCTTTCTTTCACGGATAAAATGAGAATCCATGACGTTCCCAATTATTTTCAAGGACAAAACACAAACACTACAGGAAAATCCTTAAGGCGCTCCCAGAGCGGTGCCTGCGCGAAAGTAGCGATACACATTGGATTTAAATCGCTGGATAGGGAAGAGGTGGTATGAAAGGGACATCTTTGTTGTGGAGCCTCTAATAAAAAAGTAACATTTTATTTTGATCAGGTTGAAGTTGAATGGGAAGCCTCCATCAGTTTACTATTGAAATAAAATACAGTAATTATTCATTCTTGTTTTTAAGTCATTTATTTTTGCAGTGTTCCAAAATGTGTGTTTTGTCCCTTTCATAAATGGCCCGTATTGAAAGGGACGTGATTATTTATGAAAGGGACAGTACATAATACCTATCTAAAAAAATTAGGCTGTAAATTTTATCTTAAAAATAATCTCAACAATCAATATTGAAGACTTCTTCTTTTGAGTAATTTTAACAGAGTTAAAAGGTGAGGTGGGCATGTTAACATTATTAAGTTATTAGCTCGGGCATAAAGCACCACGTTGATGGTTATGTGCGTGGTCTATTAAAGGACTAAAGGACTATTAAAGCAGGCGATTCAGCTGTGGGCTTTACGAAACCAACAAAATGTTTAAATCTTTTAGAAAACAATCCTTAGTTATCCAACCAGATAACAGTGTACAGTTTTCTGGTTCGGAACAGTGTTCTAAGCTTTTGAGAAACAGACTTTGCAATTCCAGCGACATGATTCTGCCAAGATATATTGGTGTCCATTTTAACTCCCAACAAACTCATCGAAGCAGAAATCAGAATTGTCTGACCTGTCATTATTATATCCGGTTCGGAGACATTTATCTTCTTGGAGAAAACCAATGCCTGGATTTTTCTGGCATTGAATTCCATTCCCCATTTGATGTTTTCTTTTCCTTCATTAGTTTGGTCAAGAATATATAGGTACAGATTCATGACATTTCACTATTCTAAAATTCATATTGAATAGCACTTCCTTGGCTACCACCATCACCACCACTCATTGTCTACCCAGCTGATTTTAGTTAGTTCAGTTAGATGACTTCTTCATCCTATTGAAAAATGTAATGATTCATTCAGAATGTTATTATTGGTACTCTGGTACTCTTTACCTACTACAAAATGGCGGAACATTTAATATTTTCCTGAAAACGAACACATTAATATATACATTTCTAGAAATATTCCTTTTTATCTGCCATATGGCAATTCCATCTACCCGATAAGGTTTGTTGAGTTATTTTTTGTTTATAAAAACGAAAAAAAAAATGTCAGTACGACAATGAACATCATTGTTCAGTTAGAATACTCTCATTTAGTTTTCGGTTTCACCAGTAGAAAGGTACTACGTCAGCAATCTCTAAAATGGCCAATTCTCGTCCATTGGACGAAAAAATTGAAGTTATTTTTATTTACGGTGCGACGCGTAACTTTCACGAGATCGAAAGGATTATCGAAGAACGTTTTTCGAGTCGTCCTATCCGTAAAAAGTATATAAACTTGTATATAAATTAAAACCTACCGGTAATATACATAACAATATACAAAACACCCGTCCATTCCGGAAGAACATAAAGTGCAAATAATGGGTGAGATGGTAGAAAATCGTGAACAGTCTACTTATTCCATCGCAAATGTTTGTGAGGTGTCTCCTTCTACTGTGTGGATACTTTTGAAGAGGAATAGGTATAACCCATACAAAATTAAAATGGTACATCAATTAACTGAAGATGACCCTGATCTAAGAACAGAATTCTACTAAATCATGACGGAAACCACTGCAAGGCATCCTTCCTATCACCACAATATTTGTTTTAGTGACGAATGTACATATTTTTGAACGGCAATGTTCACAGACAAAATTGGCGTTTTGGGAATGACACCAACTCTTATGTTTTCCGGGAAACACATACCGAATATCCATAAAAAAATAACGTTTGGGCAGGAATACTGGAAAACCATATTGTAGGACCTCTATTTATTGAAAATTTAACAAGGGAACTGTATTTGAATATGCTGGAAACTACTATTGACTCTCTCATCACTGAAATCGTCGAAGCAAGTCCTAATGAATTCGATATGGATATTGTATTCCAACAAGATGGAGCACCACCACATTACTCCAGGCAAGTAAGAAATTATATGGATACTACTTTCAACGGTCGTTGGATTGGCCGTCGAGGTCCTACAGAATGGCCAGCCTGCTCGCCAGATTTGACACATTTGATTTTTTTTTATTTGAAGCAACAGGTGTTCGAAACTGAACCTGCTTCAAAATTGGATATACGGCAGATAATAATAAATATTTGTAGAGATATTGACGTTAGTGCGTTCCAAAATGTTCGGCGTGAAATATCGGATAGGCTGCTCGTATGTCAAGAAGATTAAGGCAACCATTTCGAGTATCTTCTGAACTGACCTCAAGCTCAGTACCTCATATTATGTAGTTGATGTCAATGTATTCAGGCATTTATTAAAAGTTCCGCCATTTTGTTGTAGTTGAACATATTGACATTATATTCTTGGGTTGTGAAGTATTTATCAGGATCTTCAAAAGGATGTATTACAAGACCCCCTTTCCATTCAATTTTTTTTTCGAGATTGCGCCCATTCGTCGAAATGTATTATAGGTTATTGCCGAACGTGCTATCACATTCCAAAATACTAAAATAATCCTGAATGTTCTGGAATGTTGTGTAATGCTATCATATGCTCTCATACCCTTTCTCGAGGGTGCAACTTTTGGCTCATATACATCCACAAAAACGATCGATTTAAGTAAAAAATGGAAATATTTTTCACGGATGGGGAATAGAGAGCCACAATAACTCTTAAAACCCTTAATAATTCCACAATGATCTGGAACGTTCTAGGTTATTTTCTAACGTTCCACCGTATTCAAGAATATTTCAGAAAGTTCTGGAAATTTGTTAGAATTGTTCTGAATGAACGGAAACCCTCTTCTTCCTCATGGATAAACTGATTCTCTGTAAAAAAGCGGACTGAATGTTCAGATCATAGAAACACAATGAATAAATGAGTCTATATGAATATATCATCGATATTATGACTGGCAGGTTGTAAAATTTTGGTTGATTTGAAATGTGGTAAATGAATGTTCATGATAAGGAGTCACGCAGTGAGTAAACATTCTTTGGAACGGTTTTTTGCTTCACATTTACAAATATTCCAAGAAAGGAGTCACAGAATTTGAATATATAGGTGGATAAGACATTATTCAAGGGAATCGCTCGGTTGGCTCACCTGAGAATGTTCATACTATATAGATTTCAATTAGTTCCAGTCACTTATCTGGGCAGTTCTATAAAACAACTCGTAACATGTGATTTTACTACGACATTTCCTGTTGGTAATAAACACATCTTCTTTCGTTATCGTTTTCCAAAGGACATTATCAATAAAAGCGATAATATACAGTAACTGCACTTGAACAAGTTACTGATTCAATAGTTCCACGTTTAATATATTCAGTGTTGGGTTCCACTTTGTCGATAACATTCACTCACTTCTGGCAGATCCATTCAATTTATCTCTGGAGTTATGGTTCGATTATAGTTGTATAATAATGAAACTCAAGTTAAGCATCGAGTAAGTCTTTCAGGCACGTTGAAATGAGAAAATTACTTTATACATATTATGTACCGAAAATAGTGCCAGCAGTAGCCAACATTGGTCGACAGAAGAGATCCGTTCTTGATCCACGACAACGCTCGTCCGCACGTTTTACAAATCACCGTTCAGAAAGTAAACGAATGCTGCTTCGAAGTTCTTCCTTACCAACCATACCATCAGACCTTTCGTCAACCGAATAACATATTTTCAAGCACTTTGATACCTTTCTCATTGGTAGAACTGTCGCCAATCAGGCAAAAACGGCCTGGTCCTGTTGCTGACGAAATTTATTTACTTGTTGCTGAAAAAAGTACTTATTTCGATAGAATTGAATGAGTGATAACTGAGATATTATAGGTCGAAGTAAACTCACAAAAATGGACAGAACTTTTGAAACAACCTCATATAATGTTCCATCAACTGTTTCCCTTTCAATGGAATCGCTCTGTTAGCTGATGTTTGCGGCCCACTGAACCAGAAATCATAAGTTTGTATCCTGACGGTAACTTCCTTTTCAGAATCTTTCCTTGCTATCGAGTAAGGCAAAACTACTAGGAAAATAACTTTTTGGAACATTACAAAAGCACGTCAAAAATTTCAACCTGCAAACTGTTGAAAAACCTTCATGAGGGGTGTTATCCTTCGGTCGGTAGCCGGTTGGTTCGACGTGGATGCTTTGTTCACTCAATTTGACCGCCGTGTTCGAAAAACGAATCCACATGTTTCTAGAAATGATATGGAATCTAGAAAGGTTAATGCTGACAAGCTGCAGTCAAGCAGGCATTAACGTTTCATGATTTTATATATATATATATATATATATATATATATATATATATATATATATATATATAAATCAAAAATTAAACAATTTGTGGACACAACACTCAAAAAAGGGGGGCACACCGCGGACACGTGTTTCTGGCTATTGGCCTCATCAGCGCGGTGCAGCCAAGTGTAAAGATGGGAAACACTTGTTTGCCGAAATCAGGAAACAACACAAACGCACGGAGTTAACAAACAAGTGTTTCCCATCTTTACACTTGGCTGCACCGCGCTGATGAGGCCAATAGCCAGAAACACGTGTCCGCGGTTTGCCCCCTTTTTTGAGTGTTGTGTCCACAATTTGTTTAATTTTTGATTCATATCATGCACACTCGATAAAATCTATATATATATATATATATATATATATATATATATATATATATATATATATATATATATATATATATATATATATATATATATATATATATATATATATATATATATATATATATATATATATATATAATTTTCAAAGCCTATCAATTGCTGTTTCTTCGCTTTTGAAAATTGTTTCACTCATTCAAAAACACATACACATAGTTGTGGTTACTTTTGTGATACATACGTTAAACCCTTGAAAGTTGTAAAAGCTGAACATTTTTAAAATAATTTTTTTTCTCAAACTCATTAGGTGATTCAAATTCGGACTCACTCTAAAATGCTATCTTTCTCACTAATATTGTAGGAAATGATCCTGCATATCTACAAATCTTTCATGAAGACGATGTTTCTCCTCAATACTCACGAAATTTGTGGAGTTATTAAAATGACAGGATTTGGTATTGGGTGGTCTCCTTTAGCAAGGCACACAGGACGGCACAGTGGCCTGTCTTTTGCCCGTTCTTTGACTGCCTTTGCCTCCTTCTGACACTCATGTCCTTTCTTTCCTTCCTGCTCGGTTACTCTCCTCATTTCCCGTTCCGTATTCAACAGCTGGATCCTCGTATTGCTTACGATGAATTCCCGGTCGGATTGTGACACCTCATCCGGAGAGGAGAATATTGTAATTGCATTTTTCCTCGGAATCCTTCATATTTGTATAGCGACAATCCAGTCGACTGAAGGAAAGACTCGTGAATATCTCGTGGTGCACTACGTAGAGCACTGAAATTGAAGGTCCAGTATGCACCGTGAGGAGGAAAAAAACCTGGGGTAGGAGGATAGCCTTGAACAGGCACAGGAAGTTTACGCTCTGCCAGCGGACGCGACACAGCGTGTCCCTGAACTGTCCTGGCATGTGTCTGTCCGTTGTTTGCCTTGACGCGTCCCCCACAAAAAACTATAGATAGAGAAACGCAACTTCACGTCAAGTTCTCGTCCTGTGCCGTCCTGTCGCAGTGTACTTCTAGCTATAAGTCGCTCGACAGGAGGATATTGAGGGGTAATGTTGAATGTTCCAAATCAGTAACGAACGGTCTATTTACATTCCACTATGTTTCGAAATATTCTCCAATGTTGTGAAATATTATGGAATGATCACGAACATTCTCAAATGTTTTGAACTATTCTGAACTTCCTGGTGGGTTGAACTTCCAACCCTCCTTCTTCGAAAGCACTCTTTTTAAATTCCACGAGCGGTTGAGTCTGAAAAAACACCACACAGTGTCCACAATTCTATTTGCGTCGTTTGGATATCGCTCTCCTCAGGGCTATAAAATAATTTGAATCATACATTCATAGCAAATATATGTTATCAGAAAACTACTTTCATGTACAAGTTGAGACCCTATACAGAGAAAAACTGTAGGTATATATATATATATATATATATATATATATATATATATATATATATATATATATATATATATATATATATTCTACTCAGTTTATTTTGATTTCATTACCTCTGAAGTTAAAGATTATTCTGAAAGTATTTCGTTGATTGATTTCCTTCCCATTCATTTTCAATCATTACTTTTAAGTGAGTATACTTATAAACTTTGTGTTTCTGCTATATTTTGAAATCGAAGTTCTTAAAATATACTGGGGCTGCTAATATTGATTAGACCTTGAGAAGTCCCACTGAACTTAACGGATTACTATTGAAAATTGATTGAATCGAATGTCTACTCTATGCAATTGAAAGAAGCCGTCGCCGTCGGCTCAAATAATTGTTGTTGATATTAATTGATCATTCAAGTGTGGGAGGTATTAATTTCCTATAATTACATACCGCATTGCAAGCTCTCTGCCTTAATCTTCTTAAATTAACAAACTAATTGAATTAATTCTCCAACAAATTATTGGCCAGGTGCTGTTGTGTATCTAACATACTCACATAGAAATCAACTGTAGATAGTAGAAATCGTTGAATCTTCGATTGATATCTGGCATTTGAACTTATGTGCTGATTTTGCTGAATACCTACTGAGGGTGAAAAACACAAACATCATTTCAGCAGCTTCTGTTCATGAATAATACACCATTATCCAATGTTGGGATCGTTTCTGCTCTGACGAATGGTAATAATCCGAAACCAGTGACTAATTCATGAAATATTGGTTGCTTGGGATTCAATGAAGTTGACAAAGGCGGTTTCAGCCAATGACCGTTCCAACAATGAAAAGGTGAGTGAAGTTCTTGCAAATATGGTAGTCTGTTGGCAAGAGGTCTGAGGGTTATAGTGGATGAGGCAGAACTTTGACTCTTAATTCGTTTGATTTTCGGACAGTGATTTGTGAAACGTACGGACGGGCTTTGTCGTGGAGTAGGATCAGGTCTCTTCGGCTGCTGCTGACGCAAATTCCGGTACATTTCGTCAATTTCTCCAGAATAGGACTCTGCTGAGATGTTGAGGCTCGGTTGCAGAAAGTTATAGTGAATCACAGCAACCGCTGATCAACATGGAGTAACCACTGTCTTTTCTTGTTGGTTTTCGTCTCTGGCAAATGCCAGGGTGGTTCATCGGTGTCCAACCACTGTTCCAAACGTCTCTTTTTGTCATCACTTTTTTTCACGCGTGACGATTCGATTAAAAAAAGAATCGTTTTGGTTGCGCGAAAGCAAAAGAGAACAGACCCGGGAACGTGATCATTCAAATCGTGAGGCACCCACTTTTCGAGCTTTTTGGCCCTTCCAATATGATTGTTGCGGAATTGACCGTAACGTGAACACGGGTGTGACGATCGCTTGATTTGTATCGATAACGACTCAATTAGTGATCTTTAATTGGAAAAATTTGTGTAATAGTGGTAACCAAATATTGCCCTTCTGACTGATCTAATTTTCAAATCTGTTACATAAAGTGTTCACGAGAGGTTAACAAAAACATTTGAAGTATCACCAACAACTCGCATGTAAAAACTGATAGAACGTGGAAAAAAGTGCATATAAAACTGACCACAAGAAATTTTAGAAGCAGATAAGATATCTGTTTATTTCAATAAAATAACAGAAACATTCCAGTGCAGTGTCTAAAGTTTTGACTAGGAGGAAAAATAAATAAATACCTATATATTAAAATGAGTTTCAAATGCTGTAAAACAAAAACCTTCACTTACTATGTATGCGCGACATGTACTGGGGTATTCCACAAAAGCTGCCTACTCCGCAATAAAAGCAAATATTCTATTGTAGAAGGAAATAAAATAAATTGCTGCAAAGATAAAAATATTCCAAATGAAAGTATGACAGAGGAAGAAAAATCTATCTTGGAAAAAACCATTTCAGATATGATGGTAGAAACAGAAATGAAGACGAGACACATTGAAAAGATAAAATCTGACGCTGAGAAATTCAGGACAGAGGCTATGAAGATGGAAGATGACCTAAGCAAATTAGTTACAGAACATGAAAATACAATAGCGGATCTGAGAGAAGAACTCAGGAACATAAAAATAACATCCCAGAAATGTCAGCACGGGGGATTAGAAGCAAATACACAAACGGAGTTATGTATAAAACATTCCACAGCCACACAAACCACCAACTCAATACTACCGGAAAATGAAACAACTGAAGAGTGTGACCTCAAGAAACAAATAAATAACTCACATGAAAGAAACCTCAAACTGGAAGCAGAGTTAAACATCATTAACGAACAAAGAAATAAAATGGAAGTGGACATAAAAAATCTAGATAGCATATGTAGAGAAATGGTAGTCACTATCGACACCCTTGAAAAAGAAAATGCAATGCTTGAAAAGGAGCTAAAACTGTTAAAATTGAACTGTGAAAATCTGGATCAACTCAGACATGAAGATGCCTGTAAAATTGCTTATACAAAAAAGGATGGGGTGGGTTTCGACATTACAGATAATAGATCTGTTACGAATATCAAACACCATACTGGACCCTCACAAACTAGAACAATGAGTGACAATTTTAGTCCAGTCAATATTAATGAGACACACGTACCAACATCAAGAATGTCAATAAAGAATAAACTGTTATTTGTATCCGGAATACATGGAAAAGGAATGATAAAATATCTTACAGAAAAGGTTCAATATTCCGCTCAGTCAATACGAAAACCCGGCGCAAACAATGAAGAACTAATTCGTACGGCTATCTACAACTCGAAAGATTTCACTAGAAATGATTTAGTTGTGCTATGGTTGAACAGAACTAATGTTAACGCATTGGAGACTATTCTTCAGGAAACTCGTCATACACAACTAGTAATTATATCCGAACCCTACATATACGACGTTGATGTGAATCAAATGATTTATGAGAACAATCTCAAAACTTCCAAGAAACTGCACCTACTACAATTGGATAATTGTATTTTTCTAGAATGCAATCACTTCATAAGGCTGACCAATTACTCACGTAATGGATATATTTCGAAGCTAGATGCGACTAGATATCTGGTCACAGAGCTAGTGAGAAAAATTGATGACTTAAAATTGAGAAATAGTAAGGGAGGAAAATTAAAATTTGCTAACCACAAACAAGACAATACAGTCGTGAGTATAGATACAAGCTCAGCTTATGATGACTCAGTAGTAAACTCAGAATCCTGTTCTGCTGATCAAGTAGAAGAGGACTCTTTTTTAGATATAAAAATTGTAAAAACGGTACATCTCTGATGCTCTTGAACATTCAGTCAATAAGAAATAAAGTAGATGAACTCTATATATTCTTAGATGACCATAAGTTCCCTAATATTGTTTTGCTAACAGAACACTGGCTGGAGATGGAAGAGCCTCTGCACGTACCAAATTACATTACTATTGCAAAATATTCGAGGCAGAACAGCCAGCATGGGGGCACATTGATCCTCATCAACATGGATTTTATTAAAAATAATTATTTCACTGAGATTAAAAACTTTGATAGTATGTTGGCTGAGAAGGAGTTCGAATTCTCTTGTATATATAGTGAAAATCATAAATTATTTATTATTTGTCTATATCGTTCCCCATTATCCAGTGAAAATCGTTTTTTAGAAAGATTGGAAGTCTTGCTATCACAGATTCCTTATAATGCGACTGTAATTCTCACTGGAGATTTCAATATAAATTTTAAAGACAAAGCCTCAATGTCAACAAAATCGTTAGAAAATTTATTAATCAGCTTCAATTTAGAGATGCATGTTGAATTGCCAACACGTCACTCAAAATATTCTAGTTCTATAATTGACTATGTTTGTTCTAACATGAAGGGTATCAAATGCGACGTCATCAATGCAGGTCTATCGGATCATGAAGCAGTAATGTTTTATTTACCTCAGACATTTGAAAAAAGTAGTAGAAAAAAATATATGGGTAGGATATTTAGCAAGAAAAACTTTGATGGATTTAAGAAGAATTGTAATATGCTCAACTGGGATCAAGCAATGATATGTAAGGATCCTTTATCCAAATTTCATTCAATTCTTTCTGATGTATTTAATAGAAGCTTTCCTCTTAAGCTAATCAAGAAAAAAGCTAAAAAACCCTGGTTGACAAAGGGTATCAAAATTTCAGCGAAAAATCTACGATCCCTACATATGATTAGAAAATTTGCCAATGAAAATGAAATCTTCACTTCTTTTTATAACAAGTATAGGTCCATTTATAGAAAAACCGTGAAAATGGCTAAAAAGGTATACTATAGGAACAGAGTAGAAAATGCAAGTCACAGGCAAAAAGAGAGCTGGAAAATTGTCAATGACTTCAGAGGTAGAAACAACTCTGCTCCTGTGAAAACAAATTTAGAATGCAACGATATCAATGAATATTATTGCTCAGTTGCAGAAACTGTTTCTAAACAGATTATTTCCTCAAAGGATCCACTGATTTATTTAAATCACATCTCTGTTTCTGAATCTTTCTTTTTCACGCCTACGGATACAGTAGAGATGAAACAAATTTTTAATGAAATTAAAAATAAAAATGCATCTGGGTGGGATGACTTATCTATAAAAATATTTTCACATCTTCCCGACTCGGCTATTATGGTACTAGTTGAATCAGTAAATGTTTCATTTGCAACAGGAGTTTTTCCATCATGTTTAAAAAACGCAATAGTAATTCCAATACATAAGGGGGGTGATACTGATAATCCCGCAAATTTCAGACCAATTTCAATGTTACCCACACTTTCAAAAATAATAGAGAAACTCGTGAAAAAAATGGCCTTTCTGAATAAGCATAACACTATTATTTCTACACAATTCGGATTTCAAAGAGGGAAAGGAACAAATGATGCAATTTTCAACCTTCTTCAAAACGTTTACCTGAATCTGAATGATAGGGAAGTTGCAGCAGCAGTTTTCTGTGATCTGACAAAGGCTTTCGACTGTGTTAATC
The DNA here is from genome assembly GCF_025532065.1 of Leptinotarsa decemlineata. NCBI lineage: Eukaryota > Metazoa > Arthropoda > Insecta > Coleoptera > Chrysomelidae > Leptinotarsa > Leptinotarsa decemlineata. The sequence continues at coordinate 21,608,241 of NW_027412702.1, forward strand.
ACAAAATTCTGTTGCAAAAATTAGAGAAATATGGGTTTAGAGATGTAGCAATCCAGTGGTTTGAGTCTTATTTATCCGGACGGAGTCAAAGCGTATTTCTTCAAGGCAACTTATCACACAAATTAGAAATTAAATGGGGGGTACCTCAAGGATCAGTTCTGGGACCCACCCTTTTCTTAGTCTATATAAATGATCTAGCCTCAATTGATATTTCCGGAGAGTTCACTCAATTTGCAGATGACACCACAATACTTTGGCATGATAAAAATGGCACACAATTGCATCAAATGATTGAGAATGATATTAGAAAAGTTAAAGATTGGTGTGATGCTAATAGGTTGTCTTTCAATATATCAAAAACTAACATCCTAACTTTCAAATGTAATCTTCAAGAACTTCATATAGGAAATCAGGTGATAAGTTATATGTCGGAAACAAAATTCCTGGGTTTATATATAGATGATAAATTGAAATTCGAAAGTCACATTGAAAAACTCAGAAGAAAATTGGCATCAGGATGTTTCGCTGTAAGAACCATTTCATGGGAACTTGGTGTAGATATGGCAAAAAGTGTGTATTATGCTTTAATCGATTCACATTTGAGATATGGAATCTGTTTTTGGGATCATGTAGTCGATATGTCTTCAATATGATTTTTGTTTTGCAAAAACGAGCAGTAAGGTATATGTGCAAAGCTAAATTCCGGGATTCTTGCAAGCCACTCTTTATAAAACATAAAATCTTAACATTACCTTGTATTTTTATCTTAGAATCAGTATGTCTCATGCATAGCAAATTTAAAAACAAACCTCATGAATTGTCTCAATACAACACAAGACAAGCACTAAATATAACCTTACCAATTCCAACATCGACACAAATAAAAAATTCCATATTTTATAATGGTAAAAAATTATTCAATCACCTACCAAATGAGATAAAAATTTTAGATAGCAAAAAACAATTCAAAAGTACCGTAAAAAAACTTCTATTGACGAATGCTTTCTACTCATTAGATGAATTCTACTGTATGAACTTTTAATGCGTGAAATTCGACTTCGTTATACATTATTATTTAATGTGTTTCAGTGATACTTATATTTTATTTATATTTATATGAACTTCATTTTATATTTACACCTCTTTGTTGTTAATATTCGTACAAAGCAAATTTTTATTGTGACAATTTTAATATTTTATGTACATGCATTGTATAATTGCACATGTTGTTGTTAAGTGTTTTAGAGTTATATATGTATATGTGTGTGTATGTGTACGTATGTATATGTGTATATGTATGTATGTGTATATATGTGTATATATGTATATAAAATTGTGATCATTTTTATTATTTTCATGTACTTATATTTCATATTTTGTTGACCAGTACGAGGATAATGTATCAAATTTCCTTTGACTCAGATGTGCGTCTATCGTAGTCCAATTATAATTATTATCACTTTTTCTACCTCACTATTTATCATATCGATATATATCTAAAGGTGATTGTTGTGTTATTTTGTTCTTTTATTTTGTAAACGACTTTGTCAATGAGAATTATGTTCTTCAGGCAATAAAGTATATTTTGATTTGATTTGATTTGATTTAAACCACCAAAAACTGCATATAAGCATACTATTTGAGCTTTCAAAGAAGGAATTTTAGGCTACTGGTATCGAACGCCTCAGAAAAGTCTTATAATACTATAGGGGTGACGTATTTTTATCAATATTGGGTACAATGCCATCACTAACGTCAATTGGAGCCGTGATAGTACTGTACCCCTTTAGAAACCTTGCCTGGTAAACTGGAATAATGTTTTCGGATATAATAAAGGCTGTTAGTTGAGTGTGAATAGCTCTTTCACCTATGTAGGTATATTCTGAACTGGATTGAACGTTTAAAAATCATTTCTTTAGATTTGTTTACTGCCAGTCTCCAAACATAGTCCACTGACTAATAAAAAATCTGAGGGAGTAAGTGGATTTTTCATTTAGGTAACGGTTTGACCATGGCTTCTTGCCATACTTTGGGAAAATGGGCTATTTCTAGGCAGTAATTCAAATCATAGTAGGGGCTGCAGTACTTAGGCATATATAGAGTAATACAGTCTGGTCTGTTCTAGGCTATTGACAATGTCGTTCACTTCAGAGGTAGTGAGATATTTAGAATTGAAATTTATTCCGATATTATTGAAGCGATTATTATTATACAAATGAAGTAGGTCGCCGTCAGGCTCTTCATCTACAAAGACTGAGCAGAAGTAATTGTTGATTGTGTCTGGATTCTGAACGTGACTAGGAATAACGACTGGTGCTTTGTTCAAAACGTGACGGTTGAGTTCTTTCCAAAGATGTTTGAAATTATTTTATTGTTATTATTTGGACCTTTGACGAGCTTACTAAATCAATCAGACATTCGAAGAAGTGAGAAACTACAGAAAAAGGAGGAATCAACTACCAAAGTTGATAACAATAACAGCAATAAACCTCCCTCTCAACGATCATACGTGGAACTGGAACAGGACATAGAAAATAACAAATTTACATAGAATCAACCCATCTTTATGTTCCGAGGGCAACTTTGACTTTCAGTTTTGGCTATTCAGACCGAATTGAAACATCTCTATCACGGGTAAATATCAAATACTTTTTATTTATTATTCATCATCATTGGTATCACAATTTGATAAGACGCCCAATCAAGAGTTCTAGTTAGAAATTCAGGACAGAGTTTGAAAAAATTTGCCCGACAGTAACCTCATGCGGTCTACTTTTTTTCTCTGGAAATCCAATAGCAGACTCGCCAAGAACCAGATAGGGTATAAAGCATTTTGTAATAAAGCGTTACATACATGTCGTATGATTGACAGACCGGGCAGTTTAAATCGCAAGCTACCTCTAATAGACTATTATCTTTTCCGTATATGGGCTGACAGTGACTTTAGGAAACTGTTGTCTTATTAATTGTAGAATAATGATGGTTCACAGCACGTACAAGTGTAATGGACGTCGAAGTGTTATTTATGGATTATATAGGGTGATAGCAACAAATAACATTGCCGTTTGCAGCGACTTAACAAGTATTTCAGCGAAGAAAGCATCAGTAACTATTCGAAACTAAGTGACTCCATTCGTGAAATATATCAAATGAATTTTTAAAGTTCTTTCACTCTGATATTTGAGAATGCATAAATAATTAAATGGAAAGCTTCAGAATGAGTATGCGCGTTAGTGATTCATAAATACTTTACAATTCATTCTTTTAAGGAAAACACCGTTCGGAAAACCTGAATTTCAACAAATTGTTTGTTCAATCTCGTGGTTTAGTAGAGATTAACCCAAGGCAAAGCTAAATGGCAAATAGATGAAACCAGTCCTTGAGAGCTTATGATCCAATATTAGACAACACTGTTTCTACCGACCAAGGCATCATCAGTGATGCTTTGCTTAATCACTCCCAACTGTCTATAAATGAAAAGCCTGAAAGTGGAGGTCATGATATTCTCCTCGTGTGGATGCTATCTAAAGATGCAGATGCTATCTGTAGGATCAGAAGAAAAAAAAGGTGTTTAATTTTCTGTTAAAATCTTAATGATGGAATTTGATACCGATGAAAAAAATTGAAATCGATTGAAATTTGGACCTCTCAGAACGGTAGCACCAGTATTTATAGTTTTGATTCAGTGGTAAAAATTATAGTTAAAACTATATAGTGTCTCGATAGTTCAATAACAAGTTTTTGAAAGTTGAAGGTTTGCCCAATAACCTCAATAATTTCAAAAACTGAATCCCAAGTTTTTTTGGAACCACTCTTTGATGACAGTACAAAATATCTTTTCAGGAAAAATTTTTTTCAATATCACATTTGGTTTGTTGTTTCACTGATAAAACCTACATTGATATGATTTTTGAAAATTTTCCATTCCTGTAGTTCGAAATGATTTTGTAAGCTGAGACATTGTTTATGAGATGAATGAATTGTTTTTGATGACTGATAATCAAATATTGATTTGAAAGAAAAGTTTTCGAAAAAAAAATTTATCGCATAAACAGGAAATGAATGGATTTTCACTTCAATTTCCAATAATGAAAAATTGAATAAAAATGATAATGACCTTTTTAAAAAAATATTCTAAAAAATAAAAAGTATTGTTACAAAATGATATATGCTTATTCTTCTTCTCTTCTTTTGTTTTCGAAAAAGAATTGTAAAAATGAATTGATGGGGTTATATTTTCTTTCCCAAAAAATTGTAAAAATGTATTCGTTTATAACAAATTACTCGAATAATCAAGTAGAAACGTTTGTTTGATGGTGATTGACAATGTTTCATGATGAATTTCACTAGTTCGGACTTCCATTGTCTACTATATAAAATGATTTGAAATCCCTGAAACAACTAAAAAAGAATAATTAAAAATGAATAGCTGAAAATAACAATTATATTTGCTTAATATAATTGAAACAACTATATTTGCTTAATATAATTGTTATTTTCAGCTATTCATTTTTAATCATTCTTTTTTAGTTGTTTCAGGGATTTCAAATCATTTTATATAGTAGACAATGGAAGTCCGAACTAGTGAAATTAATCAAGTAGAAAGTTGAAAAAATTCTATATTTCATTCGGAATATGAAAGAGCGGTGAAAATGATACTGCAAAAGTATATTTGCTAGATATTAATATTCACTGACAAAAATGATTGATTAGTTAATGAAAACATTTTCATGCGACCCACTTTTTGAATGGATGTTTCATCAAATTCCAAAGAAGTCAATTAGCTTATACACAGAGAACTTCAAAACATTGAGTATAAAAATTTGTGTAAATATTTTCAACATGTTCGATTTTTATAAATGACTAAAACATCGAATTTCCACAATTTTTTATCGAAGATTTCAAATAAGAGCACCAAGAAAGAAAATCCATACTTCAATTCAAAAATTATTAAGGTCTTTATGTGAATCGGCAACTCTGAAAAAAAATATTCATAATTGAGGAAATAATCACAATAATGTTTTCTGCCAGCTCATCATCCTTCACGCAACTGTACAACAAGTATAATTTTTTTTCCTTCCTCAATTTTCATAATCAAGGGGTTACATTTTTTTGTTGAAGCGACCGAATGGGACGTCATATTCGAAGCACAATTGGAACTGAAAATATTGAAATGGTACTTGTGAAGTGACTTCGTGTGTTAATCTTCCGTTCATATGGTTTTCTTTAATTTTTCAACAAAGAGTATGTACTTTCTCAGACGAAAGTTTCATACATGCAGCCGAACCGCGTTGAAGTCAATCGAGTCCTAGGCACTGTGCTATTTGAGTTGGATCTTTCCTCGAAACCGTGCTGTAGTTGATAATTCAATATCCAGCGTGGTTTCAATCGTGAGAGTAGTTGTTTTCCGGTAGGAATTTACGAGAACCTACGTTGTAGGTGATTGTTTTCATTTCGGAAGACTAGAATTTTGCAAGAGTAGGTGAATAATTGAAAATAGAATACGGATCATTAGGTGGCAGAATTCTTGAAGCTGATGATTATTGGTAGCCAGTTGGTTCACATGGATTGTTCGTTCTACACAGGTAATCAAAAGCTGTGTGAACGTTGATTCGATTCCAAATGTCGTACGATTGATGTTCACTGAGTGTCGTCCAAAATGTGCTAGGTATTGCACGGTAGAAGGTGAGACCTCGGTAATTTCGGTTCGGACAAGTTTTGAATTTCAAGGGTTGTCGTTTGTGAGGTTGACAGAATATACATTTCAAACGTACACTAATTTCAAACAAACATATATGAGGAAAACATCACTTTGTGAATTTTGGATTTAACACAAGACTTTATCAAATAGCAAAAAAGGTATCAAATCAAATTGCATGTAAGTTGAGGTTGATTATGAAGGAGTAACCGGTTTTCTAGCCACTTTTCCGGGTCGTACTTGCGATCCCACTTTGAAAAATGAAATATTTTTCTTGTACAAGTCTCACAAAAACTTAGAGATCTGTTACCATAATGACTATGAATATTCATTCGATGAATTTTTTCAAGGACAGAACACTTACACTACAGGTAAACTCTTAGAGCGCTCTCAGATCGGTGCCTGTGCGAAAATAGCGTTTTACATCGGATTTGAATCGCTAGAGATTAAATCCATTTGGAAAAATGTTCCCAGAAAGTTTATTACACATGAATGCATTTTTCCAGATGAAAGAGTTCTTGAACAGTCCGTCGCGTATTTCTGATATGTTCCGCTCTTGGTGGAATCAAATATACCAATTAACTTAAACATTCCCCGTGAAAGTATCTATAGAAGACAGACAATCTCCAACCTTTCTTCGATGTTCCAAATGACAAAATGAAGTATTTAGGAATCATTTTCAATCGACATATGAAGTGGAATATGCAAACAAAACAAATATCAGGAAAAATAAGAGGTACTTCATGTAAATTCAAATATTTGAAGGATTTTTTGAACATTACCCAGTTTAAAACTGTTTATCCTTTCTTGATTAAGAGTCTTTATTATCTTATGGGATTTTGGACTGGAGCGGGGTTAATGATTGCTTCTTGAACCAAGTACAGTATGTATGGTAAAAAGCTGACATTTTCTCCTGATGCACTCTATAATGAATCTCATTGTAGAGATGTGAGACAAATATTTGTTAACAAAATTTTAGTTTATGTCAAAGATAATAAAATTCAACTCACCCTTCATGAACATTCTTACAATACTAGAGGAGCTGATGCAATTTTCTTTCCCAGAAGTGAAAAATGTATAGGTCAACGAAGTGCAAATCACTTTGCTCTAAGAATATATAGTTTGTTACCAAATGAGCTAGAGAATATATCTGTTGATAAGTTATTCAAAAAGAAAATAAAAAAGAAGATTGTCAGTAATAGACCAATAATCAATACAATTTTCAATCAAAAACTATAGAGAGAAAAAAAAACTGAATTACACATATTACAACTGATTACAAGTATCTGTGTCTTGTTTTGTCGTGTTATCCAGTATTGAACGACGTTACACCGAATATGTAAAATTAACCGGAGTCTGACTTAAATATAACTGATTTGGGAAAAAACTTTAGAATTAGAATGTGGTTAATAGTATCGTAGTTGTTTTGATACAAAGATACTTAGATGTCAGATATTACATTTTTTTATCGATTATGTCAATTGTACTCTTATATCAAATGTATTTTATTACTGCCTTCATATACACTTATACATATAGTATTTGCAGCTACTTCTGTGTTTTTTCCGTGTTTATTCACAACTCATCTTATTTAATGAGTAACTATATTTTCCAATTATCTTTTTTATGTATGTTTATGTTGTTTACTATGAATAAACTTCATTATTATAATTATTATCAAGGTTGCACGTGATGTTCGCATCTCAGATGGCTCAGGCACATGGCTCTTTTCTGAATGGAATCCAGCAATTTCAGAGTATGTTTGGGGGCACAGCTCGACACATGAGAACAATACTCTAAAGAAGGTCTGATCAGAGCTCTATAAAGCATCAAAAGTTGGTGAGGTGAGTATGGTTTTCTGGTTCAGAACAGTGTTCTAAGCTTTTGAGAAGCAGCCTTTGCAATTCCAGCGCCATAATTGTGTCAAGACATATTGGTGCCCATTTCAACCCCCAACAAACTCATCGAAGCAGAAATCGAAATTGTCTGACCTGACATTATTATATCCGGTTCGGAGACATTTATTTTCTTGGAGAAAACCGATGCCTGAGTTTTTGTGGCATTGAATTGAAACTGTTTACTTTCACCCCAATGCGAAATCACTTCTAGATCCTCATTAAGATATGCAACCTCCTACTGCCGGTGAAATTGTGCCTCCGTAGCCGATGTCCTGGAATCCAAATGGAATGACGAGACAAGTGTGCTGTCGTCAGCAAAGCATCATATTGGATTCAGATTGATGGATGTAACCGTTACTACGCGGTAGGAAATCATAATGAAGAAAAGAGAATTGAAACTTTCTGTGTTTTTCACCACTATTATTTGTAACTGACGTTATTGCAGTTTCATCCTATGAGGACATTTTCAAACTCATACATATACATAAATTGACGTATAAGTTTGAGAATCTCCTTATAGGACGAAACTATAAGTTACAAATAAAAATGGTATGAAACATAGAAAGTTTCAATTTTCTTTTCTTCATTATATTGGATTCTTGTTTTTTTCCAATAAGTCGTTGATATACGGTACGAAGAGGATTGGAGCAATAAACAACAATACTATTAGTTCACGTGAATGTTTTTTACGAATTACTACCTACATTGGATATGTTATTTAGAATAATATTTCAAGAGAGTTAGTCTAAATATTTCTTTTAATTTGTGATGAGATCTTTTGAAAAATGGAAGAAGGAGTTGTTGTATTACGTAAGCAGTATAGGGGGCGAAGGTCTTTGTTTTGATTATTTTTGATGACATGGGAGTCGGTGGTCTAGATGGTGATTACGTTAGCAGTGGTTATTTACTTTTTTGCTCGTATGGCAACCCACACCTTATCCATGATTGAAAATGAAAACATGTTCACGTAAGCATGGAAGGGGGGTGAGAACGTTGCTTACTTTTGCTGACAAGGAGGATGAGGGGTAGATTATTGTGATGAATATGCTAACGTAATATTTAAACGGCCCCTAAGAGGAATGAGTGTGAAAAAATTGATGAAAATGATTGGAAGATAGACAATACATTTTAAAAAAAACGGTATGTCAAAAAAAAGTTGCAAATATCGGGTCCATGACACCTTTTTGAGAATATTTTGGTAAATTGATCCGAAATGCGGGTTGATATTCCAGATAATAGAGCCTTTGAAGTGAAACAAAATATTTTTTTTTGAAAGAAATACCTGACATTCGTTCTAGCAGATGTAACGAAAAGCAACAATATTTCTGAAACGATAACAGCACATTTGATATTTAAAAAAAGAATTTCTGAGTTTTTCATAATCCACAGTATCCTAAAGATAAACTCTGTTAACAGAATTCAGAAATGGCAATATTATACAGATGGCTGTGGGTGATAATAACCTACTCCTTCGATATCTCGCCTACTGAAACACCTTTCAGAAGAAAGTCCATTTCCAATGGACGTACCTATAATGAAAAATTGATAAATTTTTAGCATCGAAAGCTGAACAATAGTCCAATGTTGATATGTCTATAAAGTCGACACAATGCTATCGTGATCGCCGAAGGCTACGCATATCTTATTATTATTTTAATTCCTGCAAATTTATGGAATTTTACCTCAAATAATTCTCTCTCGGTATAACCAAGCATGACTTGATTCTCTTATTACGATTTTCCATGTATCATTATTTATATTTTAATGAATTATGCTAGATGGATAATTATACGTGGCATTGTGTAGATTATCCAACGATCGGAGTCGAAATTAGTAGAAAACAATTCAAGACGGTTGATTCATTTGTCGCTTCTGATGTTCATAGTTTTACGAAATAATTTTGAAATACATAAAATTCTGAGGCTACATACTGGTATGGAGAACTCAGTCAACTTCCTAAGTGAAATAACTCTCAAACTGACATATTTTTTGATGAGTTATCAATCACTTATCGCTAGGTAAGAATTCATTGTACTCTAGCTCACTCAAGTTATCAGGTTTTGACGTTGAGGATTGCTCGAAGCCATTTTGACTCATTTTCCAAATATCAGTTTCTCATTTAGGAAACAACTCCTCAAAAATAGGTGATGAAGATTCAATTTCAAGAACTCAAAGAATACAACTGGCTGAGCATGGAAAATCAAAGGCTATCAGCAGCCTCAACAATTCCAACTCTGAATTGATGGATATAGCCGTTACAACGTGGTAGGAGATCATGATGGAAAGAGAAATGAAAATTTCTATGTTTTTCACCACTTTTATTTGTAACTAACATTATTCTTTATACTTACTCTTTGATGTACTGTTCACTCAAAGTATTTTCACAATTATTGTAAAATACAAATTTTTATTTCATTTTTTGTCAAAGTAACCGTCATGAATGAAAACATTGTTGAGTTTTGTTATATCACTAAATTTATTATTAAACTATATACAGCATGATGATTTTCAATTACCTCAACCTCAGAGTAGTTTATTATTAAATATATAGTTAACAATGCCAGGAAACATCTATTGAAACATACAAGAGAAAAAAAATAAGGTAAAAGTAAAGGCCGCTTAGGCTTCAATGTTCAATTCAGAAGGGAGAAGTAATATTACACATAAAACTGAAATTTACTTATGAAATTTAAACATTTACAATGTAGTTTCACATATTTTCATCCTCCAATATGAAATGTCATTAGTAAATTTACGTTTGTTGTGTAAATCCACACAGTAAAATTCATACATCATTGAAATTTCATTAGTAAAGTTACGTTTGTTGTGTAATTCCACACAGTCAAATTCATACATCATTGAAATTTCATTACGATAATTACATACAACCTTACGTAGTCTTAATGTTCGTATTACGAATTTAATGCGTATATTTACATATATTATTATGTAATGAATTTTACATCAAATGTGTATTATTCCAATTCGAGGACAAAAATACATAATATAACGTTGGCAACTAATTGCCAACGTTTTTTTTGTGTTTTTATATTTTTCTTTTCACAGTATACTGCAGTTTCGTCCTATATGGACATTCTCAAACTTATACAATATGCTAACAATGATTCATTACATTCGCTAATATATATCATTCAGGTATTTGATTGAGTACCTGAATTTACAGTTCAAAATGCGCATGTGTCAATTTAAAAACCAGAGAGTAAATTAAATCGATTCGATCATTTAACAGGTTGCACCCGCAATGTTTATGCTTGTGAGTTTCCAAGGATCCTAAATAATTGAGTTTGCAACCCTTCCTTGCATAGTGCAGAATTTCCGTATCGTTTAGATTCGGAAACTTGTGGTTGCATGCCAAGGAATGGTTTAAAAATGTCGAATCATTTTTTCCTAATCTGAAGGACCTTTCATGTTCAGCATACCGTTTTTGGAAATTTCGTTCGCATTGTCCCACATAAACACTGTTACACTCCGGACAATTAAGCTTATACACTCCACATTTTTCCAACTTGTCTACTTTATCTTTGGCATTGAAAAGGAAATGAGATAACCTGGCATGCGGTCTGAATGCTTTTTCCACATTGTTTTTTCTGAAGAAACCTGCGATTATTTCTGTTCTTTTTCCAAAATATGTTAACGTTACCCATTTCTTGATTTCTGGTTGTTTGACCTGAGGATATATTAATCTGTGCTCTGTGCAGCATTGAATTGTAGGCTGCTAATTTATGACTGTCTGGATGGAAAGAAATGCTTGGGATGGTGATGTCTGTATAGCTAGGTTTTCTGAAAACATTGAACTCGAATTTATTCTGATTGTGTGTAATATACGCCACTTACTTTTGTGCAATTTTTATTATTTCTTTGGATTGAGCAATTAGAAATACAACTTTTTTGTCTCTTGAATTCTTTTCGTATCTTGCTTAGTTTTTAAGAAAAAAAAGTCGACCTAATTGCATACCCCTTGACCTCACAAGGAAAAATATGGGGAATTAAATGTTTCTTTTGGAAATTATTAGTTTTACAATTTTTCATTATTGATTATGTAACAATAACAACAAATATTAAATAACATTAACATCTAGACTAACGAATTGCACTAAATTAAGTGTTGGAAATGGACTCATTCGGCTTCAATACAACCGTCTAACCGCTGCACCATCATGTCACTTGAATTAATGATTTTATTCCGTAAATTCTCTTCACTTTGGATAGCAGTTTTGTATACCAACGCTTCAAGGTATCTCCAGAGAAAATAATCTAAGGGATTAATTTCGGGCGAGCGAGGTGGCCATGGGTGTGGGCCTGCTCTCCCAATCTAGCGATTATGGTAATTTTCATCCAAAAATTTCCGTGCCACTACACTAAAGTGTGGTAAAGCACCATAGTGCATGTGTCACATACGGACTCTTTCCATGACTGGAATTTTTCCTTAAAGTCCAGGTAAAAGAAATTCTAAAAACCTTATGTATTTTTCTCCATTAAGTCTAGGTGGAAGGAAGTTAGGCCCAATGAGATGGTCACCGACAATTCCAACCCAAATATTAAAAGAAAACTGTTCTTCAAAATTATTTTCTATCAAGGCGTGTGGATTGTTTCCGGCCCAAATATGATTGTTGTGGAAGTTTTTAATTGAATTGCGAGAAAAACAAGCTTTATCTGTAAACAATATTCGACTTAGGATTCTTAGACTAAGCATTCGAGTTTCCGTGAGCCATTCCATAACAGAAATGCATATCTGTCATTTCACTGTCAGTAAATTGAACCATGTTTTACAAAAATGGTTCGAAAAATAACCACTAAACACACTTTTTATAACAATTATAAATTAAAAGCTTATAAAGTTGACAACAACTGTCAAATTGTTTATTAAATGCTGCAATCGTTTCCCAAGGCAACCTTTGATTATTATTTATGGTATTTTCAGAAGAGTGCGAAATTCAATGATGCGGCGGCTAGACGGTTGTATTGAAGCCGAAGGAGGCCATTTCCAACACTTAATTTAATGCAATTCGTTAGTCTAGATGTTAATGTTATTTAATATTTGTTGTTATTATCATATAATTAGTATTTAAAAATTGTAAAAATAATAATTTTCAAAAGAAATATTCAATTCCCCATATTATTCCTTGTGAGTTACAGGGATATGCAATTAGGTCGACTTTTTTTTCTTAAAAACTAAGCAAGGTACGAAAAAAACTCCCGAGACAAAAAAGTTGTATTTCTAGTTGCTTAATCCAAAGAAATAAAAAGAAATGATAAAAATTGCACAAAAGTCAGTGTCGTACATTTTTAAGTCAAAAATATTCGTTCAAATCCCGCTCGAGACGCCACTGAACTGAATAAATTGAACCCCGTTTGGGCTACATTAGCTCCGTATTGTTATAGATACCATTTCCAAATTACAATAAAATTAGGTGAAAGATATTTGAAATATTTACGAATATCTTTTTTTTTATTTTTATTTTAACACCCTGTATCTTGAGAACGAAGGATTTGCGGATTCATGTTTTTATGAACATTTCGTCCTGAAATTACCTAAAAAATCGTCTGTTGAATTTATGGTACATACATTTATGGTCTGTATTTCTTCTTTCAATGACTTATTGAAAAAAACCAAGAATCCAATATATTGCTTTGCTGACGACAGCACACTTGTCTCGCCATTCGGCTGCAGATGAACATCTTCACCGGCAGCAGGAGGTTGCATATCCTAATGAGGATCTAGAAGTGATTTCGAATTGGGGTGGAACTAACCAGGTTCAATTCAATTCCACAAAAACCGAGGCATCGGTTTTCTCCAAGAATATAAATCACTTCGAACCTGATATAATAATGTCAGGACAGACAATCCCGCTTTCTGCTTCGATAAGTTTGTTGGGGGGTAAAATGGAGACCAATATGTCTTGGCACAATCATTTCCCTGGAATTGCAACGGCTGCTTCTCAACAGATCGAAACACTGTTACGAATCAGAAAACTGTACACACTTCAGCAACTTTTGATGCTTTATAAAGCTCAGATCAGACCTTCTTTGGGGTATTGTTCTCATGTATGGAGCTACGCCCCTAAGCATACCCTGAAGCTGCTGGATTCCATCCAGAAAAAAGCCATCCACCTGATTGGGACTCAAATATCACTTCCAACCTTGATAGTCTGGAGCATCGAAGAAATGTTTGAGATTTGTCTCTCTTCAATAGATACTTTCACGGGAGGTGTTCAAGTGACTTGGCACATTTGATTTCACTGGTGTAAAGTACACTTCAATGTTCACTGTTTGAGAACTCTTTCATTTGGAGAACTGCGTTCATGTGGAATGAACTTCCAGAGAAGTTTTTTTCCAAATGGATTCAATCTCTAGCAATTCACATCCAATGTGAATCGCGACTTTCGCACAGGCACCGCAATTAGAGACTAAAGGATTTTCCTGTAGTGAATATTACTGGAGTCTTTTGCCAACACCAAATCGTTATTTTTAACACCTTGATACGTGTTTCGATCACTAAGTGATCATCTTCAAGAGAAAGATAAAACTATTATTTATGCTATACAGATATATCATACAGGTAAACCATACAGGTATACCACCCTAAATTAATTTTACAATTAGCCTCATCTATTATTTTACAATATGTCCCTATGTAATGTTATATGTTATAGCTATATGTTATAGCTATATATAAAACAATTTTCAGCTATAAAACTATAACATTTGAACATTACATAAGGACATATTGTAAAATAATAGATAATGTTAATTGTAAAATTAGGGTGGTATACCTGTATGGGTGGTATACCTATATGGGTGGTATACCTATATGGTTTACCTGAATGATATATCTGTATAGCATATATAGCTTCAGTTTCGCGAAGTTTCCAGTTTTATATTCCTCTTGAAGATGATCCCTTGGTGATCGAAACACGTGTCGAAGTATTGAAAATAACGATTTGGAGTTGGGAAAAAACTCCAGTAATATTCATTACTACACCAAAGGTTCCAAACAGTACATAATAAATTTTCCTGTAGTGTTTGTGTTTCTTCCTAATGAAAATATCCACGAAGAAACTCAAAAATGAAATTGAGATCATACATAGAGCATTTTTGTAGGCATTGTTATGAATCATTTCATTAGATTACACTAAAATCACATTTTCTATTTCAGTTTATACTCCGAACATTCTTGAGGAAAATGAAACAGATATAATATGAAAACGCTGCACAACCTGATATATTACAGATTATAGATATAAAATTCCAATTACAAAAAAAAACAATGAGTGAACATATAAAAGTTTGAGATGAAACAAGTCTATATTGGATATAAATTGATGTAGCCGTCACTACATGGTAATATATCATAAAGAAGAAAATAGAATAGAAACTTTCTGTGTTTTTAGCACTTTTATTTGTAACTAACGTTACTGCAGTTTCGCCCTATAAGGACATTTTCAAACTTATTTATTAAACTTAATGTATAAGTCAGTTTCCTTCCATTTTCAAATTTATACATCAAACTTTTTGTATAAGTTTGAAAATGTCCTTATAAGACAAACTGCAATAACGTCAGTTGCAAATAAAAGTGTTGAAAACTTAGAAAATTCCAATTCTCTCCTGTTCACTATATTGGATACCTTTACTGCAGTTTTCTCACAACGTTAGACCTACCATAATATTAAGAAGGAATTTGTCATCCACTGTTTGGAACTTTTGATGAAGTGATTATGAATACTGAAGTTCTATTCCAAAACCAATACGTTATTTTCAACACCTCGAAACGTGTTTCAATCACCAAGTGATCGTCTCCAAGAGAAAGATTGAACTGAAGATGATCAGTCTTGAAGATGATCATCTCGGCGATTGAAAAACGTGTCAAGGTGTTGAAAATAACGGTTTGGTGTTTGGATAAAACTATTAATATTGAGAAGGATTGACTAGCCGTTTTTAGTTGTGATGTTGAAGAGGACTGACAATATATGGGAAAACTATGAATATAGCAAACCAGCAAACATCGGAAGGATTTGAATCAATTTCAACACTACCATTCTGCTAAGAGGGAAGTCGTCAAGACACTGATTGATCGAGCAGTTAGCGTCTACAAAATGAAATTGAATTTTCTGTATCGTAACAGGAGATATTTTCAGTGGAGCAATTTTTCAAAAATCATTAGAAGTGACTTCGGCTAGAAAGGAAAGGCCTCTCAAAGGAAAGATGCTCACACAACCATTGCTATCTGGAACGTTCAGACATGTGTAGTTACGCAGCATATAATGTAGAACCTTCTCTTTATGGTCCATGAACTGTCTTATCATGGTGGGACTACTTATAGTGAACATTACAACGCCTCCTGTATTCACATACACAAGCAAGTAGCGTGAATACAAAGAATAACGAATTCCACCAAAATCTCTTGTGGGTGAAAGGATTTTTTTTTTCATGAGTTGGACTTTTGAGGTGTTGAACAGTTGAATTGGATATATCTAGATAGTATACGTGACGGGTAGACAGAAGAGGTTGTCATTTTTTTCAGTCTCAAATGAAGAAGGAATATTTTGGAATAAAGTTTCAATATTCATAAAAAAACGACAAATTTGTTTCATCGGATAAATGTTCCTCTTAAAGATAGGAATTTGACCAAATATATATTTTGTGAAAGATCGTGGGTAGGTATATAAAAATATGAAAAAAAAAATATGCATCTAGCTTGAGATTAACGACGTATCTACAGAACCAACAACAAATTTCTCTTCGATAGCTCTCCGGTTGACCGAGTTTGGGAATTTAAACTATGAATTATTTATTAGAAAAATAAACTAATGAAGTCATTGACTTCCCCCGAATAACCCTTATCAAGATGACCATTTCACAAAATCAGCTCCATTCACCATCACAATCGACGTTGGAAATCTTCAAAAGAAAACAAGGCTTATCGAAACGCAATCGCCTGCTGGCTGTTAAATGCGGATAGTCTCGATCGAAATAAGATATGGAGGAGAATGGGGAGAAAACAATAGCAGAGTGAACGTGGATTTGATCCATTTCACGAAATGTCACAGATAGATTTTGAAATTTGAATAATATTCGAAATTTACTCGTATTCATAGAAATTATTTGGATATTTTTCCGTTTATTTATTATGTTGGTAATGCTTTATACCTGAAACTGTAAACTATTCAATAGAAAAGTTAGCTAGAGGATTGCAACTCAATTCATCGACCTCCTATTCGAAAAATAGGAGACAAATAGTGAAAATTGGGGAAAATAGGAGTTTTGATAAACACATTGCTGATGGTGGGCCTCAGGGATCCATTTTGGGACTTTTTCTCTATTTAGTTTTTGCAAATGATCTATTAGTGTATCTGGATGGAAATTCTGCCACTCACTGTATATCTTACGCTGATAACACGAATATACTGGTTATTGAAGATGATCTAAACACTGTTATAAATATAGCTCAAAGCACTTTCAGTAGAGTTATCACTTGATCTGAAAAAAACAACTTGCAAAAGAATAAAACAACAACTAGTATGTTACAATTCATCGTACGACGACAACACAATGGGGTGAATCTATATCAGAATACTGAATTATCATTGGATCCCACAACGACAACCAAATTGCTACGAGTTATTTTTGATAACAACCTGCAATGGAAGTCACAACTAAATAATGTGTGTAAAAAGCTTAGAAGTTACTGTTATTCTCTCAGGTATGTGGATCGAGTGTTCATGATACAGAAGTATGCTGTGAGGATTATTGCCAAGTTGGGATTTAGGGATTCTTGTAGGGGAGCATTTCAGGAGTTGAAAATGATAACAGTTCCAGGAATATACATACTTGAAGCATGCACATATGTATACCACAGTACAAACAAATTGGCTGCCAATAGACCATCACATACCCATTTGACACGAAATGTCCACTTACTCCTACCCAGTCAATATCGAGCTACACTCTACCAAAAAAGTTATGAATATCAGGGATGCAAACTGTGCAGCAAACTTCCCGACGACATTAAAATTTCAGGAAATCAACATATTTTCAAGACAAAAGTTAGGCAACTATTATTGTCAAAAACTGCTACAATGTTGAGGAGTTTGAGACATAACTTCATTTTCCATGTGAAGTGTACGTTTTATTTTATATACACTTTTTTATTTAAACACGCCTAGAATTAGTTATTTTCAATACATTTTATATCCATATTTCATATTATTTTTGATAATTGTTTTTATTTTTGGTAATTGTTTTTATTTGTATTATCACACTGTTGATGTGCAAACTAATTTGTGAAAAAAATTATCAATACTATCATCATCAATACAGCGACCAATGACTACTCCTTTTCCACAAGCGTATTGTGAGTTAATATTGAGACAACAGGAACGTAAAAACCATCTGTCTAATTGCTATGAAGCAATGACGATATGACAAATATTTTGCCAACAAGAGGGCAGCAAGAGGGCACGTCCACTCAGAGCACATGATTCCCGGACCCAATGATCACCTATCCCAAAGTGTGGAGAATGGTCACTAGGTAATTATGTTGGCACATGATGTATCGAAGCTTCGTGGACAGAGCCCAATCAGCACAATCTTTTGGATCTCCTTCTCTGCGTGGTTCATGACTTTAACAGAGATTAAATATATTTTTTTGAAGCTAACTTGGGTTATTTCTCCTTTTTCGAAGTCAGACCAACAATCACCATATTTGATCCGTTTTTAACGAACAATATTATCCTTTACCAGAGCTGAAAACTACAGGATGAATGGCATTATTCTCTTGAGGGAGGAAATATGTAGTTCCGAAAATTTGGACCATGGAAACAGATATCAAACTGTAGACGACATTATGTGGATATATGTAGGCTACGAGCGCATTTGCTGGGCGTGTATATGCATAAGGATTTGAGGTGTCTTGCGGCAGACCCAGCACCTTGTGTCGAAAATCTCTATATACATTACAAGGCTACTGTAGACTGAGGTGTTGAAAACATCAAACTATGATGAACGTCATCGTTTTCGATTGCAGACCGGTCGATTCGAGTAAAGGTCGAAGGCATAATTGAGCCAAGGACTTCAATGGAATCCTATGTATTGTCTTATACCTCTGCTGAAAGAATTCTAATCTGAAGTCCAATATGTGGTTACCTCAGAATAAACCAAGTTCATTAGGCACTCAGAATGCTGCCTTCAAGAGAAAAAACTGTTCTCTCATGGTCGAGAACAATGCAGGGAAGAGAGTGTGAACTCCTGTTGTCTGTAGTTCATTCATTTCCATTCTATCATGATCATGTAGATATTTTAATCTCAAAGGTTCGCGGCCTTTCTGTTATTGAAGCCATGAAACAGACAACTTTAGATGCAGACTCCTATGAAGATACATCATCCTTCAGGTTTTTACTTCGATTTGATTGAGCTCCTCACCAGTTTACTCGACTATCCCAAACGATTAGACAAACATAGTCACAGTAATAAGGCAGCATCAACTGTTTTTCTTTTCAAAAGTTTTAATTACCAGATATGTCGAAGTTTGTGCTGATACTCGCGCAGAGTAAGTTCTTACGTATGTTACTTCTTATGAGTAACGTTGTTTTTCTGTCTATCCTTTCTGTAATCCCCGTATCGTCCTCTTCTGAGATGATTATAAGAAATTCTTGATGATGTCTCTTAACAAAATGAAAATTTTCTAAACTGGTCACATGAACAGTCAATCGATCATACATGTGATTTATCGAAGGCTTTTGGCTGCGTGAATCGAGAGAAACTGCTGCGAAAGCTTGACCGTTACGGATTTCGATATAATGCACATTTATGGTTCATGCCATATTTATCTGGCTGCATTTAAGTAGATAAGACAAAATCAATCCCAAGTTTAAGTAATATACAATGTGGTGTTCCGCAAGGACCAGTCTTTGGTCCAATTTTATTTTTACTATATGTGAATGACTTGACGACGCTTGACTGTTCGCCGATGATACTAGTATACTATGGCATAATGATAAGCAAGCTGATCTTCATTATATTCTTCATTCAGATATAATAAAGGTCAAAGAGTAGTGCGACTCGAACCTTTTATCTTCAACATATTAAAAAGTAAGATAGTGTCCTTCAAATGTGCAGTTGCTGATATTTCTTTAAACCACCAGATTATTGAAAACAGTGGTTTTTGAAAATTTCTAGGACTATACATCGACAACGTTCTCACATTCGATGAACAAAGTGAAAATTGCTGCAAACGAACTAGGATACCCAACCGCATATTTGCGATAGAGTTACATTTGCGATACGGTATACGATTCTGGGGAGTGTACAGTGGTAATGTTCTTCAAAGTGTTTTTGTCTTACAACTGAAATTTCGCGATTCGTGCGGATTTCACTTCAAACAACACAACATACTCACGTTAGTGTCTATATTTATATTTAAAACAGTGTGTCTCACAAATAAACACAAACAAAATTTCATAACAGGCAATAGGTACCCCACCCGTCAAAGTAATCATCATAGTATTATAGATGTCCATATGTATATAGATGTATATAGATGCCAGCTTCAGAAAAGCAGTGAAAAGAGTTGTTAACGATAAAACCTATTATAGTTTGGAAGAATAGAATGAGTATACCAAAACTATACACTTTCTATACACTTATATACAATTTCTATACACTATACATTTCTATTGTTTGTTAAATTTTAAATTTCAAATGAGTGATTGATTGTTTTTATTTAATTCAATTTTATATGGTATCGACTATTTTTATAAATTTATCAAATGTTATTAATTTAATTACATTTACATTTATATATACAAGCATAGTCAAGAAGATGTTGTTCTGTGATATTGAAGTATACTTTGATTGATTGATTGATATCGTGTCATAATTGCTGAAATATAGTGAATTGTTTTGTGAAATTCTCAAATAGAATGTTTTTATTACATGTTTTCATGTTTTATTGTGTGAATGTGGTGATGGGATAACCGTATTGCTTCAGATAGTGGAAACCTAAAGAAATAAACTAGTAATTATAGATTATTTTTCATGAATGTCACTTCTTATGATGTTGAAGTTATACTGTGATCTTCTTTGTCTTCTCAATTCTTTCTTTTGCATTTTCTATGAATATTTATAGATTGAAGAATCAGAAATTCAGTAGGAGATCTAGGTTATCAATTTTATAGAAACATACATGCAGTTAACCATAAAGTGAATAGAAATGGAGAGAAAATACAAAACCAGTAATCTTCTTTCATTATGAATACATCTTCGATAAATAAATGATAAATTTATAATTATCATTTTCATATTCACTGAAGTTGACATACAGAAATAATATACCTGCAAAGTGCACTATCTCACTCGTCAAGATTCAATGGTACTGCTTTTTCACCTCACTAAAAGCGATTGCCCGTACTATGAATGAGGTGTTTCATCTATCTCGGATTACTTGATCCTGAAATAGAGCGCAACTAGATACCTATATGTATCCGGTGAACCGTGGATGGTTAATTATTAGACCACGTGAACACAATTCGTTAAAATAATTGCCTGCCGGGTATTGAAACGACTTGCTCGATACTCTTGACACTCGAATTGTACTGCAAAATAAATTGAGTTGTGGCACGGCGGTGTATGACAGTGCCAACATGTCTTCCAAGCTACATTATTTATTAAACTTTTGTGGTGAGCGCATATATAATTTACCATCCCACCTGGAACTGAATGGAAGTTGTTTGGAAACAGGAAGTCGATATAAGTTATTTTCATTTTATTAAATAAGTTTAAATATTTCGAATTGGTATCCCACACAGCACTAGATATTCTTGGAATATTCCCTGTATATCATAAAACGAACGTATATATTCCAAATATTCATAGAATATTCTTGGAATATATACATACCTTTAGAATATTCATAGAATATGCTTGAAAGAATATGGCAGGATTATTCCCGAAAGAATGTGCATAGAATGTCTATAAATGGATTATTCTCCCTTGAATATTCTAAGAATATTGTCGATCGAATATACCTATGGTATATTCTTAGAATATATCCCCACGGTATATTTTGGAATATTCTATACAATGGAATTTTGAATTATCTTATAATAACCTATTCAAATAATTCAATATTATTAAAAACAAAAATATTTGAAGATCTTAATCGAATGCATAACCTAATGTATATAACCCTGATAGTGTTAACCAGTTTTTGAACTCAACGCAAAGATTCTGGATGAATTGCTCCAACAGCAACTGTTGGAAACGACAAAAAAATTTGAATGGGCCAATAAATGAACCAATTGCATCAATAAATTGGTTAATTCTCATCCTATTTGTCTTTTTGTATTTGAAATTATTTAATTACAAAGCGAAAAATCTTGGAAACAGAGAAATGGGGAAGTGAATAATTGGAGTAAACGTTTCTCATTGGTCAATTGAAGTGTAGCGCGCGACAGTCGAATAAGCTCTGTGAAAGCGGCTGTCCCTTAATGCATGGTACATTTGCGTTTGCGTTAAATTCGACATTTGATTCAACATGGTGGTTGACGTGGCAGGTTCGCGCGTGTAATGCATGATGTGTTGGTGTTATTATCAAAGTATAATTCTGTCACGTTCAGTGTACCATTTATAATTTGGGATTGTCCAATTTGCAGTACAGCGAATAGTTTGATTTTGGATCTTCAAACAGGAGAGTTGCATCTATTCAGTCTTCAAGAAAAGTAAGTAAAATGCAATAGTATCGATAGTAAACTGAAAACGTAATGATTACTTTTCAACAAGACAATGCAAGTTGCTCTCCAAGTCATAAAATGTTGTAAATGTTCATGAGTAACCTATGCGAAAAATATCTATTTGATTTTTATTCCAGTTTTATTGTGCCACTTTCAAATAGTGATAATGAACGTTAATGTACATTTTGTTCCAGGTATTACTATTGAAACACTGGCTGATGCATTGTTGGACAAATATAAGGAAAACTATTCTGGTGAGCAAAGTTTGAATAACTTTAAGTAAGTGAAATTCATTGACGAACCCATCATACCACTCATTTTAAATACTTCATTTGTGGGTTTATTTTTCTAAGTGAGAAACCTAACCTAACCTATTTCTTGATGTAATACACTTTTTCTTTTTCAATGAAATGTTATATTTATTATTTTTCAATTAGTGCTGATGAATTCACAGAGTTGTTAATTTTAGTATATTTTTTAGTATACATTTGTTTGAGAGTAGGAACATCCTAATTTGAATACATTTCTAATATTTGTAATATGACAGTATTCAGGAATATTTTATTCAGTGAATAAATATTTTGAATTAGATTTTTTATTTTTAATATTGGTTGAAACGCCAAATATTTCAGTGTATATTGTTTTTAAAATATATTTGTTTATGAATATTATGTGTTTTATTACTTGTGTGAATCTTGTATCAAAATGCAATATATACATGCCTAATAGCGGTTACTCGTCACATTCTTGGAATATTCCAAATATTCCTAGAATATATTTAAAGAATATTCTATGGTGTTTCTCTATTGTATATTTCTACAATAAACTAAGAATATCCTGAATATTTTATGAATATTCCTCGGGTTCTATTCCTGGAATATTCTTAATAGAATATACCTTAGATATTCTAAGAATATTATAAGATATTCCAAGAATATTCCCAAGGAATATTCTTAAAATATATCAAAGGTTCGCCAGGAGCACTTCCAGGGAATATTCTCCAGAAGATATATATATATCCATGGCATATTCATAGCATAATACAATATCCTTAAATGTATATTCATGAAATATACCTGGAATATCTATTGCTATGTGGGATGGAGGCTTGAACACCTTAGTTCTTATACTTAGCACTCTAAGGAAACAGACAAATGGATATTTCATGAAGAATTCGTGGTGTCAGTAATAATACTGCAAACGATAACGTTTGCATAATTGTTTGAAGTACCGTTGACAGCAAATGAAGTTCCCAGTCCGTGTCTTCGAAAAACATCTCCTTCATTTCGAAAAATGACATTCCTGTTGAATCCGAACCGGCCTGATGTTGTGGTCCAATTCTCTCAAATTCTAGCTGTTCCGCAACCTCCTGTAGTCCTCCCTTCAGATTCTTGCAAGATTTCATGAGGTACTTGACATCGTATATAATTGGGAAATATTTATACTTCGAACGAAAAATATTTCTCTTCTTCTTTGAAGAGCTACGTCATTTTGATTACCGGCAGAGAAATATGTGGATGGCATAAACACGTTTCACCAATCAAGTTGGGTGTTAAGAAAATCTATTGAACTATAATTGTCATTTGAGTTGGGAGGTATTTGTCCATCACATAAGAGAATCTGGCTGATGAGCAATACTGTATTGTGAGCTTTTAATTAAATATTTCATGAAGATTGCAACACGGATTTCACTGTTCGATAACTACTGCGGGGATGTTCAATACTAATTGAGAGTTCAAATGATGGAAATACTCGATAGGTATAGCTCTAGTAGACTATTTACTGTCTCAAGGCACAGTTTTGGGACCAATATTTTTTTCTCTTCACATAGATTGCACCAGGCCGTAGTGCAATGAAATCTGAAGTGTAAACGTTTCATTTGCAGCAGCCATGATCGGTGATATGTGCGTCATATTTTGAAGTATCGGCAACGGTTTCTCTACCTGCGTACGGTTTCCAGACATGCGTTTTATGGAATTGAGCTTGACGGAGTACAGAAAATGCATATGTTCGCATATATTATCGAATTTGATATTATTTTTTTCGCGTAAGATGATATTGAAAAACGTTTCAGACTTGGCAAGATATCAAGATAGATAAGTACAAAACGTCAAATAGTGGCACTCATCGCAAAAAATGCGTCTTCATTGTATTTCCATTTTTTTTAAAGAAAATCAGACATTTCTTCGACATATAAAGAAAAAAATCGTTATCATCTTATTATAATAAAAAGAGGAAAAAAACGCGTACGTTATGTATAATATGTTAATGTAATAAAATGTTATCAATAAAATATGTCATTGATTATTTTCTGTATGTACATATATTATAGCTACCATGGGCCGATCATTTCTTTTGTAGGAATTAATAATGATACTAATAATGTACATACACAAAATTAGTTTTACTATTTTCAAGCCACAATTCACATAATAAATAAATATTACGTGCTTTATGGTTAGATTTTTGAAATACTCTCAATAGTACATGTCTAACCCACATTAAACAGAAGGTTTCTAACCAGACCAGTTCAAGAAGTTTCCATTGTTGAAATGTAAAATCCTCTCTGAATGATAACCCAGTTATCACTTTTCATCAACTGAAGAACTTGAAATCATTTCTCTCCTATTTCCAAATTATTTAACTACTTGAAATGTTCATCAAATTTGAACACCATGTTAGTCGCTCACCCGGTATGAAGGGTTTCAAGTTTCACGGTATAATTCAACAATAACATTTTTCGCAACGTGAACCTTGAGAGCAAAATATATCATTAGGATGAACTTTAATGTTTATGAGTGACCCGGACAAGGAAATATTATTTCAAAAATATTCACGAAGATATTCATTATATTATTAAGCCATAAATTTTGAACCACATGATAATTTGATGCCACGCTAGTTCATCTGATACCAACATTGGAAGGAGTGTGGAATATTAAATGACATTTCACTTCAGAACCATTTATATTTCATGCATTATTTATGAAGATACAGGAAGATTTCTATTTATAATTCGTCTTACTGAAATCGAAAACGTAATGAGATTATTATGATGGATTTCTGCTAATTAGTCGAAGGTATGTTGACTTTAGGATTCGACAATCAGATTGGTTTTGATTAATCTGTTAGATGTTAAAATTCACAGTTGAAATGATAATTGAAATACAGTTATATCTGTATTTTATTTTATCATCTGTAATTCATGAATGAATTGTGTGTATTTTCTATAATGTTATCCAAATTGGTACTGAAGAGCCTTGGGGCAAGTGTCTTAAGGCAAAACATCGATGTATACCAGTGAGGATGACAGTGTTCCATGTAAGTGCAGTTTGTTAACATTCATTTAAAGTAGAACTCATGTGAATGATATCTCATTTTTATTCCACAACGAATGTTTGAAATACAAACTGAGTAGAGAAAAGTATCTTCTGTATAATTCAGTGTTAATATAGAATTATTTGTTTCGAAAGAATTTTTTTCTTTCGTGTAATTCAATGTTTATATGAAAGTAGCTGTTTCAGGAGGACTTTCTTTCAGTTTGTGTCTGAACGTTACTTCTTTGCATGATCTACACATCTATGTATAGAGTTAATCATTTTCAAATTGGTTACTTCCTTCATTTCTTTGGAAGATTCCCGCATCCTTTTTTTTTGTATCAAGATGGAGTAGTAGAAAGCCAAAAACTTTCTTTCCCAAAAATCATTCACTCCTAAGAATATAACCCCTTCAATTCAGTTATATATAGTTTCAAAATTACCAGCGGTTATATACAATAAAATATAGAAAATTTCTGTCTGATTCTTTCTAATATCATTTCGACAGTTGTAATTTCATTATTTTCATGTCTACTCATGGTAATAAAGACCTCATCATTGAACATAGACAGTATGGAATTTCTAATTCAGAAGAAAATGTAATATACAACTGAAAAAAATAGTTTGAATCAGTTTTTAACAGGATTTATCTCAATTGATGATTTTTCCCCTCCTAAAGTGAAACTAAATTGGTCTTTAACACTCACATCAAAAATTTGAATTATGCAGTGAAACTAAATTGGTCTTCAACACTCACTTCAAAAATTTGAATTATGCACTTTTTCAACATTCCCAATTGTCATCTCATCTCGAGTTCAAAATTCATTCCAAAATCTTTATTATAGTTTCATTATTTCAAAATTACTCAAGCAAAGCATCGTCAACATCATTTTACGGAATTTTTTTTCTTACCACATATAACCATTATGGTTTTCATAGCTACTTCACCATAACGGCAATCATTTCTAATTGAGAAATCAAATAATTATGCAGTTAACGAAGTGTGCATGAGTTAAAAAGTATATAAACTTCAGAAAATTTTGATATATGAGCTAGTTGAGGTAGAACGATGTAATAATTTTCAGAGACAAAAGTTCATTGTCATTGAATCAAAATTGGTTGAAAGATAAAGCATATTCGTCTTAATTTATGACTTTCTGGTCTATAGAACATTGAAATTTTTCTCGTTATTCTTAATTTGCAAGTTCAATTTTTATTGGGTTCATGCTCCATATCAACATCTTCTTTATTGAAAACCTCCACCTTTTTTATTGACAATATACATACTATTTTGTCTCGAATAGGTTAACTTTTCTGTAAGTTCTGCTTTAGGA
Organism: Leptinotarsa decemlineata; assembly: GCF_025532065.1. Lineage (NCBI taxonomy): Eukaryota > Metazoa > Arthropoda > Insecta > Coleoptera > Chrysomelidae > Leptinotarsa > Leptinotarsa decemlineata. The sequence continues at coordinate 21,635,235 of NW_027412702.1, forward strand.
CTCCATAATATGCTGTAAGTAAATTACAAATTCTCATCAAACTGAATATTTTTTATGAAATTTGAAAAACTTCAAATCGGAAGAGTAAGTTTTTGTGAAATAAAGGTTTTGACTTACAATTTCTCTATTTCGATATAAAATAAATATAGTTTAAAAAAACTAAAACACACGCTCTTGAAGAACATCGAACTAAAAAGTTAAAAATATTTTTTTTAAATGAGCTTAAAACAATAACCACGAAAAATACTAGTATTATTATATTATTATTATTATTAAATTTGACAATTATATTTCATCTTCGACAATATCTTTTAAGTTGTGTATCTTATATTTCATAGAATAGTAACACTTTGTCAATGAGATTTCATCTTCAACAATAAAGTACATTTTGTTTTGATTTGATAGCAATAATTGATAGTTACGTACAGTTCCATCTGTTCGCATATAGATCAAGCAATAATTGATAGTTACATACAGCGCCATCTGCCCGTGAATAGATCAAGAAATATCAATTAGGTTACGAACAGCGCCATCTGCTCTCAAATAGATCAAGCAATAATGCCGATAATTCTGTCAATGCAGATCCCGATCTTGAGAGTTACACACAAACATGCATACAAACAATCATACATACATACATACATACAGGTGAAGAAAGAAAGAAAGAAGGCAATCAATTTTTGTATCAAGAAATAAAAAGACAACACCATTCCTTCTTAGAAAAAAACTTTCACTAGACAACCATATTTGAAATGTTTCACCATTCTATATAAACTTGTGAATTATATTTTACCTTTACGTCATTTTTTAAATTCTTGAAATATATTTTACCACGTAGTAACGGCTACATCCATCAGTTTACTATATATTTTACTCATACATATTTATGTTGTATGTGTGTATACTTTAAAATATTTGAAAAGAATGGATTTGCTGTACAATGAATCACCCTGTTTGCTAACTTGGTTGATATTAATTCTTGTTGAAACTTCATAGGGGTCCACATTATTAATTTACGTTGACTTGCATTGCTTGTAACCACATGGTTAAGGCCGAAGGTAACGAAGGGTGTGTTTTAGATTATCACGATATTTGTTGTAGACCTCGACATGGTGAGTATTTATGAAATATGCTCTTTTTTGTGTGTTCTGAAGCCAGGGTAATTGATTCACAGAAAATACAAATGTCTACGACAAAAAAACGCCTGGTATCTTGGAGGTCCCGATAGTGAAACTGATTTGAACGATGTACAATTGAAATAAATGGTTCAAACTATGTTGTATCTGTTGATAGTATAGTGACCAAAACACTTTCAACGAATATCTCACTGATGAATATATTTTGCTTACTCACGATCTTTTTGGTTGACGGAAAAGCGGAGAGCCTATTTTGTATATGTTCCATTGTTTTTGGGATAGGTGAATATTTGCCGTCCGGAGTACATGCATCACAATCTCAGGTGATTATTGTTGTAAAGGTAAGGGATTCAAGGTAACATTTCGAGTGAGTTTTCCTGACTGCTTCAGAATGATCAGATCACCGAAATCTGGTGAATTACTAGAGTAACAGAACCATAATAAAATCAGCAAACAGTATTCTCTGTTGGTATGATATAAAGCAATATTTTTTCAGTATCATTTGCAAAGGTTATTATGTTAGCAACATTGGTTCACACATTGAGTACAAGATAGTTTGGAAGATAAATTGAGTTACATATCGAATTGTGGAGACTGAATGAGTTGTCGAAATTTGCGTCTTCATCAAGTATTGAGATCATCTCGTTAGCGATATTGCATTGTTGTCTCTCATTGGCATATGAAGAATGTCCAACGAAATGATGCTTGTTGGATATGAGATCGTCACATATGAACTAAATTGTTTCAGTTTCATCGAGGCATTCGAATCACTTTGAATGAAAATTCTATGGGATGATCCCAGAAGTTGGATAATCGTTAAAATTATGTTGACAATTAGTTAGATTGATTTTATATTACTCAGTTGGAGAATGGAACATGTCAATTGATTTTACAACTTACATTACTTTTTACCATAAGTATATGGAAAAATAAGCAAATGAATATATGAATATGAATAAATATATACTTTCCAAATAATACAAACCCAATTAGAAACGATACAAGCGATATTCTCCATTTGGACGTCAGCAGAAAAAAAACGCAGTGAGAACAAGTTTTATTGAGACATTCCTTTGCAAAAATTGATCCAAGCTATAATATCTCCTGTTCGTCAATATTTTTTTCATATTGTTTTTCAAAGATACTATGTGTAGGTCCTTGACATCCTGTGCCGTTATACCTGAGAGATTCCTTGAATGTCGACGTTTTGTGTTTCGGGATGGTTAAGTGTTTAGTTCATGTTGCATAATTATAAGTGACTGACTCGTGATTGAGACTGACTATGTTGTATCTCACATGAAGCAGGGCTCTATGAATATAGATGCAGGGTTGAGTTGTTATTTTATGTTTTGAAAATAATGCCCTACAGCTATCTCTCGGTGCAATGTCAAATATGATCCCAATTATTCTCTTTTGCAGAACAAAGACACGTACCATCTAACTCTAGCACGTCTTTGATCTGGCATACTGCAAATATGCCTGATTTAATTTTTTGCACACATGATCAATGTGGAGCTCCCAAGACATGGTTTTATCTACCTAGTACATACCTAGGAGTTGGACTGTATCAGACAGTTGGACGTAATTCAGATTCTGTGTCTTACTTAATGCAAAACCCTAGTAAATTATTTCAGTTGCATTCAGTTTCAGTTGGTTCCTTCCACACCAAAAAGCCATACCATTCATGACTGAGTTGATACTGAATTCTCTCCTATAGTGTTGCTAGATACTGATATGGTAGTGCTATCTGCGAAAATAATGGTATAAGCATGTTTGATATATTAAGGGAGATTATTTATATAAATAGAAGACAGCAGCGTTCCTATTATTGACCCTTATGGTACAACAAGCAAAATATCTTAAATTGATGCAGTGTTATTCAGAGTCACAACCATTTTTCTGAGTACGAATCCTCTGTTACCAACGTTGTACAATTTACTGATCATAATTTCATTATTACTGAATCAAAAGCTTTCGATAGATCAAATAAAATTATCACTACATGCTTTCCCTCAGCGACATCTTTGTAGATGAACTCAAATTCACCAGCAATAGGTGTTTGAATCGATCAAGCTGTTCTGAAGCCATGTTATCTCTCAGATAGGATTTTGTATTCTAAAAAAAAAGACAATTCAATTCGCAACTATGTTTTCTAGTGGTTTTGATGGAACACTAAAAATGAAATTTGGCGATAGTTATCAATCTCTACTCGGGAATCTTTGCAGTTTTCCAGACGTCAGGAAAATCTCCCTTATATATTGATTTATTTATAAGCTTCATTGATATGCCTGATGATGTTGGGATGGCATTTTTCAAAGTATTACTGTCATATAATCCAATCCACTCGATGATTAATATTTTTAGATTATTCATCGTTATTAGTTTTTCAGGTTTCAACACTTCCTCGAAAAATATTGACTTTTCATTGAAATCGAAGACGGTATGTGGTAGCGGAATATTTGATTCGATTTGATAGCGATTTGAAATTCTGACCTGTACAGGCCTCTACGTATTTGAAATCTCTACGTATTTGAAATTTTTGTGTTCAAAAATAGGGATTTTTTTCTCATAAATAATGATTTTCACGAATACAATACACACCGTTGGGATGATTTACGATTACCACTCTCTAAACGCAATATTTTCTATAAAGCTTCAGCTCGAATCGATGCAGAGATTTTCAACCACTTACCTTCCTCCATCAAAAGCTCAAAACATGAACGTTCTTTAAAAAAAAACTCAAAGAATACCTGGTTGAGAAATGTCTATACTCTTTAAAGGAATACTCTCAACTTGAATTTTTATTTAATGTGAATCTGTATTTTTATTAAGTAAATTTTCTGTGTATTATGTATATGTATATGTGAACATGTCTTCGTAGTGTTATATAATCCTTAATGTACTAATATTTTCATGTTTTTTTCTCCCTGAGTAATCATCTTTGATGTTCCATGTGGTTTTTTTCCAGTTTTCAGATATTTCTATTTTGTTGCCATAATAGTCAGATTATGACTTTCGCAATTTCTCTGTATATTCCCTCTTTTCTTTCACGGTAAGCGTTTCCCGTCTGATTTCGTGTCAGATATCAGTGCCTAATCTAAAAACAAACAACATGAAGCGAAATAGCAGACCACCCTGTATCTCGCACGCAACATACCTCCGACCGCAGGATTTGGCCAAATGTTCGTTTCCCGCGACCCCGGGGTCAATCTAGCTCTTCTAATTGATGGACAGCCATTATGGCTGATCAATTTTTCTACCGATGTTTGCCACTTAGTTTATTTTTGATTAGACATACGTGCGTGAAGAAAAAATAACCAGGTTGGGACACGAAATTTCCATACACGATAATTCGGTCTTGATCATCAAGCGAGGATTATGTTATCACTCAGCGTGGAATGAAGATCGATGATCAATGGAAGTGATTGATGTTTAATTTGAATGAGGTGAAGTATTGGTAGGTTACCGTGTGACCAAAAAATGGTATTCAAGGCTATTCATGTTCAAGTCTGGAGTTGGCAATGTTGCCTATTTCAGAGTGTTACTTTTAGACGATATCTAGAAAAATGAAATCATTTCTTGGGAAAGAAAGTTTTTGGCTTTCTACTACTCCATCTGATACAAAAAAAGAGATGAGAGAATCTTCCAAAGAAAGGAAGGAAGTAATCAATTTGGAACTCTATACATGAATGTGTAGATCATGCAAAGAAGTAACTTTCAGATACAAACTGAAAGAAAGTCTTCCTGAAACAGCTACTTGATTACTTCCTTCCTTTCTTTGGAAGAGTCTCTCATCTCTTTTTTTTTGTATCAGATGGAGTAGTAGAAAGCCAAAAACTTTCTTTCCCAAAAAATTAATCACTCCTAAAAATATAACCCCTTCAATTCGAAATCATTTCATTATGTTTCAAAAGGTATACAAAAAAAAACCGAAGTTATCGAATTATTTTTATCTTTTCCAATCGCAGAAATATTGAAGATATGTTTGAACTCTGTTAAAGAAACATTCAATGGAATTTCACAATATGTAGAACTTTTATACAAGGTAGGTATTGTTCCATTTGGGCCAATCTTAACTCGATTTTTTGTTGATCAACCGCGGATTATCAGCGAATGGTATGTCAGGATTTGTCAATGAATGTGATTGATATTGAATTTGGACGGGGTGATATATTGGTAGGACACAAAAATGGACAAGAATTGTTGCCCACAAAAATGATGATCAAAGCTACTAACTATTGAATGATTTAAAGAAATGGAATTTGGCTCTCTTGGTTCGGGAGATACATGAAAAAAAATTGAATTTCATTCACACCTGGATCTTTGAATTCGCAGGAAGATTGAAAATTTGTTCAAACTCTTCTGCAGGAGCATTGGAAGCGTTATCAGGGTTTGTTGATAGAACTCCTTTTTTGGGTATTGTCCGACTTTGGCCATCCTCAACTCAAATTTTCAATAGTCATTTCCACAATATAAGAGAGTTAAATTTTTCGAATTGATTCCTCCTTTTTTTTTGAAAGATTTACACATTTTCAATATCGAAATGGAGTAGTAAAAGGCAAAAACTTTCTTTCCCAGCTGATATTTTCATTTCATACATCTATTTGGCTCTCAATCTAGTGCTAGTTTGTATGAAAATTCGAAGAAATGTATCATTTGGAAAATTTCCAAATATAAATGATGATACTAGAAGTGCATGCTTGATTTTGTTTTTCCATCATCTTTGGAAATTAGACTTTAGTGATTTTTCAATAATTGACTGAAACGTGCAACTTCTTCTATCAACACCTGTTAATTTTGCCTGTAATCAGTTTATTTTTCATTTTTGAATGACTTTTACAAGATGTCAGCTCATTAGAAAGTTTTTATTGAACTCATGATGCTATATACTGAAGAAACCCCATAAAGTTATATTATCAAATCATTTTAGGTACTTGGTTCTATGTGGGTCAAAGATCAGTTCGGAGATCAAAAAACTATTAGTAGTGGAATCTATATCTTGATTTAAACCACTCCGCTTATATTCTGGAAGGACCATATACCACCTTAAATATTTTATTCACCTATTTTGAATCAAAGTATATCATATCCCTAGCTGGAACGGTTTTTAATAACTATTTTTATTGTGAATTGTTGTTGCAAACAGTATGATGGGAATAATGTTTTTGTTTTGTATTTATGATATATCATATTAACCGATTTTGATCAAATTTGCACACCGTTTACAGTTTGATCCAACTTGAAAGATAGGATAGCTGTCATCTTAATTTATAGTCGCAATATTATTTTATTGCAAATTATTTGTCTATTATTTATCATTCACAATTATCTGTTAACTCCGAACGACTTTAACAGATGGCGATATCTGTTGACAGGATTGAGTAAGCAACCAATAGATGGCGCTACTATCATGAACGTACAAACGTGTCATACAAGCTACAATTCAATAACATAAATACCACGTGTTGTTGAGTCAAATTTATTTCGTAGTGAACGAAACACCGTGAAATTCAATTGTTTTTACTTTTTGAATTTTTGGTGTTAGCATAGCCGGCCACGTAATATTTAGACTGAAGTTTGAATTAAATTCATATTATAGTGAAGATAATACAGTGGAATTATTCCTGCTCTTTGATTATTTGTTCCAAATTCCCCACACAATAATTGTACTTTTTTTTATTATTTTTATTTAACCTCTATTGAAAATTATATTTCAATTCTCATTTCAATGTGCTATAATAGCATGTTTTTCTCAATTATGCAACGATACGCGTTTGGTCATCAAAAAGAAAATTCTTGAAGCAACCATTTTAACTGGGAAGTTTAAAGGGAAAGTGGTCATGTTTCCACGTATTTCAATGATACCGTCAGATTCTACCATACCCTTCAGAAGGCTATATTTTTCAATTCAATTAGCTTTTGCCATGTCTATAAATAAGTCTCAAGGCCAAACAAGGCCCATTTGTAGTTTAGATTTGGAAAATCCATGTTTTTCTATATGTTGGAAACTATATGTTGCATGTTCACGTGAAGGGAAACCATTAAATCTATTTGTGTTAGCTTAAGACAGGTTAACCAAAAATATTGTGCATGGATTAGTGCTAAATTAAATGAAAATTAAAAGTAATTATAATTCAAAATAATAAATATTATTGTTAAACATTTAAGAGTATCTGCCCTACCTACCTTATTCATAAGTTATCAGTCAATCAATCAATCAATCAAACTGTACTTTATTGTCCGAGAATAATTATTCTTATTGACAAAGTGAGTAGATAACAATGAAGTGGATATCCATTGTGTCCAATACATATGAGAGACAAAAAATATAAAATGTAAAGATGAATATACATGTTTATATGTATATATATATATATATATATATATATATATATATATATATATATATATATATATATAAATAAATAGATAAGTACTCTTTGATCATTCCCATATTGATTTCAATTTAAGAGCCACCGGTATACAGCTGTTTCAGCCTATTGGGCATCGTCAGTACCGGGCAGGCGGTCCTTGATTGAAGACAAAATGAGAAAAAACCAAGAAAGTACTTGATAAAAATAGCTGCGTAAACGCAAGCGAAACATAAGTGGAACCACCTATTGGTGTGACACCCAAGTCAACTTGCCAAGTTTTTATGTCAGTGTTGGTGGTTTGACCAATCAACCGACAACTGCGGTAGCAGAAATTTGGGAAGTTAACCTGAAATGCCATCGGAAAACGAATCCACATGTTTCTAGAAATGCAATGAAATCAGTCAAGCTGCTGGAAAATAATTCCATGAAAATCAAAAAATAAATAGATAAGTACTCTATGATTGAATTACTTAATATCCACCATCCCAAAAATATATTTCTTGTGAAGAAAGGTTGGGCTGGGTAACAGGATCAATTTTTCCTTGAAAAAATTGTTTTCTTGCCGACGTTTCGAGTTTAATTCAATTCTCGAATTTGGAACGTCTGCTAGAAAAAAATTGATCCTGTTACCCAACCAACCTTTCTTCAGAAAAATTATTGGATCACTGAACTAGTTAACTGATAATATATTTTTTCCAGGGCATTCGTTCGACATGCCATCACTTTTATCCATTAAGGACATTTATCAACGACGCAACCTGATTTATCACTATATTCCCTCATTATGTTATGCAAACATATATCAGAACTGAAGACGGTAATTATAATGCATGCATGGTCTTGCAGAATGGATGGCACAGATAATAAGTTTTTACTTGCATAATTACTTTTAGTGGTGAATACTTCACAACTTCCGATTCTTCGAAGACTTTGATGCATTGGGCCTGATGCCATCGTGATTATCATGTCTCAGATGAAATATATTCGATCTAATCTGATTTAGAACTTTTTTTAAAGAGAGAGCTACTGTATTCGACACCGTTACAGCACTCAACTTCATTAGAATTAATTATATCACTCCTTGCCATCAATCTTACACGAGTGAATCAGAAACCAAAAAAAAACCCTCTCTTGATGGTTTTAAAACTTCAATTCATCATGAAATATGACAGTTTGAGAGTATATAAGTAGCTGTCGGATTTGTTTTCGTCTTTCATTTCATCTTCTAATGATTTTGTTGTTCTCAGAATAATTAACATTTTGATCAAATTGAGAATTGATAGTGAAACATGTTTCAGATTGCTATTTCAAGCTCTTTCTACTATCGTAGAATATAATGAAAAACATAATCTCGATTGCAAAAAACTGACTTTGGGTTCTTCTACAACAATCAACGTCAGTAACAATGAAATAACATTGTAACATTCAACACCGGAATATACATAACCTCCCCTATCGATACCCATCCCTAAACCTATACAACTTCACCAATACTACACCTATAAACCAACGTTTTCAGGAACTTCAAGGACATATGCGAATAGAACGATGAGCAGCAACAACACCGATGCCATCAACACGCTCACAACGCCTTGGATTCCTCGTGGAGGATCCAGAAGGATACCCAGGAAAAAGCTCCCCTTTCCCCCAGCCAGACTCCTGGGAGCAATGGAAGACCCGCCGAAGCCGATCCAGGATATCCTAGAGGCATTCCCACTGAGAATCAGACAGCGGACAGCGGATAGCCGGATCCTGGAAAAACCCGAAATACGAAGAGTTTAACCCTTCGTAGCCCCGGCCAAAAACCGTACCCAAAAGTACCAACACCACGACCTCTGCAATGGACCCGGACCACCACACGGATCAACGGAACAAACTATATGAACAAGCGGAACACAAAAACAACACAACACAGACCCCAACACACAACAAAACACACACATATACAACACACTTACCCTGAAGAGGCATTAGCCTATAGCAGGGCCTCACACAAACATACCCAACAAATGAAGTGTTATTAACTAAAAAAAAATTGAATAAACGATTTTCATTCATTCATTCATTCATTCAACACCTCTCCACTTCGAAATATTATTTGAGCTGTAAACTTCACAAAATTCTTGGTTTGCAGAGCTTTAGTGTTAGTATATATTGGCACTTTTTTGGCAGTTCGGCAGAAACGTCAATGATGGTGTCAATAACACCGTCATCGACTCTCTGGAAGTGAAATTTTATGTCAATGTATTCTAATTTCCTGTGAAAGCTTGAGTTTTTTGCATACATTCCTGATTGTCTTAATGATTGTATCTATCTGAATCTGTCATTTTTCCAAATCAATTTCCATTTACGTACCTTCATACCAACTTTATTATAACTTCAATCTAAATCAGCGTATATTTGTATCACAGAGTTCTCATTTCTTCTTCTGTAGATCCGTTTCATACTGCTTTCAGACACAGAATAACTTACAGTTTTCCATAGAATATATTTTGAAAACCGAACTTGAATAATTCATATCAGAAATTGTCGACTTCTAAACCTAGGGAATATTCTGAACTTTTCATTTCGAGATGAGGCTCCCCTCCAGAAAATTTTATCGAGAATTGTGTTTGAGATCATTGCTTGGCTCTCTTGGGGTCTTCCATTGGGAATATTGTACTTTGGTTTCAATATCATAACCACCACTTGAAAACATTTTTCTGACTCAGAGTACAATCGCCGAATGCCACTGTCAACATTTCAAGTGTTTTTGAGCACACAATTCAATTTTAACACAAAATTTCATGCAAATTCTCTGATCCATTTTTTGGTAGCAGAAAATTGCCTCTCACCAAGAAAAGGAACAGCTGAAAGTGTGAAATTTGTACATTCACCTTATTTTTTGAACAGCCGAGATATTTATCTGCACTAGGAATCAAATATTTTTATATTATTAACCATCAAAATGAGATTTCTTCTAGTCCAATACTGGAAATTGTTTTCAAAATTCAAGCTATCGGTAGTAGGTAGGTTTATGCCCTGAGTAGTTTCTAAAATTCTTCAATCCCCCAACCATAGAATATGTTGGAGTCGATTTTTCAAACACGATTTTAATCAAAAAAAATTTCTCCATTTTTAATTTACGCAACCACTTCCTCTTGATCCTGAGTATGAACTGTCTTAGAATTTTTTCTTCTTTGCAAAATTTGTCTTTTGAGAATTCTCAATAAGACTCAGCCTAGACCAATCTTTCTCCACAATCCATTAGTATAAAATTTAAGTTATACCAAATTGTCTCTTTTTATCAGTTAATATTTTAACAAATTTTCTTCGCCTCATCGATACAATAAATAATTCAATATGACAAAAACTGATATGACGCAACAACGGTATCGTGTTCAAAGGATTGAATTTATATACAAGCTTCTTTTTCGTGTATCTGAATATTTTCAGCCTGCCGTGTATTATTAAGGAGAATAAATCAATGGTAATTACTACACAGGACTTCCATGAGTCAAATAACTGAATAAAGTGTCTACATATTAAGATCTAATGGGTACTTATTCAGATAATGGAGATCTCGGATGTATTTTAACTAGAGACGCCTCAACTTCAGTTATTCTGTTATTATAGGTATTGGAAGTGGGAGAGTTAGAAGAAGATGAGATTCATAAAATACTGAATATTATTTGCCTGTTTCGCAATTGAGCAATAAACACTTAACTATTGAACTGTTCAGTCGAGACTTGAACCATGTGAACCGAAACTACTTTCTTGTGATTACATTTGTATTGTGTCTATACTTATATATAATAATTCATAGCATATAACTCATATCATATCTCCGTGTTAGGAATCACACGTTAAAAGGTAAGACCTGATGTTTGTCGTTCGTAAGGGTGCGACAGCTGGTTAACGGAAAAACAGATTTTAAACAGATTTAAACAGATCTACCACTTATGTGGTAGCCACTATATGCAAAATACTGAGCCATGAATACAATTGAATAGGATACTTTTTTTGCAATGCACATCGGGCCATCACCCGAAGAAGATTGTGGACGATTGTGTTGATAACGACTCCCAGTAATAGTGTTTTTCGGAAACATCTTCTGTTTACAGCTAGCGATGAGTTACAACTTTATCATATGTATCGATTTTGGGCATCGAATTTTTGAAACAAATGAAATGAAATCATGAATAATTTTGATTCAAAATCATCTCAATGTATGACCATCAGTTACCCCACACCCCCATACGACTGAGAGGAATGATATTTGAGCTGGCTAAGTCAATAACCATTGAAGATTATCTGGATATACCTCCTGTGGAGTCCAATGACTAAAGGACAACACTGGATGTATACACCCAATCTCCTTGTACGGTTTGGTCCAGTAGCAGTCACCCCAATCCACAGGAGCTTTAGCTTTTGCTATCGGATCGAGGAACCTTGCCCTCAGTTGCGGTAAATAGACCTTCACCTTTTTGTGTATTTTAGAACATCTCAATGTATGACCATCCCCTAAAACCCCCGTACGACAGAGAGGAATGATATTTGAACTGGCTAACTGAATATGGTTATCCTCTGCAACATAGTTCTGGATACCCTAAATAATCACCTTAACAAAAATGAATTCTACACAATTGCAGTTATTGTAGTTATCTTGCAGACCGACAAATTCGTAAACACACTGTGCGATAGGGCGCAGGATGGACTCAAATTAATAAAAACATGGTGTAAGGAACAATCACTGTCGATCAATCCCAAGAAGACTGTGATAGTCCTTTTCACCAGGAAAAGAAGTTTAACGGGCTTAAAACCTCCCGATATCTTCAGAAGCAAACTAAACTTCTCTGAAGAGGTAAAATACCTTGGTACTATCCTCGACATGAAGAACATGGAACTCTCATCTACAGAGTAGAACAAAAAGAGCATACGTGGCTTATGAGCAATGTCGGAGGACAGTGGGACGCGCATGGGGTATCTCACCCCGTGTGGTTGCACGGCTGGTGCAAACCTCGAAGTAGAAATGGGTCAATTGAGGCTGGGCCTATGGCGGAAATCGCTCACTGTGCAACCTGTGCTGCAAGCAACAAGTGATGCAATTGAACCCAGGTTTGTGTTTAATAAACCCTACAAAATACAAATTAAGCAGAACACAGAGTCAGATGCTACAAATGCAATACGGATTCATACAGACGGCTCAAAAACCGAAGAAGGCTCAGGATGTAGAGTGTACTCCAGGTCACTGAGCTTAATGATTAAGTGGGGAATGGGAAGAAATACCAGCGTGGTCCAAACAGAACTGGCTGGTTTCTCAATCGCCACAAAAAAAAAATAACCAAGAAAGGAATTTTGACAAAAACATAACAATTTGCACAGATAGCAGACAAGCACTATTAGCCTTGAACAGACACCGTGTTACCTCAGGGCTAGTACTAGAGTGTCACCAAGATTTAGCCAAAGCCTCGGTAGATAATAACATTATCCTTGGGTGGGTTAAAGGGCAAGACAAGAGTGAAGATAATCGCATTGCCGACCCTTTAGCCAAGGAAGTGGCTGGACTGAGAATTTTAGGACCCAGTAGCACCCACGGCCTGATGACTTCGACAATTGCGGAACTAGTCAAATGTTACACCCATGCTGAATCCTTAAAGAGGTGGGATGAAATCAAAGGATGTAATCTTGCCACGATCACCTTGGGCGACCCTGGGAAGCTGGCGCCGAAGAAATATCTGGCGATGACCAGGAAAAATCTACGCCTCACAGTAGGATTTCTGACTAGCCACTGTCAACTAAGGAAACACCTCCATAATATGGGGCTAGTGGACACACCTCTATGCAGGATGTGTGAACAGGAAGATGAGACTGTCAGGCATGTCTCCCAGCGACCTGTCCACCTTCCTGGAAAGGACAGGGTGGACGATGCCCTAGGAGGACAACTCCTCGGAAGGATGTACAATGGGTCACATGTGGCCTAAGTGTGTGGGCTTACACTCACCCTCCCTACTCTACAGATCTCCTGGAAATGTTGTATTTCCTAAACGATTTCCAAACAATTCATCTTCTTTGATTTTCATCACTCGAATAATATTTTAAATTCTCTTCATCAACAAAACAGTTCTTTTTCCAACAGCATTTCGATTGACTGCATCGAAAATAATTGGAACGGAAAACATCAAACAAATCCTAATGCAGTCAGTTATTAGTGGTTATTAACGTTGATAATTAAAGTACTTCAATTTTCTTACATTTTACCTTGCGCGGATAATGAGACTCTCATTACTTTATTAACAAAAAGTATCATGTATAAATGAACAAAACTAACCTGAATAAGAAATTCATCGTTCAACGTTATTTAGGAGTTTTTCGTTTGGTTATGAAAAAGACTACTATAATTAAATGAGGCATATATACAAGATATATCCGGTATGTAGGTAATTGCATGGAAAATCATATCTATTTTTTGAATTGGTTGAAGATTCCACTATGGTTATCATCTAATGATCATGATCATCAGATTTATTCAGAATAAGGTACACTTTTTGATTGAATTATATTTGATTTCTTTTATCGCCGTTCCTAGTAAACTTTGCCCTACATATGGCAGTGAAACAATATTTGGATATAAGAGTTTTGAATGTGGAGATAAGATTTTTGAATGTGTTGTTACGTTATATTTGTATGACAGTGATTTTTCACACTAGTGGTGTGAAAATAAAAAGTATCAAGATGAATGAAAATATTCAACGAAAGTCATTTTTTGTGGAGGAAAAAATCAGTTTTTTCATCGACCTTTTTTGGGTAATTGTTACCTTCCACAATCTGAAAAAATATAAAAATTATAATGGAGAACTTTTTAGTTTACCCCGATAAGTTACTGCGTAGAAATCGAAGTATTTTTCACAAAGAAAAATCTTCTATTTATCAGTAACTTGTCGTATAAAGTTCTCCATTATAATTTTTATATATTTTCAGATTGTGGAAGGTAACAATTACCCAAAAAAGGTCGATAAAAAAATGAATGAAAAGTCATTATAGTTTTAAAAACGATAAAAAATCAAAAACCTTCAGAACAGGAACTACAGTTTTGATACAGACCCAAGATATTAACAAGTGACAAAATAAATAACTCGTAACAAACTAGAAAAATATACGTGCGTCTCGGGACACCCGATAGAAGTGATAAGATAAATCAATCTAATTGATATGATAATGCAAAGGAAGGTTATTTATTTTGTGAATGTACATATATTATAGCTGTCATAAGCCAATTGTTACTTTTGTAACAATTGAATAATAATACTAATAATTTTCATATAAAATCAGTATGATCATTTCAAGCCACGTTTCATATGATGACAAAATATTACGTGGTTGCTGGTTAGATTTTTATAATACTGTCAAAGTACATGTCTGACGCACACTAAACACTGAGCGTCAGCCCAATGATAGAGAAGGAACCTGCCTTCCGCTGTCGTATGCGTGAAAGTGAAGTCAGACAATCTCACGCCGTTACGCGTTAGGTAGCGAAGCGGTTTACCCTCCCAGACGAATTCTTCACTTCAATAACAGTTCTGATATTCAATCTTCATCATCATAACGAATCTCATAGACAAACATTCTCAATTCACCATCAGGAAAATGATCATTATATGCCCATCCTTCACTTTCATTTTCAGAATAAGCCTCGCAACGGAGCCAGCAATAATATTATTTTGTTTCTGATTCTTCACCATCAGAATTACTTGAAAACAATTTGTTCTCATCGGAGAAATGTTTAATCTTGGAAATAATTCTTTTCTTGATCTGTTGGAGAGTCCGTCAATATGTACTATCGTCTCCACATGCTCAAGCTTGTTCTTCAGGGACAGCTGAGTCCAGCAATGCATTTCTGGTTGATCCCACCATCACTATGCCGCATCGAAACAACAAGACATATCCATGGACGGTCACTAGCAGGAAACGTTCTTTAAGTGAGCTGGGTTGGCTGTTCTTGTTCATCTTTCACTGCCTAAACCACTGTGCATGCTGTTTTTGGCGAGTGCATTGCCTTGAGATGTGGGGGTTGAGCAAATCGGCCATCAGATGCGTGCTTTCACGTAGCCCCGCTGGATACAGGAATGACAGTATCACTTGTGGTTTTGTTATTCCCTAACTGAATGCCATCCGAACGATGGCTTAATCCTAAGGTGTGTGTATCCGTGCTGAGAGGATAAATGATACTGAGCGTATCAGCTGCTTCTACGGAACCTTCGAGAAACCGGGCGCCCTCTTGTCGTAGCATCGCCTTGTCACGGTAATGCGGTAACGTCACCTTCTTTCCCTAGCTACTCGTGTGACTTTTATGGACAGAGTAAACTTAAAAATCCTTTCTCCTCCTACAGAGGAGATGGATTTCGAGCTTATGACTTCAAATGACCTCCCTGGAAATTTAGAGAGAAGCAACTCTCTCAACGAGAGCTTCTCAGCTCTAAACTCTTCTCAGGAGTTGCAAATCTGCAACTCCTGATCCAATGACTAAACCTAAAAAAAGGTTTGGTGGTGCAGTCAGGAGAAGACTGAGTCGTCTCCTCAAGAGCGGGGTACCTGATGAAACCGCCTTGCACCAAATTCTTGAGCGGTGTACGCAGAATCTGTCTCAGGTGAAGGAACAAACCCCCATGAGCAGGTTAGCAAACGTCTGCGCTCAAGTAATGATTCATCAAAACCAGAGGCGAAAAAGCCCTGCACGGTTGAATCTAAGGCATCGTCAGGTGTAGGTGCCTTTTTTGGGAATAGGCTGAACGCGAGCAATCTTCCAACAAAATGGAAAATACTGGTACGACTTCAGTGGCGCACTTTTCAAGTACGATGAAGGGACACTTCATCAGGACCAGACACATTGTTGATATTCAGCTGTTTCAAAATTTGCCAGACTGGACGTTGTTGAAAAGTAATTTCCGGCATTGTGGATTCTAGTGTGGAATAGTAGATGATGCTTTCCTAATATACTCTTCAATTATCAGAAAGCTATATTTGCAACTTGTATGAGAACACATGCCAATGAAGTGTACGGAGTCTTCCACAGCTATCATGTTACCTTCACAGGAGTAATTACACTACATTTCTACTTATAACGATTCAATATATCCGATCGAGATGTACGCATTGGCGTGTTGCAATAATCCAAAACAACAACGACGTTGTTTGCTCACTCATATACATACAGCCATTAACTTATCTTAATTAGCCAACGTCTACTTGTCGACAGTATTTCTAATAAAATAGTGGTTATCTTAAATCGTGCCTACGCTCAATGGAATGCATCGAAATCATGGAATACTAAATGCATTCGTCTGCTTAATTATTGTCTTCGATCAGAACTAAATCAAATGCATTGGAATCGTAGTATTATATTTTAATGAAACGAATCCTTTTATGGTGGAAGAGAATATGATATTGACTTTTAGTAGTGGGTTAAATCGGAGGATGATTGATTTCGTGATATACAGTGGTCGAAGAAAGGAGTCTGGTAACTTCCGGTTGCTCAGATTCTATTACAAAAATGAAGAAAATTGGATTCTGGTTGGAGTTATTACTATCCGTGAACTGAGTTAACCAACGGTAGTTGGATTAAACAGATAATGAAGTTTGCTGGATTATTTTTCCAATCAAATAATGATGTTCATTCATCAATCATGAGTATCGTAGGTGCGGTACTCATATTTGGTGAAACAAACAAGAAAGAATTTAATAGAACTTGACTTTCAGTACTTTTTCCACGAGTAAAATATATCACATTTGATATAAATTTCACAAAATTTTTCGTTTTCTGTGAATGAATATCAGAACTCGGTCAACAGTACTAGTTGTCAACTAGTTTAGGATCCAATGGTATTTGGAGCAATCCATCGGTAGTGTTTTTGGATCAATAGTCAGTAATTTTGATATGTTGAAGAAGTTAAATAACTATTGTTAGGTTTCTGAGATAATGTATTGATTATTCAAGTGACATTTTTGTTATTTGACTGTATCATTGTATAGTTGTAGATTTGTTTGTCAAAATTCTTCAGTTCACTTGATAATGGTTCAAATAAAAATCTCAGTAGCAATCAGACAAAATTAATTTTTTATACCATATTCCACTATTACATTGATCATTTAACTCCACACAACAATATTCGAACCCAAGTGAAAATCGCTTTCATGATTTAGAAAAGATTAAACCCATATCTCACAACCAACCAGAACGATTTCACCAGTATCGCTTGTACTTCTTTGCTTCATTTCGAACCCATCTTGCAAAATATCATTGGTGACTTTGATAAAAAAACTACAGATCGAATCTGAGAATCCACATTTATTCATCACTCGCTAACCTTTTTTCCTGAATGGATTTTTTCATATGAATGCCTGAATAACGAAAAAAAAAGTTGCAGCATTTGAAATAGATAAAAATACCAAGAATCTCCTACTTTCCACAAGTTTCAGCATTCACAGTGGAAAATAGTTCATTTTTCTACAACCCAGCCAATAAATGATCAATTTGAAAACAGCTGAAACATTAATTATCAATAATTAATTTTGGAGCCATTGTAAGCCGATAGTGATTATAACCCATGTCGCATATGAATGAAAATCATTTATTTCAGCTTGGTTCTATTTTATGGATTTTTTTACATGCCTGTATTTCAGTTAATGAAGATTTACCAGCGGCAGCTCGTCAGAGGATGCAAGGGAGGCTTAGCCTCCCCATAAAATTTGAGACTAATCATCATAATAAATTAAAAGATATTGACAAATAATTATGATTTTTTTTTTCTAAAAATGCTTGATTATCATTACTTTACCATTAATTTTTAATATAAATATATAATATGCCCGAAAAAACACTATCACTCACTACGTAGTACGTACCACACTGTATCCTCCACTCAAACGCACCGCTCATGAACGAATAACGAATAAACCGTCAACCCGAAATAATAAATGCCATACGTTGCAAGGGAGCCAAGCCTCCGACCGGTTCAAAAAACACAGGCTCTACGAGACCGATCCAACCAGCGACATACGTCTCGATTTGTGATTTCATTTGCAGAAATTATAGCGTTAGAGGAGGCTAGCCTCCAGTTGGTCCCCGTTAGTGTACGACTGCGTTTGTTTTTTATTTAATTATTCGGACGGGATGCCGTGATGGACCAAGACTAAAAAATATTTCGGTAAATCGTTTTAGTGTTTCTTGATAATATTTGTTATTTGTGTATAAAACAGGCAGTATTGTATTGTATTTTGGGTAATATTTTCAATGTGTTTTTGAAATGTTTTCTTTCAATTTCAAGGTGTTTTCAGGTTTTCACTTTCCGGTAAGTTTTTTTTCACATTTATTATGGATAAGTTGGACGAAATTAAAAAATCTGACGATATAGTCGATTGGTTGCTGACAAATAATTTTAAGTCTTTATCTTATGATGATAAATATTACATTATTAAAACTCTGGGAAGGTCTCAACCAAATTTTATTTCAATTAAAGCGTCAGATAATCGACAAAATCGAGGATTTAATATTAGTTGGTACGATGAATGCGATTGGTTAACCGGCTGTATTAAACAAGAAAAACTTTTTTGTTGGCCTTGTGTTCAATTTTCCGTACAAACCGAATACCAAACGTGGTCTAAAATAGGATAATCCGATTTAAAAAAATCACCTTGTTCTACAGAAAGACATTTTAAATCTAAGGAGCATATATTTTCGTCTTGTAAATTAAAATTGTTCAGCAAACAAAATATAGCAACAGCTTCAGATACAGCTCAAAAAGAGGCCATAATTTCTTTTAATAATCAGGTTAGGAAAAATCGGTCGAATTTAAAAAGACTTATCGATATTACGATTCATTTGGGTTTCCAAGAATTAGCTTTTCGTGGACACGATGAAACCGAAGATTCGATCAATCGCGGCAATTACAAGGAACTTTCAATGTTATGGGGCAAATATGATTCACAATTTGGCACATTTTCAAACGGTAGCGTTTTTTCGGGAACCTCAAAAATCATCCAAAATGAGTTTATAGACAGTGTGGCATATATTATTAAGGGAAATATAAGCAAGGAGATTGAAAGTGTTTCTTTTTTTGCATGGGAATTCTCCTCAAAATGCTCTTGTTAGTTGTATCGTGACTCCGAATTGACTGTAAACTCCAGAAATCCATCGAAGGTTTTGAAAATGGGAAATGTTCCTCCTGACGAAAATCAAGTAGTTTTCATTAAAGAGCTCTAAAACAACGCATTTTAAACTATTATTTCAACCTTTTTCTTCAAAAAATTATTCAAATACTTAAAAAAGAGGAATGAAATAATGCATTTAGAGGGATTTGCTTTTATTTCACCATTTGGCAACATCGGTTATAGCTAATAAAGGACAATGAATCTGTTACCTGTATGAGACAAACAAAGATGACATATTTCAGAGGCGTGCTGTTCTGTTCACTTATGTTCCGAGTTCCGAGACATTCTGTGACATATGACATTTTGTGCACCTAACCTATCTTCCTCTAAATGAATAAATAACAAAACAACTGTTGTTTATGTAGCTTGTGGTGGCCCCAATCGTTGATTTATAATGATAATTTTCCTTTTTTAAAGTAGAATATCTAAGAACGTATAAATTATTTCAACTTGATATAGGCACTGTTGACAATATGTGAATTAGGAACAAATCCCTTTAAAAATTGTAACCCAACATTCGAAACAACAATTTTAATACTTTTCGAAGTGAATTTGAGAAACTCATGAATTAAACTCAATTTTATTTTGGCCGAACTTGCATGTGCTGTAATAACCCAAATTGAGGAACATTCCCCATTCTTTGAAACTCATCTTTGACTACAGTACAGTTGTTGATTCCTCCACTACTTAAAAAATATTCACCTAATCCATCCGTTTCGTCATAAAATTCTATTTTGGGGAGAGCAACTCTGTTGAATCAGTTCTACGGGTAGGGTTACAACTATTATTTCGATTAGTTTTGTGTTGCAAACTGCCTACACTACACCAGAATTAAAAAATTGTTCGAACTCTATCCAACCTTGAAACGTGGTGAAAGCTAATTTGAAATAAGTCAGAGTTATTCTAAAAATAAATTGGTTGATTTGTGAATAGCTTTCTGAACCTCTCAGTCGCGATTACATTCTCTTCCTATGACATAAAGCCTTCCTAACCCTCAGAAACGTTAGAGATTTCCTCACTCAATAATCAATAATCAAATATTATTATTTATGGAGTAGTTTTGTCGGAATAACTAAAGGAGTATCTTCATTTTTGGATGGGCAAATTTTTATGGGAACCAATATCATCAAAAGTAATTCTCTTGACCTGAAGATGGGTTCAAGTCCGAGTTTTAATACCACGATTAATTTCAGACATCACGACTGATTTTCGAGTACTCAATAATCCTTGATACTCAAAATTAACGACACTCATAAGTTACACGCTGGATCATTAGACACCTACGATTATAGGTGTTAAGGTATATAGGTATGGACACGAACTTGGGTATTCTTGATTTTAATTTCGTTGCTAGCAAATAACACGTCTTATCTCAGATGAGGTGTGCTTCTCATGCTATTAGTGAAGACATTAACGGCTGAACTCATCTTGAGGAGCCCTTATGAAAATGGCGATTGAAGCTTTGTAACAGTATTTGTTGAATATGGTGTTTGATTCAGGTCAAAGCATTCGGTAATTTGGGTAACGCGTTCTTCAGTGATACATTATAAAATTCATTTTCTTACTTCCAGGTTTCTAATCCAAAAAATTACCGCAGGGTGGAAAGTTTTCGCTCTATATCTAATCAAGAATCTACAGCCAACATTGACCTAGTTTGAATTTATCTGAATTCAAATCTCTAACTGGTCAGTTATGAACCAAACTTACTTGATTTCGACCGAATTGAAGTTAGAATTGGAAACAGATCTATGCTTCTGATGCAAAATTGAACTGTTGAATATCTCGGTATCACAGAAGATATTCATTTCAGGTGGTACGCTCACATCTGTAATAATGAAAAAAAAAGATTTTTTTTTAGTGAATTTACACATCATACACTTGTTCAAACACACATCAATTTCGGGGTGGGGTTACTAACAACTATCTGAAAGATCTCGAAACACTACGTTATACAATGAAATTCCAAATTAAATTAGGAATCTTAATTCGCAGTACCTATTCAAGAGAGAATCCAAGTAATGGATTAATATGGAAGAGATGAGAAGAAATGAGAACACTGTTTATTGAAATGTATCCACGTTCTAAAGTCGTATCAACTTGTGTATCATTTGGTATTTAATATATGTAGGAATATGTGTTAGGAATCACACGTTAAAAGGTAAGACCTCGTTAGTCCTTATCTCGTACAAGTTTCTCAACTTCTGAGAGTTGTCGTTCGTATGGGGGCGGCAGCTGATTAACGGAAAAACATATTTTAAACAGATATTATATATAAATAGATAAGTACTTTCTGATCATTCTCATATTGACTTCAATTTAAGAGCCACCTGTGGACAGCTCTTTCGGCTTATTGGGCATCGTCAGTACCGGGCAGGCGGTCCTCGATTGAAGACAAAATATGAAAAACCAGAAAAGTACTTGATGAGAATAGCTGCGTAAACCCAAGTGAAACATAAGAGGAACCACCTATTGGTGTGACACCCAAGTCAACTTGACAAGTTTTTTATGTCAGAGTTGGTGGTTTGACCAATCAACCGACAACTGCGGTAGCAGAAATTTGGGAAGCTAACCTGAAATGCCATCGGAAAACGAATCCCTATGTTTCAAGAAATGATATGAAATCGACAAAAGTTAATGTAGTCAAGCTGCTGGAAAATAATTCCATGAAAATCAAAAGATAAATAGATAGGTACTTTCTGATCATTCCCATATTGACTTCAATTCAAGAGCCAGCGGTAGACAGCTGTTTCAGCCTATTGGGCATCGTCAGTACCGGGCAGGCGGTCCTCGATTGAAGACAAAATGTGAAAAACCAAAAAAGTACTTGATAAAAATAGTCAACTTGGTAAGTTGACTTGGGTGTCACAGCAATAGGTGGTTCCACTTATGTTTCATTTGCGTTTACGCAGCAATTTTTATCAAACACTTTTCTGGTTTTTCACATCTTGTCTTCAATCGACGACCGCCTGCCCGGTACTGACGATGCCCAATAGGCTGAAACAGCTGAATACCGGTGGCTCTTAGATTGGAATCAATATGGGAATGATCAAAAAGTACTTATCTATTTTTTTTTTGATTTTCATGGAATTATTTTCCAGCAGCTTGACTGCATTAACCTTTCTATATATTCTATATATATATATATATATATATATATATATATATATATATATATATAAATATATATACATATATATTACAATGTAGGTTTTCACGGATGGTAGAATATGATGTGTTGTTTTTCCGGGTGTTCATTCGTTGTGTACTATTCAATAGTCGACGTTTCGCCATCATCTCAGATGGCATTATCAAGACGAGTTACTGCATCGCTTTGAGAAGTGTAAATTACACGAGAGGTGTAATTTACACTTCTCGAAGCGAAGCAGTAACTCGTCTTGATAATGCCATCTGAGAATAGTACACAACGGATGAACACCCGGAAAAACAACACAATATATATATATATATATATATATATATATATATATATATATATATATAGGTCTCCTAATTGAAATCACAAATGTGCGGTAGGCTCCTGTTGGTGACACCGTTCGTTTTGTGCTGTTTTTTCGTTTTTGACAACCAAGTGCTGTCCATCTCTGCACTTGGCTACACCGCGCTGATGAGGCCAATAGCCAGAAACATGTGTCCGCGGTTTGCCAATAATTTTTCTTGAGTGCTGTTCCGACTAATCCTTTCCTTTTTGAGTTAAATCATAGACACTCGATAACACCTCCTTCTATATATATATATATATATATATATATATATATATATATATATATATATATATATATATATATATATATATATACTGTATACACCTCAGCAACTTTGATGCTTTATAAAGCTCAGATCAGATCTTCTTTGGAGTATTGTTCTCATGTATGAAGTTCCTTCCCTAAGCATGCCTGAAGCTGCTGGATTCCATTAAAAAAAGAGCCATTCGCTTGATTGAAAACGCGAACGTCACTTGCAATCTTGATAGTCTGGACCATCGAAGAAAAGTTGGAGATTTGTCTTTCTTCTATGGATACTTTCACGGAAAATGTTCAAGTGACTTGGCCTATTTGATTCCACCTAGAGCGGTACTTAATATCAGAAATAGGCGACGGACTGTTGCTACTCATCTTTTTGAGGTTCAGCTCAGTATACCACGAGTGTTTGAGAACTCTTCCATTCGGAGAGCTGCGTTTATGTGGAATTAACTTTCTGAGAACGTTTTTCCAAATAAATTTAATCTACAGCGTTTAAAATCCAACGTTAATCGCCACTTCCGCGCAGGCACCGCTCTTAGAGCGCCTTTAAAAATTTTCTGTAGTTCTTGTGTTTTGTACTTGAAAAAACACTAGCGGGAATGCATAATTTTGTTATAAATCGGAAGTGTGCTTGGATTATTACGTTTTATAATTAGTAAATTAACATAAATATAATTAAACTATCGTATAGCTCAAAATTCATTACTCTTGGTAGTCTTTTCGATCCATGTAGGCGTTCAAATTATAAGTTTACCGAGGATCCGGTGTCTTTTGCTAGATTGATTAGGTCAATATTCAAGAAGTCGAAATCCGAGTTGAGTAGGTGTGGATTTGATATAGCGGATTGGAAGTATCTGAGTTATTCAAACTTTCGCTTATTGAATCAGCATATCCTGTCCGGTAAATAATTTTTTGTTGAGAAATAATAATAAGATAGAATGCTGAATGATTAAAAATGAATATCTGGTAAAAGGATAACTGAATTTGGAATTGGATTGAAGCAATTTATATGACAAAGTTATAGAAATTGGTTTTGCAAAATAGAAAAAGTACTGAGGTAGGTACGCCAAATAAAGCCTCCACTATTGGCAAATTACCGCAATATGCTACAATGTGTGAACCCAATAGAGCCATCTAGATGCAAATATTTACACTAAGTTCAGCAGAGATACCAAACGTGGCTTTTATACGTTCATTCGTTCACGTGCTTCCATGGTTATACATCTAATATAATTTTGAGGTTAGTATGCCATTCAAATATAATATGCTTATATGTGCGAAATTTTTTTAATCTGCATGTCATTGGTATACTTGATTGTTGTTTTTTCATAGAATATATATATATATATATATATATATATATATATATATATATATGTATATATATATATATATATATATATATATATATATATATATATATATATATATATATACAGTGTGACCCATTTAAAATGGAACCACCCCTGTAAAATGTGCATTTTTCAATCAATCTCAATTTTTTTTTATTGAAATATTAAGCATGAAAAACTGTATCTTGACACTAACTTTCACAATTTTAGTTTCATTTCCAAGGCACTCTATGGTTTTTTTTGTTTGTCAAAAACGGCAAAAGTTTATTAGGCAATTTTTGTTTTCAAATTTGACTACACCACTGGATTCGTAGTCGTTATAAATCAAAACTGTCAAATTTTCATTAAAAAATATTTGTTAACAACGAAGTTACAACAACTTCAATTTTGGAAACAAAGTATTTGTTTGTAATTTTTATTCAGATTATAGACATATTTGAGATCTGACAACACTGTCATCACCAAGTAGAACACCAGTGAATTTGTACAGTGAAAATCCGAAGTCAACAGCTCAATGCGTTCTACAGTTATAACTCCTGAAAATATGGTTATGTGAGAGATTTGTGGTGCAAGCGTTTTGTAATAAAAATCTGACTACGCCACTGGATTTGTGGATAATATTCCCTTGAAATCATTCATTTGAGTGTAGGTTACGAGAAGTGTATTCTAGAATAACAGAAAATTAAAAGTACATTTTCAAGTTACGCAGTAGTAGACCAAGTTCAGAGTCTCATGTCATGGGATCTCCCAATTGCGCTTTTACCAAATCTTGATAGAATCTTGGAGTATTAATGGTCATACTTGTAAGCTTTTTGGAAGTTTCCCAATAATAAATAATAGTACTTTTGTACTATTCTCGTAACCTACACTCAAATGAATGATTTTAAGGGAATATTATCCACAAATCCAGTGGCGTAGTCAGATTTTTATTACAAAACGCTTGCACCACAAATCTCTCACATAACCATATTTTCAGGAGTTATAACTGTAGAACGCATTGAGCTGTTGACTTCGGATTTTCACTGTACAAATTCACTGGTGTTCTACTTGGTGATGACAGTGTTGTCAGATCTCAAATATGTCTATAATCTGAATAAAAATTACAGACAAATACTTTGTTTCCAAAATTGAAGTTGTTGTAACTTCGTTGTTAACAAATATTTTTTAATGAAAATTTGACAGTTTTGATTTATAACGACTACGAATCCAGTGGTGTAGTCAAATTTGAAAACAAAAATTGCCTAATAAACTTTTGCCGTTTTTGACAAACAAAAAAAACCATAGAGTGCCTTGGAAATGAAACTAAAATTGTGAAAGTTAGTGTCAAGATACAGTTTTTCATGCTTAATATTTCAATAAAAAAAAATTGAGATTGATTGAAAAATGCACATTCTACAGGGGTGGTTCCATTTTAAATGGGTCACACTGTATATATATATATATATATATATATATATATATATATATATATATATATATATATATATATATATATATATATATATATATATATTTATATATATATATATATATATATATATATATTACCTTAGGTTTATTGAAACGTAAATAATTCTAATGTCCAAAAAACATTGGCCTTATTAGCAACACTGCAATAATACGGATGGGCCTTGTTAGGAGCACTAATTCGTTAATTCGTTTTGTAAGTTGGTAAACTTTGTTTCAGAGAGATTATTGAAAAGTTTAAGATGCCCAGAGGTTTATGGACTGAAGAACAAATGGCTTTGGCCTTGCAAGCAGTCAAAAATGGGATGTCAGTAAGAACAGCCGCCAAAGAATTCAATATTGCCGTCGAACATTAAGAAATCATTTGCTTAGTGGAAAAACGTAAAAGAAACTTGGCCGTCCTTCATGTTTAACACTTGAACAAGAATCTGAGTTGCGTGAAAGAATTTTTAGGCTAGCTGATGTTGGAATGCCCTAAACATCTACAGTGATAAGGCGTTCTGTCCATGAATATTGCCAACGAAACGGAATACCTGCACCTTTTACCGATAAGAGCATCGCTGGTCGAAAATACCTCAGACTTTTTCTAGGTCGGCATCCCGAAGTTGTTAGAAGAAAATCGCAATTCATGAATCCAGCTAGAGCCGCCAAATTAAACAAGTTCATGTCAATGACTATTTTGAAAAGCTACAAGAAGTTATGTTGAAGCTTGATATCCTGCAAAGCCCTCGACGCATTTTTAATATTGATGAGAAAGGTTGCTACCTAAATCTTCATAAATCACAACAGGTATATGCTGAGAATGTATCAATTGTCAGTTGTGGGAATGCTATAGGACAAATGATTCCAGCTATGATATTGTTCAAAGGAAAAAGAAAGAAGAATGAATGGCACGACAATCTACCTGCTGGGACAGTTATTGAGATGACAGAGAAAGGAAGTATGACCCCTCCTACTTTTATTAAGTGGGTACATCATTTTGCTAAGTACAAACTAGAAGGAAGAGTACTGCTAATTTTTGATGGAGCATCATCTCATTTGGATGCAGGTATGGTCGATGCAGCCGAGTCCCACGAAATTTCGCTCTTCTGCCTGCCAAGTAATTGCACACATGAATTACAACATATGGATGAGGCGGTGTTTAAAGATTTCGAATCTTACTGGGATGACGAAGTCATCACATACTGGACAAATAAACCAGAACGAACAATCAATAAATTTTCGTTTGGCCTTATTTTCTCAAAAGTGTGACCAAAAGCAACTGCACCATCGAATGTTATTTCAGGTTTTGGTACAACAGGAATATACCCGTATGATCCGAATATCATTCAGAAATAACAGAAAATAAATTAGATTCAGAAGATTCAACTATTCCATCATCTTCGACATCCGCAACAAATATCTCTATTGGCAGCTCCATTCCGGATAGAGAAAAGGAAAGAAAAACCCGGAAGGGGAAAAAACTGAAAAGAATTTTGATAGTTCTGACAATGAATTTTCAGTACATGACAGTTCAGAGGAGGACAATGTAATGTCAGTTAGTTTTAATGAAGTGTTAGTTATACCAGAATTTGAAACTAGAAAAAAACAGTCTGCTAGAAAGGAATCCCTTAATTATCGAGCACAGGAAGTCACAAAATCATTGTTTGATGAAGCTAGTTTGAATGGCCTTAAAAACCAACCAAGAAAAGGGAAAAACCTGGCCAATGGAAAAACTCTCAAAAAACAACTAAAAATTGGTATTGTTTTGCTGCAAAGAGGATGCTGTTAAAAATATGAAACTTTGCGACAACTGTAAACGATATATTCTTGAAGAGTGTGTAGGACTTTCGGCAGATGATAAAGACATAATTTTCATATGTTCAGACTGTTCGCAATAACTATTATAATTTTTTGAATTGAAGGGGTTATATTTTTAGGAGTGATCAATTTTTGGGAAAGGAAGTTTTTGGCTTTCTACTACTCCATCTTGATACAAAAAACAAGGATGAGGGAATCTTCCAAGGAAAGGAAGAAACCAATCAATTAAAATAAATAACATGGATGTGTAGATCATGCAAACTTCCAGTTTGTCTCTGAAAGTTACTTCTTTGCCTGATCTACACATCCATGTATAGAGTTACTTATTTTAAAATTGATTACTTCCTTCCTTCCCTTGGAAGATTCCCTCATTATTTTTTGTATCAAGATGGAGTAGTAGACAGACAAAAACTTTCTTTCCCAAAAATATTATTATTCATTATAAAATAAATGTGTTACCTGCTGTCACCCTTGATTTGATTTGATTAATTGTGGTATTTCAAAAGTGGGCCTTATTAGGTACATAGTATGGGCCTTATAAAGAACATAGTGTTCCTAATTAGGCCCAGAAGCAACTGTTTTTAAAAGACGTGAAAATAACAACTTATAATAGATTTGACAAAATTTAGCATTTTTATATCAAATTTAAATATGTAAATTATCTTCTTTTTCATTTTGAGAGTTCTATCATGGGTTAATTACCTAAAAAATAACCAACAAATATTAAGTGGGCCTTATTTGGTACACTTACCTTAGTGTCAAATTTGTGATTCATTACTTTTCAATTTATATATTTATCATTGTTTTTTTCCACTCAACATCGATACTTTCTGAATATTTCATCGGACCTTCTGTGAAATTTTCAACAGGTTGACATTTTTTACTCTTGATGTTTTTATGCATTTTCTTCAATTTTTCCATCTATACATCTAACCAAATTCTACGCAGCCGAAGCCGCGGGCAACAAGTAGTTCATTAGTTCAACAAGTAGTTAATAGCCTATTGAATTGACAGACTGACATATTTCCTAGTTGTATGATCTTCTGAGGAATCGGAAGAAGTTTTTGTCAAGAATATGTTGTAAGTATTAAAAAAAAGTTGGAGTTATTTTTTAGACCTTGCAATTTATAATTTTGTCACTTCTTAGTCAGTCGGGCATTGATATATACTAGAAGTGAATACCGAGACTAACTGTGAAACTTACGTTTCCCTTGATTAACTAACTACGCTAATTCATCATCAGTCGCTACTAACGATTCACGACTTTCTCAAATCAATTTGTACTGAAACTCAAATAAGCCAATGAATTTTTTGTAACACCCTGACAAATTTGTCTTCTGTAGCGGGATTATGATAATTTGTCAAGTGTGTACGTCTTCTTGTAATTAGTGTTAGCTGAATACATTCTGAAGAAATAGCCATTTTACACCGTTATGCAATTTTATCACGGTCCGCTATTGACGTTTCAGTTCTATAAATAATGCTTACCTTACCCTAATGTTTTTATCGTTAGCGAAGTTGATTGGGATTTTCTGCACGATTTGGCAAACGAGATTTATTCTATGCATAGCTGAATGTTCGTAATGTCGGTTATTAACTTTGGTCGTTTGGAATGGTTTTGTTTCGATGTAGATGGAGTAGATTGTTCATGACATATTTTTTCTGAAGTATTTCTTGAGTGTGAAAAAATCCACATAGTTACAAATGCATATTTTTTCCTTCGCTCAAATACGTCTCATTGAACCGTATCCGCGGTTTGCCAATATTTTTTCTTGAGTGCTGTTCCGAATAATCCTTTCATTTTTATATAAAGCAAAGATATCGATAACACCTCCTTCTTTAATATTTATTTTCTGGACTTTGAAAGTCACGCAGGTAGCTGTAGCTGCTTCATTGGTGATGTTAGGATATCCTAAAAATTCTAGTTCTCCTAATTGAAACCACAAATGTGCGGTAGGCTCCTGTTGGTGACTCCGTTCCTTTGTACTGTTTTCCTGTTTTTTGTCAACCAAGTGTTTGTTACCCATCTCTGCACTTGGCTACACCTCGGTGAGGCAATAGCCAGAAACACGTGTCCGCGGTTTGCCAATAATTTTTCTTGAGTGCAGTTTCAACTAATCTTGTGAATCAAGATAGGGATTCCTCACGGACTGAGGAAAAACCAAAGTGATATTCTTGATGAAGAAACAAGCTCAGCATAATTTGCCTTGAGAGTCAAACAATGAGGTTCGTTGTGATACACTGTTTGGCACCTTTGATGTATTAATGAATATTACTGGAGTTTTTTCACAACACCAAACCGTTATTTCAACACCTCGATATGTGTTTCGATGACCAAGTGATCATTTTCAAGTGATCTTCCTCTAGATTTAGTTTGATCTTTCTCTTGAATCACGAAACACGTGTCGATGTGTTAAAATAACGGTTTGGTGTTGGGAAAAACCTCTAGTAATATTCAATGAGGTACGTAATGAATATACTTTTGTTTTTGGCGACTTGTTCACTGGAAACTACTCATTCAAGGTCCTCTTTAGTGAAGCTTTTAGCTGATTTTATGACAGATGTAGTCCCATTCAAATAGAGGAACAATTTCAGTGTTATTTATTGAAAGGCTCAAAACTAGAAGAAGAAAAAAGAATAAAATTATCTGCAATCAATCTGACATGTATTTTTCTTGACCTTGGTGATATTTTCAGGGCAGTGGAATAAAGTTTATTAGAATTATGATTTAACTTAATTTCTTACCATCAATACTTTCGAGTTTCTGAGCTATTAGACTTTGTCTGAAACTCAGAAATATATTCATCAAAAAAAGCAAAAAGTAATTTTTTCTGGAACATGAAAAAATAATTAAATTATTTTGACAAAGAAAAATCATTATATGACTATTTTTTCATTCATTTCGATATTTAACGATTCGAACTGAGGTTTTATCACTTTGTTTTCAATGTTGAGGTTTGATAGCCATTTGCTTGGGGTTAGTTGTTTGTTCAACTCATTTAAACAAGCGCTTTGTGAAGGTTGCTTAGAATGCAACTGTAGAATTTTAGATCTTCACTGCATTTGACCCGTGCTGGAAATCGTACGTTACAAGAAGAAACCTCGTTAATCTTTAGATCGTACATAATTTGACTTCTCAGGGCTGTCCTTCCTAAAGCATATGTGTAACGGTAATACATATTTCTACAGAATTTTTCAACAAATATTATTCATTCTCAAACTTTGAATACACCTTGATAATCCACTGAAAATCAAAATAGGTTTTGATGACAGTAATAATTTCACTTTCAGGTGATCTTATAGTAACTGAACACGAAAAATAATCTCAAGTCTATTGAATTACATCGATATGAACCAAAAAAAAACGTAATTCTCTTCTGATTTTCAATTTGTAATGACTCTTCTGTCATCTGAAAGCGGCTTTTATCAAAACGACTCACTCTCTTGCTTTCAAAAGTTAATGGCCAATAAAATTACTAACTAATTAGTATGTGTACGAACGAAGCGTCGATGATTTATCGGAAGAAACCACGCTATATTCTTGCTTATGGATATAAAAATAATAGGTACCTACTTTAGCAGTGGAGAATGAAATTTCAATAAACATCAACATGCGAAAAAAAAAAGCGAACTAGTTTATTCCTTTTTGTGATGGAATAGGCCGATACATGATGAAAATCCGTGATAAGTGTTGTTAATACCTTTCATATTGAGAATTTGGTGTAGATAGTTGTTTCAAGTCCCTTTCAAAATATATCTGAATTTTGATCTCTAGATGTAGGTTTTTTCCATTGAACATACTATCTTTTATGTGGGACTTTCACTAAATACTTCATTAAACAGGCAATGAATATGCCTAAAGGAGTATTCATATACTTGAAACACATGCTGCGATTCGTTCAACTTTGGTGAATATCTCACAATGTATCGAATGTATCGAATAAATTTGACTGATATGGACAATGTAGAATTCATCAATTTTAATATGGAGAATACATTATATTATTATATTCCAAATAATTATTAGCGAAAAGCGTTCGAAAATACAAATGTTTGTGAAAATAGTATCATTAACTTTCATTAAGTAATGGTAAGTTAATTCATTATTATACAGGGTGTAACATAAGTACATTAAAATATTCAAGTGACGTATTTCTGAGACAGTTAAAAAATCCATATGAACTCGTGTCCGGAAATGCTTAGTTTCGGAGATAGAGGGTGTTGAAAAAGATTTTATTTGTTCGTTTTTTAAAAATTACTTCTGCAAAACTTACGTTATTTGTACGTAACTTGGTACCTACCAGGAGTTGGCCCAACTATTTTGACAGTGAATTTCTGGCACTTTTCAAAAAAAAACCTAACTAACGCACCTTTTTTAACTAGAAAAGGAAAACTTCCACAACAACGCTGGAGGTGATTAGCTCCAAGGCGCTAAGTGAGAACGTTACAAAAACTGAATATGTGGTGGATATCGTTAAAATGAACAACTTTTTTCTTCAAAATATTCATCGGAAAATTATTCGTTTCCGAGATACAAACTGTCGAAATTTTTGTAAACATGGTTAGTTTTTGTAATAAGGTTTTTGCAATTTCAGTTATTTGTATCTCGAAAACGAATGATTTTTTGAAGAACATTTTATAGGAAATGGTTGTTTATTTTGAAGACATCCACCACATACTCAGTTTTTGTAATGTTAACAGCAACTTCACTTAGCGCCCTACAAGCTAATAATATGCATCGATATAGAAAATTGTACTGTCAAAAAGTTAGGGCAATCAGAAATGAATGATAACAGCGTATGCAGCGCTCTCTAGATATTACATGAAAATTAATACAAAATTATGATTTCCAACATCAAAAAACCCCGGCTAACAAATTTTGTGCAAATAACTTGGAAGTATTCTTATATTACACCCTGTATGATAGATATACCTTCAAAATTTTATTTTTAATAAAAGAATGAAATTAAAAAATCATCATAATTATATATTGAAAAACAATTCGATCCTATAGTTTTTCATTTATCGACATACGTTGATTTTTGAAGAACTTTTTCAGTGGATTTTTGTTAGGCAAATGAGTTTTGAGTTCTTTAGTATCTCTCATTTCGAGAGGAATTTTTATTGAATAGTTTTATTCATATATGTCCCCTACTTCCTAGCAAATGTTTTGGTATTTCAATAAATCTATTGTTGTGATTTCTACCCGATATTTGAAAGATATTTTCTCTCATATAATGTATCAAGTTGCTATATAAAATGATTATTATCTTCTTCCCGTCCGACAGTGGTGAAACGAGAGATTTCCGAATAGATTGATTGGAAGAAGGGGATCAGTTGAATGGCCTCCGAGATCACCGGATTCAAAACCCTAAGATTTTTTTTGGGGTATCTCAAATCTGTTTTCATAAAACACAACCTTCGGATATTGAAGAACTGGAAAAACGAAATATAATTTTCTTGACAATTTCCACTATACTCGTGATAATAAAAAATATTTTGCAATCAAATTTAAAGAAAAATTAAAGGATGAAAAGCTGAAAATAGAGGCGAAAAATAAATGACAACTCCTGCATTCTTTTCGAAATGGGAAAATGAGGAAATAATAATTCAAACTGAGGATGTTTCTCAAATTCTACT
Source organism: Leptinotarsa decemlineata (assembly GCF_025532065.1). Taxonomy (NCBI): domain Eukaryota; kingdom Metazoa; phylum Arthropoda; class Insecta; order Coleoptera; family Chrysomelidae; genus Leptinotarsa; species Leptinotarsa decemlineata. Next base: position 21,668,951 of record NW_027412702.1, read on the forward strand.
CATTTTGTCATTCACCAATAACTATAAGAGTGAAATCAGTACCTTTATTGTTCATTAGAATCGTGGACTATTGTGTATAATCATTGAACGACCCATTGTTTTTGACTATCTTATTTTCGAACATAATATGAAACTTCTCCATTCTTCTGGTAATGAAAAAATGCAGCAAAAATAATTAAAACTATGGGTGTTTTTCAAATTGCACTCGTTTTCTCGTTCACCAATACCTATTCCAGTGAAATGAGTACCTTTGTTGTTCATTAGAATCGTAGACCGCACCAAGGTAATAGTAGAAGCTCATGAACCACCTGTATTAGGTCATCCAGGCGTTTATAAAACATTTACGGGGGTTACTGAACGTTATTTTTGGCCAAAGATACGTAGCGATATCACAAAGTTTGTTCGTCATTGCTATATTTATTCTGCCTACAAACCATCCCAAGATCGCCCCGCAGACAAAATGGTCTCTTATCCAAAAGTTGATAAGCCTTGGAAGAGGATCTTGACGGACTTGGTTGGTCAATACAAGTATTGAGACACGTGCTCACATCTTATTACGCCTGTGAGGAGTTTCATGCACAAATTATGCAGTTTTTGAAGTCTCTGCCTGTCAGATTCGAAGAATCCCAAGTGAAATTTTGTTTTTTTTTTAAAGACTTTTAGATAAATGAAAGTGAACAAGAAAGGTGGACCTTACAAGAAACCAATATGGATTTTATTTCTGTCACTTCTTCTATCTCTACTTCAACGAATGAAGTCATAAAGGAAATACTATTAGCATTCTCTCTTTCCAGTGCTCAGTTTTTCGATAATCGACCTCTAAATATTAATTGACACTTCATTCCTCACATTTATAGGTCAGTTGCCGTTAGAAATGAATTTTTTCAAATAAATTCCTCATACCATGGAACGTATCGATTTGATCCTTGTGCAGTGATAAGTTCAATTTGTGATTGATTACATTTCTTATACCATTCCTCATATGTGGATGATTTGGAAGTATAATTCGTGCCGCAGATATAATTGACATTTTCCGTGATTAGCGGATGTAGTTCCATTACTTTTTTCCCAATAATGATAATCAAGCTTGCCTATAATTTCCTCGTGATGAGCCTCGTGCCAACGGCTATAGGAGATATTAAAAAACTCAATGAATGCTAATAGATTGGGATATTAACAAACTGGTTTGATAGCTATCGCGTAGAGAGATACACTTTCTTGTTCTTTCTTATATTTCATTATATATGAACAGGTTGGTATACTTTCATCATTATCAATTGATTTTCGGAAAAAAAATCCTTTCATGCTGATGAATTGATGATTTCTTGAATATTATCAAAATTTCCACACTGAGCGTTTTCAAAACCCACCAAATTTCACTTGTAAAATAGCTCATCAAAGAAACATAAATATATTCCCTCTGACAGATGTTGAAAAATTTCTGAATTCACCGATGCGGTGACTCATAACGTCGAAAGGAGGAGTAAATATGGAAAGGAAACAGTTTTTTTCAAGGACAAAACATAAGCACTACAGGAAAATCCTTGAGATACTCTGAGAGAGGTGCCGGTACGAAAGTAACAATCCACATTGGATTTGAATTGCTGGAGATTACGTTCAGTTGGAAAAACATTCTTAAAGAGTTCATTTCACATGAACGCAGTCCTCCAAATGAGAGAGTTTTTGAACAGTAACGTTCGAGGTGTACTGAGTTAAACCTCAAAATGATGAGCAGCCTCAGTCAATCGCCTATTTCTGATATATTAATAATAATAATAATCTTTATTCAATTTCCACAAAACAAAGAAGTGTCTCACAAAAAAATAAAGTGAATAAAGCCGATGAGCGATAAGTGCTATTGCACTTGTTTCGCCATACGATACCTAAAAATACGGCTAACAATAACATACATATACAAGTATTGAACAATAGAAAAAAATGAATAGATAAATAATATATAGTCTATAAAATAATAATAATAATCAGAATAATTATAAAGTTCCTCCTTATTTATGTGAGTAATGATATAAGTAACTCTATTCAATAGTGATATAAAAGTGTTATCTTACGAAACATACAGATGAAGGTAATGAGCGATATATGTTGTTGCACTTGTTTCTCATTAAAATGTAATAATGTTATGAAAGGAATGCGAATGATATAATAGTTACGCAGAAAGAATAAACAATGTAAAAGTAAAAACATAAAGTCGTATCAATGAGGATGATAATGAAGGATTCAGGTTCAGGATTTGTTTAGCTACTTGGTTCACTTAGTGATCGAAACACGGGTCGAGGTGTTGAAATAACGGTTTGGTGTTGGAAGAACTTCAGTAATATTCATTACTATACCGAAAGTTCCAAACAGTGTATTACAAGCATTTGATAACCATATTGGGTTAGTTGTGGAAAAATATGTAATCCACCATTTTGTAGCTGCGGCCATCCTGAATTTGCACCTTTTTCAAAGTGTACAACTATTCTACTAGTCAAGTTTTGTCATTTGATACCCATATTGAGGTAGTTGTGAAAAAAATGTAATCCGCCATTTTGTATCTGCGGCCATCTTGGAATTTTCAATGATACATAATTCATTTATTTGTATTTTCATCAAAACCAAATGTGGTGTGGAACAAATTTCAGATCAATCTGTCAACAGGTAGAGAGTCAAACTTCAATTATTAAATTTGAACCAAACAAATATAAAAACAGGACAAGCTAAATGAAACCGTTTAGTCAAAAATATCTGTAAATCTATGGCATTATGAAAGTGTTGACCCAATGAATTTTTTTATTACTTCAACGAAAACAATTTGCCATCTCACCCGGTATAAAAATCTTCCCAAATTAATTCTATTGATATTATCATCTTTCACTGTACATATACGGTGTACAAAGGAGAGTGTAATTAGATGAGAAACGGCACATACAAGAAGCGTTTCCTGCAAGTGGGACGTTGATCTGAATGCTTATCAAATAACGACCAGTTTCTCAGTTTTGGGAAGACGGAATGGTGAGCTATCAACAATCTTGCGAGAAGACGTCTTAATCATGACGTGTCCGGGATGTTTGCCTTTTTAAGTTTTTTAAACGGCTCACGAAAGAGCTTTTAGATAAATATCAGAAGTTCGCAATTGTATGTTATTACGAAAAAAACGGCATTTTAAATTAAGGAAGAACCTCCGTTTCACCTGTCAGTACTCGTTAAAATGCAAAAGTTGGACCTTTTTACCGTTTTATTGTAATATATCGATTTCCGTGAATTCACTGTTTTGGAAATGTTTCTACAATGTATCGTTTCAGATATCTACGAGAGTCATCCAGATAATAAGAATTGATAAATTACGGTTAGTTGTGTGATTATTACAATGAAATTTCCATCTCAGAAAATTCAGTTCAAGTATTAGCCTTAGCGACATTTTTCTCTACTAGAGAATAAATATTAATTTTATTTCTTCCGAGCTCAAATAGGGTTTGTTCACTTTTTTAAGGAAAAACACAAGCACTACAGGAAAATCCTTAAGACGCTATCAGAGCGCTGCCTGTGCGACAGTAGCGATTCACATTGGATTTGAATCGCTGGAGATTCGTTCTCAAGAAGTTTATTCCACAAAAACGCAGTTCTCCAGATGAAAGAGTTCTTGAACTGTCAAGTTCAAGGTGTACTGATTTGAACCTCAAACCGATGGGCAGCCACAGTCCATCGTTATTTCAGATACGTACCGCTCTTGGTGGAATCAAATGTGTCAGGTCACTTGGACACCTCCAGTGAAAGTTTCTATAGAAGAGAGAAAAATATCCAACCTTTCTTCGATGTTCCAGACTATCAAGGTTGAAAGTGATGGAATCCAGCAGCTTCAGAGTATGTTTGGAGGCGGAGCTCCATACATGAGAACAATACTCCAAAGAAGGTCTGATCTGAGCTTTATAAGGCATCGAAAGTTGCCAAGGTCTGTTTAAAAAAATCTGTTTAAAATCTGTTTTTTCGTTGATCAGCTGTCGCCCCAATACAAACGACAACCTCAAAACAATAACGAACGAAATATACTAGTATTATTGTGAAAAAAGAATGGACGCTTTGGGCCATATTTTTTGTATATCAAGCGCCCGTCGCTATTGAGCTTATTTGAAAAAAATATTTTTAAATTCTTAGTTCGATATTTTTCGAAACCGTGTTTTTTAGTTTTTTAAAGTATATTTATTTTTCATTTTTCAGTTTCGTAGGCTATGGAAGCGTGTTTTTTAATCTTTTTAACCTTTCATTACTCGCGCCAAATTATTGTACTTAGTAACTCGCGCATGGTCCAGCAGACCGGCTAGTAAATTATGATATTTCTAAGTGTAATTGATAAGTTGAGAACAATTCTATAATTATCATATGATTTTGGGGCAGGATAAAAGATAATTCAAAGATATTTTTACGAAAGGAATATATTAAGCACAAAAACAGAAGTGAAAAGTTTCACTGTACTTGAAAGAAAAAATCAACCTGAATTTTCATAACATACTTCACACATTGGTCTTATATGTTCTAAACACAAATATTTTGAACAGTTATGACAGAGATATTTGGTTTTTCTGTTTTTCTTCCAATTACAGTCAGCACAGCGGCCCACGGTTCCCGGGGTTCTTATTTGAGCTTCGGCTGCAGCTGGTAAACCACACACTTCTCGTAATCTGCTTCTTATGGTCCTTGGCAAATTGGCAGAAACTGCTCTTTCTTTTTGATAGTCGTAGAGGAGGGCCATGGAAAGATTTGGAAGAAATTCCTTTCTGAGTGTTTTTGAATCGTGATGGTTTTCATTATAAACAACGAACGCATTTATACCAGTTACATTTAGCACGCTGTAAAAGGGGACCATTGGCCGTCTTCTGGTGCCACGAGCACAATCGTATTGAGTACACAATTTATCCACCATGTCTACCCCCGCCTTTGGTGCGATTATAAGTCATAATAATTTCTGGCTTATTCGTACGACAATCAATGTCATCTCCAAAATGCATTGTTGAAATGAGTAGCATATTTTTACTTTTCTTTGGAAAGAATGAAACCAGTGTTGTATTATGAGAGAAGCCAAACATTGATGAACCGCTAGGTCGGCCAGTATTTTGTACAAATTCCAACGAAAGCTGCCTCTTGTTTTTCCGGATTGTCCCTAAGAGGGTTAGTTCATTTTCTTTCAGACCTTCTGCAAGTTCCATACTGGTGAACCAGTTATCTGTTGTAACGTTTCTGTTGGTACCATTGATATGTTGAGAAAGCCTTTCTACTACTGATTTAGCAGTGTTCTCTGTTCGAAATGTGAGTAACACTTTTTTTGATTATCGTTGAATTTCTCAAACAAAATTCGGATCGGAGCCAATTTATCAATTTGTACTCTCTCTTCTCTTGTATGTATATCATCGAAACGAAGGCATCTCATTAGGAATTGGAATCGTATTCTGTTCATTCCAAGATGAAATGCTTCCACTTCACTACCATCCGTTCTCCAAAGATCGCCTAGATTCATATGGTTAGATTTTCTTACTCCTGCATGATATAGGATTCCAATCAGCGCCTTTCTTTCTATGAGATTAGCACTCCTAACATCCCTTTCTCAGAAAAATTTTTGGGAAATGCTATTTATTTTTATATTGGTGCAGTCCACAATGATATTCAGCATTTCTTCCTCAAACAAGCATAGCCATATATCGAGAGGAGACTCGTAATACAATATTTGAACTACGAGTTCTTAGATTTTTTTGGGGGGCATGCTTTTTCCACATTGTTATCTTGTCTTTTCCTATGAATACTGGTTCTCTGGTAACAGCAACAGGTGTATCTCCACCATCCTCAAACTCTTGCCCCGTGTCACTACTTTCCAATCTTTGCTCTGTATTATCTATTTCGCCTTGTTCATCGTCATCATCACCCTCATAATCTCCATCACTTTCCACTTCCTCGAACAACCTCAAAAGACTTTCCTGATCCTTTTCGTAGTCCATATCTATAATAAAAAAAGTTGATTATATAGTTTTATAACATGTTTTAGGGCACGCGTCGATTTATGAAACTGGCGGTAGCGTAACGCTAGTTTTCTGAAGTATATTATACTTTCTTTCTTTTTATTCCATCGGCAAGTTGGCAGCAAGCAAGTCACTTGTTTACTCGCACCCGGTCTATTGCACCGTGTTGGGATAGCACTTCTGAGAAACACTACATATCAAACTGATAATTGACGAGTCATCCTGATTTCATCCAGGTTTGGAGACCAGCTCCCCTACCCTTTTGGCTGATTATTGGCCTTGAGAGGGACCAATGGGTACACAACTGATAGATGACGGCATGAAGTCCTTAGACATCAGTGCCGCCCTTCACGGGATACCTCTTCCTGGCTGGGGTGGGATGGATGAAAAAGTTATTCATCCTTTAACGAAGGACATGAGGGTCTCATTCGACAGAGTGTCGGGGCCTTCTATATCGGGAGGGGTCGTCTACACCATAATCTGTGGCTTCCCTAACTAACGGGTTTTCATGAGTTTCCGTTTTTTCGAAAACTCTCTCATTCCTCGACTGAATGGACTGCCGAATGGAAGGCAGCTGCAAATATCTGCGGATGGCTTCATTCCGCACGAACCAAAGAGCATTCACAATCATCCTAATTGACTTATTTTGCAACCTTTCCAAATTGGAAATGTTGGACGGAGCCGCTTGTCCCTAGACGCCTGAAGCGTACATGATGACAGGCTTGAACATCGTGTTGTAGATCGTGATTTTGTACTTTAAGCTCATTTTTGACTTTCTATTGATCAGAGGGTACAGACTAGCTATCCGACCCTCGACCTTAGATTTGACGTACATAATGTGCGGGTTCCAAGTGAGCCTATGGTCTATTAAAAGGCCGAGGTACTTTACCCGCGCCTGACAGTCAATCTCCCTTCCAGAGATTCTCACTTTCCTGGCCGGAGAAGATAGTAATCTTCCCATGGTTATCGCCTGAGTCTTTTCCGGATTTACTCGGATCTTCCAATCGAGGTACCAGCGCTCGAGGTCGTCCAATGCGCGTTGCATGTAGACGACGCCGAGCTCTCGCCCCATGGAAGATGAGAGAAGAGCCGTGTCATCGGCGTACAGGGATATCTTCACTCTTTCGGACCTAGGCAGGTCGCTGGTATAGAGCGAATACAGCGTCGGAGAGAGCACGGCCCCCTGTGGCACTCCAGCGAGGATCTCTCTGTTGTCAGACAGAGAGCCCTCTACTCTGACCTGAAAAGTTCTGCCTTTCAGGAAAGACCCGATCCATCGGATCAGGCCCCGAGGTAGGTCGAGCGCGTTTAGCTTGTGTAGAAGGCCTTCGTACCATTCAACTGATAATTGATGGCGATGTTAGCTGAAGAAGTACTGGAATGGTACATGGAGGGGGGACGATGCACCGCTGCGAATATCGAAATTACGCAGGAAAGAATTTTGGGCCGGTCCGATACACCGTGCGCGAGTAATGGAAGCTTAAACTATATTTATTTCATGTTGATCTCATACCATATAGTAACGACTACATTCATCAAAGTCTGTCATTCTTTGTGTCTCTTGAGTTGTGAATATAATCCCTCACTTGATTTTTTTTTCAAAAAATATTTAAAATTCAACTACATGCTGGAAATATATTGTATGAAATTCCTTCATGCAAAAACACGAACAAACATTCTACCCAAGGAAATTAATTTATTCCATCACACTGGCAAGTATCCCTCTTTTGTTTACTCGCAAACGTCGACTGTACTTGAGCCTACTCCGTACATGTACTACATAAATCATCCCATTGTCGCTATAAATGAGACAAATTGACCGTCACTAGAATCGAATAGTAACATCGAAGTTATGTAATTAATATTAATCTATGGTAAAATATCCCCTCGTTACACACCAGGAAAGGAAACACGTGCAGAAAATTAATTTCATAATATTCCCAGCACCGTTTTCACATTTTTGACACGAATATATGCGGCTGAATAATGTCTCATGTACTCGCAGCATCCACGAGTATCCGCGATCATCTTCGTTGTTAAAAATCGTTATTGATGATGCTGCGTTACTCTGTACGTTGGGTATTTGTAATAGACATCCTCTTAAAAGTGTCTTATTTGGAATCTAGGGTAATTTAACACCTGTGTGTATAATCAGCTAATGGGCAATAAGATGGTAGCTGAATGTAGAAAATATTAACTGGCGCTTTACAATTCTTGGATATTTTTCACCAGTTCATATTTGTTCTGTCGCTATAAAGACGAGGCTTATTATGTTTGAATGAGTGAACTTCTATTCAGACAAATTGATTCATTAATATGATGAAAAGATTCATAATTCAATCATTCTGTTCATCCTGCGTTTCTTCGATATTCGCGAAAGTCGCATAAGGTCTTTATCCGAAAGGTCATACTCGTGTCAAGTAGGTCAATGAATATTGAGTATAGATTCCAGGATCCTGAGTAGATCTAAATGAGTTAGAACGATTCAGTTTTGTGAATGGTATCAAAAATGAAAAAAGTCAAATTCAATTTTGGAGTTGTACTACAGACCTTCGCATTGGTTCGGTCAATGTCACTGAGATGATAGGAATTATATTAACAAAAACACAGTTTTTGCCAATATATTGAGTTTTTGTAATCCAAATTTGATAATTCTCCAGCTTTAAAGATTTTTCTCTAGTATCGACCAAGTCCATCCAAGAGTCAATAATAGTTTTCATTTCAATATCTACCAGAAAAACACGTTCACAGATTGTACAATTAATTCCCTTTGACTCTTTCAGTTCACTCTCACATAAGTTATTCGCGTTTAGGTCGATGGTACAAAGAGCTTTTGCAATCCCTCCACCTGAAAAGAATCTCCAAGATGCACTTGAAATAATCTACAGGAACCACTTTCTCCAATAGAAAAGATAATAATAGGTAATACTCACTCATAAGTAAATCATATCCAAACTGCAGAGAACACAATATAGTTAAGTATAGTAGCATAAACTACTCAGGTAAACTTTCAAAAAATATTCAAAATTACTTTTCTAAATACAAAATAACAACAGATTTCATAAGTAATAATAATTTAATTGAAAACCATAAATATATACCCCTAAACGAGCAACTTGATTTATGTAGGTCTCCAGTCTTGAATCTATAAGTTAAACAACCCCTTTAATCTTCAGTGTTGAATTTTAAAGTTGGCACCCCGGTTCGTTTAACTCTTGTCCTTCCATTTTACCTTAACACTCCCGATATAAATCGAGTTTTCAAATTTCACATTTTAGTTTTATACTTGATGATGGGGTTAAACCCGAAATTGGCCGTCTAAATGAAATTAACTATTTGTTTGAAGGTGGTTGACAATATTTCGTGGTGTATTTCATCAGTTAGGACTTCCATTGTCTAATATAATATAAATTGATTTGATAACCCTGAAAAAAATCAAAAAGATTAACCGAAAATAACAATTTTATTAAACAAAACACTGAAATTACAAACATGCAACAACAACCAAACAAATAAAAATTGAAATATTAATAAAAGCTGAAAAAATTAAAAATATTAACAAAAAATTTAATAATAAAAATTAAAAGATTTAAAACCAAGTTATGTCACAACGTTTCGATTGTTAGTATCCACAATCGTCTTCGGGTGATAACTGGACTTATTCCTCCGAGATCTGACTATTTATAGGTCATTCGAGTGCTTTCACCTATCCCCTCTTCCCTCTTGCCGCTTCATTGGTGGCGGGAGATGACCGTTTGGCGGGGTTTGGCGGGAGATGGTCGTTTTTCGCTTGATTAGAGGTTTCCATGTGTTACGTATATCTACGCTAGCTTGACTAAATGCGTTGTTGGTCAACATATACGCGGCTTCTTTGAATTTTCTCCCAAACCAGTGTTCCTCTTTGTGGATGATTTCAGCTTGAGCCCACTTGATGTTGTGTTGATGAGTCCAAACATGCTCTGCTATTCCGGGTTTGCTGGTTTCTCCTCGCTGTGTGTGTTTCTTGTGCTCAGCAATGCGAACTTTTTGATTTTTTTCAGGGTTATCAAATCAATTTATATTATATTAGACAATGGAAGTCCGAACTGATGAAATTAACTAGTGGTGACTAGTCGAAAGTATTTTTATTCATTTCATTAAAGTGATCATGAATCACCACAAAATGAACAAATCATCTATCACACATGATACATCACATTCGTTGTTCCATAATGTTCTCATAATGTTTACTTTTCAGTTTCAATTATTATAAAATCAAATTTTAAAATTGTTAATTTCAACTAATCGTAGAGTCATCAGGATATTTTGACAACATTCTTTTTCATTATAGTTCTGCCAGGTAAGAGCACGAGATCCTAGGATCACAAAACATCATAGAACAGTAAAATCGCAAAATCATAAAGAGCATACGATCACAAAAAACATAAGAACCAATGAAAGTATAAGAACAACGAATAGCATGAAAACGGCAACGAATTGAATACATCGGACACAAGGGATCTCCTTTTTGTGTCTTGTACGTGTCTGCACTTTTTTTAGGACAAAACACGAGCAAAACAGTAAAATCCTTGGGGCGCTTGAGAGCGATGCCTATGCGAAAGTATCGATTCACATTGTATTTGAATCGCTATAAAATATATGTCTGAGTTCGCTACGGCTGAAGACTGCCTGAATCTTGGATCTCATGAACCAGAGGAGTGTAAAACAATAGCCTTGGGTTTCCTTGGTAGTTTTTGGGAATGGAATTTCGATCTGAAATTGCAAGGTTCAGTGCATTCAACTCTAGAGTAAGACCTTGTAGGTATTTTGTTATCATTCTTATCTTTGGAAAGAGTAGAAAATTTCAGTACATTGACACTCCGATTTTTTTATACAGTGACCATTTATATTCAATATTCACTGAGTATTTTTGTTAATTAATACATTTTATTTAATACAAAACCCTATTCAAACTCTCTCAAGTGAAACGTATTCCTTGTTTCATTGGTATACGTGAAGTGTCTCCACTTGAGTTATGTTGAAAAAGGTACAGTATTTCCAGAAACATCTGTAGATGTCGTCCAAATAAAAGCTTTCGTTTGGTAACCCTTTTCAGCACTTATGATTGAGTTTCTATTGAAAAATCAAGAGCCTGCTCAGTTTTTCACTTCACAATTTTGTTCATTCGTTTTCAAGAATCGATTTCACACTATGTATATTTTGGATTCAAGGGTCTTCGCAAAAACGACTATTTTTAGTAGTTGAATAAAAGATTATCGTCGGGTTCTGAATCTGCAATTGTGGTAATAAACCACGATAGAGTTTCACCGACTGCAGTCGTGGAATAATCGAAGCTGATTGTAGCATCGCATTTATTATTCATTGAGAAAATAATAGATGTTGCATGTTAATGAATTTCAATGAGATCACCAAGTCATGTACTGCTGCTTTGAATCGAATTATAGCGATGCAGACGATTTTTATTACGAATGCTAGTTTAATTAGAGAACATCGAAATAATTTCCTGGATAAAAAATGTTTTTTTCAATCATTTCATCATCTCTTACCATCACACATCACACCTGGAAAAAAAATTATCATGTAATTTCATTAACACCAAAATCACTATTACAGCATACATACAGGGTGATTCAAAAGTACTTTGACAAACTTCAGGAGGTGATTCCTCACATATTCTAATATGAATTGTCCAAATTAATGAATGTCCGAAAACGCTTCGTTTCCAAGATACAGGATGTTGAAGTTTAATTTTTATTTTCGTTTTTTTTAAATAACTTTTGGAATACTGAACTTAATTAAACGAAACTTGGTAATAGGAGGTTTTTGAGGTGTCTAATTCGAACCTGATGTTCTTATTGCTCTTACTCTTAGGGGGCGCCACCTACACGTCTTTTTCTTTTTTAAAGATTGATAACTTTTTTGGGCGTACTTCTAGCACATTTTTCAGTAAAAAAATCGATTCCTCTATCATATCTACCCTTGTTACTAGTCGCTGTAAGCAACCGTTTTTTAAATATTTGGACTTGAAAACTTCAAGTCGATTATTTGATAATCGATGCATGTTGAAGTTATTACGAATATTTTGCTTTTTTCACAAAAATGCTTTGGAAATGAATTTGACGTTTTACTCGTTTGAAGAGGTCATTACTGTTGGGTACGTTTCTTTATGACATCCTTAAGCGAAATAGTTATTTTTGTATCAAGGGTGTATAATCAGTATTTGTTTTAATAAAATTTGCAAGAAATGTCAACATTTTATTTCAGGAAATTTTGAATATGTAGAATAAACTAAAATAAACGAAACTAAATTGTATTCAAATAAATTGTTGGAAGTGTCCACCTTCAGCGAAGATACAGGCAGTCAGTCGTCTAGTCACTGAATTTCGTACCCGCTCAAAAATTATTGGTGTGTTTCTTATTGTTTCACAGGCGTCTACTATTCGGTTCCTTACATCGTCCTCGTTCACTACTGGAGTCTTATAAACTAGTGACTTCAAATGTCCCCAAAAATAAAAATCTGTCGGGTTTAGATCTGGGGACCTTGGTGCCCACGCCTGGTTAGGTTCTTCTACACCCCTACCGATCCATCGATTTGGATAGACTGTGTTAAGGAATTCCCTGGCTATAACGCTGAAATGGGCCGGAGGCTCATCATGCATAAACCACATGCGGATACGAATTGCTAATGGTACATTCAGAAGTAGTCCCGGCAATTCATTTTCTAAAAAGTGTCTGTAAGTTGCGCCATTCAGTCGGAGCGGAAGAAAGAAAGGACCTATCAAGTAATTATCAATTATTGCCGCCCATACATTTACAGAAAATTGATACTGATAGTGCCTTTCACTAACTGCGTGCGGAGCTTGTACCCTTTGAATATGGTATGGATAAAACTATTGATCGTAGCTAATTCTCCAAATTCTCCAAACTGTGGACTGAGTAGAATTGACAGCTTCAGCAATTACTCTTGTGCTTGTTTCTGGATTCTCCTCGAGAGCGTTCGAAATAGCTTCTTCCAATTCTGGGGTTCGGACTGCTCGTGGTCTACCAATAATATCAGCTACCCCCTCAAAACTACCTGTTTCTGCCAAACGACGGTGGATACTAGCAAATGTTGGAGCTGAAGGCAGTACTCGATTAGGAAATCGCTCCTTGTAAATACGTTTCGCTTCGCGCGCATTGCCATCCGCAAGGCCATAAACGAAATGCATATCGGCTAAATGAGCATTATTGTTTAAATAATCCATTTTTTCAAAATAAGTGTTTTCTACTTCTACTTACGGAAACTTCAACAAAACGTCTATCACAAAATATGTAATTACCAAAACTACTCACAAACGTCATATTTATTTCCAAAGCATTCTTGTGGAAAATGCAAAATATTCGTAATAACTTCAACATGCATCGATTATCAAATAATCGACTTGAAGTTTTCAAGTCCAAATATTTAGAAAACGTTTGCTTACAGCGACTAGTAACAAGGGTAGCTTATTTACGTATATATGATAAAGGAATCGATTTTTTTACTGAAAAATGTGCTAGAAGTACGCCCAAAAAAGTTATGAATCTTTAAAAAAGATAAAGATGTGTAGGTGGCGCCCTCTACGAGTAAGAGCAATAAGAACATCAGGTTCGAATTCGACACCTCAAAAACCTCCTATTACCATGTTTCGTTTGATCAAGTTCAGTATTTCAAAAGTTATTTGAAAAAAACGAAAATAAAAATAAAACTTCAACATCCTGTATCTTGGAAACGAAGCGTTTCCGGACATTTATTTGGACAATTCATATTAGGATATTGTGAGGAATCACCTCCTGAAGTTTGTCAAAGTACTTTTGAATCACCCTGTATACTTACCTAGCTCCAAAATTATTCAATACTCTTCCCACTTCAAAAAGTCATTGAGGCAACTTATGTACAGGCAGCCAAGACAAATGATTTCTGATTTTGTTGACAAAGAAAAATATTTGATTAAACGTTTTTATCAATGTAAAAAATGTGTGAATGAACATCATATTATAAAGTAGTACATCAGGATTGTCCATTCTACTTTATGTATTATCATAATTTCCAACACACGACTTATAACATTTGTGTCATTAAAATATCATACAAACAATCTTATACCACTCACTCGCATCAACCATTGTATCAATCAGCTTAGATTAGATTTTTTATTGGTCAAGTTATTACACCTTAGTGCTATGATGTATAAAATATATACAATAATGTATAAAATAAATGTAAATTACAATTACCGAAAAGGAGTAAGTAGTATATAAAAATTGTATATGATACAAGCACAAAATGAAGTAAATAAATATATAAATTTAAAAATAAAAATGTAAAACTAAAGATATATCGAGACAGTACCTACATTGACGTTAGTCACTAGGTGAAGCTGAAGTCAGACGCATCATAGTAAGCATTCTCTGAGAGATATTTTTTCAGTTTCCGTTTGAAATTAGCGAGGGTTGCATTTTTCATTGATTGGGACAGTGAGTTGTACAATGATATGTATGAGTTACATCTCCTTGTTATTTCTAGTATTTGGTTTGGTGTTCTGATGTTGTCCTTGTTCCTAGTATTATACGATTGTTTGTTACCGTTTGTAGTAAACTTTTGAAAATTTTCTTGAATGTGTATCAAATTGCAGTATGTTACACATGATGGCATAGTTAATATATTAAACTTAATAAACCAATTCTTACAGCTCTCCGTTTGACCTATTCTAGCTAAAGCTCTGATTGTTCTTTTTTGAATTTGAAATATTCTCGAGATATGAACAGATGTGCCCCAGTTTATCAATCCATAAATTAAGGAACTATGAAACATTGCATAAGCGGCATGGGCAGCTTCATTACCAACTTTATTTTTTATCTACCTGATTGTACAGACCTTGCATGATAGATTTTTTGCTAGTTTGTCAATATGGAGTTTCTTTGAATCAATGGTTATACCCAGACATTTCACATCATTTGAGAGATTATGGGACAGCGAGAACATAACTGTTTGTATCTTGCCTTTATTCACACATAGGCTATTCGCATTAAACCAGTCCGTAGCTTCTTGAATAACTTGCTTTCTTAATTCTGATGACTCTTCAATATTTTTTTTTGCGAATGGCGAAGGAAGTGTCATCGGCAATTAGCATTGTAAACATTGTCATTGAATTTGGCAGGTCATTGATATAAATCAAGGAAAGTAGTGGCCCAAGCACACCACCTTGTGGAACACCATTCAATATCATTTGTAAGTTACTGAGTTCTTCATTATATGATACACATTGCTTTCTCTGATTTAGATATGATGGTAGCAGATTGTGTGCTATGCCTACAAATCCATAGTATCTCAGTTTTTCTAATAAAATGTCAGTAGAGACGCAGTCGAACGCCTTGCTCAGATCGAGAAATATGCTAAGTGTCGATTCTTTCTTTTTGGAACCTTCAGTTATGAAGTCGACTAATTCGAGCACTGCTTTCCACGTGCTTCTTCCTTTGCTGAATCCAAACTGTCTATCTGTCAATATATTTGTGTACTCTGAATAGTTTATCAATTTTTATTGCCATTATTTTTTCTACAATTTTTGCAATTTACTGGAAGTAGTGCAATTGGTCTGTAGTTTGAAGTAAGATTGATATCACCACTTTCAAAGACCGGAATTATCTTTGCAATTTTTAGTTTTGATGGAAATACCCCAGATTTCAGAATCATGTTGACAATACATGTAATTGGTCGTAGTAGCGCAGATAGATTTTTCCTGTACATAACTGAGTGATTGTAAATATCAAGCGAGCCCGAGTTTTTTAGGGATTTGATGACTTCATTCACCTCTGCAGTATCAGTTTGATAGAAATGCATCGAGTAATCAGCATTGCATGGAACTTGGTGGAGATAGTTCGTGAATGAATTATTGGGTGTTTTCATGTCATTATTCATATCGAGAGCTACATTTATACAAAAGTCATTGAACTGCTCTGATGTAAGACAAGAAGACAATTTATAGTTACACATGTATATGCATGTGTGCAAATAGTTTGTAAATATTTATTTTTAGATTTAGACAAGTCTGATAGTAATTGGATTTTTTTATATTTCCGCAATTATCAGGCAGTATGTTTATTATTAATAAGTTTTATTGCTTTATATTTTTTGAAACAAGTGTGAAAAACACTTATTGAGTACTCATTTATTTACCTATATCTTCTCATTGCATTGTTCTGTATTCCTCTTTCTTACGTGAATGAATATTAATGGTATTATTATTTGTACAAAAGAAAATTCTTTTTTTTTGGGAGTCGATGGTTCAGTTGCGAGGCAAAAATCATATACAATATTTCTCTGAGATTATGTTTCTTTTTCTGACGGTAGAGTTGTTTTGCCGAATGGAATACTGTATCACATACATTCATAAAATTTCGTTTGCGAAATTTCATGAAGTTGATTCCATTAGTTACCTTCCGCTATCTTCATAGTATAGTTGGTATTGAATTGAAAAAGAATCGCTTCAGACAAAAAAAATTGCATACAATGACTCGTACAAAAATTACATTTCGAATCAGTTAGGTGAGTAGATAATTCACATCGGCTTTCTCACAGAAAAAAATCATCAACCTTTCTTTTATTTTCCAGACTAACAAGGTTGCGAGTGACGTTCGTGTCTCCAATCAGGCGGATGGCTCTTTTCTGAATGATCTTCAACAGCTTCAGGGTATGTTTAGGGGCGGAGCTTCATACAGTAGAACAATACTCTAAAAAAGGTCTTATCTGAGCATTATGAAGCATCAAAAGTTGCTGGGGTGTGAACACTTTTCTGGCTTGGAACAGTATTCCAAGATTTTGAGAAGCAGCCTTTGCAATTCCAGCGAAGAAGAAAGCGAAATTGTTTCTCCAGACATCATTGTTCGAGTATCCGGTTCGAAGACATTTATCTTTCTGAAGAAAACCGATGCCTAGATTTCTGCAACATTAGATTGAACCTGGTTACTTCCATCCCAATTTGGAATCAGTTCTAGATCCTCATTGAGGTATACAACCTCCTGCTGCCGGTGAAGTTGTGCATCCGTAGCCGATGTCCTGGAATCTAAATGGAATAACGAGATATGTGTGCTATGGTCAGCAGTATTGGATTCTTGGTTTTTCCCACGTGTAGGAAATGCTCTTTCAGAAAGCTGGAGAGCCATACACGATCAAACAAGCCATAGCATCAAAGTTTGGCCAACAAACCCTCATGCCATATACCATCAAGGGCCTTAGAAATATTAAGCGCAACAGCTCTTGATTCTCCATGGTTCTTGATTGAGTTATTCAAAATACAGCTGACATACGATAGCAAGTCATATATTTATCTTTGTTTCCGAAATATATGGAAAACATTTGTCTCTGATGTGTAACTGAAAACCCCTCTTTCCTAGTACAGCATCTATTACTTGATTTTCACTTGGATTGGTGAAGCACCTATCGAATGGCTTCGTGAACAGCACCCAACAAATAGGTTTTCAATTCCAAGGCATCATCTGACACAGTTATTTGTCTCCGAAAACTCATCATTTCCACTCGTGGAGTGACAGCTGGTCAACTGAAATACTCAAACCATTGCGAAAAATATGGCGCTCCACAAGGATCTATTATATGACTACTTTTTTTTGATACTTAATACTCAATTAATAGTTTTATCACTTTTTAATATCAAATCATATTGGACATCATAGTGAGACATTGCTCTCTTTGTCTCAGAAGGAAAGAAGTAATAATGCACTCTTCTGACTGGTAAACATAGCTCTGAACTTCCCACTAGAAGTTTTTTCATGATTTAGCAAAGATGTACACTTTCTGCCTGCCCGATTGAAATAATTCACCTAAAATATCGTTAAAAAAGATAAGGAGACGTATTTAGTCAAGTTGATGATTTCATGGATCAAACTAAAAGCACCAGGTTGAGTGTTTTGATTCATGAGTTTTGATTCATGAGAATAAGGTATCTATACCATTTCACGATTTCATGCTGTATTTTCTTTCAAAATTATGTTTTAGTACCTCACTTCATTTGTTGTATCTATTTTTTTTTTGTGAATTTCCTTACACCAACTGTGTTCAATTTTTCCTTTGTGAGTTGTAATTCGAAGGACAGCTATCAAAACAGCTCTTTCGGCATTTTGTATCATTACTTTGATGAATAAAGAAAATTATCTTCATTATTATCATTTTCCCAAAGGGTAAGCTGGGTAAGCAGGCTCCGTCCCCGAAGCCCCAATGCATTCGGAAGAGCGCGCCAGCATCATCAACCAATGATCATTCCTCACACCGTGGGTTAAGTGATCATTGGGTACCAGAATAATGTGCCCTCAGAAGATACAATGAGCCAAGAATGACAGCTTTCTGCCCAACGTGCTCTAGCCGGTATGGTATTGATATTCGAGAGTAGGAAGGGAATCACTTCATCACTACACATTTATTATGATTATTTTTATCATTATTATCATTGTTTGAAGGTGATTGATAAAGTTTCATGGTGAATTTCATTAGTTTCATTAGTCGGCTGGTTAACGGAAAAGCAGATTTTTTTTAAACAGTTCAGACTTCCATTGTCTGATATATGAAATGATTTGAAATCCCTGAAACATTGGTTGAGGAGTAAATTCAAAGAGGCCGCTTACATGTTATCCAACAATGTGCTCAGCCAAGCTAGCGTAGAGATACGCAACATATGGAAACCCATAATCAAGGGGAAAATGGGCAAGTCCCGCCAAATGGTCATCTCCCACTAAACCTGTGAAGCGGAGAGTAGTGAAAGTACTCGAATGACCCATAAATAGTCATCACGGAGGAATTAGTCCAGCAATCACCCGAAGACGATTGTAGATACGGAACGTCGGGAAGTAACTTGGCTTGGAATCTCTTATCATCTTTATTATCTGTTGTTCTATTTTTACTTGTATATATTTTATTTCAATGTTATTTCATTTCAGGTTTTTTGCTCAATATAATTGTTATTTTCAGATATTCTTTCAGATAGTTCTGTCAGGGATTTGAAATCATTTTATATGTGTAATATCAGACGATGAAAGTCCGAACTACTGAACTTCGGTATTATCATTATTAGCAAATATTCTCTTTCGAAAGTTCGATGATTCATAAATGATATTGACATTATTTTTGACTGAGCCGACAAATCACAGAACAATTCCTTTTCAGAAAACAGGCATATTCGATTTAAACAATTAAAATTCATCCTGTCCAAGTCATGCACCCATGGGCGATCTTAACGGTATAATCAATCCAATCCAATTAACGTACACCATCTTTATGAAATGATTTGACGTTTTCCGTATTTTAAGCCGAACATATATAAGCATGAAGATGATGATTAATGCTTCGTTTTATGTAAATTTTCCCATCTAATAAACTGCTATAAATGTATGACCCTGATTTCGCAGTTTCATAGACCCGGTTGAACCTACATGATTGCTCAGGGTGGAAAATTGCATGTAAATATATCACTTGATAACACCTACATAGGCTAAATCATGAATGTTTCTATTGTAATTGATTTATACTCCCTAGATACGGGTTCATGTGAAAATGTTTCAGAATGTGAATTATCTGTAGAGGTTAAAGAGATTGTGCAAGAAAATAACTTACTGTCGAGGTTTTTTGTGCACATCATGTGTAATATTACCGCTACAGGTGAAGGAAGATTAATTTTCATATATCTCTGAAGTTACTTTCCATTCTTGTTGACTGAAATTGTCAGAATCGAGTGTAAATATATTAGGCAGGACTTTGAAGCACTAAACTTTGATTGATTGAATTCCACGATAATAACTCTTTTCACTATCGCTTGTTAATACTGTCATTTCTATTGAACCGCTGTGTGAACTAATCTGATGTCTTGGCGACTACTTTGTCTATACCATAATGGAACTCTCACCATCATTTTTCGACCTGTTTTCGCTATAACGAGTTGACTAATTATTCTTGATGTGTTGACATCACCGATTTATTGATGGTTCGGACTGAAACCTCTGGCGTGAAAAGAATCTATTGAAAACACCTTCCCAACACCACAACAAACACCAGAGATCATAATGATCTCCTGAGGATGCTTGATGAAAATTTGTGCTTGAACAATGAACAACATAAAGTCCTATGATAGATTTTTTTTCGAGATTGGAAAAATGCGAAATTTTTTTATCAATAAAAATCTGTGTTTTTGCTGATGAATTCAAGAAAGATAAAAAAGGATGTATCATTTTCGTAACTGTCATGTGTTTAAAATGCTGGGCACAGTACTAATCAAAGATGTGATTGAAATTATAACAGATTCATATATAAAAATCCAGTTTTGAAAGGC
The DNA here is from genome assembly GCF_025532065.1 of Leptinotarsa decemlineata. Classification (NCBI taxonomy): domain Eukaryota; kingdom Metazoa; phylum Arthropoda; class Insecta; order Coleoptera; family Chrysomelidae; genus Leptinotarsa; species Leptinotarsa decemlineata. The sequence continues at coordinate 21,689,307 of NW_027412702.1, forward strand.
GTCTCAATTTCATTCCAACCATCCATTCATCAGAAAGAAAATATTATCAAGCAACTTCGAAATAAAACCGACAAATTGGGCCATAAAAATTTTCATCACATGAATTTGAAGAAATAAAAATGATATGAATTTCAAGAATCTGATAAATCATATTTTCAGTCTCAAAATCCTACAACATATGATGAAAGATCGTCTTCCAATATAGTTATTTCAGAATACCTTATTTCGGATGGATCATCTAACAGATTGAAAAGCTACCCCACAACAGAAAATTCTGTGGCATATAACCCAAATACCCAGAGGAACTATATTCCAAATTGAAATACTGAAAATGGATTGTCAAAACATGCTGATGGATAAAAAAAATGGTACTTATTGAATACTTTGTACCGATTGTGTTATGGCTTATGTAGGACAAACAAAATAGATTCTGAGAACCAGACTGAATCAACATGTAAATTATTGTTCGGAAATGAATCCAGAAAAAATCAACAAGACGTAATTGTATGTACGCAAATTGAAATCATTTTATTCGAATAGAAAAATACTAGATGTGAAAGGTGAAATCATCTTGTGTGAGTAATTAGTCCTTTTCCATCCAGGCCAATATAATATATAGTCCTGCAATTTCTAAAAGAAACTGACATCGGTTATAAATGAAAAAGAAAATCTACATGTTCTGGAATGCGGATGATATGTTTCAGCCTATCTCGACCATATATCAACCACATATTCCTTTCCAGAAGAATCACATGCAATATAGCCCACACTCAGAATAATTACTGACTGCTTGACAGTGCAATTCCCAACTGATAATAGAATGGCGTATTTCTCCATCAACCGATCAAACAGAGCGAAGGAAGGCTGACACCAGTTAATAAATACTCATCATCCAAATCGTCGAACTTCTGAAGCAGTAACTTTGCTTGACCTCTCGCCCCTTTTATACGTACATTCAGTAACCCGATCGTACAAATAACAACCTACCAATAGATATTTTTCCGTATAATCAATAAAATATGAAAATTTATTGGAGCAATTTTGAGCAATCTTGATGATCAACGGGTTGTTGAAGGAAAATTATTATAGGAGGGAAAATGAAAGGTTCATATTTCATCTCATTCGATGCAATTATCAACCTCGGAACAGATAATTTTGATGTTGGGAGTGGGAGGTTTTATAAGGCTAAAAAAATGTATCTCGAGAATATTTACTTTATACTTTGAATGTCCTTAAGTTTTGAAATATAAAGCAATAATTGAAACAGTATATCTATGGAAAAATATTATTTTTATCTGCAGCTTATTGCCTATACAATGAAAATAATACTGATGAAGGCAAAATGTCCAAGAAAGTAGATGAAATTTTTATTGTGCATTTTTCCATAAATGTATTTTTCGGATGGTAACTGAAAAAGACATTATTGGAAACGCTGTTGAAAAAATAATTAGTCAAGAAGTAGGGCTTTTTATACCAAAAAATAAAAATCATTTAAGTAAAAAAAAATTGAAAAATTTTCATAATAAAATTTTGAGTGATATATTTATAGTATCTGCTGAAAAATATTTTTCATGGTGCTTCTTCCTTTCGACTCTGAATGATTATTATTGGATGGAGTTATCGAAAAGAAAAAGTATTAATACGTATTTCAAGCTAGTTGGTTCTCATCATTTTGCTATACTTTTTTCAGATATTCGACAAAAGATTCAATAAATATGGTACACTTTCGAGAACAAAATTCCATGCTCTCTCTATTGCTGAAAATTTCTAGAAACCTCCGAAACAATTGAATATTCCTGTGTTCAATTATATATAGTATCAGCATATGGCATTGGATCACAATTCTCCTATCTACAACAGAACTTCAGCAGTTCGTATTTTCCATTAAAAAATGATTCCTTTGTGAGCAGAAATTGTGATGCAATATTTAAATATTGCCAAATTTATTTCATATTGAAGAGAAGAGAACTGAATTTTTCTATGGTCTTTACCACTTTTATTTGTAACTAACGTTACTGCAGTTTCGTCCTATAAGGACATTGTTCAATGTATAATGTATGTTTACTGTATAAGTTTAATGTTATAAGTTAACGTTAGTTACAAATTGAAGTTGTAAAAAACATAGAAAGTTTCAATTCTCTTCTCTTCATTATGATTTCGTAACACGGAGTAACGTCTACATCTATCAATTTATTGTATTTCATATTTTTTACGGTCTCATAGTCAACATTCTTATTTGTGTATCTGGTAGTTTTCATGAATGTCACTTTCAGTGGTGCTTTCTCAATCTGGTATCAATCTCTTCGGTTTCTTATAAAATTTACCAAACTAACCTTATGTCAAGTGACTTGAATTTCATTAGTGCGTGTTCAATTACGCTGAACATAAAATGTTAAATTATGGTGAATGCGCTGGTTGTGATCATAGCTTGAATGGTGGGGCACTATTTTTGCTAACAAATGTTACCATTTAGTGAAGTGGAGTTGATAACTTATGATGACACATTAGGGTAATTTCATTATTGGGAAAATATTTCTATGCAGCAATTTGTTGAAATAAGTTTAGTATCTCAATTTCTGACAACTTGAACTTAATGCACAGGTGATCTAAAAAAAATCCTACGAATGATTTTTTCTTGAAAAACTGTTTTCTATCATTCGGAGTATCAGTTTCAAAGGACGAAAGCTGTTCTGGTCACCTTGTAGAATGAAATAAGGTGACAATGATTGTCAATAAACTACTTACGAGAAATGAACTCAAAGAATGATATGGGTGCATCTGGAGTAATATGTATATCAAACAGCACTTTCAAAATATCGTATTGGCTATTCTTTTGTAGCAAAACATAAAAAACGGCAGCTGTCACCTGGTAATGCATGGAGTAGTTGAGAAGTGTACCAAAAACTTTAACATTTTACCGATTTCAAACCTCCTACGACATTCGTCGAAAAATTTTTGAAACGAGAAATAAACTTTGAGAAGAGAAGATAATTTGAGAATATAGTTGAAAGAGTGAAATTCATTCACTAATTTTTCAATGAGAACCATGTTCAACATTTTTTTTCTAATCATACTTCCATATGTGGTTGTATTGAAATACATCACGAATTATCCTGCAAAAATCGAGAGCGTTTGTTGTAGGTTCCACTGTCCCAAAATACTCTACAATTATCTGTGTAGCTACTAAGAAAATAGACGTGAATATTTGGAAATGTTGAAACGATGACACCTAGAATAACGACTGAAATTACATTTTCCTATAATGACTCTCAGAATTGCATTATATTGTTTCTGAAGTCTACAATTTCCTCTTCCTATCTCAAGTTCTGCGTAAAACCCAGAAATAATCTTGAAGAAAAATTCAATCGAATATAATAAATTGTGGCAGTACGTGGCACTCGTTAATTTTCAGCCCATCCAAGTGTGCGAAAGCATAGCAAAAGTCCATTGTTTCTTGACAAGATTTTCTATGTACGATGAGTTACGGTTTGCAGAAAATTTTTTGTCGATTCTCATCGCTGGCCGGTAACTCGAGATAATGGATGGGTTTACATGTCTGACCGTTACAAACTCTCGAAGAAAACGATTGGATTGGACGTTTGTCTTGAAATAGGCCTTTTTGTCAGTAGTTTGGAACACTGTAATATCAATTTATTCAAAAGTGAAAGTAAATGAATGGAACCTGAATATAATGAATATTTCAACATATTTTTCAGCATTTTCTCCATTCTTTTTCTTTCAAGTTGAATGGAATTAATGAACGATAACCAAAGTCACTACAGCTTTTCTTCTCCTGAAATGATATTGCTAGTACTCAAATCGTCTATCGATTTGAACTGAACCGAAATTATTCGTTGAATTAGCTTCTGAACACAGTTTGGTAATTTTCGATAGCAAAGGCAATATTATCACATTATAATCTTCTTTCTTCACTAACTTATACCTTTCTCTCAACTTACGTTTGCCTCGCATAATCACACTTTTCGTAACACTCTCGTCACTTATTTAGAGAATTTCTTATAAATTATTTGATGCTGGTTGTTTATAAACGACCGATAGAGAATATATTGAGAGTGATACACTATTTCACAGCATGATGCTCCATAACCACTTTGAGACTTAGACATAATAATAACATTTCGATCAGATGTTCACATGCAGAATGTGACATTTCGGAGTACTTCGAGTCTACGTGATTTTAAAATAATATAATTAAAATAGTCATACTTCTAACAAATAGCAGAAATATGTATAGGAATTATTCATTTCAAATTTGCTTCGAAAGCTTTCTTACTACTGGGTCATCACATTAGATCTGACTATATTAATCTATAGATCTAACCTTTCCTTCGTCACTTCTAACATTCGACTGATTTTTCCATATGTACTAATATTCTCATCGTATAGTCATAACTCAATCATTATTTGGAACTCTTATTTCTAAATATGATTTTCCATTTTTTTTATTAGTGGTAATAAGCATTTTTCATACATTTTGAGAGTGCTTCATATCATCACAGGACGTCCGAGATTGAGTGGGTAAACAAGTTCTGCTGGCTCCCCACCCAAAAAAATGCAACTTCGCCTCCTTCTTTCAATCAATGTTGTATACTGAAAATTGAATGCTCCAGATTGTGAATGATGAAAACGATCATTAATATCAATATCAACATCAACATCAACATCAACATCAACATCAACATCAACATCAACATCAACATCAACATCAACATCAACATCAACATCAACATCAACATCAACATCAACATCAACATCAACATCAACATCAATATCAATATCGATATCGATATTATTATCGTTATCGTGAACAGCTTCACTGTTGCTTCCACTACCAGAGACAGTGGACCCACAGTTGACGTTTGGGAGTAGGCAGATTGAGACCTCGGTGACAAGTCACAGAATCACCACTGTAACGTAATGTTCAATATTTATTTCCTTCAAGTGAAACATAATGACTTGAAAAAATGAGTATGATTTCGAACTGACAACGACTCTGCATTTTTGATTCTTGAAAAACACATTAACATCTTCACGAAGTTCATTTCATTTTTGTCCTCCTAGATATCTGTGTTATTGGACCATTTATAAACCCCGTAGAATACTGAAGGGTGAATTGAGTACCTGAAACGTTCGTGCAAGACATACATTCATGAAGGATCTGATCATAATCGCAAATTTGATGAATATTTCAATATGTTGACTCGATCAAAAATGAAGGTCGCGTCTTGATTCATTGATTCGATATCAGAAAAAAATATCCTCTATAAATTCAGCATTCATTAAAATTCAGATTATTCATTGAACGTACTAACTGCATCCGTATAATAAAATATTTGATGTGATTGAATCTGAAATAAATGTTCGAATACTAATTTACAGTAATGCGATAATGAAAAAAAAATCTGAACACTTGTTTTATAACAATGGAAAACAGCACAAGCAATAGATACTCGTATAATTGTACAGGGTGTGGAAGGTATAAAATACGAGTTTTTCAGTTGTCTACTTGAATTTATCTGAGAACAATGTTCAGAAGGAATGTTTTTATTTATTGGCCGGTGACAAGTGCAATCATAGGGTATCCATTTGCATATCTGAAGATATTATCTTTTAACCAAGGTTGAAGTGTAACAGCATTCAATTCAGTTTTTCCGAAGGTATCAGCATAATACAAATGATCCCTCAATAAATTCATCATTGTTTTGAAAAAGAATTCTGAAAGTCAATTTACTTATTCCATTTTCACCAATTCAATATAGAATAACTAGCTTTCATTTTCCATTCAGAGAACAGGTTTATTATTTTCAATATGTTCATTAATTTCATTCACAAATTCAAATATATTATAACTGTATGATTGTGTGCTGATGATGTTAACTTGATTGATTTCAAAATGAACTTTGAGAAACAAATTTATTGTTCTTCAATATAAGATTTCATTAAATTGGCTCACATAGACTTTCATGGATTGTACAAAATGAAAAATTTCGATTTATATATGTGAAAATATGTAATGCACTGTTTTGAATCTTTGGTGTAGTAATAAATAAATATCACTGGGGTTTTTTTCCCAACACCAAATTGTTGTTGTTAACACCTCTACACGTGTTTCGATCATCAAGTGATCGTCTTCAAGAGAAAGATTAAATTGGAAGAGGAAGATTCATCTCCCTCTTCCAATTTAATCCTCTTCCAGCGCCGCCCAAACTGATCAAATGATAATTAGTCATGAATCTCTGATAAATGTAGTACTTGAAAAAAAGCAGTTATAGCATTTTGAACAATTTCAAGTCACATGTTGCTCAACATAGATTCTATCAATGTCTTAGATGAAATTAGCACTGGAAAATCTAAGATAAAAAAAAACTCCTCCTGGAAGCATACTTCAAATTAGTTATTTTCTATCAGAATCAACGTCAAAATTATGAACGAAATACTATACATTTTGAAACTTCTACAACCGCCCACTATCATTACTTGAGCAAACAAAATAAAATATTCTGAACGAAAATGAAATTCACAATGAGAGAGTCCCAACTCGTGACGCTTCATTATTTATTATGATTTGAGGCCGAACATAGGGCTCCTTTCAATAAAATGAACAAGTAAATCAATTATGACAAAAAATCTGTTATTCTTTTGAGAAATGTCATTTATGTCATGACTATAGTCATGATTGATCTTTGTTTGAAGGTGATTGACAATGTTTCGTGATGAATTTCACTAGTTCGGACTTCCATTGTCTACTATATAAAATGATTTGAAATCCCTGAAACAAGTAAAAAAGAATAATTAAAAAAGAATAGTTGAAAATAACAATTATATTAAGCAACAATAAACCTGAAATGAAATGATAGTGAAATAACCTACAAGTAAAAATATCATCATCACCCGAAGTCATCACCCGAAGACGATTGTAGATACCAACAATCGAAACGTCGTGAACTAACGTGACTTGGAATCTCTACACGTTTTTATTTTTTTATTATTTTCTTTTTTCATTCCTTTAATTTTTATTTATTCAATTATTTTATTTTTACTTGTAGGTTATTTCACTATCATTTCATTTCAGGTTCATTGTTGCTTAATATAATTGTTATTTTCAACTATTCTTTTTTAATTATTCTTTTTTACTTGTTTCAGGGATTTCAAAACATTTTATATAGTAGACAATGGAAGTCCGAACTAGTGAAATTCATGATTGATCTATTGACAATAATCGTGAAAATCCTGTACATGTTAGTTGTGAAGAAAATATTATAATATAAAATTTGTGACAAAAGAAATTCTAATATAATTTTTCGGATATTCAAATGAGTATCAGTATAGAAAAGCGAATAGTACTATTTTATGAACTTTTGTGATGTCATTGATAATTTATATATCAGTATAGTTCCGGAAGTTGAAACTTCTGAAGATTTGTTGATTACAATTGCAATTTCTGAAGAGAACATTATCTGTGTTAGTTGGGCAAGATCTTTTGGAACCTGTATCACCAAACGTTTCGCCTGCTTCTGCGACATACATGATCAGTGGTATGTGCGTTGACTACGAGAAAGAAGGTCCTATCTCAATTGTGTAATAGATTAATTCCGTGAGAAATATTCCGAAAAATCATAAATGTCAAAAATATCTGATAGAGGTCGGAGTATATAATGGAAATACATTCAAACAAATCCATATCTCTATCAAGAATTTTGGAATTGAAACCGTTTTTTACAGCTATTCAATTGACCAATTTGTCATGTTTGCATGATACGTTTCATTCTTAGTTTGATGGTTCATTGAAATAAAAATGAAAAACTTATTGATATTGGCTACTAAATTTTCTTCACGAAGTCTGTTTTCAGTTATTCGTAGTTTTCCGATGAAATCACAAGATTTGAAACTTCCAGTATCCTCAGTATATATGTTTGAATCTTCACTTCACCCAATTGGAATTTCGTCACTAACTTGATAGATATATTGAATAATAATAGGTGGTTTGAATCAACTGATAATTTTTCAACTTTTTGTAGACACTCCGTATAGCTCATTAATTGTTATTCAAGGTAACAGAATAACAAAAGTAATTTACACATTTGCGGATCTAATCGTGCCTTGATTGACGACCGGACTCGTTAATAGATCGCGATCCATTTACATACAGGCCTGGATTTCTTGGTGTCGATTGCAGGAATTATGATTTTGCAGGAACATTTTATAGTACATCCTGCTGGCACTTGTTACTACGCAATGGCATTGCAAATTACCTGTTTTGTCTTATGAGCGTGGAACTTCGAGTCGTGACGTTGAATATCAAATTGGGTTCGGGATATCAGAATTCTTTCGAAGTACCCATATACAGAATGTTGGTTTATGTAGCGACTGAAAGAGTGCAGGGTTCTGTGTTCTCGGGTTGGGTGTGAATGGAATGTGATGATTGTACAAATTCGGTGTTCAAATGTTTTCACTTGTTCAGTTCAGTTATTCAAGTTATATAAAAACAAGCGATCTACAGCTACAGTAAACTCAGAAAAATTTCTTACTGGAAACAGTGGAATTAGGAAGTTCACAATTTTTTTCGTTACGAAGTGATATATCAGCTTCATATCTCAATATTTTCTCAAGGACAAAATACAAGCACTACAGAAAAATCTTCAAGGCACTCTTAGAGCGGTGCCTGTGCAAAAGTAACGATTCATATTGGATTTGAATCGCAGTTCTCCAGATGGAAGAGTTCTTGAACAATGAAGATTGAGGTGTACTGAGTTGAACCTCGAAACGATGAGCAGCCACAGTCCGTCGCGTATTTCTGATGTACTGCTCTTGGTGGAATCAAATGTGCCAAGTCAATTGAAGACTTCTCGAGAAAGTATTTATAGAAAAGAGACAAATCTCCAACCTTTCTTCAATGTTCCAGGCGATCAAGGTTGTACGTGATGTTCCAATCAGCCGAGTGACTCTTTTCTGGATGGAATCCAACAACTTTGGGGTATGTTTGGGAGTCGAGCTCCATACATGAGAATAATACTCCAAAAAAGGTCTGGTCTGAGCTTCACAAAACAGCAAAAGTTGCTGGGGTGTGTACAGTTTTCTGATTCGGAACAGTGTTCCATGCTTTTGAGAAGCAGCCTTTGCAATTCCAGCGACATGATTGTGCAATGATATTTTGGTGATCAATTTAACCCCCAAAAAACTTATCGAAGCAGAAACGGGAATGGCCTAACCTGACATTATTATATCCGGTTCGGAGACATTTATCTTCTTGGAGGAAACGGATGTCTGGCTTTTTGTGGCATTGATTTGAACCTGGTTACTTTCACCCCAATTCGAAATCACTTCTAAATGATATGTAACCTCCTGTTGCCGGTGAACATGTGCCTCCGTAGCCGATGTCCTGGAATCCAAATGGAATGACGAGACAAGTATGTTATCGTCAGCAAAGCAATATATTGGATTCCTGTTTTTTCCCTGAGGAACACCTGGTGTTTCCTGAGGAACACCAGCGTTGATGGTGAGACTATTAGAGAGATATCCATCGGCGGCTACTTGCAGGAAACGTGATATTTGTTTCCGAAAGCCATATTGATGATCGCTCAAGATGTTGAAGCCTTCGAAATATCTGCGGATTTGATGGTTTACGACTTCCTCCATGATTTTGATATCACTGGCAGCAAAGCGAGTGGTCTATATTTATTTGGAAGATTTTTCTTGTCCTTTTTGGGAATGGGGTGAACGCGAGCAATCTTCCAACAAGAAAAAAAAACCCTCTCTTGCAAAGCAGGTTAAAAAGTCTGCAAAATACCAGTGCGAGTTCATTTGCACACTTTTTGAGTACGATGACGGGTACTTCATCACTGCCAGACACCTTGTTAATATTGAGCTGATTAATTTGGTTCCGGAGATTTCAGCCCCGGATTTTAGCCCTACAGTTAGTAGAAAACTGTTCTTGATGGTTAGTTTCGACAATAGCGTGAAGGTTTTCATCAGCTCATATGTGGTAATTATGAAAATTAATAATCTTGTCCCAAGAAAAACTACATTCTTCTGTGAATTTTATCGTCTTCAGAAAGTCACAATTTCTTCTAATCATTTCCAGCATCCAATTGCAAAATTCGAGACGGTTCGGAAAGTCTCGCGGTAATAGTGCCTGTACTCGTTGCAGATGGTGAGGGTATGAGAGTTGTTTCTTTGAAATTCGAAATACCGTCATATGATCAACATTTAGCTGGAAAACAATCTTTCTAGAACAACCTACTGGTAGTAGGTTGTTCTTCAACCAAATTAAGTACTGCTTCCTCAAGCTGTGGTGTTCGTACTTTTCGATGGCGACCACAATCCTACGTTCTTTTGTCGAATGAACCATATTCTTGTAATCGTTGATGAAGTCGAGCAAATATTCTATGTGAAGGATGCTGAAGTTGAGGATGCATTTCAGCATATCTTCTAGAAGCTTCTAACCCCCCCGCGACAGATCGTAAACGTAATGCATATCATCCATTTCCTCATTTGTGTATGCCATTTTAATAACAAGTGAGTTTTTAAAGTAACAAATTAAGAACAGAACAACAACACACAATTAGCATAAATTCAAGTTCGAAATTGCACAAACTGACAGCGTCATACCAATTTAATTGTCAATATCGCTTATAGCGACCTATTAGATAGATTAGTTTCGTATTCTCGCATTTATGACGATGTATCTCTGTAATTGTTCCTAAAATAATTTTTTGCTGCGAACTGGTTTATTTTGGGCAAAAAACCCAAGAAACATTTTTTGTTAAGATTAAAACAGGCTATCGGAAATAAACAGATGATGAGACAAAAAGTTACATTAGAAATAAATTGTAGGGGTTGCGTTTTCCACCCCTTACCAAAAAACCAAATAAATTTCTGGCTAAGTGCCTTTTTGGTAGTACAAAACGTCAGGTTAATTTAAATATTGTAACTTTTTTAGTGCTTGAGAAAAAAATTGTTTTACAAATTTTATGTACCCCTTTTAAGGGGCTGTATCTTAACAGGGGATGCTCCAATGAAATATCTTTATATGAAAGATCCTATCTTTTTTTCGATGAGGTATCACCTCCTTGAATGTTTTACACTTATTGGGTTACACCCTATATAAGACCTTCTGTACCCCAACTGATTAACACTAGCCACAACCACCCGGCTTCGCAGGAGTGCAATGCTAACACTGAATATAAATTCACTTACCGAAAATGCAACGGCTTGGTGGCTGGTGGTGTAATGGTGGCTGCCCCAGTTAGAATATTCAAAACTCCTCACAACAAAAATAAACATACATACAAAATTTCTGATTTCGAAAATATAGAGGTACGGAGAAACGGTGATAAAAAGGTAACTTTATTTTATGAACGCGCCTCTTTTCCCCGCGGCTGGCGTCCTGGCGGAATATTTGAAAATCCTTTCTTATTGCACATCTACAACATAAAAACGAACCTACATACAAAATTTCAGTCTCCGAGAATATAGCGGTACAAAGAAACAGTAATGAAAAGGAAATTTTTCTATGTAAACACGTCCCTTTCATCTCTAGCGTGGGAGCCCCTATTGAAATATTTGAAAATACTTTTTTAGTGCGCATCTTAGACCTAAGAAGCATGAAGAGAAGAGAAATTAATGTTTCTATATTTTTCACCACTTTTATTTGTAACTAATGTTCTGCAGTTTTGTCCAATAAAAACATTTTCAAACTAATACGTTAAACTAATAGGACGAAACTGCAGTAACGTTAGTTACAAATAGAGATCACAAATATTTTTTTAACTGATCTTTTTGGCTAATAATTTTCGCTTTCGAAAAGGTTATATTTTCTAATAATCGTCGATTTTAATATTCTGTTTGATCTTCATACTCACTTGAAACAATTGAAATGTCCAGCAGAATGTGAACACCAAATATTTTCTGGGTAATTCAGCTAAATAAACTAACAGAACGTATTCAGATAATGAATTAATGCTATTTGAATCTTGTCACTACTATTTTTGGATGTCTGTGGTGAAAGATAAGGAAGAATATTTTTCACTTTTTTTCCTCTTTTGGGGCGACTAAACTTCGAATAACTATCACTATCGCCTCCTCAATCTAGGTCTTTTGTACATTCGTTAACTCCTTGAGACCCCATTTAACAGTCGAGATATTGTCAAATATGGAAAATAATCATGAAATAATTCAAATTCATTTAAGCGAATACATGAATTGAGAGATGTTCCAACCCCAACTTCAATATTCGAAAACAAAACACTCAGTATTCAGAATTCCATGTTTCAATATTCAAAGTTCACAGACATCAAAATTGATACGATCACAGGATATAAAAATATAAAATAGTTTCCAATATTTGCATACTGAGCCATTTACCCTAATACAGTGACCAAATCAAAGTTGAAATGTCAGCGTATAAATCTTCATAAATATTGAGAGGCCAAGATCATCAACAGACAGTATTGAGGAATTCATTCAGTATCTATTGATCTTCAGGAAAAGTTGCAGTAATACAACACATCTCCTTTTATTCGATCCTGCTGGGTGGCAAGTTTTTGATTATTGTATTTTTCATTAACATTTTAGTGTAAGTTTATTTCTGAAGTATTTTACCTGTTTCGTCACATTAAATAAGTATTTGATTAAGTTTTTAAATGAGTTCTTCCATTATTTGAATGGATGATGAATGGCTGAAACAGCAAATGAAATCCTCTTGTTAATAAGCCAAGCGAGTACTGAGTTGCGACAATATCGGTTATGAGAAAAATGTCAAGCACACCATATTTTTTTTCTCTGTTCATTGATGTTTTCATAACAATCGTAAAAAAGTATTTTTGATTCTAAGAGGTAGTTTTCAATTCTAAATGTAAAAACTTATTATTTAAAGAACGGTATATAAGATGCAGGCTTTCATTTATTGAGAATATGGAATCTGACAGCTGATTAGGTGACGACAACATGCTTGTATGGGATTATCTTCATTAAATGTGATGTGCTAATTGGTGCTATACGAGTTTAACAGTTAAGATATATTGTAAATATATTCCTCAATTATTTGATGATTCCATTCAGTTTCGGTGAAGATACGATGATTTGTGTAATCAATCATAACTGTAGATATAATAATATTCGATTCAAGAAGAAACTTCGACGGGGAGATTATCAATAAATCAAATGCTGTTTAACAAGAGAGCACAGACAGATATTGCAAATTTATTGCAATAAAACTTATATAATGTACCTCATAGCATGTACATCAAAGCAAAATTGTTTTAAGAAAATACATCTTGATTACGTAATATGATACTGTGAGTGCTACCTATTTCGTATTGTATTGTAAGTCCTTCACTCGACTACACTGGATACGTTTTTTGAAAGAGTTAATTGGATATTATTGTGCTGGAAACACCTGAGTTATTATGAAGAGTATCCGTAAGAATTTTTCTTTACAATCAATCAATGATTGAATAGAACTGGCCGATACTTGATGAAAATCCATATTAAACAACTAATCAATACAGTTCATTTATATGATTTTCACCATAATGGTTTTACAAAAACACGTGTTCAAGTTTACGCTTGAAGAAGCTATTGTATAGTGAAACATGTGTCGCGGTTTTTGTAAAACCCTTATAGTGAAAATCATACAAATAAACTGTATTGATTAGTTGATCAATCAATGAGTCGATTACTATATTACCAGCAGAAATACAAGATTGTGCCAAATATGTCTCTATTCAAGTTGTAAAACTGTGAATCACATTCAAAATAAAAGTCTGATGAAGCTTCTGATCACTAAACCTGTTTTTTGAGTTGAATTCAGAAGTCTTGCTTGGTTCCAATGATTTATTTCAATTTTCTCTATTTATATTCTTATGGTCGTTACTCGTGGAAATGAGTTTGTTGACGCGAGCTAAAGGCGAGCAACGTAAATAACCTAAGCGAATAAGTAAAATACAATACTTTTTTAGGAGTTATTACAGAGATATGTATTTCAATTTGTAATGTCTCATGATATTCTTCCTCAAATCTTCTAATGTTGTTGATTCTATCACATACACTTTAGACTTCAAATGACCCCATAGGAAAAAAATCTACAGGAGTGAGACGCGGAGACCTTGGTGGCCAATCTGTAGGACCTCTTCTGGCAGATCAGCGACCAGGAAAATGGTCATCCAAAAATTGTAGCACTGGAGCTGCATAAGAAAGAGGTGCAGCATCCTGTTGAAAAACTATTTCGTTTTCGAATGAATTTATATTCTCCTCAAGTGCCCTTTTGGTGCACGGTATCATTCGATTCCCCAACATATCCATAATTTATCACTAGTCAAAGTATCTTCGATAGAAAAAGGTCCTATGATGTGGTCACCTAAAATTCCTGTCCACACATTCAGTTTTTGAGGTCGTTGGGTAGGAACCTGACGATATGAATGAGGACTCCAATATCGATAATTTTGCCGATTCACCTCTCTATTCAAACTAAAAGTAGATTTATCCGAAAAACAAATTTTATACAAGAAATTGTGTTGCAAGTCGATCCGGTCAGTGAGACTTTGATAAAACTCGATACGTCTATCGAAATCATCTTCGTTCAATTCATAAACTAGTCTAATCTCATGTGGATGAAATTTGTAGGTACTCATGAAGGATCTTGGAAACATTTTTTCGAGTGATTCCTGATTCTCGAGATGAGATAGTAAGAGATTGAAAATTTTCCATCAGTCCAACGTGCCCTCAAACTGCAGTACACATAGCTTCATCGTTGACAACTCCTGAACGGTTATACTTTTCATTGTTAACACTATTTTTATTCTGGTAGTACCAACTCACCATTTCAATCCGTTCTCGAAGCGTATAAACCATTGCTTCTCAAGAATTCACAAAAAGGGAAACACCAATTATAACTTCACCTGGTACAAATCATTCACATTGTCTTTAACTAATTCAACTGTGGGAAAAAACTTTTTGAACAGTTCCATAGAAACAATAGAACTATCAGAACCTGTATCTGATTCAAATTCAATAATTTTTCCATCAACTGAAAGTTTAATCATGACCACACTAGTTTTACTGTTACTCGACTGATGAACTTCTTCAATGCCTTTGATTATGGAATAAAATACTTCTTCCTCTGCGTTATCTGAGTTTTCTTGCTTTGATCTTCAAAGTCACCCTCGAATTCTTCTACAAAATGGACACGATTCTTCCACATGGGGGATTTTGACGTATGTCCTATGGTATTGCAAGAAAAACATTTCCATTGCGTTACAGGACATTTTGAATTATTCATATGTAATCGTTCACACTTCATATTCATTGACTGCAATGAACCACTACTGACTGGACTGGACCTTGACTGTTTGAATCTTGACCTAAAATGACTTTGACTTTCAACTTTATCCACCAAATTAATTCCCATGATTTTGGCTTTGTTTTCAGCGAGTTCCATACTTTGAGCTATCTGACAGGCTTTACTGAATGTGAAATTTTCCTCAGATAATAATTTTTTCTTGACGTTTTCTGATTTGAGGCCGCAGACTAACTTATCCCTAAGCGCATCATCTAAGAATTGTCCAAACTGACAATGTTTATTTGAAGGTGATTGACAATGTTTCGTGATGAATTTCACTAGTTCGGACTTCCATTGTCTATTATATAAAATGATTTGAAATTCCTGAAACAAGTAAAAAAGAATAATTAAAAAGAATAGCTGAAAATAACAATTATATTGAGCAACAATAAACCTGAAATGAAATGATAGTGAAATAACCTACAAGTAAAAATATAATAATTGAATGAATAAAAATTAAAGGGATGAAAAAAGAAAATAATAAAAATAAAAATAAAAAAGTGTAGAGATTCCAAGCCACGTTAGTTCACGACGTTTCGATTGTTGGTATCTACAATCGTCTTCGGGTGATGACTGGACTGATTCCTCCGAGAGATGACTATTTTATAGGTCGTTGAAATACTTTCACTTTCTCTGCTTTCTATTTTCCGCTTCACTGATTCCGTGAGAGATGACCGTTTTGGCGGGAGTTGGCCATTTTTCGTTTGATGATGGGTTTCCATATGTTTCGTATTTCTACGCTGGCCTGGCTGAATACGTTGTTGGACAACATGTATGCGGCTTCCTTAAATTTTCTCCTAAACCAATGTTCCTCTCTGTGCAAGATCTCAGCTTGGGACCACTCGATGTTGTGTTGATGGGTCCAAACATGGTCTGCTATTCCTGATTTGCTGGTTTCTCCTCGCTGTGTGTGCTTCTTATGCTCGGCAATGCGAACATTCAATGGCCTCTTAGTTTCACCAATATAGGATTTTCCGCACTCACAGGGTATCCGGTAAATGCAATTCTTGGAATCGCAGTCTGCGTTTGGGGGCCTGGTTTTCGTGAGGCTGCTACGGATAGTGTTACCGGATCTGAAACAGGTTCTGATGTTGTACTTGGAACCAATTCTTCTTATCCTCTCCGATAATCCTCTGATGTAGGGAAGTGCAAGCACTGGTTGTGACGGCTTCTCTTCCTTGCGAGGCTCCTGCTGTCTTTTAGCCAAAGTCTTTTCTACCATCGCTTTGGAGTATCCATTCCGCTGAAGATCATTTTTGATGATGTCTAGTTCCCTCTCGAGACCTTCCTTTGTATTACAGAGCCCAAAAGCACGGTCTAATAGAGTCTTGATGATTCCCCTTTTTGTCGATTGATGGTGGTTGGATTCGTGGTTCAGATACTGTCCCGTATGAGTGGGTTTTCGGTATACAGATGTTTCCCACTTAGTGTCGGTCCTCTTCACCAAAACGTCTAAGAATGGCAATTCGTTGTGGATTTCCTCCTCCATTGTGAAAGTGATGGAAGGTCATTTCATTTCAGGTTTATTGTTTCTCAATATAATTGTTATTTTCAGCTATTCTTTTTAATTATTCTTTTTTACTTGTTTCAGGAATTTCAAATCATTTTATATAATAGACAATGGAAGTCCGAACTAGTGAAATTGACAATGTTTAGATAATTGTTTCAATTTGATTATGAACGCATTCATATCTTCACAAGACTCTTGAGTACACATATAGAACTGGTACCATTCAGCGATAATTAGCTTTTTTGGGCAATAATGTGCTATGAGGACATTTTTGAGCTGCACATATGTCCTTGAACTGGGTAATTCTGGTGAAATTATATCTTTGATAACACTGTGAGCCTCTCCACCAACCAAAGTAGAAAATAGAGGTACTTTCTTCTCTTCTTCCATATCATTACACAAAAATAACTGCTCCATTCTCCCGATATAGCTAGATATTTCCGACTCTCCAGGTTTGAAAGGTTCAATTGATCCCACGAAAGACATTTTTATAGTTCGAGTTGACTCAGCTTCAGACTATTGACCAGTTCATCCTCGTCGCCAATTATGTTATGTATTTTCGGATACAGAACAAATACTTTTAGATCAAACTTCATTACAAAGAATTATCTGACATTACAACTTCATTCTAATTTGACAGTAAACCGACAGTTCTCCAAACCCGTATTTTAATGTTTTCTAAATACTGAAGGTTTGGTACTTTTCAGCTTACCTTACATGATTATAATATATAACACTGTATACTTTTCCTACAAATAATTGTACCAAAAGTTATTCAGGGTGGTCCGTTTGAAATGGAATGCACTATATAAAATAATTCATTAGTTACTATTTTTAATAGTCCTCTCCGAAAGTTATTTTATAGCATTGCATAGAAAAAATCTTGAGAATAATGATATGCATCATCAAAGTTGATGACCAAAACGAGGATCATCTGGTACCTATGAGACAAATCCAACAATAATAGTTTCAGTGAAGAATTACTACTGTCTGGTTAGACTTGGTTTTCATCGAAACCCTAACCTAGATTCAATTCGAATGCCGCCTCTTCGATCCATCAAAATGAAGATATCATTCCCAGCAGATAAAAAGCGACGAACCGTTCATAATCTTCAGACCGGGTTATTTTCGAACCACTTAAAAAATAAATAACACCTGCCCGTCTGGTAAACGGCATCCAGCATTGTTTTATTGTTGTAATGAGCGCACGCATGCATAAGCGATTCGAAACGTTGATAAAATTGTGGAGATAATTAAGAGAAAACCGTGCATTAAAGTCCGTCGACTTTTTTTTGTGGTTTGAGAAAATTGTATATTGGATTATTACGAAACAATGACTGCTCAGTTGATTTTTTTGTGTAAAAAACGACAACGTGTCGAATCGTGGTCACGAAATATTGGGGCGATGTATTTGTGGTTGCGTTTGGCCCATATTCTCTTGATGCACAACAGACAATTGTTATTTTATATTGTTCGATAAAATGCATCAACAACGAATGTTTCATCTAGGGCACAGAAGAGAGATCGAAAATGATAATGTATCTATGAATTTCATTGAAGAAAAAAGAATTGAAACTATCTATGGTTTTTACCACTTTTATTTGTAACTAACGTTACTGCAGTTTCGTCCTATAAGGATATTTTCAAACTCATACATTAAACTAACAATGGTTCATTACATTAGTCCTTATATACCACCCCTGCAGGTACTAATAGAGGTACTTGACTTGAGTACTTGAATTTACAGTTTATAATGCAGATGTGCCAATTTGAAAACCGGTGAGTAAACTGAATAGATTTAATCATTCAACAGGTTGCACCCGCAATGTTTATGCTTGTGAATTTCCAGGGATTCGTAAGATTATCACATCTTTCTGTACAGAGATAGAGAAAAAAAAACAAAACTATTCTTTCCCAAGAATTATTCTCACCTCAAAATATACCTCTTCCAGTTTGAATTAATTTGTTATTCATTTCAATATTCTCATTGTACCTGTTGATGAGAAATAAATATAGATAGGTATACATCTGCCTTTTCATTATCTTTCGTTTGTTTTAAACCAGGTGTCAATATAGTAAAACATTTCAGCCACTGACTGATTTTGTCAGTCTTTAGTACCTCGACGATTCATGTGAAATTTTTCAGGATGTCTTCAAGTGTTGGAAGCCTTTGATCATGTTTACCAGTGAATTTGGCACATTGTACAGTGTTTCATTCTGGAAGTTCTACCTCTGGACGATCAAGTAGGCATCTGTGACAAGGAAGTCACTTCATGAGAGAAAAAAAACGCGTGCGTCCCGGGACGAACGATACAAATGAACTAATCTAAGTTGAACTCTTTATTATTGAAATTGTTCAACTTGAGAAAAGCTCAGATTAGTACTCAACTTTTATGTATATTAATATGAATATGTAGGAAAATGTTATTTATTAATAAAATCTTCAATTGATTATTTCGTGTATGTGCATATATTGTAGCTACTATAAGCCAATTATTACTTTTGTAGGATTAAATAATGATACTATCAATGTATAGAAACAGAATTATTATCATCATTTGTATTCCACCTTATAATGAAAGAATATTACGTGCTGGCTGGTTATATTTTCATAATACTGTCAACACTGTATGTCTATTGCACACTAAACACTGAGCGTCTATGCGATGAGAGAGAAGGAGCCTGCCTTCTGCTGACGTATGTGTGAGAGAACGTGAAGCCAGTCTAGCGCTGTAACGCGTTAGGGAACGAAGTGGTTCACTCTCCCATAAGAAGTTATCACTTCAAAAAATGGAAAATTATGGAAAATAAGAATTGAAACTTCCTTTGTTTTTATACCACTTGTATTCGTAACGGACGTCACTATAGCTCAGTCCTACAAGGACATTTTTTAACGAATACAATAAATTCTGTATGGAAATTTCATGGTGTTGATCCATGGACTCATCAGTATCCCGATACCGGCAGAGAATTTCAATCATATCCTGAACGAAAAACTATTTCAACAGGTCATCACTCAAGTATACCCTCACATTGAAAATAATGATGATATCTACAACATACCCACAGAGGCAGCAACATATTAGGATATTTATGAAACATTAGTATGAAAAATGGCAAAGGAATACCCAGTACTGTTCCATATTAGTTATAATCTGATATAAACCAATTTGCAATGCGACTTTCCGCATATTAAATTTATTTATCAACTTTATTTATTTCAATACGGACCCCTAGTTTTTCTCACCGACTTTTGTAGCCACTGTAATAACAAATTCAACTGTGTATTACAATACAGGTCCGTATTTGAAAAACTGAAGTTGAAGATGAAATCTAATGAACGAAACGTTGCTTCGCAAATTTATTCACCTCAGATCATAGGAATTATGAAACAGTATTGAAAATTTCTCTGTCTTAGTTTCATATCATTTGAAGTAGAGGCTACAGAGAGAAAACATGAAATTCGACAATTCTAGATTTAGACGAATATTTCATAAAGAACAACTGATATTTTTGATCTGAAAAGAGATTATTCTAGTTGTCCAAAATGGAAAACTTTCATCTAATTCAACCTTGTGGTGCTTACCTTTTCCGATATAGCAAAAGTGGAATCAGCTAGAAAAATAAGTCTGGGTA
Source organism: Leptinotarsa decemlineata (assembly GCF_025532065.1). Lineage (NCBI taxonomy): Eukaryota > Metazoa > Arthropoda > Insecta > Coleoptera > Chrysomelidae > Leptinotarsa > Leptinotarsa decemlineata. The sequence goes on from NW_027412702.1 coordinate 21,709,811, forward strand.
TATACTCGTAGGAAAAACATCTAGAAATTGCGAAACAAAAATTTCGGAATACAATTTGAAGAACCTCATTTTCATTTCCATTATGTGCCAGAGTATTATCATCCCATCACTAGGCTTGTGAAAATATAATTATATAAAGTAACAGTTGGAAGAGCTACTCTGTAATCAGTTCTACTTCTAAACCAATTTCAAACAAATCAACACTCATAATTTCCGAAGGAATGTAAAAATATTTGATTTCTCAATGAGCTAGCGAATTCCTACGAGGAGCATTATTATTAGTGAATTTTATTTTCCATTAGGTACGAACTAGAGCGGAAGATCTTAATTTAGACTGATTCAGTACATTACTAACAAGTGCTTTTTCGTAATAATTGGACGTGAATTAACCATACTGAAACCATTAAGCGCAAAATAAAAGAGGTTTTCAAAGGTTATGTCATTATCGGATACAATAAGACAAATATGCTGGATTAATCATATGCCCAATCGGTTTCGCAAGATATACGAGGAGAGGTATGAAGTACAATCGATCAAAGCTGTTGACATGAGATTCGATTACATGTTGATTGAAGCCTACAGTTTGTTTTTTCATTATGCAGTTTCATAGCTAATCATTCCCCAGTTAGTTGAATCTCATTGATTCAATATTATTGATGATTTCTTAACTTTTGTCTACGAGGGCTATTTGATGAATCCGAGACTTTCTCAACGAAAACTGTTTTTTCGTTGATAAGCGTTCCATTTTCCGACATATTCTCTTTCCAGCTCGACCAGAACTCCTCAAAAAGAGCGTTTTAGTAATGACCTAGGGATTCGATCCAAATTGTTTGCCATCCAGCTACTTTTTCACAGTTGGAAACAAGAAAGAGTCAGAGGGGGCTGGATGGTATACTGAAGGAAGTAGCAGTTATAGTCCAATTCATAGATGTATCCATTAATACATACGTGTTATAAACTATTTGTCTTGATAGAACAACTTTTTTGTAGTAATAACCTCTTATGGGAGGGTAAACCGCTTCGTAACGTAACGCATCAGTATGTCTGGCTTCCTTTTCTCTTCACTCTATCGCGACGGAGAAGTATCTCGCGATAGTCGTGCTGGAGTCTTATGATGAGAACGGAGTTATTATCACCTAGATATGGTTTTCATTCAGTAAATGATTTAAGAAGTAATTTTGGCGATTTTTAAACCATTTATAACAAGCTAAGGTGCCATCCAAAACAATATAACAACCATACAAGAATGAGTACACACATTTGATTTTATTTTAGGGAACATAAGAAGGAATTTAGAACCTGTTATTTTTGGAAATCGTATAATTACGACTAAAAAACTGTTTTTAACGCTGAAATAAGTCGCGAACTTTGACTATATCAGTTTGATATATTCACATTGAAAGCCAAATAATATTTGTTTTCGAGGATCCTGATTTATTTCAGAAGTATAATGAAAATTATATGAAATATAATATACAGAGCTGACATAAAAAGCTTCCTCTAATTTTTCAACGGAACAGGTTGGACAAACTTCACGTAAAGGGTCTCATTTTTAACACTTTTTGATGAGAAAGAGAAGATCGCTCTTCGCAGAGAGAGCGCTACCAACTTTTTGTTTAAGAAAAATGGATCTTGCGATGAAAATGAACTTCAAATCTGTACACAGATTTTTTTATATTCGTAAATCGAATCAGACGTTTTTGAGTAATTAGCAGTTTCATATCCATTTCAGAAATCTGTGCACGAACGATGAATATAATAATTCCAAGAAAAAAATTATGTAAGAATCACTTCAGTTTCTTTCAATACATTTTTTGCAGGTGCCTCTTCTTCTATCCAGGAGTACTGGAATAGACTATGTGTGTCTACCGATTACTTCAGATGTTATATCACCTCAAGAACATCTGGAGGCATCAAATCAGGTGATCTAGCAGGCTCCACTGAAACAACAACAATCTACAGGTTAGGATAATGGAAATACGTGACATCTGAAGAATACAATCACAGTATCAGTCAATTTCAGAACTCTTGGATAGAAACAGATGTGCTCGTATTGAAATTACACCGGAAGAATTTCGTAATTCAAGAAATAATTTTGTTAACAGACTCAATTATTATTAAGACGCAACTGATGCACATTTTTATCAATCAATGGAATGAACTGGAATGAGTTTTTGATATACTTTCCCAAAATTATGATATTAATTATTTGCTTGTAGATTCTTGAAAAAATATAAAACTGCTAATTACTCAGCGACAGCTGATTTGATATCCAAAAAATACCTTTTCAATAGGACCCTTTCTGGTAAAAATCACTTATGAAGTGAAGCCAAAATCACCAACATCTATTTCTGAAAAATCAAGGTTTTTTTTTATTTCAGGTACTTTCTGGAGAAAAATCCATGATAGAATGAAAAAAGATAAGCGATGTTTCTTGGTGGTATTAGTTGATCATATACTAAATACAATAATATTCTTCACAGAAATACACAATTTCATCATATTTCCGGTGCTTTATATTACTGGGATAGTATATTACCATCTTAAAATTTTCGTAGTCACAATATAGTATTGGAAATACCTCGAGTCAATAGTGAATGTGAATACTATACACGACCTAATGAATATGAATATATTAGCGTCTTTGTTCGCTTTTACGATAGAGAATTTACGCCTACTCTCAACAAGGCTCGAACACCAAATAGTTCATTAAATACAAAGTAGTCGATTTGTTCGATTCGCAGATTTATTGTGGTAATAACATTTAAATTTATTAAGGATTAGATTTGTTCTCAACCAAATGCAGACCACCTAATGTTCTACAACATTAAACATTTTGGTAATCAGTTTTCGCTATATTTATTATGAATCATGGAAAATATATTTGACGTTTTATATTAGGTATCTGAATGGGTTGAATTATTAACTATCTGTTTTTTTGAGTTTTATATCAATTTTTAAATTCGAGATACTCATTTGAGTCATGTTTGAAGACCATCAGTGTTATTATTAGATTGACTGGTGTCTCAGCTGTACTTGTCTTATAATAATCACTTAGTTTGGCGTATATTTGGCAATACAGTTGATCATCACCTGTTAAAGTTCAGATGAACCGTTACCGCTTGAACATGTACTTCAAAGTTGACTGTCTGGAATCATTCGATCCAGAGCGGTCAGGATTAATGATTCCGCTATATTCCTGCTCACGAAGAGTAGTCAACAAAAACCCCAAGAATTCGAAACAATCCTCTTGTTGTTCTAACAGTATCTAATGGTTTTCAGTCACTCTAGGTTGGTCAAAAAGATAATATATTCTTACGAAACTGCAGCTGCATGAATAGGTGTTTGAGTTTGGTGAAACATTCTCGTACCGTACTGAAATGGAGGCGATACATGATCTCATCAAAATTGTGTGAAGGAGAAATGGTTCCAAAGAACGAAGCAGCATTATCATGTTGAATAGCAATACTATTTATTTCTATCAAAAAAGAGGTAGAACGGTAATATTTCGTTGCTTGACCTAATCTCCTTCCGAGTTCATTTTCAGTGAATGTATGAAATCCCAATTAATGTGTAATTTGTTACCCTAAGAAAGTAGTAGTGGATGTAGAATACTCAATGGAGAACAATAAATAAACACTCGTCAGTTCACTGACTATACCGCTGTATTCGGTTATCTGTACAGAACTGAGCTCTCTCTGCTCTCCAGGTGTCACACCAATAGGTGGTTTCACTTTTGTTTCGCTTGCGTCTAAGCAGCTATTTTTATCAAGTACTTTCTTGGTTTTTCTCATTTTGTCTTCAATCGAGGACCGCCTGTCCGGTACTGATGATGTCCAATAGGCTGAAACAGCTGTATACCGGTGGCTCTTAAACTGAAATCAATATGAGAATGATCATATATACATATGCATAGTATAAAACGAGACGAGGTATTATACGTGGAGAATAATATACTTAATGATAATAATAGAATAATCCAGCACGCCCCCTGGAAGTGGCTGACTCCAGAGACAGGGCCAGACTGGGATATTCCTGATGGAAAAAAAATTAAATTTCACAATAACAGGAAGAAAAGTACAATTGTAATAACGTTTATAATGATGAACATTCAGAATCGAAGTTCTTAGATAGTATGATCAGGAGTTTCAGGATTATCCGATTTATTTTCCGATAGTGATTCATACTTGTTTTTTGAAATGCTCCATTCGTCCCCAATTTTTTCTCCGATGTATTACATTTCGTCTGTATTTTTGTCCTGTAGTATCATTTCTAACCTGGACATCACTATCATTCTTTGAAACAACCACATGCGGTGTACCATCAAAGTTTGGAGTCAGTTCATTGCCCTTGACCATATTTTGAATATAAACTTTGTCACCCGGTCTTATATCCCTTTCTGTGGCTCTTCTTTTCTTGTCACCATAGTCTTTTCTGATTTTGTCCCTGTCTCTAATCTTGTCATGATTGACAGAATGAAGAGTTAACAGACTAGAAATTTTGTCGCTGAACTGCCGTTGATAGGAAAGTTCGGATGGAGTTTCACCTGTGGTAGAGTGGGGAGTGCTGTTATACATAATCATGTTATCTCTCAGCCCTTCTTTCCAGTCTTCTTTTGTTACCTGGCTTATCTTAAGTCTTTTTAAGATGTCCCTGTTTTGTCTTTCAACCTCCCCATTTTGTTGAGGCCAATGAGGTATTGAATGAAAAAGGGTGATTCCATTTTCTTTGCAAATCAGTCAATTTTTTTGATTTTCGCTGGCCTACTGCGACCTGAGATATTGTTATGTTGGCGTTTCTTTAAATTCGTTCGACAGTAATATTGATAATGTCCTTTGTACCCGCTTTTACTACATGATTTCAATCTAGCGGGACAATTTATAGAATTTGAAGGATGATTTCCGCCACAACGGGAACATCCTTTCGAGCGAGAAATGTGGTTCACCTCCACCACCTTTGATTTGAGGTCAACAAAATCTTCCAACTGCCTATCGACAGTTTCCAGAGCATTAGCTTCTGCAATGATTCCATCGAGATTTATTGCATCACCAGTGGCAAGAATTTTTTTCCTCAGTTCTACCGATGTGCATTTTTTTACGATTTGATCTATCATGTGTTCATCCACATCAGTAAATTTACATTTCGCTGCTTGGTTTCTAAGTCGAACCAAAAATTTTTCCCCTTGATCTTGCTTTGTCAAACGGAAAAGATGACGTTCATATATATTTGACTGCTTTGGGTAGAAGTACAGAAGTACTCGTTTAATTTATCGACTGCTACTTTGTACACATCCACCTCTGCATCATCACTGGTTTGCATATGTACCCCCGGGAGGTTGTAATATACCTCCTGTGTTGCGCTTCCAGCGCAATGAAGGATGGTTGCTCGAAAGAATGCAACCATTTTTTCCAACTAACGCCAACAGAAGCTGGCTCGCCTTCACATTCAAAAGGTTGAATGGTCATAAGGTTTGCCATGTTGTGGATCACAAAGCCCTGTGGATAAATTCCACTTTTACAGTTTGAACATTATCAAACAATTCACATATAGGCCAATATCTCCTTAAGTTTGACTAGTTTATCCTTGCCTCATCAACACATTATAGCACCATTTTCAAAATAGGTGCTAACATGTATGTCTTTACGATGTCAGTCGAGACACATTGGCATCTAAGCACCTAAGAGAATATGAGATTAGGAGAGATTTGTGGATTAGAAATAAATAAGAAAACACATAAAATCTATCCCAACTCATGCTTCACAAAGGATTTGCCGGTTGTTATTCCAATTTAAGTTTATTAGGTGTCTCAACTGACTTGGTGTAGAGTATACATACATATATAATAATCATGAATATTTCACAATTATTTCATTGTTGTTGATTTTTTCGATATCTGAGTAGGTTTTGGATTGATGGAGAGTTTTTCTCCCTTTTTGACATCTTGTGAGCCAATCATCCTAATTCAACACTTATTTTCAATAACGATCACACGAGTTATAATGCCTGCATGTCTTAGCATTAGTTATTTAGGCATAAATGCTCGGATGAAATATCGTTTCACTTATTTCGTATATTGAAAGATATCCAAATAATCCTCGTCGGCACTTTTAGAATACTCAATGGGGAACAATAAATAAACACTCGTCACTTTACTGACTATACTGCTTTATTCGATTATCTGTACAGAACTGAGCTCTCTCTGCTCTCCAGGTGTCATACCAATATGTGGTTCCACTTATGTTTCGCTTGCGTTTACGCAGCTATTTTTATCAAGTACTGTCTTGGTTTTTCTCATTTTGTCTTCAATCGAGGACCACCTGCCCGGTACTGACGATGCCCAATAGGCTGAAACAGCTGTCTACCGGTGGCTCTTAAATTGAAATGTGTACCCTCAAAGTTTGGAGTCATATCATTGCCCTTGACCATATTTTGAATATAAACTTTGTCACCCGGTGTTATATCCCTTTCTGTCATCATAGTCTTTTCTGATTTTGACAGAATGGGGAGTTAACAGACTAGGAATTTTGTCCCTGAACTGCCGTTGATAGGAAAGTTCGGATGGAGTTTTACCTGTAGTAGAGTGGGGAGTGCTGTTTTACATAATCATGTAATCTCTCAGCCCTTCTTTCCAGACTTCTTTTGTTACCTGGCTCATTTTAAGTCTTTTTAGGATGTCCCTGTTTTGTCTTTCAACCTCCCCATTTTGTTGAGGCCAATAAGGTATTGAATGAAAAAGGGTGATTCCATTTTCTTTACAAATCAGTCAATTATTTTGATTTTCGCTTGCCTACTGTGACCTGAGATATTGTTATGTTTGCGTTTCTTTGGATTCGTTCGACAGTAATATTGATAATGTCCTTTGTACCCGCTTTTGCTACATGATTTCAATCTAGCGGGACAATTTATAGAATTTGAAGAATGATTTCCGCCACAACGGGAACATCCTTTCTAGCGAGAAATGTGGTTCACCTTCACCACCTTTGATTTGAGGTCAGTAAATCCTAATGCTATGCATGCACTACAGTGGATGAGTGAGAATAGCCTGGCAATCAGAATTTTCCCAACTCGCCATTGAATTGCTCATGATCATGATTGAAACAAAAAGAGAACCTTGGTGAAATCTCAACTTCTCTAGATATATCCAATTGAACCAAGTTTTCTTGCACCCTAGGTATTTTCGGATATTGCATTAATCCAATCCACTCGGAGACTAGTTATCCCGCAGTAAACTTCCTAAGTAATTGACTGGTGGGCAAATAGTAAACAAACCGACCGGTTGTTAATTTCACTTATCGGACTCATAACTTCAATTCAAAGCACCACGAATTGTTAGGAGATACAACAAACCGATCGGGCCATTGCTCCACTTGTTACAGATACCTGCGGATTATTTACCATTACACAAAGATCATTACATAATTCGTAATTAGGTACTTATTCAGCTTGACTGATGTAACGATACGACAGGTTGTTAGTCGCAGCAAGCTCGTAGCTCTTTTGGTCTCTAATGCTTTTTTAAGATAACAATTAATTAGGAGTAGGAACAATTTTACTCTAATGACGCATTCCGTCGCCTGTTGTCAGGCCCGGATTAGCCGTAAAGCCGATCTACCCACTGAATAGTATATGTAACAATGATATTATTCATGTATCTGCAACATTATTTCCTTATCATTGAGTAATGTTTCCCAGTAAGCATGGAACGTAACACTAACATAACCAAACTTTTTCTGTGATCAACATGTAACATGGAATGTATTAGAATGTTGGTGAGTATGCCTATGCAAAAATAGTGATTCACGTTGGATTTGAATCACTGGAGATCGAATTCATTTTGAAAAACATTATCAAGAACATTATTTCACATAAACACATTTCTCCAAATGAAATAGTTCTAAAACAGTGAATATCGAGGTGTACTGAGTTGAACCTCAAAACGATGAGCAGCCACAGTCCGTCGCGTTCTTCTGATATGTACCACTCTTGGTGGAATCACTTGAACACCTCCTCTGAAGGTATCTATAGAAGAGAGACAAATCTCCAACTTTTCTCCGATGATCCAGTGTCATCACTCAGGCGGATGGCTCTTTTCAGGATGGAATCCAGCAGCTTCAGGATGTGCTCAGAGGCGTGGCTCCATACATAAAAACAATACTCCAAAGGAGGTCCGATCTTGTTGATATTGAGCTGTTTCAAAGTTCGCCTGACTAGACGTTGTCGAAAATTAATTTCCGGCATTTTGGATTTAAGTGTGGGAATAGAGGGTGGTGTTTGTTCCCAAAAATCGAATCTGGAGTGGAATGCAAACTGTTCAGTTAGTACATTTGCTTTTTCTATGGCTGTTGTTGCAATTGAGCAAACCACTTGTGAAAGATATGAAATTGTAGATTTTGTTAAATTTTGCTTCAGCTACCGACCAGAAGGATCAAGAGCCATAGGAATAGGTGAGCAGTTTATATGTAAGGAACACTGTCTAATTATAATAGGATAATGTTTGACTGGTAGTATCCTACTTCGCTGTGATCTTGAAGAAAACCTTGGTCCACTCTAAAATTTTCACTTTTTCCAGACTAAATTTAAAAATTCTCAGCGCCAATGTAAACCATTATTCATAAATCATCATTGAAAAAATAAGTCATAAGTTCATAAAAAACATTTTATGATGATATAATTATAGAATTAACACTGAAATAAAAAGAAGCAACATCCAATACACCTTGAAGACTAATCACAATCCCACCTTGACAAGAGGGTTTTTGTTGAATGAGTTATATCTCATGTCGGCCTGTAGATGGTAAGGAAAAATTTCCATATTTGCATGTTTTCATTACAAAACGTAAATATCTGGCACGGCATTCGGTTGTCTGGCTGAGTTCGATTTTGCGTAGAGCGCGACACGCAAGCTTTTGTATGTATTGCATCTCACGACATTTCAGTTTCAGATCTTGCTTCAGGCGGCGCAATTGTAGTAATTGCATGAAAAATTGCCTTATATCGTTAGGAAGACGTACTAGATGAGTTAATAAGTTTCAACTGACAACACCCACTGCTGAAACTGCCATTGCACTGACAAACAGTTTCGTCTCTCTTAAGATGGACTTCCACCGAACGGACTCGCTTGCGACTAGTTTCGTTTTCGAAAACAGAAACAAAATTGAATTTTACTAGTTTGGACTTCCATTGTCTACTATATAAAATAATTTGAAATCCCTGAAACAACTAAAAAAAAGAATTAAAAATGAATAGCTGAAAATAACAATTATATTAAGCAAAATAAACCTGACATGAAATAATAGTGAAATAAAATACCAGTGAAAATAGAACAATTGTCCAAAAATAAATAAAAATAAAGAAATGAAAAAAGAAAATAAAAATAAAAAGTTGAGAGATTCCAAGTCACGTTAGTTCACGACGTTTCGATTGTTAGTATCTACAATCGTCTTCGGGTGATGACTGGACTGATTCCTCCAAGAGATGACTATTCATAGGTCGTTCGAGTACTTTCACTTATCCCCGCTTTCCATTTTCCGCTTCACTGGTTCCGTGGGAGATGAGCGTTTTGGCGGGAGTTGGCCATATTTCGCTTGATGATGGGTTTCCATATGTTGCGTATTTCTACGCTGGCTTGGCTGAATACGTTGTTGGACAACATGTATGCGGCTTCCTTGAATTTTCTCCTGAACCAATGTTCCTCTCTGTGCAAGATCTCAGCTTGGGACCACTAAATGTTTTTTTGAAGGGTCCAAACATGGTCTGCTATTCCTGATTTGCTGGTTTCCCCTCGCTGTGTGTGTTTCTTGTGCTCGGCAAGGCGAACAATCAATGGCCTCTTAGTTTCACCAATAGAGGATTTTCTGCACTCACAGGGTATCCGGTAAATGCGATTCTTGGAATCGCAGTCCGCGTTTGGTTGCCTGGTTTTCGCGAACTGGTCCGAACTAGTGGAATTAATCATGAAACATTGTCAATCACCTTTAAACAAACGTAGAAACAAAATTGTTTTCTATTGTTTCTACAACACGAAGAGCAATTGAATGGCTGCATTCTTCAACTGTCCATTGCTTTTTTCGCTCATGTTCTACAAAGGAAAATTAAATCCCATTCTTGTTTGAAATGGACAACAATACAAGAAATCAACAAAAACCTACCTAGTGCCGATAATCGAAATTTATATACACCACAAATTGATAAAGTACTAATGTTGCCAACCCTTTCTACATAGCGAACTGAGTTGAAAAAACACAGACACAACACCGATACCTTTTGATTTTTCTGTCTGCCGGTAGAACATTTCACTGTTGACACTGTCGTCCGGTACACAAAGTCTTCAAAATGTATCTTATTTTTGTCGCAATCGACACAGTCGATGTTTTGTTGTAGTTTTGCCCATTTGTTGAAAATCCGCCATTACAGGCATGTTTTAGATTTGTATCAACGTGTATATATGGACTATAATGAAGAGAAAAGGAGAGTCAGTTGAACCGCACTCCTGTAGCTACCATATCGAAGCTCTGTTCACTCACATTAAATATAAGCCAATTCAAACCATCCAAAGTCAAAGTGTTATAATGACCTGAATCAGGACCTGAACCGGAATGTAAAACCACTGCAACAATATTGATTGATGATCTTACAAATTATCTTTGACAATGTGAATATGCTTCATAACTCTATTTGCAGCATTTCAACTCCAAAACTTTCGACACAGCGATGGGTATTTAACAAGCTTTTCATATTCATCGAACATACTGATTGTCATGTAGAAAAACTATAACCCAATGAATAAGCATAACATTATTGAAGAAAAGCTACTTTCATGCTGAAAACTGACACTTTTTTGACAATCTTTTCCCTGTTATGAAAATTGAAACTCGTAAGTACAAGTTTTCAACATCGGATGATGTAATACTTCTTCGTTTGTTTGAAGGTGATTGACAATGTTTCGTGATGAATTTCACTAGTGTGTGCATTGCCGAGCACAAGAAGTACACACAGCGAGGAGAAACCAGCAAATCAGGAATAGCAGACCATGTTTGGACCCATCAACACAACATCGAGTGGTCCCAAGCTGAGATCTTGCACAGAGAGGAACATTGGTTCAGGAGAAAATTTAAGGAAGCCGCATACATGTTGTCCAACAACGTATTCAGCCAGGCCAGCGTAGATATACGAAACATATGGAATTCTCGAACGGCTGATTCATTTGTGATATTCATAAATATAACTAGTTCAAATCAAGTGTTCCTGAATATTGAAGATAAACAAGGGCTCACAAGGCGGTCAGTTGCAACCAAGGGTTTGAGATTCAGTTGTAATACTTCAGTTGATTGCGTTGTGATATTCATAAATATAACTAATTTCAATCAAGTAGGTTCACTTTAGAAATTGTTCAATATCATTTATTCATCAGTGAGAAATAGGAATAGTTATTTGCCCCAACAAGTATACACCACTCAATCTTTGTTAGCTCCAAAGTTGTTTATTTTGTGTAAATATTATTGGCAATATTTACAATTTCATTGGACGATATTTGAAATTCACATTTCACCAGAGCAGCCTAGGCCTAGGGCTCAAAAGAGGTGGCAATCCGGGCCTGGCTGTTGTTATCTTCGATCTTCGTTGTGTGGATTAGCTTAGAGTATGTGCCTCAGCTCTGGGGTTACACTCGATTTTTTGTGGAGTGTCAACAACGACCAAAAGTAGATAGTTTGAATCACAAACGATTAGGTCGTTTGCATGAAAAACGTTTACACAATCTGGTAGCGGAATCTTCTGATCTGTCACTTATAATAGCAAAAACAACAATCTCGTGTTTTTAGACGATGCCATTAGCACGGAAATATCTGATGCTTCAGAATACAGTTAACATACTTCAAACTTAGTGTGAGGGGGGTTATCGATAATCAAAAACCCTCTTCTTCTGAAGGTAAAAATTCTTCAGAGAGTGAGACAATCACTCATGTTGGTTGGAATAGTGTTACGGGTTCAATTATACTGATATACTGATAATAGCGCTCTCGTAAGCCAAAACATTATAAAATGTACTAAATCATTCAGGATGAAAAACTTGAAGTCAGGCGGTGATCTTGCACAGCAGATAAATATCTGAAGTAAAGTCATATTTTTAAATGTTCAATCAGCACAAGAAGTACTTTACCTACTTTGAATGCTTTCTCATTCAAGATACCAGTTTAGTTCATTGTGAATTTCCGAAAAGAATAAGAACATTATCTGTTTTATCACCATTCCTTAACTTTTCATACATACATTAGTTTGTTATTGTTTGGATAGAGGTTATCTAAAAGATCCAACCCTGCTAAATATTCAAAATTTGACAGAAAGGATGCCATTTATCTTCAGTATTCTCAACTTTGATGAAATGTCACTAATATTCCTAGTTTGACCTCCAGAGTCTATCTGTTTCTTTTTCCTTTTTTTATTGTGGGCATATCAAAGTGGAACATGTGGTTCTGATTTTCTCAAGTTATAGAGGATTTTCTGAGTCTGAAAAATAAAAAGTAGTTGTAAAACCATCAAGAAAATTGTCATAGGATTGATATTTCAACCATCCAATATGGATTTTGGTTTTCAACTAACCTTAAACGTTTCCTGACGAAACTCTCCCCGAGACCACCCTCCATCGAAGGTAGGTATTCTGCTGGGACACATTCTGGGGATTTTCCTCTAATAAGTGCATTTCGTATGTATTAATGAATCCACAGGTTAGTAACTTTTCTGTCTTTTCAGGTCTCGTTTCGTTTAGTACCTAGTGTTACGTTTTCTCTGTACGAAGGATATTACCAGCTCCCACACCATTATGTCCTACAGCTATACACAAATTTAGCTAGCATACATGTTTAGAACTTTGCTTTACACCTAACCGCTTGGAGACAGCTTCATCCCTGCTTAGTAGATAGAACTTGCTTGATTTCCTCTGCTAGTTAAAGTATAGACTTCCCCCAATCCTGATAAACTGGACGGACCTTGTATAGAAAGCCATTGTTGGGGATTGCAAAAGAAAGGACAACCTCCGAAGGAATATACAAGTAGGATCTACTTCATTTATTAATTTTGCCTTGCACAACTTTTGCTTCTTCTTAACATATAAGGAACATTTCATATCACCAAGAATACTCCGTGAACTCGTAAGAGCAAGAAGTGGTATTTTGTAGTTAGCACCTAGAACATAGTAAATATTAGTTATCAATTAACCTTATGCATTGAACTGACACGTTTATTATTTTAAATCAAAACTAGCTACTTACCAAGACGTCTGTGAACCAATAGTATATATACTAACGGGGAAAACATTCGTAAATAATATCATTCTTGTATTATTTGAAACATCTATTTATTGATTGATTGTTTCTTTGTTATCTTTAGTGTCAAGTAATTTATTTTACCCAACAACCCTCTACCGGTTGACTAATTTTGATTTTAGAGTTTTGTTTTTGAGTTAGTTCTATTACGCCCCATTGATTTGATTTTCCATCTTATTATTGTGGGCGTAATAATAGTTTTGAAAATACCCATTTCCATGGTGTTTGAATTGGTTCGAAAAAGGTTATACGTTTTCTCTTCACCAGCCGAATATTTTTCTCCTAGAGGCACTGTTAGTTAACCATAAAAACGGTTTCATAAAGTACTTTTTGTGGGCATGCTAACTTGTAGAAATGCATTTCAAGAACATAATCACAAAAACTATATTTCTTATTCTATTGTTTCTCACAAAATAAATTATAGTGATAACGAAATGCGTAATCATTCCACCTTTAGAATTTCTTTCCTCATGTTATGAGGAAAGTTCATTAACAATTTTTCTGTTCAGAGCACGAACAATGTAACAATTCATAACTAAATTGATTTTCTTTTAACCATGCTGAATGACTAGTTTTTCATAATTCAAAAGCGGAAGTACGTTTTTGTTCTAATAACGAAATGAACTATTGAATGAAAAAATCGTCACTAGTTCGCTTTGGTTGCTAGTTAATGGTAATAACGAATAATAAAAATTTTTGCATTGGGCAATTAGAGTATGTAATTATTATAATGATAATTGAAAATTCTTCCATTGTGGTTAAAATTCATACCACTTCCTCATTAAATTGCATCAGTGTAATTACGTTATTAATAATTGTTGAGTGCTAACTATACGGGGTGTGCCAGATTTGCGTGACCCGACATTACATTAAATATTTATGTATTGAATATGAATGGGGAATATTGGCGGTGGCCAGACTCTTTCATTACATTTCAGAATATTTCGGAGTATGTTTCAATGCTCTCAAATAATCTTCAATGTTTTAAACTGTTTCAAAATTCCGAGAGGGTGAAACTTCTAGCCCTCCCATCTTCAGAATCACGCCCTTCGAGTGGAATTTGGATTCTTTTTTTCAGATGGGATATGAGGAATTGAACATAATATAACTTCCTTGAACGTTCCACAGTAGTATGGAAAGTTTGAGAATATTTCTATACGTTTCATAATATTCCTAAACCATCAAAAATATTTTTTGGTGTTCTGGAATATCGTGGAATGATCTCGCATACTCTCAAAATACTCTCGAATGTTCAAACCATTTCTAGAAGACGAAAATTCCAGCTCTCATGTTTTCAAAAGTCTTCCAGATGAAAATGGAGATCTTCACAGACAAGCTAACAGATGACAGATGAAAACATGTAATGATATAGAATATGTTGTAGATGTGCATTTTATTATAAAGTACTAAGTAACTAACCAAGATAGCAGAATCAGGATATGATGCTAACTCAATCCCGAGACTATATACTGGTTTGTTAAAGGTGTTTTTACTATATGATGTCATTGTTTCAGGTAATATTTGGAAATTTTCAAAGGAGTTTTCGATTTTGTACTCAAATTTAGGAATTCCATTGCTTCTGAATTTTACGATCAAATATCTTATCAAAGTCAAAAAATATACAGCAGGACAATTTGTGACACTGATCCAATTTCGTGTCATTTCAGTTTCACGATCAATAATTCGTTTTTGTAAATAACTATAAGTTTTCGAAGTAAAGTTCAACGTGATTTGGATCTTCCGTCAAAAAATCGTAACTGGCTGTCAGTTCAATGGAGGGGTGAATTCTCATACTGATTATCAACATTTAATCACCAAAAGAATTCCTACTCCATTATAGTTCGCGAGGTTTTGAAATATAACTGCAACAATGCAAAAACACAGCAGTACTTATGTGTTAAAGTTATTTTTTTGGTTATTTGGTCGAGGCCTGGAAGTTTTTATGATTGACATTTCGTCCACAACTGCGGTATACATTACTGAAGGCTATGAGGCAAAGGACGAACTGGTCTAGTTGTTCTCACAGTACATATTTTCATTCGCAAGAATTTGGGTGGACTTTCAATAAACCATTCTGAAACTTAATGTAGCAAATAGAATATCCTTACGCTCTTTTTTTTTTCAATATGCTCACTTAGAGTGATTGACAGGATGCTTGAAAACAGTAACATTGGCTCGTGTGTTATTTTATCAACTTCCTTCAATTCACTCGTAATCCCAGAGTCCTTCGAAGTGAAGCGAGCATATTCACGTTTTATATTTATTTATTTCTATTATGATCGCCGCTAATCCTTGATTTATAAACCGCACATTCATATGAGTGCTAATTAAATTTCTAGAATATCTGATCGATAACCGATAGTTGAAATGTTTTTATAGGTAACTGTAAACGAGTTAATTCACGATTTTATGCTAACCCTGACCTATGTTTATTAATTTGTATATGTATCGCTGTACTAGAACTCCAATAATATAATAATAATAATAATATCGTTTTTATTATTTTCAAATACATTTTTCCAGCAAATTATTCAGATACAGTTTGATTGTTATAGGAAGACAAAAGGGAACAACATGCACGCCTAATGAATTGACCTCCGAATTTCAAGTCCATATCTAAAATGACGCCCAGGCTTTTGGCTTCTGGGACAACCTCAATAGAATTATCATTCACTACTATTTTCACAGATTTGCGAACATCATTTCTAGTCATTCACATCTTTTCGACCTTCTGTGGAAAGGGGGCACCAATTGTAAACATTTGTCTGACTCAGAGTACAATCACTGTATGTCACTGTCAACATTTTAAGTGTGATAGATAGATAGATAGACAGATAGATAGATAGAAAGATTTATTAGTCCTTTGTGCTACATTATGTGGATGGGACAGGTCATATTTCTCAGGTATAATTATGTCAGAATGACAGTGATCTGACATTACCAACTTCAAGTATAAATTAATCTATCGTGGAAAGAAATACTTTCAACCACTTTTTAAAAACTTGAGGTGGCAGTGTCTTCATATCGCATGCCAGTATATTAAAGAGACGGATACCAGCAAATAGGAGACTTTTTGTACTTTGCGTGATAGTGTTTTTGAGTGATAAGCGTATGGTTATTCCTAGTATGGTAATTATGGACTTTCGATCTCGACTCTAATTTTCTTCTATTTTCATGGATATAGGTCAATATTTTTAGAATGAAAAAACAGGCAACAGTTGGTATTTAATTTCGACAAAAATCTCTTTACATAACGTTCTGTAATCTAAATTGAAAAATAAGCCTCAGTAATGCTTTCTGTTTTATGAATATTCTGTTCACCTCAGTTGCTAAACCTGTTGTTGTAAAAAACGGACTGAAATTTGGCGAAATAAACTGATATCAGTGCTTTAGTATCTAATTTATTCTTGAGGGATTCGATGAGATAATAGGATTGATTCAAATTCTTGGATGTGAACTCTATATGTACTTGCCAAGTGAAATGTGAGTCCATTATTGTTCCTATTGTTCCTTCCATTGTTTAACTTCAAAGAATAATGGAAGTGTCGTCTGCGTAAAGGTATATCGCATCATTACTTATATTATTAGGTAGATCATTCACATAAAACAGAAAAATTAGTGGACCGAGTACACTGCCTTGAGGTGTCCTATTTGTTGCAAGGAATTTATCGGGCATTATATCATTCTGTTTCAACTGGAAATATTATTTGATAGGAAAGACATTATATCTGCACAACATTTTATGCAAATTTTTAAATCCATCACTTCAATAGCAGAAAATCGCTGAACATACAAAACACATCTAACTTTCATGCCTCTCTTCTAAACGTGCTAATTACCTGAAAGTGTGAAAATTTGTTCGAAACGAATCTACCAATATGAAAAATTTTAAAAATCGCTAATCGAATGTAAGTAGCCTACAAAGATTGACATTCACTTTATCTTTTTGAATATACCTCGTATATTTGAAGTATAGTTTTTTCGTTTTTTGAGTCGATTCATGTCTTCCTTCCGAGTTCTATTTTGGTGTGACTTTTTGCAATCTTCTACAGGATCGTAGAAGGATACAGCCATAACTTTTGACACCGTTATAAAATCTATTTCAACGTAACCTCATTTCCAGCGTTGAATAAAAAAATCATCGTGATTATTAATAGACCATAGACTATTGAATTGAGAGATTTCACGGCTCTCAACAGCGTTTTGATAATTAACTTTCTTCATCACCTCAGATATCACGAATTTACACCTTCCCAGCCTCTTTGAGAAGTGTTAAATCCAATAAATATATCTCCGGTACATGTATTATAATATATTAAAATGAATGGTTTCGACCAGTTTCAATATCAGATAAGGATTCTTCAAAAGAACTGCCGCCAAAAATAGTTATTCTCGAAAGTACTGATGTAAATTGAGCTATTTGTAATTAAGAGTAAACAAACATGTATTGGAATGTGTGGACCCCTGAAATTTAAAAAATGGAATCGTTAATTTCATTTCAACACGATAACATCGGTAGGCGTATCTCGAATAGTTTTATCAGTAGCATTGATCTTTTTTTTTAAGCATATAATGTGAAAAGTCATTATTAAAATCTTCCGGGACGAAAACAATTGAATAAAAGTTATCAGAAGAGAATGCTTTTTAGGTTAACGAAACATATTTTTTCATGACTATTGAATAAAGCGTCGATTATATGACCAGTTTTTGTTGACGAAGTAAGCCGAATAATCCCGTAAGTCACACATTCGAACTCGTCGTATACTCGATCAAAACATTCATTATATAAATATATATGCAGCATACCTCGCACAAATATTTGATTGGAGTAATTAGGTGTCAAATTCATACGAATCTCATACAAAAATCAGTAAAATGACTGATCAGGAGCAATTGGATGTCAATTTGAAACTCAACAAGTATGACATATATAGAAAAATTACAATTTCAATTATATTTCCGCTGGGACCTTTCATTTATTATCATAAAACTGCATGTATTGTACATTTTATTTCATTCCAATACAGGTTTTATACAGTGTCATCCCCAAAGTATGCACCATATGAGAAACTTATTTATTATGAGTTTTTCGACAAAAAGTTATTTTTGATAAAAATTTGTGGATTCCCTAATTATGCACCAACAAAATATAGCGAAACACACGTAATATACGAGGAGCCTTCAAATATTTTATTTTGAGACAGGAGTAAAGTACTCTTATTTTGGAAAATCTCATTAAAAATTATTTGAAAAAGTTGTTCAGCATTAAAGATAAATCCAGATTGAAAGTCATGGCCATCTAAGTGATGTCTTATTTTTTCACTCATTTTTGTAAATAGGGACTACGAAACAAATTGCTAAAACGATAAATAGACATTCTTATTAGTCAGTGGGCTATGCTTGAAGACTGGCAGCAAACAAATCTAAAGCAAATGAACTTTAAACATTCAAGCCAGTCTCGATATACCTACACAGTAGGTTTAATGGACTGACGCCTATCAGAAAACAACTACTTCCCTGGCTACTAGAAAGGGCGTTGGATTATATCCGACAGGCGTCAGTGCAGGAATCCTCACAGAAAATGTCCTGCATATGTCGGATATAATCAAACGCCTTTCGTGGTATTAGCCAGGGTAGCAGTTGTTTTCTGATAGACGTCAGTCCATTAACCTACTGTGTAGGTATATCGAGACTGGCTTGAACGTTTGAAGTTCATTTGCTTCAAGCATAGCCCACTGACTAATAAGAAAGTTTTTCTTCCTTATTCAGAGGAATCGGGCAAATTACAGGTATGCAGTTGGTTAGTACCTCGTCTACTAGATGGAGTGACATTTTGTGATGTTCGCTCCAACTTCGGAAGAGGAATGAAATACTCTGAAAGAATTTCGATTTTCAATTGTGGAATATCATTGACTTTAGGTCGATGATGGTCACTATCTTGCTCTGATGAGGGGCTGATGAGACCGAAACCGGTCTGCAAGTGTGCCCGTTCCAGAATTGAAGGTCGACTCTTTCAGTTGTATTGCCAATTGCATATGCAGGACTTTTTCTGTGAAGATTCCTGCACTGACGCCTCTCGGATATAATTCAACGCCCTTCTTGGTATTAGCCAGGGGAGTAGTTGTTTTCTGATAGGCGTCAATCCATTAAACCTACTATGTAGGTTCGTTATTGTTCAACAGGTATAACATACCCCAGAACTGCAAGTCAAAGCTCTCAAATCAAAACCAATTCAACTACCAACCTATAGTGCTTAGTAGCTGTAGTTGAAACATTTTCTTCCAGGTACTACACACTCTCATCTCTCTCCAACGTCTCAGTTCTACGCGAAACATCTCAGAGGTCAGTCAGGATACCCCGGAACACTTTTAGTGTTATCAAGTTTGGAGGTGAATTTCTCATTTGAAATAATATTCTGCAAAATATTGTTGATTATTTTCATGAATATTTCAGGAGTTCCACTAAAATTGTGAAATGTCCTACGAAGAAGAACAAAAAAAACTCAAACGTTTATGGGAAGAGTTTGGCGCCAGTCCTGATGATGATGACTCATAATTGATAGTAATTCTGAAGGTGAAGATGAAGGAGTGCTAGAAGAACTCGGAGTCGCACAAATAAGCGAAGAATATGCTGCTAGGGAAGAAACAGAATACGCATGGACGAATAGGAAAATACAGTTTCTGCTAATTAAAGTTTGTCGAGATACAGCCGCCAAAGGCCTTTGACACAATTTTTTTCGTTCATGAATTCCGCTGGACTAAATGCTCAAGTTATATTCCAAGCAAATACGCAGAAATACAATTTGAAGGGGGGACATTTTTTTAAAGAACTCGGTCTGTAACTGATATCCGAATTTCGGAATCAACGAAGACAAAACCCCTGTCTACGCCGACGACTACGGAAAAGCAAAGAGGTGGAACGTCATGAACCTGGATCCAAGCGACGACGCACAAGAAATAGATGTTCTGTTTGACAGGAAGACAGGAAGACAGGAAGACGTTATATGTATGTATGAGATGTCAGAGTCCAATTTGTATGGAGCACGCAATTATGACATGCGAAAATTGTGCCAATTTTGAGAGCCCGTAACTCTTTCATTTGGGAAGTTATCACTCCCAGTTTTGTAACGTTTTGTTTGTGGAACAGTTTTTTAGAACATTTCTTTTAATTATATATGCCATGTCATGATCTCCATATTTTATGACAAATATAGTTGAAATTTGTTTTTCAAGGATATAATCTCGAAATATTATTATCTCCCAATTACCTACGTCGTAGGGTCTGGTAAATGCCTGCCATAAAACAACATTTATGCAAAATACTTCAGAGGTAGTCCAACTACCTATACCGATAAAGATTTCATTTCGAAATTTTCATTTTCTAGTAAATGTATCACGATAATTACTATTACTAGGTACTATTCGCTACTATTAGTATTAAGGCAAACAATTTATACTATATTGATAAATAAAGACTTATTACATCACGACTCAACTTGTCAATTTCCTTTTGAAAATTAGTTCGAACAATATTAACTACAGCATCGCCGCCATACTATGTGTGAAGACTTTAAATAAATCCCACAACTAACCTCTACTCAAAGATATTTCCTCCCAATTAATTATCGGTGCTTCAACATTTGGGCTAAATTTAGCACTGACAGTGTTTATACATATGATGAATGCACACCGAGTTGAACAAATTGTTAATGGTTTCAAAAGAGTTGATGAATGATGAATGTCCAGCGATTTTGAGAAGTTACAATTACAGCTCCTCTGATTATGTGGGAGAGAGAGGAAGATCGATGATAAATGAGCAGGGCTATATGTGTATAATTGTACCTTTTGAAATATGCGACAGTGATGATAAATTTACATCCTGAGTAAAATCTCTCATTGTAGACCCCCCCAGTTAACATTTAAGAATGAAATACAGCTGAGAATCAATTTGATTTTTTTATTAGCATACCGAAACATTTGATTTCAATAGTAACCAAGTGTTTCATAATTCAACTGAGGTTTCGATGAATAACTCAATTGGGTTGTTTGAAAGAAGTCGGTCACAATGAAATATGAATTGCAATATCGATATTATCTACATTTGTCTGTAAGCTTTGATCTCGATAGCAGTTTTTCAATTTTTTTCAACCTCCTGCCGTGAAAAACAATGAAAAACAACAAAACAATATCGAAATGATTAGATATCGACCCAATAAAGAGCTGTCAATCAAAATGAACCCACTTTATCGTTGACTTTTATCTTGGTCCTTATGAGACAGAATATTCGTTAGAAGAAGGCGTTGTTTCGCAATGAAAGAATGCGTTTGACACGCCTATTTCACATGTGAATTTTGTTCGTTGTTGATGAAATTGAAACTGGCATTCTTTACCTCTTTAAGTTTCATAAGCAAATCAAGCATATCAAATGTTCGAAATTGCGGTATTTTCCTCATCTACAGAATATACTTCTGAAAATTCAAAATGATGAAACCACGATTTGATATCGGGAAGTAAAATATAAATTCAATGTCAATGAATTGGCTTCACCACAGATCTATTTTCTCATGCAAATTCCTTTTTTTATTTCGTTTTCATTTCCTCTTCAGGTTAGATGCATCTTGGCGTTCTTCATCCATTTAGAAAAAATTAAATACCAAAAATGAAAGTGTGGATGCCCCAGTTACAATGTGTCACTGCCATATTGAAGCAAAAAAATGTCGTTACATGAAGAGTAAACTAGTACATATATAAATCCAGAGAAAACGTGTTTCACGAAATTTCAGGCGATTCCGTCAGTTGTATCGCCAAAAGCATATGCAGGAATTACTTTTGTGAAGAGTCCTGCACTGACACCTGTCGCCTATTATCCAATGCCCTTCGTGGTATCAGCCAGAGGACTAGTTGCTGATTGATAGGTATCAGCCCATGAACCTACCGTATAGATAAGTGATGACTGGCCTGAAGGAACTGTTCCTTCAGATAATCCAAATTAATTCTATTTCATACTAGCCATAGTAGTATATACTATTTTGAACTAGTAGAAACACGCTTTCCATGGTGAAACATATGTTGCGATTTTGTAAACTGTTAACTGTTAACTACATAAACACTACTCAGGCAAAGCTCTTCGAGTAGGTACACTCATCTGGCTTTCTCTAGTGCTATAAGCACCACATCGTCAGCGGCCATATAAAACTTTCCAGACCTATCTCTTTTTTATATCTTCTGGAGATGGAGGCTAGATGATCAAGGTCAACATCCAGAATTGAGCATATTGCCAATCACGCAAAGCACAGTATATAGCAGACTACTGGATGACATTGAAAGTCACTGTATTCTGGGAATTAGCTTCATCACAATGTCTCCAGATGTCAACTATAATATGCCTCATACACCTGCTCAAGTAGAGACGAGTGAAGCCCGCGGAAGGGGAAAATAGTAAGAGAAGTTGCAGATGGATCAAAAACACCCATGGGGTTCTGCTGCAACTGTATACAGCCGCAGTCTGGTCCAGATATATCAACATGCCTAAGAACCTGTGCGACTATATTTCAAGCGGAGATCTATCACATTGGCTAGTGTGTGAGAAACTGGTGAGAGCCAACTTCAGACATAGATTCGAATAAATTTTTGGCAAATGAACGATTTGGAAAGCACCTGGCTCTAACCCAGCAACTTTCTTTATTATCTTTATTAGCTTCGATAGAAAGACCTCAGCATATGTTTCATGGGTGAATTTCTGGTGACTCTGGCCTGAAAATTGATGGAACTGCTGACTAATGTTACCATATCAGTACTATCGTACTGATTTCAGTACAGATGAAACTTTACAATACCTTCAGTACGGCGATAAATGTGTATCTATTTATTTATTTATTTATTTATTTATTCTAAATTCGGGACACATACAGGTAAAAGAACCCAAACAAGTATCCACTAAAATACAGATTGTGCTAACTAAACTGGCGTTCAACAGGTAAATGATCAAAATTATTAAAAATTGAATATTTTCCTTATGTTACTTTTATACATTTGTAAGGACATGAAGAAAACGTCCAAATTGGAACAGTATCTGTTGAATGAGTCTGTAACTCTATTTATTGGAGAGTTTTTCCCCACATTGGTGTTATATGTGGAAGTAGCTAATAAATATTTATTCCTTGTGTTTCTCTGGGGTACATGAAAGGACATCATTGCTATCAACTCAGGTGAGTCAATAAGATTCGTTAAAATTTCATAGCCAAACACTAGATCCGAAGTGATTCTCCGTTGCTCTAGAGGCTGAATGTTATAATAGTTACGGATTTGATTAATACCGTGAGTTACATAGACATTAGTGATTCGGTAATGAAGATGTCTAACAAACCTATTTTGCAGTCGTTCTAAACGCAATTTGAATGTATTATAGCAAGGATTCCATATAATGCTAGCGAAATTCAACTTGCTATAAACAAATGCATAATAGATAGTTTTAATAGCGGCTTCGTTGTTGAAGTCTGTGCACATTCTATTGAAGAAACCCAGTGTTCTGTTGCTTCTATTTATGACATATTCAACATGGCGATTGAAATTCAATTTTGTGTCAAAGTATACTCCAAGGTCCTTGATATATTCTACTCTATTTAATGCAATACTATTCAACAAATACTGAAACAATATGGGTGAATGATTTCTATAAAACGAAATACATGTACATTTTTCCACGTTGAGTTTCAGCTCATTCATATCACAATATATTACAAATCTTGCAAGGTCTGCCTGAATTTTTAAACAGTCTCTTATAGAGATAATTTTTTTAAATATTTTCAAGTCGTCCGCATATAACAAAATATTAGAATAAAGGAAACAAGACTGTATGTCATTTATGAATACTAAAAACAACAGTGGACCCAGGTGTGAGCCCTGAGGTACCCCTGAGGTAACCACGAAAGGCGTCGACTTGAATCCATTGATGCTAACAAGTTGACTACGATTAAATACATAAGAGGACAGCCACCTAAGAAGATCGCCCTGTACACCAATTCCAGCAAGTTTCGACATGAGAATGTTATGATCAACCTTGTCAAAAGCCTTGCTGAAATCAGTATACAGTGAATCAACTTGTATCAAATCAGTCTAATTAGATATATAAGATTGTCACCGTTCAATATGCGCATGCGCATGTCACTAATTTCATTTTTGACAAGAAATATTTCTTAAATGGCCATTTCATAAAACTGAACTATCATTTGAATTATCATATGAATATTTGGGTTGTCGGAAACAGGTTTTGGAATTTTAGCAGAGTTTCATTTCCACCATCTGACCTGAGGGATTACCAACCAAATAAACTTATCGGCATCTTTGAGAAGCTGTACTTGTAGGACACAAAGAACCCTCGCGGGTTGCAGAAGACGGTCGAACGGACCTACTTACTTTGGGCTTATTTACGCATCTGGTAGGACCTCGAGCTAATTTGCAAACTCATATGAAAGATCGGGTTTGAAGCCCGTTGCTGGCGTTTTGCTCGCGCGAGTGGTCAGCTCCCTCTTTAGTTGATATCTCCGATGACTGGATATTACGGCTGCGTAACGCATATTCACGTTGATTCAAGTAGTTTGGTGTGCTACCTGGAATAGGAAAATTGACAATGACATTTGTTGTTACGTACCGGTTTCCCGCCAAGTAACATTGGGCTATTTTATTCTACATACACTAATATCAGTTCAGATAGGCAGTCCACACTACAACTGCCAAGTAGGGTTGGTTGTCTACCTTTGATTAAGAACATTTTGATGGAATTTATTATTATAAACAAACTTGGTACTGCAGAAAAGGAAGAAAAGTCAAAATATCTTCATTCATTTATATAAAGAGATGAAAATTATGAGTGTAGAGGGAAGGCCAATATGTTACAATTGTCAATACTTACTTGGCATTCCTGTTTTAATATTCAATTGACGCATTTGGAAAAGTAAACAAAACCTAGATGTTGCCTTTGTCATAGGTGTCATTTGCTGCCGTCGTAGTTCGCAAGCTGATCGAGAAAGATCGACTACCGAACTAGTCAGGTTTACCGAACTAGTCAGGTCAAATTTTACCTGGCGGTAAAATTTGATTCAGGCGAATTATAAAATAGCTGCAGCTCTGTTACGTAAAAGGTGACCGTTATGAACATTCAAACAATCACCTTGATCAATTATAGGAAGTCTAAAGGCAAGAAAAAGTGTTATATGAGGAATTTCAATAAATAGGAATTCGAAAGGCGGAAATGTGTTATGAGAGGAGGGGAAAAAGAGAGGGAGAGGGAGGTTGGTTCGGGGAGACGAGGAAGAAACAAGAGGTCTTTCCTAATGTTGTTAACAATTTGGAGAAATTGTTGCATTCCAAAGTATTTTGGGTTTCGTAAGGGAAAGACTCGAGAGTCCCGAGTACAAGTACAAGGAGTTTGCTGGTACAGGATCCCGACAAGAGGTCGGATTTGGTGTTTTGCCCTAGCCTCTCGAAACGGCCGCTTCAGACCACCAGCCGCCATTGTTAGATATTGCATTTAAGTTGGACATCACGGAGCCGCATGATAAGTAGCAGTAGCATTATTCATTTGATTTATTCTGGTGAGTCCGCTTCTTTTTGCTATGGCCTAACTGGTGCAATACATGTCACAACCTGGGAAATACCATCGTGAGCTTGCATGCACGCTGCATCCTGTTGCATTCCGCTGTGTCCTGCTGCATTCCGCGGCATATAAACACACTTGATCAATTATTATAGCTTTATGAAAGCCTAAAGCTTGCCGCAGCTGTGCTTGACACCGATTCAGTTTGTTTAACAATACATTGCGTAATCATTAGCATCCTTAACGCTTTACGAGTACTAGAGACTTGCCTTAACATGATTTGCCGCCTCTAATTCATAGGGAGTGCTGCATCAAACTGTTATTTTGCCCTTATCAGTCAGTGTAACTTTGATTTGTATCAAATTTGTGATTACTAAGCTTTGTTAATGATTCAGTGTTAGATTAGAATTATTATTGATAGATTTATTGAACTCATTTCCTGTTAAGTAACGTGCTCAAATCAGGTGTGATCACACAGGCACGGAAGCATTTCTGTTATATGTATTAATCTGCTTTGAGAAATACCCCTCAAAACCACTTTGGGTTGATACAAACACTGCATATTCTCTCTTGAAATTTGTCATTGTATGTTATTTGAAACCTGTTAAAGATTCAATAGAGTTTTTGTAAAATATCAAGAACAGCACTTTTTGGTGGATTTATTCTCCATATTCACCCCCAAATTGCTGAGCTAGCCGAGTGGTCATTTGAGTAAACTTTTCAGTGACCGAAAAAAATATTTTTGTTACCAATACGGTTTTGGAATATACCGAAGGGGGGTTTAACTTTCATTCCA
Source organism: Leptinotarsa decemlineata (assembly GCF_025532065.1). Classification (NCBI taxonomy): domain Eukaryota; kingdom Metazoa; phylum Arthropoda; class Insecta; order Coleoptera; family Chrysomelidae; genus Leptinotarsa; species Leptinotarsa decemlineata. The sequence continues at coordinate 21,736,520 of NW_027412702.1, forward strand.
AAACCAAATTTCTCTTCCACCCCCGTTAAACAACGTAACATTGTTGATTCTTTTCTACCCGCCGTCATGATGTTTGCTACTATTTGAATTTCTTGTTTAGCCTCTCGATTTACTTGCTGAACTGCCCTCTTGGGTCGGGAAGACGTGCTTATATCGGTAACGGTCCTTTCTAGAAACCTGTAGTCGGTTCGGTCCCAGAATTTTACCGGCGATCCCCGGCTGCATTCTTTCCCGGTGATGTCATGTGTTTGTTCGCTGAGTCTGCCGGCATATCGGTCAGGGACGGCTTCAGATTCGCTACAGTATCCTTGGTTGTGTTATATGGTAGATACAGACGTGCAACCATCTGAGCCTCCTTCTAGTTTCGAGGAGGCTCAGATGGCTCGGATGATTGCACGTGCATATCTACGTAAATATTTACGCAGTCTCAATTTTCAGTCATCAGAGATGACTAAAGATGTATGAAACTCTGAAGACGCTAGACACTCGAGCCGGCGAAACGTCAGAAAGAAATTCCAACAATCGACGGCCTCCAAACCTGAATGAAACTAGTGACACTCGAAACCACGGCTGCGAAAGCCTTAACAATTTTGTCAGATGAAGTATTTCATGTAAGGAAATACTGCTTATGAGGATTTCAAGGAATACTCACAATACTTGTTCTCATATCATTCCAAGCGCACCTGACGAGTTATCTCTCAAACGTCAACGCCAAGATGGGCTGACGTAGGCGCCCCACAGAAAATTAAAATCTCCCGCCACGATGTTCTGAGATGTAGAAGCATGCACTTTGATTAGCTGGCAGGCTGCGTGACAGTTTAAGAACGCTACGTGGCAATTTGGTACACTCTGATTGGTTCACCGCCTAACCAGCTGGGTGACAGGACACCACGTGACAATTTGGTATACTCTGGTTGCCTAGGTGGTCTGTCTGCCCTGTCTGGCGAGCTGAGAGGCAACCTAGCTGGTGTGATGACGTCACAGTCTGCCTGAATTAGGGCAAGATCTAGATACGTCAGAGATTTTTATCAACTATTGGCAAGTTACATCACATCACTTATGAGGAGTGTTTCCATCAAAACCCGAGGTTCAGTTTATGATTGAATTTCATTCACGATTCGACTATCGTTCCATTCGTACTTTTAATATTGACTTTTTCAATAATTATAGTAACTTTTCTGTACCCCTCTATTCGTTCAACTCCAAATGTCAGATTCGTTTCATCGATTATATAATTGATTGAATAACGTATGTGGCGTTGGAGGTTAACACCTAACACCATAAGAGGTAATATTTTTATTCGACTCAAAGCTGTTAACGAATATTCAAGACGGCAATATTCATTTGCATCAGGCATATACAGAGTATTCATTCGAATTTATGAAGTCAGGTTCATTCTCAATATTTTATTAATCAGATTATACTCGTATACCTTGCGACAGCCTCAATACGTTTACACTTACCACTGTGCACTTATTAAAATGTTAATCGACAGTTCGTTAACATAATCGCAAATCAAGAACAAAAAAACTGTTATTAAAACGAGTAATATTCGAGTGAAACTGATACTATTTACCGGTATATCCAACTTAGCAGAGCAGGTGAAATTCGATTCAATGGATACAAAACCAGTTTCAGTTTCCTGTTCAAAACTTTACTCTGCCCCAATTATTTCATTACAATGTCTTTTCAAAACTTTGAAATTGGAGAAGGTAGATAATATTCCGCTTTGTTTTGCACGCTTGCATCAAAAAAGCAAGATGATTCGAATATCCAATACTGGGTGGACAAATTTTGATGAAAATTTATTGTGTTGAATTTCAATACTTGTCTCACCCTTTATTTATATTTCGATTTTGTTCATAGTTGTCTTTTTAAAATATCCAACAGAAATGTATGCATGTCAAAACTAATGAACAGATTTTTGCAAAACTATAGGCCGGTTTTTATATATATTCAATGATGGTGAATAACAAAATATATTAGCCATCACATTTTAGTTACTCAATAATAGCGATCAACGCGACGTCATGAGATCAACAAATGAAAGAGTTCTTGTGAAGTGTAGTTCGAGGTGTATTGGATTAAACTTTTAGGTAATGGGCTCTGGGGGGAGTCAAGCATACTAAATCTGTCGACTACTTTTTGTAGGAGAAACATGTCCCCAATCCTTGCTTGTGGTTTAGGGTATCGGCTACGGGATATTGTTGGTGGTGAAGCATCATATACTGGGTATTTTGAATTTCAGTCTCATTATTGGGATCTTGGAAACTATATAAGATACAAGGACAGTTGGGTAGAGACAATGTTATGCATTTATGTGAACAGCGAAATCTTGTTCAGAAAGTTTTGAAATTTCGAGTATTTCCTGAAATGCTGGAAAAAACATTGTTTTTTGCATTTTCAGTATCACAAGTTACTCTTCAGAATGCTGAGTCGAACTTAAGCAGCAATAGACATTGATTTCTGAATGTAGGTATATATTTGTGAATATCGTGAAGATTCTCGTTCACTAATACATCTACAGTGAAGGAAGAAATTTTTCTGTACATTAGTTTTCTATTCAGGATGAAAACATATATTTCCATGACTGTAATCGAGACAAGAAAATATGTGAATTTTCAATACTTCAACCAGGAAATACTAATGAATCAAATGAAAAATTTTCAGGTAATACTCTCTGCTCACATTGAAGTTATTCATTACTTTCAATAGACCAGTATATCACAAGCCAATTTATTTGAATTATGGTAAGTCTGCCACCAAATCTATACACGAATTCATTTTTCACATTATGGAATGTTCTTAGGATGATTTGGTTGCAAGCAACTTTTTTTCTATCCAAGAGTCCTGAAACTAATCGTGGTTATATATTGTCCCCAAGTCACGTCTGCTGATCTACCAGTTTGAATAATTGACAAATCTAATTGAGCTTTCAACTGATGTGATGTTTCAGTAATATTAATCAACTGATCCCCATCACAAAAGGCTAGTTTGACAATTATTCAAACTGGTCGATAGGCAAACGTGATCCCTAAGGAAAGCCGGCTAGATCACCTGATATGACGTCTCTAGATGTGTTTACGGGGTAACATGGCATCTTGAATGTAGAATTGACAAATATAACTGACATTAGTCGAAGTGAATTTTGAATATATTGTTTTATATTATGATATTATTTATTCATAGATTTTTGAAACGAGTATGAAATTGGTCATCACTCAGGAATGGCTGAAACGCTATCCAAAAGTAAATATGTATTGGGTAGAGAGTTACTTTGTCGATGTTCGTTTAAAAGTGGTTTCATAGTGATTCATATCGATTGTGTGATTGTTAGTATCCACAATCGTCTTCGGTGGATACTAACAATCGAAACGTGGTGAAGTAACTTGGTTTGGAATTGTCAGATCCTTTAAGTTATTTTAATGATATTGAAAAACTAAGGTAGCCTTTCCTTGGATTTAAATACTTTGTGAAATCAATTTATATTCTTAATCGGTTATCGGTTCTTCGTATGTTGTTCATTTATTCGTGCAATAAATGAATAAATAACAAGGAATCACAAAATGAAAAGTTGGTAGCACCCTTTATAGTCAGCACTATATATTCCTTCCTCTTGATGAGTATGGTGATATTGGTTGGAAGGAAAAGGAATAACAAAAAATTAAAATGCATTCACAATTGGATAATGGATTTTAGAAAAAGAATTAGTCGAAGTGTAATGAACGAAAAGAAAATTAAAACTTATCTGTATGCAACAATTTTTTATCCTTACCTAGAAGCAGTTATAAAATGAAAAAGAAACTAATTGCGATTGTGTCACTATAATAATAGACTTTTTCGAATATATAATGTCGCACAGAACCACAAGTTGGGATAAATTACGTAACTCCACAGACTAGCAAACAATTAATAAAAAATGTGATTGTCATTTCCGCTATTGCGATTTAAAAAACATGTCGCATTGTCAGCTCAACAAATTGATATATCAATTGAAACTGATACGGATCTTGGACAATTTATTATGTATTCAAATAATATGTAGCTATCAAAGTCATATCTAAGTTTTTCCAATTGTTTGAACATATCCTTAATGAATTCAAAGAACGGATTGATGAATATATAGGCTAGCCAGCGATATTTGCTGGTAAATAATTCAAGTCATTATCATAATAATCGAAGACAGTTCGGAACCATTTGTACATAAGTTATCTTATGTGTACAATCTGCTTCCGAGAAATTCAATAGTTGATCAATTTCTGACTGACAAAAACGTTCAAATCTAACCATAATCTGGAGAATACCATAATTAAGGTCATAGATGCAACGCTTTTGAGATCTGGTGTTATCTGGTAATACAAAATTATCTGGTCAGTTCCTTCTCCGCAAACTCCTTCGTCGGTTAACTGAGCCCTTTTAAAATTTAATTTTCAGAGCTTTCGAAAAATAGTCATAGTAGAACAGCAGCCAAAACTAAAGCTCGAACATGAGTAGGATGAGAGCATTCACTAATTTTGTCGATGAGAGTATATTCGATAGAAATCTAACAGAATATACTAGGAAAATAGACGGTAAATGAGCTGCCACAAAGAGTCTGATTAGATCTTTGACCGCAGATATGTTTCCCTTGTTCTATTCTAAAACTGACGTAGAAAAGCATACACAATATTGGCAAAATTGAATTTCAGTAGTATCAAATTCTTGTCTTTTTGTTAATAAAAAACAATCTCATCAGATTATTATTTTTTTCCTGAATATCATCTCGAACCCACACTCAAATTATTCATATTTTCTGTTGAATCTATAATTTGCCCGAGCCTTGTGACCATTATTGAAAAATTGCCGATCGATGTTATGTTCAGTTGTAGTTTTTGAAAGATCAACCGAATCTTAGAGATCAAAGTTAACTTTGAAATTCCCAGCGGGAAAAGATGAAAATGATTGGGTACTAACCCAGGTTTGTGTTTAATAAACCCTACAAAATACAAATAAAATAGATGATACAAATACAATACCTATATATACAGACGGCTCAAAAAAAGGCTCAGGATTTGGAGTGTACTCCAGATCACTAAGCCTAAGGATTAAGTGGGGAATTGGAAAAAACACCAGCGTGGTCCAAACATAACTGGCTGGTATCTGAATAGCCACAAAAAAAATAATCAGGAAAGGAATTTCTGCCAAAAACATAACTATCTGCACTGATATCAAACAAGCCCTATCAGCCTGGAACAAACAACGTGTTACCACAGGGCTAGTACTAAAGTACCACCAAGATTTAGTTAAAGACTCGGTAGATAATAACATTATCCTGAGGTGGGTTGAAGCCACGACAGGAGTAAAGGTAATCGCATTGCCGACTCTTTAGCTAAGGAATTGGCTGGACTAAGAATTTTAGTATCCAGTGACACCTACGGTATGATGATAATTGCGGAACCAGCCAAACGTCACACCCATGCTCAATCACTAAACAGATGGGATGAAATCAAACGAAGCAATGTTGTCAGGATCACCCTGGGCAACCCTGGAAAGCTGGGCCGAAAAAATATCTGGTGATGAGCAGGAAAAATCTATGATTAACAGTAGGATTTCTGACTGGCCACTGTCAACTGAGGAAACACCTGCACAATATGGGGCTAGTGGACACACCTCTATGCAGGATGTGTGAACAGAAAGATGAAACTGTCAGGCATGTTCTACGCTGAATGTCCTGAGTTATCGTCGATAAGAGAGTGTGTGATCGGCGAGTCTTGGCCTACACCTGCTGATATGAAGAACATGTCTTTCAGACACTTCTCCAACTTCCTGGAAAAGACATGATGGACGATGACCTAGGAGGACAACTCCTTTAGAGGATGTTCAATGGATCACATGTGGCCTAAGTGCTGTGGCTATAGTCACTCTTCCTACTCTACAGATACAGAAACAGAATTTGGTACTATCGAAGGTACAGTTCAGGTGAAAAGTGAAATTACCAGGAGCAAACTTTGAAAAAAAAACTGTATTATTGAAGTGACTTCTATTGAACCAATAACCTTGAGAATGGGAAGCATGACTGCAATTGAATGCTTCCGGAAAGTTCAGCAATACAAATGAATTGTTTTATACTGTTTTTTGTGTTAATGACCTTCCACAATCTGAAAAAATAAAAGATAAATCAACAGAAAATAGTATAGTAACTGAGCTGAATTCTCAGAAAACATCCAGTGTGTGTGTTCATGTGAACAGTCGCGTGTGACATTTAGACATTACATTCCTTTGACTTCTGTCAAATAGAAATATCACGGTTTGAGGCAAGAATTTCATAGAGAATACAGGTTTTGAAAACGAAAAAGAGTTGTTTTCAAAACGTTAACCAACTAATGAAGCTAAGTATCAATATTTAGTTTTTTCAATTGATATTTTTCAATTTGTTGGCAAAATTTTTGAATACAGTTACGCAGTAACTTTTTGGGATGAACTTTTCAATTCACCCTTCACTAGACTTCAGCAGATTCTCTATTGATTTATCTGCCGGGGCTAGTCAGCCCCGGCTAGTAAAGCGGTGGAGCGCATCCGAAACGTCCAATTTTCATGACTCTGGCGCATTAATCAGGCTGAATTTGAACGATGGCATTGAGTAATGTAGACACGACACATTCTATGAACTAAGCTGAAGCATACAACAAACAACAGGTTTGTCGTCGCCCCATCTGCCTGTGAACGAGATAACCAAATCCATATCCGAAATTTGCCCAATTTCTCGTATAAGGAAAGGAAACTTTTCACATATAGTCAGTGGGCATACTGAACGAATTGTTCTTTCAGATATTTGATTTATAGCCAGTCTTCAAGTATGCCCACTGACTATATGCCAAAAGAAGTTGGTAATCATCGACCTACAGTGCTCGCCGTTGACAGTGATGGCCTGGTCAACGTCGTGTTCAAAGAAAAATGCACCGATGATACCGCCAGTCCAAAATCCCCATTTTTCGAGATTGGGCGTTCTTGGATCTCATGTGGATTGATATCGTCTCAAATTCGACAATTTTGTTTGTTCAATTACCCATTCATCCAGAATGAAAATTCGTTCAGTTGCCCATTCGGCAAACACACGTCGTTGTCTATTGTCATTCACCTTCAGTTCCTGTGTCAGTTGAATTTCTACGGGTGCGACGCAAAATTCGCCAAGTTTTGGTCTTCGAAAGGTCGAGTTATTGTGATCGACGTGAAATCGACTGCCTTGCATTCTCCTGCACACTCTCACAGACAGCGACGATGTTTTCAGCAGATTTTGAATTTCGTTGACGTACGGGTGTTGGTCGATCGTTTACTGAACTAGTGGACTCAAATTTATGCAGCACATTACGAAAAGTCTTCGCGAGAGAACGATTATGGTAACCGTAAAATGGAAGAAACGCGTGCTACGTTGCCCGAAGAGAACACCTATTTTGATAAAACAATGTTATCAGTTGCAAGTGTTTTTGAATGCTAAATCCGTCCATGGTGATTTGGCGAAACACAATGGGTAAATGACAACTAATTGGGCAGATGTAGCTTCCACAAGATGGCCGTTATCAATTGTCAATGTTCAGAATTTCCTTTCAAAACACCCTTTATATAGGAGACATCAGTGTTATCGTCTTATCTACTGTGATCAGTTGATAAGATGGCTCAACATTCTTCAATTATCCTAAATTATCCATTACTGATGTGAGGAACAAAGTTATTCTTCCATTTTTTAAATTTTCCATCACCATTCCAATTCATATGTTAACAGTGCTGATGACCCAGCTCAATTGAATTTGAAATATGATGAAGTAGAATGTTGTATTTCAAGATTTCATGATATAGTAACCATTTTGGGCCACTTTACGCCAAAGTATGAAGTGGTCACTTTGCAAGAGTTGGAGAAATAAATAGTTTTGATTCGCCAGCAGAGAATTGGGTTGCTGATGGCCATTGATTTCACATCAAATCTCATTCACATCAAATGTGAAAGAATTTTTTATCAATATGTTTCCTGATGGAGGTTTCTTTTAGAATAGCCGCTTCATGCCAGTTCAAACTCACTTGTTAGTCCCAATTTATTCAATGATATTTCCATCACCATTCGTGAAACTATGGTTTCTAAAAACTTAATATAACAGCGATGCGAAAGCACTCCTGGAAAAATGTTTTTTCTTGTAATATCCGCATTTCATTTAATCCAACCCATATCGTGTGTTGAACAATCCGTTGTGAATATTATAGTATAGTCTTCTGGCACGAAAGCTATCAATAGAAACGAATTAGAATTGAACGTGTCAATGTAGCATCGACTGTCTGTAATTATAGCGGTATCGTATCTCATATGTGTGGCGTCGTGTTAGGCAATTTGGTGTCAGGGGGAGTAGCCGGTATATTATGATTTGAGGCGGACTTGGTATTCATATTTTTTAGTATATTTGGTCTCTGACAGTACCACAGAAAAATTAAAGTCCGGCTTAGGTCCTAACTCTTGTTATTCACGAATGAATAAGTATCGAATGTTAAAGGTTCGGGATTACATTGACTTGAGAAAATTTAAGAGATTTGAAATCTGTGGAAGATGAAATCCAATGAATGTGAATGGATTATTAAAACTAGACTCAAAATAATTGTATTGAATGAGTCCGGTGAAATAGAAATAATGTCGAAAATGAAAATTGTTGAAACACTCATTTCTGAAGAAAACAAATTTTTGTGACCTGAGTTAAAAATGAATAAATAAATGTAGTGATCGATAACTGAAAAATAATAATAATAATGATGTCTTTTATTTACCAAGGTAAAAAATAAAGTATATAAAGGAAAATACAATGGGTTTGGTAAAATCCCGGAGCTGAATTCAGGAGACAAGCGTGTGCAACACGCCGAATCCTGCTCTTCCATTCAACTCCTTTACAATATACAAAACTAAAAGTATTCATCAAACATATGATGTACAAAAATTATAGTGCCTATGTAGAGAATATAATAAAAGGAATAAAAGAGGAGTAATTTATACTGCATTAGAATCCTATAAAATTATCAGTGTTTCCCTTCTATATTATGCATGTTATATACATATAAAACATTTTCTTGTATCACTCTATCTATTCAAAAACCTAGCATCAAAATCCGTTGCGTAGTTTGGAAGATCAAAGAATACATATGGACTTTGTTTTATACTATCTAGTGATTTCATCTATGGATATGAACTATTCCTATGCGGGTTTTTTTCGCAACTGAAGAGAATCATGTTGATAATAATTCATTTCTTCCTTTCTTTGAAAAATATTCACTTTCTTTATGTTAACGGATAAGTCAGAAACTAGTCAAGTAGTTCTTTCTCAAGTGATTCTTTATAAAAAGCATTTTTAAGTGAAGTTAGTCATCTTTCCAAATGGTTTTTGGAAAAATCCCTTTTTTTTGCTCAATTTCAGTTAGGTAACTTTTCGTGGTAAGTTTCTGGAATTACAGAAACTTCTGTTATTACCGACAAAAAATGGATCTCTCATCGAGCTGGCGATGGCGATAAATCTTTGGGACAGTTAACTCACCGAAGAAATGTTATTTCGATATAATTAAAGGCCAATGGGTCTCGCCAACAAAGCGGGCCATCGATCTTCCTGTCAAATTAATAGCTTGGCCAAATATGCCAATTATATAATAAGACATCCACTTATTTTCGTTCCGTTTGTTTGTAGTAATGGCCGATCACAATATTGTGAAACGTCGTACACGGTAACAATAGGAAAAGGTTGTAAAATATTCAGGAAAAAAATTGTGGCTTCCTGTTCTTCACATTTATATATATAAAAAAATCAGATACAAACTGAAAGCAACTCCATGTTTACATATACATGTATACATTCTCCAAAAAAATTCTGTTTTAAATCTGTTTTTTCGTTATTCAGCTGTCACCCCCATACGAACGACAATTTGAGAAACTTGTGCGAGCTAAGGACTAACGAGGTCTTACCTTTTAACGTGTGATTCCTAACAAAGAGTTTGATTGGAACCTTATTGCTGCCTTCTTTCTTTTGAAACTTCTCCACATTTTTTTTGTGAAAGATGGAGGAGTGAAAGCTTTTACTCTAGGGTATAACTGTGGCACCTCCGGAAACCGGAGGCACAAGGTCAACCATTTGTGTTATATGGATGATCTTAAAACTTATACCTCTGGAAAGAAGGATCTCCATCAGTCCTTGAGGGTGGTGGAAGAGTACACGCATGCTATCGGTATGAAATTCGGGATAAACAAATGTGCAATAGTCCATCTCAAAAGAGGACGATGCGGGGACTACGGAGAGGATGTGCAGCTCGTAGATGGAAGTATCTTACACCATCTCGATGCCGGAGAGACGTATACTTACCTCGGGGTGGAACAACGCCACTCACAAGAGGTAACAGCAGTGAAAAACTCTCTCCGCGGCAAGTATCAGCACAAACTTCGACAGATCTGGTCATGGGAACTGTCGGGGAAGAACAAAGTTGCTGCAACAAATATGATTGCCATTCCTATCTTACTCTACTCGTTTGGAGTAGTGAAGTGGACTCGGGAGGAGCAGTATCAACTCGACGTAAAGACCCAAAAAATGATGCATCTCTATAGGAGTTTGCATCCCAAATCGTCCATTCCACGGTTGTACTTCCCCCGACAACAGGGAGGCCGTGGACTTTTGAGTTTGGAGTGTCTACATGACAGAATGGTGCTGGATACAGCCTGTAAAGTCGTCAGGAGTTGGGATTCCCTTCTCTGCATGATCCATTACCATGAGAGAGCAGAAATTGGAGCATTTCTCTTCAGGGCAGCTGCCCGAGCAGCTGATGAACTCGGTATAGTTTTCGACACTGAACGAGGTGACCACAACTCTGTCACCGAGTTGGAACCTGTTCAGCAAAAACCTCAGATGAAAGACGCAGAGATCACCTCACTTCTGCGGAAACACAAGGAAAGGCCAATGCAAGGGATCTTCAAAAACATTGGAGACCTTGGCTCATCAAAGCGCCTGACTTTCGCTTTTCTCAGGTCGAGCGGGCTGAAGTCAGAAACTGAGGGGTTCATCATGGCTTGCCAGGATGGTGTCTTCAACACCACCGCAGTCGCGTGAGTGGTATAGAGGTTCCTGACACAAGGTACAGAGCCTGCCACGAGGCGCCCGAGACCCTAACGCACTTGCTATCAGCATGTCCAGCTTATGCGGTCTCGGCCTATATATAACGACATAACGCGGCCCTAAGAGTGCTATATTACCATCTACGGCACTCTTACGGTATTGACGAGACACCGGTGTTGCTCCGGGAGATATTGAGTCCGTTGTGGGGAACGAGAAGTGCTGAATTCATTGGAACTATTCGTTCTCCACCCTCAGGCTCATACAAGCTAATAAGCCTGATGTGGTCTTTCTTTACCACTAGAGCAAAACGATAGTTGTCGTGGAGTTTTCAGCTCCTGGCGAGACGAATATCGTCAGGAAAGAGGAGAAAAAAAAAATGAAATATCGAGATTTTCTCTTCAAACTCCGCAGAATCTATCCAGATCACTCTGTCAAGATGGTTGTTCTGATTATTGGAGTCCTTGGTGGAATGATGTCCTCTCCACTCTCAAATCTTAAAATCATACTGGCTTGCCGCACTAAGGCAGAATTCTTAGCCGCACAGATGCAGAAGGATATCATTCTTGCCTTACTGCGCTTGCTTAGGGCACATGATTCTCGGGCCCAATGATCAATTACCCCACGGTGTGGGGAGTGGTTATTGGTTGATTATGCTGGCGCGTCCTCACGAATGTATCGGGGCTTCGGGGGATAGGGCCTGACCAGCGCACACTACGGGGAAAATAATAATAATGATAATTCACCATTTGGGATAGCATAGTCAGTAAAACAATGGATAAAATAGAGTAAATAAATCAGGTTAGTTCCACGAAATGTAGAATTCTACTTGTTTGTAAGAGGGAAATAATACAAAAATACAAATAACAATAAAATAAAAGAAATAATACAAATATAAGTACACTATAAATTGTTTTACAAAAACCGCGACACGTATTTTGCTACACAAAAGCTTCCTCAAGCATAAACTAAAACTGAAAATATAAGATACAATGTGTGTCAATATAAGAAAAAAACATGAAGTTCTACAAAGGCATTGATTAGTATATATATTATTATGTAAACACACTTTTCAAACTTATAGATGCAGCACAGGATGAAATCATGAGATGAAATTATGAAATAAAATCATTTTGGTTGATATGAAAGTTACAAAAAAAAGTCTGAAAATTTCAACAGTAATTAAAATTATGAGCATTTGTGACCTGTATGTATTCGAATATATTTCTCATTCCTGTACCACCATTATTTAATGTTAGCAATAGTTATATTCAAACTCTACTTGTATATCTGTTGAATGAATTGTATCGTATTGTATCAACTGTAAATTTGTAACGATTCTTGATGATAATGAATATTATTTTGATGGGAAACCCAGTGGCAAGGTTAATGGAGAAATATTTACTCAAGTTTTACTTTGTCGCTCTAGAAAAGTCAATCAATCAACTGCATCCATTTGAGACTGTAACAATCCTTGTGTTCGTACCACTTCATAAAAGTCCTTGCCTGAACAAAGTTTTATTTTGTAATCATAAGCAATTACGAATTATATGACTTGTCTCCCGCACATTTTTGCCTCTAACCATTGATTGATTTTATCAATTTAATATCTATAATTACAGATAAATCAACAAAAAAAATACCTAATGAAACCCTGAATTTTCAATTATTCGATAAGAATAATAAATCATAAAATTACCAGTAATGCCAACTGTGAGAATAGAAGGATACATGTGCATAAATATATAATTTGAATAAGCAAGGGCGTGGTCGGTCCGTAGGTGGTAATAAAATAATGATAAAAACTAGTTTCATATAACAATTATTTTTATTCGAACGGAATAATAGGATAATCGTCGGTTTCCTTAAGCGTATTTCACATTATACTTACTGGATCGGAATCACTCGCTTTCCGTCGTGATTTATTATTTTGTCACACTTGACCTTGAGTTTGTTAAAGAAATTGAAGAAAATATATTGAGTGTTCGTAAAAGGGGCAAATAAGGCACATTTCAGTTGAAATATATTTGACGGCATAAGTTTCACCCTTATTCTTTCACCGTTATGCCCTTCAATGCATACTGGCGTATGAACGTTAGTAGGCACCTCATTCTCCACTGTCGAGCAAGGCTTCCCGAAGCGTGACGGGTTGCCTATAGTCGCCTAAACTCGTCTTCTTTTCGTCTGTTTAGACATCTGAATTTGAGGAAGCTTCAAATCATGACGTGGAGCTTTATTTCTTACTAAACAAAGAATACTTTCAATTGTTACTCCTCCAGAATGGAGATGTAGGTTTTTCATCGCTTGCCTTAAACTCTATATATTGAAACATCGTCTTCGAAATGTTTAATGTGATGAGCCCGAGTCAGTCTTTGGTCTATCAGTTGACCCAAGTACTTGACATAGTTGGCAGACGATCTTCCTTCCTGATATCCTTTGCGGCTGAATCTAACTTATTCCACATCATGGTTATCTGGTGAATCTCATCCAGGAGCACTCGAATTGTTCAGACGTACTAACAGAGCTCAACCCTCTCAAAGCGTTTTGCATATAGTTACCCCGAACTCACATCTCATGATAGAGTCGTATAGAAATAGCACCACCAGCTAGGTCTTCCTATGGAGATAGACGGAAATCCCCCAAACTCTGGGCTGAAAAGTTCTTCATGTCAAAATGGATTAGGTGTCGTGAACGAGGCTTAGAGGCAGGTCGAAAAATTTCTGGTGAAGGTTTTCGTGCAAACTTCATTTTAAATCATCTAAAATTCTATTCAAACATGATATTAGCTATTTACTGATTCTATCTCGATATATTCTCATCTAGTAGATCAGTACCACTTATTATTCGATTATGTTGAGCAATCGCCGATGGTTGACTGGTCTGTTCAATCCTGGAAATCTTTTCGCGTTAGTTAAAGGAGGTATTTAGATTTGTTTGAAGGTGGTTGACAACGTTTCGTGGTGTATTTCATCAGTTCAGACTTACATTGTCTAATATAATATGAATTGATTTGATAACCTTGAAAAAATCAAAAAGATTAACCGAACAAACAACCAAACAAATTAAAATTGAAATATTAACAAAAGCTGTGAAAAAAAATTGAAAATATTATCAACAAAAAATAAAAAAATAAAAACTTTTAAGATTTCAAACCAAGTTATGTCACAACGTTTCTATTGTTAGTATCCACAATCGTCTTCGGGTGATAACTGGACTCATTCCTCCGAGATCTCACTATTTATAGGTCATTCGAGTGCTTTCACCTATCCCCTTTTTCTCTCTCTTCTCTCGCTTCATTGGTTTTGGCGGGAGATGACCGTTTGGCGGGAGTTTGTTGTTTTTCGCTCAATTGGAGGTTTCTATATGTTACGTTTCTCTACCTAGCTTGACTAAAAACTCTACTGGACCGTGTTTTTGGGCTCTGTAATACAAAGGAAGGTCTAGAAAAGGAACTAGGCACCATCAAAAATGACCTTCAACGGAATGATTACTCCAAAGTGATAGTAGAACAGGCCTTAGCTAGAAGACAGCAAGAACTCCACAAGGAAGAGAAGCCGCCACAACCAGTACTTGTTCTTCCCTAAATCAGAGGATTATCGGAAAGGATAAGACGGATTGGGTCCAAGTATAACATCAGGACCTGCTTCAAATCTGGAAATACTATCCGTAGCAGCCTCACGAAAACCAGACCACCAAACGCGGAATGTGATTCCAAGAATTGCATTTACCGGATACTCTGCGAGTGTGTAGAATCATACATCGGTGAAACTGAGAGGCCATTGAAAGTTCGCATTGCTGAGCACAAGAAACACACACAGCGAGGAGAAACCAGCAAATCTGGAATAGCAGAGCATGTTAGAACTCATCAACACAAAACATCAAGTGGGCTCAAGCTGAAATCATCCACAAAGGGCAACACTGTCCAACAACGCATTCAGTCAAGCTAGCGTAGAGAAACGTAACATATGGAAACCTCTAATCAAGCAAAAAATAACCAACTTCCGCCAAACGGTCCTCTCCAGCCAAAACCAATGAAGCGGAAAGAGGGAAGAGCACTCAAATAACCTATAAATAGTCAGATCTCGGAGGAATAAGTACAGTTATCACTCGAAGACGATTGTGGATACTAACAATCGAAACGTTGTGACATAACTTGGTTTGAAATATTTAAATTTTATATATATATATATATATATATATATATATATATATATATATATATATATATATATATATATATATATATATAGGAATTCACTAGGTAACTAGACGATTAATTCAAATACCACATCTTGTATCTAAATCGCATGGGTTTTTCGCAGATGAATCATTTTCAGAATTCCTTCTAGTATGTAATTGATATTACTGGAGTTTTATCCCAGAACCAAACCGTTATCTTCAACACCTCGACATGTGTTTGAATCACCAAGTGATCATCCTTGAGAAAGAGAGATCATTCTACGTTTTGAGATTATTATTCCTCTTGAGAATGATCACTTGAAGATTGGAACACGTGTCGACGTGCTAAAAATAACGGTTGAGTGTTGAGATAGAACACAAGTAATATTCATTACTACACTCTTTTCATGCAGTGGTATTTTGGGATCTGCGTCATTCAGGAATGAGGTTCAACTTCAAGCGGGCAAGTATATTGTGAAAGATCACGTTCGGGTAACACTCGTGAATGCACTAGGTCATCGTTTATCTGAGTTATTTTAAGTTTACCAGGTCTTTCTGCTATACAAAATTCATTGCTCGCAGTTTCAGCTCTATATTCTCTAGCTTCAGCCATAATCATCTACCTGTTGGGATTGTCTAGTAAATCTCTTTCGTATTTTTCACCTGAATTCTCGTACACGTAGACATTCTAATCTGGAGATTCTATGATAATGTTTTCCTTATCGATATCATCTTCAAAGGCCTCTCTTGAGGTTTATCAATGGCTAGAACGAAAACCCGTTTGGCTAGCACCCGTTATTGACTAGCGTTTATCGGAAACATGAAATGATAGAAAATAGTTATATTTACTGAGAAGGTCCCAGACTCGTTCATTTATTTCGAAACTCAACATTTAACACAGCATAGAAAAAAATAATAATAGTATTCCGCTAGAATATCGTCAAACCAAAAATTGTTTCGATATATAATCTTCTGAAAGACATAACCTGTAAAATAATTGCACCTCTAGTTGAGAGATTTCGATCTTATTGAAGGTGGGTGCAACCGTTACCGTATGGTGACGCTACAAACTGCAACCACATTTTTTGAAAGTTGCCAAAATTTCTCGATCGCGACTTGAAACTCTACACCAGCAAATTCGTTTTGGTCAGATTTTCTCCATGTTATGAGGTCTGTAGAGAAGTAAAACCAAATATTGTTGAGAACAAATTCAAATATGTAAATTCAACTTCGGAATATTACAGATCATTTTTCTATAGGTTCGGGTACCTCCAATATCTAAGAAGTAAGTATCCAATGAAAAATTATTGTTCTCTAAAAATAAAAACCGACATTGGAATTGATAAATACTGGTTCACTTGCTCCCATTTCTCTTCCATACATGAATACTTCCTTTCATGTACGAGCTCCCACGCATCTAATAGTTTCGAGAACCCATACATTGTCTATACTATTTCGCCAATTTTGATGATTTATCATATCGAAACAATGACAGCTCCTTACGGTTCATACATAGATTATCGCTTTGAATTGTGGGTGGTCTGAGATATGATTACACAGAAAGAAAATGATTTTTTATTCTAATTTGACGTTCGATTGTCAGATGTTTCCAGTCCGTTATTCATCTCTCCGCTCAAAGACATAGTCATTTGAATTCTAATTTGTGTTTCTTGGAGTTTGAATAATTGATATCGAATCGAGATCACTCATGAAGTGGTTTGATGATTTAGAAACATCCAAACATTAGTCATTGTCAGTGAGGAGTTCCCAAGGAGAGAATCACTCTATTTTATTCGGACTCGAAAAGTTGCAGGTATGTTTGGGTGGTGAACCTCTCACATGTGACCATTTACTGGAATCTTTCTGTCACGCCAAATTTTCTGATGCTCTTATGAGAATGCTGCCGATGATTAATTTCAGCAACGACAATATCATGGTAAGGCAAGATAGAATCTTCACATAGTAGGTTTAGCTTTCTAGGTATAGTGACTTTTTTATTGAAGAGGTGTTTCACTAAACTTCACAAGATTATCGGATTCTCAATTCACGATCTCCTCCGGTTCATCCAGATTCCATCACATAATCTAATCAAGGGTGATTGCTGACAAAATTTTCAGAAGGCGTGAATAGTGAAACTCATTTTTATCTGTGAAGCTATGTATTGAACAGTACGTCATATTGAAAGGGCACTTTATCGACCACCAGGAACTCTGTCGGGACTGAAACTGGACAAGAACTCAAACAAATTTCACTGTCACGGTGGTCCAAAAGACTATATGAGGTCTAATTTTGTTCACTACCTACCTGAATGATTTGTTTACTGTTCATCGAAAGCTAAAAATATATTCTCGAATGCGGACGATACAGTTATATAGGTACTACGAAGATCCTTTCTAGACCTCTGTAGATCTCTTAAAAAAATGTGGAATCAGATTTCTAGATTCTGTAAAACTGGTTATCACATGTACTGTCAACTAATGATTTCATTGCGAATATACGGATGTAGTGTTAAAAAAAATATTCAAAAACCATGGTCAAACTCTTGTGCATATGAAAAAAATATAATAATTCAACTGGAATAAATTCTCAATGAGAAATTAAAAGAGTCCGTGACATCGAATACGATATTACTAAAAATTACAAGGGAGTAATTCACGTGACATCATTTCGAAAGTATGAAAAACTATTTTCATTGCATATACTATTTTCAAATTGACTATTGAATGATTTCAATTCAATTCTTATAATATATGCACCTAAACACTTTCCCAAAGAATGAATTTCATAAAGGCTGACAAATTGTATTTCAAAATCAACTGTTTTTCCCTATTTGTTATCAACTGAAACTTCTAATGAATTGAATAACTATTCAATTTTTCAATAATTGTGGAACAATAATTATTGATATCTATAATTTAAGATCATGAATGATATATTGCATTAACTAGATTCTTGTGTTCACTAGAATATTGAAGCATCATTAAAATTATCTCATATATATTTGAATTACATATTTTTTTCAAATATTCCAGTACTCAATAATCACAGGTTTCACAAAATGTTATTATTGATGTTTAACATCTGACAGTCGTCTTGTGACGGCTCACAATTTTTGTTGTATAAAGATGGAGAAATAGAAAGCCAAAACTGTTATTTCCCTAGTGAATTCGTCAAATCGCTTCGCTACTCAACGCGTTACAGCGCCAGTTTGTCGGGCTTTCTTTTCTCTCACGCATACGTCAGCGGAAGGCAGGCTCCTCCTCTCTTGTCGGACAGACGCTTAGTGTTTAGTGTGCGTAAGACATATAATGTTGACAGTATTATAAAAATCTAATCAGCAAGCACATAATATTCTTTTATCATGTGAAAAGTCGCTTGAAAATGATGGTACTTATTTTGTTTTTATTGTTTAATTCTACAAAAGTTACAATTGGCTCATGGTAGCTATAATATATGTACATGTATATAATAAAATAATAAATGAAAGATTTTTTAATAAATAGCCTTACCTCACATTATCAAATTAATGTTATATCTCCATTAGAGAAGGTCAATAAACAACATATAACGTTATTATACATCAAACTCAAGTAACAATCTGAGCTTTTCTCAAATTGAACAATTTCAATATTAAAAAGTTCAACTTACATTAGTTTCAGTTGTCGAGCGTCTCGAGTCGCAGACATATTTTTCCAATAACTCACGAACTCACTCTGTATATGACTGTTGACTAGTTGATAATAGAAAATACAAGAAATATCTGTATATTCAGATTACTCTGTCTCTTATATATGAACGAGATGTATTATAATTCAGTTGATATGGAAATTCTACTGAAATATTCAATTCCAACAACCAGTCAACGCTAGAAATTTTGGCCTTTGGCAGTACCAGAAAAGGAAACTTACAAGCCTCTGATATTCTATAGGCCAACAAGTAGCACCAAGTCTGCTAAGTGATCCATTTCCAGAGCAGAGCTGGAAACTAGTTTAACTTAATGTAAGCCTAGTTATTAAAAACATGTTATCTACGAATGATAATTATACTCTTTTTTGCAATTCCTGGTGCTCTTAATTGATATCATTTCAATCATAACATATACATATAATCATAACTTGTATGGCATTCAACATTAAGTACAAATATTTCCATTCCTTGCATATGTCTTTGAGTAGAACGCGATTAGTAATTTGATAATCTACTCGCTGTTTGTCAATAGGTTCTCAAATAAATGAAGTCATTCAACGTTTATCCAATTTGTTAACCTACTGAGTTTAATTTTAGCATGTTTACCGGACGAAGTGAAAAGTGAATAATATCTTCATCAATTCAGCTTTCTGAATTGTAATTCTTGTAATTTTTCCTAATATTTTGATAGTATATAACTCTAGTATTTATGGAAGTATTTTGGTTGCAGTTTTTCTGACCTGATTAAAATAATTTCATAGTCTTAGTCGACCTTTCAAAAGTCTTTCTATAAAATACTAGCTGACACGGCAAACGTTGTTTTTCCACATAAATGATTTATATCAGAATAATAACACTCATAAATTCCCTAATGTACAATATTTTTCGTTGGAATTTGCCAACTAAAATGCTGGCTTCGACAACGTTTTTCATTAATTTTTTGATAACCTTAATTTGATTAAAATTAAGGGGCGATCCAACCTTCAGTTGTAAATTAAACGGTGGCATGTCTGGCAACTCTATTGGATAATTCATAGCTTTGGTGGCATCGCAAACTGTATCTACGCTCGATGGATGGACAATAATAGTGATCGAAAACTGTGTGGGCAGAGAGAGGCTTATTGTGTGAGAGAGACAGGCTTTATTCTCATCCCTACTCCTTGCTGTTTACTGAGTAAGAAGTGACACTAACTGATTTATGATCAGGGTTAAAATTGATTGAATTACTAAAATGGCTATTAAAAAATAGAAGTTAGTGATGGAAAATTAAAAATTGAGGGTTATGTGTATTTTTTGATGCTATATCAAATAAAAATATAAACAAAAATTGTCCAAAAAATTTTTAAAAATATGTTTGTGGTGGAAAACCCTCATCACTTAGGGATAAGAAAAATAGATTAAAATCTATTCTCAGATCTACCGAATATATATGAACAATTTCATGGAAATCAGTCAGGTTGTTTCTGTGACATGAGAATTTTATATATTAGATATATAACTCTGACTATGAGGGTATATAACCTATTCATTTAATACTTTTTGAATTGATCTCGGAATTTTAGACCAGTGTAGATTTTATAATTTCTTCAAGAATAGTGTTATATATATAATTCCATCTTGTTACAACAATTCCTAAAAATTAGATAAAAAATTGCAACAATCTTGTTTGTCTGAACATAACTGATTTCCACAAATGTTCAAATTTTTTCATTTATTTGTTATTCAAAGAATGAAGCAACTTTTCTTTCTTTCTATAGTGTTTCAAATCTAATAAATGATTTGCTTTATACATTAGTAGTACTAGTTTGCTGTATTGCTGCTGTTCCAATGTCTTTACAGAATCAAAGTCAACGAACTTAGGCGTGCGCAGCGTTACAGAACAGTGCTTTCAAAAAAATTGTTCTGCAGCGCCATCTAGTGGCGAGTTACAGAAAAATTGATATCCTAAAAACCTTTTCTATGAAAAATTACTTGTACATGTCAAGTTTCATCACGATCGGTTGAGCGATCCAACCAATAAACATCCATTTTTATATATTACATGAGATGGTAACTATATAAGAACATTCATTATAATTAGGTTCTGACAAACATGAAATTGACATGAAATTAAATCAATAAAAAAGAAGTTCCACACAAAATAAGAGAACTGAATTGACATGGACATAATTTTCTCAATTATACATTGTGACATGCTAAAATATTCGAATATCACGTTTTTATTTGCATTTCGGTTCGAAATCGATGTACCGACACTGGAATTTCAGTGACGGCGAATGTTTGACCTATGTTCTTCATTGTTAAGAATTATACCTATACGAATTATCTGAACCTCATTATGTTCCTATTATTTCATTTCATCTCACATACATGATTGTGATCAGTTCTGAATCAGTTTCTTTTTTGTGTTGTTCGGATGTCAAACTGATTGGTTCAATGGGTTTGTTTAACACATGAACTGTGATGTGAGGAATATTGTTGATTGAAAAAAAATTGGAAGAATGTTAATGAATGAAGAATTACCACCAAAAATATCTGGTCTATTGTACCAAAGAAAATTTGGTGGTTGGAAGAAGAAATTTCCTCTCGAAATTTTCAGAGGGTCAGTTTCGTGTGTTTTCCTTTTTTCAACATCAATCAAAATTGACAGGAAAAATCATTACATCCGATGTTGATATAAACAACTCATTATATTGAAGTGGACAATAATATAATTATTATGAATTATTTATCAGTGTTGAACATACATAAGGCGGTTAATTTGCCTTTGACCATCGATGGAGGTCAAGAAATATGTGAAGGTTAAACAAGTTTTTCTCGAATTGAAAACTTTGATTTTAGATCTCAACAACTAATAGAAATTGAATTTTTTCTACAAAAGTATACATAGGGCATTACTCGCACCCTTGCGAGTGCGGTGCTTACCTTCAATGTAGGAGGTGGATTAAACAACTCCATTTAAGGTAGAAACATGGAAGGTTCACATTTTACCAAAAGCGAAGAGCAATCAGTTATGGCCGATCTAGATCTTGATAAAGATGATTCCTCATACCTAACGATGGATCTGCTCCACATCTGAATGTTCTGGATGAACAGTTCTTCATCGCACACGCCAATCGAAGAGATACTCTAGAACATAGTGATGTCTCCGAACTTAACAACAAATGATCAGACAAGACTGATGTTAACACTATTTCATCAGTTCGGACTTCCATTGTCTGATATAATATAAATCGATTTGATAACCCTGAAATAAATCAAAAAAATTAACCGAAAATAACAATTTTATTAAACAAAAAACTGAAATTACAATGAAATAACATATAACAACAACCAAACAAATGAAAATTGAAATAATAATAAAAGCTGAAAAAATTGAATCATTAAAATTATTATTAACAAAAATTGAAAAATGAAAATTAAAAAATTTCAAACCAAGTTATATCACAACGTTTCGATTGTTAGTATCCACAATCGTCTTCGGGTGATAAGTGGACTTATTCCTTCGAGATCTGACTATTTATAAGTCATTCGAGTGCTTTAACCTATTCCCTCTTCCCTCTTTCCGCTTCATTGTTTTTGGCGGGAGATGATCGTTTGGAGGGGGTTGGTCGTTTTTCGCTTGATTAGTGTTATCCATATGTATCTCTACGCTAGCTCGACTAAATGCGTTGTTGGACAACATATACGCGGCTTCCTTGAATTTTCTCCTATACCAGTGTTCCTCTTTGTGGATGATTTCAGCTTGAGCCCACTTGATGTTGTGGTGATGAGTCCAAACATGCTCTGCTATTCCGGATTGGCTGGTTTCTCCTGGCTGTGTGTGTTTCTTGTGCTCAGCAATGCGAACTTTCAATGGCCTCTTAGTGTCACCGATGTATGATTCTCCGCACTCGCAGGGTATCCGGTAAATGCAATTCTTGGAATCGCAGTCCGCGTTTGGTGGCCTGAGGCTGCTACGTATAGTGTTCCCAGATCTGAAGCAGGACCCAATCTGTCTTATCCTTCCCGATAATCCTGTGCAAGTACTGGTTGTGGCGGCTGTTCTACCATCACTTTGGAGTAACCATTCTGTTTAAGGTCATTTTTAATGATGCCTAAGTTCCTTTTCGAGACCTTCCTTCGTATTACAGAGCCCAAAAGCACGGTCCAGTAGAGTCTTGTTGATTCCTCTCTTCGTCGATTCATGGTGGTTGGATTACTGGTTCAGATACTGCCCTGTGTGAGTGGGTCTTCGATATACAGTATCTGAACCAGAAATCCAACCACCAAAATTCAAAGCAGCCGCGAATACGTTGTCCGATAACGCATTTAGTCAAGCTAGCGTAGAGATACGTAACATATGGAAACCTCTAATCAAACAAAAAACGACCAACTCCCGCCAAACGGTCATCTCCCGCTAAAACCAATGGAGCGGAAAGAGGGAAGAGGGGATAGGTGAAAGCACTCGAATGACCTATAAATAGTCAGATCTCGGATGAATAAGTCCTGTTATCACCCGAAGACGATTGTGGACACTAACAATCGAAACGTTGTGACATAACCTGGTTTGAAATCTTTATAATTTTAATTTTTCAATTTTTGTTAATAATTTTAATTTTTCAATTTTTTCAGCTTTTATTATCATTTCAATTTTTATTTGTTTGGTTATTGTTGTTCAGTTTTTTGTTCAATAAAATTGTTATTTCCGGTTAATTTTTTAAAAATTTTTTCAGGGTTGTCAAATCAATTTATATTATATTAGACAATGGAAGTCCGAACTGATGAAATATACCACGAAACATTGTCAACCACCTTCAAAGAAATCATGTTAACACTGTTTCAACCTCCTCGATAAATCAGGACGCTCCAATTATTACTACTGAATAATGCTAATACTAGTTAATACTGCTGATCTTCTGGAAAACTTTGACCACCAATCTTCGCAGAGGTAGTACAGGTCCTACACAAGTCACATGGGGTGATTTTTGAAAAACATATTATCATGCGCAGTAGTCATACATTTTTGTTTCGTTTTTTTTGTTTCGTTTTTCTCTTGCGCCACTCTAAGGCACACTTGGAACTATCATACTGTGTCAATGATTTATCTTTGGTATTAAAAAAAAATTAGATTACCTGGCATGTGGGCTGAATTCCACTTCAACATTGTTTTTTCTGGAAAATCCCACAATTGTCTCTGTTCCTTTACCTACGTATATGTTGAAGTTATAAATTTATTGATTTTTCATTGTTTGATCTGAGAGTAAATAAATCTGTGTGTTAATTTGCAGAGTTGTTGATAATATGGATAAGATGGAGAAATCTAGAGTTTATAAGATTGAGTGATCGGATGATAATAGTGTTTATGTGGAGCAATGTGGTCGAAATATCTAAAAACGGTATGCTGAATATGAAGGGTATTTCGGACTGAGTAAAAATGATTCGATGTTTACGAACCATTCTTTGGAATGCAACCACAAGTTCCCTAATCTAGACGCTACGGAAATATTGCACTATGTAAACATAAGTTGGGAAATCAATCATTTGGAATCCTTGAAAGTTCTTAAGCGGACTGAATTATTATGGTTTTGGCAGTGCTGCCTTATTTCTCATCTAGTCTTATTTACTTGGTCAATCTCAAAAAGTTGTTGTTGCTAGTCATCACTCCTTACCTCTTGATATTTTATCAGGAGTATCACAGGGTTC
Organism: Leptinotarsa decemlineata; assembly: GCF_025532065.1. Lineage (NCBI taxonomy): Eukaryota > Metazoa > Arthropoda > Insecta > Coleoptera > Chrysomelidae > Leptinotarsa > Leptinotarsa decemlineata. Next base: position 21,761,170 of record NW_027412702.1, read on the forward strand.
CATTTTGGGACCTTTATTGTTTATCATTTATACTACTGACACTATCTTGTCTATTGAGAAATGTTATATACAGGCGTATGCTGATGATATACAATTATACATGCACTTTGAAATCGATGAGTATGCTGAGGCACAAAATGTCTTCAACACTGATCTTGATTTGATCAATGGGCTATCAAGTGAACATGATTTGGAAGTTAATCCTAATAAAAAAAATGATGATGCATTTTGGATCGCAGAAGAATCGTAAATTTGCAGAAAACAATTTCCATTTAGAACTAGGTCATACTGTCTTGACAGCTAAAAACTTAGGGGTGATGCTTGACACTGATCTTAGATTCACTAGTCATGTTAAAAAGTTAATGAAAAAAGTTCATTGTCATTGGAACTGTTTTACTGTAATCGTTTTAATTTGAGCCAACCTCTAAAAAGAATGCTCTGTAATAGTTTGGTGGTAAGCCATTTCAACTACTGTGACTTAATATATGGGCCATACTTATATGATTCAGATAAAAAAAATACAAAAAGTGCAAAATTCTTTTTGTCGCCTAATTTATGGACTTCGTAAATATGATTCAATTTATAAAGCCTTAAAAACTCCTGCTGGCTCAATATGGAAAACCGTATGATTCATCATTTAGGTTGTTCTGTTCATTAATTTATTATTCTTTCCCATTCTCCCCTTTCAATACAAAAACTAATTCTGCGTGTTTATATTCACTCAAGAAACATTAGACATGAAAACAAATTCAACATCGCACTGCGCAGTTAGAGAGATCATTACTTTTTGGTGCTGTAAAACACATATAAAAATTATATCTATGATAGTCAGTATTGTCAACTTTTGCTCATTTGACAAATTGGCAAACAACAGTTAAATTAAATTCAATTATTTATCAACTCTCTTCAGAGGGTGAGTGCAAATTATTATTTGTGCTTATGTATGATCGCCTGCATTATGGGGTAGTGCTTGTTGGTTAGAGTAACTTTGAGCTAGACTTCGCCAATGAGTACCGGAATCTCTTGTAAATTATTTCCATTTTTAAATGTGTCTTTGTATTGTTTTTTTTGTATTATCAATGAAGCCAGTTGATTTTGCCTATTCACCAGTTTTCAGAAAAGCATATCCACATTGTCACAGGTAGATAAAATTCAGCTACTAAATTAAGTTGAGGTCCTCTTTTATTACCTACAGTGATATATAGATACTTGGGGGTTAATATTATCATTTATTTCAGTTTATTTTATTCGTTTGAAAATGTCCTCATAATACAAAACTGCAGTAACGTTAGTTACAAATATAAGTGGTAAAAAAAATAGTTTCATTTTTTAATTTTCATGATGATCTCCAATCGCGTAGTAGCGGCTACATCCATTAATTTACTGAAAATGAATCATTGAACACAACTGATTGAAAGTATCCTTCAGCAATGTGAACAAATGAAAAATGTGACCATTTAATGCTGTATCTTGGCTGTTTTATGATATCAGATCGTAATGACATACAAAATTTCCAAAAGAATTTTTATGTTACTACTCTGAACTCCAAAGGTATGTAATCCCCACTGCATGGAAAAAAGGCGTGTGTATCTTGTGACTTATTTCATGTTTGTACATATATTATAGCTACCAATAGCCTATTGTTACTTTTGTAGGAATAAATGATGATTCTAATAATATACATACATACACAAAATTAGTATAATCATTTTTAAGTCACGTTCTACTAAATAAAAGAATAGTACGTGCTTGCTGGTTGGATTTTTATATCACTCTCAATAGTATATGTCTAACGCAAGGTAAACACTCAGCATATGTTCGACGAATGAGTAGGAACCTGCTTTCCGTTGACGTATGCGTGAGCCAGGCAAACTGGTGGTTCATCCCCCCATAAGTAGTTATCACTTCAAAATTGAATTAGATTGAAAATATATCATATCTGTATATAAACGATGGTACTCAAAAAATTCTTTAAGAGCAACATTTTCCGTTTTCAACAGCATAGCAGTTCATGATTTGATATTGAAGTTATCTTTACTTGTTCTCCGTACAAATCTCAGCACGCATTTGTCTTCGAGTGAATGTATTTTAATTACCTAATTACTCAATGTTCTATTTCACGACTGTATTCCAGAGTATTTTTCCTTTGGTTTTCAATACCTACTCACGACCACCAAAGCTTTATAAATTTTCCCAGGTGGTGTGTGGTAAAATATAAAAATTGCAAAACACACCTCGGAAATGATTTATTTTCGACCTTGGCAAGGTTGACTGGTTTTCGCTTTACTTTGTAATGATTGCCAACATGAGAATAACAATGAGTGGTATTGTGTTTAATAATTCAATTCTAATTGTAACGACAAATGAGTTAGCATATTTACCCACATTTACTTCGACGTCGATAAAATCACAACCTTTGATTGAATTCGGTTTGTATAGTTTCTTGCTTAATTATCGGGATCATTGAAAAAAATGAATAGATAATTACTCTGCGGTCTGGAAATCTTTATGAATATGTAAACACTGAGAGAGTATTGGTGGATGATATTCGGTTGAACTCTTTCTATGCCATTTATTGGCGGTGTTGACGATTATGATGTTAGGTTAGGTTAGGTCCAAAATGAGTGGGTCTATTCTACCCTCCACTGCAACTCGAAAGGGATTATTGTGACTCACAACTATTCGCACTCAACCAAATGAACACAGCTTTTTAATGAAGCCGATAAGTATGGTGTATGGTGAGTGGTTTTTCAGGTCAGATAGTGCAAGTACGGCTTTGCCGAAGTCTAAAAACCTGATTTGGTCCCCAGCGGGGCAGGCACAAAGTATGTGCTCTGTTGTTTCATCATTTTCCAAACAGAGGCGACACACACTGTCTTCCGACAGTCCGAGTCTCTGCATATGATAGTTCAAATGACAGTGACCTGGAAGAAGGCTTGTTAGACATTGTAGTTCATCCCTACTTCAGTCCAACAACTGTTTGTTATCAAGCTTCGAAAAGTGAATAAATGCCTTGGAGTGAGCCAATCCTGGAAAATTCTGCCAGAAGTTTATAAGTCTTCTTGCGATCCAGGTGTTCAGTCTTTGTTTGGCAAAGCCTGAAGTGATGCCAATGAAAGGTTCTGGTCCGATGAAGCTGCTTGCAGCACCCTGCTTGCAAGGGAGTCAGCATCCTTATCAGCAATCCAGATCAGAGACAATCTGTTAAGTCTTCCTATCGAGAAGAGTTATTTATGGCAATTTGCTACCAATTCAGACGTTACTCGTTATGAGCTAAGAGCTTTCAACGTCGCTTGACTGTCCGAGAATATTTTTATTGACTTGTGTATGAGTTTGGATTTTTCTAATCTCTGCCCTGGGTCTGCGATTGAAAACACCTGCACAAGAACCGGAAGGTGTGTTTGATCCGTCTGTGAATATTCAGTTAAATTCAGTTGAATAATTAGATTACATCTATAACTATTTTATGTGCTATTTTGAATTCATTAAAAAGTCGAGAATCACACCTAAGCATAGAATATGCTTGTATTGTGCCTATTCTCCCAATTTAAATGAATCCTTATGACTATAGAAAACAAAACAAAAAGTTTTCATATTATATGTTATATAATATATTGGAGAGTGAAGATAAATGCAATGGACCGAAGAAAGGAGTGAGAGCGGGTATTTCATGTATGAATACTCCTTGGAATTCTTGTATGATATGAATTTGTTTCAGATTCGTACTAGGGAATTCAAAAGAAAAGTATCTTCTGTATAATTCAGTGTTCATATAGAAGTATTTGTTTCGAAAGAATTTTTTCTTTCGTATAATTCAATGTTTATATGAAAGTGGCTGTTTCAGGAGGACTTTCTTTCATTTTGTGTCTGAAAGTTACTTCTTTGCATGATCTACACATCCATGTATAGAGCTCCTTCCTTTTTTTTTTGGAAGACTCCCTCATCCTCCTTTTTCTTTTTTTGTATCAAGATGGAGTAGTAGAAAGCCAAAAACTTTCTTTCCCAAAAATTAATCACTCCTAAAAAATATAACCCCTCCAATTCAAATATTGTTAAATATTGTTGCATTTTCAGCGAGGTATGATTTCAATTTTTTTTTTGAATTTGGGAAGAGTATTGATATTTTTCAGAGGTGCTGGGAGCATATTGTATAGTTTTGGACCAAAACAGAAAACAAATCTCTGAGTGTGAGTCTTGTGAAACAATGGTAGTTGCATTTTATCAGTTAATCTACTTACTTTGGATTTACGTTGATCATATTTTTCATTGTTTGAATAAATCCATATCAGACTTTGGAAAGTATATAAGGATCTGATGCTTAGTAATTTGGTATATATGCATGCAATCTGTGTTTCTTGAATATTATTTTTAATAAAGTGTTTTGCACTGTTTGCATGCAAGTCAATGTACTATTAAATGTTCCACCACAAGCTATCATACCATACCGTATTACCGACTCAGCTAAAGATGTATAACACATTCTCAAATACTTCCTATCTAGAATATCTCGTAGGTTATAGAATGTGTAAATGAGCTTTTTCAGCCTTTTTGTGACTTGACTTATGTGTTCATCCCACCTGAAATGCTGGTCCAGCATAACACCCAAGTATTTGATAGTTGAAGTCTTTTCTATTATATCACATGTACATGGTTGATGTGAGTCGCATCTCAAACTTTTTATTTTACTTTTGTTCTGTGTGGCGGATCAGTGTTTTGCGGAGAAAATGTCCTAAATTTTGTCTAATTAACATTCAAAGTCAGTAGATTATAATCAAGCCATGTTTTAATCTTTTAAAGCCCGTCTTCAGCAAGTTTATAGACATCTTCCCATGATTCTCCTTTGTATACAATAGCTGTGTCATTAGCATAGCAGATGAGCTGACCACAGAAGTCGGTTATTTCTGTGATACTCTTTATGTAAGTTAGAAAGAGAACTGGTCCAAGAACAGTTCCCTTAGGAACGCCGATACTGACTTCTTGTGGAATACTCACAATACAAATTGATGAACTACTGTTCATCAATTTCAACTCTTTGTAATCTATTTGCTAAATAATTCTGCAAGTCATCTAGTGTCTTATCTCGTACTCCATATGTATATAATTTTTCTATTAGTAATCTATGGGATACGGTGTCAAATGCTTTGGCCAAATTCAGGAATATGGTTAAACATTTCCTCGACTTGTCCAATGCATCGACAGCCTCTTCAACAAAGTCCATAATAGCATTTTCAGTGCATAATTTATTCAGAAAACCGTACTGATGTTTTGTTATGACGGAATTTTCATCAAAGAATGATAATAATCTTTTTTCAATGCAGTGTTCGAAAATCTTTGCAAAATTGTTAATGACAGCGATCAATACTTTGTAACCAAGATACACTCGTATTCTTCTATTTGTTAGCTTGTTGTTTAGATGGAAAGCTGATACTCTAGTTTTTGTAGTACTTGGTTACAGTCTTTATTCCTCAGAGTATTCGCTGAGGATGGATAGATTATTCTGATAATGTTTTCGGTAATTCCTAAGGATTTGTAGCTTGTTGCAAGGATCCAATCTTCAGCATATCTGAACTTGCGAGATTCGATAAAAGGCAAGCACAAAACCCTGTGGAAGTTAATTATTGAGTTTCATCTGTTTTCTCATATCTTTTTCCATTATTAGAAAGCTAAGAAGGCTCTGTTTGTCAGCATGTCATTATGAGGTTAATTGCTTTTCTGCAGGAAATAAAACGGGCCAGTTTCCGTAATAATCCCTGTTTCCAAACAGTATCATATGCTGCTGTTAATTTATGAATACTGCAGCCCATTTCAAGTAGGTGTTGCATAGTCTACTGTCATCAAGCTTTTGTATTATTTTCAATATGATGCAAACTTGAGTGTTATCATTGTTTCTGTTTGGGACAGAAAACAATTTTTCTCTGAAATTTCCAAAATCAATATCTGAAAGCAACTCAACCCTGAAACAATAATCCTCATTTCTTGCACTGAATTATGTTGAAATCCATCATATATCTGCATTTTCACCAATAAATCATTTTCAAGTAGTGATAGTCCTTTTTCCACGTGAATAATCAACTCTGAAATGAAAATTTCTGCTTATATGGGCGATAAAATATTCGATCTCGAATTGATTCGTTATTGTACAATGAAAAAAGCACACCGACGAATAATATATTCGACGACAAAAAAATTACTTTTTCCAAACTATTTATTGCTACGCGGCGGCAAATAAAATTTTATGAGCCTACAAATCCTCTGGTATCCACTTAAGCCTCGGCGTGGAGAAGAAAAACTGGTCGAACTACTTCCAAATTCCCAATAAACAACAAAATTTGGAACATTCGTTTCGGTGTCAGTGACGCAAAGGATACAACGTACAAAAGAAATAATTGCTCCAAGTTTACGGGCACAAATTGACAGTGCTTATTATTGTATTGTATTTTTTCATGTAATTGTGAAAACCCGTTGGGTATTGTTTTTCGTGGTTACATAAATCCTGAATTATATTGACCGCTCCGATAATGAATGGGCAAAATCGATTCCCAACTTGCTGGGTAAGAAACTTTAATCTGATTACCAATTGGGTGCCTTAGTGACAGAAAGGGATACGCCACAAAATCCAATTATTGAAAAAATGAAATTTTCATCAGAATAAGTCAAACATACAATGAAATAAATCATTATTCATTATGAAAAATGGATATGGGGATGAGGCACACTCCCAATGATGATCCAGAATCATTAAAATAAAAAACAACTTGTGTGGTATAGCCCATTTTCTCACTTATGCACTCAATTATTATCCCATACTGAATGAAGTTAGTTTTCACGGAAAGGATTTCAAAGTATTCATTGACAGAAACTATACATTCAAGTCGCATACATATCGCATGGGCCTGAGAAGTTGGGTTAAGTGAAGCGACAAATTGTTCACTTTTGCATACTGAGGGAATTTTCACACCTGGTTTATGTCTCACCTCAGTTTCAGAAAAATATCTGTGAGTCTTCATGACATCAGGTCTGAATATTATGATGTTGATCTTGGAGTTCCGCAAGGTTCGATTTTGGAGCCACTGATTTTTTTATTTTTCAATAACGACCTTTCTATATATGTTAGGACTGAAATGATGATTTAAGATGCAGGTGACACATCTATAGCTGAAAAATCTCGAACACCAGAGGAACTTCGGATGAAACTGAATAGTGTTGAAGACCTTTTCGTATCAAAATTAATGTTAATGCAAGTGAAACAGTATTATTTCAGGTTTCTGAAAGTTACAAAACTTTTCTTTGAATGTCTTTGTCAATGATGAGTCCATCAAACCATCAGAATACACAAAATTTTTGAGAACTTGGGTCGATCATAATCCTAACTGGAAGAAACATAATGAGCATACATGTAAAAAGATCAGAACAAATTTTTACGCTATGCTACAACTTAGAGGAACTCGAGATAGAATGTTCCTAATTGTCATATATTATGATTCAATCAACTCTATTTAATCGAACAATATAACTTTAGGGAAGTAGTAGCGATATCAATTGAGTTTTGTTTTTTAAAAAGGAGTAACACCTTTGATTTTTGATTCAAAGTGAAATTAATCCTGCCAAACAACTTTTATAAAAAATGGTACATTAACAGTTCCAGCACTCTGCATATCTGTAGTAGGGAGTGTGCAAGTAGGCCCACAGCACTTAGGCCATATGTGACCCATTGTACATCCTCACGAGGAGTTGTCCTCCTAGGTTATCTTCCATCCTGTCCTTTTCAGGAAGGTGGACAGTTCACTAGGAGACATTTCCTTCATATTGGCAGATGTACACCAAGACTCGCCGAGCACACACTCTCTTATTGACGATAACTACGGACACACGCACAGGACATGCGTGTGTCCGTAGTTTTCTGTTCACACATCCTGCATAGAGGCGTGTCCAATAGCCCAATATTATGGAGGTGTTTCTTTTTTTCGGCGCCAGCTTCCCAGGGTCGCCCAGGGTGATCCTGGCAACATAGCATCCTTTGATTTCATCCCCTCTCTTTAGGGATTGAGAATGGGTGTGCCGTTTAGCTAGTTCTACAATTGTCGAAGTCATCAGAATGTAGGTGTCACTGGGTCCTAAAATTCTTAGTCCAGTCGCTTCCTTGGCTCAAGAGTCGGCAATGTGATTACCTTCACTCCTGTCGTATCCTTTAACTCACCTCAGGATAATGTTTTTATCTACCAGGACTTCTTGGCTGAATCTTGGTAGCACTCTAGTACTAGCCCTGTGTTAACACGTTGTCTGTTCGGAACTAATAGGGCTTGTCTAGTATCAGTGCAGATTGTTATGTTTTTGTTAGAAATTTCTTTTCTGGCGATTGTGATGATTGAGATACCAGCCAATTCTGTTTGAACCACGATGGTATTTTTTCCCATTCTTTAGGCTTAATGATCTGGGGTACATTCCACATCGTGAGCCTTCTTTGGTTTTTGAGCCTCGTATTGTGTTTGTGCAATTGATAATTGCGTTAATAAATTATTATTTAGATGTGATGTGAGCTGTATTTGAAAACTCACCCGTTTTTGTCTGCGTTCTCTCCTTCTGTCTTTCTCTCTGGCTCTGGTAGGGTAGGTGATAAAAGGTAAGGAAAAAAAAAGGAACACAAGATGGGATCTTCTTTCCACTACTTGTTGACCGATAATCAGATGAATAATCGGGCACGATTCAAAGCGGTGGAACCAAGTAATTATTAATCTTCGTTGATTTTTTTGAAAACACTCTCAAACACTGATTTTGGTATAATTGCAGGGAAAAAGCCTTCCACTATTCTTTTTCAACGTGCGATTGCGATATATATTTTTTTACTTTTCACAAACAAACTTTTTATGCCAGTTGCCTTGATTTTTAATTCAAAGGGTAAAGCCTGATCTACACAACCATAAGGCCTGCGCTTCCATATTGCATTTGTAGCATCTAATATCTGTGTTCTGTTTTATTTTTATTTTGTAGGGTTTATTAAACACAAACCTGGCTTCAATTGCATCAGTGGCTTCCTACATAGGTGGCGCAGTAAGCGCTTCTCGCCATAGGCTCAGCCTCAATTGACCCATTCTTATTTCCAGGTTTAGACCAACCGTTCGCAATCGTGATATGGCCATTAACACAACCTCCTTAACGTACAGGTCCAGAGGGTCAGACCAGAGGTGAAATGATGAGGCTTCCAAACAACATAAAACCAGTTTATATGAAAAAACTCCTCATTATGCTGTATCAAAGTGTTTCAATTGTCTACCTTTTTGTGTCAAAATATTTTAAGTTCAAAAAAGTTTCTATTCGATCTCAGAATATTTAGAAAAGACATATGATGGAATTGGCCGGTACGTGATGAAAATCCATAACTAACGTATTCAAGAAACAATTAATTGTTGCCTTTTGTGAAACTGTTCGGTGAAAATTTTACAATAAAGAGTCTTTTAGATATCTTATTCAGAAAAGAAGTGGTATTCCCAAATTCATTAATTTATTGTGTTCGAGTATACATATAGTATACATATATACAGTTTAGTATACATATATGTGAACATGTATACCTTATGTTTGAAATGTAATATTGTATATGTACTGTATTTTTTTCCATAGTATATATGTATACTTTTAAAATTTTCAAATAACGATTCTCATTATAAATAAATAATTTGAATTTGAATCTATGGGACCGGAATGAAAAATGAATTAACACACTATACTGATTCACATAGCTTCACAAAAATAAAAAAACAATTATTCAATTCGGAAAATCCAAGATCATAAATGAAAACCATTCATATTATAAGACATTTTCAATTCGAATGAAAATGTTATTCATAATTCTAATGAAATATTGGTGATGCATATAGCCACGTCAAGTAGGTCACCTATTGTTGACAAATACGAGCTCAGTCATTTACGTACTCTGTTCATATATTCGAATACTGTACCTTCAAACGAATGCTTTTGCCCAAATTTCTTGTTATTCAGGTGATGAAATCCATTTCATTTACGAATACCACTCAATCTGGAAATTTCCTCAGATAAATATCCATTATTTCACACTCTAACTTTGTTATTATTTCTTTTGAACAATAACAACCAGCAATTGTTTGCTCTCATGGCATCGATGATGAAAATTCATCGATCAAATTTTGAGGTATTGTGCGGTACTACCATTGATAAAACGATTCTTTTGAACAGCGATTAAATTGACAGCCATGAAATCAACATCTGTGAGACATTAATAATATTGATTTGATTTGATCCTTATATCACCGCATTCAGCTGGGAATATTTCAGATAATGATTTTCACGAGTACCACTTGACCTAGCATTGTTAACCAAAAATCAACCGGCTGGAGGCTATTAAACATTAACTTGAGAGATACGATTAAAATGTTAGGAGAAGGAAATTATATTTTGCACCAATGACAATTTGGAAACGTTGGACAATTAATACAAAATTAATAGTATGGTAACAATCCTGAAAATCGCCAATTTGTAAGAAAAGTCATAGTCTGCAACTGTATTAAAATACTTGAAAATTAATTCAGTTTCGAGGCTCCGCAGACCAGAATCATTAGATTTCTTTAGATGAGATTCAATATTTCTCTCTCCCATTTCTCAGAGTTCATAAACATATTTCAGAAATTCACTGAGAAGCTCACTAAGAGTATCTGGAAATTGTTTTTTATGGACATCCTCCAAACAGACAGAATTCCTCATCTCGTTAAACGACCAAAAATTATAGCCATACCAGGCAAGCCAAACGATATGCCACAAAGTTACTGCCCGATCGCCCTGCTCAGCATGATCTACAAACTTCTAGAAAGGCTCTTGTAAAACAGAATTAGTCAGAAGATATTGAGAAAAATTCTTGTTGAGCAGGCAGCAGACAGAAACTGCACGGACCAAGTCCTCTCACTAACCTCATTCATAGAAGCGGGTTTCCAGAATCAGCTAAAGACAGCAGCCGTCTTTATAGATCTGATGGCTGCGTACGATACTGTTAGGAGATCAGGCATCATTTTCAAGCTCATGCGTGTAATACCCTGCAAGAAGACAGCAGACCTGATAGAACTATGCTCTCCAATAGAAACTTCCGAGTACTCCTGGGTGATAACATGAGTACTCAGAAAAAGCTCAACGAAGGCTTACCACACGGATCAGTACTTGCCCCCCTACTGTTCAGCTCATATATTGCTGACATGCCTGAAACGAGTTCGAAAAAGTTCGAATACGCTGACGACTGGACACTAGCTACTATACACAAATATATTCAAGTCAATGATGAAATCCTAACAAACGACCTGCTGGCTATCGAGCAATTCTTTCGCAAGTGGAGACTAAAACCAAGTGCTGCCAAGACAGAGGTCTCTAGTTCCCACCTGAACAACAAATTAGTCAATAGAGAACTGAAAATCTACTTTGAAGGCATGCTACTTTAACACAATAAACAACCTGAATACTTTGGGGTTACAATAGATACAAAGTTGAGTTTTAAAGAACATTTGTCCAAAACGCGTGATAACAACTTCCAGAAACTAAGCGGCACCTCTTGGGGAGCATCAGTCCTCACACTGAGATCTTCAGCCCTGGGCTTGGTATATTCAGCAGCTGAATACCGTACCCCAGTGTAGCTTAATAGCGCAAACGCTGGCCTGGTTAATGACCAGCTTAACCACACCATTTGGCTCATTACAGAAACAATCAAACCACACCTACTTTTTGGCTCCCCACGCTTAGCCACATAGCCCCTCCTCACCCCGCTGACGACAAGAATCAGAAGTCATTGCTCCACCAGCCTACCACAACATGCCTTGCATATTCATCAAACCAAATGGATTCGACCTACCCTGCAAAACATGGTCAACCCCTAAATAGAATTGGAACCAACTCTGGAAGATGCGCTGACTCACTATTTGAATGGGGTGAAAAGCTTCCTCCCATGTGCGACTGTGGGGGTGATATGCAAACAATCAGCCACATCGTTGAAGACTGCCCATTGAGGGCGAGGGGCCTACACTGGTGACCCCTCTGACTTCTGGACACTAAGGATGCAATTGAATGTATACGTGACTTAGATGTCGTTTGTAAATCTAATTAACTGTGTCTTTTTTGCTTGTATACAATTATGTATGTGTTCTGTATGGAACGTTTTACTTTTTATTGTCACAAATATTGATTCCTCAATTTAATCACCTAACAATTCATTTGTTTGAATTTAATTGAATAATGCATTTCTTGGACACATTAAAAACGATTGTTCACAAAATTTGTTCTATTTTAAATGACACTTGATTTGAAATGAATTAATTTGTTTGATAAAAAATTGCGAACAGTTATAATACAGACTCATTGTTTGAAATTTTTGGAAGTAAATGTTTGTCATATATACTTTTTTGTAACTCTGAATAAAACTATTATTTGAATAAAAAATATTAATGAAATAACTTGAAGCTTTTATTGATTCCGAAGAAAAATATTGTTTCAGAGTGTTGGAAAATGGAACACCAATTTACTATACATTATACTGAAAAATGATCTATATACATATAGTTCAACTCAGCAATGAACAAACATTTTTATTCAACAGTCAATGGAATGTATTATTCGAGTAAATTCAACAAACGTTTCAATTCCGCATATAATTTTGACCTTTGAATAAAATGTTAGTTATTTATATGACTCTTGAATTATAATGAAACTTAAAATTCACTTTCTGAAAGTAAGTTTGGGAAAAAAATTTCAATGAATATATTTGAATGACTGTCAAAGTTTTTCCATGAAACATTGTTGGTAATAAAAATAGACTTTCGTTTGTCTGAAAATATAGCAAATTAACTTTCCATACTAAATATTTTTCTATGAATAATAAAGATTGTTATATTTCAATTTCATTGGAAGTGTTGAATATTTCCAACATTCACTTTAATGCATTCAATTTGAAATTTGGTTACGAATTTTGTGCAAACCATTCTCAAGCAAGTATCATTTATTTCATCTATCTTTTTGAAAAGCTAATTTCTGACAAAGAATTAAATTTTTCGATGATTTAAAAAGTTTGTTGTATTTGAAAGATACATTTAAAACGATTGTTGATAATTTTAATTCGGCGCTAGTATCGAGCGGAATTATCAAGAACTTTAAGTGTTACATATGGCAACATGCTAGTTCATAGTACGACAAAACGCCGTTCAACCGTGGCGCCGAATAAAAATCATCAACAAACAATTCAATTCATGTATCACTGAAATTCAACAAATAAAATAAGTCAATTCTTTTCAAAGGAATATTAATAAAAAGTGAAACGGCGTGGCACGTCGTTTTACTTTCTCTTCGTATTTTGTGAAAATGAATTGTGTTGATTGTTGCATTTAGGTGATACATGAATTAAATTGATTGTTGATAATTTTTATTCGTCGCTGCGGTCGAACGGATTATTACCGTACCATGACCAATGCCATACATATATGCAGTTATGTAGTTCCACAAAAATACGCCCGACGTCAGCGCCGAATAAAAATTATCAACAATCAATTTAATTCATGTATCACTGAAATTCATCAAACAAAATAATACAGGTCATTTCAAAGGAATATTAATAAAAAGTAAAACGGCGTGGCACGCCGTTTTACTTCCATTTGGTATTTTGTAAAAATGAATTGTTTTGATTGTTGCTTTTAGGTGATACATGAATTTTGATTGTTGATAATTTTCATTCGGCGCTGCGGTCGGACAGAATATTGTGTTACTATGACTAGATTATCATGTTACCAGATTTAAAAATTCAGCTTCTACAAGAATCCGTTCGACGCTAGCGCAGAATTAAAATTATCAACAATCGTTTCAATTCATATAACTATAATTATCAACAAACAATTTTATTCATGTTTCACAGAAATTGTAGTGAATTATTCGAGAGTTACAAAAAAGTATATATGACAAACATTTACTTCCAAAAATTTCAAACAATGAATCTATATTATAACTGTTCCCAATTTTTTATCAAACAAATTAATTCATTTCAAATCAAGTGTCATTTAAAATAGAACAAATTTTGCGAACAATCGTTTTTAATGCGTCGAACAAATGCATGAATCAAGTAAATTAAAACAAATAAATTGTTAGTTGAATAAATTGAGGAATGAATATTTATGACAATAAAAAGTAAAACGGCGTTCCATAGTTGTGAATAAGCCATAAGCTAAATAAAAAAATATTGGGAATAACTGATATCATCTTTTCTTCTTCATTATTCCACATAATATATTGACGACTTTCGATAAGGAAAAAAGTAATAAAATTCTATAGAAGCTATCTGTAGAAATGTATCGATAATACACAAAAGTTTTTTTCAGATACAAATTCGATGAAGAAATGCACAGAAACAACTAGTCTAGTGGAAAATACAATATTGATTTCTGAATTGATAATTTTTAAGAACTCGTTGCAATATTCTTTCGTTTCTGAAAATAGTCAACTTTTCCCTCCTCATAATGTAGCTACAACCTTGTAAATCTTTCCGTTATCTATAACAGAGCATAAAAAATAGTCCGTATACTGTTGAGGGCTTGTATACTCACGCTGTAGACTTATTTATCGCCAACTACCTGATTTGCTAATCCAAGAATAAAAATATGCAGACTCATTATCTTATCATATGTTATTCCAAGTAAATAATATAAATTGCTTCTGTACCAACCATGTTATATAATTATAAATAATTTATTTATTATTAGAGGTAATAACTTGACACCCCTGGGCTATATATGTAAAATATCATATTGGAATTGCCGATGGCTCGCTAAATTTTGATTAGATTATCGCATGATACGACTCATGTTTAATTAATAATTATTGTGTTTGATTAATCCAGTTTCAGAACTCTCTCCGCATACCTTTGTGAAGTGGGAGGTGGGTTGTACTCTGCTATCATCAAGTTGATACAATAATAATGTTAATGAGTCTGTTTTCCATAATTTTGAATAATCCTACGGCGAAAGTAGGAGTAGCAGCACCTTAATGTTGATGTCCAACGGAATTACAGTTTCAGAACTTATACTGTAGTAAATAAACTTGAACGGATTAAAAACGGACACATGTACAGCTCCTCCAAGTGACCGAAAACGTAGCACTCCGAACGTTCCCAAAATCAAAAATTCCACGTAGTGGGGAAAGTATTCCATTTGTGAGAAAGCATTGAGAAATTTCTCACAAAATCTTTGAATCTGTCTTATCAAGCAGATAATGAAAGGTGTAACTGATACTTATGGTGTAGAATGAATGGTGTTTGGGAAGTACGATTCCCAAACACCAGAACTGCAATACTCTGCTCGATTCGCTTTTTTTCAACCAAGTTAGCTTGTCGGGAGATGGGGTGGGTACTTATGTTGTTTTGCCTACTTCATAGACTTTCGAAGCCGGAGTCATGATTGAGGAGAATAAAATCTGCGCCGATAGGTAGTGGTCAAATGAAATTTGTTGTGCAAAGTATTTCGTGTGCTACTGCAAAGAACATTTTCAATGATGTAAGCTCCAACTGTGAAGCCGAAGGTAGTTTTTGAAGTCTCAACAACGGCGACTCACGAAGAAGCTCCGTGTTCACGTTCACACGTTTGTATAATTTACAGGATTAGTAGGGATGATGTTGGGGTCAGCATGCGAATTCTCACTACTGATGACTTCGCACTTGTGCTAGATTGTGATTGGTGTATGTTGTTGAGTATTGGATATCACTATCTCTCAAAGCGTGTGTCTTCTTTTTTCTGATTTCCTTTGAATTGAACAGTCTTTCTGTATTTGATCACGTCTATTTCTGCAAATACATGTTTTGCAATTGCAGATTTCTCCGCATTCGGTAGTATTGATGTAACCTAAGCTACTGTAATACGGAACCCTGTAAACACCACCTTCACTGATCTAATATTGTTACATAGTTGATATGTAAATGCTTACGATGTTGTCACATCCAAACAGTTTTTCAATGTGGTCCATTCTTCGTTTACGTGAAACAAGTAGACTTTTCCTATTACTGACAGCTGAATCCTGGTCGAAGTCGAAGTATTTGCTCTTAAACTTGAAGCACGTTCCGGTTTTTGTACTGTGAACTTGGTTGACCTCTACAATTCAGTCCAGATGACGAAATCCTTCTTAGAAAAGATGCTCCTCAAAAATTCTGGTGGCACGATAAACAAGAGTTTTCATCCTAACATGTTTTTGCTTGGACGGTGGTTTGAGTCAATTTTGAAATAGTTTTGAGTGAGTTTGCGACCTAGTTTTCTGACAGTTTGTCTCTTGGACAGTGCATTCAGTGATAGTATCGTTTTTTTTTCACGGTGAACTGGATGCGGATTGTTTTGATGCGTGTTTTCTGTTGCTCGATATAACAAAAATAACATCGACGTAAAGAAACCAACAAATAGGTTCCAAGGGAATGCTGAGCGCTTCATTCTCAGAAACTTCTATGGAGAAATATGCAACTTAACGGCTGAGAGTACTATCACTAACGACTTCAGCCTTGGACGATTGGTAGTGGTGAGAACATGTCTACTACGATGTCTTCTTAGAAAATTTGTTCGATTCTCTTCATAATCTCCTTGATTGGTGGCTTGGCGCGGAGAGAAACTACATCGATGTTGCCCAGGATATCATTGGGTTCAGCTGTGGTTCAAGGTTCCATTTTCTCGATTAAGTGTGTTGAGTCCTTGATGTGAGGATGGCTTTGATATTAGGATGAAGTGGAAGGTTTGGCTTTCTCATTGAAGTGGGTTCGTTAATTTCATTGGGAAAATAAGCTCGCTATAGGTATTCGATTTCGAAATTTCCAGTAATAATTGGATACTACTTGTACATATTGGTGGCTGAAAGTATCACAAAATTCCGCCTCGTAAGATAATGAAAATGACCTGGAACTCTTAGTACCACAACTAAAAGCTTCTTTACCAAAATTATTCAAAAGGATGATAAATGAACCCAGTATAATTCAGGTTATTGAACTCATTTCAATTATATGTGGAATATGAAAATGTCACCATTAAATCTAGTCAATGAAATATCAAAAATTGATTTTTATACAATGTCTCACTCAAAATACAGTTATGTTAAGACAGCTGAAAAAAAATCGAATTTCGTTGTTGGGAAGTTTGAGATGAAATTAACTCTAATTGGACTGGTACACATTTTCTAGTTCTTCAGAATTATGGCACAATAATTCACTCCGACATCTTAGTGGGTAGTGAACCTCTAGTATAAGGCTATCCCACTTCATATCAACTATCGATTTACTGAAAATTATATTTCTTCGGCCATCTGCTAATAGTGCATACAATATAAATTTCAAATACCATACACGGCACATTTCTCAAGAAGATGCTTTTTCTTTCTATATATAGCGGCTTTTGAGATGTATGAATATATATCAAAGTAAATGAATTACTGATGTACCACATTCAGAAATTCTCGGAATGGTTTGAAATAACTGAAAATGTTTGTATGAAACTGAAATATCTTTGTATTTTTTTCAACACGACACTAGGTATAAATCAAATAACAATTGTGAATTGAATGGTCACGTCAAGACCTAGTAACGTGAATATTAGGTTCAGTCTATCTTCATGTTATTTCAATTTCATGACGAAGCTGATGATGAGTGTGAACAAATTGATTTTTCATTTGTTTCCTTAGGTCTATTGGTTACATGTTTTTAAATACTGGGACCGATCAAGATGACTTTTTATTTTTTTTTATTTTTCCAATATAATACCTATTACCTAATACGCATATATAATACCTATTGGTATTGATATGATATTGGTCAGAAATAAAAGGAACATTCAAGACGAGAACGGAAAAAAATCTCCATTATATTATATTATATTATATAATGTATATCAGTAAATGGCCTACCGAAGTAGGCCATTTACTGAGATATACAACATCTGGAAAATACCATTCTCGAGTGCTGTGCAAATACAAATCCCTGATTCATTAAAAATGCAATTACAGATGTCAATAGGAGGACCATAATTTGTATTGAACGTGGAGGATGACATACTGAAATGTAGGCTATAATTGTTTGACAACCTCATTTAGATCAATAAGTAATTTTTTATACCCATTTGTATTTTCTATAATATTATTGTTGTTTAGAATTTATAATAATAATAATAGTTCTATCGAAATCATTTGCATTTTTTTAGTTGCCTCTGCTTTTTCGAAATCAAAGGTTTGTTTAAGAAAATAGCCAAGTGATTGAAACTTTGCCACCAGTCATGTTAAAATTTTCATAGCAAATTTTTGATTTCTCTCTTAAAATGTCCGTATAGGTGAAAATGTATCAGAAAAGTTGAACTCCATGATGATTTTGTTATGTATACATAAATTGATGACAATTAACCGAATTTGGTTTTAAAATAAATAGGATATCTGTCAAAAATAAGCAAAACGTTAACTGTATCCTAATTGCATAAAATTTGGCATATGGATATAAAATTGACGTAGACACAACTTTTTCAAGTAACTTTTTGTTAAATTCGATCTAGAAATTCACTTTTTCAATTTTTTTCAAAAAAAAGGTTGAATTTGACAAACACTGAACGTCAGTGGGTCGCAGTTGGCCGCATCATTTTGAGTTAAATTCAAAGCACAAACAAGTGTCGAAGTTAAACTTCATTGAAACTTTTCGAAAAAAAAGTTTCCCATGTAGTGCGCACTTTAATGGTGACACTGTAGTACAAGATAGAAACGTACAGCGGCATAATGTACAGTTTCATAACGTAATCCATCATAATATACTTCATCATAACTTACTTTTTCATAACGTACTCCGTCATAATGGTAACGCATCATAATATCATAACATCAAACGATCATATTCGTAATCGATAGAAACCATAACGCGTCATAACTTACTTCATCATAACATAAAGTATCATAACGTACTTTGTCATAATCCTAAGCGCATATCGTGGTTCTTGATTTTGGAACCTTAACACCAACAATTTCCCACTTCCTACAGAATCCATGCGCTTGCTTATACTACGTGGGAATAATGGCGGAAGTTGAAATCTAAGAAGAGACTTATTATACCGAAGAAGTTTGAATATGATGAAATACTTTAATCATTTCATTGTTTCTAATTTCTCATAATTCTGCATTATAATGTTGAGTGAAATTTTGAGACAGTTGGCTGCCTTGAAGAACCATTTACACCATGAAACTAATTGCAAACCAGTTGGCCATTCGCCATCGGCCATTGCTATTGGTTGATTCGATCTGTGTTTTTTTCAAACTTTAAAACTGTTTGAAGGTTATTATCATGAATATATTCTAGATCGATTTATTTGCCTCTATTTTGTCTCCAAAGCTTTCAAATTGTTAATATGACTGTAGAATGATATGAAAGTTCTAAATTATTTTGTGTAAACAAAATTAATGAAATACCAAGTTACAAAACTATTAATATAACTTTGGATACTGTAAAAAGTGGAAAATTGTTGGTGTTAAGGTTCCAAAATCAAGAACCACGATATGTGCATGAGGTTAGTAGTTTCATCACATTGATAAAATACTTTAAATCTACCCAATTATAATCAAATCCAAACCAAAACAGTCATTGAAAATAAAACGTATGTAGGTGAGTGCGGTATAATCCTGAAATCAATAGAGTATGCGTTCATTTTAGTGATTTGCAATTGATTTGGACTCAACTGATGTTAAATATATTTCAGATACCTTCGGAAAACATGTGTGTGGGTGAGACTGTGAAAAAAATATCTATTCAATGTTTGAAAAAAAAAAAAATTTCAGACATACATATAGTAATACTTAGTGAAAATATTAATTTTATGTTTCTTTTTTTAAACATATCTATCAGAATTTTGATTCATCTGTTTACAATACACATCTATTGAATGATATAATGCTTTATTTTCATTTAGATTCCATTTTTTGCTGGATGAAAATAGGAATTATGTTTTATTAAGACATTCAACACGGAAAAGTGAATGTCAAGTTGGATTTCATAATGCAGCAGAGCAATAGCTAACAAATTTGAGAAGATACTGATTCTAATACAAAGTAATTGTGCAAATCTATTGAGACTATGGATATTTTTCTGAAGGTCACATACGTTTCTGTTACTTCCTGCAGAAGATCTACAAATACAAGACAAATACACTACGGAATTATTCAATCTAGAGCGGTCAGGAGTATTTTTCTGCTCAAGAACCCCAAGAATTTTGAAAAATCCTCTTGTTATCCTAAAGCGTATCTAGTGGACTTCAAAGACTCTAGAAAATCTGTTGATGAGAAAGATAATACATTCTTACGGAACTGATCCTACATGCAAAAGATTCCAAGTTGCCTGTATCTATCTGTTGAACAATTTTGTCATCAAAGAAAGTATAGACATCAGAGGTTGTTTAATATCTGTTGAAACAATGTTCATTATCAAATTTCATACAATTGATATTTGACAGACAAGAAAATCATTCTTTCAAAATTCTGAGAAAACCATATATTCCAATTCCACTGAAAAGGTCTATCATGATTTTTCGACCTCTATATAACTCATTTCATGTAACATGATCCCATCTCTCATTTCCGGAATGTTCTGTTAATAATCCTTCCTATATCCTTTCACGTCATCGATTTGCTGAACTTTCAGATATGTTGTAAATTCCTGGCGGTGAATTCTAGAAGAATTCAGTTCATTCAAGATCATTGGTGATCAATTGCAGAGTATCGCTAACCTCATTACAAGTAAAACCTATTTATGGTAAAATGCTGGGTTTTCGAATACTTCGATACATGTTGGAACATTTGAAATATTCCATCCTCAGCTAGTAACTGATTATTTAAGATATATTCATATTTATTGGATGAAAAAGCTGGAAGGATAATTTATATGAAATTTTTATGTTTTTTAATATGCACCTTCCTTTCACATATTTGTTGAATGATGCTGATTAAGGTTTGTCTTCTGCCGTCGATTTGTGATATATAATTGCAACAGTTAATCATCGAGAACGTATAATCTGGATAATTATTGCACAAATTATATTACAGAAAAGGAGAATTTTCACATTCATTAATTAGTTTTCGCCAATATAGCCCCTACTGGATGTCCACATGAGTATTAATCGTTCGAATATTATACTAAACATTTCCAAACTAAATTTCCATGACTCTGAAGATCACACACTATGTTATATGAAGATATGGAAAGTAATGCTGATATATCAGTGAAAATAACTGTGTTCTTAGCTACTGATATTGCATTATACAGAATAGAACAAGTGGAGAACAAAAATGAATAAAGTAACATTATTGGCCGAAAAATTATTTTTTTCTAGGTACGAAAACTTACCTGCACGTAATCGGCAGATTTTTTTACTGGAAAGAAACCTGATAATACACCACTTCGATGAATGAAATAGAGAAAATCGTCATATAAATTATAGATTTTCAGCAGTTTACTTTCCTCTGAATGGAATACTGAACTCATTTCCATGATTTGTTCCAATTAGGTTTCAAGTATCCATCGGAATATTAGACGATTAGCAGGATAGTTTATAAAAAAAAATTATTTTCGAAAAAAATTAATTTCATGCATAAATTATTTTTGTAAATTATGAAAAATTCTGAAAATTGACTCTTTGTCATTTGAAATAATGCAATGAACTGTTAGTGAGCTCACAGAAGTTTCACGGCAAATTAATTTGCAGATATTTCAGGTAACAATCAAATTTCATTTAATAATTTTTGAAAATAAAGAGCATCAATGGGCACTCCACGAAGGAAACTTGTATTTATTCAAGAAATACTTGTCTTTGGGAATAAAACGACTCAGTGCGTAAATATTCCGCTAAAATTTGAAAATATTTTGAATGACTAGTTGTTGCTGGTGGGAACATCGAAAAAAAATGTTTGTCATTGGAACTGAATTTCATTTCTCAGGAAACTATCCTTTAGAACAATGTGATATTTCGCTCATCAAAGAATTCCACCCACCAGATACTGCTCAGAGAGGATTATCAACACACAAACGACTGGAAACATAATGAAATACGTATAGAGAATGAATTCCATTCTTCAGGAAACTACTTCTTATAGAATCCTTGTATTTTGCTAATCGAAATTGTTCATTCATTAAAAACTGTTCTCAAAAAATCATCCCTCCGAATCGATAGAAACATTTGCGCAAAAAATATATATTCAGTGGAGGCTGATATTAATTTTGAAAGAAATTGATTCTTGTGACACCCTGGTATTGACTCATTATAATTATTTACGCATGTAATATATATTTCTTCCAAACCGAAGAGAATATTCCAAAAAAAATATTTCTCAATAGTGACTGAAACTTATTTTTCAGCAAACTGCGTTTCGTGAAACCAAATGACATTCTGAGGAAATTCTTTCGAAATCGATCAAACTATTTGAAAAATTGTTTTTCGTGGTTGAAACTGTCAATAATACTATTTTTTCAAGGACACAACACAAGCACTCCAGGAAAATCCCTTAATAGCTATAGTAGCGGTTCCTGCACGAAATTAGAGATTCAAATTGGATTTGAATTGTTGGAGATTGAAGCATTCTCAGGAAGTTTATTCCACATAAACGCAGTTCTGCAGAAGGAAGAGTTCTCAAACATACATGAGGACAATACTCAAAAGAACGTCTGAACTGAGCTTTATGAAGCATCAAAAGTTGCTGAGGTGTTTACAGTTTTCTGCTTCGGAACAGTGTTCCAAGCTTTTGGAAGCAGCCTTCGCAAATCCAGCGACATGTACGTGCCAAGACATATTGGTGTCCATTTCAACCTATAATAATGATAATAATAATCTTTATTTTCCATTTGACATATACATGTATAGAAATCGTCAAATTTCACACATAAAATTATGAGCACACGCACTATAAATGTACATATATGTGTATTTTTATGAAAAGACTCGAAATACAACAGTGCATGGGAAACAAGCAAATAAGAGAGGGAAATTCAAATATAAAGATTCTTACATCAAAACGCATCGAAATACGAAAAACTGATAACCGATATAGGTTAGAAAGAAATGTCAGATAAAATTAAATTAACATATGTGATGAAAAAATGAAAAAGGCATAATAAACTGATTGTTATTATTTAGGAATGATGTAAAATTCAAAATTTATTGTTGTGAATCACTTCCTTAGAAACTGACATCAGGTGATGCTTTTGGAAAATATTTATATTTACATGAAAGTGAGGTTAACTATTTTCGTACGAAACTGTAAGATGAAAATGTCTCTTAATTTGAGAGTAGAATAGATAATTTTCCTGATAAAGAAGTTGAAAATTTGTATATGTGAAAATTGATAGATGGTAACTAGGGGAACGAGATAGATTTTAAATTTTTTTATCAACAAGGGGATTCTTCTTGAGGCAACGAAAGAAAATACGACAGAAAATATGAACTGTTTTTTATATATTTGAAATAATACAAGTTATTTCTTTCAATGTTGATATGGATATATACATTAATACAACTTCCTGTACGAGAAATCAATTTCAATCGGTTACGCATTGTGATATGCTCAATGAACCATTCAGTAGAAATGGATTTTCCATCGTAATGAAATTGATTTTATTTCTCAAGTTGAAGCTGATTTGGAATTCAAAAAAATATTGATACAATGATTCATCAGAATTTATACCGAAACGGTCGTTTATGACCTCCAGAATTGTTCAGCAACAGACCGCACCTTCGGCAAGGTTTGTGTTTGTTTGTTTTTTCACAAAACTAGAGGTTACGGTGAAGAACATTCTTAAGCGTATGATTAATAGTAGAATCAGTATTATATTCAGGTTTTGTACTTCAACTGAAATACTTTTCTGCAGATTCTGTTTTTCTCATTTCACTAGCGATTGAATGAATAGGGTATTTTCGTGAAATGAGTTGTTATAGTTATTATATGAGAGCATGATTCTATTCCCTATACAAGATGGTTGTTCTGATTATTGGAGTTCTTGGTGAAATGATGTCCTCTCTACTCTCGAATCTTAAAATCATACCGGCTTGCCGCACTAAGGCAGAAATCTTAGCCCCACAGATGCAGAAGGATGTCATTCTTGCCTTACTACGCTTGCTCAGGGCACATGATTTTCGGACCCAATGATCACTTACCCCACGGTGTGGGAAGTGGTCACTGGTTGATAGTGCTGGCGCGCCCTCCCGAATGTTTTGGGGGCTTCGGGGGATAGGGCCTGACCAGCACACACTACGGTGGAAAAAAACAATAATAATATTTATTTACTAAAGAATCAATACATATACTTTCAAATCATCATTGAAGAATGCAAGTTAACAAACACAGAGAAAATCCACAAAGGCTAACCTGCGCGTGGATCACTAAGGTTATTATACAATGAATTGTAAAATAAGTAACTAGTTATTTGTATATACATAGTAAATTTATGAAATATTGATAAAATATCGGAAAGCAAATAAATAAATGAAATAAATGAAATAATTTCACACTAGTAAACAAACACAAACACAATCACATAATATTAGCAAGTGATATTGAATAATTATAGAATGCACAATAAATTTATTTTATAGATTTATTCCAATATATTTTAGCGATGCATTGAATTTATTGGAGCCTCTGGAGACACCCTACATTTTGTTTTATAAGAGAGAGGACATTGTTAGATCAAGATCTTCAGATGATGTGGTGCTGCAGGTTTTTCCGGGTTTTCCTGCAGCTGAAAAAACAAATGCGCCACTGGAATCAATGAAGTCGCCCCGGAGCGCCAATTAATTTTTATTGTTGTTTTTATTTTATTTTTATCGTTGTTTCAATAACATCCTCAATTATTGTGAAAATAGATAATTACTTTCAACACTAGTGTTAGAAATATTAGAATTAATTATATTCATATATTCGGAATATACTTTTTGTATGAGTAGTATTTTTTTTATTATGAAAAATGTTGAATGAATTCAAAAAACTAAGATATTTCAATTACGTTAGGTATTTATTTGGAATCGAATTTTGTAAATGATTTAAAAAAATCATCTTTTCATTCAAGTCAAAACTTTGTGATATCACCCCACTGAGGATATTGATCTGCCCAGTTGACATGAGTATTTGATAGTTTTCTCTCGAGTACCACTTGTATTGAAAGTAATGAAAGTCAAATACTTGAATTTCACTAGTTCGGACTTCCATTGTCTACTGTATAAAATGATTTGGACTCCCTGAAACAACTAAAAAAGAAGAATTGAAAATGAATAGCTGAAAATAACAATTATAATAACCAAAATAATCCTGAAATGAAATAATAGTGAAATGAAATGCAAGTAAAAATCGAACAATTGAATAAATAAAAATAAAGAAATGAAAAAAGAAAATGAAAATAAAAAGTGGAGAGATTACAAGTCACGTTAGTTCACGACGTTTCGATTGTTATCTACAATCATCTTCGGGTGATGACTGGTGATGACTGGACAGTCCAGTCATCACCCGAAGACGATTGTAGATACAATGGAAAAGTCGTGAACTAACGTGAATTGGAATCTCTCCACTTTTTATTTACCTTTTTCATTTCTTTATTTTTATTTATTCAATTGTTCGATTTTTACTTGTATTTTATTCCACTATTATTTCATTTCAGGTTTATTTTGTTTGATATAATTGTTATTTCAGGGATTCCAAATAACTTTATATAGTAGACAATGGAAGTCCGAACTAGTGAAATTCATCATGAAACATTGTCAATCACCTTCAATCAAATACTTGATTTTTGCAGGTTTTGTTTGCTTCTACTGATGATAATTACAACATTCGTGAATTTTTTACAAATTATCTGCAACAACGTATATTATCACAAAGGTGATTGTTTTTATTGAAATGGACAACTCTGCACTGGTCTTATAGTCAATAGATTTCACATTTGCAGTCTAATGAAAATATGGCTACAGTAATCTGATTGTAGGTACTGATGATGTTGAGAAGTGTTCTGATGAGACAATGAGAGATTTGAAGAATATTTGAGATAGGAGCAGCAAAAGGTCAAGATTTCAATAAATTTCGTCATTATCTTCAGGTAACAATATACAGAAAAATACTTGGAATATTTGAAAACAATTCCCCCATTTACTTTGTTATTGAGTTGCGTATGACTATGTTTTTTTCAGTGAAATATTCCGAAATAGTAAAGACATAAAAAGTCAATTCAAATTATTTTGGGAATTTGATATGAAGTGCTGGAATATGTGTGAATTGATGTTTTTATAATAGTAATTCCATATAAAACATAAATTAGTAAACAATGTGTTCGAAATCAATCAATTCCATGATCATTTGAAAACTGTATTCTGAATAATCGGTGAGTCCCTATTCGCGCAAATCACTGTTTGAAGACAGTATTTTGTGTATGCCGATACCATACCTTCGTATGAAGTTGTTCAATGCATTCCGAACTAATCTAATAATTCCGTTACCCAATTTTCATTTCCTCAAACTTCACACTGAAATCTCATATCCTCTATCTCTCAATCAGTTGTCAGTATTTCCTGTCTAGGAATGATTGGAACCAGCGAATTCACATCGTTATTAGAGTTTATATCCTCCGTTCACGTCGTCACAATGCATTGAAAGATAAGATCGCCTTTTGACCCATCATTCAAATCTCCACAACTGTAAATTTCCACCTGTTCCTATCTCCGCATCGGCCATCTAAGCCATCAAAATCTTCGGAGGAAGATGCTAATATCGAGAACTCTTGAGCGTGTCTTAGCACCTGAGTCGCAGTGTACGGAAGGGGGGAAGGCTGCGCGCTAGTGGGGACAAGGTGGGGAACGAAATGTAGGTCTTTGGGTCCCCAACAAGGTGGGTGGTTTTAGTCAGACTGCCATCATCGAGCAGTGCAGAAGGACTTCCGTCACAGGAAGGTCGTTGTACGGCAGGACATAACCCCACTTGAACAAAAAACTCACCCTCCTCATGATTGAGTGGACTTTAAATTGTTGAGTGACTGAAGTTAAGTTTTTGTTAGTTAGTAGTGAGGAACAATCGGTCAACTGTGCCAAATTGGAAAATTTATTACATTTTGAGATCATTAAAGACGTTTATTAGCGGTTTAAAAAGTTGTTGTCCGTATTTGGTTGGAGTAATTGCATGTTAGTATACACCAAAAACATAAGAGTGGTTTTAATTTCCTTCGACTAATTGGATCTTTCATCGACTGAATTAGTGCATGAGACCTTCAGCGATTCAGCTTTCTGACCTTCGAGCGTATTCCGGTTCGAGGCATTATGTAAAATACTTTTTTACTCAAATCCATCGAATTCGAAAAGTTGACGAACTTATTAACATCGTTCGGTAAAGTAACTGTTCGTAAAAGTGTTGTGTACCTACTATATGTAAATACGGAAAAGTAACTCTATACCGGCTTCTGTCAATATTGTCAGTCTGTAAACCTTTGTTGAGGACATTTTCCGTTCATTTGTGATTGTGGTGGCAGTTTGCTTTCGGTGACTTTTTTCAAATTGGCGTGTATTTTCCTTGGCGGGATTTTGGATATATTCGTTTAGGTGAGTCTTCCCAACATAAATGATTGATAGGTTTATTATTTTGTCGGGATGATACAATTCTTTTGTTTATTTCTGATGATTATTCATTAAGTTAGTCAACCAGCAGGTCGGTGACCATATATGAATACAACAAATACATTTTATGTGAATATACAGTAGCATATACGGGTCCAGTGATATTTTATTTCATATATTTTCCATACTTCGGAGTTATTGTCAGTAATTAGGGTATAAAAATTTGGAAAATTGCACGTATTATTTGTAAAACGAACAAATGAATTTTTTTGAGGTTGAGTTTCAACGGTTCCTATTGAAACCAATGAAATATCTTCGATAAGTCTCTTTTGTTTTTCTTCAGTTCATCCCGCGTATCAGCTGTGTATGAGCTAGGTAAATCATCAAAAAAACTCACGATGTATTCAAAAGTCATTTATATGTAAAAAAATCTGTTTAAAATAAAATTTATATATTTATATATAAGAAAAACAATCGGAATCTAAGAAAAGAACCATGGGGTTTTCCATTTAATGATTACTTCCATGATTTCTAACTTGCATTACTTATTTTTATCTATATATTTTTCCAATAGTTTGAGAAATATTCTTCATATTCCTGTATTTTACAAAACCTCCAACATTTTTGTATGATACACAACTGCGAATGCTGATGACATTCGCACATACTAAATGAACTTTCATCCGATGACTCATAAATCATACCAGTGACTGTAGGAATCACTGCTTGTCAGCTCTTTTCGAAACCCTAATTGATTCATTAAATGAAATAATGAATATTTTTCCAGACCAGTTTTTGAAGTTCTTTCAAAACACCCAGTTAATACTGTTAGTATTATAGGTCTGTAATAGTTAATTTTGTTTTTGACCTCTTTCTTATGTGTTGGTGTATGTAATAGGTAACTGTTTTTTGAATATCGTTGATTCTATTCCTTTTTGAAAATGTCATTAAAGCGACTTACTAATGATGGGGCTATAATATGTCCCATCTCTTGAATGTTTTTGTTTGGATATCATCGCTTAACTTTTTGATTATTTAGGATCTCATCAGTTTGATCATTTCTGCGTCTGCTATAGGTGATGAAAATGAATTGATTATATAATGCATTGAAGTTTTTGGTGTATCAGCTTCCGTAATTTTCTTTGAATAAGTTTTTCTCACCCCTGAAGGGAATCATTTCTCTCAGTGAAATTTGGTTATCAGTAAGTATTTCTATAATTATTCTCGTTCTTCACGTCATTTAGTTGTTTTTATAATTTTCTATGAATTTTCAGGATTACTTTGGCTTTTATTAGATTCCGTACTTTGTATCAATCGGTTTCAATTTTTCTATATTTCAAATAGAGGAATCCTAGAATCAATTTGAAAAGAAACTTATTCGAGAAACAAGAAAATACCTAACAAAAAATTTTATAAAAACGACAAATTCTAACTTTCACAAACAAATTGATAGAAAGTATAGTGACCCTATATACAATCCTATACTTTTTGAAACTAATGTTTCAATGAAATTTGAAGTTGAAAGGCAATACTTCATATATAATACTACGCTTTTATTGGATATCTTGTGTATTGCAGAATACTCCGAAAAGGTCAATCCATGGAATTTTCAGACCAGAAAAATGTCTGATTACTTTACTTCTCCATTTATATAAAACTCCCAACTATCTTTTTACGGAGGTTTTCCTTGAATTTGATTATATTGCGGAAAACAAGCGATTAAAAAAAAATGTTTATTGATTTTTCATCGGTATGTATTACATTTCCATTATTATTATAATAATTTATGCATTTTCTGTACTGCATAAATATTGCGGATGCAACCTGTTAAATGATCAAATCGATTTAGTTTACTCACCGGTTTTCAAATTGGCACATCCGCATTGTAAGCTGTAAATTCAGGTACTCATCAAGCCAAGTACCTCTATTAGTACCTACAGGGGTGGTATATAAGAGCTAATGTAATGAACCATTATTAGTTTATTGTATAAGTTTGAAAATGTCCTTATAGGACGAAACTGCAGGAACGTTTGTTACAAATAAAAGAGATAAAAAATATAGAAAGTTCAAATTCTCTTTTCTTCAGTTGGAAAATAGGTATAAACAATAAAAAAAAATTAAATCTCTATCAAGGATATAAATGACCATTGTATGACGAATGAAAAATTGAATATTCATTATATTCTTTTTTTTTAATTTTTTTCTTGGGTCAAAACTATCCTAATTGGAGATTCTTCACACCTTCATCAAGAGAAGTCATGGAGAAGTCTCCTTTTGTATTTAAATGTAGAGTATGAAAAAAATGTCCTGTTGGGAAATAACAATTACTTTCAATTTTCGGTAAAAAAAGACTTTTCTTCCGGTAATCAGGTGTCGCCCCCATACGAACGACAACTCTCAGAAGTTGAGAAATTTGTGCGAGCTAAGGACTAACGAGTTCTTACCTTCTAACGTGTGGTTCCAAACACGGTTGCAGAATCATCCCAGCTTCAACCAGATAAATTCCCTCGAGAAAAATATCTGGTCGAGGAGGGAATCGAACCCACGGCCTTCCGATCGTGAGTCGGACGCACCACTACCGTGGTCAATTGTTCAAACACTTTGGGTTCAAACAAAATGGTACGTGGCAACATGCATTTATATCATTGGTAGACCTATTTGAAGAGGATCGTGTGAAATAATGGTGAAAGAATAGTTTTCGGTACTCATGCAAAATATAGTCCTGGGCTCACAAACGAAAGAAAAATATTTTTTATCATGAACTTATTTCTCAGTTCATGAACAAAATACAATACAATAGAGCCGATATTCTAAAAGAATGTCGTATCAGGGATCACTGATTCTGATGTATATCATCTTCGTTCGAAGTTAGTCAAGGAAATCCTATTCATACATCATAAAGTTTCATTCGAGTATCAATACTTGGGTTGTTCTGAATATTTCGATCGCAAAGAATATGATTAGCAATTGTTTTATGTTAGACAATGAAATATTTTTGCCGCATATATGATCATTATCGACAAAATCATCTCTTTACTGATAATCACACCCGTCATTTCATTTGAAATTGAAAGCAACATCAAGTAGTGAAATCATAGAGCTCTCACTCTTCCTGTACATATTAGTACCATCCTGATTCCTGATTAACAATGAATAATAATGAAATATATTCATTTATTCTAGGTGTTGCACTTCCCACGACTAAACGTTGAAAAAACATCGGTGTCGACAGGCTATCGATAGAAAATCAAATAGTTATTTTGCTCATCTCTGCATGAAAAGCTACATTGTTCACCCAACTCATACTTGACAATCCGTTCTTCGTCAGGAAATACCTACTCATAATATTTTCACATTTGAAAAGTTGGCGACACGCCTTTACTTCGATATCATTATGCCTGTAATTTTGTGCAGATACCGCCTCCATATTTGTTATTGACAATATCAATATTAATATGTTTATTTATCGACCTACTAAGATTTTTAATTACATATCAAGGGACTTATCGAGTTGTACGTGTATCAAAAGTGTGCTGCCCGTGAAATCGGTCAACTTCAAACCTTGATGGAAAAGGTTGAAACAGAACCACAAGCTCGATCAACCAAACAGAATTTGTAATTTTTTTAGATGTCCTTGTATTGAAAATGAATTGTTAATATATTTCAGTGAGGTACGACAAAATTTGGACAAAATGGTCAACAAACAATCAATGTTTGTTTGGTGGTTGACAACTTTTCCTGGTGCTTTTCATTAGTTCGGACTTCCATTGTCTAATATGATGTGAATTGATTTGAAATCTCTGAAAGAATCTATAAGAATTGAAAAGATTAGCTGATAAATAACAATTATAACAAGCAAAAAACTGAAATTTCAGTGAAATAAAATACAACAATTTGAAATTGAACTTCTGTGTCTGAAAGTCAAATTCAATAAAAAAACTCAATGGTGATAACTGCGTATCGATATCTATCATCGTTTCAGAGTAACAGCATATTTTTCAAAAATGTGCGTTGCTGTAATTTTTTCCTGTCAAAAATTTCAAAATTCCAGAACACTTTTCTACGTAAAATTAAATGGTGTGAGAAACTCATTTTCTCAAATGAGATATCAATAGTTATTGATGGAAAACTATATTTTTTAATGAGACACGTTGTATAATCCTGTATATTTCAATAGAACTTGAAATATCCTTTACAAAAATATAACACACTTAATGTTCTGTTTGAAACATCTTTGGAATACAGAGCTTTTAGGTTTTTTCTCGTAGACTTTGAAACGCAGATCAAGTAGGCTTTGGAAGATGCAGCAATAAAACAGAAAGAAATTGTTCAGTTGTTGCCATAAAATGTTGAGAAAGATTTCCACAATTGTTGGTGGTTTTCTTTGCTCGTACTAGTCTAACATTTTCACCCTTGGCCACTGTTATATTTCCTCACAATCTCTGTAAATTCTTGAGAAAGTATCATTAAAATCGTCACTCGACAATCAAGCAACCTTCGATTATTGATATTTTGGCTGAGAAAAAAATGCTTCAATCTTTGGAAAATCTTGAGAAGACGATATTCAAATCGTTACTCGCCAGTCAAGCTAACTTATGACAACTTCTTTCAATAGCAATCAATGGTGTCGTCTGGTGTTGTGAATTTTTTTATAACAAGCTTTCGACACCTTTCAATGCCTTCCTGTGAATGGCTGGAAATGGTTAGTCAATAACTTGACGTTACCATAAATGGATAAGTTATTCACAATAATTGTAATCTCTGATGAGCAAAAAAACATCAAACGATTCTAGTTGAGATGAATGACAGTGATGAAGATGAAAAAATGTGATTGGAGGGTAAATCGAATTTTCTTCTTTAATGATGCAATGTCGATGAATAAAACGGCTGACTTGAATGATCTCAGTGAAATTGCCTTGCATGGCAACAGATATGGAAAAATGTTGGGCTTGTGATGACAATAAAAAAATTCAATGTTAGGAAAAAGTTGTCTGTTCTCACCAAAACTGTTCAAAGCCGAAAGTAAAATAAACTGGATTTTTTAAACAATCAACTTTCAATAGAAGCTCTTTCCATGAAACAACTCCTTTTGGCGAAGTAGCAATATAATAGATCATAATTGTGAGAAAAAAACTTAATTTATCAATTTCATCTCAACTAAATATTCTCCAAGCATCTGAAAATTTTGTGTATAGGTAAGAAAATATCGCTTATTTCTTCTTTTATGTATTTTGAAGTAGTTGTTTATTTCAAAAACTACTACAGTCGAAGCTGGATACTATATTCATTTTTCGTTGAGAGGCTCAAATAACACTCTACATATTCACGTGGGAAAATCAATCATAAGATGACGTACGATGAATAAGAGAAAACGAGTATTTTCATATATACTATTTTCACCAAAAAGTACTGGAATGGATGTCCTTCAAAACTAAATCGGAATTTGACGAAGGTAGTACCTACTTTTTTTTATTGTTTCATGTTTCCTGATTCAATGAATTGTTAGGCTGATGCATGTTTCATTCTCGAGTCAATTAACTGGGGAGACGTGAAACTTTGCTGCACACCAATGATGATGCCCACAGGAAAACTCTGAGATAAATATTCCGAGCCAAACTTCTTCATTTTTCCATCACTACCTACCTGGGAGATTCCCTCATCCTTGTTTTTTGTATCAAGATGGAGTAATAGAAAGCCAAAAACTTTCTTTCCCAAAAAAATATCTTCATCAGGAGTGTTTAATCGATATTTAAAACCGAATAAACTATTGTTCAACTTGTAGGTAGTTTCCCCGATATTCACTATAATGTAATTGGACAACTATCCAACTGAAAGCTAAATCATCCGTAGAACACTGTTTTTCACTCTCATCAAGTTGAAATAACCAATAGTTCACTGAACTTAAGTTTCGCAATATATGTAACCTTTTACTGAGTCAACAACTATAACCTGTTCTCTAAATCAACTAGATGTGATTCTAAGGTATTCAAATATCTATATATCATAATTAATTAAATTGGAACAAATACCTGTGAAATCGATTTACATGTTCCACAAACAATATGTAAATTCTATTACATATTTGGCATACCAAGGAAAAATAATTAGAAATAGAAATTTTTCCAAGAACCAGCAATGCAAGGTCAATCTAACATACAAAATACTCTTTTTTGTACCACTTTTATACTGTTAGACAAACTTTCGCATTCATTGACATATGATAAATGATGATCAATGTGAATTGAATAGAAATGGCCGATACTTGATGAAAATCCGTATTAAAACTAATCAATACAGTTCATTTATGATTTTCACTATGAAGTTTTTTATAAAAACCGCGACACGTGTTTCGCTATATGATAACTTCCTCAGGCGTGAACATGAAAATTCTTCCAGTTTGCTCAAAATCTTGAATAACATTTTCGAACTTGAGGTCACTGAATACTAGAATATCTGAAAATTATTATTTTTTCTGCTACATATTGCTGATCTAGAATCAGTTTTTAAATTTCTGAGTTATTCTATTCATTTCAGTCGGGGAGATCTCAGAGCTGCTTTTTGACATTTAAGTTAGTTTTGTGGCCATGACTATCAAAATTATTCAAATTCAATCAATAATTATAATGATTTCCACACAAAATGAACCAATAAAGAAGGTGTCAGTAGCATTCATTGGACTCAATACATTAACGAGTTTCATTAATTATGAAGCTGTAAATAAGTGACAAAGCCAAGAATGTTTTTAATTATAGTTATAAATAGCTACTTTCCCTATTTATATTGCCTCAGTCTAAAAGTGAAGAACCATTTATGTGAAACGTCATTAACTATATAGTGATAATTGATGATATTGGTGATTCGCCACATTGAAACGAAACACTGTTGAGGATATTATGACTATTATTTCTATTTGTCGTGATTATCAATTTGTTTGAGTAAAACAGATTTGCTTTCAATCTTGCAGTGCTGCAGCGAAAGTTGTAACAGCGTTGTACGTTCATCTAAGAATTCAAATTGCAATTTGAAATCATAATTGCTGATAAAGAATACATTTCGCTCGCTAAAGAAGAAACCAAACAGAAATAAAAAGTAACATGAGATGTGATAGCTTAACATGCAACGACAGGTTGGTTTCATCCAATAAGGACATTTTCAAACTGATACAATATATAAGGACATTTTCAAACTTATACAATATGTAAGTTTGAAAATGTCCTCATAGGACGAAACTGCAGTAACATTAGTTACAAATAAATGTGGTAAGAAACATATAAAGTTTCATTTCTCTTTTATTCATTGATTGATCAATTGATTATGGAAAATTAAATTTTTTTGAGCATTTTTTTTATTATTTTTTTATAAATACCAGTATTCTACTTAAAAAACATACATTCATTTATTTGCATGCTATTTCCTGAGCTTTTCAATTAATTTAGTTCAATTTATTAAAAAAAAAATAAAAAAAAATATTGTTTTTGTCAGATTAAGCGAATCCCTCTAGATAATCGTCAGATAACGAGACAGCACGTCTAAAACATAAAGGTGAACCATATATATCTTAATCTGATGCACTTGAGTATTTCAAAATGGCGTATTGTTTTTGCACAATAAAATAATGACCGCGAGTTTGCGTCAGATTGAAATCGTCAGATTATTGAATGAGAGCTTTTTTTTGTTGCACTTAACACCCTCTTAGAAAATCTGCGTGTTCATCTGTTGTGAATTATTACAAATTATTTGTAATAATACATATAAATTTAAGAGGAAATGAAAGGAAGTTTTGATCTTTCTCTTGAAGATAGTCACTTGGTGATTGAAACACGTATTGTGGTGTTAAAAATAACGGTTTGGTGTTGGGATGGAACTCCGGTAATATTTATTTTCATCCCTCCAGCTCATCAAAATCTTTCTATTTTATGAATTTCTCGATAACATTCAACAATTCTCAGAAACTTGCTATGAGCCTCAGATATGGAAAATCAATCCATTTACTGGACCAAATTAACACCAGTTGATTTTTCTCAGATACCGACTCATATTTTTGAAAGTTTTCAACTGAACAAAACCCAAAAATGAAGCATTTACAATACATTTATCAGAAAACACATTCGATCTGCGTTATCAGTACGGTACCACGGAAGTACTGTTCGATTCAACTGTCCTTACAGGACGAGCCTGAGTATAAGTGATCAAGGACAACTTTCCTTACAAAAACACTTCACTAGGCACTCATTGCATCCCACAAGGCAAGCTTTGACATCAATATTTTTCGGGCTCAGGTTTCATATTGCTGCTTTGACTGAGCTGCAAGATTTATCCATGTCCATGCTGATTCATACTCAGATTTGTCTTTTAAAGACAGTAGACTCAACATTGAATTCGTGGTAGATGGTAGTACCATTGATGAGACCTGTAGCAGGTCGAAACTATCCTATCTTTTGCTGAATCATGACCACTTTTTCTTTGGTATCTAGTTTCAGCCACTGAACAATATGAATCTGTGTCACTATGTCCAGCATATATGGTATTGACCTATAACCATCGGCCCTAAAGTGCTTCTTCACGACCTACGGAACTCCTATTGTACTGGTGTTGCCCTATGCTTCGAGGGATATCAAATCCGTTGTGGGAAACGAGGAGTGAAACTACTACTGAATTTACTGAAACTATTCATTTTCCACCCTCGAGCTCATACAAGATGATGATCCTGATGTACTTCTTCTCGACCATAAGAGAAAAACAATAATTGTCGTAGAGCTTTCGACTTCTGTCGAGACAAATATCGTCCGAAAAGATGAGGAAAAATTTCCCCCGCTATCTCCGTAGATTCTATTGAGACCACTCTGTCAAAATTCTGATTTTTGGAGCCCTCTCTAGTCTCGAAACCATGAGCTTGCCTAGGGAAAATATTTCTCGGACCTATTGATCACTGACTCCACGGTGTAGGGAATGGCCGTTAGTTGATGATGCTGGCGCGCCCTTCTATAAACAACACCATTCATCTACTTGATTCGTTGGAGTCACTTGAGTTGATGTGACTTTATGAGGTGACAATTTCAACAGAGAATTCAGTTGGTTAATCGTCTATACCAAAAAAATATCACATGATAACTCAAGCATTACACGATAGAAGTAATACTTTTTTTGTCTTCCAAAGTTTTCCATCGAAAATAATTTCACCACAAATCATTTGTTTTCTTCGTTGTTTTTCTGTTAGTCATCAAACCAATTCATTTTTCAATTGGAAAGACTAAATTTTTTTGGAGGAATTAGTTTCTCGTGAATTTTCTTTTTTTGTTCTACCCCTTCATCGTTTTCATTTTGAGATGGAGTTGAACTTCAACACTCTTTGGTTATTTGGTAGGGACAGATGATCATTCAGTCTTCAAACAATTCATAAATTTCAAGCCATTGAACTTTCTGTAATAGAAACCAAATTTCCAGTTGAGTCATGGTTTCATCAAATTTGACAGTTTTTCCTGTATAGAAATATGTACAGTTTAAAGATAAATTAAATCGTGATATTCTACAATTATATAAGTTGGCAAAATAGAATCCTTCTATATCAAATCGAATAGACGCATTGTGGAAGTTTAGGGTCTACAGAAATAAAGTACCTATTCATAGGTTGGTATTTATTAATGGAACTGGTCAGAGGTTTATTCATGATTTCAAATTGTTGTGTCAATCAGTTAGAAACATCTCAGCCGCTCATCATTCAGAAATGAAATTCTATGCTCTACTTTTTCACTTCAACCGATCGACTAGAATTAGAAACATCAAGAGATATTCAGTTTTGGTAGTTGATGAAACGAAAACTGAATGAATTGCCAATTATCGAAAGAATTCGTGGTTATTACACTGGTCATTATATAAGTATTCGTGTGTTTTTCTAATACTACCGGCAACTACGATGATCGTCATTATGGCCATTAAATTGTTAGTCATTTAATATCAGTATTTGATGACCTCAGCAACATAACATAACGGAATTTATATACAGAGAAAGTTTATGAAATATACAGAAAATGCTATAACATTATGAATAAATTGCTGATCGATTCGGACGTTACTTGATGAAAATCCATAGTAATTTCATAAACTTCGATTTGATCTTCACTGAAATAATCAACAATGTACACCCTTATGTACCTTTACAACCACATTATGTGATAAGACGACTTTAATGACGTTAATATCTATATTTTTTTCACCTGTGACAATGTGGTTATGTTAATCTGAAAACCGGCAAGTAGACCAAGTCAATTTGGTCATTCAATGGGTTAAAATATATATTGATGAATTTCCAAAGATTTGAAATAATTGAGTTTCAAACCCTTGCCTGCATAGAGCTAAATTTCCGTATCGTTTAGATTCGGGAACTTGTGGTTTCATTCCAAGGAATGGTTGGAAAACGTCCAATAATCTTCACTTAATCTGAAAGACCCTTCATATTCAGAATACCGTTTTGAGAAATTTCGGCCATTTTGTCCAACATAAGCACTATAACACTCCGAACACTTGAGCTCATGAACTTCAGATTTCTTCATTTTATCCTTGCCAATTCCACATTGTTCTTTCTGGAAAATCCCGCATTCAGAAATCAGGAAAGTTGTAACTTCAACATATTTTGGTAAAAGAACAGAGACAATTGCGAGATTTTGCAGAAAAATCAATGTAGATGAGCCATTCAGGCCACATACCAGTAATCTAATATCTTTTTTAATGCCAAAGATAAACATAAAAAACTTCAATTCTCATGTTTCAAAATTGACAATTCCTTAGATTCTGGATCCTTCTGGATCACTGGGATCCATTTCATTGAATAATCCAATAGCTTCTCTCTATTTCCATCATATCCAGTGAAATATTTGGCTCGGTAAAACATGTTATTCCATTCCTTTTATATATTGATGAAAGTTGTGAATTTCACGAGAACGGTTGAATGCAGACTTCATGGTCATATTTTGAATACATACTTATGATCAATCACGAGAAAGACCGTATGAAAGATTGACCGGCGTGTAAATAAATCATAATACATATACCTGATCGTATATATTCTAATAAATCAAGAGCTAGTATTGCGTAAGAAGTATACATTCGTTATTTGTACTCGATATATTTATTGTTAATTTCTCGCGACTTGTTCGGATATAATGTCCGGTATTGATATTTATTTATTGCGGTAAGCCCAACGAATCAGTATTGTCAATTATCAATAATCAATTTTCTTTTATGAAGTGTTCAATATTCTCAGTTTTCAAAAACGTAACTTCTAAAGAAGTGCAAGCAAATCAGAGTTGCGGATGTTGTATACACCAATTGTTCCTTGTTATTCAATATTTTACCAGGAAATATGACTGTCCAAATCAACAATCATTTTTCTCCCACAACAGCATAAAACACTATTTCTCGACATATGCCTTATCTACCAAGTTGGTATCATCAGGAGATGATAAAGACTGAATTTTCACTATCAAGCTAGGCCTACACATCCAATCTTTAGGTTATGGGTTCCATTGAATAAGGTTTAATACATTTTTGTTACTAGGTATACTGCTTTATTGAAACACGTGTCCAGTTTTTAAAAATAACAGTTTGGTGTTGGGATAAAACTACAGTAATGTTCGTCACTACAGCAAAGGTTCCATACAGTGCATCACAAGATCATTATCATCACTCAAATGGTAGGTATTGGAGATCACGACTGTAATACTCTTAGGTTCTGTTATCATCTGGTTATCAACAGTAAATATTGAAGAAAGGTACAAACCTCGATCGTGGATTGAGTTTTCGGTCTATGGTTATCAAACTTGTTCTGTTCGAAACACAAAATATAAATCAGTGACTCTACCTTATTCTCTTTCCGAACTGTATTGGTTTCAATAGAAAAAAATCACGAAGATCAACTAAACATGGTATTCAGCTCTGCGCTGATGCGCTGATCCGACAATGTCTCACACTACATAGGGTCTCAAAATTCCAAACTTTTTCAATGTTCCAGACTATCAAGGTCGCAAGTGATGTTAATGTCCCCAATCAGGTGGATGCTTTTTTCTGGATGGAATACGGCAGCTTCAGGATATGCTTAGGGGCGAAGCTCCATACATGAGAACAATGTTTATGAAACATCAAAAACTGCTGAGGTGTCTACAGTTTTCTGGTTCGGATGTTGTTGCATCTATTTGTTGTATTGTTGTATCTATTCCAACCCCCAACGAACGTATCGATGCAGAAATCGAAATTGTCTGTTCTGACATTATTATATCCGGTTAGGAGACATTTATCTTTTTGGAGCAAACCGATGCCTGAGTTTTTGTGGCATTGAATGAACCTGGTTTATTTCACCCCAATTCGAAATCACCTCTTGGGATTCTCATTGGGATATGCAACTTCCTGCTGCTGCCGATGTCCTGGAATCCAAATATATCGATCCTTGGTTTTCTACAATAAGTACTTGATATACAATAAAAATAGGGTTGGATACAATATGGATTCCTGAGGAATACCAGCGCTGTTGGTGAAACTATTCAAGAGACATCCATCGACAGCCACTTGCAAGGAACGTTCTCCCAAGAAGCTGGAGAGCCATACACAAAAATGATTCGACGAGCCAAAGCATCGAAGTTTGGCCAGCAAGTCCTCATGCCACACACGAACAAAGGCCTTAGAAATATCAAGCGCAATAGCTCTTGACTCTCCATGTTTCTCGATTGCCTTATTCCCAATATAGGTGACAAACGATAGAAGGCCGCCTGTTTATCTTTGTTTCCAGAGGCCATATTCTCGCTCGCTCAAGATGGTGACTCCATCCAAATATTTATGGATATGGTGATGGTATTTGTTGTTTTTCGGGTTTTTAATAGGAATTTTTCAACGTTTCGCCAATACGAATGTTTAGCATCTTGATCAGAATGTTGATTTGCTACAATCCGTGAATATTAAGCTAACCACTTTTCCATCTCTCTTACTTTTATGATCAATACCTTAGAACCAGTTTATTTTTCGAAAATCCAAATCAGAATTTGAGTGGGAAAGTTATAACTCACACTAAGATATACTTAACTGTTACACCAGTTTGTGTCATTTCAATTGTTTATCTATTAAAAAAATTATTGTGCAATTTATCTGTTTCGATATAACGTTCAATCAGTATAATAATTTATGTTATTTCAATACAATTCTCAATTATCTCTATCCTTGACATTCACGTTTTCTATTTTATTCTAATAAATGCATTTGGGTGTATAAGACATGAATACCTATTAAAATGAGTTTCACTTGAATGCTGTTCTCAGCAGAAGAGAAACAATCAGTGAGTCATTTTCAGTACAGCACGCATTGAGAATATCGTTGGTGTTTTATGGATTTCTAAAATATGAATTTGAATGAAGAGTTCTGTTTCATCAGTTGAAGTAGTCATCACCCGAAGACGATTGTGGATACCAACAATCAAAACGTCGTGAAGTAACTTGGCTTTAAATCTCTATTTGAATTGAACAATTGAAATTAAATTTTTATTTAATTTCAATTTTAAATTTTTATTCAATTTCAATTTACTATTTGTTTTTTTTTATTGTGATTTCATTTAAAGGTTTTTTTGTTGCTTAATTTGATTGTTATTTTCAGCTATTCATTCATTTTCAATTTTATTTGTTCTTTCGGGGATTTCAAATCATTATATCATGAAACTCCGAACTAATGAAATTCAAGAAACATTGTCAACCAGCTTCAAACGAAGGGTATTGTATATATATATATATATATATCTACAGATACAGATCTGCACCAGATTGATTATTTGTGTGGAATTCTAATATTTGAAATCTTTCATGAGTTGATGAACCACATCATAGTGGTTAAAATAATGCAACAATACAGTTAAGTGGTTATATCTATATACAAAAAAAGTATTCGTACATTTTTGATATGCAAATGAATTCAACTAGTCAGATTCAATTGTTATTTCCAGAAATGATGAGATATATTTCAGGAGGAAATAGTTTCAGGATAAAAATCTTTGTGGTATTCTACACTAATGAAAAATATCCCAGTGGAAAAAAA
Source organism: Leptinotarsa decemlineata (assembly GCF_025532065.1). Classification (NCBI taxonomy): domain Eukaryota; kingdom Metazoa; phylum Arthropoda; class Insecta; order Coleoptera; family Chrysomelidae; genus Leptinotarsa; species Leptinotarsa decemlineata. The sequence goes on from NW_027412702.1 coordinate 21,802,848, forward strand.
CATATCACAAATAACGAAATATAGGCGAAAGGGTAGATATTACAAACATAATTCAGATATAAATTAAGAAATAGACCACCAGAAAAACAAACTCACTTCCAAAGCATTCTGTTACATAGAAATCATTTTTCTTTCTCGGTTCACTTTATTTCAGGAGCATTCTTGAAAATAGAATGTTATTAGGTTGTTTTGGAAGTTTGGTCTGCTTTAATGGTATGTGATTTTGTAGCTCTATATCTGTTTCGGCAACCGGGCTTAACCATCAAAGCAGAATTCCATTCTGAGGAAATATTTTGGAATCTGCGCCAGCAACACTGATCAACAGAAAAGGTCCAATTCTGCTCCACAACTATGCCCGTCCGTACGTTTCACAAATTACCATCCGGAAATTGAACGAATTGAGCGTGGAAGTTCTGCCTTACCCACCATACTCTCCAGACTCCATGCCAACCGACTACCATCTTTTCGAGCATTTCGATAACTTTCTCACCGGTAGAACCTTCACCAATTAGGACCAGAAAAAAATGGCCTCCGTCTACTTCATCGAATCTCGAGTACACAGTTTGTATGCTGCTTACGAAATTAATCGACTTGTGTTACGTTGGCAAAAGTGCACTGATTCAAATGGCGCTTATTCCGATCAAAACAAGTAAAAACACTGTATTATGCCCTAGTTGAGAGCCATCTTCGATACGGCTTATTAGTATGGGGTAGTGCCCTAAAAACTCATTTATATCCTATAGAGGTCCTCCAAAGACGATTTTTAAAAATTATCTTAAAAGAAGGACCCACTTTTCCATTATAAGTACGGGATGGTGCCCTAAAAACTCATTTATATCCTAGTCAGGTCCTCCGAAGACGGTTTTTAAAATTTATCTTAAAAAAGGACCCACTTTTCCATCTGATGCTCTCTATGCGGAATCTCATGTTTTTTATGTCTACCAACTCTTTTTCCTGAAAATAAATATGTATTACCACCAAAAACAAAAATTTGAATTACCCACACATGAACTCAACATATCACATCAGAAATGCAAAAACTAATATCCCAACGCTCATATAAATAACTTGCTTCAAAATTATACAACACTCTTCCACATGAAATCAAATTGATTATGAATCCACATCGCTTCAAAAAGAACTGAAATCTTTCATACATAAAGAACCCCGAAAAAAATTTCATGAAGTCATTGTTGGTCGCCTCGAATGATGAATACTTTTTATACTTTTTCATCTCTCCTCTCATTCACTACTCGCTAGTATATATAACAACATTAAATTATAGGTAATAGGTATAAGTTTATATTTCTCAATTGATTTTTCATCGATATTGTCTTTGTCTTTTTTGTCTATATATCATGAATTTATGAATAAACTTCATTATTATTTTTATTATTATGAATTGAATAAGTATTACACAACACAACAAAGTTTTTGTTTCGGGGTTGAAATTAGATGATTTTAATGTATTTCCACGTGTTAAAACCGAAAGTGACCATAAAAATTATATATTAGCTCTTGTTTTCAAGATATAGTATCATTATATTATATATATGTATATTGAGTTTTCAACAAATGAAATATTTCATCAACAACAGTTGGTACACATGTTTGTTTACATAACACCCCTCTCATCAGCTGTTCTTAAGTAGTAAACATAACCTATGTGAGTTTGTCAATTGTACGCACGTGGTTGCTATTGAAATTATCGTGTGAAGTTGATTTTTAAATTAATTTAAGTGCTGATCTGAAATGCCTCGAAAGTGTGTGAATTCTGTCGATAGCTTTTGCTATATATGTGGTGAAATAACATTTAAGGCTCAGAAACGTAAAACGTTAAGACAGCCTATGAACATTATTTTGGTGTGAAAGTTGGGGACCAAGATAAATCATGGGCTCCTCATATATGTTGTAATTCTTGTTCCGTCATATTGCGAGAGTGGCTGAAAAATAAAAACCGGGCAATGGCTTTTGCAGTACCTATGGTTTGGCGTGAGCCTACCAATCATACAGACGACTGTTATTTCTGCTTAACTCCTCCCATTAAGCAAGGTTTATCTATGAAGAAAAGAGGAACGGTTAAATACCCTAATCTCCCATCTGCTCTTTGGCCTGTACCACACTCAGACAATTTGCCAGTCCCTTCTCCACCTGTTTAGAAGGAGCAACCCATCCTTCTACATCCTATGACCCTGATTTTGAGGTAGATAGGTCTAGTGATCCGCACAGAATTAGTCAAGCAGAGTTGAGTGACCTTATGAGAGATCTTCGCTTGTCTAAGAAAAAGGCTGAGCTGTTAGGGTCAAGACTACAACAGTGGAATCTTATAAAACATGATGTGAAAATATCTCAGTACAGACAGCATCAAAAAGATTTGCTTTCTTTTTTTGAGAAAAAAGAAAACCTCGTAGTTTGTTCTGATGTTAATGGTTTGATGGACTGCTTGAATTTGGATCACACTCCATCTGAATGGAGACTGTTTATGGACTCTTCAAAACTAAGCTTAAAAGCTGTACTTCTGCATAATGGAAATCAGCTACCCTCTATTCCTATAGGTCATGCAGTTCACATGAAGGAAACGTATATAAATATGAAAACACTTCTCCAATCAATCAAATATGAACAACACAAGTGGCACATCTGTGGTGATCTGAAAGTCATTGCTATTCCCCTAGGAATGCAATTAGGGTTCACCAAGTACTGTTGTTTTTTGTGTCTGTGGGACAGTCGGGATAGAAAATCTCACTATAAAAAAGTGAACTGGCCTACACGAGACCTAAACCCTAATGAGAAAAATGTAGTTTACGAGCCTCTTGTAGATCCTAAGGATGTTCTCCTTCCCCCATTACATATTAAGTTGGGACTAATGAAAAACTTTGTGAAAGCCATGGACCAGGAAGGACAAGCTTTTAAGTACTTGGGAGCAAAGTTTCCCAGGTTGAGTGATGCTAAAGTCAAGGAAGGCATCTTTATTGGGCCTCAAATCCGTGAAATCGTAAATGATCCTGCTTTTGACATGATTTTAAAAAAGAGCCTGGGAAGCCTCTAAGGGGGTTGTACATGGGTTTTTAGGTAACAAAAGAGATGATAACTTCACAGCATTGGTTAAAGAGCTTCTTCAAGCTTACCACCAACTTGGATGCAACATGTCCTTAAAAATTCATTTTCTTCACTCTCATCTTAATTTCTTCCCACAAAACTGTGGAGCTGTGAGTGACGAACATGGAGAAAGATTCCATCAAGACATTGCCTTAATGGAACAGAGATATCAGGGCCGTTGGAATGAAGCAATGCTTGCAGACTACTGCTGGTCTGTGTGTAGGGATGCTCCAGAAGTGTTTTATAAAAGACAAGCTAAACGACAGCGATCTTACAATGAATCGGATGGACTTAATTGAAATTTGGTGGTACAAATTTCTTTTATTTGTCAAAACACTAAGAATAATGTTTTTTTTTATTAATTTTGTACTTAAAATATTCTAAAAGAAACATAACAATATTGTTTTATGTACTTTCACTTTTCACGTATAGTATAACTACTCTTTAAGATTAAGTACTGTGTATCTCAAAAACCAGAGCTAATAAAAATTTTTCATTGTTATTTTCGTTTTTATCACCCCAAAATTAGTAGAAATTGACTAATTTAGTGTAGGAAACATTCAAAAAATATTTTTTTGTTGTGTTGTGTTATTTGAGCTATTACACTTTAAATAACAAACTCACATAAACGGACAAAACTGATATAAGAATAAATAATTGGGAGAAATGTGATCTCAGTGCATGATTTTCATTTTCACTTCGAAATTGATTTAACTATTGACTGATCAAATAACACACTTGACATTTAACACAATCATTTCCTTTTTAAAGTAACCAACAATAGTGTATTATACAATTAATCGCTATCAAAAATCCTAGTTAGGAGCGGTTGAGAAGTGAATATTTTCACAATATATTATCAGTTACACCCCTCAAGAATACACAGTGCAGTGATAAATAGCAAAACAAAAAACATCCTTTTGACCCACAACTAGAATCCCTGAGTACGCTAGTGTGATCAGGGGTCGGTAACCCAGTAGGTAAGTTAGATACCTGCCTTGCTGTTCAACTGGAGCAATCAGCCGCTAATTGTGCAATTCAACAGTCACGTCACGAAATACAAGAGACAAACTTACTACACTATAAATCTCACTAAGGAAGATGGATGGATCTGCATACGTTCGTATGTCCCATTGAAAGTTTCGAAAGGTTACCCGTTTGGAGAAGTTATTTTTTTTTATTAGCGTGTTCTCGTGTTGAGTAATGGATGGAGCTGTGAAGTGTGATGACCTGGTCCTGATTTCATTTGCGAAACATTTTTTCATTATGAGACTTGACTTGCATAGAGGAATACAAAACACTAACAAAATGTATAAACAAAATTCTGTGATTTGGTTATGATTTTCCTCAACTGGAACGAGCGGGTTTATCATACTTTACCAGGTCCACTTTATTTTTGTATGGTAAATAGGTCGCAAACAAAATATTTTATAAGCGGTCGGTTTGTTTCGTATTTGAAGTGGTATACAAACGTATAACTATGTTAATTCATTCATAAAAAATCTAGATATGAGACAAATCCGATAAACCTTGGTTCATGTTTGATTCGCTTTTTGTTATCGACATTTTTAAGGGGTCCTTGAAGAGTGTTTTGATACCTTTTATTTTGATTGTGTTCTTTCTTGCGACAAAACCCTTAACCTAACTACCTGTCTGAAGAAATTAACTCTAAACGTTCAAGCTAGTCTCGGATATACCCACACAGTGAGTTGAATGGACTTACGCCAATCAGAAAACAACTACTCCCCTGGGTAATACCACGAAGGGCTTTGGATTGTATCTGACAGGCGTCAGTGCAGGAATCTTCACAGAAATTCTCCTGCATATGCAATTGGCCATACAACCTTCAATTTTGGAACGGACACACTTGCAGACCGGTTTCGAGTTCATTAGTCACTCATCAGTGTAAGAAAGTGGCCATCATCGACCTAAAGTCAAATATATTCCTCAATTTGAAATCTTTAGTTAGTATCTAGTCCACTAGATGGAGTGACATTTTGTTGTTCGCTCCTACTTAGGAAGAGGAATGAAATACTCTGAAAACACAAAAAACACAAAAAGGATTTGAAGCTTTTTAACTTCTATTTAATTATCTGCGAGCGCTTTCGACAGCTGGTCGTACTCTCATCATCTAGGCACTACTCAAACTGAACGTGTCATCCTGTTGTATGTCTTTTCATATGGTACGAACGCCTCAATTCAGGTACTCCAGGTATCTTATTCCATTGTTTTGTGATATGTACAGTCCATCGTCAACGTATCTGAATTATTTTCAGAATCAAACAAAAAATACAGAACAAGGATCAAGCCACCCCAAACAACACAGCGATGGACAGCATTTACGTACGTAGGACACCAAATCAAAAAACTAACAAACATCTTCAAGCCATTGAACATCAACATCACATACAAGCCAAACACGAAAATAACACAAAAAATAATCAACTATGAAAAAGAAGAAGACAAAAACCAAAACAAATTCTATATCGGACAAACCAAGAAAAAACTGATTAAAAGGTACGATGATCACAAAAAGGCATACATAAATCCAATAGTATATAAATCAAACCTCGCAACATACGCCATACAAAACAAATATAATTTCCCCCCACCAGAGAACATAAAACTCATAAAACAAGTTAATTAGGGAAACCGCATGGACATTTGGGAAAACTTAAACATCCATAAATTTCAACAGTCAAAAATCACTTATCGAGGAACAAGTACAAAACAAAACACATAAAAACCTAACCATCAATATATCAAACAACTCAATATTCACTCCTAGAAACAGTATACCTAGATAAAATCCAACACAAAGAATAGTACCTGATGTAATCCAAATACAGGCAAATTTATCTAGAATACCTGGAGTACCTGAATTGAGACGTTTGGACCGTATAAAAAGACATACCTACAACAGGATGACACGTTAAGTTTGAGTAGTGCGAACAGACCTTTTTTTGGTCTTATACATAATAATTCAGAATAAAAAATTGAGGAATATTACAGATAATTAACTAACAAAGAGGAAATACATAACAAATTAGAGGCATGAAAAACAGGTAGTGTAGCATATAACAGGTAGTAGTTAGGTAAAACTAACCAGTATAGTGAGATACTACTAGCCTATAAAAACACTAACATAGTAATAAAATTCAGTCATAATGATCTCCTGAGGACGCCAACTTTGTTAGCGAAACGCGCGTCGTGAGACCGCTATTTTTGTTCTGTTATTGGGTAAGTGCTTTCAATAGAACCTAAACTTTTATATTGTGGGGCAATACTTATCTCAAGCAGTATTCAGTTCAAAGACAATAGTAACACATTGTTGTTGAAAAGTGGATATATGAAGTATTAACAAAACTGAAACTCACCTTCTTCCGCTTCAAAACAGTATATCAGTATATCAGAATACAGCTTCAGATGAGATCATTTGATTCAAACATTTCGGAAAGTTTATTCTTGAGGTGAAACGAAAGCAGCAGTCAATTCTCAAATCGCAAATTGAAAATGAAAATAAGTTTAATACTGCTGAACCTCAGAATACATGTGCAGCAAATCATTTCCTCTAAATATGTCAAAAGTATCCCAAAAGGAATATAAAAAAATATAAAAATACGAAATTATTTCCTGGATCAGAAAGCAAATCAGAATTAACGGAGACTGAATCTTGATCAATGACATGTATGTATGTAAAAAAACTATAGCTAGAAGAAACCAATGATTTCAAAGTGCAAGAAAATACGAAACTTACTGACATTTCTGATTATGTGAATTCAAACCTTTCAGGTCGACTTAGATAATTTTTACTGATTGTTATCGACGAAGGGCTTTATATAAGTTGCGTTTCATTGATGGTGTTGCAGAAATGGTTTTCAGTGTGTGCAATACTGAATAATCAACAGATATCTATCAAATGTGTTAAATTTGGAAGAAACGTGAAACGTGGTGCAGGTTTTCCAGTGGCGTACTATGTGACTCATTTATTTATTATTTTTGAAATGTATCGTGTTTCTAGCAACCATCCATGACAATGGATACCGAACAAATGATTATCTGAAAAGTGAACTATGAAGAAACCAAACAATTTTGTGACATGAATACCTTACGAATCCAATTCATGTTGTTACGATGTAAACAATGCATTAATTGTATTATCCGAAGACAGAATAATAGATATTCCTTCAAAAAGTCGTAAAACCTGTTGAAGATATTCACACTGAATCCCACATAACAGTGAGTTAGATGTTCCCAGTTCTCTCTAGATAATTATATCTGAGTTTTATCTATCGACTCGCCAAAAAACCATTAAATAATCGTGAACAACCACAGGATACACGGATAGTAGTAGCACAAAAGCCATAAAACGGAGTAAACAAAGGTGCTCTAACAGAAACATCGGCGGTAAAAATTAAACGACGAAATGTAATGATCTACAATTTCCTGCCTTGGAGATTATGAGTCGTAAATCAGAAATGGGAAATAACTTGAATTTCAGCTGAGTATAATGGAATTAGAAGATATTGGAGTGCAAGGTGGACATGTTTGAAAGTGTTCATAAATTTTGACCTAAAACTAAGTGAAAATGGTCACCGCCTGCACAATAAATAGTTAACAAAACTGAATCTGAAATGAACATTTATACGTCCCTATATTTAGACCTATTCGTGAGATGGAAAACGAAAATTTCGCAGGAATAAATTGGGTACCCACAAAATTATTTTGTTATGTTATGTTATATATCTGAAGAATATGAGACGTATATGAAGTATGAGAGATTATTCCGTTTTTGTAAACGTTGTTATCCACAGTGTCAAAGTAAAACTATACGGGTTGGCCCAAAACAAAGGCATCAAAAAATGTATGTTATGGTATTTTTCTGTCATTTGATCCTCATGAATTAATAAGCTGTCTTAAATAACAGTATGGTATGAACATTTTTATCGATATTGAAAAAAAATCACGGCCAAACAAAGTAAGGTTCAACAACAGATTAGAGAGATTACAAAACATTGGATAATTTCTAGGACACTTTGAAAGCTTTGCTGCTGCGCTTTGAATTTTCAGAATATTACAAAAATAGTGGTGACGATACACTGTCATTCACCGAAATTAGCGTTAAAAGTAAAGGAGGCAGAAATTTTCGAAGATATAGTTGTCCGATTGTAGAATATTGTCATTTTCATTCTTTTTATGGCTATTTCAGAAAGTAAATACCACACATGAAAGAACCATGAAAAAATAAATTCCTGGCCAATGAAATCCAATAATTTTTTCCTGACTTCCCAGCATAGTTCAGTTTCATATGAGTTTCGTCTTGAGGTCTCGTGTTTAAAAAAAATGACCTCTTTGTTTGAGTCACCCCGTTGTCTGTTTAGACTGAAAACAATACGAACACTATGAAACGAAATATATTTCAACCAGATATACTTATTATATCGTGTAGGAATCCTGTGAATGATATCTGATTCGAATCCATTACGAATATTTGGAATGCTAACGGAGTAGAGAAAAGTGTTTATGATATAATTCAGCGTTCAGATACAGGTTTCTGTTTCGAATGCATTTTTTTTTTATTGAATTCAATGTTTATATGAAAGTAGCTGTTTCTAAAGGGTGTTTTGTTTCAGTTCGTGTCTGAAAGGAATTATTTATTTCCAAAAAATAATACTCTTCTCTGAAAATATACTCTTCCAATTCAAAGTATTTGAAGAAGTAGAAGACGACCTCAAAATCCCATTTTTTAGTCATCAAGGAAGGTGATCAACTAGGCCATAAGGTGTACAGGAAATAAACACACACAGATCGATACCTACATAATGGTTGCTACCATCATCCAAAACAGAAACGGACAGTCATCAACACCCTAGTGAACAAAGGTTTGAGAATATGTGAAGAAAGTTAGGTCAAGGATGAAATAAAACACCTTACAACTGTATCATAAGCGAACGCTAAGACATCAAAAACAGAATCCGCGATACGCATCCAATGGGAAAGAATAGAAACACCAGTGAAGATCAACCTCAAGGCACTGTCTATCTGCCATAGATAGAAGGCGTCACCAACCGAATCTGGAAAGCTTTTAAGAAGGAGAAAATTAACACCTTCTTCAAATCAACGAAGAAAATATCGGAATATTCGAGATTAGCAATAGAAAGCAGATATCCACTCAAATCAGGATTCCATGAAGATGTGGTGGAGTCTTTATCGATCAGACGAAAACAAGCATTGGAACCCGCCTAGTCGAGCAACAGCAGAGTTGCCGATTGGGACAGATCAAGAAGTCTGCAGTTGCTCAACATGCACTGTACAACGAGCACACGAGATCCTGTTCGAAAATACCGAGAGGTTAGTTACACCAGATCAGTATTCAACATGACTGTATTCAGAAGCTATAAAAATTCACAAACCGTAATAGAACTCCAACATAAATGAAGAGAGAACTCATGTATCAATCAAAGATCTGGCACACAGCATTGAAAAGCGCCAAAACGAAGCCAGGTCAACCAAATCGCGCGAGAAGTACGCGTGAGCCCGAAGTACGCGTGAACCCGCCATTACAGAAATTGTGCAAAAATTTGGCACTATAAATGACACGGCCGGAATTTGAGCTTCAGTTTCAGTTGACACATCAAGAAGAGTGGTCCGATCACGCCACTGAAGATGACTGCTGCAGTTGCAGCATTTGGAGATTTTAACCAAAGAAAATCACAGCAAAACCCAGAAACCATCCAAAACATCAGGAGATGAACTTAATCAGGTAGGATTATTGCGTGGTGAAGATGAGTTCGTTCTTCAAGAGAGGTTAATGTAAGTGTAAACAATAAAACAGAAAAAAAAAACAATTTGAATCATTCTCAGAAATGAATTTCACCTTCCTGACCGTGAAACGGCCATAAAGAATCGTATGGCAGCAACAATAACTTACAATTAACGATAAATTTGCAGACACCTCAAGTGAACCACCCGGAGTAAAATCGATATTTCCTTCGATTATTTTTAGCCGACCACTAAATCACGATCAGCAAAAACTCTCCCATATATACAAGATCGCGAAAGTAGGTGTTACAGTATGTTCTCGCGTCCATATTGAAAATTATTACCGACCGCGTCAAAAGCGATCATCCGCCAGTGTTAATTCCCGCAGAACGTTGGAGTTGCCGCTGTGACTTATCGGTTCGAAACGGTGACCCATCGAGTCCGAGTCAGTCATAAATCACCTTGAAATTAATTTTGTTTGGTGTCGACTTGAATACAGGGAGGTGATGATGCTTAGCAATAAAGATTTTTCAATAAAAATTTGTGGACTGAGCAGATAGTATACGTTAGGTTAGGTCTGAGGTAAATCAGTGAAATCAGTTTCAAAACGAAGTCGATTTATATATGCAAGTATTATTGCATAGGTGAAATGAAAAGGGTGAGACTGCCAACTATTGAAAAACAGCCTGGAATGGTCTTCGGCGGGACAGGAACAAAGTATACATATACTGTTCCTGTTCCTCCATTCTTCGATAGTCCAAGATTCATCATATGATGGATGATTCAGAACATAGTGACCAATAAGTTAGACAATGTAGGTTATTCCTGTTGTAAATTTACATTCATTTGGTTCATAGTTCAAAGAATATATAAATGACTAGTCATTCCGGCTGGTTGGTTTTGCCAGGAGTTTGAAACTTTTCGGAAAGTCCAGGTATTGGGTGTTTTTTCGACAAAACCTGAAACGATGTCAGTGATAGGTTTTGGTTCAAAAAACTTCTTGCAATGCCGTCCTCGACGATGGAGTCAGCAGCTTCATTTCCTTGCAAGTCATTTCGACCAGGAACTCTGATCAGAGACAATTAATTCGTTACGTCATACCTTTTTAAAATTATTTTTGACGGTTCACCACCAACTAGGACGATGCTTAGTGGAAGTTAGGTAATGCCTAAGACAGGTTCCGATCCCATAAAACCACGTGTATTGCCCTTCCTTGCAATAGAGTAAGCAGCAGCATCATCACCTTACGGATCAGTCTAGCTATAAGTCCAGACCAGAGACGATTTGCTAAAATACCTCGTTGAAAATATTTTTTGGCATGACACTTGGCAAAAAGACTCACTCCTGAAAATGAACATAATGAACTCACTAACTTCATCCAGAGAGAAATAAGTCTCTAAACACTTTTTGCAGTCAAGTACTGGGGATCAGAAAGCGTCACTCTATTGAATCTGTATTGAACTTTGATTCTATCAAAGATCCATCTTTCTACAACCACATCTGTAACTTCATCACTTTATATTGTAGTCCTAGATCTAATATCGTTCGCATACCAAGATCTATCCAAAGTCTTTCTGTCAGAATTTGTAAGCCTTGTGGAAATCCAAGAAAATTCAATAGCTGAATATCTCTCAAACTTTCAGAATATCGGTAACAAGCTATTGAGCTATTGATCTTCCTTCCTCCTTTAAGGAACCAGAGGCCTTTCAGCATTCATGACTCAACGGAAGATGATGCTGTTTCGATCTGCTATAGATCCCATAAGTTGTGCTAGACTGAACAAGGAGGGTATGGTTAGACTCGACTCTCTTCGAAGAATAAAACTGTGTATCAATAAGCCCAGATATCTCTCCTTTCGAAAAAGTATATCTGTAGTAACGATAGAAGACTCTGAACACGAACATTCATATGAAAACGGGTCACCTGAAGGCAAATGTTCACAAAGCCAAGCTTTGACATTTATCATTAACAATGTTTGCTTGACTCCTTTGTCAAACCCGCAGATTGTCTCTGCGTAAGGAAAGATGTTATGGTCTCTCCCTACTCAAGATGAAGTCCAGCAGTGCATTTTTGCCTCGAACTAGCACCACAGATAAGTCTTGTTATGTTGGAATATGAATCTTTGTTTTGAGCGCTGGTTTCAACTAGTTTCCTCACGAAGACGTCATGTATGAAATGGTGGTTGAGACACGAATATTGATTATGAATATCAAAGATTGGATTCGCAAAAAATCGTCTTTTGGGGCCTCGTTCATCATTGATGACATCAATGACATCATTGTCGACCTTCTGTCGATCCTATAGATAGAATCTTCCGAGAATGTCCATATCTACCATTACTCTTTCATAAAAAATATCAAAATAGTAAAGGTACTTCCATGGTAGTTTCATCCTTCACCTATTCGTACACAGCTCACTTCCCACAACAAAACCGAATTGAACATTCAAGTTGTCAAATAACACTTCTTTCACACACGATACCACAAACATGAATAATGAAGTGGGAGCAGCAGTTATGTCTGAAAATACACTTGAGTATAAATCAACAGCGTTTTCTTAGCGCTAAAGTGAAATTATGAACGCTTCGTTGAGGATTCATAGACTTCAATACATTTCACTGAAAAAATGTAAACATTAGGCACACCTTGGTCAGTTTTATAAAATGAGAACTGGTAAAAAATTGATCGCAGTGCAGAAGAGGCAGTTCTGAACGTAACTGATTCCCTGATAGTAAAAATGAGCACCGTCTGATATTACTGTATTTGTTGGAAATGAAGTATTCATCATCAGACTTTGAGACCTGGGCATTCAAAACTCAATCATGAATATCTCATAGAAATGAAACTCTTTTTTGAGTACTTAATATTTGAATGACCAATGTAGGCTGTTGTAATGAACATATGATAAAAAATGGAAATCTTTCATATATCATTTGTAATGGATGAATACTTTACAGAAAATATGAAGAATGTTGAAATTCAAATGTTTAACATATGGCTCAAACAGTCAGAAGCGAATGCTATTTTTTGTGATAAAAAATGTCGGAAACCAGATAGAAAACAATGTCATATATGCCTTATTCACTATTTCAATTTAATGAAAGCGTAGAAATGTCATAATACAACGAATTATCATCTCAAAAAAATTCTATTTGAAACTGGAAATTAAAAAAATTAAATTGATGGTTTTTTATTCCTTCAGAAAAACAAGTTCTGAAAAACCAAAAACTATTCAAATTATGATTTCAAGTAAATTTATCACTTTTCAAAATCATCACTATCTGATCTTATAAAACTGTATTAGAAATAATATATGACAGGCTCATTTTTTTTCTTTATAATATATGTAATATCGGAATGTCTCCTCAAATAAGCGGTTCAGCGAAAGAGGACGTGACGTCACTAGATATATGAAATGTGAAGCCGGCTACGATTCACCGTCAGTTCCAGACATTTTTCTGTGAACGCTGTATCCACATTCTATTTTTGTTTCATTTCGTATTTGAATGGTCTGAAACAATCCTGAAAGATAATTATTGTCTCAGTAGAGAGTACATTTCACCAAAAATCTGTTCTACTCTGCGATTTTCAAAGAAAATGTTCACTTTATTCACCACAAAGCAAATCACACCGTGAAATAATTAAAATACTGTAAAGATTTTCTGCAGAATATGTTTGGGCTCGCGTCTGTTGGGATTTGTTCCTGACGTTTCTCTGGCGCTGAAGTCTCTCATCTTCAGAAAACTAAAAACCCGAAAGAAAACTCTGATATACCCTGAAAATCTTAATGAAATTGTAGCAACGATTGAGTATGTGTATGCATACATAGAAGTTGATATATTCATTTGTATGCCACCAAAGTCCTTAACTCCTAAACAGCGACGTTACCATGGAAGGGGTTGGGGGGAGCCTTCCCCCCCTGCTTTTTCGACTTGGGAAAAAGTTGGGAAATAGAAAGAAATAAAAGCAAAAAAAATGAATGAAAATGAAAAAAATGAAAATGAGAGAAAAGAAAGGAAGAGGCAATTAGAAAAGGGAAAGAACGAGGAGAAGGTTAGGATTTCCCAACATGCATAACTTGGAGATCCCATACTTTGAGATTCTGAGTTGTTTGAAAACTTCAAAAAAGTTTAATTTCTCCCAAGTAAGAGAACAGTCCTGAACAGTCCACAAATTTTGAAGTGACAATTTTACAAAATTCCCAACTTTTCGCTGTTTTTTTAACTTGGAAAAGTTGGGAAATTTCGGGCCGTGACGATAAAAAAAATAATAGTAGAAAACAATAAGCACAATATTATTTGAGTGTTGTTTCCTTTCATTTGTATTTGCCAATCTTTGCATAGCTGAGTAAGAAAATTAATATGTAATAGTAATAACTGATCCCTTGGTTTTCATTTTTTCGAAATTTGGAAAATTTTGCTGGTGGGGTAGGGAGAATTTGGATTCCCTCCCCCCTGGTATTTCTATTCGCTACGGCCCTGCTCCTAGTGAATTCTGACGAACGATGTCTTCTTTGGAATGTTACTTCAATTGGAATGCTATGTATTATGGAAATGCACAAATTTTTCTGATGTTATGCTAAGAAGTAATTTGCTTTTTGATCCCAATAATCCAAGTTTCTTATGCAAATGAACTGATTTTGATTGAATGAATGTTAAACATCTCTCCACTTGTACTTCTAGCGATCTCTACAAAATCAATGTGAGAATATCCACCTTGTAGAAATGTTCGCTTCGAGTAGGTTGAACTGATGATGAGTACAGGGTTCCGGGTAGGCTGAAAACTGGCTGAACATCACGGCAGGCATCTTATCTAGTGATTTATGCGGCGTGATACGATTTGGACAAAGGAAAAGTACTTACTCATTGTTCTGCATTCTCAGACTAGATCATGTAGAAATACAGGTGTGTTGCGATAGTTGAATGCACTTATGAATTATTATTGATCCAGTTCTCTGTTGTGGGTGTGAAATCATTACGTTGTTAATAATTGGCCGATAAAAATAATTCGGCCAATATAGAAAAAAAAAAGAAATGGAATTGTTGTCACTTTCTGAATTTTCTAAGCTAAATGTAGAGTTTTTTCTACATATCTTCGATTGAAATTGAGTATTTTCAATTTATATGATATGTTGAAATAAACAGTCACTTCTGGAATATTTTCGACAGAAACATTAGTGTACAGGCAAGTTGAAAACCCAAAATCAGTCATAAAGTAGAATGTACTGTTTTGTTAGAACTCTATATTAGACTCTTTCAGTCGAAGTACAAGTGGGTACATTATTCTTGAAGAACATGGATACATAATCCTGTATTACCGAAAAACTATAATGGCCTCAACGATCTGGTCGGATCAACATTCTGGCAAAGGGTCAGGACGTTCAAGATCAAAACTGGTTTGGGATGTTTGTGAACTCGTGAAAGAACTGGCACAATGGAAGGAAACTCACAATACCTGGCAACAAATATTTAATGGATGTGCAAGTCACAGATCTTCATTTCAATTCTATAATATATTGTACTGAACTGAATGCGGAGTATTGGTTTGAGACTAGATCAGGAAATGAGTCAGTGATAGAATGCATAAACATGAGCAGATGCTTTCACTCTCCCTCTATATTTGTTTATCAGCTGCGTGAAATGTCTAGTTCAGTCAAAAAAATCAACTAAGGTCATACATTTCATGGATTGGGTCATTAACTGATCAGTTTCTCAACATAGTACAGATCGACTCGAAATAATAGTATGATCACTTGTTAGGTATTCATTTTCTGTTTTCAAGACATCTTAATGAAATGAGGCTGTGTGGTGAATACCGTAGCTACAGGCAATACAAAAGACAAAAATTATGTCTTATGCCCAATGAGGCACTGTATCACAGAAAGTTATGGACAATCGCATATTATGTCCAGTAAAAGATTGTTGAAATGAGTGTTATGGAAATATATGGGAGAAAATGTTGAAATATTTTTTCCAAGAAATTACCAATCTAAATTTTACATGATAAGTCCATATAAGTGTTTCGTTCTTCAAGACAAAGTGATTGTATCGTTGTAAATCATGCCCTGACGAAAATAACGCCAGCCGTCGCCGATAGCCAATAATCAATTGTGACGTTGCCAAGACCACGCCCAGCCCTGCGGAAGTTTCGCGGCTGTTGAATGTTCGCGCCGTTTCGATGGAATTCTGCCGAATTCTCTATCGAAGTCAAGATAATTCGTTCACCGTATGAAAACGCGACCCACCCGCATATCAATATAGTCAAGTGAAGTGAAATTTCGCGGACAGTGCAGTACAAAGCAATCTTATAAGGCGAAAGACATTTGAATAATAGTTGAGGTTTTTGTTCAAGTGTGTTATTGCATCAACAGTGAAATAAAGTGAGTTTGATTATCACACAGTGTAGCCAATTATTATTAAACCACAAGTAAAATCAAAACAGTATTTTTAGCTCGTGGATAATAATAACTTGCAAATCAATGAATTTCATAACAATGAATAGAATACATTAGTTTGTCAGTTATTTTATTAGTCTTTCGAATTATAGTGTGGTACTTGCAATTTTGGGTTTCTGTTATATTTACATTTTCGTTATAAAAATCATGGCAAGATACGTATAAGATCTTCTGAAATAAGGTGAACAGAATAAAATGGGTTATCAACTTTATCGCTTCTATCAATTTATCATAATAATCCAAAAACACTGGTATTGGCCTTGTTGAGATGCCATACTCAATACGGTGTGAAAAATAATTTCAGGTCAAATAGACCTTCAGACTTTCCAAGAATAAATTACAAAATCAATATTGTCCACATGTTCTATGACATCAGACGCCACTACTATTGAGCCTCATCCCCCTTTCAAACTATGTTCCAAAATGATTTTTATGAAGCAGGGAATGAATAAATAAATGGATACATGAATGGATACATGACATTACTATTCAATTAGTGCTGATCCATGAAATATATCTTCAATTTAATTCCAAATATGAAGTATTCGTTTTGTAATATCAGATGCTGAGTGAGCTGAGTTTTCGTATACATCTATCTGTATTACGGCGATTTTATGGAGATGTGAAAAATCAACATTAATATCGTGCCGGATAAAAAATTGTAAAGGTCAATGGCTGTAGTATATTATTTTTTTCATCCCAATCCCACTGTTCTCAATCAATTTCTTTTTCTAGGCAGGTTTGTAGTTGATGATATACTCGATAAATATGCTATTGAACTGCTGAAGACGTAGTTGGTAATGATAGAAATGTCACAGCTGTGCTTTATCTTGTTGGTTTACCAAAGGTCAAATCAAATCAAATCAAATCAAAATTTATTCAATTCAGATTATTATAAAATAAAAACCGTTACAACTTACATCGTGGATCGTGGCTATCTAAGCCAAGCTTGTGTTACAGCCACGAATCCAATACATTTACAAACTAAGATGAACTTACTAAATAGTTCTGGAAAGTCCTAGAAGGACGACCAAAATGATGAGCAGTCTTTTAGCATAACTAGAGCATCAAATACGAAAGGTACAGTATTTGTATTGCCGGATGGTCTGATTTTGGAGCACCGTGCATTGCTAGTAGATAATGTATTCCAACATCAACAATGACATCTCAAGAGCAATTTTTTTGTTGGATTATGTTTGCAGAATTGTTCAAATCTTCATGACTTTAATTTTTTTCTTCAAAAAAATGCTGAAATTGTATCACATCCGGTAATGGCATATAGAAACAGAATATTTCACTTGCAATGTGGATACTTGTTTTGACTATCATTTCAGTATATTTTTGTTTCAAGATTGTTTTCTTCTGGTCATAAAAAATGATGTAGGTCGATCAAGTACTTGTGTGCGTGCTATAAGAAGTACCAACAGATCTATGTCTTTGCCAACGATAATTGCAGTATTATTTATTGATTCCTCAATCGCTGTTTCAACTATTAAGACGTCGGCATCACCACGTGATTGACTTATAGCAGTACCAATTTGTTCGAGCTTCTCAATATGCACCACCATCAACTATATTGTCACAAACTACTTGATAATTAATTGGATCGAAGTAGTCGCATATTTTCGAATTTTGACTTTCTCTCCTTCCCATTATCAAATAGTGCTGTTGGATATGGACTTAATTCATATTGTAAATATTCATAACGATTTTTCTCAACGTCTAAGTATCAGATAGTAGTTTTTGAGACACTTAAAACATAAATAAAGAGCAATAGAGTATACAATACCGTATGTGAGTGAATTCTAGTCGCCCTCTCAACGCTCTTCCCCTGAAAGAGTAGATTCACAGAAAAATGCCAGGGACATTTTTTGATAACTTCATTTTATAATGACCTCCATTGACCTTCGAGCAATATGTCTGAGATATTCGCCAAAAATTGATTTTCGTGACCTTTTGACTTATTCAACTATTTTAGCCTGTACGATATCAGCGTCGATTTTTTATATATTCATTACAACGCCGTAATAAAGGCGTAAACAAAAATTCAGCCCACTAGGAATTTTTTCGCAGAGTGGGGTTCAAAATGACTAAAATGACTGGATATAACTTCGGAAATAACCGTGAAATCGACCTCAAAAATAAGTTGGCAAACATATAAAATCAAATTATGCAGTTTGTATAAGTTTCACGGTGTTGCCAAGTTCATATAAAAATTTCAGTGACGTCACGACCATCATTTCAACTCAATTTTGAAAAATCTGCTCACAAAAACTAAAAAAAAAATAGAACCATATGGTACTACATGTACTGCATACATATAGTGCAGTAACAGTATAAAGGTCCATTATTACCGGCAAATGGACGCTAGGATGATAGTGCTTTAGGCCAGTAAGGCCCCCTGCTGTCTGTCGACTTAAACTCGATACAAATGTCATTTATAATTATTCCGCTTTATTGCATGAACTGCTAGCCGATATGTATTGATCATTGAAATAGTTTATATACCAGTTATAGCTGTACTGATATCACGATTCGGTAATATGAACCACTTGATATTTGCATAATGAATCAGTTAGGTTTACGGGAAATATATGAGCACAAGATTTATTATTTTACAGCCGGATTGACACTAATTTCATCTGAATGCCAATTAGTAATTCCTCTTGTCAAACGCGGCATAATTATTTCTTTCTTTGATACGGTCGGTTCCATTATTCCGGTTGAAATGGTTTCGGTACTTGCAAATTACAGCTTTCAGGCATATCACTAAGAAAATGGACCGAGGACTGAAACTCCTGTTAGTCACCTTGTATTTCCTAACTTGTTGAGGTACGTAGTAATACCAGTATAGAAATCCAAGACATAATATGCTAGTCGTAATAATGCCAGTGATGATGAAGAATATTTTGCCGTTTATCTGCACGTATTGATTCAAACTTTCGTTTATATAGTCTGTCAACAGGAACTTCCGAACTCTGAAAATTGATAACGACCATCATTTTGGAGCTACATTCGTCAAATTATTCGTCATTTGGTCGGTCTGTTTTACCAAATCCTCATGGATGAATGGAGCATTCAACAACACATTAAAAAATGAAATTATTTTATCAAAATGGGTGTTTTGTTCGGGCAACGTACAGCGCCCTTCGCCAATTTCACGGTCGCCATAATCGTCCTAACGAGAGTACTAATCGCAATGTGGTGGAAAAATTTGAGTCAACTATTTCAGTTAACGATTGACCAACACCCTTACGACAACGAAATGTAAACATCGCCACTGTCTGTGAAATTGTGCAGGAGACCTCAACTTGGCACATTTTGCATCGTAACTTGGGCCTGCTCTCATATAAAATTCTACTGACCCAAGAACTGACGGTGAAATATCATAGGGCCCTGAGAAGTTGATACCTGATCCTAATTTCCATCGAAAAATCATCTTTAACCCATTTCTAGGAGAATGGGTGGGTGAACAAACCAACATGTCAAATATAGATCGACCCAATCCACACGAGAACCAAGAGCATCCAATGCATACCGGAAAAGTTACTGATTGGTTTGAATTTTGGGCTGGTGGCGTCATCAGTTCGTATTTCTTCGAGAACGACCAGGCAATCACTATCAACGGCAAGCCCTAAACGTCGACTTGGACTGTCGGAAGACAGTGTGTGTCGCCTCTGTTTGGAAAATGATGAAACAGCAGAGCATATACTTTGTGCCTGCCCCGCTGGGGACCGAATTAGGTTCTTAGAGTTCGGCAGATCCGTACTCATACCATCTGACCAGAAAGACCTCTCATCATATAAACTAATCGGCTTTGTTAAGAAGCTGGGTTTATTTGGCCGAGTGTGAATAGACTCACAATTAACCCTTGCGGGTTGCTGTGTCACTTTGTCACTTTGAACCTAACCTAACCTAACTATAACATAATTTCAATAAGAGTACTGTGTAAATACTTTATACGTTCAGTTGTGAAACCAAGATGACCTGTCAAATGCTGGAATCTTTTTTGTTTCAATGTAGCTCGTCCTATAAAAACAACAATTATCTAATTTCCTACAACGTTTTTCAATTCCGTCCTTCAAATAAACAACAACTTCAATATTTTTGCGCACAAATATTGAAAAGAAAAGTCAATTTTCATAATAATCAACTTTTTTCATAAGGAGCAACTACTTCAGTTGATGCCTCCGTATGGATTATGAGTATTATGATTATGGTATGTGCATGAAGAAAAAGGTTGAAAACTTTTTGTTGCCTTTCATTTCCAAAATATATTCTTGATAATCTTCAAGACCTTCAAGGCATCCGATTTCAATACCTTGAATAACAGAACCACATAACTGGGTATTTACCTGAAATTCAATATATTCATTGAAACGGAGGTGAACTGGGTGCAAAAAAGTTTGCGGAACAGGTAAATTGGGCGCTAACAACTAAAAAGCCATGCTGTTCTGCGCGCATACCTTTCACATGCTCTCATTGTCAATTATTTATTTTTATGATATGTAATGGTGAAATCAATTCAAAAAGATTCATTTTACCTTTGTATACAACTAAGTAAAATATCTATGTTCATCCCTACAACAAGAGTAAAACAAAAATACTGAGATACATGCATTCATCAGCCGAACAAGATATACACAATCAACAACTAGAGAAAAGCCCAAATATCAAGATACATCTCATACTAGCAATGAATTCACTGAAACAGGTTAACTTTATTTACCTATTAGCGATGGTCTTTCAATCCAGTTATAAAATAATAATAAAATTGAAAGACATTTTTGCGTCCAAACTACTATCGCCAACATTATGAGAATAGTTTGAGACATTCTCAGTCCTCAGCATCTGCTTTTGGTAGTTCTGAAATATGCAGTGTTTGAACCACCTGAAATCGCCTCATTCATTTATCAGCAATATATAAACCATCATTTCTTACCAATTATTCTAGTTCCTTCAGTACCATCCCAAGCACGCAGTCAATAAACTTAGTCAGGACGTTCCTCAAGGGACCTAATATACCAGTCTGACGAATCAATTTGAAAATTAACGACCGTGCCCATTTGAAGACTTACTCAGTAACTGGCATTTAATTCGCTTGGTATTTTTTTTCTATGGCTGCATAACCAGTTGGTGTGATGACATTTACAAGTTGGTGAATCATAGGCGTATCAACGGTGTCATGCAATTTCTCTTGCCAAATTAAGACAGTTACTGCAAATTATCGCCTACGGAGGAGAATTTATGAGTTTTGGACAAAAACAAAACAATCAATTAATATTAGCGAAATGATTTTTCAGAAGGTGTTGCCCTAGAAAAAAATCCAAATTGGTGATGGAATATACAGCTTGATGATGAATTATATACACACTACTTTCAAGTTATTTGAATGAATCATGTATCCATACAGTGTAACATTTCCCGGAGATCGTTAATAACTTTGAATAGTTTATTGATGAGTAATCACTACTTCTGCACAAGACGTCATTTATGGGATCGATAGAAGGCTCAAACTTCGATTATGGCAGATAAACGAATTTCCCGAAAGCGGAGCACTGTTCCTTGG
Source organism: Leptinotarsa decemlineata (assembly GCF_025532065.1). Taxonomy (NCBI): domain Eukaryota; kingdom Metazoa; phylum Arthropoda; class Insecta; order Coleoptera; family Chrysomelidae; genus Leptinotarsa; species Leptinotarsa decemlineata. The sequence goes on from NW_027412702.1 coordinate 21,824,731, forward strand.
AGTAATAACCAGTTACCTGTCAAAAGAATAGATATTTTAAAAATATTATATTCAATATATTAGATGCAGTCCGAATCTCTCCATATGCTGATTCAAATGACAGTGTCCTGTAAGAAGGCCTGTTAGACATTGCAGTTCATCCCCACTGTAGTCCAACAACTATTTGGAATCAAGCTTCGAAAAGTGAATAAACGCCTTGGAGTGATCCAATTCTGAATGATTCTGCCAGTAGTCCATAAATCTTCTTGTCATCCAGGTGTTCAATGTTTGTTTAGATACTCCTAAAGCGATGCCAATGACAGGTTCTGGTCCGATGAAGCTGCTTGCAGCACCCTCCTTTGCAAGGGAGTCAGCAGCCTTAATGCCTTCCAGGCCAGTATGGCCAGGAATGCGGAGCAGAGACAATCTTGTTAAGTATTCCTTTCGAAGAGAGTCGTTTTTGGCAATTTGCTATCAATTTAGACATTGTTTGGTAGGATCCAAGAACTCTCGTGTATGAGCACACAATACAGTCGCATAGGTTTCTAGGCAGGTAGATATCTCTATCCTGGGTCTCCGACTGAATACACCTACACCAGAACCGGAAGGTGTTTTTCATCCATCTGTGAACCAACAACTATCTGCTCTTAATATTTCCTTTTCCCGGAGGATCCAGTCGTCTCTACTCGGGAACAGTAGAGGCATAAAGTCAGAAGTAATTTCCAGAATGCTGTGACTTCCAGTTTCAACCAACAGTCTGTTGTACTCTGCATTAAATCGATTTGTGCAATTGTCAATGTGCACAGGTCTATATGCAGTCCATCTCTCCTTTCTCTTCAGAAAAATGTGGAGAGGAGGTAGACCACTGATGGCCAGACAAGCCTGTCTCTGGAAGCCAGAGATCTTCGCCTGGGACGTTTTATGTAAAGCCTCCGACCATCAAGCAATTACATCAGAAGTGATCATTGGTCTGCTGATCATCACATAAATGCACTGGATTTGTTTGGGACCTGAACCCCAAGTTTTCCAGAAATCCTTCGACATGTCCATAGGAACAGTCTGGATTTGTATGAAACTTTCTCCAAGTGAGCGTTGCAGATGAGTTTTGTATCTTATGTTATGTTATCCGTTCGACGTAGGTTCGTATTGTGTTGTAGATGTGCAATAAGAAACGGTTTTTGAATATTCCAACTGGGGAGCCAGCCGCGTAGGAAATAGGTACGTCCATAAAACGAAATTATATTTTCATCATTGTTTCTCCATGCCCTCTAATTTCCGGTGAGTGAGTTTATATTTGCATTACACCCGTGCGGAGCCGGGGCGGTTCGCTAGTCAACCGTACTGCAGTATCCAAGAAACAGTTCTGTTGATTGGGTGAACTCAAAAAAATAGATTTGACCAGTTTGACATTTGTTACCACTGGAAAAAATTAAATCTATAAAAAAATACTGAGGTAGAAGGCAGAAAAACGAGAACAACCTAAAACATGTAAAGTTAATCCTGTTACTTACTTTTATGAGCGACTGAAAAATTCATAAAAATATTGGAGAACAATTTATAAGTTAATAGGGTTTCATTGAAAAATGTACTGAAAAGTTAAAAATAATTCGGAAGGTCCTAGGTAGCAGTCAACACACCACTCTCATCAGCAATCTACGGTACTGATCAGATGAAAAAACAGGTAATGCTACGTTATAAATTATCTTTGCATTTCGAATGTTAATGAAGTTTTTTGAATTCGAATAATACATGTTTGTTTTAACAAAATTCTTTGTCATCTTTTTGATAATGAGATTTTTTTGACGGGGTCAATAGTACCCGCCTCTGTGTCGAATTAAGATTCCCAAATGTAGGAGACAAGCAATTTTTTTATGCATAGGTGAAATTCAAACAAAGTAACGACTACACCATTATGAATAATATTACTACAAGTAACGGTTATTATTCATTTATTCACTCGTTTGTATCACTGGAATTGTTCGATCATCATAATCTGAATACTGGATTCAACCTTCAAAATTACAGATGTTTCAGGAATATGGTGATGCTTTTTTCAAATTTTATTCATTATTTCGCCTAGAGAAAATTATTCAATGCTGAAGTTGACCAGTCGACTCAAAATAATTCTTCGATGATAGTGGTGATCATTGATATCTTGATTGATAGTACATGAATCCTGTGATATTTAATGTTTTCTTCTGCATTTTTCTGTCAAACAAGATTCGAATGGTTCATTCAGTCTTTTCATGAATTGTTAATGAAGAACGAGGTGCTGTACTACTCTATTCAGAGCATATTTGTATTCAAGTCATGTTTATTCATTGTCATTGTTATGGTACTTAATATTACTTCCCGTCCTTCACGAGATCCTTATCTGCAGCATTAAATGTGAGAACATAAACATTCTAACAAAAATCCGCTTATTGATAATGCCTTTACTAGAAAGTATCAAATTCGGTTATTCCAATGTGGAAAGACAAATATGTTGAGCTATTTTTTCTTACTGTTTACTGTGTTTCCACAATGTGGAAAATGATCTTCTGAAGTGAAATGAAGAACAGTTCACCTGAAAAGTTGCTACGTGATAAAAACCATTGGGAAGTCCTTTTGGTAACTGGTTTCATTTGTACATTTTGCCCGACAATTTAAGAACTAATGAAAATAAATCAAAGTTTAAGCTTATGTTTTTTCACAAAGTCACTAATTCGCATTATAATCTTTTTTTGAATTATTTTACTCTTGAGTGAATTATATTGCATTGTCACAGTCACACTCTACAGTGTGACCTCCATTACATTTAAGCACATTCTTGATCTACTAAAGCTTTGTTAAAAAATTAAAATTTCAATCAAAATTAAACTGGTAGTTCCATATACCCGGAAACTGTAAAAAACTTCGAGTTCCGTATACAAGATATAAATTATATAACATTTTTTCATGCACTCAATTACGGTTTTCTTTTGAGAAACTTTCACAAAATTGGTGTTGAGAAAAATATCCAGTGTAGATTCTCGATAGAAAAGAATAGTTTCAAATTAGTGACAATAGCGGTGTTCAGCAATTTTTATCATATTCCCAAGGATCGATTATGCGTGTTCTGTTAGTTTTGAATTATATAAGTCACAGGACAAGATTGCAACCGAAAGGTTATTTTTTAATATATGCCAGTGACATAACGTTATATAATCTTCAGAAAATGTTAATGATATTTGTATATTCCATAAATCATATTTCGAATCTTCTAAAAACATGTTATTCGTAATTCTTTGATATTTGCAAATGATATTTATTCATTCCATTAATCATATTCTCAATCTTCTTGAATAATCTAACTTGAAAATTTTATGAATTTTTGATATATACCTGCCTCCATTCTGAACACCTCAAAAAAGGGGTTTTCCAACCAAATTCATATATCTGGTAGACATTTTATGTACGGGAATTATAGAAACCTTGCATCAGTACAGTCCCAGAAATCCTATATAATTCTAGGCTGGGGAGTTGTGGCTGAGAATTATTTGAATGATGTGAATATGATTCAGAAATAGATATTGAGGATTATTCACAAAAATTATCAGATTCTAGTGATGAGCTCTTCACTGAAAATCATTTTCTTGATGTAAGGAAAATTATCTGCCAACGAACACGATTACTGTACTAGAACGAGAACAAATCATAGAAACGCACAAACTCGTGGAAAACCTATAGTACAACGTTCTGCTGAGTTTCTAGCTCCTTAAATATTCAACATTATGCCTAATTTTCTGAAAACTATGAAGACTCACAAGTTTGTCAGAATCCAAACAAAGAATTGGATACACATTACTGACAGAAAAACTTTTGATGACCTCGTAATTTTGAAATTTCTTTTATAGTCGAGATGATAATAAAGGCAGCCATTTCAAATATAACCATTCACCTGAAAATGACTTACATGTCAAAATGTCACAATCAACAAATTATGATCACCTACTCAAATCTGACCGTTTACCAGTTCATGACCATTGACTCAGCCCATCAATTCCTATAGTAACTTGTTAGGAATCACACGTTAAAAGGTAAGACCTCGTTAGTCCTTAGCTCGCACAAGTTTCTCAACTTCTGAGAGTTGTCGTTCGTATGGGGGCGGCAGCTGATCAACGGAAAAACAGATTATTTTTTTAAACAGTACACTTTCATTATCATTATTTTACACCACGCATAAGCCTTATAGCTTTAGTGGATATACTTATGTTTATTCCTCAGATTTATGTTTATATGTCTCCTTCATGCTATTCAAATGTTTTATCTAATTTTGAATTTTTTTTTCAGATAAGCATCAATTAAATGATGCATAAAAGTTAAGTTCATATAAGAAATGGAAAAAAAGATTTCCCCAAACAACTACTGTCACATGTACATTTCTCTGTATGAAAATCACTTTTTTCATGTTCATATAAAAGTATTGTGTAACCCAAAAATATACCCCTATCAATTTAGATGAATCGCAAAACGTTTGATCTGTTTATCAACTTTCTTCAACCTGTATAATCATTATTTAGGAAGAAAGAAATCAATCAGTAAACTCTTCAGACTTCACTGGCAGATGAAATAGAAAAAATACCATTTAATTGAATAAATAAACATATGCTAGAATTCTGTAATCCTTCTATATGGAAAATTGTTTGAGTTTCGCTGAGTATATCGACTATTTTGATATTTATTGTTTATTTTCTAGTACTTTAAAATTATATCACAAATTTCGAAATGTTTCCATTCCATTACTGTTATCATTATCACAACTTATTTTTCCCACAAATCAAGACTGAGATGAAATGAATCAAGTAGGTCATCATAAAATATATATCAAGTCAATTATTTTGTTATAAATGAAAATATGTTTTCCTACATGGAAGTGAAAATTCAACGGACACTTAAAAAATATATTTTGAAATCAACAATACGCATTAAAATTTCGAAAATAAATAAAAAAATGTTTTACGATAAACGGTTTTCAATATAATGATGGTTCAAAGTGGGTGGGTCTATTCGACCCTCCACCGCAACCCGTAAGGGTTTATTGTGGCTCACACCTATTCACACTCGGTCAAATAAATCCACCTTCTTAACGAAGCCGATTAGTTTGTATGGTGAGTGGTAATTCAGGTCAGATGGTAAGAGTACGGCTCTGCTGAACTCTAAAGACCTGGCGGGGCCCAAGCGGGCGAGGCACAAAGTATATGCTCTGTTAATAATGTAGTCAAGTTGCAGGACTCCTACATTGATACCCACGACAACTTCCCCATATGAGGGTTTTTGTACGTCAGCTATACCTGACGATGCCTTAGATTCAGCATTGCAGGGCTTTTTGCCTCTGGTTTTGGTGACTCATCACTTGAGCACAAACAATTGTTAACCTGCTCATGGGGGGTTTGTTTCCCCACCTGAGACAGATTCTGCGTACGCCGCTCAAGAATTTGGTGCAAGGTGGTTTTATAAGGTACCCCGCTCTTGAGGAGACGACTCAGTCGTTTCCTGGTTGCACCACCAAACCTTTTTTTTTTAAGGTTCAGTTGTTTGGGTCAGCAGTTGGGGAGTTGAGAAGCTCTCGCTCTTGAACAAAATTTACAAGGAGATCAGTTGGAGTCGTAAACTCGACATCCATCTCCTCTGTAGACTCGCTCCTGAATTAAATTCATAGGAAGGTCAGTTGGAGTCGTAAACTTGACATCCATCTTCTCTGGAGACTTGCTCCTGATCTAAGTTTACTGGGAGGTCAGTTGAAGTCGTAAACTCGACATCCATCTTCTCTGTAGACTCGCTCCTGAACTAAATTTTCAGGGAGGTCCGTTGGAGTCGTAAACTCGACTTCCATCTCCTCTATAGCCTCAGCGCCAGAAAGAATTTTTTAAGTTCACTCTGTCCATAAAAGTCCCACGAGTAGCTATGTATAGAAGGTCAATCACGGCAGAGCTCCACATTACCGTGACAAGGCGATGCTACGACGAGAGGGCGCCCAGGCTCAGTGTCTTTCATCCTCTCGGCAAGGATACACACACCTTAGGATTGAGCCATCGTTGGGATGCCATTCAGTTAGGGAATAACAGAACCACAAGTGATTCTGTCATTCTAGTATCCAGCGGGGCTAAGTGGAAGCAGGCATCCGATGGCCGGTTTGCTTAACCCCCACATCCCAAGCCAATGCACTCGCCGAAAAAAGCATATACAGTGGTTTAGGCAGTGAAAAATGAACAATGACAGCCAACCCGCCAATAATGATGTAGATAATGTATTGAAAACTAAAAAATTACTCGGTAGGTCATAAGTAGCAGTCATCATATCAATTTCCTCAGCAATCTACGGTATTGATAAGATAAAAAATAATAAAATCATTGGCCGTAGCTCAACCTAAGTAAACATATAAGTATTACACCCAACTATTTTATTATTTATTCAACTTATCAAAACAGTAGATTGCTGGGGAGAGCGGTGTCATGACTGCTACCTAGGATCTTTTGAATTATTTTTCAGTTTCCAGTACATTATCTTCATCATTTATTATAAAACCATTCGACAAAAAACATTTTTTCAACCTATTTCATTCTCAAGTTTGTAGTTTCTAATCTTCATCCACTGTAATGCCACACAGTTCTTGTCACGTTTTAACCTTTTACTTCAACTTGGGTAGTGCATCGCTAAAGATGTATCATTTTTAGCCACACTAACGCCACAGAGTCCTCGTCACAATACAAAATCTTGAATGGGGTGGGTGATCCATACTTGTATCTCGATTCTGAGTTGTCAACGTTCTTTGTATAGACTCTCCTTTTTTCATAGTGTACTAGTCAAGCTCTGTCATTTGATACCCTAATTTGGATCTTCATGAAAAAATATGTAATCTGCCATTTTGTAGCTGCGACCATATTGGATTCAGAATGATACAGAATTCATTGTACTGTCATCAAAACTTGATGTGTGTACCAAATATCAGATCAATCTGACAACAGGAAGGGGATCAAACTTCAATAACTAAATTTGACCCAAACAAATAAATAAACAAACAAATGACCAGGACAAACTGAATAAAACCGTTCAAAAAAGGCTTCGTTATTTGTTATTTGAACAAGTTACACTATGAATCAGACAATAGTTTATGACATATCGAACATCACAAAATACATCCATGAAAGCTCATGGTTTTCAATTCCACGAACCAGTCAATTCATCTTAGTGACATTCCACATATGTACAATTTTTCTTTTCCTTCATAACAACGCAATTCAACTGATAGTGAGTTTTTTGCTTGGAAACAATCACTTGCTTCCTTGCATAGCTAACTCGGATCTCGGAAAAGAGCTTGATCAACGAAGATTAAACTAATTAATTGGAAACACTGCCACACACATAGCATTGATTCATTTTCTCCTTCGTGAATTTTGAGAATGTGAATAACTGAGTACAGTGCTTGAAAAATGGTATCGTGATTCATTAAAATGTTTCAAAGGAGAAATCTTGTCGAGTCAATCTGTTTCGTAGTAAGGAAGTTAGAGTTACTTTGAGCTAGAGAAATGAAACTTGCTACAGTTCCTATTTCACGTTTTATAATTTTACTCTGCAATAAATTTCACACCAATCACTTGAAGTTTTTTTGTTGGATATTTCGAAAGAAGAGTATTTATGATACTAGGCGTTTTTCACGTTTTTAAGCAGTATCAAGAAAATATTCATAACAGGCCTAAAATTGCTTTAAGTGATAAAAAATATTCAAATCCGTTTGAAACAATAATAATTTTATTTGAATTTATTGAATGAAAATGAAGGAGCAGAAAGCAAAAAATATTTTTCCCCATTAAGTAATAAGTTCAACAATGTGAACGGTTTTCTTGGTAATGGGATCGGCTGGGATCATTGATATAAAAAAATCGACACTAGTGTTTATGATAACACATTGTAGTGAAGAGATTCTGCTGATCCTGTATCATGCTAATTTCCATTCTCGCCTGAAATATGGCAATTTGAACTGGAAAAATTGCTTCTCTACAAACAGAGTGTCTACTTTACAGAAATATTGCTATACGAATATTGAAAACACTGAGCTCTAGAGACTCGTGCAGAGATTTAAAAAAATTAAATATTCAACCAGTGGCCTGTAAAAGCATTTGTGCATGTTTTTTAACAAAGATCTAGCTATATGACTAAACGTTTACACAACCATAACATTAGAGAAAAATAGTTGCTACCACCATTACGCTAACGTCCTGCCCTCCTTCACACAAGTTATGAAGTGAATGGATGCTCGAGACTGAAAAACTGTAAAAACATATATTTGCTCAAAACAATTAATATTACAAATAAATTATTATACTGTTGAAGAATTCCTCAACTGGACCTTGAAGTTTTTTTTCAAGTTTTTTTTAATCTTTGTGACTGTTGAATTATTAATTATTCAATGTATATAGATATATTTAATGAATTATATAATGCGCCCATTGACGTCTTTCACAATAATTTTGTCACAGTGTGGATTTAACCCACTTGTACCACTGTGGACAACCTCATTGATTAAAATGAACTAGTATTATTATTATTATCGCTGAAGAGCATAACTCTAGTGAGTTTTTATATTAAACAGATACATTTGGATATTGATCACATTATACAGAGAGCCATCATCAATTTTTTATCAGATACCAATATCAATGAAAAACTGTTATAGAGACATGAACTTGTCAGTCAGGACAAGGCAGTTAATGATGTGAGGAATTGTTGAATTCACTAATTCATGGTCAGTCAGTCAAACTATTATTAAAGCCTTATCGATTCAAAGCCAAGGAATAGGAAGGAAATATTATTTCAATTCGCAATTCATCCAATAGTTAACTGAGGAACCAGAATATATTTATGAAGGCAACGATATAAATATAACTGACGTTGGCCAGGTGTATTAATAAATTGGGGTGAGGTGAGAAGAACATATTATTTGTTGCTTCACAGAGAAAGGCTTTTAATAATTTTGTATCGTGAGAAAACGTTCATGATGATAATTATACAATTTTCACAATGAATAATTCATTCATGATGCGTTTCGCTACACGGTGGCTCCGTCAGTGTGCCTAGAACTATTCTACAATGTCTTTTATCTGCAGGTAATTATAAAACCCAATCCAGAAAATATCTGATTGTGAGTATTTCACTACACAGTTTACAAATCTGCAAAACGTGTTTTTCTTTGAAATAGCTTCTTCGAAGTTTTATTGGTTCCCCAGCGGGGCAGGCACAAAGTATATGTTCTGCTGTTTCATCGTTAATGAGGTAGTTGGATAATCAAGGTCAAGATTCCTACCTTGATACCCGCGACAACCTTCCTATATGAGGGTTTTTGCACGCCAGCTACACCTGACGATTCCTTAGATTCAACCGTGCAGCGATTTTTCGCCTCTGGTTTTGATGAATCATCATTTGAACGCAAACGTTTGCTAACCTGCTCATGAGGGGTTTGTACCTCCGCCTAAGACAAATTCTGCGTACCCCTCTCAAGAATTTGGTGCAAGGCGGTTTCATAACGTACCCCGCTCTTTAGGAGATGACTCATTCGTTTCCTGGCTGCACCAACAAACCTTTTTTTTCCGGTTCAGTTATTGGATCAGGAGTTGGAGAGTTGAGAATCTCTCGCTCGTGATCTAAATTTACAGGGAGGTCAGTTGGAGTCGTAAGCTCGACATCCATCTCCTCTGTAGACTCAGCGTCAGAAAAAACTTTTGAGTTCACCTGTCCATGAAAGTCCCACTAAGGAAAGATGGTCAATCAGGGCAGAGCCCTGCGGTACCGTAGAAACAGCTGATAGGCTTAGTGTCATTCATCCTCTCGGCACGGATACACACACCTTAGGATAAAGACATCATTGGGATGCCATTCATTTAGGCAATAACAGAACCACAAGGTATTCTGTCATTCCCGTATCCAGCGGGGCTACGTGGAAGCAGGCATCCGATGGCCGGTTTCCTCAACCCCCACATCCCAAGCCCATGCACTCGCCAAAAACAGCATGCACAGTGGTTCAGGCAGTGAAAGATAAACAAGGGCAGGCAACCCGCCAAACATCGAGATTTTTCTCAACACCAAACCGTTATTTTAATACCTCGACACGTGTTTCGATCACCAAGTAATCATCTTCGAGAGGATGATTGAACTGTTGGTGCTGGGAAGAAAACTATAATGGTATTCAGTATACTAACAGTTAGTAGGAATACGACTGAGAACATTATAGTATAGCAAAACACGTGTTGCAATTTTTTGAACTGTGTAATGGAAATGTCACAATGAAGTATTTCTGAATAGGTTATAGAAATTCATCAAGTATTGGCTTACATTTTTTCTATAATAGTGTCACATCAGCATGATCATGAAGAGAATTCCAGTTTTTAGCCGAAAGGCGTACTGTTGAAATTATATGACCTGGAAATTCCGCTCTCTAGAAAGTTCAAAACAGTCTAGAACATTCGAGAATATTCATCAGTTTATATATATTGCCTCTCAACCCTGCACTTTGAATGGTTTTCAGTAGTTTCTGATGAGACACTGTATCAAAAGCTTTTGCTAGATCCACGAATGTCACATATTTCGAATTATCGAATCCACCATTGGTGATTTTAGTTTGTATGTCCCTCTTTCCTCAACAGTCGAATAACACGACTGATTCCGTACCAAATTCCCTGATCACGACTCCGAAACGCAATCAAGAAAAAACTCGAACAAAACCCAAACATCAATTAAAATGGTTCTTCGGACGCGTACTTGTCGAAAAGAACGAGGTCATAAATAATGTATTAACAGAATCAGTGAATCTGAACGTTTCCGAAACGAAGGAAAAACTTGTAAACTCGCTAGACCGTAATATCATTGATGTCCTGCGGTTTTCTGGTTTCTCCGTCTTGCATGTTCTACAGGGAACAGCCTCAAGTCAAGATGAAGGACGTTAGAATGAAATAAGCTCGGCGACCTTTAGTTCTTTCAATTGAATATTCATGTTGGCTAGAGTATTGTAAAAATGTGGTTGTGCATTTTAAACGTATAGGTATATTTTATGCTTTTCTATAATATGGTAATTCTATAAATACCGTGTGAGAAACTATTTCTTTAGAATTGCCGTGATTTGTGCTGTCACGTAATTTGCAATGGTCAGAACGGTTATGATAACTTTATTTTGCGGTATTCCTATCCTGGGAATTGTACTGTTTGTGAAAACAAATGTTTTATTGGGTTCTACTGAATACAGTCCGCATTTCCACTCAAATCAAGAGAGAAAATATAACTTTCAAGAATTCATTCACTTCTTCACAATTTAAGTCAAAAAGATCACTGGAGAATTTGTCCAGTAGGGAACAAACTGATACTTTCCTTCATTCATACATACCGAACAGAATGATGCTACAAATAATGGCAATAATACTGAGGAATATGACAATAACAATAACAATAGTTTCAAAGAAACACTCTCATTCCCAAACCTGAATCTACCTGATCGCAATTATTTGATTCACTGTAAATGATACTAATGGATACATCGTAAATACCTGAATTAACTATTAGCTGAATTATCTGGCTTGATGTGAAACAAAATCATTATATTCAAACAATGATTTTCATTTTCAAAACGATCGATAATCAACTGCCCAATTATTCACAGTGTCAATTGATTCGTGTGAACAGTATACATGATCGAGCAACAAGAATGGCAAGCAATATAAATTTTTATGTAAAACCAACCTCTAAATTTAGTTCGATGGAATTCGTCTTTTCCAAAGGTATTCTTGAATTCAATCTACTTCCTCGTGAAATTGAAAAGGATTTTCGCCCATGTTTGAGGGAAAATCCTTTTCAATTTCACGCTTTTACGTATGGAAGGCTACGGAATTTTTTGTTTGAATCTTGGTTTTCTTGGTTTGTATTTGAGGTTGTCTGAATTGAATTTGTTTTAGTACTAAAAAGTAAAGTGTTTACAAGTTTTTCTGGATATAAGTTTTCAATAAGAATTATTTTTAAAGTATTAAGGCAATCTTTACATTGGACAAACCTGAAGACTTCTAAAAAGTTGAATCACCTCTCAAAAAGAAATGGTTCATCATGTGCATTATCAGAACATGTAAATTCATTAGACCACCAAATGAATCATACTAATGCTAGTATTTTAGAAATTGAACAAAATTCCTACAAACGTTGTTTTCTAGAAATGATACATATGAATGAAGAATTAAAATCCATAAATAAAAAAACTGACTTAAATAATCTCAGTCAAATTTATACTTATATATTTAAATTAGATAATGATAGTCGAAGAAGAAATAGTAATGCTGATTCATCCAGTATGTAACTGATTGATTGTGAAACAAATTATTATTTTCATGTTATCAACAAATAATTCTCATCTATTGAAAAATCATTTTAGATCACTTCCCGTACAAATTTCAAAGCCAATTGTAAAGACGAGACTCTAAGACGGCTTTTGAGACACAATGATGATATCTGTGCTATCATCTGAAACAGACGTCGCTATCAAAAAAAAATCCCAATGACAATAGATAATATTTTAGGAGTTTATGACGATGAAAGTAGCAACTCGTAACAACTTCTTGCTACATCAGTGTTTTTTGATTTGAATTCTCAACTTGAATCGCTTTGTTCACACAGGCACCGCTTTTAGAGCACTTCAAAGTGCCCGTCATCGTTCTCAAAAAGTGTGCCAATGAACTTGCACCAGTATTTTGCAGACTTTTCAACCAGTCTTACAAGAAAGAGTGTTTTCTTCCTTGTTGGAAGATTGCTGGCGTTCAGCCTTTTCCCAAAGAGGGCTAGAAAAATCTTCCAAATAACAATAGAGTAGTCGCTCTGGTCGTCAACCACTATATTTTCAAATATTTGGAAGGCTTCAACATCTTGAGCGATCACCAATATGTCTTTCGGACACAAAGATCAACAGGCCACCTTCTATCGTATGTCACCTATATTTGGAATAACGCAATCGAGAATCATGGAAAATCATGAGCTGCTGCGCTTGATATTTCTGAGGCCTTTGACCGTGTATAGCATGAAGCCATGCTATGGCTTGTTGGATCATTTCTGTACATGGCTCTTCAGCTTCCCGAAAGAACGCTTTCCTTGATGGAACTCTCCATCGAGAGTTCCATCAAGGTTCAACTCATTACACCTCAAACTTCACTGTTTAAGAACTCTTTCATCTGGAGAACTGTGTTTATGTGGAATAAACTTCCTGAGAATTTTTATCCAAATGGATTTGATCTCCAGCGATTCAAATCCAATGTGAACCGCTACTTTCGCACAGACATCGCTCTGAGAGCACCTTGAAGATTTTCCTGTGGTAATTGTGTTTTGTCCTTAAAAAAATTTGAGAGAATTTCTGTTGTGCTTGTGTTCTGTCCCTAAAAAAAGTTTTGCCTATCTTTGGTAGTTTTTCTTCCTTTACACTTCAGCTTCGTTCATTTTTATTGCTAACACACTTTTATCAGCTTCACCTGCATGTATGTATGTTTGTTTATTTGTTTGTAACTCTCAAGCTCAGGATCTGTATTAGACAGAGTTATCGACATTGTTGCTTGATCTATTCGCGGACAGATGGCGCTGTACGTATCTTCCTTGATATAATTCGAACTCACTTTACATGTGTTTTTTCAGTTGAAAAAAGTATTTTTGTTTTAGATTAGGAAAGTTATATACCCAAAAAACAGCACGAAAAAAAGTTTTTCACAAAGAGTATGAGTTAAAATTAGTTCACGTAAAATCTTAAAAGTTTTCGAGATGTTTTTCAGTCACAGTCTTCCTTCTACCAACACCGTGCATTCTCACACTCTCTGTGATCTTTTCGTGTATTTGCATTGCGAAATTGATTTTCCGCATGATGCAGGAGCAATCCCATCCTATCATCTGAAACACACATCGCCATCGAAAAACCACAATAGATAATCTGCTATGTTCAGTCGGTTATAGCGATCCCAAGCTTATATCGTGAGTCTCAATGACCTTAAGAGCGATATAATGCAATAAAGTATCATTGTATATTGCAGATTTGATTTCAAGGCAAGAAATCGTTGGGAAATGCGGAATTTGCCGTCTTAATTGACTTTAATACGACGTAATTCAGTTTATAGTTAATTTCGTCTGGAGTTTTCAGTTTAGTGTACGCTACTTGTCTGTTGTTTGAATCATCTTTCTGGTATTTTCTCTTCAAGGATTTTTCATATCCACCTTAACTGATAATCGAGTTTGTTCAATTCAACATTGTTGAAATTACCTTTATATTAGACGAGTCATCTGAAGAAACAATTCGTTCAGGCCAGTTTCAATTGCCTACAATTTAGGTTAATGGACTGACATCTATCAGAAAACAACTACTCCCCTGGCTAATACCACGAAGGGCTTGGATTAAATCCGACAGGTGTCAGTGCAGGACTCTTCACTGAAGTTATTCCTGCATATATGTTGGCGATACAAATGCCGCAATAGTCCAAAACAGCTCGAAACCGGCCAAAGTTTGGTTGGTTACGTAAATTCAATGACATATGTATAGTAATATATTCGTATAACGCCATGCATTTTTTTATGAGATATTACATTTCCTCATATCAAATATTCATCGGACATTTGTCATTACCTTAAAGAAACTTTGTGATTTGTTGAGAAAACTGAAATATTACCAATACCTCAAAATCTCCTTCAGAAAACACTAACACATTACCTGGATTCATTGAATGAAATTGATTAAACCGTTTCTTTTAAATTCTGTATAATATATAGTGCATTTCTTTAATGTCCCCCCCTTTTATTTTTTGAACGGTTCAACTCAAAAATGCATGAATACGTTATTATAAAAAATTGAATAAATTAAGTAGAAAATGGGGGTCTTGTGACACATCATTTCAAAGCTCCTGACGGATACTTCACAACCCTAGAATATGAAGTCAATATCTTCACCGACTACAAAATGGCGGAACATTAAATAATTTCCTGAAGACAAACACATTAATATCGATATTTCTAAATATCATTCTTTTTATCCGCCATATGGCAATTTCAACAACCCGATAAGGTTAGTTTAAGTTATTTTTTGTTTATAAGTAGACACGTCAAAAAATGTCAGTACGACAATGAACATCATTGTTGAGTTAGAATATTCTCATTTAGTTTTCGGTTTCACTAGTAGAAAGGTACCACGTCAACAATCTCTAAAATGGTCTATTCTCGTCCATTGGAAGAAAAAATTTAAGCGATTTTCATTTACGGTTCGACGCGTACCTTTCACGAGTCCGAAATGATTTTCAATGAACGTTTTCTGAATAGTCCTATCTGATGAAAATATTAGAGGGAAATTGTATCCAAATTCACAAATACCAGTAGTGTACATAACAAAAAGCTCCCAGGTCATCCGTCCATTCCGGAAGAACAGCAAGTGAAAATAATTGGTGAGATGATAGTAAATCGTGAACAGTCTACTTATTCTGTCTCGAGAGGTGTCTCTTTTTAGTGTCTGGATACTTTTGAAGAGGAATAGGTACACCAATTGCAAGGCATTCTACCTACCTATCTTCACAATATTTTTTCAAGTAATGAATGTACATTTATTTTTAAACCGCAATGTTCACAGACAAAATTGTCGTTATTGGAGTGACACCAACCCTCACGTTTTCCGGAAAACACATACCGAATATTCAGAAAAAATAACGTTTGGGCAGGAATATTGGGAAACCATATTGTAGGACATCTATTTATTGATCGAAATTCAACAGGAGAACTGTATTTGAATATGCCGGAAACTACAGTTGGCCCTCTCATCACTGAAATCGTCGAAGCGAATCCTATTGAATTCGATATGGATAATGTATTTCAGCAAGATGGAGCACCATCACATTACTCCGGACAAGTAAGAAACTATTTGTATACTAGTTGTCCCGGTCGTTGGATTTATCGTCGAGGTCCTACAGAACGACCAGTCCGCTCGCCAGATTTGAAACCATTGGATTTTTTTATAGAACTATCTGAAGCAAAAGATGTACGAAACTGAACCTGCTTCAATAATGGATATACGGCAGATAATAATAAATATTTGTAGGGATATTGACGTTACTGTGTTCGAAAATGTTCGGTTGAAATATCGGATAGGCTATTCATATGTCAAGAAGTTCAAGGCAACCATTTCGAGCATCTTCAAAAAATAAAATATATAATATCTGCTTAATGTGACTGAAAATGATAATAGTGTATTATATACCTAGGGTGAGAAGTGAGCTATTATTTACCTAGCATTTTTTTATTCTGAGGCGCGTAGCGCCGAGGTATATATAGAATTTTTTTCAATACTAACAATGATATGTTAACAATTATTAATTTTCTAACAATTTGTTGAATATATCGGAATATCAAGTAGAGTGGAGCGTGTTTCTAATCAGACTGGCTTTATTTATGTAAAAATTTGGCATGTGTCAAATTTTGATATGAATCTAGGAAATATCTCACTGCATTTTTGATATATTTCAATGTTCCACTTCTCTCATCGCTTCTGTATGTTCAGAACTTAGAATTTCTCAATTCTGCATTAGAGTGAGAAAAAAATTTCCTTGGTTATATCATAACCCAAGGCAGCTATGAAATGTTCCATGTCAAATTGAAACGGTACAGTTTCCATGTTGAATATGCGATGTCGATGATAAGCGGGCAACATCTACTTAGGCCATGAAAACTTTTGCCGGGGTTTCCATGACAACCAAACACTGTACAATGATTATTATTGCTGTCATCTTGCCAAATGCGGTTTTAATTGAAATTTAGATGTCATTTTGAAGAAGACAAAAGATCTATATAGGTAAAACGTCAATATAATACATTGAAAAATGGATGAAAATTCAAGTGACGATGATTTAGAGATGATGTGTACCCCGCCTGATTTGTCACAATTGTACAATAAATTATAATTTCAAATAATTTTCAAGTGTATTTCCAATGTTCAATTTCCTACTTCTAGTTGATAATTATGTTAACAAAAGTTTCTGTGAATATCTTTAAAATTATAGAATTGTTCTCATTATTCACCTAGGTGTTTTTTATTATCATTATTTACCAAGGGTGAGAAATGTTATTTCTCCTTAGGAGAATGGAGTAAATAATAGCAATTTTTTAGTAGTGAAAAAATTTCTTTCGTATCTTAAGGGGTATAATTTACTCCCAACAAAACGAAACAAAAATGCAAAACCCATATCGTTCACATTGACAGTTTTTTCTTTAGTTTTGCGCCACTCCTTGACTAAAAAAAGGTAAGTAAACAATAAGTATGCCATTTCATAGTTAAAACAAACATGACTAATTACCGATGTAGATCCTTATCTTGTTATTTATCAGATGACCTTTCATTTCTTGATTAATGACATCAACGCATATTAAGCGATTGCTCTGTACCGAACTGCTGAAAAAGTCGCAACGCAAACTTAATTAGTCGCCTTCATTGAAAGTGATTTCTCAACTTTATTGAGTCAATCACAGCCAGAGGGAACGTTAGTATACTGAATGTTTCACGATGTGGCCGTTGCAGAGGTCAGTTACCAAGAAATTTATGAGAATTTTATTTTGATTCCCCATCGAAGTGGTTCCAGCCCATGATTTTTTTCAATACCGCTTATTGGGTTGACAGCAGATTCAACGAAATAATTTTGCCAATGGAGAAAAGGGAATTGAAACTTTCTATGTTTTTCCACCACTTTCATTTCTAACTAACGTTACTGCGTTTCGTCCTTTAAGGACATTTTCAAACTTATACATTGAACTAACAATGATTGATTACATTAGCCCTTATAGAGTGTGACCCATTTTTAATGGAAACACCCCCCTAAAATTTGAAGTTGTAAACCGATTTTAATATTTTTTTTTAAATGTCAAGTACTAAAAGGTCTACCTTGGGGCAAAATTTGAAATGTTTATTAAAGTTTCAGGGCATACTACGATATTTTTTCTTAGTCGAAAATCGGGATTTTTTATTAGCGATTTTTTTATTCAAAAAATCACTACGCCACTAGATTCAGAGTGCCTCTAAACAGGTGTGACCAAAATTTCATGGAAAAATATTCATTATTAACAAAGTTATGACAACTCAAATATTCGAAAACTCACACAGTCACAAAAAACACCTTATATCAACAAATATAGCCATGAGAATTTTTTTTATGATTTCAACAATAAAGGGCCGCCAGATGAAAAAAAAAACAATTAGCGTAAATATTTTTGATGGAAATAACGGAATTACATTCAAGTTTTCACGCAAATTAACTAAAACTAAGACCTTATATTTCAATTTAAATCTTAGTTGCCATGGAAATGATATTATAGTTTGATTCAAGTGCACTATTGTCAACAATATTCGCCTTACAGTTCTATGAATTATTTTGTGTCATGGCTGCAAGATTGAGCGTAAGAGAGAAAATTGAAATTGTACGCCTTTCGGGAGATGACGTTAGAAGTGCTAGAGATGTTTGTAGAGTATTTAATGAGAGACTTCCAGATCGCCCTCGTATCAGCTGCGGTACGTAAATGAAATATTCAATGAAACTGGTGCAGTATCAAAAATGATGTTGAAAAGTAATCCTGTACAAAGACGAAACAGGAATGACAGGAATGATCAAATAATTTTAGATTATTTCGGAAATAATCCTAATGCCAGTATAAAGAATGCCACTTCAGATTTGAATATTCCACGAGAAACGTTTCGGAGATATCTCAAGGCGAAGAATATTAAACCTTTCAAACCATAATTTTTACAGACACTTCAAGAAGGCGACGAAGCACTTTTACTACAAATGGAGTAGTGTCATCACAGAATTGTCGCTATTGGGCTGCGGATAATCCTAACTGGGTAATAAACTGTAAAAGCCAGTATTCCCAAAAAATCAACGTCTGGTGTGGGATATTGAACGAACGAATTATTGGTCCTTTCTTTTTTGAGGAAAACATTAATGCGCAGAGGTTTCTAGAATTTTTAAACACAGAGTTTTGGGATGCTACTCACGAGCTGCCAATTAATGAACGATCAAATTCAATTGTCCAGTTAGATGGGTGTTCAGTTCATTATGCCAGAGCTGTGAGGCAACGAACATGGATGGATAGATCGTGGTAGTCCGTTTATAGAGTGGCCACCCAGATCTCCAGACCTCACAGTTTTGGACTTTTTTCTCTGGAGACTTCTCACACAAAAGGTTCACAAAAACCTCTCAAGAGATAGAAATGAACTTTGTGTAAGAATTCGACAGGTATGTGCAGATATTAGCCCTCAAGAACTAAGGAACGTAATCATAAACATCCGTAAGCGCTACGACACATGTATCGAAATACGTGGTCGTATTTCGGCTACTAGAATATGAGTTAGAATCAATTGTTGCACTGAATCGAAACATTTCAATAATTAGTTTTTAGTTAAGTTTATTAAAATTTTTTTATTCATTGTTAGTTGAATTGTGTGAATGTATTTCCATTATTTTCATTAAAAATATTTACGCTATTCGTTTTTTTTTCATCTGGCGGCACTTTATTGTTGAAATCATAAAAAAATGATATATTGTGACTGTTAGCTGTGTGAGTTTTCGAATTTTTTGTTGTCATAACTTTGTTAATAATGAATATTTTTTCATGAAATTTTGGTCACACCTATTTAGAGGCACTCCAAATCCAGTAGCGTGGTGATTTTGTCAATAAAAAAATCGCCAATAAAAAATCCCGACTAAGAAAAAATATCGTAGTATGCCCTGAAACTTCAATAAACATTTCAAATTTTGTCCCAAGGTAGATCTTTTAGTACTTGACATTTAAAAAAAAATTATAAAAATCGATTTACAACTTCAAATTTTAGGGGGGTGTTTCCATTAAAAATGGGTCACACTGTATAACACAATTGTAGGTAATAATAGAGGTTCGTAGCTTGATTGAGTACCTGAATTTCGTTCACTAGTCATAATGTGGATATGCCAATTTGAAAACTGTTGGGTAAACTAAATCGATTTGATTATTTAACAGGTTCATGCTTGTGAATTTCCAAGGATTCCAAATAGTAGAGTTTGTAACCCTTTCTTGCATAGTGCAAAACTTCCGTATAGTTTATATGTGGGAACTTGTGGATGCATGCCAAGGAATGGTTTGAAAATCATTCATATTCTGAAAACGTAATCGATAACGTTGACAGTCATAACAATTTTGACAAGTATTTCGACAAAAACAAGTAACACCGGAAATAGGAATTGAAATTGTGGTTAGAGCTAGAGTATAACGAGGGATGAAACATTGTGTATCGGTACCTAAATTGTTTTTTCGGGAAATATTTTCCAAGAGCCTCGTCACATTTTTCGCAAAATCGATTGATCACCTCTCCAAAAACCATGTAGTCGAGACTATTCTGCATGTATCAAGTATCTGTTATAAACACATCATTGTCTGAAGAATCCAGTATACAAACATCGAGTCCTGTTATTATAGCCGATAATAATACATCCATATTGATGAAATGTTCCCTAGACGACTCCTAATTCGAAATAAATTGCTGTTTATCCGTAAAAGGTTGCCTTGGTATTGCGACCCTAACCTTTCAAACTCCATGTAACATGAATAAAAAGTTGCTAATAAAAATGGTAGCTTCTTGAACTGTGACCTCCGATGTACGGTTTCAGTCAAGGTTGTGAATGCAGATTGGTCGATTGAAAAACAAAATCAGTTTTCAAATTGTTTTGGGGTTTTGCAACTATTGTACGTTTTTTTGGCCGATAATAATTTAGATAAGGATACAGGTTATTCTCTCGGAATTGAGATGTTCATGGTGAAAATAATTATTTTATTATTTTCCATTATTCATTCAAACAAAAAATTATATACAGAAATTTGACAAAGGAATCGATCAAAGGTTTCAGATAACTTACTCAAAGCTTTCTTCCGGGTATCTTGGTGGTGGTCTGAAGTGTTCATGCATTATGTTTCGTCTGTGACAGAGGTAGACATTATGAAAGATGAGGTAACAGACGAAATGCTCTGGCTGTCCTCAGTACGTGAATTGTTCACTTGAGTTCACACATATTGGTTTCGTGAGTGCTGTTGCTTGTGAGGGTCCCTGTTAGAGGCTTAGGCTTCTTCGGGAACGGATTAGTACTACCTAGGAATTTTGGTTTTAATATTCACAAGTTTTCTCTCATTCTAGATCAGTACATCTTGATTTATGAGTCATGAGTGGTTAGTATTAACAAGTTTGAAATGGTTACATTGCTCTCAAGTCTGCGTTACTTTTTTAATGAACTTCTTCTTGATCCTTGGACATGATGGTTCTAGCTTCTTGTTGATATGGTTTTTTATTGTTTGTTTCGAGTAGTCCGGATATAATAGCTAGTATCGGTTATTGGTAGGGTTCGAATCTGATGTGGGGTTCAAATTTTGGTATGGCTCTGTTCTGTGGGGCTGTTCACTATCAAATCGTCAGTGAAAACTCATCTGGGATATCAAAAAATTGCATCGAGATATATTTCACCGCTCGTAGAAGTCTGGTTGAGAGAAATGGCTTCTCCCTCGGGATTCCTATTAGGACCGCAGACGTCTTCCAGGGGTTGGTCAGCAAACAGTTTTGCTTGGTAAAAGTCTAACGGTGTTACAGAGTTCGTTAGATGGATATCTGCTGTGGAGGTTATAGATAATCCGAGGTATTCATCTTCTCTTCGCGCAATTGATCATGACTTCTCAGTCCAACATCGATCTTGAAAACATTTCGTATGTCTATTGGTGAACTAGAGTCTTCCATGCTTGTCTATCAGGAATTTTGAGGGATTGCCCCTTTTTCGAAATCTATCAAGGATATCGCGTGGGTTGGTTGTTGGTAGTGAGTCTAATTCGTGTTGTGGTGCTAAGGTGATTGAAAAGGATGGTTTGTGTTTCCGTGAGAATGATTCCGATTCGCCATTTATTTATACCAAAATGCGAAGTGGTTCATCATGTTGAGGTAAGAGGTATGCGTTTATGAGGGGAGAGGAGAATAAATAGTATTGTGTCGTCGGCGTATTGAAAAATATGTTTGATCGTTAGGACATCGTGGACGTAGATTGGGAAGAGGTAAGGGGACAAGACAAGGTTTATGTGGATAAGCTGGCATGTGGATTAGCTGACATGAGGGCATAATATTCACATAATAACAATCATATAGTGTCATTTCTTTTCGAGTTTGAAAGCCGTGGATTTTTGGAATTTCTTCCTTTCTTCCAAGGAAGAAATTCCAAAAATCCACGGCTTTCAAACTCGAAAAGAAATGACACTGAAAACCTCAGCCGTGAAAGTCTAAACCATTTTGTCAACAATTATATAGACAAATGTAAAACAACTTTTTTTCAGAAACGAAAATTACAGTTTTTCTGTAACACTTTTCGTACCTATATAAAGAAATTCTACCAAGTTCAGTAGTAATTTGTATTCTTCGTTATATATAAAAATGAATTTAAGTTGAATCCCAAAATATCATTTCCATTCAGTTACAGTTCAATATGGTGTGAATTGATTTTACCGATTATTACTCGTGCTTGAATCATCCTCGAAAAAATTTTCAAGCCCAAGGGAAATTGAAAAATTGGTACATCCTTCAAAAAAGAGATTTGTCCAGTGCTCTTCTACAACTGGTCTAGATATGAAATTATGGGACACACACCAGAATATATATATATATCACGATTGATAAATACAACGTGTGCATTTTCATTATTACATGATTATTTAGTTCTAAAGCAGAACTTTCCAAAATGTTGCAATGACAAATATGAAATATTCATCACATGTGGACCAAGAAGCTAGAAAATTGATACTTAATGGAAGTTTATCAATTCAATCATTCTCATTTTCAACTCGATGACTGGATAGAGTTGATTGATTCTTTTCATCTGTTGAATTTTCCGGACGATTATATGAAATTGGTCATACTTGTAGAAAATCAAAATCAATTCCTCATTTGGACACATATTAATTACTTTAGTACAGTCCTTATGATTGAACTAATTCCAGGTTGTCACCCAGTCTATCATTTCGATATTGAAATAGAATCTGGATGTCATCTAACTCAAAGATCGAATAATTGACTCATTTTCTTCGAGATAATCGCTGCGAAGTTTCTGTCACTTCTACTATGTCCTGACATACTCCGTAAGAGAATGAGAATAAAAGGCGAGAAAACGGGTTTACTTTTTTCCGTAAATGTAGTTTTATATCTTCTCAAGTACGAACGATCAGTTGGATTTCTATAAAATAACTTAATTAATTTAGCTATGCAAGTCTCAAGATCTTCGAAGTTCAGTCCATTGCATTAAATGTTATCGATTTGTCTTGAAATAACCCAGTTTGCGAGTGATTTATTCAAAAAGTCAATTAAATGAGAATATAATTAAGTGAATAAACACTCGTTAACAGTTGTGTGTGCCCATGGAATTGGTTTCTCTATTGAAAACGGAAATGAGAAAGTAGAATTCCTGTGTATACGCGGTGATCCCGAACATGTGTGGAAGAAAGTTTGAATTGTACCAGATAGAAATCATCACGGAATGCTGTATTAGTGTTTTCAGAATTACATGTTGTATTGATTGATGAGATTGTAATGTTTCGAATGACAATAATATAAACAATAATATTTTTATTATCTTCGTGCACTGGACGCATTATTAACGTAGGTATTATGTTCAATGCTTTCTACTATATGAAATTTTCGATCCATTCCCGTACGAATAGTACTCTCTTCAACTTTATGACTCTATCTTTCATTCAATGAAGATTTCAAATAACTGCTTAAGAAATGAACATTTTCTTAACTTCTGCTGTGAAAAAATCGTAGTCAAAGTTCATATTGAATAATTTTCACTAGAGAGAATTGAGAAACAGTTGTTACATACTCAAGTTTTCTTGAAAATGACTCTCAAACTAATTGAGAATGAAGGAAGTAGTACTGGCATCATGTCCTCGGGATTTTGGGAATAACAAAGTATCATACGATAGTTTCTCAGTGATATCATTATCAAAGCTATCGTATAACGAAAAATAACAACGAATGTATCACTGTAGTATCACTGTAGTAAATGTATCACATCACTGTAGATATTGTCATTATGTATATGATTATGTATATGATATTTCGCCAGTTTGAAGACAGAATTCAGAGTCCTGAAGGTGAACTCTTCAAAATCTTGATAAGTAAATAATAATAAAGATGTTTCGTCATAACTGAAAATTTAGGTCATACAAATGCGTAAGTAAAATGCTTCCTGGCGTCTGATGTGTAAATAGTTCCGAAAAAAAAAGAACTGAATCATCCGACAAGCCGATGTGGTGCAAGGTTGACAATAACAGCTCATGATTGATGGTATCAAATGCCCTGCTGAAATCTAGAAGAGCCAGGACGGTACATTGATTTCGATCACTTGCTTCGAAAATATCATCGGTTTACCTTCAATAGAGCTGTAGTACAGCTGTAACCACACCTAAAACACGACTGTACGGTTGGTAGTAGTTTATTACTATCTAAGTGTGAGCGAAGCTGCTGTTCTATGATTTTTTTCTATTATTTCAGAGCAAGCAGAAAGAATGCTGATGACCCTCAGATCTTTCAGTTCTACCGGATTTTTTTTTGGGGTATTGGAGTTACCAATGCTGCTTTCCACATAGTCGAAAAAACATTCTTTTCTATACAATAGTTGATGATATGCCTTAAATGCCACAAACTCTATCATTCGCGATATCAGCAGATGGTGATTTTAAGTATCCTTATAGATAGATACATAAATATATAACACTTCATTTCCAACAGGAGTTGGAACCCGGGGCTCATCTTCGAGGCTAAAATCTCCCGAAAGAAATTTCGCAATCCAACGTCGATACGTTTTGAGAAACAGCACTTAGAATCGCTGCTAATGGGTCATTAGAGATCTTACGTCACAAATATGAGGCTTGAAATTATCCAGAAATTAGGAGACTAAAGCCTTTTCCAGAGTACCGTGCCTATGGTTTGATCGAATTCAGTCTTGACTACTATTTACCGGATAGATTTTTGTGTACAATATGTGACAGTGTTCTGTTTCATAATAGGCATGACAGATTTCTGTATTTGACAAGGGATCTACCAACTTGATAAAATTAGAAAAAGTATGAGTCGTTCATTTTCTACAGACACTTGAGATCGCTTCCTAATATGTGAACTCCTGATATCTTTTCTTTCATCATTCATATACTATACCAGATTCAACTGTTGGTGTCCCTTTGAACTTTGAGAAATTGAGTCCTTACGAACAAAACTATCAATAAATATAGTTCAAAAAACTAAAAAACACGCTTTTGAAGAAATAAAAAGTTAAAAATATTTTTTAATAAGCTTAAAATAATAACGAACGAGAAATACTAGTATTGTTGTTAAAAAAGCAACAGGCGCTTGATATACAAAAAATATAGCACAAATCGCCCACGATTTTTTCACAATAATACTATTATTTTTCGTTCGTTATTGTTTTAAGATTATTTAAAAAAATATTTTTAACTTTTCAGTTCGATGTTTTTTGAAACCCTGTTTTTTACTCTTTCAAACTATATTTATTTTATCTAAACTTTGGGCACAATCAGTCGTATATTGTACAGCACCATCTGCCCGCGAATAGATCAAGCACTAATGTCGATATATCAAGGAGGTTACATACAGCGCCATATGCCCGCGAATAGATCAAGTAATAATGTCGATAATTCTGTCAAATACAGATCCCGAACTTGAGAGTTACAAGCAAACAAACAAACATACATACATACATACAGGCGGTCGTTAGATTTGTAAAACTACTCACATACTGCAGAATAATTTCAGGTGATTTCGACTGAGCTAGTTCACAAAACTTCTACAGTTTTAGACATCACCACAGTTTAATCATTTCTCATTTCAGTCATGAAAACCCAACTGAAATGACAGGCAACTACCAAAATACTAAAGAAACTCTACAAAGATTTCTCAGACAAGTGGACGAAGTGTTTACGAACAAGATACACATT
Source organism: Leptinotarsa decemlineata (assembly GCF_025532065.1). NCBI lineage: Eukaryota > Metazoa > Arthropoda > Insecta > Coleoptera > Chrysomelidae > Leptinotarsa > Leptinotarsa decemlineata. The sequence goes on from NW_027412702.1 coordinate 21,850,765, forward strand.
TTACATCCTTTTAATGAGGGCAGCCTGAAGCGGATGTTGCAAATGACCACTCGTTGCACTTTCTATGTGCAATTGCATTTCTTAATCTAAAGTTTATTACCCGTAATGACAGTTTTGGCCAAATTTTATTACAATTGGATGCGTTCTCGCCACAGAAATAATTTCGAATTGGCAGTACACCATAATTTTCTGACTGATTCGAACTTACGTCGGCTTAAATTTCGTGAATGTGATCCCACAAGAGGTATACTCTTGTGGGAATGAGAGATTTCGTGTTGTAGATATTCCCGTCGAATAGGAGTTATTTGATATTTTCAGTAGTGTTTTTGGATTCGTTTTTGATGAATAATACATTCCTGAAATCTGCTGTCACACTCCTACGAAAGACAACCCTCAGAAGTCGAAACTTGTGCGAGCTAAGGATTAACGAAGTCCTACCTTTCAACGTGTGATTCCTAACACGGGTTGGACGATTGCAAGTGAAAATCAATGGTTCAGACTGCTTGAACCACTGACCAACACAGCAGTCAATTACTCAACTCAAATCAAATTTTTCATGACTGAATAGATTGCTAATAAAATTCATAGAGGTAACTTTCTTCAAATATTATCTGATGAACTATATTGTGGAGTTCATAGATAGTAACTGATTTCATTTTGTCCCTGCTTTTTGTCTTTCAAATTTTTATTGATATTTTATATCTTCTAGGAGACGCATGAGTTGAAATATTTCTGACGTAACAAGTGTCATCACGAATTAACACTTTCAAAACTCAAAACTTGTACGAGGTGAAAATACCCTTTCAATCTTCCAACGTGTGATTCCTAGAATAAGTCAAATGGGATATTGGAAGATTAAAATTAGGAAGGTCAATCTTCCTCTTGAAGATGATCACTTAGTGATCGAAACACGTGTCGAATTAATGAAAATAACAGTGTGGTGTTAATATAGAACTCGAGTAATATCCATTACTACATCAAAAGTTCCAAACAGTTCATTACAACCATGTAGATGAATTTTTACATCAATAAATACCTGGCATGATTCTAATATTTCTTTTTTCTTTAAAAAAAACTGGAATTTTGGCACTCGAATAATTTTCTCATAAATGAACTATTGACAATTCATCAAAATGATTTTAATTTCATTGTCCTTCAACTCTGACATTCCAGAAATATCAAATGAGTCAGAACTTCCTTTTTTCAAATGAACTATACCTATTTTATGTTCCTCGACAGTTTTGAAACTTTGATATGATTTTGACTCGCTTCAAAGTAATATTTTCCTTATAGAAAATCCACCGTTGACAAGATACTTCAGTTGTTTGTTAGAAAGGTAAAACAAATGTACATGCCTACCGTGAAACTACGGGCTATGGAATCTTGTTTCGTTCTTTCCAGATAAATATTAACTTAAAAAAGAATTCGCGTAAATAGAACAAATTAATGAAATGAAGTGTTTTGATGAATTGATGGATGCAGTCGTTACTACGTGGTAGGAAAGCATATTGAAAAAAAGAGAATTGAAACTCTCTATGTTTTTTACCACTTTTATTTGTAACTAACGTTACTGCAGTTTCGTCCTATAAGGACATTTCAGAACTTATACATTGAACTAAGTAAACTAGATCGATTCGATCATTCAACAGGTTGCACCTGCAATGTTTCGTGCTTATGAATTTCCAAGGATTCCAAATAATTGAGTTCGCAACCCTTCCCTACAGATTCAGATTCTTTATTAACCATTTGTAGCCAAGCTGTGCTTGGATATGGCAAGTCATATTACACTTAGTAGCACATTATTAATGTTATGCAAATCAATTTTCAAAAAATTAGAAATTCAATAAATTATTTTGAAAGTACAATATTCATATAGGGGAATACTTACATACAAATATTAACATAAATTAGGTACTTTTGCAGTAGTTCACAAATTCTTCAAGGCTGTAGAAAGCATTCATTGTCAGCATTTTTTAAATTTTTTTCTTAATTATTTAATATATAATTATATAGTGTAAGTCCATTATGTTGTGGTGATTTTGTATAATATGTGTGGTTGAATTTTTCGATGCGAAGTTTATCTTTGTTTCTTGTTGCATACCTGTGTCTATCACCATTTCTAGCATAGCAATCTTTAGTAGTATGTATATACAGTAATATATTTAGAATGTATATGCAGGGAAATGTCAATATACCCTTTTGTTTGAATACTTCTCGGCATGAGTCAATAGGTTTCATATTATATATAATTCTTATTATGCGTTTTTGGAGAACGAAGACTCCAGTCCATTCAGTTGCAAGGCCCCAACTGATTATGTTGAATGATAAGGTCGAGTAGACTACGGAGTAATATACTTTCAGGAGAGATGATTCATGAAGATATTTTTTTAGTGTTAGGAAGACAAAGCAGCTTTTTTTGAGTTTTTTACATGTATTATCTATTTGTTCGATCCACGTTATGTTATTATCAAGATGTATGCCTAAGAATTTTGTTGAGCTTGATAATTCATATTGAATGAACATAGTTTTTTGTAGGTTCACCACAAGATGGTTTCTTGTACACCATTCATAGAATTGGTTCACTACTGAGGTCACTTTCATATTAAGAGTACTCAGCGAAGAGCCCGTCACTATTATTGTCGTATCGTCTGCATACATAAACACCTTTCCCCCTTCAATGAAGTCAGGTAGATCATTTATGTACAACAGAAATAAGAGTGGTCCTAAGATACTCCCTTGAGGGGTTCCAATACCTACATTACATTGGCTTGAGAGATCATTCCCAATTTTTACATTTAATTGCCTTTCCGTTCAGCATACCATTTTGAGAAATTTCGACCGCATTGTGTCACATAAACACTATTTACATTCCGGACACTTAAGCTTATATGAGTACTTCAGATTTCTCCAACTTGTCCACTTTACCTTTGGCATTGAAAAGGAAATCAGATAACCTGACATGTGGTTTTAATGCTACTTCCACATTGATTTTTCTGAAGAAACCCACAATAATCGCTGTTCTTCTACCAAAATATGTTAGAGTTGCCCATTTCTTGATTTGTCATTGTTTGATCTAGGGGTTTATTAATCTGTAAATGGATTTACGGCTTTGTTTTCTGAGTAACTTCTGGATTGTATCTGCGTTGAAACCATTATTATGACCTATCTATGTAATGATTTCAATTTCCCTAGCTAGATTGTTAGTAGACAAAAGCAGTGAGAATGCTCTGTGGAATATTGAATTGAAGGCTGCTTATTTATGACTGTCTGTATGGAAAGAATTACTTGGGATGGTAATGTCTCTATAGCTAGGTTTTCTGAAAACATTAATTTAATGGTTCTCTATCTCTGTTTCGAATGTGAATTGAATGTTGCTATTGAGATTATTCATGAATATCATAAATATGTTCAGCAGTCGTGTAGTACCTCTGAAACAGGTGAGAATATCGTTTACATATCTGTACCAAACATCTATAAAAAACATATTAATTTTCAGGTAAGGAATGGGTATCTCTAACATATTTTGGTAAAAGAACAGAGATAATTGCGGGTTTCTTCTGAAAAAACAATGTGGAAGTGGCATTTAGATCACATGCCAGCTTAGCTGATTTCCTTTTTCAATGCCAAAGATAAAGTGGCCAAGCGTGAGTAATCTGGAGTTCATAAGCTTAAGTGTCCTGAGTGTAATAGTGTTTATGTGGTCGAAATTTTTCAAAACGATATGCTGGACATTTAAGGGCTTTCAGACTAGGTAAAAATAATTCGACGTATTCAAACCATTCCTCGGCATGCAACCACAAGTTCCCGAATCTAAACGATACGGAAATTTTGCACTATGTTTAAAAATGTCCTTATAGAACGAAACTGCAGTAACTTTAGTTACAAATGAAAGTAGTTAAAAACATAGAAAGTTACAATTCTCTTTTCTTCTTCATGAAGTGTTTTGGTTGGTTTCCTGGTTTTTGCCGCGATCTTCTTCGGTTAGAATCTCCAAACATTTGAACTGCAACTGCGTATCAATTAATACGTAAAGAGTACTTCGATTACGCTACTGAAGATGACTGCTGCAGTTGCAGTTGAAACGTTTGGATATTTCAACCGAAGAAGATCACGGCAAAAACCCGGAAACCAACAAAAAACATTGACGCCAGACGTAAAAGCCTACAGTGCTATATAAATGAAATGAAGTGTCTTTATTTTGGAATGATAATGAATGAACAACAGATAAATCAATAATTGATGAACTTATAATTCATATTTCATTGAGTTATTTCGGGCTCTTCGTAAAAGCCTCAGAAATATATAAAAAAATCGAATTTAACCAAATTGAGATGGATAACTGAAATGTGGTACTGAATTTTGGAGATAATTCGATAATTGACATGAGTCTTTGCTGATTGGTGGATGTGCGTGTTTTCAATCGATCGCCTGGTAACACTTACAAATCTATGGTAACTTTTGTATCAGCTCCATTATAAGAACTCGTTTTTCTAGTGAGTTTCTTAATGTAACCTGCTTTCCAGTCACACACATATCACCTACACATTGAAACTCGTCCAGTTTTTCCGTTCTAAAAGAGAAAATTCATATCACGAGTTTAGTTCTACCACTGCACGCGCAAAAACACTCGTAATTACAATCTGTCAAGTCGGAAGATAAATCTTTCAGTGTTGTAATCCTGAGAAACTACTGAATTGAGATACAATCTTCTTAGATTTTTGCGCCGCTGCTGATACACTTAGATTGTATTGAGTTAATAACTTTTAGAACGAGAGTAATGTCCGTGCAACTCCTGGTGATAGATTTATCATTCGTCGTGAAATTGTGCTCATCAATATTCCCGGTAATAATAGCTCTGTCGGGTGATTCAGGTCGAACCTGTGATGTATTGAAGTGACTTACCCAGTTGATTTGTTCAATGAGGGCCACCATCGGCGAGGTCGACAGAGGGCGCTGGAGGGCGAGAGGTCAAAACGACAGTTTAACATTCAAATAAATTTTGAGTGTCTGAGAAATGCATGTTTGATTTTGACTGGTTTTGGAAATTTCGAATTTGTTTTGCGAGGTTTCGGCATTCAAAATAGATGTGAATAACAGGCCTCGTAATTGCTCAGGGCGACTTTGAACTGTTACTAGGTGAGGTTAGGTCAGTTCCAAAGTGAGTGGATCTATTCAACCCTCCACCGCAACCCACAAGGGTTTATTGTGGCTAACACCTATTCGCACTCGACCAAATAAACCCATCTCCTTAAGGAAGTCGATTAGTTTATATGGTGAGTGGTCTTTCAGGTCAGATGTTGAGAGAACGGCTCTGCAGAACTCTAAAAACCCGATTCGGTCCCCAGCGGGGCAGGTACAAAGCATGTGCTCTGCCATTTCAGCTTTTTCCAAACTGAGGCGACACACACTGTCTTCCGGTAGTCCGAGTCTCTGCATATGATGATTCAAATGACAGTGACCTGTAAAAAGGCCTGGTATCTGGTATCTGTAGAGTAGGGAGGGTGAGTGTAGACTCACAGCACGTAGGTCACATGTGACTCATTGAACATCCTCCCGGGGAGTTGTCCTCCTAGGTCATCGTCCATCCTGTCCTTTTCAAGAAGGTGAACAGGTCGCTAGGAGACATCCTCTCAATGTTGGCAGGTGTGGGCCAAGACTCGCCGAACACACACTCTCTTTGGCAACATTGAGGTGTCTCACGGTGGCCTCCGCGAAGGTTTTGGAAAGTGCAGCGACATTACTGTCGCTTTTGTCCAGTTTCGGGATTGTTTTTTTTGTTGTTTCTGTTGTTTCATTCATATACGAGTAGCAAGGGAAGAGTTGATCACCTCTGGCCGAGCCCCGCATTACCAGAGGTAGGCTGATTGCAATGAGGTTTCGCCCAAGGGGATCGTTCGTGACCGCATATCACCCAGCGGCCATTCAGCTGTCGGTACGATTCCTTACACCTTAGCTTGGGTAGGCTGGTCCACTGTGGCATGTTTTGCAAAAGCTTTTGGGAGGTTTCAGTTCCCCTCAAACTACCAGGAGTCCATCGACTCCGTCCGTAAGGCCACATTGGCTTCCCGGACAGGGCCTTCAGTCCTCTGGCCGTTCCCCTATTCGCCACCTGGGGACGCGCTCAAAAGGTAGCTGAACCCACGAGTGTAAGAAGGCCTGTTAGACATCGAAGTTCATCCATACTGTAGTCCAACAACTCTTTGGTATCAAACTTCGAAGGGTGAATAAACGTCTTGGAGCCAACACTGAAAGATTCCACCAGGAGTCCATGAACTTCTTTTTATTCAGGTATTCAATTTTTGTTTGGCAAAGCCTAAAGCCATTCCAATGACAGGTTCTGGTCAGATGAAGCTGCTCGCTGCACCTTCCTTTGCAAGGTAGTCAGCAGCCTCTTTGTCTTCCAGGCCAGTAAGGCCAAGAATCCAGACCAGAGATAATTTGTCTTCCTATCGAGGAAAGTCATTTTTGACAATTTACTACCAATTTAGACTTTGCTCGGTAGGAGCTAAAAGCTTTCAACGCCGCTTGACTGTCCGAGAATTTCAATAGCTTGAAATACAGTCGCGAAGTTTCCTAGGACGTTTGATATTTTAGCGACTGAAAACACCTGCATCAGAACCGGAAGTTGTTTTTGATCCATCTGTGAACCAAAAACTATCTGCTCTCAATATTTCTTCCTCCAGGAGGATCCAGTTCTCTATACTCGAAAAAAGTACTGTATGAGGCAGTTCGTAGTTGACAGTTAGAGGCATAAAGTCAGAGGTCATTTCCAGAATGCTGTGACTTCCAGTGTCAACCAACAGTCTGTTGCTGTCTGCATTAAGTTGATTTGTCCAATTGGTAGATTCAAATGAATATGAAAGATGACTCGAAAGGAATAATCTTTTCAAAATTAGAGTTTTCTTCGTGTTAATGTTATGTGCTTTTGAAGCTCCATATCTCAATAAATATGTTCTCTTCTGTGTGGCGATATATACCGATCGATAGAGAATTTTGTACTCTATACATTGTTGCTGTTCAGTTTTTCCCGAATTTTGAATTCTGCCTCTTTTCAGCTTATTAGTATATGATGTCTCACCTGTCGATTTTCGGCCAATTTTCCTTTGCAAATTCATATTGAAAGCGCGGCCGAAACAGAAAAATTACCCAGGCAATGATAGTGTTGATGAACGCACTTTTGACGTTTGTCTGTAAAATTCATTCCGGAGATTTCAGCCTCAAAGACGAGCCCCGAAGTGGTCGACCTTCAGTATTCCAGGACGTGAATTTGAGAACCCTGGTGAAGTACTGGGAAGAACTGGGCGTCAATTCCCATGCGATTTCGAAAAGTGGGGGCCTCACGATTTTGACGATAGATATAAATTGTGATGAAAAGTGGATAGCAAACTAGGACACATCGATAGTATTGAGAGGAAATCGACGAAATTTATCAAGAATTGCGTCAGCAGTAGCCAGAACTGGTCAACAGAAAGAGGCCGATCCTGCTCCACCTTTCAAGCAATTCGATAACTTTCTCATCGGTAGAGCCTTTGCTAAACAGGACCAGGCAAATATGGCCTTCGTTGGCTTCTTCGAATCCCAAACATCCAGTTTTTATGCTGATGAAATTATTCGATTTGTGTTACGTTGACAAAAGCGCACTGAATATAAAATATTCACTTAGAAATCATAGTTTGAATTAGCTCACGATAAATTTTCAGTAAAAAGGTATAAATAATACTTTTGTTTCAAGCGGAGTTTTGTTTTTGAGTCGAGAAATATCACGAAGTATCAATTTGGAACTATAATTCAGTAATTAAACTTCGTGGAGAAGTTCAATATTTTGAAAAATTGTTATAGTGCCAGTAAAATAAATATTACTATATAAAATAAAAAATAAAATAGAATACATTCATTTGCCCAAGAGACTGACGATAATCAGTATAGGAGTCGTCCTTTATTACAATAGTAATGTAAACCTAAAAGTATTCACCAAGTGAATACAGACATTTATCTAACAGGAAGTCCTTCAAATTTTTTTGAAAATATTTATATTATTACAGTCACTAACGTGTATTGGAAGAGCATTAAATAATCCCAAACCTAAACAGCGTGACGCACAAGACGTTAATTTAGTTTTTGCAAATGGTATGACATAGTTTTTAATTTGACTTGTATCAAAAGAGTGATATTCACTAACACAGAAGAATTTATTTCTGTTTTTAAAAACATACAGGTACATTCCATAAATATACAAAGACACAACAATTAAAATTTTAAATTTTTCAAAATATACGCGGCAAGATGCCCTTTTTGGGAGACCCATATAACATCTCAGTACTCTTTTTTGCGATTTTAATATTTCCGGAGTGGAAGTAGAATTTCCCCATACACAAATACCATATCGCAGCCTTGAGTCGTCCTGAGCAAAGTATAAATTTATCTTCTGACCTACATTCAAAATCGATTCCAGATTATAAAACAAATATGTTATGGAGTTCAACTTAGAGATAATTCCAGAGCAATGGATTTTCCAATAGAGATGCTTATCAACCTCAATTCCTAAAAATTTAACATTATTTTTTTTGTTCTATCTGAGCATTTTCAAGATAAACGTTGATTATCTTTTCCGCTTTTTGTTTGTTATGAAAACATATAATGTTGATTTTGGTTAGATTAAGAAGAAGTAAGTTTTGAGAAAACCAGTTATTCATTGTAGAAACTACCCTATTACATCGACCATCGACCAATGTTTAGGCTGGCATAATCATTGTGAATTTTCAATGAAGAAGTTGAATTCGATAACATTTCAGCTCAGAAATTTAAGACAAGTGTTAAATATTAGTCAGTTGCTGACGCTGTATTATGCCTCAAGTTGAGTCCAGACTCAGATATGGCCTATGTTTCTGGGGATTATCGTCACGTTGGAATGAGGTATTCCTAGTGCAAAAAAGGATACTGAGAACCATAACAGGATTGTCAACTAGGGATTCCTGCAAAAATGTGTTCGGTAATTTTAATATTCTAACATTGCCCTGTTTGTTTATATTTGAACTGTGTTTACATGTTTTTAAAAATGACAATGAAATCTTTCTGATGAATAGATGTATCCGCAATGTGAATACTCGTCAAAATAATAATTTGTTTGTACCATATGCTAGAATAAAGCTGGCTTATAACTCACCAAATTTGATGGCTCCCCGAATATTTAACAATTTGCCAATGAATATAAGGGAGAGCAGGTCACAAGCCGAATTCAAATATCGCTTGAAATATTTTTTATGTTCTCATAGTTTTTATACTATTGAAGAGTACATGTCCCATCAGTTCGTAAGTAGTACCTAAGATTTTATCACTGAGGGCTCCTACACAATGTATATTTGTCAACAGGAAATAAAAAAAAACATTTGTTTGTACATATAGTAATTCTATTAAATTTCCTCAATAATGGGAATTCTTCATCAAATTGTTTCTTGTCATTTAAAATCTCAAGAGGAAGAATTCAATTTCATTATTGAGTCAACCAATTGATTCGAAAAATACATCTATTAGTACTTTATTTGTGAAGCAATCCATTGAAAATGTTTCAATCAATTTCAAAAATTGCCCGGAGCATCAACCTGAAATCAGTTCTTGATAACTTCATCAAGAGTGTTCGTAAAATATTCCAATAATCAATGTTATCAATTTATTGAACTACCCAATTCACTTTATTTCTTAATGCATTCTACCAGATCTGCAATTTAGTTGGAGCTACCTCAGTTTACAGTAGCAAATGCGAAGACAATAAACGCGATAAAATCGTTGTGCCTTCTGTGATTATTTTTTGAGTTCGCTGATTAAAAGCAGCTCCCCATACTCAAATAGATTACCAAGAAGTGATTAGTTTGTTCGATATCTTCAATCACCTGTTTCTTGTTACTCTCCATAGATATTTATCTTCAAGTCTTCCTCACCAAAATTGTATGCGTGAATTCCACAGATAAAATATCTTGAACATCCTCCACCGTTTATACAATCTCCACCTACTTATCTCCTACGGTGTGTACTCAATCCTAAAATGCTAATTCAAAAAAGTTGTTTTGCGTATGATGTCCAGTCTTTCCTTGTCCTGTAAACTACTTCCATACTGATAAGAACCCAGTATAATTGGTGATACGTACGAGATGGCTCATTTGTTATTATCACAAAATGAATTTATTACCAATAATTACAGAATGTCAATATACTTGGTGGTCAATGCATGGCTTCTCGATGCTATCAAATACCTAAATTTAATAACTCGGATTGTAATAACATACCATCGAACGGTAGAAGAGAAATCGGTTGTAAACTCAGGTTTCTGCATATATTTATATTGAGTGGAATAATGATGACTGTGAAGATTAAAGTATAATAATTTTAAAAAACTTTCCAGGAATAGCTTTCACTGAATGTTTTGATGTCAGATCTAATCCCTTGGTTCATTTCAATTCAATTTCATTGTTCCCGAAAAACTGCTAGTGGAATGTATGACAATATACTCAGATGATACAGTATGAAAAAAAAAATTAATGAAAACGAAAATGATGATGAAAATGAATGTTTGCCTTCAATCAACACTTCATCATTATTCTCTGTTTCTGATATAATTCTACGTATTGGGAACGTAAGGATCACGAACGATATAGGAGATTCATCGATCCTTTCTGATTTTTTACCTCTTTGTTTTTGATTTCACTGACTGTATGAAAAAAGATATGAGTCAATTGACAACCTATCTATGTCCAAACATAAACAACAGGTATTGTTCTTCATGAATTGATAGACGGATAGACGGATGTTTTGTAATGTAATTCAGAAACACTGACCCCCTTAGCAGAAATTATATAATATGATTTTGAGTGAATAACAAAAAAATGTTATATACCAAAATATTATAATATGTGAAATATAATCACGAATTATTCAAAATATTTCAATGGAAGTGGGAATTCAACTTGACAAGTCAGATTTTTATCGATACATAACCCAAAATATTTTGTAGTAGAATAGAAACATATTATTTGAAGTAGTACGAAAGTAACCTTCTTCATGCGTTCATTAAACAATAGACACATGATGAACAGTTTGGTAGTTGATTCTATTAAGGGTCTATAGTGAAATCGCAAAGTTTTTGGAATCTGTAATGGATTGAATTACAGCTTATTATATTCATGAAAACTTTTAAAAAACAATGATTCCATAGTAGTGCGTCTTCCTAACATCAGTCCACAGAGTAATAGCATGGTAACTGGAGTTGCCTACGCTATAAGCAGCGGACTTGCTCAGATTTCAAATGAGCCAACCATTATTCCTGACCGTGATGGAGAATATGCTAGTCTTCTGAATCTATACCTACCAAACAATTCAGAAATTCACACAGTCTCCACTGGTATCTTCTAATTACAAACTAATTTCAGTGTCGAGTGAATTACAGATAAAGTTTGGGGAAAAATCTAAGCTGCGGCAAATTTGGCATTACAGATCAGCTGAATGGGAGGATATTCCAGATCACTTCCAAAATTTTCCCAGGCTAGATGTTTGTTCCAGCTCTAAATATCCATCAACTTGTGCTTCAGAAGTCACGGAAGTTATTCTGTCATCCATGGATGCATATATTCCTTTTTCAATGAAACGATCTTCTGACGGCAAATTTTGGTTTCAAAAAAAAATGCGAGCAAGCTGTCGCCTCCAAAAATCTCGCCCACTAGCAGTGACAAAAAAATTCAAGTGCCGAAAACCGAACCAGGTTTGAAAGCAAAGAACTTCACCATCAAAAAATCAGCGATAATTTGCTTGCTTATCCCAACGGGTCTAGATCCTTCTAATCGGTAGCTGATGATGTCGATCAGAACATTACAAATTCCATAATTCCACTACTACCACAAGCGGATGGTTCAATTGCAACAACAGCCATAGAAGAAGCAAATCTACTAGCGGAACGATTTGCGTAACACTTCACTGTCGATTTTATGGTAAAGGGACCACCAACTATTCCCACAGTAGAATTACTTTTTGACAGAGTCTAGTGAAGCGAATTTTGAAATAGCTCAATATCATGAAGGTGTCTTGTCTTGATGTAGTTTCCATCATCGTACTTAAAAAGTAGGCAAATGTACTCGCACCAGTATATTGCAGACTCTCCAAACTTCTCAGGTTGGATCTTCACATCTTCACAGACAGCAGGGGGTTGCATATCTCAATGAGGATCTAGAAGTGATATCCAATTGGGATTTTACAAAAACCCAGGCATCGGTTTTCTCCGAAAAGATAAATGTCTCTGAACCGGATATAAAAATGCCAGGTGAGACAATTCCGCTTTCCTCTACGATAGTTTGTTGGGGGTCTAAAGCATTTGGAAATCAAATGAACTGATGGTGGAGTTCGGAACTGATGATTATGATGGATATGAATAAAATTGAATTGAAATGTTCATGAATCCAAAAAAGACACTTTCTTGGAAATTGGAAAGGGTGATTCAAAAGTAGACAATGGAATTTATATCATTAGTTGTATACAGACATGTGAAAATCTGTTCTGCACATGAATGAATAAAGATCTGCAAGTTTATAATATCTTTGCTATAGATTCAAATATACCGATAATTTTGGCTGACACCATTTGAAAAATTTATATTGTTTCGACAGAAATATATTAGTAATCTGATAGCTATACTAGTTTAATAGATTTCTTGAGCGATTCTATCAGGAAGCACGAGGACATGTGTAGTATACAAGTGTAGTGTAACTGATCATAGCACATCATATTATCAATTTACTCCTAGTTTCATATCCATATTAGAGGTAGACATTGCGTGCCATGTGTTGTTAGCAAATACCTACCCAATTTAACAACTCACATTGTAATAACATACCGATCAAGCGATAGAAGAGAAATCGGCAATAAACTCAGATTTCTGCATTTATTTATGGAGTCGATTGGTCAAGTTCGAAACACTCGATAGTTCTGGGATAGTTGTTGAAAATCTAATAATCAGGTTTACTGCTAAATGGTTATGAGGATCGGCAAACGAAATGAAAGAACAGGGATTCAATTCGATGTTGTATTTCTACAACAAACAGTTCAATTGTTTCTCAATGATATTCCACTGACAAAACTATTGAGCCTTCACACTTTGACCTATTCCGAATTTCAACTGAAATATCAACTGAAATACGAATAAACTGAGCGTGACTACAAACCTAGATACATGAGCGTTTAAGCTGATGAATTATCATGACAGATGGCGATTTTACAAAGACAAATTATTATCTAGTTGAGCCAAATCGGTTTCGTGGAGGAACAAAATAATGTATTGTCGAAGCAACAACATATTGAACAACTCATTGAAGTTTGACATCAAAAGTTGAACCAGAGTACGCAATAAAAGCTACAAAGCTATTTCTCGAATTAATGGCCGTGGTCTGTAAGTTTTCACGCCTGACGTTTCGTCTACTACTGCAGAAGATATTACCAAAGGCGATGAGATATTGATCAAAGTGCTCGTTGTTCCCAACGCTGAAACCACAATACTGCTATTTCACTCCGGTTTCATAGTGTTATAGGTGGCCGTGCATTGGTTTCTCTCAGTCGATTACCTAACTTCCTTTGTGTTCAATTGAGGACAGGTAGCTAGATTTCATTGATGTTCATTGTCCCTTCTTTTCTATTGAAATCACCCTGTGTTTCCGTATTATTATTTCCTCCCTATATACTCTCGGATAGTAATTTTGAGTTTCATCGAGTATGGCTGTATTTTCGAATGAGATAATGTGAATGTTTACCCTTTTTTTTGAAAGCAACACCCGGGGTATACCGGATTCCTTGTAGCTGCGGGTCGCTCTACATTGAAACCACTCAAAGGAGTAAAGGTGCCCATCTCTCTGAATACAAGAGAAATTTTGACCTCGGACAAACCGAAAAATCAGTTGTAGCTCTGATTCGAAGATACAGTAATACTCGATGAAACTCTAAATTACTATACAACATTGTTCAGCTTTTTCGTTGCTGTGGATGAAACCCAGGTCATTTTTACAACCCAGAAACAAAGCAGTAATCTATCGAATGGAAACATACTGCTTCAACAAGATCTAAGATAGTTCGTATTGAAAAATCTGATGGAAAAGTTATTGCACTGGTTTTTTAAGTTTGACTGATTTTCTGTAAAAGGATGGACAAAAACTGCGAATTGCTATTTGGGATTATCATCTACTGGATGAGAAAAAATGGGAAGACAAAACGTGGAAAGTTTTCCAAAGGTATTTTGTTTCAAATCGAATGTTGCCATGTAAACAATTTGTGATATAAGGTTCAACTTACCTGAACAACCTCCTCGAACACCAGAACTGGCCCAATTGTAAAAAAAGCCAAAAAGTTTCAAATCCTTTCCTGAGGATGATGATTGTATCCAATAAAGTGGATATCATCGTTTCTGCTATATTGGCGAATTCTACCGAGTGTTCCCGCACTAATACAGTAGCATATTAATTACCGAGTGTGCTTCCAGCAAGTCATTTGGTATCTTGATAGTTTGCTGTTCTTACAGATATTCTGCATATAAAATTGATCCCTGTCGAGACCGTAAAGTAGCGTAGATTATGTCGTCCAAAGTAGTGAATACTTGTTTGATGTCGCTTACAAGAACTGCTGTGCAATAAAACGATCATATCTCAATGAATATGCACTGAAAGTAGTTACAGTGGAATGTGCCTCAGGATGAAATGAAGTTGAAATGCGGAAGGCGAAATTTTAGTGAAGAAACAATGGCTTACACAACTGTGGCATTTCGCGGGTGGATCAGAGAAAGCAGTCATTTGAACATGACATTGGTAAAAAATCAAATCAGTATAGCCCTGTCTTGTTTTGAAACTTCTCGAGTTTTCAGATGAGGGTGCTTGAACTGCTTGACCAGTGTTGCCAACAAGAACTATAAAGTCGCTACACATGAACCAAAATTCCGCTAAACTGCTTCATATTCCGCTTCGCTTGTATATCTGATGCAATCAGTTCGCGCATGTACCTTATTCAAAATGAAATACCACAAAACTTATAGTTTGTAGTTGGTGTACCATTCAGATACCACAAAACAGAACTGTCAGGAATCAGGATCATGCTAATTTTCAACCGCGTAACTCAGTAGATGGTACCTTATTTTCTAAATTCACAGCAGTTAATTTTTGAAAGCTGTCGCCTCGACCAAATATTTCTTAGCTTGAAATAATGATTTTGAAGAGTGAAAATAAATATCAATTTGTTCACGTACGTCTAGTTACACTGATCTCTTGAATGATAATTCGCGACAAGTGCCTCTTCTTCTAATTTTTTTCAATATTGATTATTTGTAGAAAATTCCGCTACTTCATGTTCAAATCCGCTACGCCGCTACCGTCGAATAAATTCCGCTACAGTAGCGGAATTCCTACGGTTAGCAACTCTGGAGGTAACTAACGTACCTGTTTGATAAGAAAAAATATTGTATCCCACTGGATAGATTTCCGATTACTAGTTCGTTATTTCAACCAAATTCCACAAAACATAAATGATTTGACTTATTTGAGAAAATCTTAGGTGAAAACGCTAATATTCTCTATTAAAATCTGTTCAAGACTGTTTTTCATTAACCAGCTCTCGACCCTGCACAAACAACAACTCCCAGAATTATGTAGTGAAGAAACTGAGAAGTATTTTATATAGGATATAACACAATTCCAAAATAGTCACCACAGGCGAAATAAAAATACAAATTATGTGGGGGTGCAGCCAATGAAACTTTTCTCAAAAACCTGGTTAAAATGCAGAAAATGATTCTCAGAACTATTATGAATCAAACATCTTAGATATTCGACTATTATATTTTGTGAGCACTGTAGCCCGCCAATATGAATACAAAGCAAATCTAGAAGCTATCAGTATCTAACACGACAAAAATCAAACATATCGCAAGTAGCAAGACCATCAAAAAACATATTGCAAAAAAGTTTTTGATGCGAAACATCTATAGCCGTATGTAAAATCAATTGTTGGTGTGGCGCCGTGGCGGCGGGTCGCCATGCGCAAGCGACTGTGCGATTCTCTTTTCACTGGTTCGGTGTTACTCTATCTCGCTCGCCACACTGAACTCGGATACCTGTAGTGTATACAGTTGTGTTCATAACAGTATACGTAACCTGTGTTTCACTCAATAAATAATTTTTGAAAATAATTCAAAATAAAAATATATCTGACAGTGATGATTTAGAAAGTTATAGTGAGCAGCGTCCTGGAAAAAAAGCAAAACCATACTACACTAATTTTTGAAAATAATTCAAAATAAAAATATATCTGACAATGATGATTTAGAAAGTTATAGTGAGCAGCGTCCTGGAAAAAAAGCAAAACCACACTACACTAATTTTTGAAAATAATTGAAAATAAAAATATATCTGACAGTGATGATTTAGAAAGTTTTAGTGAGCAGCGTCCTGGAAAGAAAGCAAAACCATACTACGACACACTATCAAATTATCAGTAAGTTAATTGTATTTCTATAATTGAAGTATGCATTTATCTGTACATTAGTCCCGCGTATATTTGGTTTGCCACAAGGATCAGTGAATGTAAAATCTACTCTCTTGTTGGATCAAATTTCCATAGTTATTTTCATAGTATATATTTTAAAAAAATTCATAAAGACTGACAAAATTGTATTCCAAAATCAGCTGATAGCGAGTAGCGCAAGTATGTTTTTCTTGCTTGCTATCAACAGGAGCATCAAAAAATTAATTATTCAATTGATTTTCTACTGATGGTGAAATTCATACTGAAACGTTCATCATTGATATTTATAATTTAGAGTATTTAGTAATACATTGCAATAACTAAGTAGAAAAAATTATTTGTAATATTTCAATTCTACATCATTAGTTCTTGTCGTAATCTATTTTTTTATGCACATATACAAAATAAGTTCGATGTTTCAAAATTTTAAAAATATCCATAACTCAAAACTTTTCTAACGAAAAACTAAGTCATGGGTTCCCAAATCTCCCGCCTTCATATTCATTTGCTCACCAAAATAAATCGTCTTCCATGAGCTCCTGAGTAGGTATCATTTTATAGCGATACATTTATTTTTTTTCAATAGGTTCATTATCGATGTATGGCCAACATTGAATGTTGTGGATGCCTGTCTACTCGATGTATGTGGGTTTTCCTCAAACTCAAGCATCACATCTAATTTGATTTCGTCACTCATTGCATTGGCGGCTGCTTTTTTATCTGCCCCACATGACCAAGCTCGCGAAACTACTTCTCCATTTTGCTTATTGTTCCTTGATATATAGGCGGTAAATTAGGAAATTTCTCATGAAATAGGCGAGCTACTTCCTGCTGTGTTCGGGTTTTGTCTCCGTAACCAATCATTTGTAAAACTGTTATTTTATGCATTCCCGTTAATCCAACCATTTGTCAGACTTGAAGTTAACGAACATCAAACTTAACTGAAATACTGACAACTAATGTTGTAACAAACCAAACAAGTTGACAAGACGTTTCAAACTAACGTTGCCACGGAAATCATTTACAGTTTCTTGAAGGATATCATCTAAGAAGAACATTGATTGCTATGGTTTTTGCTTACTTTCTTGTCATCAATACCCCAACATGAAATGACTTTTAATTATATTGCAATAAGTTTTGAGTTTATTTAATCGAATTCCGGTAACCACATGATTTCAATTTATTTAATCTTAATTGTTGTAATGAACTTGGAAGCGATAACATTTTTGATTAGAGAATGTAGAGAACTTTTAAACGATATGTCACATTTAAAAAATTGGGGGATGTACCTATCATTCGGCGGGGGTTGAAGGTAGGGATAACATTTTTCCATTGAAGTATGTCAAATTATAATTTAAATTTGATGTGTTTTGGGATTTTCTTGAAATATGTACCGTAACCGAAATAAGGAATTCATTCCAGTTGACTTTTACAGACTGTATGCCTATGAATGTCTAGTGTAGCTTGCAGTTAAGCATCTCACGCTCAAGGGTCACCTTTAGCGAGTTACCTAAATGTATTTGCAACACATTACTTTCCATAACATTGTTGTATAACTTGTGTCAAAGAATTCAAATAAAAATAAACTTAGAGTTTTTTACGATTGGGATATTTGATTCTTCTCAACAGAGATTTTTTGTGATGGTAATATTTGCCTCTGTCATTCTATGCTTGCTTTGTCTAGAAATGATCAATTTCAAGTCTCTTGGCTGTCAGATTAACAGAATATGATTCTTTGCATAGTTTTCTGTTCCAGTGTCTGTCTCACCTAGTGAGTTATGGCCAAATTAACCAATCACCTTCGTCGTTTATACAATCACTTTAGACCTTACCTAACAAAACTTAGCCCTGTGGGTGTTTTTCAGTCCATTAAGTATTTTTAAGAGGTCTACCAGCAATGATCTAATAATTTAGCAGTGTTGTAATTGTAACAAAATAATAACTGACATCATTCACTAGAATTGGTCTGGAGAACTATCAGTTTTTCAGAAACTATCATTTTTTGTAGAGTTGAAATGAACCAAGACTATAAATTTGACTTGAAATATTTTCATTATACCTAGCAATGTTTGCTTCGTAAATGAAGGTCCTAGTGTTGATTATAGAACAATTCATTTCTTCAGTGTTGAAAGGTTACGAGTCACCACTGTTGTAAAAGGAATATCCATTGAAAAAAATGACAACATGAATATACATGTCCCTCTGTATAGACGCGGCTACGCCCGTGTCGCAAACAATTATAACCAGCTGCATTATCTCAACCGAAGCTTGAAGTTCCGTGTACCCAAGGTCTAAGGTCAGTCGGCAAGAGTGAGCTATTACTCAATGCCAGCAACATTGTCAATGGACCAGAGATAAAATCAGTTATGACCAATACAATTTTTAAATTGCTTTAACAGACTTTTTAAATGGTACGAGGTGTAATTTGTCTATCTGGATTATTAAATCGGTTTATAAACCGTTATGAAGTCGTCGGTGAAAATATTTTGAGGGGTCAGCTGGTCCAGCCGTTTTAATAATGTTCAGATCGTAGATATGGGGACGCCGCTTTTATATAAAGCGCAGCGGTACTGATTCTGATCCGAAAGTTTGACAAAATTGTGAATTCGGTCCTTGTTTGGTAATGAAGTGGTATGCTGCATTGTTGCGTAAAAACTACTGAAAAACTTGTGGTATTTTGCATATTAACTAACAGAGATGTTCTGCGATACTAAAGATTTTGGATGAATCTGTAACATGCTGATGAATACCAAAAATGAGATTCCTTAAATACTCAAATTTGTCAAGAGTTCATGATTTCGAAAAATAATAATCAGCTTTATTCATGGAATAATTACAAATTAATCACAGTGTAACAATCGATGAAAGGCGAAGTTCAGCTTGTGCTGTTTTTCAACTTAACCTAAGTATTTATGAAATTAGCAGATAATATTAACCTATAAAATAGCAGATAATATTAACAACTAACATTCATTAACTATAATGAGTTTATCACATCCAATTCTAACATCTATTTTGTTCACTAATTCAGCCCTTTTACGTTTAGTACCTATCAGTAGCAGATGAGATTTTTTAGAGTTTGATTTTAAGTTGTGCGCGATAGAGAAGCTCGACATATTTTCAAGATCTTCGTTAACCAATGCAACAGCATCATGCCAGTTGTTCTTGGCAAAACAATAATGCAATTGTGTATCATCAGCGTAATGATGAATAGTAGAGTTCTTAATTATACGGTGAAAATTTGAAATATACAGTGAAAAGAGGAGAGGGCCCAGAATAGAGCCTTGAGGGACTCCGAACCTTATAGGTAATGTATTCGAGCATAGATCATTTAGGCATATTACCTGACTCCGATCTCTGAGATAGCTTTCAATCAAAGCAACTTGTACTGTAAGAGCTACGAAAACCAGACTTTACATGTGTAATAATGTTAGTATATACAAATGTGTCTAACTGACTCTAAGGAGCCAGCTCGAATGCTTTGGACAACACAGGTAGTTTGTTAATGGGTCTAAGGTGCAAGAATTCTGTAGGATTGTCACATTTAGGCAAGGCTAATACTATTGCTTTTTTCCAGAGGGTAGGAAAAGTATTAGTTTCAATTGCAGTGTTGAAAATGTGGGTAATGTCGTTGATTAGGAAGCTCTCGGCTAGTCTGATCATTTTGATGGATATCCCGTCTGAACCAACACAATTACTCTTGGTACGATCCAGGTAAAGTTGCGTCTGGATAGGAGTAATAGTGGTAAAATGGAAGCTTGGCCCATTAGAATTATGATTATACTTATCAAGAAGAGTTAAATGAGTATGGTTTTTTGTTGGGTGACTGATGTTGACAAAGTGAGTGTTAAGTTCATCCAAATTTGACAAATGTGGTGGAAAGGTAAGGTTATTCTTGGATTTTATAATATCCAGAGATTTAAGAGTATTCCAGATCATTTTAGAGTTACCATTTCTTAAAGTGAAGTCCAGGTAAGCTTTCTTTTCCCGGCGAATCGCACCTGTAGTAAAATTACGCATGTCTTCGCAATGTGCCCAATCAGTATGGGATTTAGATGATTTGTATATTTTCAATGCGTTGTTCCTCAATTTAATGATTTCCTTTATATTGAACGTGAGCCAAGGTACCAGCGGTTTAGTTGTTCTGATTCTTCTCATTGGTGCATGTAAATTGAAAAGATGTGATATATTGTCATTGAAGAATTCAATTATACTATCAACATTATTGAGTTGAAAGAGGTAATCCCACTGGAGTGAGTGAAGATCGTTTTGAAAACTATCTATGTCGAAATTTCTAAAATCTCTAACAGTTATTGTTTTGTAGCCACGCACTATTTTCAGTGACAAAATATCACACATCGTTGCCAGATGATCGGAGACACCAGCGTCAATTACATTTACAGATTCAATATCATCTTTATCAGATGTAACTAGAATATCAATTAGTGACTGACTATAACAGGATATCCTTGTGGGGACTTCAATAAAATTTCAAAAAAAATTCAACCGAGTTATTGATTGATAGGAGATTAATATTGAAGTCCCCAACCAAAGACAATGCAAATACATCTATGTTATTTGATTTAATAAATTCTTCAAGCGAATCAAATTCAGTAAATAAAGACCTAAGATTGAGGTGAGCAAGTTTAAGGCTATTAATCATCACAAAATCAAATATTACTAAATATAATCAGAATTATTTTGAAATTACACAAAAAAAAAGAAAAAGAAAAAAACATACGAAATTATGTGGTATGCAGAAGGTCTCCTGACGAATGTGAGGAGGATCGCAAAATGGATCAGAAGAATTGTGAGGAAAGACTTTTAGCTGAATTGACTGAAACATTAGAACAGTTTACTTCGGAACATGATGAATACAATTTTTTCTGAGCCGATCTTGAAGGACAGTTATATGAATGGAATTCGAAACAATTTACCACGATAATGTTGTACTTTCAACAGACACTTCCGAACTTTAACAATTGATAACGGCCATTTTGTTGAAACTATATCTGTCAAACTAGATCCAAAAGCGTCCAATGTATCCCGAAAAAGTCACTGTTTGGTGTGGATTTTGGCCTGGCGGCGTATTCGATCCATATTTCTTTGACGTTGGTCAGGCCATCACTGTTAATGGCGAGCACTATAGGTCGATGACTACCAACTTGCTTTGGCCTGAATTGGATAATCCAGACAGTAACGAAATGTGGTTTCAACAGGACGACACTACGTGCCACACAGTTCATTTCATATTGGATATTCTGCACGAGCGATTGGAGGGCATTGTCATGTTACTTGTAGGTGATGTGAACTGGCCACCGAGATCGGGCGATTTGATCCCGTTAGACTTTTTCTTTTGGGGTTTTCTCAAATCGCAAGTGTATGCGAATGAGTCACAAAGCGGTCCTCACAACATGTCATTGGTCAAATTCAGACTGATTCATGCGCCGAAGTCATTGAACATTGGATATTTCGAATGCAGCTACAATACGAATCAACGTTCTTCGGGCTCAACTAAAAAAACTAATATTTTCCATGTCAACTTGCAATCAGGATCTTCTTAGTAATATATTCATCATTTCCGCCTATTCATTCAGAATCCGTAATGGTCAACAACAGTTGCTGAAACTTTTTTGTTTCAGAAAAATAATCTGTGATGCGTACTAAATACGATGAAGCTTTGTACCTCGACTTTGTTATATCGGTCTTTGTTCAGTCGGTATTTATTCCCACTTTTTTTCTCACACCTTAGAGTTCAGCTTCAGCCAACAATTTTTTATTTGCCTCTCCAAGATTCTATAGGTGATCATCAAATGCTTTTTCTGACACCTCTCAGAATCAATTTCAAACAAAATCCGAAGTTGCAAGATAAGTTTTTCATGCGACGATATTTTTGCTGTTACTGATACTGTTATTTTTTAAACAAATGTACAGTGCCCAAAAACCACTAGGTGTAAATACGGATACGCTGGACTTTTTCAATTTATCAACTGAAAAATCAATTTTTTCAAAACCTGTTCCATGCCTTGCTTCATTTATTGATCCGTTTTTGTCTTATTTAGGCTATGAAAATCCCCCCTACGTTGTCTATAACTCGATATCATTTTGAACTTGTTCGACCCTTTTTCTAATTTCCTTTTTCTCCACTGATTTTATTGAGATATTCATCTTGCTCCTTCTCCAAATGTTGGATGTTTCTCAGTTTTTTTATCTCAATATTTGACTATTTTCATACACCAATTTTCAATCTGAACATATTTGTTTTTCTCTTATTTTTCCTGTTTTCAATTTCTTTTTCTTTTGCTGCGTCACTCTTCTATAGAATTTTTTGTGTTCAGCTTGTTTTGATAATTTATCATGATCTTTTTTCTTTCTTTTTCTATCTTCCCTACTTCCTATAAGTGGTATATTTAATGAATGCTTTTTTGGATTAATAATATCCCTGCCTCTCCATGAAAAAAGTTTTTAGCACATTCAGTAATTTGTAATGCACTGTTTGGAACATTTAGTGCAGTAATGAATATAACTTGAGTTTTTTCCAACACCAAACCGTTATTTTAACAACCCACACGTGTTTCGATCACCAAGTGATCATCTTCAAGAGGAAGATGGAACTGATCTTTCTTTTTAACTCCAAACCGTTATTTTAATACCTCGACACGTGTTTTCATCACCGAGTGATCATCTTCAAGAGGAAGATCAAACTGATCTTTCTTTTGAAGATAACCACTTGGTGATTGGAACACGTGTCGAGGTGTTAAAATAATTGTTTGGTGTCGGGTAAAAACTCCAGTAATGTAAATTCACTAAAGTTTTCTCTAGCGTTCTCGGTTATTCGAGAAGTCTTGTTTACGTTTCCATGGTGATGATATAAATGCCAGACTACCGCGATCACTGACTGTAACAATATCTTCTTCATACTACTCTACGATGGTGTATTGAGTCCAGAAACATTCAAATCTGTCATCAATCATTCTGGAACTCAAACCACTCAAGTGTTTGTCACTTGTTTGGTTTTGAAGACTGTTGCATTACAGCCAATTCAAACTGAAAATATGAAAGTCCCCAGATTGGCATCTATTGTTTACATGATTTCATTCGCAATATAAGAGTGAGACAAGTATTTATTATTATAACATCCATCTATCGTTTCCAATCGCTCCACTCGAAGTATATCTCTCATTTGGAAGTCGTCACCGTCATCTGTTGCAAACACCGAAGAATGTTTCTGAAGGCCAATATGGATTTGATCTATATTTCTGTCGAACATGGAAATGAAAGGTGATTTAAGACGAATGCGTTGTTTTTATTACGATACGACAGGTGGATGGTTTTATGCTCGAGTAAATTTCACTTTCCAGTTGGTCAAACGAGTTTATACCTCCGGCGATAATTGTGGGCGTTTTTGATTGTCACCATCATTTCAAGGATTGTTAGTGTCGTTTCAGAGTGTCAGAGTAAATACGTTATTTCACTTATTCACATTGCTCTGTGGAACTTTTCTTCAATGCTAGAATTGGACGTGTAGGGTAAATATTCAGAGGTTAATGTAATTCATTGAATAACTCTTCACAGACTGGATGGAGAACCTCACGATAGATCAGAACATGAACAAACATATTCAATGAAAATCCCGTAGTTTCTTAGTTTGCAGTCATATTCGAAATGACAGATATAATCATACAGTTTGTTCACAGCTCAATTAAAAACATTTCAAACAATGGAAGTTTCATCCACTTCACATCTACACCCATTTCACTACCAACAGGGAGTGGATGAAATGCACGCACATCGCCAATACGTTAGTCTTCCAGGGGTAACTGGGAAAACAGTGACCACCTGTAATTAGGAGTACCTTGACATCAGTGTGAGTGTTCCTCAAGGATCAGCGGGGGGCCCACTATTATATCTGATATATGTAAATGACATTGTTAAAGCTAACCGATACATACATTTCATATTGGATGCTGATGATACGTCCATGCTTATCTCCGAACAATCTGATTATTCTTTTGAAGAATGATATAATGAAGCATTCTAACAATGTCTCAGGAAGTACCTGTAGAAGACTGATTTGAAGAAGTTTTAGGAGTTCAAGTTCTATTTTTAGTCAAATGACTACTTTTTTCACAAATTCTATACATGTTTCTGCATGTCACTAAGAAAATACAGCATTATTATTAACGGGTCCGTTTGTTTCTTCATCTGAAACAAAAATTTCGTGCTGAAATATCGCGATGAGTGAAAACTAATTTTGGAATTACCAACAGGATTCTGTGTAGTAATATATGGTCTTGAACAATGAAATTCACATTTCAATGAATGTGTACTATTTTCACAATTTTGACCTCATCAATTGATTTGTGGTAGAAGAAAATAAGTTCTGATGATTTGGTCTAGGATCATGAACAGACTAATTGAAAGGTGTATCATAAAGTATTAAAAAAAATGTTGTTATAGTACGATGGTTGCCACTAGTATCATGCGTCTCTGTAAAACTGATGGAGAAATAAGTAATAGTCTTAAACTAGATGAGATTCTTCTCCATTATGAGTGGAGAGCATACATGCAAAACAGGTGTTACTTAGATTATTTAGAACTCCAGTGGAATCAGGAAATTTAAATGAGTCGAAGCATCACATCTTGATATATAGGATGTAACTAAATAAGTGTAAAACATTCAAGGAGGTGATTCCTCATCGAAAAGTAGATAGGATCTTTCATATAAAGAAATTTCTTTGAAGCATCCCTTGTCAAGATACAGCCCCTCAACAATTTTTTTCACAAGCACTAATGAAGTTACAATATTGAAATTAACCTGAAGTTTTGTACTACCAAAAAGACACTTAGCCAGAAATGTATTTGGTTTATCCCATGGTTGTAAGGGGTGGAAAATGCAACCCCTAAAATTTATTTTCAATGTAACTTTCTGTCTTATTATTTGTTTGTTTTACGAACAACTATAGAGATACATCGTTTTCCACCCGTTACAACCATGGAGTAAACCAAATAAATTACTGGCTAAGTGTCTTTTTGGTAGTACAAGGGTAATTTAAGGGGTTGTTTCTTAACAAGGGATGCTCCAATGAAGTTTCTTTATATGAAAGATCCTATCTTTTTTTCGATGAGGAATCACCTCCTCAAATGTTTTACACTTATTCAGTTACACCCTGTATTCTATAACTATCACAAATGATCTAGCCCAATGAACAAAATAACTTCTGAAAAATGTGAATAATGTATGTTTGCTAACGTCGGTAGACATTGATGTTATTTTTACTATCTGTTGATTTGTTGTACTCAAAATCTAAGCTGTGGGGTATTATTCAAAAGCCCCAGTTGGGATATTTGAAATTTATTTCTTATTGCACATCTACAACATAAAACGAACCTTCATACAGAATTTTAGTCTCCGAAAATATAACAGTACGGAGAAGCAGTGATGAAAAGGTAATTTTCATATGTAAACGCGCTTCTTTCATCCCCAGTGGGGGCTCCCCAGTTGGAATATTCGAAAATCCTTTTCTATTGCACATCTACAACATAAAACAAACCTACATACACAATTTCAGCTTTCGAAAGTATAGCGGTAATGGAGAAACAATGATGAAAAAGTAACTTCATTTTATGGACATCCCTTTTCCTCCGAGGATGGTTCCCCAGGTGAAATATTAAAAATCCTTCCTTATTGCAGATCTACAACAATAAACGAATCATATAATATAGTTCACAGTTGGTCCATTTTGCTTATATGAAATGATTGTTCATTATGGAACTGATGATATGTACAACTACTTCGAAACCACATTTCATCACAAACGCTTTTGTGATTATAAACAATTGACAACAAATATAGCTCAGCAATAGAAATAATACAGATGCCTGATCTTTTAGTTAGAGTGTGTTCAATCTGGGCTCATGATTTTTCTTCGACTTGGTCTATTGAATTCGCTGAATTCAATCAATAGTTGATGTAGAATCAGATGATTCGAAGTAGAGTATTTGCAAAAAGAAAGCACGCATTTTGTCATATTATATTCTTGGTTGTCGAATCCCACGAATATTTTTCAGTTTAACTTATGAAAAGGCATCCCGAAATCTGAATTTTAAATATATCAATCAATACCAAATCCAACTATGTTCAAAAAGTCGTTTCAAAAATCATGGATTCAGTACAGTTCAACTTTCTCACAGAGATCAAACTGGAAAACCTGTTTTATGAGGTGCCCATATCACATATTGATTAACAATAAACAAAACTCATTCATGTGTTACGAAATAACGATGAAAAAAAATTCCATCTGTTTATTGTCATATATTTCAAAAAAAAGTGTATTCAAAATCAGCTGCAATTCATTTGTCTTAGTAGATATTGAAAATAATCAAAATCTGACTGGAATCACCGTCTATTTGAACAAATGTAAAATTGTTAATGGATGCTGGTAGACAGTAGATCATTATTCTCATCTGTTTTCGAATTGTATCATACGAAATTCATTTATTTTGGCAGCATTCCAGAAGAAAGAAACAGAACATCACCGAAAAAATATTGTGCCTTCAATGGAAGTTTCATAAAGCACAATTTTGAATCATGTTTTCTTGCTCCCAGGTAGGTGAGGTAGTTTGGTTTTCATGGTAATATTTCTCTCGCGCATAAAGTTATTCGTTAAATTATGAAAATTGGTTTTTGAAATATACCTGTGATTCTCCTCGATATGGATTGCAATATGCTGAGGAATATGTTACACACCCAAAATTGAGGAGATTTATAAGAATTCCGCAACTTGTTAGTGACTATAAATTTTGTTGGTACCCTCCAGAATTCAATTTGAATTTTTCACTTTTGTTTCTTCATATGTTTTCTTCAACTAGAATATTTTTTGTTTATAGTTCAAAATAAGTTGATTGAATTCATAATACTTCTGAAAAATATCAGATTTTCTCTTTGTGAAAGGTTATCTATTTTTAAACTCACAATATTTTTTTTCGAAAACATATAACTTCCATTTCCATCCAGAATAACATTTTATTGTATATACCATATGTCAGAATCTGTGTATACAAGTGTATAGCACGATTTCAGTTCTTGAAAGAGTTCTTGAATAGTGGACTTCGAGGTGTACTGAATCACGTATTTCTGATATGTACCGCTCTTGGAGGAATCAAATGTGTCTGAGCTGAACACCTCCCATGAAGGTATCTACAATAGAGAGACAAATCTCCAACCTTTTCGATCACCAAGTGAACATCTTCAAGAGGAAAATCAGTTAGATCTCCCTCGGTTTGGTGTTGGAAAAAAACTCCAGTAATACTATCATATGCTGATTTGAACTACACCTCGGGTTTAAGGAAGATGACATAGGAGTATTATACATGAAAATAATGAGTGATATATCAAAACCAATTTGTACGTCTTTGTTCAATGAATCATTTCAGTCAATCACACACTTCGAATGATTGATGAAGATAACAAATTTTCACCCTCTTCGAAGGGTATTTTCAAAGTAGGCAAATAAGACAGGATTCAAGGAGTTGGCGCTTTGTTGTTCTTTGACTAGATTCATTCTGATATGATCATATATACCGAGGGACAACAAAATCATTGTAAACGACGAAAGGAAGATAGAAAGATGAATTTTAAATTTGTAATCAAGTATGGCGCTTCAAATCCGAAGTCTATAAGTCAGTTGAAAACTTTTATTTCGATACAACTGGAAATTGAAAGTTCAGATGGAAATGTTAATTTTTTAAATTGTTTGATGGGATAAAAAAATCTTCCCAACGATTTTTGTCACGGATAGTGTTATTAATTTTAATCAAGTAACGGATCAGAGCATTCATAACTCGAAATCAATATTGATTGAATTTTAAGTTCAGTTTTAGTGTTTGAGAATTACGTTTGACGCTTCATGGTACCCTGTAAATATTCATGAAATCACTTAGGAAAATTTCTGAGGTGCAAATGGATGATGAAATTGCAATGTTCTAAGCAACCTGTGTGCTATATAGGTTAATATTACCTATGCATCATTTCAAAATAGAAATTCACACTTCTGCAATAATGGTGTTTGCATTCAGGTTTTTTGAAATGATAACGTTATATGGAATGGTAAATCACTTCATTAACTAACGAGTTACAGCACCAGTTTGTCTGGCTTTTTTTATTCTCACGCATACATCAGCGGAAGGCAGGCTCCTCCTCTCTCGTCGGATAGACGCTCAATGTTCATTGTGCGATAAACATATACTGTTGACAGTATTATGAAAATCCAACCACAAGCACGTAATATTCTTTTATTATGTGGATAGGCTAGGTTAGGTCCAAGGTGAGTGAGTCAATTCGACCCTCAACCGCAACCCGCATGGGTTTATTGTGGCTCACACCTATTCACACTCTAACAAATGAACCCAACTTGTTAAAGAAGCTGGTGTGTGGTCTTTCGTGTCAGATGGTAATAGTGTGACTCTGCCGAACTCTAAACACGTAATTTGGTCCCCAGCGGGGCAGGCATGAAGTATGTGCACTACTGTTTCATCATTTTCCAAACAGAGGCGACACACACTGTCTTCCGACAGTCCGAGTCACTGCGTATGATGATTCAACAAACAGTGACCTATAAGAAGGCCTGTTAGACATCATAGTTCATTCATACTTCAATCCAACAACTGTTTGGTATTGAGCTTCGAAGGGTGAATAAACGCCTTGGAGTGTGCCAATCTTGGAAGATTCGGCCAGAAGTTCATAAATCTTCTTGTCATCCAAGAGTTCAAGCTGTATTTGGAAAAGCCTAAAGCGATGCTAATGACAGGTTCTAGTCTAATGAAGCTGCTTGTAGCACCCTCCTTTGCCAGGGAGTCAGCAGCCTCATTGCCTTCTACGCCAGTATGGCCAGAATTATTATTATTGTATTATGTCTATTTATTAGGTAAAACATGAATTAAAAAGGGTGATAGGTACTAATTTTGTTTATGTACATTATCAGTATCATGATTTAATCCTACAAAATTAACAATTGGCTTATGGTAGCTACAATTAATCGAGAACGTAAATCAGGTTGACTCATCAGTAAGTATAAAAAGGTAAGGTTTGGCGGAAATATATCGTCAAAATAACTCATTTATCGCCGAAATAGCGGCCATACCATCAAACTGGTGGCTGAGCTGAGGTCTGTCTACCACCAGGAAAATGGTAAACAGTAAAAGGTGTGATTGGTCGGTGAGGTTGTTATGACTGTTTACTGAGCAAAGGAATGCTCACAGAGTCATCATCAGTCTTCATTAACCTACTGAATGTTACCCTACTACTGACGTAGAAGTATCATTTTCATAATCAGGACGACATTTCAACAAATTTGATGAAAAGGTTTCAAAATTCGGAACTTTCAACGCCCCCTTTTGAGAAGTTTCACCTCCCTTTGAGGCATCCCAGATCTACCCTTCAGACAAATTGCTAACAAAGAATAAAACTAGTTGAAATGGCCAACTAGAAGTTTAAATAGATGACATTCTTGATGTTAGATTTATTAATCTCTCACAACTCCTCTGTTGTTGAGTAATTTCTGTAGTCGTTGAATGATACTTTGAATATTGTGGCATGCACACTGGACTGAATAGATTGAATTTTAATACCTCACACACCAGTGACCACTACACATGGTCACTGGTCAAAAGTGCGTATATATTCGTGGGATGTGAGTCATTGGGCGGGAATTACCAATACGCTGTCGCAAACTAGGTGTTTATTTTCCATAGATAAAATCTGAATTCGTGCGTAGAGAAACGCCTGTACAACGCACGCCGCATTGATCTAGAAGTGTCAATGTTTTAATTGCTTTGTATGTGGGTGTTTGATTCATTGGTCCCGTGACTTCCCACCCACTGGGTGTGCCTATTGGATCTTGATTTATACAATATTTAGTTTCGCAAGCGTTGGAATTCCTAATATCGATCAGCGGTATTTGAACTCTCCAGTTATATAATGCAGGTGATGCAAAAAGGGAGAAGTTCAACAGAACAAACTCATGTGAACTGTAATAAACAAACGTGTTTGTTGGTGCATATTGTTATTTTCTAATAATGAATTGACGAATTTCCAATACTAGTTCCAGGTATTGATAGTACGAGGGTGATTCCAAAGGTATCCATCCCAACAAAGAAAACATCAGAATTTAGAAAAAAATGTACGTATTTAAATTTAAGCATGATATCTTTGCAGCTCTATTCAAAATATATCAACGTATAGACAATATCACTTTTAGAAAAATATATTTCAAGTACAAATTGTGAAAATTCGAAATTACAGAGATGCTGACTGTATGAAATCTAACAAACTGACTGATATATAAATGGTGTTGAACTTTGAACTCAGTAACCCCTCTTGAATTCTTTCATTTGATTGTTCTTTCATCCCGGGTGTAAAGTGGACCACGTTTCATCCATGTTTATGGAACGACGCAAGAATGTTCCTTCATTGCTGTGAAACTTCGCTAAACGCTCTATTGAAACATCTTCACAATACTGTTTTTCCTTGAGTGTGAGCAAACGCGGCATCGATCTTGCACACAGCTTTCTCATGTTCAAATTTTCAGATAATATACGATTTGCCGCACTTTCTGAAATGCCTACTGAGTCTGCTAACTCTAGCATTTTCAGTCGACGATCATTCAGTAACGCTTTGTGGATTTTCTTCACCGTTTCTGGAGTCATCACCCCATTTGGTCGACCACTACGCTGCTCGTCTTGGCAGTGCGTGCGGCCTCCTTAAAACTCTGCTACCCAAAACTTTACTGTTGTAAACGAAGGGGCAGACTGATCCAGAGTGGAATCTAGTTCGGCTTTCATATTGGTTGGACTGATGCCTTTCAAATAAAGTTATTGTTCCACATAACAATGACTGTGAAAATTTAACGAGAACGTTTACTATCATTAGCACCCAAATAAATACTATGCAACGAAATAATGTCAATGTGAAAGAAATGTTGAAAACTGAAATAGACGATGAAAATCAAAATAACGCTAATTTTTGTAGTTGATAAATTCTTGTGACCTGAAATGAGAGAGCATTAAATGAATGAGCCTATAAGTAAAATGTCAATTATACGGAAACAATGAGAATGAAAGACGAGAAAACAATTAAAGTGAAATTATGAAGATGAATAATGAAAAAACAGGTTCATAAAACATCATGAGAAGAATAAGAATTACCCAGAGGTGGATTGAAGGGCACGACAGGAGTAAAGGTAATCGCATTGCTGACTCTTCAGCCAAGGAAGCGGCTGGACTAAGAATTTCAGGACCCAGTGGTACCTACGACTTGATGCTTTCGACAATTGCGGAACCAGCCAAACGTCACGTACATGCTCAATCCCTAAAGAGATGGAATGAAATCAAAGGATGCAATCTCGCCAGGATCACCCTGGGCGATCCTGGGAAGCTGGCGCCAAAGAAATATCTGGCGATGACCAGGAGAAATCTTCGCTTAACAATAGGATTTCTGACTGGCCACTGTCAACTAAGGAAACACCTCCACAGTATGGGGCTAGTGGACACACCTCTATGCAGGATGTGTGAACAGAAAGACGAAACTGTCAGGCATGTCCTATGCGAATGTCCGGAGTTATCGTTAATAAGAGTGTTGGCCTACACCTGCCGATATAAAGGAGATGTCTCCCAGAGATCTGTCCACCTTCCTGGAAAGGACAGGATGGACGATGACTTAGGAGGACAACTCCTTGGGAGAATATACCATGGGTCACATGTGGCCTGAGTGCTGTAGGCCTACACACACCCTCCTCTACATATACAGATACATCATAGGAGAAAAGAAAAGAGACTTGAAACCGCGCTACTTTACGATGAATCGGATGATAACTGAAACCGATTGTAGATACTAGCAATTGAATAAATGATTATAACTTTCTTTGTATATTCATTTTCTGTTTCATTCATTGAAATTAATCCTATTTTCATTATTGTTTTTCAACTTGCTCATCTGAATATTTGGATACGGTTATTTCCAGTATTTTCAGAATTCCTTTCACTTTATTCTTTCTTCTATAAATTTCAATACTGTCTTAGACAAGGGAAGTTCGGACCTGTTATTTTCAGTTAAGTGAGTGACTACTTCTCCACAAGTTCAACTTCCAACACAAATAGACAGGATGCAAAAAAGAATGACATCAAGGAGTGCTTTCCTAGAAACGGGCAATACTCACCATCTGGTCTGCGATGCTAAGTAAGAAACAAGAAAATTGATGTGTTATTGTTTCGGCCTACTGTATTATACGGATTTGCACATTATGCTCCAATCATCTGCAGTAACCTTGTGAAACGGTATAGGAAATATGATCATTAATCCACCGCAAGATGAATCGAACATGAAGCGCATTGCAGAGAATTAATGACTGTCTTATTTTTAATATATTTTACAAGGTTGCTTCATATAAAAGAAGTCAGTCTAAGGTTTATATGTATGGATGCAGAAAATATAACGACGCTCATAAATCCTAAGATAATGGAACGTTCACGATAAAGAGGTTGAAGAAAGTACTCATTATTTTATATAGTAGCGTAATTATCCATTCATGGTTACAATCGTTTTTCATGTTTGCTTGTATACATCCAGATATTGAAATTTCAGCTGTTTTTTTACCACAGCGCTTGTGAAAAAAAATTGAAAAATTAAAAGTACAAATTTGAAAATTTTGATTATCTCAGATCAAGTCAACCAACATATTCTTGAATATTTGGATGGCTTCCACATCTCAGGCGATCATCAATATGGCTTCCGGAAACAAAGATCAACACGCAACCTTCTATCGTATGTCACCCATATTTGGAATAACGAAAGCGAAAAATAGGAGATTCGAGAGCTGTTACGCTTGATATTTCTGAGGCTTTTGACCGTGTGTGGCTGGCTTTTCAGCTTCCTAAAAGAACGTTCTCTGCAAGTGGCCGTCGATGGATATCTCTCGAATACTTTCATCATCAACGCTGGTGTTCCCCAAGGATCCATATTGTTTCCAACCCTCTTTTTATTGTATATCAACGACTTATTAGAAAAAATCAAGAATCCAATATATTGCTTTGCTGATGCTTTGCACACTTGTCTCGTCAGATAATATACACACTTTGGATTCTAGGATACACATCTTCACCGGCAACAGGAGGTTGCATATCGTGATGAGGATCTAGAAGTGATTTCGAATTGGGGTGTAAGTAACCAATTTCAATTCAATGACACAAAAATCCAGGCGTCGGTTTTCTCCTAAAGATATTTATCTAAATATCTCCGAACCGAATAATGTCAGGACAAACAATTCCGCTTTCTACTTCGATAAGTTTGTTGAGGGTTAAAATGGACATAAATATATTTTGGCACAAATATGTCGCTGAAATTGAAGAGGTCGCTTCTCAAAAGCTTCAATCTCTGCTCCGAACCAGAAAACTGTATATACCCCAAAAACTTTTGATACTTTATAAAGCTTATATCAGACCTTCTTCATAGAATTTTTCACAAGTATAGAGCCTGATTGTAGTCATTAACATCACTTGCAACCTTGATAGTTTGGAACATCGTAGAAAGGCTGGAGAATTGTCTTTTTTGTAGAAATATACCTCTAACTTCACTATTCAAGAACTCTTTCAATTGGAGAACTGTATTTATGTGAAATAAACTTTTTTCCAAATAAATTTAATCTCCAGTGATTCAAATCCAACGTGAATCGCTACTTTCGTACAGGCACCGCTCTTAGAGCACCTAGAGAATATTCTTCTAGTGCTCGTGTTTTGTCTTAAAAAAATCTGCTCAGTTTCAAATTGATTTTGGAAAAATATTATTTCCTGGGGTTTATTGAAAAACTAGAATTATCTGAATTGAAGGGGTAATATTTTTAGAAGTGATTGATTTTTTGGTGTATACCAGTGAGGGTGACAGTGTTCCATGTGAGTGCAATTTATTACCATTTATTTAAAGTAGAACTCATGTGAATGATATCTGATTTTTATTCCACAACGAATGTTTGAAATACAAACTGAGTAGAGAAAAGTATCTTCTGTATAATTCAGTGTTCATATAGAAGTATTTGTTTCGAAAGAATTTTTTTCTTCCGTGTAATTCAATGTTCATATGAAAGTAGCTGTTTCAGGAGGACTTTCTTTCAGTTTGTGTCTGAAAGTTACTTCTTTGCATGATCTACACATCCATGTATAGAGTTACTTATTTTGAAATTGATTACTTCCTTCCTTTCCTTGGAAGATTCCCTCATCCTTGTTTTTTGTATCAAGGAGGAGTAGTAGAAAGCCAAAAACTTTCCTTCCCAAAAATAGAATTATCTCTTGTCGAAAATGTCAGTGTTTATTTTCGAAATATTCGCCAAAAACTGAAATTGTCGAATTTTGTTTTTCGGCCTACCGCCTCCATCACGATATATTGAAAAAAGCTCTGGTAATGATACATTCCGAATAAATATTAGATAGAGGACTAATGTGTAAAATATCTTCGGTAATTATCATCATTATCAGTTATTTTTCTTCTAGTGAATTTGTGTATTGACAAGATAAATTGTGAGTTTCAATAAGCTAGTATTTGTGAATTATTTCATCAATTCGCAGTGACTTCCATTGTACTCTCCGATTTTTTTCTGCACGCCACTGGATCGATGTCGGAAGGTATGCGAAGTGCCTCGTGAATTGCGCCACCGCTGCACCCACAACTGGAGTATGCGTTTTTACGTTTGAAGTTGCTCCTAGATAATTTCGATAAGAACTGTTCTCGCTTCAATAGAGTGCTATCTGCAATCTCGAAAAATTCTTTTATTATATTGGGTGTATCGAGAAAACCGAAGTTCATCATGATTTGCTGGATACACCATAGCCTACTGTGTAGCAGCTAAACAGTTATAATATAATCTAATACGAAAATAGACAGTTAACAGAATTCTTCGTTAACATTTTATTTGCAAAATACCAGAAAGAATTAGTTCCAAACAGCGTTCACTTCAAACTGTTGAATTCGAGGCATTACAAAACATTTCATATTTGACCTTCACATCAATTTACATCATTAGGAGTGGGTGAAGGTGAAGATATTTCTCCCTACGAAGTGACCATCTATAGGTTCGACAAAAGACTCAATCCCCGTATATTAATGATGAACGGTACTCTTCAATGCCCCTCAATACTCAAATCTGGAGTCCCATAGGCTTCTGTTAAAGTCCCTTCTCTATTCCAAATTTATGAACACGATGCTACTACTACCTAGAGAATTCTGCAATACGCGCAGACAACACGATTTCATACTCTTTCGTATCAAACTCAGGCACCAGAACACGGCCTTAACTCTTTGAGGGGCAGAAAATGTTACCAAAAAAAGACCGTAGTGGAGCAACAAAAGTTTTATTCATAAATTTTTATAAAATTTATGTTGAATAATAAGGTATGCGTAACGAACATAAAGGTAACTTTTTTTCCAAAATTGCACTGATTGTTTTTGACTTATGGGATGGTACAAATATGGTACCACCAAGCCATCCAGTAAAAAAAATGTCATTCTCTCTGGTGAATTATCCTTTGGAAATTATTGGGCATGGTAGTTCTGGAAGCAAGATTTGCTTTTACCTAGACACAAAGGTACCTGACAAACTGAACAAATCCAGTCAGTGCGCACCTGTTTAACTTTTGAACTACATAATGCACATCGTCTTCTCGTGCTTCGCTCCGGTTGATGTTTTGAAGACTGATGTCGCACTTCAGCGGGAACAAAGGGCTTAGATT
Organism: Leptinotarsa decemlineata; assembly: GCF_025532065.1. Classification (NCBI taxonomy): domain Eukaryota; kingdom Metazoa; phylum Arthropoda; class Insecta; order Coleoptera; family Chrysomelidae; genus Leptinotarsa; species Leptinotarsa decemlineata. The sequence goes on from NW_027412702.1 coordinate 21,887,074, forward strand.
TTTTAATTTGTACTGGAACTATAGATTGAGAAGATGATCTTTTATGAGATACTAGTTTTTCAGCAACCAAACCATTGATGACTTGACGTCGGAAGTCTTTGGAAGACATTGGTGGTAATTGTAGCAGTTTGTAAATACAGTACGAGTTTACGACCGCTGCATCTAAAAGGTAGAACATAATTCTATGCCACCATTTCTTACTTCGTCTATCAATTTTGTAGCTTGCCAGCAGTTGATCGAATTTATCTACGAAATTCATATTATGATTGTAGTCAATGACCGCGGCAGGACATGTAACCGGTTTTATAGTACCATCCTTCTCCTTGCGTTGTACTTCACAAACGTTTTCAGGATCATGATAATTAGAAAGAATATGTACGGACCTATTATCCTTCCACTTTATGACTGCTAATCCAGTGTTGCTTGTGAACCATTGCATATCGCCGCGCTTCATTATTTTATCTGCTTTGAATGTAGGAAGATATTTACGTTGTAAATTGAATGTACCAACAGCATGAATGTTCTGCTTCTTCAGCTCTACCATCAAAGGCACGCTGTTGAAAAAGTTATCAAAATATAGAATGTGATCCTTGTTACGTAAATCGACTGTAAGGTGGCTGATAACACGGACACCAAGAGCTTTTTCCGAACTGCTAGTTTTGCCGGTATAGATGTCGAATTTCAGACAATATCCAGATTTGTCGCATAGCATCCAAACTTTGTATCCCCTTTTCACTGGTTTTTTTGGCATATATTGCTTCAAAGAACTCCGTCCTTTGAATTTTATCATTGATTCGTCTATAGCGACTTGCTGGCTCGGAAGTAAGCACCTCTGAAAATTTCTCAGCAATAAATCTATCAATGGACGTACTTTATACAGTTTGTCAAAATTAGGAGATCCGCGGTCAGGCATAGCAGAGTTATCGTTTATGTGTACATGGGATAGCAACCAGCTGAAACGCTTTACGCTCATAAGAGAAGAAACGTAATGGTCTTTGAGATCTGGCCCGCTTGACCAGTAATCCTTATAACTGGGAGAATGCTTTAGACCCATGAGCAAATATATCCCCAAAAATGTATTCAACTCTGAAATAGAAGTGGGAACATACATTTTTCCTGTAGAAATTTTTTTTTGCTCTGCGTACAGATTAGTATGGAATACTAAGTGATCCATAAATTCTTCTGTTATAAAATATCGGAAAAGCTGGAACGGTGTCACATTTTCTGAATCATTTTGTATAAAATCGGCAACACCAGAAGAACATTCAAAATCTGGAGGTGGAGTTGGTTTACAAGTATTTGACCAAGTTGGTGTTGTATAAGGTACAGCAACACTTGGGGAGGGAATATAAACAGGGTTAGTATTAACAATTATCTCCCTTATCATAGATAGAGGTAAATCAGATTCGGACTCCTCACTTTCGTAACTTCCATCATTGTCAATTCCAACGGGGACATTATCTGCCAAGTCTTCGTCATCGGAGGCGTCAATCTCAGATTCACAATCAGACGGTATATGTTCTACGTCTTCATCCACAATAGTATCAGGTCCTTCAATTTCGTTGTATAATTCTTCTAAAGTCATTCCAACTAGATTGAAAGGTAATTCATTCTGTCTGAGCCTCTCCATGTTACTGGAAAAAATTACATCATAAAAGTTTCAACCGACGCGGTGGTACACGAAAGATACCACTTACTTCAAACATTTGCTATCCAATTATCTTTAGTTATTGCAAAAAAACTAATTTGTTTCATACAATAAGACCACTCAACAAAGCACATCAGTTGAAAGTTTTGAGGTTAGTGTCTGCGACACGCGACCAAATCTGTAACCAACTGTTGTGAGTTGCATCTACCGTGCACAAGATGGCAAAACAACAGTGGTTCTAAAAATGAATCAATGCAACCAAAGCAATAGCTCTGTTAAGAAGGTGGTACACTTTATATACCACCGCCACCATATGTAGTGGTACATGGTGGTTCATTCTATGCATTCTATGCACGGTGCATAGAATGCACCGCCTAAAGAGTCAACCCAATACTAACAACCCCGAGGGAGTTCTAGAAGGGTTTCAGAGAAGAAGCTTCCCAGCGAGGCTCCTAGGGGCCCTGTAGGATATCCTGGAGTGAAACCAGGACATCCTTGTGAGTTTCCGCTGGTGATCAGGTAGTGGACGTCCCACAGCCTGGAGCACATTGAAGTTCAACTTATACCCTCATTCCCGCTCAGGCCTACCCGTATCTGAACCAGCCAATTGATCACTAGGTACTGCACCCGGACTATTCGCTATAATGCGGTCAGTTACAAAGGCAAATTTCGACATTGACTGCCGAACTGCAAGATACCTAGATGTACTTGTGATCTGCTCATTAGTTTTCAATTATCGCTAGATATGTTCATTCAATTCGGAGCGACATTGTTGCATGGTTGTTTGCCATTTTGGGTTTTCGAATAGGAGACCTTCCAGTGATTCGACTTCACTCAGGACTGCGTACGCTTGACCACCAGTGACTGAGAGCTTCGAGCCTGAGTAGACAACGAATTGTCTTCTCAAATCCGGAATTTTGAATTTTTCAATTGCCAGCAGTGAAGGCTTATCGGTCTCTACAATATTTGGTCAATCACTATCAAACTATCACTAACGTTTGCTCAGTTCCAACTTTGATTTTTTCCTCTGTCACTTTCTTCAGACATCTGATATCCAAATCATCATGATGCATTGAAAACGACCCGTCCATCATCTTTGGGAGTCTACCGTTCTCGATTTAGAGTAGACTTCAGTTTTGTTATTCTTTCCTACATACCTTTTAATTTGACACCCATATCATGGGGGAATGTCAGCCATATTGGATGGAGAATAACGGTACGAAGCTCTAACCATTAAATTGAATACAAAATTTCAGCTCAATCGGTTGAGGATGACTGCTTCAGAAGTCAGTTGAAAGTTCTGACGTGGTATTATACATATGTAATAATATAGAAAAATAATTGAATAGAATTGGCCGATACAGTTTATTGTATGATTTTTACTATGAAGGGTTTTACAAAAACCACGACACGTGTTTACGCTTGAGGAAGCTATTGTATACCCAAACACGTGTCGTGGTTTTTGTATAATCCTTTATAGTGGAAATGAAACAATGAACTGTATTAAATATTTCCATATAGACAAATATATAAAAGTTGAAAATCATTCTTAAACTTGTGAAATGAACATTTAATTTCACGACAGAAACACTATTTCTCATTCAGTTCGTACACCAACCATTCATATTGAAGCAGAAATATACACAGGAACGTCACACATTGATATAACGTTTCCCTTACAAAACAGTTTTCAATCTCTAAGTTTAGAATGGAAATACTCATCGTTATCTCTTTGAATTACTTTAAAAAAAGATTAACGTTTCATTCAATCTTTGCAAAAAAACTTTTTGACTGCGTGACAATTACGGATGAGATAAATCTGAACCACATTTTCTGAAAATCATTCATACAACTGGTTATTTTACTATAATTTCCTGAAAAAGGAATGAGTATTAGTTCATCGATTAACAGGTGGACTCGAATTTTCTTCTCCCCATGAATCAAAGAAATGATATTTCTTTTCATAAACGTCACATTGCTTGCGTACCATTCTTGAACTTATAAGAGACTTGTGATGCACTGTTTGGAACCTTTGGTCTAGTAATGAATATTACTGGAGTTTTATTACAACACCAAACCGTTCCTTCAACACCTCGACACGTGTTCCGATCACCAAGTAATCATCTTCATGAGCAAGATTAAACTGCCTAAAAATTATTCACACAACTGGTTATTTTTATTTACTGAAAAAGAAATGGTGAGTAGTTTATCGATCAACAGTTGGATTTTCAAGTGACTATATCGGGTATTCTTGTTACATAAACGACAATACTTGAATGTTCACTCTTCCTTTTGGAGATGATAACTTGGTGATCAAAACACATTTCGAGGTATTAAAATAACGGTTTGTTATTAAAAAACTCCAGTAATATTCATTTATAGGAAGCTGTCATCACAAATCGTATATCCCAATAATTCTTCAAGACCGACTTCACATTTTTTCTTTAACCAATTTCTCTTTCTTCATGCAAGTACGCTTCCGAGTGATTCCAATTCAAAGCAGTACCCAGTCAATAAACAATGCATTTTCCAGCATTGTAATTCAACACATATTTTGTTATTCACAATAGTAACTTTTGTAAATGTCAGTAAGTGTGTCATTGGGTAGTTTTCTAAACACAACAGACAACAACTACGCATTATCAGATGGATAAAAGGCATAATTTCCAAACCGGTCGCGGCAGAAAGACAACGCCAAAGTGGAATTTTGTGCAGGAATTTTACTAGTGCCGCGGAAAATGTCTGAGACGGATAAAACGTTTATGCAAAATGGTTTGTTATGGACTGAATTTATTGTTCGTCTCATGACCGTTTATGGATAGAGAATACAGAAGTTTCTTCAAATCATTCTGTAAGTGGAACTGAGGTGCCATTTCTTGAATTTTCTCTTTGCGATCACTATTGTTCAAAATGAACTTGTTTGTTAAAATTTTTTCGAATGAAAGCATTCTGAGTGAAAAATTAGGCAAATTTTCAATACTTTCTTATTCTATGATCCTGACATGAAAAGGTTTCAATTCTAATACGTGGGATATTTGGTAAGTACGTGACTTTTTCAATTTCCCTGCATTAACTTCAAATACAACACAGAAAACCTAAAACTGAGAAAAGATGTTGAAAAGTATTTCACTGAGCATCGCTAAGCTTTCAGGACTCCCAAAAGCGGAAGAATATTGGTTAATGAAATGGCTGAGGCTGTAGCCATAAACTGGCGCTTACGTGTGTAGTCAAAATAATTGAGTTATGAACTACTACCTCATCCCGCATATTCTCCAGATTCCGCCAACTGGAACTACAGATTCCGTCAAACGTGAAAAAATAGCTTGGTGGTGAGCGACACAGGTCGTATACAGAGGTCATCAACAAAACAAACGCCTATAATTCGGCAGGAATGAATAATTGGTTATATTGAGAAATGAAACCCATATTTGCTAAACGACACTGTTTTATCAAACAGCCCTCCTGAAATAAACTCAAAATCCAAAATTTTTCAAACAAATCATATATCGACCTACTCCTTAATGAAACGGTTATATTCAGCTTGCCTGTTTGCATATTTATTTGTTTGGGTCAAAGTTAGCAATTAAAGTTTGACAGATTGATCTGAAATTTGGTACACACATGTAGTTTTGATGACAATACAACTCAATGAATTCTGTATCACTGTAAATCCAACAGTGCCGCAGCTACAGAATGGCGACTTACATATCATTTTGTTACTCCATGAATATTATGGATATCAAATGAAAGGACTTGAATAATAAAATAGTAGTAAACTTTGAAAAATATGCAAATTCAAGATGGCCACATCTAAAAAATGGCGGATTACATATTATTTCGTAATACTGAACCACTAAATGAACTAAACAGAATGATAATAATTCAGTAAAAAATTATAAACTTAAAACTTGAAAATAAAATAATTTTGAAAAATGTGTATTGAACGATTCAATTGAAAAAATATTAAAATAATGATGTAGATGATGTACTGAAAACTAAAAAATGATTCGAAATGTCCTAGGTAGTAGACATCACACAACCCACCTCAGCAATCCACGGTATCGATCATATGAAAAAATAATAAAATTGTCGGGAGTAGTGTAACCTGAATAAACAATGAACAATTATGAACAAATATACCTAAATACAACACTGTGTTTCCTAATCATTCGTCTTTTTGTTATTTCTGTAATATATTCTGCTTTGAAACGATTTTATTTTCCATAATGTATTTATTTCGTTTGCAATATATATTCAACGGTTTTTCCATTCTACATTGCATATTTTCTTCCATTGTCACTACGTTTCTTAATATCACTGAAAATCCATAAGTTCAAAGGGCCTGACAACTTTGAATAAAATTATGAACTTTCATATCATACATTCATTAATCAATCATCAATTCATTGCCAAAGTTTAAAATATTCATGTGTTCCTCCTGAGATTATTTCATTTTTAATTGTTATGAAAACTTTTCAATTCTATTCGTTGATACTCTCATTTTTTGTTCAATTTCATGTTGTTCATATAGTAAATAACACAGTTTTTTCACGAACCAAACGGTTTTTGTTCAGATTCGTTTCAAAATTCAAAAAGTAATTTTTGAATTCTTGAATTTTTGAATTCACAAACATTATTTTCGAAAATATATCACAACATGTTGCGTAGGAAAAACATGTAGTTTATGAAATTGTTTGTGTGTTTTCATAATCGAATAATATAATTATCGTTAGTTATTAGGTTTGTATTCATATTATTAAAATGTCATTGTATAGGCACGCCTATACAAATAGCAGGCTGAACATTCACATACAACAAAAAATGGATTTTGAATAACTTTTTGCGGGTAAAATCGCGACGGATCGCTATTAGGAAATGATTGAAATTAATCATTTACTGCATTTTCTGCAATATTATATAATTATTTATCGTTCTTATGAATGCTTATGGAAGAACAAATAAATAAATGAAAGTTTTCATAACTTACCACTCAAGTCGGTTAGATGAATATTAGTAAAATCCACAATCGTACTCTGTACTTTTGTTGAGTGTCGGTATATCTCCAAAGACACGCGTGAACTCTCTTCGTTTTAGCCGTGTGAGTAATTTTAAGTACGGTACGCCAATTTAACGGTTTCACATAGGAGAATTAGTGTAAGATGACGATAATTCATGCAATTATCTTCATTGACAGCTATAAGTCTTCCGCTTGATTTGCTTAATGCAATTATTGTAACCCGTAACTTAAAAATGCATAATGTCGTGGATAATTTAGGAGATAATTTGAATAATCGGCGAACACGTATTTGAGGTAGGTCTGAGAATCGATTATATTTGATTATATTGGTATATTAACACGTGAATTCATTGCGGTCCATGATTGATGATGTCGTCCGATGTGGACTATGTGTCGTCAAATTTTCATTTTGAATGAGTTTCGCAAAAATAAGTTATTTCTCAAATCAAGAATTATGCAAACGGAAAACAGTTGGTTTGATTAATCATTTTTTGAATGCCACATTCATCAGGATCATTTTTAGAATAATTTCTAATTCTATGGGACTTACCCCCAGTTAATTAAAATAATTTCATGCGTAGATACAGAATATCAGCTGTGTGAAATTTATATCCTTGAATGTAACTCAGTCAAAAGAAATCACAACTGATATCATGAGGTTATTTTTCCCTGTTGTATAACAGTATACATCAGTTTGAGCTCTGCTATCATCCAGTTGCTTGCTTGCAGTAAAAGTTGTTTACTTGCAGTAAAAACGACCAGCCTCTGGGACCTTTCTTCAATTTCGGTGCTTTCGACTTGAGTTTTCTATGGCTCCCGTAGATGTCATTTTCGTAAGATTATTGCCACGGTTTGAATATCCTTTTGAAATGGATTGAAATACCATTTGTGATGATGTCATTGTGTTACATAATACTCATTTCAAAACGAATAACTACATATTAGAGAATAGTGAACTGAATTCTGAATATAGTAGTGAAATAAAAAATATTTGTACTGAAACGACATGGGAGTGAAAAAAAATATATTGAAATGACCGTATTTTCTCAAATACGGACCTGTTTTGTATCACATAGCTACAAAAATTGTTAACAAAAATGGGAGGTCCCTGTTTCAATCAATAAGTTGATGATGAAATCCATTTGACAAAACGTCACATTGTAAATGGCAGTATTAAAAGTTCCTCTGCCTTATTGAAGCGATAAAGCGATAAATTTCACCCATTACATTACAGTCTGTCTGCTTCAATTTTTCTCGCGCATACGTCAGTGGAAGGCTGGCTCCTCCTCTCTCGTCGGGCAGACACTCATTGTTTAGTGTGTGATAAAAATGAACTGTTGGCAGTTTTATGAAAATCTAACCAGCAAGCACGAAATATTCATTTATTATGTGAAATGTGGCTTGTAAATGATGAATGTTATTTACGTACTATCATCAATGACATTGGTGAATTCAACCCTTTCCGTGACAAAAAGTCGTAATTGAGAATGAAATGACTGCTTTTTTCCTAATGTTATTCGTATTTGCTACTGAAGAGGCATGTGTCTTACGGCGAAACATCAGATGTCTAGCAGTGAGGATTCACTCATTGATTATATTTTGTAGAAATTCTCTGAATGATATCTGATTCGATTCCATTACGAATGTTTGAAATAAAAACGGAATAGGTAAAAGTGTTTTTCTTATATTTCACCGTTCATATAAAAGTATTTGTTTCGAAGGCATTTTTCTTTCATGTAATTCAATGTTTATATGAAAATAAATGTTTCGGGTCGGCTTCTTTCAGTTCGTGTCTGGAAGTTACTTCTTTGCATGATCTACATATCTTTATATATAGTTGATTTTTTAAAATTGATTGCTTTCCACCTTTCTTTGGAAGATTCCCACATTTTTTGAATCAAGTTGGAAAAGTAGAAGGCCAAAAACTTTCTTTTCAATAAATTATCCTCCCCTAAAAATGTACGCTTTCAATTTGAACAATATTCCTATAGCTGGGATTTATTCAAATAAGCGAATGAATGTTATTTACGTACTACCATCGACGAAATGGGTGGAGTCAACCCATTTTGTGACAAAAATTCGTGATCATGAACGAATCAACTGTTGTTTCTTATGATGTTATCCATATTCGCTACTGAAGAGCCGATAAAGCAAGTGTCTTACGGCGAAACATTAGATGTCTAGCAGTGAGGATGACAGGGTTCCATGTGAGCGAAATTTTACTTCTTTCATTAATTTTATTGTGTAGAAATCCTGTGAATGATATTTGATTCAATTCCATTACGAATGTTTGAAATACAAACGGAATAGAGAAAAGGGTTTTTCGTATAATTCAGCTTTCATATGAAAGTAATTGTTTCAAAAGTATTTTTCTCTGTACGATATAACGCCACTTTACCGCAATGGTGAGGTCATTCTTGGCATTGTCCTTGATAAAACTTCCTGGAACGCTCACTTGGAAGAATTTTTACATAAAGCCAGACTGTCCTTATAGACATGTCGAAGGATTTGTGGTAAATCTTGGGGTTTAGGTCACAAACAAGTCCATTTGATTTATGTGATGATTGTCGGACTAATGGTCACTTATGGTGCAATTGCCTGGTGGCCGAAGGTTTTACAGAAAACGGCCCAGGCGAAGCTCTCTTGCTTATAGAGACAGGCTTGTCTAGCCATCAGTGGTGCCATTGGTGTCATACCGTCAGCGGCCATGCAGATCCTTCTAGATCTACCTCCTCTCCACATTTTTCTGGAGAGAAGCTATATGGAGTACATATAGACTTGTGCACATTGCCAATTGCACAAATCAATTTAATGCATAGTGCCACAGACTGTTGCTTGACACTGGAAGTTACAGCATTCTGGAAATGACTTCTGACTTCATGCCTCCAACTGTCAACTACGAACTGCCTTATAAAGTATTGTTCCCGAATAGAGAGGAATGGATCCTCCGGGAGAAGGAATTATTTAGAGCAGATAGTTGTTGGTTAACAGATGGATCAAAAACACCTTCCGGTTCTGGTGCAGGTGTTTGCAGTCGCAGACCCAGGACAGAGGTATCAACCTGCCTAGGAACCTATGCAACTGTATTTCAAGCGGAAATTTACGGTATTGAATTGTGTGCGGAAAGATTGAAAGAATCCAACCTCACACACAGTCAAGCAGCGTTGGAAGCTCAGGTTCCTACCGAGCAACGTCTAAATTGGTAGCAAATTGTCAAAATACAACTATCCTCAATAGGAAGACTTAACAGATTGTCTCTGATCTGGATTCCTGGCCACACTGGCCTGGAAGGCAATGAGGCTGCTGACTCCCTTGGAGAAGGGTGTACTGCAAGCAGCTTCATCGGACCAGAACCTGTCATTGGAATCACTTTAGGCTTTGCCAAACAAAGACTGAACACTTGGATGTCAAGAAGATTAATGGACTTCTGGCACAATATTTCAGGATTGGCACACTCCAAGGCGTTTATCCACCCTTTGAAGCTTGATTCCAAACAGTTGTTGGACTACAGTAAGGATGAACTAGTATGTCTAATGGGCCTTCTTACAGGTCACTGTCATTTGAATCATCATATGCAGAGACTCGGACTGTCGGAAGACAGTGTGTGTCGCCTCCATTTGGAAAATGATGAAACGGCAGAGCACATACTAGGTTTGGTCTGGTTCAACGAAATTCAGGTTCTAGGACCTCGGGATCATGCAAGTACTGGTTTATTGAGGATAAGTTTGGATTGATGAATTCTCTGTTCTGGGTTCGACTAAGAAATGATCCTAAACTGTCTTGAACCGTACCAAATCGTTTTTGCTTCCGAAGCTGAACTGTTGAAAAATGTTCCCGTTGCTCATGCACATTCATGTGGAAATTTGTTTGGAGTATTTTCTATAATGTTTTTCTATTTATTTGATTTGAATTATTGATTATTGAGGTTAGATAACATTTGAACTGACTACAAGGATATGCTATATAACAAAATGGACATGATTAACAGTATTTTCCCGTCTTCATCTCTTCATATATACGATATGCGGCACAGTGGTCTCCTCAAAATGCGTTCTGGTTTAACTGAGTGTCCGAGACTATTTCAGACTGTTTGAGATTTCTGGCTTGTACGCATCATGTCTTGCGCAGTTTCCAAACAGTTTCGGATGTAAGAACCAGAACAAACCTACTTTGTGCCTGCTCCGCTGGTGACTGAATCAAGTTTTTAGAGTTCGGCAGAGCCGTACCCTGTGAATACCTGTGAGACACAATAAACACATGCGGGTTGCGGTGGAGGATCGAATAGAGTCATCCACTTTGGACCTAACCTAATATAACCTACTTCTTTGCATGATCTACACATCTTTGTATAGGGTTAATTTTTTGAAATACGTTTTCTTTTGGAAAAGTGTAATTTTTTTTTCGGCGGAAAAAAATCTTGCTGAACGATCTGGCAACCCTCCGTCCTCAGCGCATTCTCATTGTGTTCCCAGCGCATTCCAGCAATACGTGCCGTGCTCGACCGTCGTTGCCTCATAGGTCAGAGTGGCGCGATCCGTCTCGAGCTGAAACGTCGTCGTTGACGCTCACACACCCATCACAGCATTTTCTGCAAATGCTGCTGCCGGTCGCATTGCGATACGAAGGTCGCCCACTCGCGGAAATGTCAGAGACGACTGTGTTCGAGTGTCGCGGACCAGCGGTCCCTCCAAGACGACGAAAATCTTGCCGGGAAGTGGGATGATTGATGATCTACCGAGGATTTAGAAAATGTCCTTGTGGGAAGGTTGATGTATGCAACTTTTTTAGAAATTGTCGTGAACGAATTCGATGACGGTTCAAAATTTGCATGAGATCATTAATTCCACTTGAATCTAGTTCAGTCGCGGTCGTATCGGAAGAAACTCAGCTGACCAAAATGCTTACCACAAAAAATAAACTTCCAGTTTGTTTAGCAATAAAATACGTTTCTATTTCAGGTGAATTAGTTAATACAATTCTGCCCCACTTTCTTTGAAAAGTTCCTACAAGAAGACTACTGATTCATAGAAGTACAACTCCTGGAGAACATTTCATTTTACCATTGGTTCAGTCTGGGTTTCGAAAGGGATTCAGTTGCACTACAGCATTGCTGCATGTTGTAGATGACATTGTCAGAGCTTCAGATATATGACATTTGTACAGCTCTAGTACTTCTTGACTTCAGCAGAGCCTTTGACACTATAAACTACGATTTATTGATACCAATTTAACATTACGTTAGTCTGTCAACTTCAGCTATAACCTTGCTTGCCAATTATCTTAATGGAAGAAGTCAAAGAGTTACGTTTGACAGAACTTTTCCACCTTTCCTATCTCTTCAACGCGGAGTGCCACAAGGTTCCATACTTGGACCGATCCTGTTTGCTCTTCACTCCTCCAATCTTATCAAAAATTTCAATCACTGCAACGTGCACTCCTATGCGGATTACACCCAAATTTATTATAGTTTCCCCCTCAAGATGTAAATTATTCTTGCATGATACTTAATAAAGACTTGGATAACTTTTATAGGGCTGCAACAGAACACTGTTTACTCCTAAACTCTCAAAAATCGAATGTTTTATTATTTGGACCAAAGTCCAAACGATCTGATATTTTAAAGTAGGTACCTAAACATATCAATCAAAGGCGTGAATATCGAGTTGGTGGAAGAAGCGAAAAATCTTGGAGTCATCCTTGTTGACCACACTCTCAGATTCGAAAAGAACTTGAATAACTTAATATGACGTGCATATTCTTCTTTAAAATTGTTATATGGAGTTAGGCAGTATCTTCCACTAAAATTGAAATTAGTATTATGTGAAGCACTAGTTTTATCACATTTCAACTATGCTAATACTGTCTATGGACCACATTTGAATGAGCAGTATAAACGTAAAATTCAAAAAGTACAAAACTCGTGCTTTAGACTTATTTATGGAATAAGACGTTCTCAGAGAATCTTTCGTAAGCTCAAAGATGCTTATAGGTTAAATATGAATAACAGATGAATCTTGCGTGCCGCCAACCTATTCCTTCAAATTATTCTTACTAGAAAGCCTGCCTATTTTCATACAAGAATTTCATTTCGAACGGATGTTCAGAGGAACACTTACTCCACTTTCTTTTAAAACTGAATTTTTCTGCAGGTGTTTCAGTTATCGAATATGCCATGTGATCAATGACCTTCCCCTTGCATTACGTACAGCTGGATTCCAAAAATTCAAGTATAATCTATTTAGCCATTTATTCAATACACGTCAGTGACATGATTCCAGAACTTCACATAGTTTTGCTCCTACTTCTGTAAACTTACTTGTCGTAGTTTGGACAAATTTGGATATTTTTCCTTTGTTTTTGTATTATTTGAAAAAAATTCAATGGAGAGGTATTTTTTAGGGATAAGTGGAAGAACAGTTCAGGTGTTGAATTCATTCAGGAACTGAACTGAACCTCGCCCTTCATTTTCAAGAACTTCCTGTTGGTGTATTTCCTCAATCTTGTTTTTTTTATATATTTTTTGAAAATAATAAAGACGATTATTTTATTTTCACCGTAGTGTGTGCTGGTCAGGCCCTATCCCCGAAGCCCCGATACATTCGACAGGGCGCGACAGCAATATCTACAAATGACCACTCCCAACATCGTGGGGTGAGTAATAATAATAATATTTATTGGCAAAAATACATTGTTCAATGATACAAATTGTACGAGTCAATTTCCAAATAAATATAGAATTCCCACAGAAGGATATACCTGTGCGTGGGGTCTGCAGAAATTTGAATACTAATGAATACAATTTAAAATATAAAGTGGTATGAGTAAATAAATAAAAGGTAAGACGTTTTAAAATTATATCTGATCATTGGGTCCGAGAATCATGTGCCCTGAGCAAGCGCAATGAGCCAAAAATGACAGCCTTCTGCATCTGTGCGGCTAAGATGTCTGCCTCAGTGCGGCAAACCGGTATGACTTTAAAATTTGAAAGTAGAGAGGCGTCATTCCACCAAGGACTCCAATAATCAGAACAACCATCTTGAGAAAATGATCTGGATAGAGTCTGCAGAGTTCGAAGAGAAAATCTCGATATTTTATCCGTTTTTCCTTCTCTTTTCTGACGATATTCGTCTTGCCAGAAGCTGAAAACTCCACGACAAATATCGTTTTGCTCTGGTGGTCGAGAAGGCCAATAAATTATTATTATTATTATTATTATTCGTTAGAATGATATTTGGAAACATTCATCAGGTGATATTTAGGTATGAAAACGTGATCTATTCAAGTAATAAATTGAATGTTCAAATTTCACAGGTTATGTATATTCGATTAGCTATTTTTTATGTTGGTACACTTGTCCCAAACATACACTCATAGTTTCAGCTGTTCAGCATGTTCAATTTGTTGGTGAGAGGCATAAAATTAGAAGTGTTTTGCATATTAGGCGATTTTCAGCTAACAAAAAAGTAGATCAGAAAATTTGCATAAAATTTACTATAACGATCTAAAACCGCACATCAGGAAAGCTGTAATATCCAAGTAGCAGATGAATTGGAACATATCTAAAGGCAAACTTTCAAAAATCAAAGCAACAGTACTACCATGAAGCAATCTACCTCAGAAGAGAAACATTCAAACAACTGAATCCAGACTACGAATTGGACACACACGCCTAACTCACAGTTATCTCCTCAAGAGAGAAGAAGTCCCCAAGTGCTACATCTGTGAAACAACATTAACTGTGAACACTTTTTGGTGGAGTGCCCTCTATACACAGATAAGAGATTAGCAAATGAAATGACAAATCTAAAAATGTTACTGAATGGTCAGTCGAACAATAAACTATTAAAATTTCTGAAAGACATCAATTTTCTACATGAAATATGAGTTACTAGTTACTTCTGATTCACTTATTGTGGTCAATGTAATATAAAAGACATGTAAATTACTTTGGATCCAATAACCCCTGGTGGTTGAGGCTGCAGTAAATGAAAAAAAATGTGTGAAAAATGGAATTGAGTGCTCACTTACACTTGAAATGTTGACAGTGGCATACGGCAATTGTACTCTGAGTCAGAAAAATGTTTATAAGTGGTACAAGCTTTTCACAGAAGGTCGAGAATATCTGAATGACGACGCTCGCTCTGGATACACCGGCACATTAACAACCGAGGCTAACGTTGTGAAAGTGAAGAATATTGTTATGCAGAATCGTCGTGTCACTATTAGAGAAGTTTCTGAGGATGTCGCCATATCGTTTGTCTAATGCTATGCAATTTTTTCAAAAATTTTGGGCATGAAGCGTGTGGCAGCGAAGTTCGTTCCGAAATTGCTGAATTTTGACCAAAAAAACGTACCATGAGAATCGCTCACGAATCGTTGAATGACATTTTATGGCTAAAAACAACACCGTAATCATGCCTCAGTCACCGTATTTGCCAAAATTAGCACCCTGTGACTTTTTCCTCTTCCTAAGATTGAAGGAACCCATGAAAGGATGTTGTTGTGCGACGATTGAGGAGATGAATACCCAATCGTTGAGAGAACTCAAGGACACATCAGAACCGCTTCGAGGATTGGAAATTCGCAGAGAACAAAATAGAAGAAATTGAGGAATACGTAAATATTTTTTGAGGAAAATAAAACTTCACCTGATTTTTTGAACAGACAACGTATAAAGGAACGAAAATAATCAAATCAAATCAAACCAAAATATACTTTATTGTCTGAAGAACATAATTCTCATTGACAAAGTCGTTTACAAAATAAAGAACAAAACAACAATCAGCTTTAAATATCTGTCGATATGCTAAATAGTCAGGTAGAAAAACTGATAGTAATTATAATTGGAATACGATGAACGCACAATTGAGTCAATGGAAATTTGAAACATCATACATATATCACGTATCTACAGATTGAACAATATCTTGAATACTCTTCATAGGGTATATTATCTCTATCGTGTTTTTTTAAAGACAAAACACAAGCACTACAGGAAAATCCTTAAGGTGCTCTCAGAGCGGTGCCTGTGCGAAAGTAGTGATTCACATTGGATTTGAATCGTTGGAGATTAAATCCATTTGGAAAAACGCTCTCAGGAAGTTTATTTCACAGAAACGCAGCTCACCAGATCAAAAAGTTCAATTAGTGAAGTTCGAGGTGTACTGATTTGAACCTCAAAACGATGAGCAGCCACAGTTCGTCGCGTATTTCTGATATGTACCGCTCTTGGTAGGATCCAATGTGCCAAGTCACTTGAACAATCCCTGTGAAAGTATCTATAGAAGAGAGATGAATCTCCAATCTTTCTTCGATGTTCCAGGCTATCAAGGTTGCACGTATGCTCGCGTCTCTGATCAGGCGGATGGCTGTTTTCTGGATGGAAACCAGCAATTTCAGGGCATGTCTGGGGGCAGGGCTCCATACGTGAGAACAAAGAAAGTCTGATCTGAACTTTATACAGCATCAAAAGTTGCTGAGGTGTGTATAGTTTCCTGGTTTCGAATAGAGTTCCAAGCTTTTGAGAAGCAGCCTTTGCAATTCCAGCGACATGATTTTGCCAAGACATACTACTGTCCATTTTCATCCCCAACTTATCGAAGCAGAAAGCAGAGACATTTATCTTTTTGGAGAAAACCGATGCTTCAGTTTTTGTGGCATTGAATTGAACCTGGTTACTTTCACCTCATTTCGGAATCACTTCTAGATCATCATTAGAATACTGAACCTCCTGCTGCCGGTAAAGATATGTCTCCGTAGCCGATATCCTAGAAACCAAATTGAATGACGAGACAAGTGCGCTGTAGTCAACGAAGCAATATATTGGATTCTTGGTTTTTTTCAATAAGTCGTTAATATACAATGAAAAGAGGGTTGGAGAAATATGGATTCCTGGGAAAAACCAGCGTTGATGGTGAAGGGATTCGAGAAATTGACGGCCACTTGCAGGGAATTTTCTTTCAGGAAGCTGAAGAGTCATAAACAAAAATGATTCGACAAGCCATAGCATCGAAGTTTCGCCAGCAAACCCTCATGCCACATACGGTCAAAGGCCTTAGGAATATCGTGCGCAACAGCTCTTGATTCTCCATGTTTCCCGATTGCGTTATTCCAAACGATAGAAGGTAGCCTGTTAATCTTTGTTTCCGAAAGCCATATTGATAATCGTGCAAGATGTTGAAGCCTTCCATATATTTGAGGATATGGTGGTTTACTACTTTCTCTATGATTTTTGATATCACTGATAGCAAAGCGACTGGTCTATAGATATTGGGAAGATTTTTCTTGCCCTTTTTAGGAATAAGCTGAACTTGAGCGAACTTCCAACAGAAAGGAAAAACCACTTCCCTGTAAGACAGGTTGAAAATTCTGCAAAATACTGGTGCGAGTTCTCATCAAAAGAAATTAATTTCAGTATTTACTTACGATAGCTGCCGGAAAGAGTGAGACCACAACTAAAATTTAGACATTGAGACACACCTGAGGAAGCCATTGTATGGCGAAACACGTGTTGCGTTTTTGTAAAACTGTCTAATGAAAATCACACAATGAAGTTTTTTTAGAATACGTATAATTCATTGTCATCGTGCAACATTTCATCAAAATTCATAAACCAACATATAATCTCTTGAATAAGATATTATATTGTTATTGCCTGTCAAAGCTAAATATATTTCAAATATCATCTGGAAACCATCGGATATGAATACCGAATGTTGATATATTAACGGATTATTATAATTGGTATTTGTTAGTATGATTAAAGTGAACGAAATCCGGACCGCTTATACCTGTAATCTTCTTATAGTTAAGGAGCCTTCAAAAGAATTTGTGTTAACTACTTTTTGATTGCTCTTAAAAATTGATACCTCTGTACACGTTGGGGTCAATAACTTAAAATTATTTACAATTCTCAGGTGTTAACATGAAATATTTAATGTGATACGGTTTCATATTTTCTTTATAATCAAAATAGAATGATTTTACTCGGCTTCTGTGGATGAGTAGTGGGCAAAAAACAATTTTCATCATTTTTCATACAGTTCACTTCAGTTCAGTTGCAAATATTAAATTCATAATGACACCTCGATAACAAGTTGGTGTCATTCAAAACTGATTTTCAACTTGGTTCCACTCATGATGTACTGTTTGAAACGTTTGGTATAGTAATGAATATTACTGGAGTTTTTTCCCGACACCAAATCGTTATTTTCAACACCTAGACACGTGTTTCGATCACCAAGTGATCATCTTCAACAGGAAGATAATCTTCCTCTTGAAGATGATCACTTGGTGATCGAAACACGTGTCGATGTGTTTAAAATAACGATTTGGTGTTGGTTCCTCTCTTTGTTAATATCATTCATTCGATGTTGATGAATCCTGATCTTATATGCCATTATCTTATCATATATACCCCTGAATCGTGCAAGGGGTATATTCAGTACCGAATCTGGATAAAATTATAAGAAAAAATACTCAATTCATTCAAAATGTCGCAACTCAGTACTCACCTAGCTTATTAACGAGAGGATTGTATTCGCTGTTTCAACCATTCATCATTCATCCAAATAATGAAAGAACTCATTTGAAAACTTTAATAAACATGCATTGTAACGGAACGCTTGCTCAAGCCAAATTATTCTCGGACCCAATGATCACTTACCCCACGGTGTGGGGAGTGGTCATTGGTTGATAATTCTGGCGCGCCCTTCCGAATGTATTCGAGTTTCGGGGGATAGGGCCTGACCAGCGCAAACTACGGTGGAGAAAAAAATTATTTATTCATCAGAACCCTATAATACACCTTGATGAATAAACACATACTTCCACAGAGAGTAAAACCCTTTATGTGAATGAACTGATTGCTAAGAATGGATGAATTGTTCCTCTTTTATTACTCGTGAAAACAAAAAACAAATTTTAGTTGAAATGATTACTTACATCAAAGCTACTCATTTCTCTTCCTTATGTTGTTGTTAGAAAAATGTTTTTATGATACTGATTTAATCGAGTTTACAGATTATGTGTTAGAGAGTATGGATGATCAGATGCAAGTGGATGTGATCTATACGGATTTCAGCAAGGCTTTCGATAAAATAAGTCACAACTTGATCATTGAATGACTCGTGGAGATCGGGATAGATCAGCATCTTCTGGTGTGGATATCGTCATACATTACAGGAAGGCATCAAGTTGTGGATGTTAACGGTTACCAATCAGAACCATTTGTGGTTACATCAGGTGTACCACAGGGGAGTCACTTGTGACCATTACTTTTTGTAATTTATATTAACAATATTGTTGAAGTATTTCAACATTCCAACTTTTTGTTATATGCCGATGACATCAAGATTTATCGAACCATCAAAGAAATCCAGCACTGTGAGAGATTGCAAAATGATCTTGAAGCATTTGCAGAAATCTGTGGCAATAGTAGCCTATACTTAAATCTTAATAAATGTCACCAAATAACTTTCACCAGGAATAGAAATCTCATTGATTTTCAATATCAAATAGGAAATCACACAATCAAAACAGTAAATGAAGTACGTGATTTGTGAGTGATAATGGATTCCAAAATGATTTTCAAATCCCACATTGAGAAGACCGTTAATATGCGTAATAGTTTATTTGGTTTCATTATAAGGAATACAAGACATTTCAGAAATACAAAAACACTTCTTAATCTATATTACCCTTATGTATATAGTCGTTTGAACTTTGCATCTGTCGTTTGGAGTCCACAATATTCGATTTACAAACAGAGAGAATTCGTCAAACAATTGGCGTGTAAAAGTGGCATTTCTATAATCAATGGAAATTTCCGTCCAGTTTTCAAAAAGTATTTTTTTGTCTCTTACACAGAAAAAAAAATCAGATATATTAATGCTGTACAAAGTATTCGATAAACGTGTCGATTGTCCCACGTTGATAACAAAAATTTCATTGAATACACCTTGCTGAGACTTGCGAAACCATGATCTCTTTGCAACCACATTTAGAAAAACCGATTCAGGAAATAACTTTCCATGATGCAGAATTGTCAGATCCTTCAATACTCATTGCAATGATATTGAAAAACTGAGGTTACCTTTCCTTAGATTTGAAAAGTATATGAAATTCATTTTTATTCATAATTAGTTATCGGTTCTTCATATACTGTTTTTTTAATCGGTTCTTCATATACTGTTTTTTTAAATTTTTTGTTAATATTCATTACTATATAGTTTAATGTACTTAGTACTTATAGTTTGTTTACTCACTGTCTTTCATATGTGAAATGAGGATATTTTTTGGATTCATTCTGTTTGTATCAATATTTGTTTAATAAATAAATAAATAAATAAATAAATCGAAAATGAACTGAGAATTCGGAATCTTATTTGTTGTTGTTGTAATTGTGTTAATAATTGTGATTGATTTTTGGTTTTATTTCAATTAATATTTCATTTGGTAATATCGAAATTTCTCTCTATTTTTGTTTTTTGTGAAGGATCTTTCCTGAAAAAACTTAACGAACATCTGAGAACATCGATTCATTTCGTTGAATTCCCATACCATTTGGTGAGAAATTTCAGATTCGAACAAAATGTAACTTTGCTTCACGTCGTATATTTCTCACTCCATTGATTCAATCTGCCAAGTGAAACATTAGTCCTTTTCAGATTGAGGTAATCACATTCCGTACATCCGTTATAAAATAAAAAAGATGTAAAAAGCGTTACACTTCAACTTGAAAATTATTCGCAACCGTCATCTCATCTAATGAGTTCTAAGTAAAAGACTCGTTACAGATCATTTATTTAGTTCAATTAGTTGAGAAGACATGCCACAAACGTGATGGTCGAGTGATGTATGGTTTCAAGAAAAATGTGTGATTGAAAAGAAAATGGTGGTGAATTAAAATGGATTTTTGAGAAATAAGGCTGGTTAGGAATACATATTTTATCGTGTCAGGAAATACGCTTGATTTTCCTTTCATTTCTCACGCTGATAAAATTTTACAAAGCTTCACTCCATCGTAGTATAGCCTCAGCTATACTTGGTTTCTTATAAGTCAGTTAGTTTGGCGCATGTTTGGCAATACAAGTCATATTAGGAAACGCTAGTTGAGTTCCAAAAATTCATATACGTTTTTGCTATCTCTTGAACATTAACTACAACATAAACAAAATGAGGATTTTTCAAGAACAATATACACAAACACAAGACGAGATAGATTGTACGGAATCAGTCAATCCAGAGCGGTCAGGGGTATATATTCTGCTATTTTTTGCTCACGAAGACTATTCAACAAGTACCACAAGGATTCAGAGTTATCCTCTTGTTGTCCTAAAGAGTATCTAGTGGAGTTCAAAGACTCCAGGAAATCGGTTGGCGTGAAATATGATGCATTCTTACGAAACTGCAGGTACATGAACTGGTGTTTGAGTTAGGTGAATGAGTAGAAAACGTTCCCGTTCTCGTTCATCGTTAAAACCTCATTCTTGAAATTCTTCGTCATTAACCACACTTGTAAAATGCTATTCATGTAGCAAGTGTTTTCTAAATTATCTTATCCAATTTTCTTCTCGAAATTTTCAGAATAACTCCCTACTGATTTGTAAAGAAGAACATGTTTCACAGAATCTGCATAAGAATCATTTCTCAGGCTGCAATCGATCCTTCCAAGTAATGAAGGGTTTCGTAGAGGGATCGAATAGGATCTTGCTTCATGAAGCTCTTCCACTGGAAGGGAACCAGAACCACGAGGACTGTAACTCATATTTAGGGGGCAAGAATGACCTAATTCCATCGATCGCACTTAAAAATAGGAAGGTGGATCAATCACTTGCGAATTAACCTTGACAGGAGACTGATGAATATCCACATATCTCGTCTTGTTTCGAAGGGATTTTAGTTCCGTACTGAAATGAGGGTAATGCATGATCCCATCAAAATTATGTGAAGGAGAAATAGTTTCAAGGCCCGAAGCAGCATTACCACGTTGAATAGCAATACTGATTCTTTCTATCAAAAAAGAGGTAGAACGGTAATTTTTCGTTGTTTGGACTATTCTTCTTCCGAGTTCATGAACGAATAACAGAGATTCCGCTACTGGATGGAACAGATAGTTGTTACCAAGATTTTGGTATTTTTTCGTTTCAATTTTTTGCCAGACTGCCGTCCCAGCAGACTTCGAACTTTCGGCTTAATGGGAAGCCACGACCGTGTCAACGCAAGTGAAGTTCCATACCACAGGTTGATCGTATTTCCTTGGTATTAGAGATATACCATCATCTGGTCGTTTATCATCAACATAGTTATCAGTTGATTCATTGAGTATTAACTTTTTCAAGAATAAGGCTTATCCTTACTTTGAACAAGTTACAAAAACTTATAATAATGAGAACTTCAATCGTATGAATGTTAATAATTCATGTCGAATTGTAGGAATCGTGTTAGGAATCACACGTTGGAAGGTAAGACCTCGTTAATCCTTAGCTCACACAAGTTTCGACTTTTGAGGGTTGTCGTTCGTAGAGGTGCGACAGCTGGTCACCGGAAAAAACAGATTTTAAAACAGATTTTTAAAACAGATGAGGACTACAGCAACAAGTCCCTCTATTGAAATCCATACAATGAATCAAAATCAATTAAACAAAAATTGTAGCACAAATACAGAAGTAGAAACCAAAAAACGAAAGTAGAACATTTTCTCCATACCAGAACGAAAACTATGGTACCAATTTTAGTCAAGCAAAATATACAAAAATCTATAATAAGGAGTCTATTCTATAGTTTTCTAATATTTTCAATTCACTGTGAAGTTAGTGAAAAAATATACAGATCTGTGGTTCAAAAAATAATACCTTTTATCTATGGAGTTGTGTTCGTCAAAGTGTTCTGTTATACGGTACATTGAGATTTATTGGATATTTTGAAAAAAACTGAAAGGATGATTCAGGTTTCTTGAAATGTTTTCAGATCTTTGACAAAAAAAAGTTTCTATTCATTTATTTCATTCAACATGTTGTACCAATAAACTTTTGTTGCCTTTTGTCAAAGATTCAGCGTAAAAATCACTTTCATATATCTCTTGGGATATGTAACTGCAATTAGAAAATTTCATCAAATAAATATAAAAAACATTCCCTGATGGCCATCTTTGTGTATTCAATTTCACCAAAATCAATTGCGAGCAATGAGGCATATGTCCTCTTTTATGAACAGGAGGGAACGAAGCAGCACCTTTGATGTTTTTTTTCTCCTTTTCTTTTTTTTATAATCCTAGTTCTTTTAATTGATTTGTATTTCATGATTGTTTCGAATATAAATAAACTTCAGTCTTGAACTGTGAATTCATGAAATTTTGTCTAGTGATGACCTGACAATAGCAAACAACAGAAATTCACCCAAGATCACTATCATATCCGAATATTATCAAAATAAATTTGTAATAAATCATACCATTGGTAGATATTATTTTGAATAAAATTTTTATAGGCAAGTGGTAGACTTTGGGTTCTTGCGAAATCGATGGAATTATAAACCATCAATTCATCATGAACAATTTCCATTTCCAATCTTCAACAAATCATTTTCCAAATGCGGACCTCTTTTTGACCTGACCTCTCAGAAAACAATAAAATTCAAATTCTAGGCGAGAACTTATGCACGGAGATTATTAAAATGATTGATACCTGGATAAATTACTAAAACACATTCAAATCCATCACGTACAAGGTTCAAAAACGGAAAGTTAATCAAGACATTTCGTATAAGTTAGGATGAAGTTTTTTTAAAAGGAGGCCACTACAATAAATCCTCTAAATGGGTGGACATTTGTGGTTGAGGCCATGATGTGCTGGGTATATTTTTGCTGTATAAATACCCACAATTTCCTGGATATGAATGAAATTTTAGAAGCTGACAGTGAAAACACTCCGTATAGAGATTATTTAATTGTTGAAGTGATATGTCAGTATTCATTTTTGTTCAGACAATTCAAGAAAACATCATAATTACAATCAGTAGAAGTGAAGAAATTCAGTAAATAGTACTTTCTGAGTTGTTTTTAAATAGTAATAATTTAATACAACGAATCTATATTAAAAAAACTAGTTTTTTCATTGTTAGTGATACTATTGTTTCGATTGAGAATAATGATCTGATCCAACTGAAACATACTTTCCATTTTCCAAAGTTGGGATCGAATCCGAAATTTGAAAGTACTCGGATTGTGTCATTTGTGCCAAAAATTATTATAGCTATCTCTGCTCGGGTTATTTTGATTGAGCAAAGAGAGCAAATAACTTTTGGCGTCAATACAGAATATGATCAGTGCGATAACCTTCAAAAATTCAATTTATGGAGGGTTCCACATTCCCAAGTTAGGTTTTTCATGGAACCCACTTACACATCGATGATTCATTAGTTTTACTTTCAAATATCTGTTTTATATTTTTTTGTAGATGGAATATTTGTTCTTTCTGATTTTTTTAAGAACTTTTGTTGTTGTAGGAAAGAAACTTTGGAAACTTTTTCGGGGTTGTGTTTTCACCAGTCAGATCAGAGAATTATAAAGATTATTATCAAAAAGATTCAATAATCCATGTCTGGGTTAAAGAAAAATTTGGGAGAATACAATGGAAAATATTCAAATAACTCTCCTGAAAGTTTTACATTTAGAAAATGAAATAATCATTTTGGAATGTATAGTATCATTTACAAGTATCACGATAAAGAAAGGAAGAAAAACCAGAAGGATAAACCAAATTTTCTGCCTAGATAGGTGAAACGTATAATCTGAAAGTAATCGTCCTAATTTTTGGTTTTTACTATATAACATGAAGATAAGTGCATTGTTTGCAAATTTTCTCATCTCAAACCAATTAGAATTTTCATTTTCTGAATCAGGTTTTTTCCACAGTGTAATATAACATATTTATATTCCACACATGATGGCATAAATAGGTCTTTAAAATGAATGAAAGATTGCTTACTGAAAGACCTTATACTAGAATCTGAATCTAATTCTAATCGTCCACTTCGACAGCTTTTAACTGAAGTAAGCACGGTATTAGTTACAGTGGCTTCCGTTAGTTGTGAGATTCTCATTATTTTCTGAATACTATGAATACTATTTTTTCTACAGATTTCTTGGAGTAATCATTCTGTTGGAGAAATCAGTTAGATCCTCAACAATTCCTCTCTTGATGGATTGATGATTAGGTTGGGTTAGTTTGAAAGAGAGTGGGTCTATTCGGCCCTCCACCGCAACCCGCAAGGATTTATTGTGGCTCACACTTATTCACACTCGGCCAAATAAACCCAGCTTCTTAACGAAACAGATTAGTTTGTATGATGAGTGGTCTTTCAGGTCAAATGGTTAGAGTTTGGCTCTGCCGAACTCTAAAAACCTGATTCGGTCCCCAGCGGGGCAGGCACAAAGTATATGCTCTGTTGATGAGATAGTCAGATAGTCAAGTTGCACTAGCTTCTAGGCTACAGAAGGCACTCTCAAATGACCACCATAAGACTATCGGCATCCTGACGAGGGAAAATGGCGACAAAGCCGCCAACCTCCGGGAGAGTGCTGAGATTCTTATGGAAACTCACTTCCCAGGTTCTGTCTTTCCTGGAACGGCGAACTGGACGGATGTACCAATAACACCCTCACAATATGACTGGCAATATGCTAGTACAGTAATTGATGAGGACAAAATAAGATGGGCTATATCGAGCTTTTCCCCCTTCAAGTCACCAGGGCCTGACGGTATAAGACCAGCCCTACTTCAGTGGGGACTGGACACTCTTATGCCACACCTGGTTGGAATATTCAGAGCCTCTCTAGCTCTGAGGTATATTCCCAGTAAGTGGAGAGAAGTAAGAGTAGTATTTATACCCAAACCAGGTAGGATGGACTACACCCTACCAAAAGCATTCCGACCAATTAGTCTCACATCGTTTTTCTTAAAAACCATGGAGAGACTATGTGAGCGGTATATAAGAGATGAAGTACTTGTTAACAACCCACTTCATCCAAATCAGCATGCATATACCCCGGGAAGGTCTACTGATTCGGCCCTTCACCATGTGGTTGGCAGAATCGAGAGATCATTGGATAACAAAGAATCCACCCTAGGTATATTCATAGATATTGAGGGAGCGTTTGATAAAACAACCTTTCCAACAATTACCAAGCAACTACACTCCAGGAATGTACCCCTGGTAGTAGGAGAATGGATACTCCAGATGCTCTCTAGCAGAGCAATAAGTATTAATGTAGAAGACATCACAGTAAAAAGACTGGTCATGAGGGGATGTCCACAGGGAGGGGTCTTATCACCCCTTCTCTGGAACATAGTTCTGGATACCCTAATTAATCACCTTAACAAAAATGGATTCTACACAATTGCATACGCAGATGACATAGTTATCTTGCAGACCGGCAAATTTGTAAACACACTGTGCGATAGAGCGCAGGATGGGCTCAAATTGATAGAAACATGGTGTAAGGAACACTCACTGTCGATCAATCCCAAGAAGACTGAGATGGTCCTTTTCACCAGGAAAAGAATTTTAACGAGCTTAAAACCTCCTGAAATCTTCAAAAGCCAACTAAACTTCTCTGAAGAGGTGAAATACCTTGGTATTATCCTCGACAAGAAGCTAACATGGAACTCTCATCTACAGAGTAGAGCAAAAAGAGCATACGTGGCTTATGAGCAATGTCGGAGGACAGTGGGACGCGCATGGGGTCTTTCACCCCGTGTAGTCGCCTGGATCTACACTGCAATAATAAGACCTATGTTAACGTATGGAGCCATTGCATGGGGACCTAAAGTTCTACAAGCAACGGCCATCCAAAAATTATACCAAATACAGCGACTGGCTTGTTTAAACATCACAGGAGCCATGAGAACAACACCAACCGCGGCAATGGAATTAATCACGGGTCTGACCCCTCTGGACCTGTACGTTAAGAAGGTTGCGTTAATGGCCATGGTACGATTGCACACGGCTGGTGTAAACCTAGAAGTAGGAATGGGTCGATTGAGGTTGGGCCTGTGGCAGAAAGCGCTTACTGCGCAACCTCTGCTGCAGGCAACAAGTGATGCAATTGAACCCAGGTTTGTGTTTAATAAACCCTACAAAATACAAATCAAGCAGAACACAGAGTCAGATGTTACAAATGCAATACGGATTTATACAGATGGCTCAAAAACCAAAGAAGGCTCAGGATGTGGAGTGTACTCCAGATCACTAAGCCTAAGGATTAAGTGGGGAATGGGAAGAAATACCAGCGTGGTCCAAACAGAACTGGCTGGTATCTCAATCGCCACAAAAGAAATAACCAAGAAAAGAATTTCTGGCAAAAACATTACAATCTGCACTGATAGCAGACAAGCACTATTAGCCTTGAACAGACACCGTGTTACTTCAGGGCTAGCACTAGAGTGCCACGAAGATTTAGCCAAAGCCTCGATAGATAATAACATTATCCTGAGGTGGGTTAAAGGGCACAACAGGAGTAAAGGTAATCGCATTGCCGACTCTTTAGCCAAGGAAGCGGCTGGACTAAGAATTTTAGGACCAAGTGGCACCCACGGCCTGATGACTTCGACAATTGCGGAACTAGTCAAAAGTTACACCCATGCTCAATCTCTAAAGAGATGGGATGAAATCAAAGGATGTAATCTTGCCAGGATCACCTTGGGCGACCCTGGGAAGCTGGCGCCGAAGAAATATCTGGCGATGACCAGGAAAAATCTACGCCTTACAGTAGGATTTCTGACTGGCCACTGTCAGCTAAGGAAACACCTACATAATATGGGGCTAGTGGACACACCTCTATGCAGGATGTGTGAACAGGAAGATGAGACTGTCAGGCATGTCCTGTGCGAGTGCCCGGAGTTATCGTCAATAAGAGAGTGTGTGTTCGGCGAGTCTTGGCCTACACCTGCCGATATAAAGGAGATGTCTCCCAGCGACCTGTCCACCTTCCTGGAAAGGACAGGATGGACGACGACCTAGGAGGACAACTCCTCGGGAGGATGTACAATGGGTCACATGTGGCCTAAGTGCGTGGGCTTACACTCACCCTCCCTACTCTACAGATACAGATAGTCAAGTTGCAAGAATTCCACCTTGATACCCACGACAACCTTCCCATATGAGGGTTTTTGCACGTCAGCTACACCTGACGATGCCTTAGATTCAGCTGTGCAGGGCTTTTTCGCCTCTGGTTTCGGTGAATCATCACATGAGCGCAAACGTTTGCTAACCTGCTCCCCCACCTGAGATAGATCAGTTGGAGTCATAAACTCGACATCCATCTTCTCTGTAGACTCGCTCCTGAATTGAATTTACAGGGAGGTCAGTTGGAGTCGTGAACTCGACATCCATCTCCTCTGTAGACTCGCTCCTGAATTAAATTTACAGGGAGATCAATTGGAGTCATAAACTCGACATCCATCTTCTCTGTAGACTCGCTCCTGAATTGAATTTACAGGGAGGTCAGTTGGAGTCGTGAACTCGACATCCATCTCCTCTGTAGACTCGCTCCTGAATTAAATTTACAGGGAGGTCAGTTGGAGTCATAAACTCGACATCCATCTCCTCTGTAGACTCGCTCCTGAATCAAATTCACACGGAGGTCAGTTGGAGTCATAAACTCGACATCCATCTCCTCTATAGACTCGCTCCTGAATTAAATTTACAGGGAGGTCAGTTGGAGTCTGAAACTCGACATCCATCTCCTCTGTAGACTCGCTCCTGAATCAAATTCACACGGAGGTCAGTTGGAGTCATAAACTCGACATCCATCTCCTCTATAGACTCGCTCCTGAATTAAATTTACAGGGAGGTCAGTTGGAGTCTGAAACTCGACATCCATCTCCTCTTTAGACTCGCTCCTGATCTAAGTTTACAGGGAGGTTAATTGGAGTCGTAAGCTCGTCGACATCTATCTCCAATATAGACTCAGACTCTCTCCATAAAAGTTTCACGAGTAGCTAGGGAAATAAGGTCAATTACAGCAGAGCCCCGCATTACTGTGGCAAGGCGATGCTACGACGAGAGGGCGCCCGGTATCTCGAAGGTTCCGTAGAGACAGCTGATAGGCTCAGTGTCATTCATCTTCTCGGCACGGATACACACACCTTAGGACTAAGCCATCGTTGGAATGTCGTTCAGTTAGGGAATAACAGAACGTTTCAAAGAACGGACAATCATTTATTTTGAAAATTTCATGGAACATTGATTTAGCCCCGTTTGACAACCCACAGCGGTCCTCAAAGATAAAGATACAAGTGCCACGGCTAGTTATGAATTATGCGGAGTCAAGAGCGTGGTTCGTTTTTTATATTCTTTATAGAAGCTCAATACTGGGTGTTGAAAAGGGTAACCAAAACCAAGTCCCTTTTTAACACTTGTCACTTCCAGACTACCAATAAAACAAGGAAAAACGGTGTAAAAGTTTAATGAATCAAATAAAAAATATGGCTATTTATAAATGAACCATATGGTCGATGGTCAAGAAATAGTTTTTTTTTCCAATGATGGCCTCGATCAGAATTCATAATAAATACAAGATTCTACCAAAGGGTTCAATTCATTAAACCTTACAAACTCAGATGGAAATCCTATTATCTGAAACCATCAAGGAAAATCAAAACCGACGACGGGTGATCTCCCACTCCGACTTCTCTGATCCAGGTGACCCGGGATTCTGGCAGTCTCCTGTAGTTCTCCAGACACTCCCTTAATGGACTCCCCAACTCTCATACAGTGGTACTCCTATCTCAACCACTTTTGGTCTCGTCCTTTCAATAGTTTTCATAATTTACTACGCCTCACTTTTGCCTGAATGTTAGGTTCAGTATTTTGTTTACCGATTCTGATTCGGTTTTTTATGTTTCAGTTTCAATTTTTTATGTTTCAACTTCAATTTCGATTTCTTGTTTCAGTTTCACTTTTACTTGGCAGAACTAGAATAAAAAAACTACTATCAAAGAAAATTCAATTGGTTTTACGGTTAGCTTCCATTCACATCTTTATTATTCACTGTTATTCCCATTCAATTTACAGCCCATAAATACCTTATTAGTTGGAATCCACTAATATGGATGACTATCAAAATTTTATAATTATTTTTTCACCGCTAATTGTTCCCACTTCGAAAGCCAAGCACAGAAAGACTATTTCACAATTTCATTCTATGTACATCAAATCGGTACCACTTCCAAGGTCAAACCCTTCTCTCGCCTAATAAAATAGCATATAAACAAAGTCCACCGATTCTAAGAATGACATAAAAATATACATCTCTCTCTCTCTGTGTCTAACTTCTAACTTGACCTTATATACACGATAAAAATGAATTCCCTGACTTAATAACATTACTCTTTGACAATGGATTCTGTAACTTAACAAAAGAAGAAGAATATCTATCTGACGTCTATTTGCATACCTAACCGTGATACGGAATAAAATAATCAAAACAAATAATATTGCTCGATCGATCGATAAAACTCAAGAACCAACCTGCGAAATATGCCACTGCCCCCTAACAGTGAAACATATTTTAATCGAGTGTGAAGCTTACAATCGACATCGAAAACTACATGGATTTCCTTCAACTCTTGCCGAACTCCTGAAGGAAGGTTGCAATCCATCCCAGCTTATAGATTACCGAACTGATATTGGTTTAGTCAATGAAATTTAGATTATATTAGATTAACTGTATATATTATTTACATTTTTATATTCATTATGACATGTAATATGCCGTCTCTAATAACCTGAACGGTTGAAGGGACAATAAACAACTTAAATTAAAAAAAAAAAAAATAATATTGCTTCTGAATGTCAATATTCCAATTCATATTTGTTTGGTAGCGCTACCAAACACTGCTCAGAAGAATCCCAGATCTGTGAAAATAAAAATATGAATTCAGATGATGGATATGTTATAACTCACAATTTGAGATTGAAAAGAAAAAAGTTTATTTTGTGTTCAGATTGTGTCACAAAAAATATGAAATTAACAATGGAAAAACGGAACGTTACACTCTTCTAGTAGATTGGTAGTGACCCAATTCCCAAATTATGGGAATACAAATTTCCCTATTTTGCTAGTTTCATCTACTTCAAAGAACGGACATTCATTCATTTTGGAAATATCATGGAACGTTATCCCCTATTCCTGAAATGCTTCCAGTTGTGTTACCACGGTTCTATGCTAAGACGGGTCGTCGAAGGATTTCAATGAAATTCGTTTCTAACTGTGGAAGTCCACTATTTCGAATGAATATATGTTTATCTTAGATACGACAGATACTTGATGAAAATACACAAGGCATTCAGTTACCACTTTATTGTGAGGTTTCCTCTGAACAGTTAACGAAATCGCAACACATGTTTCACTATACAATAGCCTTCTAAGGCGTTACAATTCAATAAAAAATGCATAAACAGTTTCCAATAATAGAAGATGAAACTGCCACCTCTGGCGTAGAGAAAATCCAACGTAAACACTGCTCACACACAACAAAACTGCAATACTCCTCACGACGCGTGGTTCACCAACCAAATTGGCGTCAAGGGTAAGACAGTAGCAGGTTTTGTTGAAATTTGCAACAGTCCAACTTTTTCATAAATCACAGGCATGAAGCTAATTGTACTGTACTAAAAGTGAACAAACTTTCTTGAAACGAGTGTGGTAAATGAAACACAGACGATAGTGATTAAATTTTTCCTGGTTTGGCAATCCAACTGTGGGTTTAATGGACATTCCGAATGCCTTAATGAAAAATATACTGTCAAATCCATACTGACGCGTTCTGTACCGTGGAACATGTGATTTAAGCTCCACGTAACCTGCACTGCGTTCCATGTAGTATGTTTTCGATACATATATCAATACAGCTCTCTGCGTTTCACATACAAAACGGAACATGGCGTAATTTCGCCAAACGACCACATTAACAACCGTTCTAGTTTGAATTACAAAATAAACGGCTCCGGGGCATTGTTAATACAGGGTAAATTGTGAATTCACCATTGATTTATCGTAGTGGATAGGCTAGATAAACAATTGGAACAGTCGCAAAAAGGCATTCGGTGACTTTTAGTGCTTCTTATCTTATTCTATATTAGGCGATCATTATGGCGACAGTGCTGACACCTGGCACAGCAAGCATGATTTAGTGCATCTTTCGGTCCATTGTTGGTGGAACTTTTAATTTTAATGATCCGGATGATTTACATACATTTACAAGTCTTGGACGAGTTACACGGCTTTTGCCGACTGAGGAACTGAAGGACCAGTGGTGTTCTTATATTCACTTTCGTTCACAAATCCATCGTGTGATACATTCATCAACTTTATACATCCACTGGAAAATGCAGAAAGTCCTGTTTTTCATCGTAATATCGGTTTCGTAAAAATATTTTTCTCATTGAAGTTGCTAATTTGTCTATAATCCATAATACATTAGTCAAATGCCACATTTCTCAATCAATAATAGTGATATGATGAAATACTAATTTTATCCTGAATTATCATCATTTTTAAAATAATGAAGATTTCATAAAATGTTCAGAGGGCGCTCTAGAGAGGTGGGCAAAGGACGAGTAGTGCGTTGGGAATCTGGAAATATTCTCTTCGCGTAGCAAAACACGTTTTCGTCACTATTATAGTATTTGTGCAGTACTGGAATTGTAGTAGTGGAGTTGTGCAGTTGTTGTGGAATTGGCCACGGTGGTAGTGCGCCCGACTCACGATCGGAAGACCGTGGGTTCGCTTCCTGCCTCGACCAGATATTTTTCTCGAGATCATTTATCTGGTTGAAGCTCGGATGATTCTCCAACCGTGTTAGGAATCACACGTTAAAAGGGAAGACGTCGTTAGCCCTTAGCTCGCACAAGTTTCTCAACTTCGGAGATTTGTCGTTCGTATGGGGGCGACAGCTGATTAACGAAAAAACAGATTTTAAACAGACAGACAACGGTTTGAAACGAAAGTGTTTTTTTAGTGCCAAAAACCATGTGTGATGAAAAACAGGAGCAACGTATCCAACGTATCCATCTCAAATTTTTCGTTGAATTGAAAAAAACTCCGACTAGTTACAAGAGGCCTATGGGGAAAATAATTCTTTATCTTGTACGCGTGTTTTTAAGTGGTGTAGGCGCTTCAGTGAGGGCCGGGAGAGCAACTATGTTCAAATCAAAATTTAAGGCAATGTTGACCGTTTTTTTCGACATTAACGGTATCGTCATGACGGAATGGGTTCCAAAGGGTCAGACTTTCAACCAGACTTTCTGCGAGAATGAGTTCGTAGGAAACGGCCCGAGTTGTTGATGAACAACTCGTGGATTTTGCACCTGCCCATAACTCTCTATCTGTGAAGCGGTACTTGGCCGATAAACGCCCTCCAGTGCTCGAACACGCACCGTAGTCGCCAGATTTGGCACCGTGCGACTTTTTTTTGTTTCGAAGATAAAATCTGCTTAGAGAGGGACCCGATTCTAGTCGATAGAAGCGGTAAAGCAAAAACAGCCGAGCTCCTGAAGGCCCTCACCAAAGAAGACTTCCAGCACTGTTTTGATCAATGAAAAAAAACGTATGGAAAGGTGCGTAGCGAGGAGAGGGGAGTATATTGAAGAGGAACATTTGAATGTAGAATGATTTTTATAATAAATCCTTTTTTCGTAACCAGTCTCGGTATTTAATAGCCGAACCTATTTTTGTAAGTATGACACTGAGAAAGATATTTTTCTCCATTTGATACTTGATTCATCTGTACAATACAGTTTTCAATATCTATAACACAGGCAATCCTTCAATGAATGAAATATGCACTCACAAAGTCTATCGGCTGTTGCTGTGTCACTGACAAACTAAACATAAGTAGAACATTCAAAAGCTAAAAAAATTGTTAATTTCAATGTAGAATTTCTGATCTAAAATGACATCCTATTGACATATGTGCAAAATTTGGTTCCCCATTGATTCATTTATAATAGGACAACCAGTTCTGAAAAATCTGGTTTGCGGACCTTCTGGAGAATGAAATATTTGAGATGTAGGTACATGTTTGGAATTTGTCCAGTACTGATTGAGGAATGTAAGGAAAACCAAACGAAAAGAAATATCAACTAGTAACTCTCCATTATCGTGAGGGTCTATTGAATCGCCAAGTTGGAGAGCTCAAATGGAACGATTTTGGTTCATCAGATGGACCCATTCAACCGTATGTATGGATAATTTTCTTGAAGAGCTCTGCAGCATCCAAACATGAATCGAGAAATCTCTGATACGAAAAGAGTGTTTGAGAAACATGAGATTTCAACTCCAGAAATCGAAGCTAGATGCCGTACTAATCTCCGGAAAAGGATTGCAGTCGATATTTGGATCGATCGCTTTATGGAGACTGAAGTTTTACATTCCCAAACGTGCTTAGAAAAAAATAGGAGCGAAAAATGTAGTTTGGATTCGAACTACATTCCGACCAGCACATAAAGTTCAAAAATAAACTGTTCAAGGAGATGATAAATATCGTTTCAGCTCCACCAAATTCAAAAGGAGAAATATATCAGTCATATAAATTTAGAGAAACGTATGGAACAATCAACAAGCTGGTATATTGAATCCATCTGTTTTCAGGGATTGTATTTGTTAAGAACCTAGGCAACATAGATTTTTCTTGAATGATTGTAATCTGTTGACCAACTATTGTCCTCTTACCAACAATACTCTTGTGCGAGCCAGGGATAATTGAGGTCTTATTTTTTATTGTGCTCCTCCACGGGGTATGGAACAACACCAATAATTGTGTTATGGAGGATAGAATAGAGGTGGCAGTGTCAACATCTTGAATAAAAATTATTTTTATGAAATTCCAGTTGAAATATTGAAGCTTGTTGAAAAAAAATTGTTAGCCGTCACAGAACGTTTGGGAATGATAATATTTTATGGCTCCTATGATGATTATTGGGCACAGAAATATTTATTGAAAATATTTAATCGAAATATACATGGAAGAATTTCAATGTGGCTTTAATATATCTAGTTATTGCAATATATTACTGAAGGTCCTAAATCATGTATATGAAATGAATATTTCAATATACATTCCACTATCATTAGAAAATTGATTATTCAATTGATTTTATGGTGTTTCTGTTGATAAGAATGGGAAAAACATTATGTTAGTCTTTATGAAATTTATTCTTCAAGCAAGTATTTCAGTTCATTATTTTTCATAGGAATATAATCAAAATTGGTTAATAATCAATTCAAATATATTATATGCTATAAAAATTATGTAAATTTCAATCCACTAAGAGAGTAGGTTTTACTTTTACTGACCTTTGAGACAGTTCAAATATACGCGGGCTTAATGCACACATTGATTATAAAATATGATTAACCTACTGATATATGATGGAATCGGCCGATACTTGACGAAAATCCATAACTAACGTATTCTAAAAACACTTTATTGTGTGATTTTAATGTCCGTGTACGATGGTTTGTGGAAAATTGCAAATTCATGTTTATTGTTATTTTTCGTAATGGTTAAGTCAAGGTAATTTATTGATATGTTTACCTCCCTCTCAGTGGTGTATTTTATTGACGGGTGGATGGAATCGGCATATTCAATGAACTTGCCTAATTGGCCATAACGTCAGTTATAGGACATTGGCATATTTGGGTGAACCAACCAGGAATATTGCCCATTTTTTGAAGAAAGAAGGCGTAAACGTAGCTTACAGAACGAATAATAATCTTGTCCAAAACTGTATATTGGCCAAACAGGAAGAACATTCCCAAAGAATTAAAGAGCATAGAAGTAGTTTTGTGAATGGAAAGACCAATTCCACATTTGCAAACTACCTTTTAGCAGAAAGACATGAGTTCAATCATGAATACGATGTGTAACATTCAGAAGAGAATAGTTTGAAACTCAATCTTCTAGAATGTTCAGAAAGCAATAGATTCAGGAATTCGGGTAATTTACTGAATGATCAATTAAAATTGAATAACTCTTCATTACTGAATATGTTTTCAAATGTGGAAAGTGGAATATAAGCTCAGGTAATTCAATTCATTACAAACTTAGGTAAAAAATCAGGTACTTGAAATTGAGGTACTTCAAATTGTAGAATAAGATATATATATATATATATATATATATATATATATATATATATATATATATATATAGTATTGAATATATAGAATTAGTTATTAAGACACGCTCGAGGAAGCCATTGTATGGCGAAACACGTGTTGCGTTTTTGTAAAACTGTCTAGTGAAAATCACACAATAAAGTGTTTTTAGAATACGTTAACCTTCTGATGACTTGATAGTATGTAGTAGTATGATTTTGCTTTCATTGCAGGAGGCCTAAATTATCACTGTCGGACATATTTCATTTTCGAATATTTTTAAAAACTAATAATTCAGTGAATCACAGTGTAGTGAACACAACTGTATGAACTATAGGCATCCGAGCTCAGTGTGACGATAGAAATAGCGTAACGCCGAAACAGTGAAAAAATAATCGCACGGTAGCAACCCGTCGCCACAGCATGCGTCGCCACAGTAGCAATCGGTTTCAAGTGCGGCTATAGATGTTTCACATCAATGTTAAGTGTCATATTATGAAAGTTATAGAATATTTGTTTCCATTGTGAGTGAATTTAGGGAGAATGTTAATATTTGTGCCATATTTTCAATGAAGCATTGTCAAAAAGTTATTGAACCCAAGTAAAAAATTATTTTATCGCCATTGAACCAATTTAATCGATTGAAATTCTACAAATTCCATCGTTCCTCTGCATGGAGAGAAATGAACAAGAAGCTATACATCATTCTTCGACCATAACAGGAAACCATTAACTTGAAATTCATGTCGAAAACAGTGTTTCTTCGAATAAACAGAATTACTGGTTTATTATGCTTTTATCTTTCTCATCGCTCATGAGGTCATCTTTCATAAAAATCATTAAATATCTTTTGCTCGT
The DNA here is from genome assembly GCF_025532065.1 of Leptinotarsa decemlineata. Taxonomy (NCBI): domain Eukaryota; kingdom Metazoa; phylum Arthropoda; class Insecta; order Coleoptera; family Chrysomelidae; genus Leptinotarsa; species Leptinotarsa decemlineata. The sequence goes on from NW_027412702.1 coordinate 21,923,761, forward strand.
TACTCTTGTGATCGAACACATGTATCAAGAAATCTACTAACACTCCCCGAATACGAATTATATTACCTGATGAAGCTATGTCTCACTAGCCATTAGCTTATAACTGGGAAACATATCGTAAATCGAGCAAAATGAGATAAACAACATCTACATCCATGTTCACTTGTAGAACGAAATAAAATATGTAGATATGAACAACTTAGAGTCCGAATACGAAAAGCAACCGGCAGTTGGAATAAGATATTCCAACCTTCATCCACTGAATTATCACTGTCCCTCTCATTATTTGACACAGAAATCTGAGCAATGCCATTGAGAAAGTCAGATGTCTGGCGATCGATGATTATATTGATAATAATGAGCGGTTTGTTGTCTGTAGATGTAGCTGTGACAAGGAGTAGACATTATAATAAATAAGCTTATTGAAAAACGTCGTTGTTTGATTGAAATGTACGGCTTGATTGAATTCTTCTAGTTGTTCCATACTTCAAGATCGTTCGGAGAGATGACTACAGATAATGGTTGATTCGAAAAACAAAGAGATGTTTTAAACATTGACATGGGTATTGAGAACGATATTATTTTGAAGTACGACTATGTTTGTTTTGTGACTTAGAAAATATTCACGTTATTTAGATCATTGAGTGAGATTGAGGACCCAATTACGAGATTTTTTATAACAAAGCTGATAATTTATAGCTCCATCAGATGAAATAATATTACATTTGGGAGTGGAGTGAATTTAAATAACAACTTATACTTTCTTGTGAGGCACAAATTTGTACAGGAAAACATTGGATGAATTCAAAATTACAACATGATACAAGACCAATTTTTCTTGAGAGTATCCGTTGTATCATTTTCCAGGTCATTAAATGGAACCTTTTTTCTATAACTATTGAAAAATCATCAATTGTAGGACAGTTTCATTCCAGGTGAGTAGAAAATGAAATACATAAGTCACACTTTCTCAATATCAAATAAGCAGATTCATAACTTAGGAGTCTTTTTTCAATTAATTTAAATCGCAAGTGAGCCTTGTGAATTCACTTGATTCAAAATATGTTCCTGGACGTTAAACTTCAGGGAGTTGATAATTCCCCGCTTTTGACTTGGATGGTGATTCAAAAGTGCATTCAGATATCTGTCCGTATCGGTTTTCGGTACACTTTTATGTGTCAGTCTTGTGCCACGCCTTTCGACGAGTACATCTAGAAAAGCTATTCGTTGTTCCTCTATGGTGAACATGATGCTAGGGTGTTGAGCATTTATGTGGTCTAGAAATAGGTTCAGTCTGTCCCTCACAAGTCGACAATATCACTAGGAAACAGTTTGGCTATTTCTCTCAAAGAATCTTCCAACGGGACAATGGTGAACAAGGACACAACTTCAAAACTGACCAGAATATCACTTGGCTCCAAGGTTATATTCTCGATTTTTTCCTCCAACATGAGGTTGGAGGAGCAATGCAAGGTGTTTTGACAAGTAATACGTAGGCAAACCCACTATGAGTCTCGACGGAACTTTTTTTGGTGTATCTTCGGAAGACCGTAGAGCCTTGGCAGGTTTCCTGAGTGGTTTCCGAAAATGGTGGTGATTTTATAAGCCGGTTCGTATTTCGCAAACTTTATTGTGTTGGGTCTCATTTTAACACACAATCAAGATTGCGGAATACGAACCGGCTTATGAAATTGTGTTGGGTATCTTTTTAACACGCAATCAAGGTTGCGCAATACGAACCGGCTTATAAAATCATCATCATTGTCGGAAACCACTCAGAAGACCATCTCAAGAACAGTAGCCGTCCCGCCAAGGCTCTTCGGTCTTCCGAAAATACACAAAAAAGTTTCGTTGGGACCCTTAGTGAGTGCATCGGGTTTGCCTACGTATTACTTGTCAAAACACCTTACATTCTCCGAAAAACAACCTCGTACGTCAAGGATTCAACAGACTTTGTGGAAAAAATCAAGATTATAATCTTGGAGCCAAGTGATATTCTGATCAGTTTCGACGTTGTGTCCTTGTTCACCAATGTCCCGCTGGAAGATTCTTTGAAAGAGATAGTCAACCTGTTTCCTAGTGATATTGTCGGACTCTTGTCTCACGGGAAGTTACTTCCAATGGAGAGGAGATTTCTATGAGCAATTAGACGGCGTAGCGATGGGAAGTCCATGAAGCCCATTGATAGCCAACTTCTTCATGGATACATTTGAGAAGAAGGTAATCGACGCTCTCGATTTCAAACCAACCTTCTGGCCCCTACGACGGCTTTCAAACCCGAATGAAGCCTCTACCAATTTGTCAAAGAATATTTCATTCTATCATTTTTCCGAGACTCCAGGATAGGATAATATGAAAAAAAAATAATGAGAAATCTCTTCAGATACTCTATTTCATATCCTGCATTGTCACTTTTGTCGATTTCATTCTCCTGCCTACTTCAGAGAGAGATAAAAACTAAGACTCAACATGAGTGTAGACTCTAATAGATGATAAACAGTATAATAACAGAACTGAAAACAACTTGTCATATTTCCAAGCAATGTTTAGTGACAATCCACCTCCCGTTGTGAAATTAATTACACATTTTGGATAATTATTACCCAAATAACGTAATAAACTCTTCGATACTGTAAGATAAGTTAGTTGATCCGTTCGTTACCTCTCTGATGAGAATGCAGTAATTGTACCTCATCTTTAATTACCCAGCTGACCGTCTATAAATTTAACTTTTTTACGGAATCTTCCTTATAATCTATGGAGTGTCAGTTATTGTGAACAAATGGGAAATGCGTCTGTTCTGCGTCCTCTTTAGAAACTACTCTTTTTGCTGAAGGGCTTAGATGATGGTAGTCGTTCTGCCTGGTTTAGCTGGATGATTTATGTGCTGGAAAGTGGGATTGTAACTACTTATGAATGACTGAGTATGAGCACCTGTGGTTTTAGGGCTTACATTAATGTGTTAGAGTTGTTTCTTTGTAAAATTATTTTGTTTCATTTGTCATTGATTGATTCATTTTGAGAAATAATGTGGCGAATAAAACGTTATTCAATTGCATTGAAAAATTAGTTTTTTTAGGTATTTTCCATTCATTATTCTGGCGTCACATCCAGTGACAAGGTACATTCTCTTCTGGGATTTCATGAAAGAAATATTGATACCTACATGATTGAAATTTGCATCCATCATCTCAATGTATTTGAGAAGACTACCGGAATGAGGATGAATGAAATGAGATAGTAAAGAACCGAAAAAAGTTTAATTTCCCAAGATAATTTGGAATCAATCGAATTTTTGTGAGCTGACATGAAATAAAAACTTACAGAAACTGCAGAAAGCACAAAAATACATCATAAATACATAAATTATTCAGTAAAAACAAGTCTTGTTGTTATTGCTGTTTTCTGTAGTATATCAAAAGTTTTAATAAATAATTGAATCAAATATCTCACTCATCTAATGACTCTTTCGGTTTGCAAATGCTGGAAGAAATGAAATATAAACTTCAGGTTGACCAAATGAATTTTATACGTAGGTATGCAACATTAAACACAACCCGAACAAGGATACTTATTTCTCGGATCTAACGTTCAAGTATCATTTTGCTCTGATTCTTGTTGGAGAGTACATTTCAATTGTTTCATCAATTGAACAACAAATATATTTTTACACTTTGTCGATATTGTTTGATTTTTCTAGAGATTTTTAATTTTCCTTAACCTGGAAAAATAAAAATTGTAATAGGGACCTTTCATACTTGTGTAGAAAGGGAAACTTTTCAATTTATTCCAATAAATTACTGCATAAATACAAAAAAAATCAAGTATTCATCACTTCGTCAGTAACTTGTCGTATTTAATAATTTGTTCCCATCAAAAAAACCTAAGCATCTCGAGACGCCTGTTGCTGGTTAGATTTTTATCATACTGTCAACAGTACATGTCTAACGCACACTAAATACTGATCCTCTGTCCGACGAGAAAGGAGGAGCCGGTCTTCCGCCGACGTATGCGTGAGATAAAGGGAAGTCAAAGTGGCGCCGTTACGCGTTAGGTAACGAGGCGGTTTGCCCTCCCATAAGAAGCTATCACTTCAAAAATTTGAGATACTCATCCTAAATGGTTAAGAATCTGTCTCTGTTTTCAGAATTGTGAAAAATCGAATCTCATTTGCAGTTTTTCCCTCCGATCCGCTGTAATTTCAAACTCCCTCTACAGATGTCAAGGGAATTTTGAAATGTGAAGTATGTCGATGTTGTTGAGACTTGTGAAATATTCGGGACGTTAGCGTGAATGGCTTGTTCCACCTATTCAATCGACAGTCAGGTGAAACGGTGGTTCGAGCCGAGAGGCCAAACAATCGATTTTCACTACTAGAAAATGCAGGTTGGAGGTAAGAACTCATTAATCCTTAGTTCGATTCGATGTGATCTCACTTATCAGTCTGTAGCAATTTCGTCAGCATCCATATTTTTCTTAAAGTACGATTCACTTCTAAATCCATGTATTTTGGATTGTATGGTCCGAGAACATCCTGAATGTTCGTTCCTCCACAGGTTCCTGAATTTCTGTTTTGATCGATCTACTGTAATTTAGTTAATTTTCCAGATAGAATTGGCCCACTCCTCACCTTCCCCATCATAACTAGACAAAGAAGAGGAAGATGCAAGAAAATTCATGATGATAAAACAGTCTTCTCACTGATAACTTCACTGAAAACGCGTTTCAATACGTGGTAGCTTCCTCAGTTCATCTCCAGTGAAGTTATTAGTGCAAAATTTGTTTCGTTGTCATTAGGAGTGTCATTAATTTTCATCAAATAATTGTTTAGTGTATTAATGAGAGTAGAAAGTGTCCTGAATGTTGCTATTGTTAGAGTTTTCATTAAGCCAGTTATTCCCAAAGAAACAAATCTTTGCACCCTATTTTGTATGTTGTCCCCTTACAAATGGCAACCCTCAGAAGTTCTGTACTTTAGACATTATGGAGTGGAAAGTAACCTTTTTGGCTCTCTACTACTTCATCAATATACAGTTTTCTTTCACCGAACGAAATGAAAATACTGAAAAAAGTCTGAGTATGTTCCTAGAAAAAATCCATCTGAACTAACTTTTTGAGAATGTTGAACGAAAGTTTATTGTGGCCATTTTTGAGTTTTTTTGGGTTTTTCACCTAGATATATAAACGGCAAACTTTTTCTATCACTGTCACTAAGTTACTTCATAAATTTAATTTGTTTTTCACATAGAATTTTTTTTATCAATCAGTAACTTGTTATATTCAAAATTTTGACTATAAAAAAGGTTAGAAATTATACAGATACTTAACAATTTGGAGCTTCCGTATTCAGAAATGGGAAAATTTCATGAATTTTGTCTGTTTAAAAAAAAAAAAATCTGTTTTAAAATCTGTTTTTCCGTTAATCAGCTTTTAGTCTCCGAGGCAGTACTTCGAGTTACTGATGAATAGAAATGTTTTTGTGGACAATATTTTGCTAATTCAAACTCTAAAGTTTGTAACTTTCTATGTTTTTTATCACCTTTATTTATAACTGAAGTTACTGCAGTTTCGTCCTATACGGAGATTTTCAAACTTATACAAGTTTATCGCATAAGTTTAAGAATGTCTGTATAGAACGAAACTGCAGTAGGTAACGTTAGTTACAAATAAAAGTGGTAAAAAACAAAGAAATTCTCATTTCTCTTTTCTTCATTATGATTTCCTACCACGTAGTAACGGCTACATCCATCAATTTATCTAAAGTTTCTCTTTTCTATACCTGTTTATGGTTTTCCATTACAATTCTCATATTTTTCAGATTGTGGAAGTTTGGAAAAATCAAAGAGAATTTGATAAAAATTTTCTTCAAATTGAAAACAATGAATATAACAGAACTTTTTTCATTATTATTCACGTTGTCCAAACTTCAGTTATGGAGTCAATACATATATATGTTACTCAAATAATGAAGTTTCACTAACAACGAATTATTTCAATTTCTATACTATAATTCCGAAATAGTTGGTGCTGAATTCTCAGAAATAACTGAAGTTTTTGCCTCAATCTGCCTCTTATGTATGGAAATTATAATAAATTTAGTGCCTACTATTATGGGATTTTAGTATACGTAGTCTTCAAAAGAATGTTCTAACAAAAACACTATTCTCTTAACTTCTGTGTATAATCTATACATTTTTATGTAGCTTTTATTGAAAGATCCAATTTTATCTCCTTCACTATTCACTATTCATAGAGCGACACTTAAAAAAAGTTCTTCTTTATCCAGAAAATTATATCTGTCAAAATTATTTCTGTTTTAATAAACTTAATTATAGTTTTTGAAAGTTTATATCCATTATAAGAGTTTCATTCGTTTTAACTACTAATTCAGTTTGGAAAAATTGCGATTACATCCATTAATGATGTTCCAAATGCTACCTCTGAAATATCAAACCAGTTTTTTTGTAGTTCTTCATAAATTCATTCGGTTGATTCATCAACGTCTAGTCAATTGTCAAATACATTTCGAAGATATGAATTTGTAGCAAAAAAATTTTGAAAATGCCTAACAGAGAGTACAAAAAAGCTGTTTAGAAAGTTACCTTTGAAATATTAGATTTGTTTTCTATGGTTCATCATCAATTTATCTGTTTGATGAATAAAAAAGCTGAGTTAATCGAAAATTACATTCTGAAAACATCAATTTGTACTACGGAATTATCAAGAAAAAACTGTACAACTGCGAATAAAGATGATTAAGACATTCATCGTCATCATCATTTTTACGAACGCTTTAATACAGCCAGATCCGAAATAGGTATATCTTCATTCTCGATTATCTTATGACCGAAAGTTTTATGTCCACCCTGTGCTACCATCAGCAATCATGCCTCAACATCATGCAACGTTTCTTTCAGGTTTACCTAGATATTAATAACACGATTCATATGATCACATTGAAATTATAGCCACACCTTCAGAACGATTCAAATTCAAGTAGTCGTCTTCCACGACTGAATTACAAAAATCGTTTTCAAGTTCATAGAAATATCTATCTCCGTCTAACAACGCTGCATAGTTAAAAATGTGTATGCATTTATTTGTGGTAATCCAAGGCCGACTGGATCTGACTAACTGTATACTTGCCCCTCCATCAAGACTTCCTGAATCATGAATAACGTTCAACTGTCTCAAATTCTCAGCAGAAGGTGACTTAGTACTATTACGCTAATCGGGTAACGATGAAGAGTCACTAAACAAGGCTGGAGCGAAAGACATGAATTGTACTTTATTCAAATTGAATTTTTTAAGAATTATCCATAATACTTTCATCATCAGACAATAAGAATTTTCAATATTTGAGGATAATTTCTGAATTGAATATGATATAGAATATAGAAACCTTGAGTGAAAACTTCAATCAAAACAAAAAAATATGTACAAGCATCCAGGTGTTAAGTATAGTCTCCTCATTGATTATCTGTATTCTAAACAAGATCTATTTCATTAGGAATGCAGATTTCGCGACCTAGTTTCGAAACTCGATCGAGCGTTGAAGATCAATCAAGTTCATGAGATGTTTGTAATTCTCAAGCTGTTATGAGTGAAATTCGAACCAAAAACAGATCCGTCGTGACAAAATTGGCTGTATTATGTTAATCACGTCAGTTATGATTTATGGGGTCGAAGAAGTGAGAAAAGGTATTGTTTATTGAATGATTTTTCGAAATTTCTCAGATATACAAGTTAAATCAAATGGTTGTAAAGAACTGGCCGATGAATTTCCTTGTTGAAACTCATTGATACAGTATATTGTATATTTTCACTATTGTAAAACTGTATCAATGAGTTTTGAATGAAATGGAGTTGTAGACCTTCCAAAGTTAATTTTTTTCATATACCAGAACTTTTCAAATTTCTGGACAAAATAACGATATAATACTTGAAGAATGCAGTATTCATACTTCACATTCCACTTCTAAATGATAATATTTCGATAATGAATCTTTTCTTTTTCTATCATAACCAGCGGCATCAAAGTGCTTTACCTCATTTGAGCCTTTCCACTGTTGAATTAATGTTTATAAATATTTCAAGGTCATAGACTCACACATAGTTCCTAGAACCCTATATAATTTAGAAATGTCTAATGGTACTTACTTCATCGATGTGTTATATTTCATAGCAGTAAAAATCCAGTGAAGTCTTTAGGAATTCATTTGGATCAATGTTTGTCATGCAATATGTTGATTTTCATCACATTTCAACTGAGAAACATGCAGAGGTGCTACTTGAAATGTGCTATGCCAAGATACATAATGGAATTTCGTATAGAGTTGCTTTCTTGCTCTTTCATGCTCCGGAATGTTAGTTTTACCTTGTTTTTCTTGTCCTTGCTTATTGGTATATTGTTGTAGATTATGCCCCAAAGAAAGTGACGCCGGCCGCCACTGGTAATCATAAAGCAAACGTGACACAGCTAAGAGCACGAGAATACCCAATGTTTCCTGCCGCTCGAGAAGCAGCAAAAGTAATGCTACCGATGTCGATGGAACTTCGTCGAAAATTATACGATGTTCGATTACGATTTAAGCGCTGGCGGCGGGCATATCGGGACAGTAAAATACACAGTCACGCAGTATGCGAAGTGATCGAGTAAGGCGATAGACATTCAAATAATAGTTTTTAGTTGGAGTGTTTATTGTATTCAAACTGAAATAAAGTTATGTTCGATCATTCAGTGTACTCAATTATTGATCAACCTAACAGGTGGCTTGATTTTCGTGAGATCACTAGTTGGAGAAGGTTCCATTCCTTCTTATCCTTCATGATAGTTCTCTGAAGTATGGAAAAAGTAGCATTGGCTGTGACGGTTTCCTTTTCTGAAAGATATTTTGTAGTCTTTTGGCTGATATGTGAGCTGTGAGTTCACATATATGGTAGAAGTAACACTGGCTGTAACAACTTCCCTTTCTTTTAGAGTTCTTGTAGTCTTCTGGGTGATATCATTTTTGTTAAACATTCTTCTTGAAGTAGCCCAGTGCCTTGTTAGATCTTTCGTTCATGTTGTAGAAATTGATTGCCTGATTGGTTAGAGTCTTAACGATTCCTCTCCTGGTTGGTGGTATTAGAATTCCTTACTTAGATATTTCGGCCCTTGAGTCATCCTTACCATTACGTGTAGAAAACACAGTTCATTTTGGGATTCCTCCTTCACTTTGTATTTTATAGAAAAAACACGCTACTGGAATATTGCATAAAAGTTTCTAGGTCTGTTTCTTCATAGTTCAATACCATGATGGTGTCGTCAACTCATCTTTGGCAAACTCGGTAGTTCTCATGGGTTTCATCAAACTTCCTCTTGATAAGTTGAATATTGAAGAATAATTTAAGTAGCCACAGTATACATCCATAGATATTAAATTTCGTTCATTTATTTTGTTTTGAATTTGAAATCTGATATTTCAAAGATAAGTCTAAACTAGTACTCATCTGTTGTGAGATATATTGAGGGAGAAGTAACAAAGAGAATGACTAGATCAGGTTGACTAATCCATATCTAAAAAATGCTGTTCTGAATAATCAAATAGCATTCGTATTTCTGTTTTTTGAGTCAATTGCCGTTGTATAAATAATCTGAAGTCGTAGTTTGTGGGAAATTGATTCGGTGAGGATTATTTCATGCTGAGCATTGGATTATAACCAACTAACAAAAAATTCATTTCGATCATAACGATTTTTCATTCGGAATGTTGAAAGAAATTCAGGGCAATGTATCTGAACAAATTATTATTTCTATAAATGGCAGTTATTTTTATCACAGTGGCAATTTTTTGGACGAAGCATTATGAACCTGAAATGTACAAAGTATATCATTAACAAAAACAATGATAGAGAAAATACTTCTTCGCATGAAAAGATTCCCACTGAATAAAATGAATCAAACTCTGATATAATTGTTTTCGAAGTAAACAAACTGGAATGAATGTAATTGGAAAAAACAAATTCGCAGCAATAGAAAAACAGTTAATGGAATATCAGAGGTTCCAAACAAATTCTGATGCATGTAGTTGATAATAATTTTGTGTTTTGATGATTTTGATTTCTGATATAACATATTTCAATCATTAGATTTTTTTCCGACATAATGTTTCATATAACATTTTCAATACTATTCATTTAGTATCTTTCACAAACTATATTTGAAAAGTGATTTCCAAATTTCGCCTTCTGCTTCATTATCTACCATCAAAAATACTAGCCCCTTCCAGTATAAAACAAACGACGCTACAGAAAATAAAAATTTCCGGAGCTAGTTATACACTGTTGCTGTATAGCCTCGATTTTGATTTGATCAAAGAATGCTAATGTTGTGATTGAAGTAATCACGACAAGTAATTTCTTTAAATATTTTATAACTATTTACCGTATAATAATCCTCGCTTCTTTATTAGCAAAATATTAATAATGACGAGGTGAAGCGGGTGTGTAAGTGGAACGGCATGTTATTACTGAAAATAAAATACATAAAAGTAAATTAGAAAATGATACGTGTCGGAGAAATTGAAGTAGGCGATCATTCGATAAATGCCGTTTTTTATTGATCGTTATACGTTTTGAAAACAAACAGATCAGAGTTGGACTTGCTTTCCTTTTATTCAAATACTAACCCGATTCTTTTTTTGTGTTATAATTTTTGTCCAATGAGCATAACTGGTGTTTCGATTTTTGAGTTATATATCAAAATATATACTGTACTAGTTTATGGTATTACTGTATGGTATTAGTGTAGAAGCAGTAGCCCCAAATTTAATCTTTCTGGAAAAATCCTTGTAACACTTGACATTCATAGATTAGAGATACGGAATGATACTGTATTACCAGCATATGCTTGTTATTTATATCTCACAGTTTTTTTGCAGTACTTTATAATTTTTATAGAATAGAACTGATTTCAAGAACTGCATATTCATGTCAATCCTATGTAGATGTGTAGATGATAATGGATCAATTTGAAACTATTTTTACGCCATTTTTCCGCTATCCCACCATCCCGCCATCCCATACATACGAGGGTGACGAGTTTCAGAAGCAGATAGGTCTGAGATCAGTTAACAAAATAGATCAGTTCGGACAAACGTGAGAGATGGTGAACGAGTGAATATAGTGCGATAATTGAAGAGATGTTCTCACAAATACAAAAATTTCCAAGAGAATTGAAAGAGATTTCAACAATCAATCATTTTTTTTGACAGTAAATGACACTATCATACTACATTTTGTAGATTACTGGTAAGAGAACAAAAGCGTTTTCAATTTCAATGAAGCTCTCATCGTTTCCCAGATATTTCAATGTTTATATGGGGAATGAATATCCAATAGAAAATTCAGTCTGCTACAGTTTTATTGGCAGCGGTTATTCGTTCTGATTCATTATTTGATGTGTCTCACTGAATTTGCTGAATATGATGGGAATAGTAGGGTAGACTGGGTACGGTTGAAACATAGGACGATTGAAATATATGCCAATTGAAACAGTGCAAATATTTCTTTAACGGTTAAGCGAAGAGTGAGGGGTGCAAGGGGTAAACGAAGTGGAATACAGGTCCGAACACGAATTTGGTGCCGCACCGCTTCCCCACGTTTTCGTTGTGTGCAAGACGCCATATTGTTTTTTATCACCCAAAGGTAAGTATTTTCCTTCTGACATTACACTCATATTATTTGTTTTTTTTTTTAAGTGAAGTGTTTGTGATTATTATGACGCTTGTAGAGTGAGAAATGGTGACTATTTTTGATGTGTAATTATTACTGTCGTAAATATAAAGTACCTATACTTATTTTACCAAAAGAGGAGTTGGGGACGGTTGAAACATTTCATAAGCGTACGGTTGAAACATAATGTTTGTTTGTAAATGCCAAAACTTCGGGTGAGGAAGCCTTCCAAAGATGGTATTAACTTCAAGCTATAGTAATGCATATGAGGAGGTAAAAGCTGGAGATTCACTACAAAGAGCATAGTATAAACCACCTTTGCCTGTTGAGAAATATTCGAAAGCGAGATGCATCCGGCATAGACTAGACGATCTCAGCATTCAAGCCAGCTTTTCCAAGCATCATGGAGAAGCATCATGCGTCAGTTGAATCTTCCTCTTGAAGATGATTACTTGGTGATCTAAACACGTGTCGAGGTGTTGGAAATAACGATTTGCTGTTGTGAAAAAACTCCAGTAATATTTATTTCTACACCAAAGGTTCCAAACAGTGCATCATAAGTACCCTTAAGGAAATTCAATAGATGATTAAAAACTAGAAAATTAATTATTTATACTGATACACCAAAGAGAAAAAAATATGGAGAAAGCATGAAGCAGAATTGAAACGGACCAAATGGAAGCAAGTGAAAAAATATTAGGTGGAACAAAAGGTGAAAGAAAAACTTCAGAAGGAATGAAAAAAATACTCAGCAGGAATTATCATCAAAATAATCAGAAGGGGAAGAATGCTACTGTATTGGTTGCCCAGCACCATATTCAGAGAGCAGATCCAGTAAAAAGTGGCTTCAATGTACGACGTGAGATCACGAAGAATGCATAGAAGGGGGGTCTTAGCTACGTTTGCCACAATTGTGACTTTGAATACTCTGATTAATCTCCAAGCTCAATGGTTTTTATTAGTTCATTGTCAATGATTATTTGATATGAAATGTGTTTTCTTCAGTTCATTCTGAATGCTTATTTGATATAGAAAGATTTCCTTTCAGTTTATTCAGAATGGTAATTTCATTAATAATGTTCATTTGATTTCAGAAATGTTTTTTATTTAGTTCATTTTCAAAGTTAACATGTTTTCAGAAATGTTTTCGTTGAGTTTATTTTGAAATTATTATCATTATTTGTAATTTATTTAAATGTTCACTATTCGTCAAAGACTGATGAATGTTTCGGAAGTATTAAAATTTTTAGGACTGATTAATATTGTTATGTGGTGCCATTATTATTCGTATAATCAGTATTAATGTCACATAAAAAATATTTCATTAGTATTCATTGTATTATTCGCATGTGTTTCAACTGACCTCAATCGCTGTTTCAACCGCCCCTGGCATGGGGACGGTTGAAACAAGTATATATATTTTTCAATTTCATATATTTTTGAAAATAGTAAACCGGGAACTATAGTGATACAGTCATTTCACAGCTAAAACTTCACATATCACAATCGTCACTTGGTTTATAAACAACAAAATTATAGGAGATAAAAGATAACCAGTCTACCCTACTTCCGGTGTCACTTCGTAGATAACTTTTTTGTAGTGGTTATAATCGATTTCATATTGATAGATGTTTCTGAAAACATGCAGTCGCATTGCATCCTGAATACCTAATTGTTACTGTTATTTCAAACGAAGGAAAATGAAGTTTATTTCCTGTCACACAACTTACACCACCAGCATGTTTGGAAAGACGGGCTGTTACTAATGACACCAAATCCATCTCTGGTCAGTTATTAGCAATTTATGCCACGTATGTGTAATTACATAGTACTGGAAATATGTACTTCGTGTGTGTTCACGGAGGCGGTCGTCCCATTTACTAAATCCATTAGACTACAGAAAATTTATAGACATCATCCCATTAAAAGATCTCGAATTATCAAAGTTTCAGCGCTAGATGCTGTCTCATCTATACTCGGAACTATAATTTACCGCCAATAATTAATAAAAATATGATTCGCGGCATGAGTACATCTGACGCTAATGTATGAGCGTTATTAGGAGGCAGATTACTCAAGTTTTATAGTTCACCATAAGCTGCAACTTCTCCAAAAAGCATCATCACGTTATCCAGAGACTATTTAGAATTCATCGGAAGAGCCATCCCGAATCATTTGAAAAATTTTCAACAGAAAAACTTAAAGACACAAACAAAACAGTGATTTTTTCCATATTGCAGGATGATTAAATTGCGTTACTGAATAAATTTCAGTAAGCTTCACTCAAAAAGAAAACCTTCTCTTTGAATTGAAGAACAAAGACATCCAAGTGGAGCTTTATTTTTTTTAAGGACAAAACACAAGCACTACAGTAAAATCCTCAATTCGCAGTTCATTTGATATCAAGTTTTCGATAGTATAGTAAAATGTGTCACATTCACCTTTTTTATTCACTGTAAAATTCGAAACAAAAAAGATTTTTTGCTTCTTTGTATATGTCAACATTTTCGCAAATACTCGCCAATTTAATTATGGAATTCATGTGCTAAAAATCTGAGTAACAAGTTGAATCTCACAGTAACCGTTAGAATATCTTCAATGTCTACAAAAATAGTTCCCAAACTTTTTGAAACAGAGATCACCTTTCTTGAAACGATGGGATTCATATTCATCATGTGAATATATAACAATTCAAATATTCTCAGAGCTCTCAAAAATACATCTAAATGTTACATGTCCAAAGTAAGTGGGTCTATTCGACCCTCCACCGCAACCCGCAAGGGTTTATTGTAGCTCACACCTATTCACACTTTACCAAATAAACCCAACTTCTTAACGAAACCAATTAGTTTGTATGGTAAGTGATTTTTCAGGTCAGATGGTAAAAATACGGCTCTGCAGAACTCTAAAAACCTGATTCGGTCCCCAGCGGGGCAGGCACAAAGTATGTGCATTGCTGTTTCATCATTTTCCAAACAGAAGCTACGCACATTGTCTTCCAACAGTCCGAGTCTCTATATATGATGATTCAAATGACAGTGATCTGTAAGAAGGCCTGTTAGACATCGTAAATCATCCCTACTGTAGTCCAACAAGTGTTTGGTATCAAGTTTCGAAGGGTGAATAAATGCCTTGGAGTGAGCCAATCCTGGAAGTTTCTGTCAGAAGTCCATGAATCGTCTTGCTATTTAGGTGTTCAATATTTGTTTAGCAAAGCCTGAAGCGATGCCAATGACAGGTTCAGATCCTTTTTTGGAAGGGAGTCAGCAGCCTCATTGCCTTCCAGGCCAGTATGGCCAGGAATCCAGACCAGAGACACTATGTTAAGTCTTCCTTTCGAGGAGAGTCGTTTTTGCCTACCGAAATACCGAAAATATTTTTATTGACTTGTTTATGAGGTTGGATGCTTTCAATCTCTCCGCACACAATTCAATATCAGGTTCGTTCCAACCTTGAGTCACCAACAGATTTCCAACAGTTTATAAATCATTGTCAACGCGTTAAATATTGGTTTGGAATTTCTGATTGGAACAGCTGATAGTTCAACTGAAGTTTGGCAAGGAATTTCAACATAACCTTTTAAAATAAATCTAATCAAGTGTATTTCTGAAGAGTCAAAGAAGATTGCAGTATTTTATATCTCTATTCTATTTACGAATCAACATGGAACTGGGAGGTAAGTAGGTCACCGCAATAATTAATTTGTGTAATTGAAGATGTTCATATTTTAGGTTCACTTAAAGAATTCCTAATTTTTCGTGCGCCAGCAAATATATAATTTATTTTATAACAATTTTTGCAAGTAAAGTTGTTTGCAAGTTGCATGAACATAAAACAAAACCAGTAATATGAAATACGCATGCGTTAGATTAATGGTTAGAAGATAATCCTCAAACCATTCTGATAGATTTCGAATGTTTGAATCTTGGATGGAACAGAAAACTGATAGTTTACTAATGGTTGGAAACTCACTTTAGAACGCAATCACATTACTGCGCAGAATCCTGACTGTCAGAAACTGTTTCTGACGCTGGTTGCAACGAACCTATCATAAATTTCCGCTTGAAATATAGTCGCATAGGTTTTTAGGCAGGTTGATATCTCTGTCCTGGGTTTGCGATTGAAAACACCTGCACCAGAACCGGAAGGTTTTTTCGATCCATCTGTGAACCAACAACAATCTGCTCTTATTTATAAGTATGACTTACAGATTTGTTAATAGTCTATATGGACCTTAATATGTTTATGTTTCACTTTTAAATTTTGTTTCATATGTCATGTGTTAGTAATCATGTTGTAATTTTACGTTGTAAATAATTTATAATTTACAATTTTATACATATATGTCATATATGTGTATTTTATGTGACTTGTCCAGACACCATGGTGTACTTGTGATCAATAAAACAAATAATTAAATAAAAAATACATTGTAGAATATGTTCTTCATGAGCTTGCATTAGATTTATGAAGGAGATCTGCTACGTGTCACTTAATATTCAGACAGGAAATCTTGAAATCTACAAATCCGACGTTATCATTGTGTCATCGCCAATAAATTCTCTAACATATCAGAGTTCCAGAACTATAACATTTCAAAACCAAAAGGTATAAAAAGCGATACTATCATGTTAATTCCTATTAGTCGTAGTTTTTCTTTCGAGATTGCATTGGACATCGTTAAAATTCCTACCAGTGGTTAATGTAACGTTTCTTGTAGATGTTGGTACATTAAAGAGAGATAAAACCTATATTTGTCATTCGATGCCATCAAGATTGAAATTTTGGTGATAACGATTATGTTTTGAACAAATGTTATTACAATTCAAAACAATAGGATAGACTCATTGTGGTTCAGGAAATACAATGATTGTCAATTCACTGATAATTACTGATTATTGATTATTTCATGAGATTGTTGAAACTGTGTGAATACAAAACCTATTTTCTATTGAATCCTCAAAGTACAGATGAACTCGTCACCAATCCTAGTCCTCATTGAGATGAGATGACAACTCCTCACCGAAAATTTCAGGTCATTTAAAAACTATATTTTGCGTAAGTTGTATTAATCGCTGGCCACCATGATTCATTAGTTGAAATAACCTTTCTAAAAGGGTGTTAGGTCTGAATATGATTTGTCATGTCTCGATGACAAGTTCACCAGTTGTTCATAGTCTCCATATTCAGTTATTATTAGCACCACACAATTTTGAGATTATTATATGATGAACTGAAGGTCAAAAAAATAGGTAATATTGTCATGAAATTAACATAACATTAAACTTCATACTGAAACCAACAATTGAAGAAACCTTGAGAGCAGCAACCTCGGCTCCACACGGATGTTATGTTGATGATAACAGTGATGAACACACTTTTTCCCCGTACCTGGCTTCCCAGTTGGTATATTCTAAAATCCTGATTGCACATCTACAACATAAAACGAACCTACGTACAACATTTCAATAAATTGATCGATGTAGCCATTACTACGTGGTGAGAAATTATAATGAAGAAAAGAGAACTGGAGTTTTCTATGTTTTTTACCACTTTTATTTGTAACTAACGTTACTGCAGTTTCGTCCTATTCCAAACTTATACATTAAACTAACAATGGTTTATTACATTAGCTCTCATATAGCACCCCTGTAGGTAATAATAGAGGTGCTTGGCTTGATTGAGTACCTGAATTTACAATTTACAATGCGGATGTGCCAATTTGAAAGCCGGTGAGTAAACTAAATCGATTTGACCATTTAACAGGGTACACCCGCAATGTTTATGATTGCGAATTTCCAAGGATTCTAAATAATTGAGTCTGAGTGGTTTGAAAACGTCGAATCATTTTCTACTAGTCTGAAGGACCTTTCATTTTCAGCATACCGTTTTTGAAAATTTCGACCACATTGTCTCACATAAACACTATTACACTCCGGACACCTAAGCTTGTAAACTCCAGATTTTTCCAACTTATCCACCTTATTTTTGGCATTGAAAAGGAAATCAGATAACTTGGCATATGGTCTTCCACATTGTTTTTTATGAAGTTACCCGCAATTATCTCTTTTCTTTTTCCAAAATATGTTTGAGATACCCATTACTTGATTTCTGATTGTTTGGCCTGAGGGTATATAAAAAGATTTGGAAAAGCTGAATACACTTATTTGAATTAATGAATCGAAGAGGTTTTTGTAATAAAGTGTATAATTTTTGAAATTCTTGCAAAGCGCTTTCGACTTTCGTCATCATCAGTGCTCACCTGAAAGTAAGTGATCTAGTTGAAAATGGAATTTAGTGATAATTGAAGTTGTAAAATTTTTTTAAGGTTAAGAAATTTGGAAAAAATTGTTTGAGATTACTTACTTGTCAGGCAACAGGAAGTATCAAATTAAGTAAATTGCACATTTGTAATACTACTCAAATTTTGCATTTCCCAAGATTTTTTTGTCTTTAATAATAAATTTCACAGTCAACCTGAAGGCCTAGCAATGGGTAACCCTCTTTCACCTTTCCTGGCTGACATTTTCATGGAAAATTTAGAAAATTCCGTCATAATTAATAAAATTGATAAGATTTTTAGTTGGCACAGATATGTTGATGACTGCTTGGTTTTCATAGATGTTAACTCTAATGTAGCACGTGATATCCTGGACTCCTTAAATAACTTACATCCAAAAATTAAATTTACACTTGAAATAGAACAAGACAATAAATTAAACTTTTTAGATCTTACTGTAACAAAAACTAACAACTAGATTTTTCCATTTACAGAAAGCCAACCCAGACCGATCATGTCATTCCTTTCAATTCATTTCATCCTATGCAACATAAAATGGCTTCCTTCAATTGTTATGTTAACAGATTGTTGAACATTCCCTTATCTCCCTCCAATTTCAATTTAGAATTAAATACTTCAAAACAGATTGCTGTCAACAATGGTTATCAACCATCCATTATTCACAAATTAATTAGTAAATTTAAACTCAGATCAGATAGAAGATTGGCCTTCAACTCTACCACCTTGGTTAATTCACCTTCTGTGAGATATTTTTCCTTACCTTATTTTGATCAAAATATGTATTTTGTTATTTCCAAATTTATAGAAAATACCATACCTGGTACAAAAATTTCTTTTAAATCTCAAAACAACTCAAGTAACTTTTTAGTAGATTCTAAAGACAAAATCAACAAATTACACAGAAGTGGAGTCTACAAGCTTGACTGTTCTGATTGTTCGGCATCTTACATTGGTAGAACCTGTAGACCTCTTTTCACTCGTAATAATGAACATTTAAAAAAACCTGACAAATCTGCTTTTGGTCACCACATAAAATTTCACAATCACAACTTTAGTCCCAATAGAAATTTCAAAATATTACATAAAATAGATAATAGAAATTTCCTTAGACTTGACTTGTTTGAAGATTTGGAGATTTCTAAAGAACTTTCCAACAATGATCATTGTTTGAATACTCAAGTAAACTTGAACAGAGATTTCCTTCCCCTTCATAAGAGGATTATGAATTACTAATTAATCGCAGTTTATTAATATAATTTATTCAATATTTTCCCTCTACATATTCAATCAAATCCATAATGGATCACTCCTCAAGTTGGTACCATTATTTTAACATGACACCTGACACATTCTGTCTCAAGTTGTCCTTCATATGATACTTTGACCGAACCACATGTCCTCAATCCAAAAATGTATTTTCTTGGCTATAAGCCTATTTTGTCTCATATAAGTCAAACATTACAAATGTGCAATTTACTTAATTTGATACTTCCTGTTGCCTGACAAGTAAGTAAGCTCAAACAATTTTTTCCAAATTTCTTAACCTTAAAAAAATTTTACAACTTCAATTATCACTAAATTCCCTTTTCAACTAGATCACTTACTTTCAGATGAGCACTGATGATGACGAAAGTCGAAAGCGCTTCGCAAGAATTTTAAAAATTATACACTTTAATACAAAAACCTCTTCGATTCATTAACTGAGGGTATATTATTGAGAAGTAGGTATATTTTTCAAATTATGTCCATGTCTGTTTGAACTGCAAGGTAAGGTTTCATTATAATAATATGATGATCATTGAAAGAAACATAATAGAAACATCATTATAATATTGTTCATCATTCTGAGAACAGAAACCTATATACAGAAACCAAATTACTGCGTGGGTATTCAATGAGATACCACGCATAGAAAATTACAGTCCATTCTGCCGAATTATAGTGAAAAATCCATTTATCTTGATCTTACTCATGTCTTGGATTTCATGTTCAGTTCCTAATATGATATAGACGAATTTGCATATGCTGATGAACTTTTTTTCGATTATCACATGTACGATAATGTTCTTTGGAAGACGGAAAAGAATGTGGTCAGAAAAAAAACAAAAAATAAAATCATAAATCTGAAGCAGTCTAGTGACAGTGCCATGTAGATACAGTTGAAGAATTCAATCAAAAATTTATTTGAAATATGGATAAATTTTATACAATCTGAAGTTCTGTTGACACAAATATCAATTTCATTATTTTTTCGTCTTGACATTTCGAAGTATCGGTATTGCAACAAATAGATATATGCCCCTGAACAAAAGATATCAATAAAATCTGGTAACTTTCAACATTCGCTATAATGAATCTTTGAAACTTTCTCAAAAAATATTCATATTGATTAAAATATCCCTATTAATTTTATTGGAATATTTATAGCTGTTATATCGCCATAAACAGTACAACATTCATCTTTTATGATGTTGGAAATTATTATGTCTATTTTTGATTATTTTTATTGGGATTTAATTCCATAAAATTATAAGACACAAATATCTCACAACCATTATATTCTCGTCGACGTACTGATTTGTACTTCTAACAGTTTCAGAATATAGAAATATACCTTAACCGCTTTCATTGAGGGAACTACTTCCAAAATATACTGTTCGCCTTCACCGAATTTTGAGTTGCTGTCTGTCAAGAACTTCTGGAAAATAAACTTTCCAAAACGTTAATTGATGAAATAGAATAATTGGTGCTCTTGACTTCCACTGAACATATTCACGTTAGATTTTCTCACGATTAGGCTTGAATCTGTGCTATCTGATTATCAGAAGAACCTAAAAAATTTGATATGTAATCTAGTGCAAAATATATCAGTAGATTATCTATAGATTGTTTTCATAGATTCAGAAATGGTAGGTTATAAAAAATGTCTTTCATTTGTTGTTGTTTTTTATCGTTGAAGTATTACCATGGAGAATTCTTCAGTTGTTCTAACAGTAAAGTTGTCATATGATATACCTTCTCTCTTAGTCATCTCTTGAATTTTCCAGGACAGTTTTTATTTTGGGATAACTCCTGAAATATTGATTGAAATTGTATGGTGTGAATAAAAAACATGATATTCCTGAAGTTTTTGAAAGAATTATCCCTAGGTAATAAGGATGCTCCACCCTAACATTTTTTTGACAAAATTTTTAGTTATTTTTTTATGATGAGGCATTGAAAAATACACATGTATTTTTCAATTCATGTGTATTTTTCAATGCCACATCTCCTGTATTTCTCACACAATGAGCCTTCTCGCACTCCCTACACAGTTTTCGGCCACTGTATCTACGCTCCATCGAGCGTAGATACAGTTTGCGATGCCACCGAAGCTGTGAATTATCCAGCAGAGTTTTTGAACTCATCGGATTTGCCGACCATGCCACCGCATAATTTACAACTGAAGGTTGGATCGCTCCGTAATTTAAATCCACTACGGCTAAGCAACTGCACGCGATAAAAAAATTAATAGAAAACCTCGTCTAAGCCAGCATTTTGAATGGCAAATTCAGAGGCGAAAATACATAAATACCACGTATCCCTATGTTACCTACAGATGTGCCACTTCATGTTAAACGTGTGCAATTTCCAATAAAATCGACATTTGCAATGATTGTCAATAAGCCCCAAGGCCAAACAATTTCCGTTTGAGGTTTGGATTTGAGCACATCATGTTTTCCAATCGGAAAATTATACGTCGCATGCTCTCGAGTAGACCAACCATCCAGTGTGTTTGTGTTAGAGAAACATGAGCTAACGAAAAATATTGTACACATGAAGGAATTAATATTATTTATGAGTTTTATTGTTCTGACACACTAACATTGCCGTTCCCTGTGGGAATCCTAGTTCCCGTCTTTTCTCCAAATTTCACATCAATCATACATCAACCTCGAATAAAAATAGCACCTGTGACGACAATGAAGTTATTCATAAAAATTTTACAGTGTTTGAACCAATGAATGCAACACATAGGCACTTATTGATTCAAAATATTTTCCATGTTGCATGTCCATATCAATTTCATTAAATTTCTTTAGATTTCGAACTGTTCGGGCGTGAATGAATATTTAGGCAAGAAAAAACAGTAATAAATCAAATTAATTCATCATTATCAAATGATTATACTAATTGGCTAGAAATTACCGTTGTGAGGTGAATAACATATGTATTTTTGTTGCAGATGGTAAGCACTTTCCCTCCATTTGACCGGATTGTATTAAAGAACACCGTAAGTAGGTACATTGTTTATCATTTCCGTATCTGAATCAATTCATGATTTGTTGTCGTTGCCTTATATTGAATGATTAATATTTTGAGAGATATTTATAAAATCTGTTACTTCACTAAATCAGGTTTTCGACCAATTATCATTTTATGAATATAACTAAACCATGTAATGGCTTATTATAATCAGAAATCGTTACAAAGTTAAACTGTGTTGATAAAAAACAAACTGATGAAATAGTTGTTTTCCATAAAGAGCAATTTGAAATGTATTCTCTTCGTTCGAACTTCTGGTGATTGACATTACCAGCTTTAGTGTTTTTAGGCCTGAAATGCCCTTCCATCTGGTTGTCTTCTTTTGGGGAAATTCTCTTTGTAAGAGTTTGCGTCACTTTCCCATAAAGCATAGACCATTTGCACCATATCTTCCATTACATAGTTGATAATGAAAATGATTCAATCGACACGCGGAAAAAAATTCAATACATAGCGTGATTGACCAATTCCGAGATTCATTTTTTGATGTCTGTCATGGATAACTTAGTTTGTAGAGAAAAAAGCAATATGACTATTCTTTGGGTTTTATACGCATTTCTCACCATTGCAGCTGCTGATAACTATTACTAGATGGTATGAAAAATGCTAATGCACTAGCGATCAGTTTGAATATTCGAAAAACAAATTTGAGTAAGTGAACGTAAGAATATAATTTTTTTTGTGGTTACAACAATTACTGAAACTTTATATAATTTGTAGAATATCAGTTTTTCGTTTTTCTGCCAAAAAATGCCAAACCCCATAATTCTTTCAATGTTCAACATTCAACATAAGACAACATACGAGTGCTCACTTACTGTATTGATTCGTCGCCTTCACACATGATTTACGATGATGCCTGAATAGACATCACAATAGAAAAAGGATACTGAAACACGTCATGAATCACCATTCAAAAGATCGTTCAAATATATTCTTCCTTTCATTACACATTTATTGTCCCATAAAATGTCAAACTCAGAAGCTTAAGAGGTATTTAACCTTGATAAATATTGAAACAATGATGTTTACTTTATAAAATGTGATAACGAGTTAGACACATAGTAGTTTACAATTTCACTCTCGGATATACACTCCTCATATTTTGTAAGAACTCATTGATTGAAACGCACTGATTGGCCAGAAATGTATCTTCAAACGAATCATACATATGGCCTAAGATGAAAAACAGAAGTGGCATCTTTTGGTGCAACCAACTGATATTCAGCCTTTCCCGTTTATTTATTGTATCATTATGGGAATAAAGACCTATTATTATTATTATTATTATTATTATTATTATTATTATTATTAATATTATTATAAGTTCACTTACCTCTTTCAAAATCATATTACCACTAGCGACCCTTCCCCAGCAAGTTTATATGCCTAAATTTTTTTCTGTCGAAGAAAGACATCAGTTTGTCCCTCAAAGAAGTAACCATTTTTATCCGCATCGCGTGCTTTTGAAGTACTCTAGAAAGTTCCTAGAATATTCGAGAGATTCCGAAACAGTTTCCTGTTTCGGATTCCTGTGCTTTCAAAAATATGAAGGCTATCATTTTCAATATTCAAACCTTCGAGTTTTTTCGATAACATTCCACAACAATTCAGAATATCTCGGAACATTTTGGACTGTTCAGAAATAGTATGAAAGGATCGGAAACATTCTACAAATCCTCAGTTCTTTTCGTGATAACCCTCTCTCCCTCTTCAAAGATGTTCACGATTTCATCTGGAAAGCAGTCTGTTGAAGTTGGGAGGACTGGAAGTTTCCAGAGCATTGGTGAGCATTCGAAAGCATTCCTCAAAATTCCAGAATATCCTGTAGCATTTCATAGCTTCATCAGATGTTGTTGAATATTGTGAATCATTCGAAGCGTTGTTTTGTGAGTGAAGTAAGCCATTGGTAGGGGTATATGAAGCAATATCAATCGATCTTTCATTATTTAAAAATAATCATTTCATTTCAACTACTACAGCTAGTATTGAATTAAAAATAGAAAATTGTGTTACAGAATATAACCATATATTTGTTATTTATATTTTCAGAAGTAACCTAACTTTTTTGAACGTGTTTATCTTCTAGCGTAAGTCGGTAGCACTTTCTGTTCAGGCATTTCTAATGTATTTGTCCTGGTTTATAGCTCGCTCAATTGTGGAATCAACCAAAATAGACTGTTTGGCTCCTAATGATTTGAACAAACAAGGTGGAAAAATATTTATAAGACCGCTCTTGCTCACGTTAGATAAATATTTATACTATTACTCACGAGCTCTGAAGTACGTCATTATCAATATTTTTTGTCAACGAGGCTGACATTAGATTTTTCCATGATGTCAGAATTTTACAAATAGCAGGGGAGCCCACGATGCAAAATGGGGATTAACTCGAGCGTCATAGAGACATATTAGGTTGCAAAGCTTAGATGATAAAAAGAAAAAAATGTTATATGATATATACCTTTTCATCGCTGAGAGAAGCTGCTATAGATTATTAAATATGTAAAAAAAACTGTTGCATTGACATACTCGAGCGCGTCAAATATTGATACCATCAATTGATCATTTGCATGATGTGGGTGGTTGTGCGTTAGGGTTAAAAATGAAAAAAAAATTAATTGAGCTCGTCAGATTTTCTATGGGGGTGTTGAGTGCACCAAAAAAAAGCTCTAATTCAATAATCTGACGATTTCGATCTGACGCAAACTCGCAGCCATTATTATAATGTGCAAAAAAAATCGTCATTTTGAAATACTCAAGCGCGTCAGATTAAGATATATATGGTTCATCTTTATGTTTTAGACGTGCCGTCTCATAATCTGAGGATTATCTAGAGGGATTCGCCTAATCTGACAAAAAAAAATTTTTATTTTTTCATTTTCATCAAACCTAATTAGTTGAAAAGCTCAGGAAATAGCATGCAAATAAATAAGTGTATGTTTTTCAAGCAGAATACTTGTATTTATGAAAAAATAATTGAAAAAAATGCTCAAAAAAATTTTTTATAATCAATTGATTAATTAATGAAGAAATGAGAAATGGAACTTTCTATGTTTTTTATCACTTTTATTTGTAACTAACGTTACTGCAGTCACTTATACAATATATAAGTTTGAAAATGTACTTATAGGGCGAAACTGCAGTAACGTTAGTTACAAATGAAAGTGGTAAAAAACATACAAAGTGTTAGTTACAAATAGAAGTGACAAAAAACATAGAAAGTTTCATTTCTCTTTTCTTCATTATGATTTCCTACCACGTAGTAACGGCTACATCCATCAATTAATTGATTAATTAATCATCATCTTCATCACGAACGAGTCTCTGTAATCAGCTGAAACAGAAATAGAAACGCAGAGAGGAAAATATAGGCATCACGCAGCTGCACGCATTAAACTTTCTCGCAAAATTTTTGCCATTTCAGCTTGCGGATATCGTCAGATTATATATTTTTTGATATCCTTGAATTTCTCTCTTCAAAATAAAAAAAACAGCTACGCTCGAGAATGTCGAGATGACGTTTTTTCACAACTTTGCTGCCCTCCTCTTCCTTTACGTCACTCTCGAATTATCAGATTACTGGAATATACACTTTTTAGCATGTAATTAACTCACCCTACCTTGATCTGACGCGCTCCAGAATTTCTGATGATCAACTTTTTTTTTACTAATCTGATCCTTTATCCTTCACGGGCGGCTTATATATGGTGCTCATATTTGGTGGAGGTACTTAACCGGGTACAAGGTATCTCCCTGTATATTAATCTGCCGCGCTTCAGTGAATCTCGAAAGCCCCGCTTGGGTTCCCCTATTAAAATAATATCTATCAGGACCACTATCATTGTTCATTGTTATGTTCAGTGTTATGATTTCTTCGAAAAATGGATAATCCAAATATTCATATAAAGAGTTTTCTCCATATTTTGATAATTTTCCTTACTTCAACAGATCGCAAGGTGATTTATTTTTGTGTGTGGTTTCACGAAGTGAGTCTCTGCTTCATCTATTTCTCATTTTGAATGACTTTTATATGTATAAGGAAAACTCTTTATGAATTTTCAATAACTGCAAAACCTAAAATATCCTAACCCTGGTTTTTTATTGTCGATTTTTGCTTTTGGCAATTGCCAAGGTGGCTCGTCACCACACGTGACGAATCGATTCAAAAATGGCTCGTTTCGCAAAAGCAAAGAAGAATAGACCTCGAAACGTGACAATTTATGTCGTTGGTTCGAATTGTAAGGTTCCCACTTTTCTAGCTGAGAGCTGACTCCCAGTTCTTCCATCATCTCACGCAACGGTTGGTCTCCACCAAGGTTTTTGAATCTTCGTCCTGGATTACGGTTGGTCGATCACTTCGGGGTTCATCTTCAAGGCTGAAATCACCGGAAGGAAATCTAGCAAACGTCGAAGAGTACGATCATTAACACTGCCAAATGCCTGGCAGCGCTATGGTTCAATTTGAACTCATACAGAAAAATTGGCCAAAAATTGCTTATCAGTATCATATAGTGATGAGGTGAAAAGTTGCAAAAAACTGAAATTTGGAAAAAAATCAACAGCAGTATCGATCAGTAATACCACGGCACAGTAGAATAAATATTCATTGAGATATGGTACTACAGAAACACATGACTTCGGACGAAACTTTCAAAACAACTTGATATTTCATACCTATAAATAGTCATCTCTCGGAGGAATCAGTCCAGTCATCACCCGAAGACGATTGTAGATACTAACAATCGAAACGTGTGAACTAACGTGACTTGGAATCTCTCCACTTTTTTATTTTTATTTTCTTTTTTCATTTCTTTATTTTTATTTATTCAATTGTTCTATGTTTACTTGTATTTAATCTCACTATTATTTCATTTCAGGTTTATTTTGGTTAATATAATTGTTATTTTCAGCTATTCATTTTCAATTCTTCTTTTTTAGTTGTTTCAGGGATTTCAAATCATTTTATAGAGTAGACAATGAAAGTCCGAACTAGTGAAATTCATCATGAAACATTGCCAATCATCTTCAAACAATCTTCATATATGTGTATAAATTCCCCATTATAATTATGATAATTTGTTCACAACTCTCAAATATCCTATAGAATCGAATTGTATTGAATAGCCGTAACTTAGGAGGTAGTAATATTCATCTCCAAAATATAACTTCCTATATATTTAATTTTTTGTTACACAGTTGCGGAGTGGAATGAACTGATAATTTTTATCATTATAATATATCACTCCGTGAATTAACGAATGTTCATAATTACTGTGTCCGAATAGAAATCAAGAGATTCTGAAATTTCCATCTGGGATTAGTCGAGAGAAATTTTTTCGTTAATTATATGCTATGTGAACGTTAGAATCCTTGTTTAGACTTGAGAAAATCGAAAAGTTCTCATGACATCTTGTTTACAATACCGTTACGCCCAAAAGTTGATTCTCCACATGTAAATGACTACCATCGAGGGAGCTGTTCATTTTAATCAAGCATTATGTCTAGTCACGGTTTCATTATTATACCACATTAAAGTTTGGTATTTGCATATAATTACAGATGAATTTTTAGTGGGTTACTGCTACCGGGTTTATAGTAGATACTTTGTGATTGTGCCTATTGTCGGACATTACTTTCCTTATCATTAACAAACGTCTCAGATGAAGGAAGAAGTAACTTGGCATTTCTCTTCCTTGGCAGATAAATCAACAGCTAAAGTGATATGTTGATGAAACTGCAGCAAGATGGATTTTCACTGTCATTTTACCATGAATACCAACTTCTTGTAAGCGGTGCGCTTTTTTTATTCAGCAGAGGCGCACAAAAATGTTTCATGATATCAGAAATTGACCAATGATAATATGAAATGAATTTGTTTTTTACTATTCATTGAAAAAAAGAGGGCACAGAAATAACGGTTTTTCAAAATTTCAGTATAAAGTTAAAGCAATATTAAAAAAAAACATGTGCGTCTAGGGACGCCCGAGAGAAGTAATAACTCGAACTAATCTAAGTTGAATTATTAAATATTGAAATGTTTCAACTAGAGAAAAGCTTAGGTTAGTACTTGAATTCCATGTATATTAATATGATAATGAAAGGAAAGGTCTTTCATCAGTATCATCTTTTATTGATTATTTTGTGTATGTACATATATTATAACTACCATAAACCAATTGTTACTTTCGTAGGATTAAATAATGATTTTAATAATGCACATACACAAAATCCGTTTCATAATTTTTAAGCCATGATTCACATAATGAAAGAAAATTACATGCTTGTTGATTCAATTTTTATTGTTTCATAACCAAAAAAAATACAGGCAGGATACTGATACCCCTCAAATCTTTAAATTCCATTGAATTGTGAGATATTCAGAACCTTCACAATGGCTCTCTTCCAGATAGTTGGGCAGACATTCTCAGTGAACAGAAATTTATGATATGGGTGATATAGGGTACGATATGAAGGCAACACAGCTTCATCAGCTCAATACTCAACCCATCGCATCCTTTAGCGTTTGTTTTTATTTCACAAATAGTTTTGTAAATAAACAGATCTTTAATTTCGTCAAAATTGAATTCAGTATCAACCCGTTCCTTATTTTTATAAAAATCTAATAAATTTTGCGTTGGTGCATTTTGTGGAATTGATTCTACGAAATAGCTATTCAATTCCTGAGGGTTTTTCAAAATTACCGGTATATCATGTTTCTTTTCAGGTATAAATTTGTTAGACTTGAGAGTTTTCCACATGTCCTTTGGTAAAGTGTTATCAAATTCAATGGCGAAATAAGTTTTTCCTCTGTTTTAGTAACCTGATTGATCAGATTAGCGTGGAAAATAGTTTTTCAGGCGTAATCACACGATTTCCAAAAATGACAGGTTCCAGATTTCTTCTAATTTTCTCTAAAATTTAATCAAATATGTGTTAACTCATTCTTGTGTAGTTGTATTTTTTTATGACACCTCGGCCGATGAGTTACGTTACCAAGCGTGGCAGCCTCTTATGCCAGTAACCAGTAGTAAAAAAATTTGGTGTTTTTATAAAATGAAAAGTGAATGAAGAAACTTAGGTTGGCAGCATTGCCTGGAGCGAGACAGCTGCGCCCTCGGACGAAGTATCTGCTAACTATTGACAGGAATAGTCTAGCTAAATGCACTCGACTGAGAAGCAACGGTCATACAAATTGACGAAGAAGAAGCTAACTTCAAGATGTCGGTTTTACGGAACGGTGTGCGAGCGCATCGTGAAAATTTACTCTCATCATTTTTCCCTAACGCGCCAAACTTCATAAACATCCAAAAACTATCAGCACCTACAATACAATAAATTATTATCATATTATTCATCAAGAAATTCCCTACGGAAATGTATAATTGTTCCATCATGAAGTTCTGATTCACTCTCCTCATTAATGTTTGATTTGTGACTCTGTATATTTACACAAGGTGTTACCAGTCTTGAATGTTATGTAAATGTTTCATTTGGTTAGTATTCTTTTTACTTTTTCTGATGATTTTCCGGTATATTTAAGTGTTTTGTATGCGTCATTATTATTTTTGAAGGTTTACATGGCCACCGATCTATTTGAATAGTTCTTTCGTTGAAAAACCAAATATGATAAAGCAGATTTCATCGAATAAAAACTCTAACTCGAGCAGAATTCATCACACCTCAACAAAAATTATCTCAATTAGGTCATAACCCATTATACTTCACATTGAAAATTATAATCGTGCCTACAAAACACTCACACATACTGAAAACTCACCTGAAACAGTGAAAAATGCTAACAACTAAACATAATAATAACAAAGAATTACAAAACAGGAATATCAGAGCACATAAAACTTCTATTAAGTCAATATATTGGAGGGTCATTTTCTATACGACAATATCAAGGACGAACTGAATTATACATCAAAATATATGTAATTCTTGTACACAATAGTGTTACGTTACATGTTGCCAAGAGAGGACCAACAACTTTTTTTCCAACAGAACATTAATTTCTTCTATCCAACACTAATTCAGTTTTGGAAGCAAGTAATCAGTATTTTTCTGTTTATTTCAAGAGTATTTCAAAACAAGAAATATGATTTCCGTTAAAAATTCATTTCAAAGTAATTAGAATTCATCACAATATATGTTTAAAATTCTATCCATTCCTATCCATTAATAATGATCGTTCATAAATACACTTTATATCATGGACTACATATGAGGTGGTTTCATTACCAGCGTGAGTTTTTGAGTCCTAAAATTTTTGTAAAAAAAGTCAGGGACATTATATCAGGTGATCTACCAGGTCATTGTGAGGGACTACGTCAATGTATCCATCGATTCTGATAATCATCAACTAGTTACTCTCAAACAGATTTGTAGTACCATTTAGGTTTTGTCTGAACCTTTTCCTCAATATCGTATATTTATTCCACGAAAAAATGGTCCAGTAAATTATCATCAGAAACTAAGTTATTTATTTTAACGTATTAGATCGTTGCGCGGTTCTATCCTTCTCATTCCTCGAATGAACAGTCCGATTGTATAACTCATGAAATCATGTCAGAAATAATTCAAAATATGTGGAAAGTACATCAACAGGAAGTGAATGGTGAACATTTTGAACATTTATTATGGTACAGTTTTGAAAGAAATTTTCATTGAAGTTGTGATAATAATCGTTTGTTTGTAGATTCTTGAATGAATATAAAACTGTTATTCACTCAGGAACAATCGACATAATTTTCAAAAATAAACCCTTGTTGGACAGAGGATTGAAAGACCTATCGAACATAGTAGCACAAGATCCATCTTTCCATTTAAAAAAACAGCTGATAGCGTTTTTCTGAAGACAAGTGACGTTACACCATTTTTCACCAAAGAATACTAAAAATTATACCTCTTTATGTAAATTTTGTCTCATCTTGATATTCAGTCTTGTTCAAATGTTGAGAGGCGGTGGAACTTTTTGTATATTTCAAACAATTTCAACTTATATGTGAGATGTACGTTAACGTACATGCTGTATAATAATATCAACCTTTCGAAATATTATTCCAAAGCAACATCGTAATAATACACCACAGATGCTAATGTAACTTCTGATTTACCGGCACTTGTAGGTAGTTAGTAGATGATTTGAGAACGTGGAGGATTTGCTCGATCGGAAGCCATATCAACAAAATATTTCGTCTTGAGGCTATTCAAACATATATTTTGTGGCACGCAAAATGGCATGGGAAACTTCAACAAGAAGTCGGTTACATGACCAAGCAGCACGTTTTGGCGTTTTTTCCTTATAAATATTTAATATAGGTATGTTATTTCAATGACGCAAACTAAACAATCGTCTCCACTGGAATATACCCCAAGGTTTTCAAGAGGCAACATAATTTTGTTTTTAATAATAATAATAATAATATACTTTATTGTCATTAAGAACAAATCTTGTGAACAAAGCTTGTGAAAAATAAATACAAATGTAAATATATAAATATAAAATATGAATATGAAACACCTACAAAAATAAATATTATCAACACTTATATGATAGACATATAAACATATACTCATATATGATATCACATAAATAAACACACCAATTGCACCAGACAATCAAACATTCATATCCAAACAAGAATATAAACAAAAATGTTTTTACTCTTATTCTAAACATTTTGTTGGTTAAATTTGCCTATCTTATATCTGAAGGCAAGTGATTGAACATTTCGACCCCATTATAATAAATAGAATTCCTGACCAAATTTGTTAAAGGAATTGGCACTTTCAACGCGGTGGAACAGGTGCTACAAGAATGGCATGAAGCCTCAAATAGGGAGATATTTTTGTGAATACGGCAAACCGATTACAAAATGAACAAAGCAATCACTGTTAAAATATTTTGCTCAACGAATTTGTGTTAGCACGAATCACGAGGTTTAATATTACACATATACCTGATAGCCCGCTTCTGCAGTACTAATACAGACAGAAGTGTTGAAAAATTGCATATTCCCCAAATCGGTATTCCATAACGTAGGTGAGATTCAACGAGAGAGTAATACACCGTTCTGGCAGTTTTGATTCCCAAATTTATTGAAGTTACACTCACTGCATAACATCCAGAACAAATTGTACTTTCAAGTTGTTTCATATGTTCCTAGAAATTCAGATTGGGTCTCGTTTCTGTAGATATTGCATTGTGTAAATCATTTGAGTTTTTGTTGTTCCACAATATCAGCGAAAAGAGTGAAATTTCCAGAAATGCTCAAATTTAAAATGTCATTGACATTAAGAATGAGATGGAGCCTAAACTGATCCTTGTGGAACAACATGATTTGATTCCTTTCTGAAAGGTGAAATTTAAACCATTTGAGCGTCATTTCTCTGCAGCCGTGTTGGTGAATTTTTCTTAGCAAGATCTTATGATAAACACAATCAAGCGCCTTAGAAAGATCACAAAAGACCGCAGCTGCTACATTACCAGAATTGAACTTTGAATAAATATCATAAAGAAATGAAAAGATGGCATCGTGCGTGTTTTTATTGCTTTGACAACCAAACTGGCTTTCACTTAAGATATTGTGGTGTTGTAGGAAAACCGTCAGACGTATTTTCACAAGTTTTTCGATAACTTTGGCTATAGTTGGAATGAGAGAAATCGGGCGAAGATTCGCGGGGATCATCTGAATCTCCACCTTTATATAATGGAAGGACAACGGATGTCATCCTCAAGGATTCTGTGACCAAAAAAAGTATTGATCTCTCGTTTTTTTATCGTTGCCTATCACTTTCGACAAACTCAACCATAACATGGTGTATATGGAGCTCATAAATGTTGAAAGTTGTATGGCTCATCTGTATTTCTTGATTCCAGTGATGGTTTCAATTTCATGTCTACCTACTCTTTCTCCAACTATTTTTTTACTTACCTATTCTCATTTCCTTTGTATTATTTACAGACGAAATTCAAATATGTAACTCAAGTAACAACATATACTTCCACGCCCCAGATACTGTGATGAAACTTTGAGATCAAAAATTTTTCAAGTCATTCGAGATGAACGGAACTCAGTATTTTTCGAAGGCATATTAACTACGTGAACTGTTCGAAAAATAACGCGAATGTTGAAATTTCGCGGACTATGTACATTCGATTAACGAATTTTAATTTCTCCATGTTTCTACGATCATATTGAACATATGTTCACATTTTCGGCCGTTCAGCATGTTTAGATTGTTGATGAGAGGCATAAAAGTTAGAACTGATTTGCGTTTCGGCGACTATCTGCTATCGAAAACAATGAATAGGAGGATTTGCAGCGAATGATGTGTAATAGTGTAATAAATGGAATTAAGTGCTCAATAACACACAATTTTGACAGTGGTATACGGTGATTGTACCCTGAGTCAGAAAAAAGTTTGAAAGTGGTGAAAGCCTTTCACAAAATGTCGAAAATAAGTAAATGTCGACGCTCATCCTGGACGCCCCAAAACATCAACAACCGTCGAAAATGTAGTCGAATAACTATTATAATGGTCGGTCGGTAGGCGGTTCGACGTAGGTGCTTTGTTCCCTCACTCAAATTGACTGCCGTGTTGATCGGTGGTTCAAGCCCTAGCCTGAACGATCGATTTTCACTTGCTGTCATCCAACCCGTGTTAGGAATCACACGTTAGAAGGTAAGACCTCAATAATCCTTAGCTTGCACAAGTTTCTACTTCTGAGGGTTGTCGTTCGTAGGGGTGCGACAGCTGGTTTACGGAAAATCAGATGCTGAGGATGTCGGCATATCGGTTGACTCATGACATGCAATTTTTTCAAAAATTATGGACGAGAAGCGTGTGGCAGCGAGATTCGTCCCAAATTTGCTGAATTTCGACCATAAAAAACGTCGTATGAGCATCGCTCAGAACTTTTTGAATGACGTTAACGGCAAGCAATCCAGATTTGCTTGAAAGGGTGATTTCTATACTTATGAATGCAAAAGTCACTCATTTAAAACTCACGCATTCATCTCTGTTTCTCCGTACTGGTGAGACCTATGGAGCTAAAATTTGGTTTACAGTTACTTCTTATGATAATAGTAATATTAATAATACTCCTTCCGAGTGTCAGCACAAATTTCGACAGATCTGGTCGATACTGTCGGGGAAAAAGAAAGTTGCTGCAACAAATATTCTTGCCATTCCAATCTTATTCTACTCGTTTGGAGGAGTGAAGTGGATTCGGAAGGAGCTGTGTCAACTAATGATGCATCTTTATAGAAGTTTGCATCCCAAATCGTCCGTTCCACGGTTGTACTTCCTCCGACAACAGGGAGGCCGTGGACTTTTGGGTTTGGAATGTCTACATAACAGAATGGTACTGGATATAGCCTGTAAAGTCGTCAGTCCTTGATAGTGTAGGAATTGGAGCATTTCTCTTTAGGGCAGCTGCCCGAGCAGCTGATGAACTCGGTATAGTTTTCAACACTGAACGAGGTGACCACAACTCTGTCACCGAGATGGCACCTGTTCAGCAAAAAGCTCAGATGAAAGCCGCAGAGATCACCTCACTTCTGCGGAAACACAAGGATAAGCCAATGCATGGGGTCTTCTTCAATAACATTGGAGACCTTGGCTTACCAAAGCGCCTGACTTTCGCTTTCACTCAGGTTGAGTGGGCTGAAGTACGAAACTGAGGGGTTATTCATGTTCTCGCCACATGGTCGTACGGTCAGTGAGGGTATTATCTTGAAGTTATGCGTCGCTTGCGAGAAACAATACGAACAAAATGTCCTTTTTTGTGGAATTACAAGTCATGACTTTTGCATCACGATAATATACCTGCAAAAACCGAAAATGACACCGTAATCATGCCTCAGCCACCGTATCTACCAGATTTGCCCCCCTGCGACTTTTTTCTATTCCCAACATTGAAGGGACCTATGGAAAGACGGCATTTTGCGACGATTAGAGGAGATAAAACCGAATCGCTGGAAGAGCTCAAGGACACACCAAAAAATTGATAAATATTTATTTTCACAAACTTTATTTCATAAAAAACATCACATGTTTGACTATTACAGCAGCTTTTTTTTTAAAATAACGTACTAGCCGCTGTGTTATTCACTAGAAGTTTCTGCAATCAGGCCAAACCATCACAGCACAGTCCCATTATAAGGAAATCGATGAAATATACCGAAAATGGCATCAGCGGCAGCCGGCATTATTCAACAGAAGATGTTCAATCGTGCTCGACGACAACGACCGTCCGTTCTCATCGTAGAACCTTTTCCAATAAGCATCAGGCAAAAACAGACTTCATCGACTCCATCGAATCTCGAGCACACAATTTTTGTTAAGAGTGCACTGATTGGAATGGGGCTTATTTCAATTGAATTGAATGATCATTCACTCTGAGGTATTACATTCTGAAGTGGACTCAAAAATGTACAAAACTTTCGAAACAAACCAGTAATACTTATTTATTTCTCTAGAACGAAGTATACTGATCCACACACCTTCATTCAATAAAATTGACTGTGACAGAAACTCCAGTTTCAAATATTTCTTTGCGATAATGGCATTTGTTTCCCAAAGAGCATGTACGCGGTAACAATGTGCAAACAGCATAACTGATTAACCAGGAACATGTTTATAATCTGGTTTCTAGTTAATTTCCAATGTAAACTCACTCCACTACTCACAAATGAAACCATTGCATGATAAAGCTCATACTTCCTAAAAGGATATGCACTTAATTAATGCCGAGCAGATAATCGCATGACATGCGACATTTCTGCTCAATAACGCCCACGCAATTCTTATCTGATGGTTTACTTCTTTTAGCAGCCCATGCGATGGAATAAAAGCAGTTGCAAATGAGAAGTCGGCCTTTGAGTTACCGCTAATCGTTCGGTGACAACAAGAAATTCTTTCTTGGCATTTGGGCGTCTTGAATTTTTTTCTCAGGGTCTGGTTTGCCGTAATGGGCGTTGGTGTGAATTCAAAAACAACTTTTTCTTTTCACAAGATTTTCAATACAAGAATATATTTCCAAAATCTACTATTATTTCTCGTTGCAACCATAAGTAATCAGTACAAGCATATAATGAAAGTATAATTTTTAGCAGTTTGTGTGCCTAAGAAAAGCCTTTTTCTGTGAAGAACCCGTTTATAATGATTAATTGATCATCATCATCAGCTATATATTTTTTATTCTCAACTAAATTCGTCAAATACGATATAATCATTTCTAAATATATGATTGGCAGACAACAAAGTATTCCATACGACTCAGTTACTTGAGTACCAACACAATCTCAATACCAACAATTCATCGTCGTCAACTGAGTGATTCCTTAGTGATGATATTCGAACCAAATATCTCTAATTTTCAATATTAGATAGTTAAAGTGAATTGTTAGTTATCATGAATGAAGTTATCAAATACAAGTTATTGGATAAAGAACACATTTTTCATTTACAAACGAATCTTTTTCAACAAGTATTCATTTCATGTGGTTGTTAATGAACCACGAGACAAAAAGCACAGATCAACACGGAAAATCGCTCTCTTCAGTCACCCAAGTTTCAATATTCGTTTTACTTTCCAGATCCTCGAAAACAAGTTGACTTCCAAGCTTGTTTTCAACACAAAGTGTTTATATTTTTTCGTTTTTGTTTTTCAGTTCATTATTCTATTTGTTTCTTATGCTGAATAGGATACGTTGTTTGGTATTGCAAAGCTTAAAGCGATGCCAGTGACAGGTTCTGGTTCGATGAAACTGCTTGCAGCACCCTCCTTTGCAAAGAAGTCAGTAATCTCATTGCCTTCCAGGCCAGTATGGCCAGGAATCCAGACCAGAGACAATCTGTCAAGTGTTTCTATCGAGGAGAGTCGTTTTTGTCTCATATTATGTCCCATATTATGGTATCATTAATGAGCACGGGCATCCAATTTTTTTCAAGGGCAGAAACAGTTCGAGATGTACTCAGTTGAACCTCAAAATAATGAGCAGCTACAGTCCGTCGCGTATTTCTGATATGTAGCGCTCTTGGTGAAAGCAAATGTGCCAAATAAGCAAATGTGCCAAATCACTTGAACACTTCTCGTGGAAGTATCTATAAAGGAGAGACAAATCTGTAACCTTTTTTTGATGATCCAGACTATCAAGGTTGCTAGTGATGTTCGTGTCTCCAATTCAATATGGAAGGAATCCAGCAACTTCAGGGTATACTTAGAGGCGGAGCTCCATATGCGAGAACAATACTCCAAAGAAGGTCTGATCTGAGCTCTATAAGTCATCAAAAGTTGCTGAGGTGTGTACAGTTTTCTGGTTCGGAACAGTTTTCAAAGCTTTTGATAAGAATCCTTTGCAATTTCAGCGACACCACTGTCCCAAGACAGCAGAGCATTATATTGAATTATTGATTTTTTCCAGTAAGTCGTTGATATAGAATAAAACGAGGACTGGAGACAATATAGACTTCTGAAGAACACCAGAAATATCAAGCGCAACAGCTCTTGACTTCACTCAAAGATTCTGCACTGATGACAAAAGTAATTTTGTATCAGAAAATATGTTATCATCACCTATTATCACTCGTTACAGTTTGAAATCAATATGAAATT
Source organism: Leptinotarsa decemlineata (assembly GCF_025532065.1). NCBI lineage: Eukaryota > Metazoa > Arthropoda > Insecta > Coleoptera > Chrysomelidae > Leptinotarsa > Leptinotarsa decemlineata. The sequence continues at coordinate 21,961,713 of NW_027412702.1, forward strand.
GTGGTAGTGGGTAGTAGAATATATCTACTTCAAGAGTCATCAAATTCATATATAGATATTTTTGATAGATATTTCATTCGACCAAATTACATTTGTAGCAAGTTTTACAGAATACACAATTTGAAGTTACACAATAAGAAAAAAATATACATATATACACTTATACATACACATATACATAAATATATAATAGATGAGTTACAAATACAAATAAAATAACAATTAGCCCTTGGAGTGAAGATATCACACCAGGTTAAGAGAATAGAAGTCATAGCGGGATGATCACATGTCGACTCATTATTTATATAATACAGTTGACAGTTCTTAAAATAATCGAGAGAACAGAATGCGTTGTTATTGAAAAATACTTCACTTATTTTCTTGAACTTATTTTTGTTCAAATTTTTAATGTAGACGGGAAGTTTATTGAAGTGGTTCAAGTCTAGCGAATTTTTGTCGAGGCAGTGAGTCTGTATCGCCGATTGATCAATTGAGTATTGTTTCTTGTAATATAATTATGTGTATCGGAGTGAGTTTGGTAGATACCGATGTTCTTGTGGATCTGTAAAAGGCAATAAAAAATATACGCCAATAATAGTGACATAATTTTGAATTCGGTGAAGTAGTTTCTACAAGATTCCTTATATCCCACACAAGCTATTATCCATATGGCCTTTTTCTGTATTCGGAGAACTTTAAGTGAGAGACTAGAGTTTCCCCATAGTCGTATACCATAAGTAATGTGTGAATAGAACAGGGCAAAGTAAGATATTCTCAATGCTTCGAAACTGGTTACTTTTTTCAGTTGTCTTAGAAGATAGAGTTGATTAGAAAGTTTAGAGCACAGTTGGTCAACATGACACTTCCATTTCAAAGAATGATCCAAGGTTATATCCAAAAGTTTAACTTTATTAGCTGAGTTCCCACGGCATTGATTAGGGTTTTGTTTCACTTTGTTTGTTGTCTCCCGCTCTACGCTTCGAGAATTCTATTTAATTTGACAATATTTGCTTATCAACATGAGATTCGTATATAGTTACATCATCAGCAAACATCGTGCATGATGACGGTGACAAGTTTTGCGAAAGGTCATTGATATATGAAATAAATAGGAGAGGACCTAATACAGACCCTTGGGGTACCTCATGTTTGATGATTCGGGACTCAGCTTGAGAATCCTGGTATTGCACTGTCTGGAATCTGTTGGTAAGATAGGAGGAGACAAATTCGTAAGCTGCTCCTCTTATTCCGTAATAATAAAGTTTCTGAAGAAGTATTGTATGAGAATCACAGTCGAAAGCCTTGCTGTGGTCGCAAAGTGTCATGGTAATTACTTTACTTGCTTCAAGGCTCTCAACTATATCGCCCACCACCTCCTCCACCGTGGATCTACAACTTCTGAAACCGAACTGTCTATTATTTAGAATTTCATATTTTTCCAAGTACAGTATTAATCTTTTTTTCACAAGTTTCTCCATTAACTTCCCAATAATCGGGGTTATCAAAAAAGGTCGGTAATTTGTTGGGCTGTCCTTGTCGCCACTTTTGTGAATCGGAATAACTTTGGTTGATTTGATTACATCGGGAAAAGTTCCATTTTCTAGGTTACAGATTATTTTCTATGAACATAGATTTCATTACATGAACCAATAAGTTTTGACAAATAACTTGAACTGTGAAAAAATTTGTGTGATTCATTTAAAATGAAATCTCACTTAGAACAGAAGTTTTAACGAATTTCTTCCTTTATCATCCGATGTCCGTCAGAAAACACTTGCTTCGGAGAGCTTGTTTTCATATGAATTATTCATGACAATTGGAAAACACCTAATTGTTGTTGCAGAATAACGCATGACGGATCATTGCACGACGATCTAAGTGTTATTTGCAAAGAACCGTTTTATTGTATGAATATATTACAAACACTTTCAAAATAAATAGAAACCGATTAACATACAGCCACTAAAACTGAAAGTAGGTTAGAGTAATTCATGCAGGAGATGTGAACACCTTCAAAGAATTGCATATTCGCAAAAGTGTGAGACTAGATTTGATGTATTGATACCCCAAAAGATAAAGGCCGTTCGAAGTGATACTTTTGTCGGTGTCTTGGAAAAACTATAAGATTGGATTGATAAAATCGTTAAATGCTTACACTAATCTGACTCAGTTTTCGATGCAAAATTTCAATGATCAAAATTCCAAATAAATTCATCATTATCACTCATTTCAAAAATTCAGCAAGCTTATGGAAAATCAGTCTATATGTTGGTTGGTTTCTGGGTTTCGCCGTGATCTGACGTATCAGTTGATACGTAAAGGAAAGTATTTCGACCACGCCACTGAAGATGACTGCTGCAGTTGCAGTTGAATCGTTTGGAGATTGTAACTAAAGAAGACCACCGCAAAACTCGGAATCCAACCAAAATATTGACGCCAGCCGTGAAAGCCTACATTTCTCTATTAGTCTATATAATAATTTTGAGAGAGTAGATCTAGAATGAGCTTTGAATGGGTCCTTCAAAATAGGAACTTTGTCACTATTCATAGTATTGTGTCACCTTTTGCTATCTCACGACACTTCAATTAATAAAAAAGTGTAGTGTATCATATCCTGATCATAATAATTGAAAACCATGTTGTTTTTATCGTTTCCACATCTTCTTTCAAGTCTTCAAACTTCTCAGTTTCAAGTAGACCGATACACGCCACCGATATACATATTTTTTCATCATACTTGAGAGTCGAAGTACAATTTTTTACTGACATTTCACGAACATGTTCAACTTCTTAACATTTTTGTAGTATATCAGATTTCATTATTAAAACTCATTTGCTATGTACAATGGGGTCTGTATCGCAATTTCTTGTTCTACATAAATTAGAAATAATCTTCAAACTTCTTTAATTCAAAGTCCAGTCAAAACATTTTTTCCACGTGAATATTTCAAACGCCCAAGTGCAGCTTCCGCTAGCCAAAAGTTGGGATAACATGATGTATACTAGATCCGTTCAACAAATAAAGTAACCCATACAAAGATAGATGCATGATCAAAGCATGATGTTCACGCACATTTGCATCTATTGGGCAGAATAAACAAGCCTTCTTTCGCTGGTCAATCAGTCAGTATCGGAGTGGTCAGTTACGTTTTAACGCCTGTGGTGTGTGTGTAATTATTTAAATATCATGTGCTTGTACGACTGAAGAAGATGCTAATTTGTGTTCCTACACTCCATCTAAAAAAATCTATATTCAGCCGCTTACCATTGAAAAAATAAAATTAAATTGAGGTCGTTCCTAGTGCGACCATGTACAAGCAGCCTTGTCTGGGAGATCACGGCACTATGCATTATAATGTTTTGGAATGCTCTGGTGCTCAAATGGACAGAGCACCACAGTGCTGAATGTGTTGAATGAAATCCTAATCATCTGTTATTCAAACAATAACTCATGATTCAAGCATTTCTACCAATATACAGTGTCACCATTAAAGTGCGCACCATATGGGAAACTTTGTTTTCGAAAAGTTTCAATGACGTTTAACTTCGGCACTTGTTTGTGCTTTGAATTTTACTTAAAATAATGCGGCCAACTGCGACCCACTGACGTTCAGTGTTTGTCAAATTCAACTTTTTTTTTGAAAAAAATTGAAAAAGTACATTTTTAGATCGAATTTAACAAAAAGTTACTTGAAAAAGTTGTGTCTACGGCAATTTTATATCTATATGCCAAATTTTATGCAACTAGGATAAAGTTAACGTTTTGCTTATTTTTGACAGATATCCCCTTTATTTTAAAAAACAAGTTCGGTTAATTGTCATCAATTCATGTATACAGAACAAACTCATCATGGAGTTTAACTTTTCTGATAAATTTTTACTTATACGGACATTTTTAGAGAGAATTAAAAATGTGCTATAAAAATTTTAACACGACTGGTGCAAAGTTTCAATCACTTGGCTATTTTCTTAAATAAACGTCAGTACCTTCAATTTTGAAAAAGCAGACATAACTCGAAAACAGCAATAAGTATTGATGAAATTATTAGAATTGAAATTACATTAAAATTTCAATATTCAGTATTTACAGATTATTTATAAACACTAACTAGGGCGTTTAAGATGCTTAATCACGTTGAATAAAATTTTTAAGTAGGTGTTGGCAAACAAAATGCATGCTTTGGTAGTGTCAAGTTGTTGATTTACTTGTCAAATTTTTAACAGTTATTGTTGCAATAATGTTGTCTCTTCAGGAAAGAATAGATATAGTTTTAATATGTGGTGAGACGTACCGGCAAGTAGCTAACATTTTTAATGAACGGCATCCAGGAAAATATGTTCAACATACTACTGTGTCAAGGATAATGTCGAAATTCAAAGAAACAGGATCCGTAGCAAATCAATTTAAGGAAAAGCACACTCCAAGTAAATATGATGAGGAGGTCCAACTTGACATTTGTTTAAAAGTTATTGAACACGGGCAAACGAGCATAACCGATATTATAAAAAATACCGATTACAAGAGAGAAAGTGTTAGAAAAATTTCATTAAAGAATAAATTTTGGCCTTACAAGCCAAAATTTATTAACACATTGAAAGAACGAGATTTTGATGTCCGTTTGGGGTTTTCATTCTGGTTTCAAGGAGAAAGAGAAGAAAATGTAAAGTTTCCATATAAAATTTTATGGACAGATGAGGCAACGTTCTTTTCAAATGGAACGGTAAGTTCTCAAAATTGCCGATGGTGGGCCCAAGAAAATCCCAATTTCACAGTTGAATGTGGTGATCAGTATTCCTTTAAAACTAATGTATGGTGTGGGATACTTAACGACCAAATAATTGGGCCATTTTTCTTTAGGGAAAATGTATCATTCGTTGGTTATCTCAACCTTTTAAATAATGAGGTTAGTGAAGTTTTAGATAATATGCCTTTAAATATTATCAACATGATGGCGCATCAATACATCACACGGTTGCTGTAAAATAGTCTCTCCGACAAATTTTCAGAGGCAAAGTTATTGGACGTAACTGAGAACATTATTGGCCACCTAGATCACTTGACTTGACGCCTTTAGACTTTTTCTTGTGGGGTTACCTGAAACAAAAATTGTACCGAAATAGACCATTTACTGAAATACAACATCTGGAAAATACCATTCGCGAGTGCTGTGCAAATATAAATCCCCGATTTATTAAAAATGCAGTTACAGATGTCAGTAGAAGGACCATAATTTGTATTGAACGTGGAGGACGACATACTGAAATGTAGGCTATACGTGTTTGACAACCTCATTCAGATCAATAAGTAATTTTTTGTACCCATTTGTATTTTCTATAATATTATTGTTGTTTAAAATTTATAATAATAATAATAGTTCTATCGAAATTATTTGCATTTTTTTTAGTTGCCTCTGCTTTTTCGAAATCAAAGGTTTGTTTAAGAAAATAGCCAAGTGATTAAAACTTTGCACCAGTCAAGTTAAAATTTTTATGGCAAATTTTTAATTTCTCTCTGAAAATCTCCGTATAAGTAAAAATTTATCAGAAAAGTTAAACTCCATGATGAGTTTGTTATGTATACATGAATTGATGACAATTAATCGAACTTGTTTTTTAAAATAAAGGGGATATCTGTCAAAAATTAGCAAAACGTTAACTTTATTCTAGTTGCATAAAATTTGGCCTATGGATATAAAATTGCCGTAGACACAACTTTTTTAAGTAACATTTTGTTAAATTCGATCTAGAAATGCACTTTTTCAATTTTTTTAAAAAAATTGAAAAAGTGCATTTCTAGATTGAAAATTGAAAATTGAAATTGAAAAAGTGTTGATAAACACTGAACGTCAGTGGGTCGCAGTTGGCCGCATCATTTAAAGTTGAATTTAAAGCACAAACAAGTACCGAAGTTAAACTTCATTGAAACTTTTCGAAAAAAAGTTTCCCATATGGTGCGCACTTTAATGGTGACACTGTATAACAGAAACAGGTAATGAGAGCAGAGACAACTATAAAAAAATATCAATTATAGAAACAATGATTAGGAAGGATATAAACACAATTTTTATTTTCATTAACAATCATCAATAAAACTGAATCCTATTATCCGAGCGGAAATGAAAGTTTCATAGTATATATAAATAGTTTTAGGTTGTTTCAAAAGTTTTGTCCATTACTATGGATCTAATTCAACTGTAATATCTCAGTGAGTACTCTTTCAGTTTGGTCGAAATAAGCATCATTTGAATCAATACACTTTTGCCAACGTGTGACAAGTTGATTAATTCCTTTAACTTAAAAATGTTGTGCTCGGGAATCAATGAAGTCAGCGAAACCCGTTTGTGCCTGGTCCTGTTTGGCGAAGGTTCCACCAGTAAAAAAGTTATCGAAATGCTTGATAGTCGGTCGGCGAGTGGTCTGGACAGTATGGTGGGTGTGGCAAAACTTAGACGCTCAATACGTCTAATATTCAGATGATGATTTGTGAAACGTGCGGACGTACGTTGTCGTGGAGTAGAATTGTATTTTTCCTGTTTACCGGTACCGGCTGCTGACGACGCAATTTTCGGCACATGTTGTCGGTGTCCTCACATCAGGACTTTGCTACGATGGTTTGTCCCTGTTGCAGATATTTATTGTGAATCAGAACAACCGCTGACCACCATGGTCTTTTCTTGGTTTGTTTTCGCCTTCGGGAAGTGCCTGGGTGGCTCATCGATGTTCAACCACTGCCCTGAAAGTCTGTCCTGAAACTGCCCTGTAACTTTTTGAAGTAAAACTTCTTTACGCTTTACGCAACTTTTTGAAGTAAAACTTCTTTACGCTTTACGCAAGAGAAAGAGAGAAAGGGAGGTGCGACACACATTTATAGTCGAGTAGGCTCTAAAGCCTACTCCAGGAAATTCTATTGTTGATTTCGCGTACAAAGCTGGACAACTCTTGGTAAATTTTCCACAAGATAAATTAGAACTTCAAATGAATAATAACCAAAATGAGCCTACCACTAGACATGGAACAATAATCGATGCAGTTTTCTAGATATCCTTCTGATTTTCAATCGAGAACATATGTTATTTCTCAGACCATAAGCGTATTGTCTCGGTCTTACAATCAACCACAAAATATTTCAATAGCTTTGGAAATCGTGATATGTTGTAGTCACTGAGTTTCAAAATCACACGTGACAGTTTGAAGAAAAATCACATTTCAGAATATAAATTCGTTCAGCTGCTTACTCAGTAATGAGTTGTTTACATAACCAAACTGATTACCACTCGCGTTCACAGAATAATAACGATTTCGTTCTGTGGAAAATCAAGGGGCACCAAATTTGGTAACCGTATTGGCCATTCATTCCTGTATCCTCTTCCAAAGTAGTGTTTTTGAAAATGTTGATATGTAACAATAATGTGATGAAGATCATATGATATTTCAACAGTATGATGTTCATATTGCAAGCATTTTTCGTGACATTCATTTTGGGGAGGAGGCAGCATTGAATAACCTTCACGTTCACCAGATTTGTTATATTTTTATATATTTTTTTTGACTTCACCTGGGAAATGAAATCTATATAATACGACCTGTGTCTTCAGGAAGATTGTCTATAAATGCTGTCAAATCTCTCCGAAAATGCCTCGGAATGTGAGAGAACCTTTGTTTGGAGGTGATTGACAATGATTCATGATGAATTTCATCAGTTCGGACTTTCATTATCTGATATTATATTAAATGATTTGAAATCCCTGAAAAAAGTATTAGAAAAGAAAGAATTGAAAATGAATAGCTGGAATTAACAATTGTATTGAGCAAAAAACCCGAAATGGAATAATAGTGAAATGGAATTCAAGTAGAAATGGAATAATTCAACAAAAAATAAACATAAAAATAAAAAGTTGAGAGATTCCAAGCCAAATTACTTCACAACGTGTATCCACAATCGTCTTGAACTAATTCCTCCGAGAAATGACTGTTTGTTCTCAGCTATTCCTTTTTGATTCTACCTTTCTATTAGCTCTTTCGTCAGCCATGGTCATAGCTGGTCATAGCTGGTCAGCCATGTAGCATAGCTGCATCAATCCACCTCCAACTAGGAAAATTATCTCGATGTTTGGAAAGAATAAAGTTACTTATTTCTGAAAGTGCTTCACTAAAACTCCACAGCTGCCCAAACTGTAATATTCTCAGGGATTTAGGGAAAACCCTTGTAGAGGCTTGTAATCTTGCAACGTTACTCATAATTGAAAGTAAAAACTATTGATATCTTCACAAATTTTTCATTTCTTCTCATTTCACAATTTCCAGTTGGATTCAGTCCATTTTTTTACTTCGGGTAGGGAATCATGAGCAGTGACTCATGTCTCAGAAAAATAATATATCAAGCAGCCTGATGATTTGAAGGTGATCCATTAGTCCAGGAATGTGACGCGCAGTCAAACCGAAAATATTCTCATCTCTTCCGTTATGCACAACGAACAAATAACATCCTAACGCAAATACTCCACCTAATAGTCGTTAATTTTATTAACGGTATAATATAAAGTATGACTTACACCTGGAACTGCGGCACTATACCATACTTGATATGACCGATTCGGATCATAGCCGGCAGCACGAACAATAAAATCACAAAAGAAATAGCAATCGACCATGGCATCCATAAATCCACGATGAAAAATCGTCTCAAATATCGACGCAATAACGTATTGAAGAATCTCAGGGCGATGTTGTTGTTGTTGCAAGGAGTGTTCTTATTACGATATACAAGATAGGCCGAGCCCAAGGTGTTAGGCGTGCAAAACACGTGTTTGGATTTGATAAAATAATGCAGTGATTACAACAGTTTTGTGTCGAGCGAGATTCAAATGGGTCACAGAGGTGTAAATCTTTCTGAAGCCGTTGCACTTGATAGATATTACATGTGCAATACCGGATGGTGAAAACTCAAACATATAAAGAGATAAAGTTGTAGTTCATACAATTTGAATAATGTTGACAAAATATGCGTAAATCTATAATGAAAAATTTGTGACATTAATTTTTGTTGTAAACACTGAATGATTTTGTAAATGAAACCATGTCTTCATCGATGAACGTTTTTTTCAAATGATTATTTGGTATTCCCATGAGGATATTGGACACTTCATTGTTTTCATTGTTTCCAAGAAATCCATCTTTAGTTAGTATTCAAAAAATATTCATTCGGAGGGATTATTGCCAGTAGATGGCGTTGCAAAACTCTAGGAAAACAAACACGAAGTGGAAGTGACAAATCATGTTGAAATTTTTACAGAATAATATATTAATTTTTTCCATGAAAATCCTTTCAAAATACCCGTTAAAAAATTAATTGACAGAAAATTCTAGAAAGATAGATGAAGATGAATCAGTTTTCACATTCAATCGTATAATATTCATTCAAGACAGAAGAAGGAGAAAAGAGTATTTACATTTCCGTTGAAATCTTTCATCAAGAAATGAGGATAGATCTGGTGTCTCCCACGAATGATGTGGATGAATTTTGTGTGCAGTTGTAAGGCGGATCTTCAGTTATAACAAACATTTAACATCATAACGTCATAACTCAGATGTTACTTCGAAAGTTTTACGCAGATTTTGGGTGAAGTGACTGAAAAAAACCGTTTTACTTGGCATATTAAGAGTTGAATGATCATTTCACTCAATCTCCATTCATTTCAATATCAAAATGACAACACTACCTTTCAAATTCAACTACGACAATTATTCGTTAAGAAGAAAATTCAAGGAAGCCGCGTATGTTGTCCAACAACGCATTTAGTCAATCTAGCGTAGAGATACGTAATATATGGAAACCTCGTATCAAGCGAAAAACGACCAACTCCCGCCAAACGGTCATCTCCCGCTAAAACCAATGAAGCGGAAAGAGAAAGAGGGAATAGGTGGAAGGTGAAAGCACCCGAATGACCTATAAATAGTCAGATCTCGGAATTATCACCCGAAGACGATTGTGGAAACTAACAATCGAAACGTCGTGACGTAACTTGGTTTGGAATCTTTTAATTTTCATTTTTATTTTTTATTTTTGTTAATAATATTTTTCAATTTTCAGCTTTTATTAATATTTCAATTTTTTATTTTCTGGTTGTAGCTTGTATGTTATTTCCTTGTAATTTCAGTTTTTTGTTTTTAATAAAATTGTTATTTTCAGTTAATCTTTTTATTTTTTTCAGGGATTTCAAATCAATTTATATTATATTAGACAACGGAAGTCCAAACTGATGAAATACACCACGAAACATTGTCAACCACCAAATATTATTCGTGAAATAAAATTGATAATTTTCTGTATGATTCGGCCTTTTCTTGATGAAGATCCATAAACTTGTGTAGTTTTTGAAATTGGTTTTTTATAATAAAATAATATTCAATCAACTGAAGGTACTATCTGAATCCGGAGCGCGTAAACAAAGCATTCGTACTTTTGAGAGTTATCATTAGTATGTGGGTCGACAGCTGACAACTGTCTAAGCAATTGTTATATTTGATGAACATGATCATTCTTAACATTTCCAACAAAAATTACCCTTTGCTTCATGTAGAGAGGCCATACCCAGGCCATCGCCATGGGGGGGGGGAATGGTGGGATCCTTCCCCCCTGCTTTTTTGACTTGGGAAAAAGTTGTGAAACTTTGGGCCGTGAAGAAAATGGAAGAATAATAGTAAAAAAATTAACAAAAATAATAAAAATTACAATGAGAGACAAGAAAGGGAGGGGTGATAAGAAAAAGGAAATAACCAGGGGAAGGTTGGGATTTCCCGACATGCATAACTTAGAAATCCCATACTTTGAAATTATGAGTTGTTTGAAAACTTCAAAAAAGTTTAATTTCCTCCAAGTAAGAGAACAGTCCTAAACAGTCCACAAATTTTGAAGTAACAATTTTACAAAATTCCCAACTTTTCGCTGTTTTTTCGACTTGGAAAAGTTGAGAAATTTCGGGCCGTGAAGATAGAAAAAATAATAGTAGAAAACAATAAGCACAATATTATTCAAGTGTTGTTTTGTTTCATTTGATACCAATTAATCAACATTGCTAGTATTTACATTAAAATATTCCTTTGTTCTTTTCTTGGGCACTCCAGTCCAGTGGATTATAGTAATTAACGGATAAAAATTTATGATAACCAATAAATTTCAACGGAAACATAAACCAGCCATTTTTATAGAATATGCGTCATATAAATTGCATTTCCTAATTTTTATTATCAAAGTTGTTAAGTTCTTTGTGATAGAGAGGTCATAAATTGAATCTTCCATAAAAATACCACTCTTTAATTCACATGATAGCCTCATTTCTGAGAAAGTTGATTGCCTGAGTTCAGGTTGTTTTTTTGTGATGGATACTGGAATTTTTGAAGTACTGTGAATTGCTGAATTGTTATATTTGTCGACCTTTGTTTCAATTTCCTATAAACGATATAATTGATTAATCTTCATATCCAATCTTAATGAATATTACTGATTATATTAAAGTTGAGATGTGTACAACTACAGAAATCTTGGTTTATCCCATCTACTCAGAGCTCGCATTTGCCCCCTCGAAGTGGGGTGGAAAGAAAGTTTCCTGATTTATTGGCTCAACTGTGAGAGAAAACAAATTTCAATTCTACATACTTGAGGTAGTGAAGTTGAGATTATTGAGATCGGTCAGACATACATCTCTATGGAAGGACAAGAAATTAAAAAAAAAACACAAAATTTGAGTAATTGAGGTGTATTGAAATATCATACAGTTAACAACATTTTGTTTATTCGTAGGCGATTGACAATGTTTCATAATGAATTTCATCAGTTCGGACCTCAGTTTTCTAATGTTATATTTTTTTAGTTTTCGGTTTTTGACCCTGATTATCAACGAATCGGGACCCGTTTAGTGAAAGATACTCGTCAAAGCTGCGGAAATCATCCTTTTATTGTTTGTTCTGCAAAGAGAAATGAAAATTTCTGTTTTTTACCACTTTTATTTGTAACTAACGTTACTGCAGTTTCGTCCCGCAAAGAAATTTTCATTTCTCTTTTCACTATGATTTCCTACCACGTAGTAACGGCTACATCCATCAATTTATTGTTTTTATGATGTACTGTTTGGAACCTTTGGTGTAGTAATGAATATTACTGAAGTTTTTTCCCAACACCAAATCGTTATTTTTACACCTCGACACGTGTTTCGATCACCAAGTGATCATCTTCAGTTTTATCTTCCTCTTGAAGATGATCACTTGGTGATCGAAACACGTGTTTCGATCACCAAGTGATCATCTCCAGTTTTATCTTCCTCTTGAAGATGATCACTTGGTGATCGAAACACGTGTCGAGGTGTTGAAAATAACGATTTGGTGTTGGGAAAAAACTTCAGTAATATTCAATTTATTGTTTGTTCAATCATAGATCAATGTATAGAGGTCTTCTTCAATATTGACGACCTTGGTTTATCAAAGTACCAAATTTTTGCCTTTCTTGAGATATTTAGGCTGAGATGATGGACTCAAAAATTTCTCATGGTCTGCCGGAGTGGTATTTTCAATACCCTCGACTATCATTAGTTATGTTTTTTGATGTTCACCAAGAATCCAGAATAACATTGACAGAGATAAAAATTTCAATAAATCATTTCGAGTTCATAAAGTAGTGGATACTTTATTCCTAAGATCATATCGATAGAGATTAAATGAAAATGGCTCGATAACGAAATCGTAACAGAAAAGAGCAGCTGTGGTTTTATGATAGATATAAAAGTTTCTGGTTCACAGTGCAGCGCCTGATACAAGGTGACTTTTGGAGTTACCTTAGTTACCGTGTAGCATGAATGCACCCTGTATAGCATTGCAGCATCATGTTCAACTCCATTTGAATCAATTGTTCAATTCCTTAGATCATCGCTCATAGTTTTACCTTTCTTCTGATGAAGTTTCACTATACAAAAAATCAGTTACCACTTTTTCACGAATTTTCTTTTCTGATCCTGAATCAATGGCACAGCCGTTATGTTCCGTTGAGTTCCTTTCATTTGATACAAAAATAAAGATAGCCATCGTTAAAACTTCATAATTAGCCTAATAACTATGGACAACAGCGAACGCCTGAAATAGCACTTTCAGTATCGTGTCATATTTTCATTTCAAATCAACTAATAAACTATGCTAGGAATTGCCGTAGTTAATATGGCGGCAATAAATATAAGTGAGCTGACAAAGGAAATATCTCTGAAATTAAAAGAACACCTGTAATGAAAAGAAGGAATTAGTTTATGCGTCTTTTTTATGGTTGGGTACCATTACTTCAGGTGCGCCATTAGGAAAAGGTAATCTGATGTTGGTATGGATTCACGCGTCTTCTCTGGTAATGAATTATTTCTTGAATTATATTTTATACTTGCCAGAGCACTTGTTCTCTGTCATTCGGTTATGGCTTTTTTCAGGTAGAGGAATATTAGTGTCATTTGTTTCTTTCAGATTAATCACTGCTTTAGAAAGTAGAAAGTTTTAACGGGGCCTCAGCTACTCGTATTACAAATTATGAGCATTGCTTTCTCATGTTATATAGATTCCAATGAGATTTTTCCATTCATATTTTCCAAAAAATAAAAATAAATATGAATCGAAACTTATTTTTGAAGCAATATTCAACACCTATATTTTCAATAATACTATTAACAATTGGCAAAGAAAGGTTTTTGCATCTTATCACTCTATCTCCATACAAGAAATGTTGAGTCGAATTATAAAAAAAACTCTTTTTTCTATTTAGTTTGTACTCTAAACATTCTTTATGGAATTAAGTCAGATATCATTCAAAGGATTGCTACACAATATAATAGTATGTGAAAGGGGTAGAATTTCACTAAGTAGATGGCACTAGTCTTATTGCATTTACCTTTTCAACAGCTTTCTTTTGAAAGTCAGTTGGTACTAACTTTCAAAAGAAAGCTGTTGAATTTTCATGGTATTCTACTCATAAGTTTGTGAGTTATTGTGCTAAGAGTGACACTACTTTGTTATTTTCGAAACAATGGATCAAAAACAATTCCGTGTTTTAAACTTACACTGCTACTTGATGGAAGAATATAACCTTCAAGCGGAGCAATCATTTGAAAAGTTTCATAAGATCTTCTCTCCATTAGAAACAACAATTAAATGTTGATCAAATGAAATCAAATTTTATTAAATCCGTTTTCTTATTATACAATGGATTGACATGTCTGGTGAGGTGTAAAACCCACACACTACAAAAAAAAGTTACTCCCAAAGTACTAGTTTACAGGTTAGGCTGACAAAATAGAGTATATACACCTACATACATGGACATAATACATTGTTGAGGATGTAACCCTAATATTACTCAATGACACATAAAAACAAGACATCTTGATATGAATATAAAAAATCATAAAGTACAATAAACACTATGAACTCAGTTAACACTGCTAGAAAGGAAGTCATCAAATTCCCCTAAGCTATAAAAACAATGATTCGTTAAAATTTTCTTCAACCTACTTTTGAAAATTCCGTACGTGTTACTATTTTTTAAATTATAAGGAAGCCTATTGAAGTAAGACGCTCCAATCATCAGAGTTGATTTTTTGTGGAAAGTGTGGTTCGATTTTTTTTTGCAACAAGTCGTTTTTATGCCTTGTGTTGTGGTTGTGAATATCAGAATTTTTTGGCAGTTTATTTCGGTTTCGGTAGATATGGCTCAGTAATTTATATAAGTAAATAGAAGTAACAGTAAGAATTTTTTGGTTTTTGTATACATCGCGACATGAAGTTTGATAAGGTAGGTCAAAAATTATTCGCAATATTCTTTTTTGTAATAGAAACACCCTTTGTTTATTACGCCCTTGTCCCCATTATATGATAATAAAGGAAATCGCAGAGTAAGCATACGAATAATAGACACTCAATAAAGTATCCTTATCTAGAATAGATTTCAAAACAGTCAATAGATAGAAACACTGATTGATTTTTTTACAGACACTACTAATTTGTGCCTCCCAAAATAGATTACAGTCATAATTAATAATAATAATAATTCATAATTTTGTGTTGAATAACTCACTTTTTTCAGAAATATTCTTCAGTGAATGATTAGTGCTCCTTCAAAACGAAATGACTAACAGAATCTATGGAAAAATATCCTTCAATCTCAGGTCTAAGAATATCAGGTTATAATCAAATGATTTTTTTCATAATTATAGATTAACGCAACACAATAGCTGTCGTAAATGAAATTTCTTCATGGAGGATACTGGTAAATTATTTCTTGGAAAAAATCGATGTTTCAATTAAGTTCGTCAGTACCTGAATTGAATTTGTGTATTCCGTGTTACTTTTGTGTACCATGAGATTAGATAATTGTGTAAGTGATTTCAAAGAACCGTAACTGATTTGAAAAGGTATTAGTTTCATTTCTGTCGACTTCTTGCGAACTCATTACTCTTTTCAATGGCTCAATAAAGATTCTGGACAATGGTCTTGATTGGTAATTATAAAGGATATTTGATTTGTGTTGAGGATTTTTGATTTTTTTATCATAAGTTAACTTATTTTGATTCATCATCTTGATCTTGGTATAAAGTTATTCCTCACTTCCCAAAATGGAAGCATATTCATGATGAATTTTGGAAATAAATTGTATTTATCAAATATCTATCCAGAATAGAACAAAAATATTGTCTAATGATGACGCTTGGTTAACGAAACGGGCGTTGAGAAGCAGTATTTTTGTTCAATTGTGGAAGTTGTATTTCATTTATTTATTTATATTCAGTGCAATACAAAATGGGACAAACCCAAAAAGATTATTCACAAATGATGAGGTTAAAATAACAGTAAATGATTTGATTTTTATAAATGATATACAACATCGTGTTATGAACAGTTATTAAATGTAGACGTGTTCAATAAACCCTACAAAATACAAATAAAGCAGAACATAGAGTCAGATGATATAAATGCAATACGGATTTACACAGACGGCTCAAAAACCAAAGAAGGCTCAGGGTGTGGAGTGTACTCCAGATCACTAACCCTAAGAATTAAGTGGAGAATGAGAAGAAATACCAGCTTGGTCCAAACAGAACTGGCTGGTATCTCGATCGCCACAAAAGAAATAATCAATGAAGGAATTTCTGGCAAAAACATAATAATCTGCACTGACAGCAGACAAGCCCTATTAGCCTTGACAAGACAACGTGTAACCACAGGGCTAGTACTAGAGTGTCATCAAGATTCAGCCAAAGCCTCGGTAGATAATAACATTATCCTGATGTTGGTTAAAGGGCACGACAGGAGTAAAGGTAATCGTATTGCCGACTCTTTAGCTAAGGAAGCGGCTGGACTAAGAATTTTAAGACCCAGTGGCACCTTAAGCCTGATGACTTCGACAATTGCGGAACCAGTCAAATGTTACACCCATGCTCAATCCTCAAAGAGATAAGACGAAACCAGAGGATGCAATCTTGGCAAGATGAGACTGTCAGGCATATCCTGTGCGAGTGGCCGGAGTTATCGTCAATAAGAGAGTGTGTGTTCGGCGAGTCTTGGCCTTCACCTGACGATATAAAGGAGATGTCACCCAGTGACCTGTCCGCCTTCCTGGAAAGGACAGGATGGACGATGACCTAAGAGGACAACTCCTCGGGAGTATTTACAATGGGTCACATGTGGCCTAAAATACAGATCTACGATAGAGTTCATTTTAGGAACACTAACCTAAGTGTTTAACGGAAAAAAATTCGCGATTCCAATCATATGCCCCAAGTTCCCTGCGGATTGAGACAAGTCAACTTTGTTAAAGTTATAAGAAGGCTTTTCTTGACATATAGGGCTGATTGAAGCAGGTAAATGTAATAATTTTATATCGAATTCTCTCTCATCCTCAGGAACGAGTGACGTAAGGGAGGAAATCAGATTATTAATTGCAAAATTATCATTTAGAACTGAATCTAGAGTATTACTGGACGGATTTACATAAGAACTGTATTGAGAAAGACCACAATAACATATTGATTCGAAGAAAAGATTAGAATTCACATCAGTGAAGTTCAAAGGGGTAGAATTTTTGTTCACGTCGTCTGGATGTCATGTGAAATTCGAAAGATTGAAATCCGCATAAATAAAGAAGGTGTCATTGGCGACATTGTTGACAATATTAGTAAGCTTAGTGCAGAAAATAGTGATTCGTAGAAGTTAGGAACTAGAGGAATATAAACACTGCACTGGTTCAATTTACTAGTATTAGCTTTTGTAGGCTATATTGGTATATTGAGATACGCCGGTATAATATTCATGGAGTATCTTGAAAAGGGTAGACCATCAACAGCGACTATTACATTATAACGTTATTGGTGTGTTTGCAAAATTGCATGAATGGGCCTTCGAATTGGTTCCGCATCCACCTTATTCTCCAGATCTGGCCCCAGGCGACTTTTTCTGTTCTTAGACCTCAAGAAAATACTCGCTGGAAAGAAATTCAACGGCGATGAGGAGATAATCGTCGAAACTGAGGCCTATTTTGAGACTAAAGAAAAATCGTACTATACAACTGGTATCGAAAAAATGTATGACCGCTATGATCGTTGTATCGCCCTCGAAGGCTACTATATCAAATAATCGAATCGAATTTCATCAAAAAAACATTTTTTTCCTTATCAGCTTTCAAACTTTAAGAGCAAACTATAAAATTTCAATAACTACATCATTTTTCATGATTTTTTTTTTATATTTCATGATGGTTTATCACGAGAAATTTAATTAAATTCATATGATGTATTGTTTTGAGTTCCGTAAGAATGATATATTCCATACATTTATTCGCTACAATGCATTTGCTATATTTCATGAAATGAGTCTGAACAAGATTGTGATGACACGAGATAAGCTCTTTCCTTGTATGAATGAAACGTATTATCTCCGACTATATCAGTGAACATATCAACTTAAGTTATGCTTCACTAAGCTTTTGTATTTCAGGAACATTTCTGTGTTTGTTTCGATTTATGACTTCATAGAAAAGTTTATTCCGCTTGATCAATATCTGTATATTGGAACCTCTGGAGACACCCTACATTTCGTTTAATGAGAGAGAGGACATTCGCAGATCAAGGTCTTCAGATGATGTGGTGCTTCAGGTTTTCCCGGATTTTCCTGCAGCTGAAGAAGCAAATGCGCCCCGAAGCGCCAGTTGATTTTTGTTGTTGTTTAATAATTTCATGATTTGAATTCGAATAATAAAAAATTGTTCATCTGTATATATGGGCAATATAACGTTGAATTTCTAAATGGTACTAAAATGAATGTATTATATGTTTTTGAAGGGTAAACCGTCCCGTTACCTAACGTGTTACAGCACCAGTCTGTCTGACGTCCCCTTCTCTCACGTATACCTCAGCGGAAGGCACACTCATCCTCTCTCGTCGTATAGACGCTCAGTATTTGGTGTGCGATGAACATATACTGTTGACAGTATCATAAAAATCTAACCAACGAGCACGTAATATTATTATATTATGTGAAACGTAGCTTAAAAATTATGATACTTATTTTGTGTATGTACATCATTAGTGTCATTATTTGATCCTACAAAAGTAACAATTGTCTCATGATAGTGATATATGTACATAAT
This sequence comes from Leptinotarsa decemlineata, assembly GCF_025532065.1. Taxonomy (NCBI): domain Eukaryota; kingdom Metazoa; phylum Arthropoda; class Insecta; order Coleoptera; family Chrysomelidae; genus Leptinotarsa; species Leptinotarsa decemlineata. Next base: position 21,980,377 of record NW_027412702.1, read on the forward strand.
CAATAAGAGATTGTATTAATAAATAACTTGTCCTTGCATAATCATATCAATATACATTAAATATGAGTAATAACCTGAGCTTTTCTCAAGTTAAACAATTTAAATATTGAATAGTTCGACTTAGATTTATAGTTTAAGTTATCACATCTGTCGGGGGTACCTATACTAACTAATCTTCCCAATGTTGAAGAGATATCATCTATATGTGAAAATGAAGAATTAATTCATTGACTTTTTCCTTTTTAACCTTTCACAAATTGAAAAAATCACAAATCAAAAAGGACATGAATTTTGAACACAGTAAACTACTGTGCAAAGTATGTTTTCAGGGTTTGTTGATCGTGATCTTCAGATTTTTGTCTGAAATTTTGTCTACAACTACGGTAAACATCATCAAGGACGATAAGCCAACGAGTGCAGTGCTAGAGCCAACTTTGGGTCTTCGATTTCATTTCATTTGAGGTTCATTCCATCACCAGTGGAATAACACCTGAGACCTGAATTTTGAATACTGTAGTTTGTGACAGGAGGAAAACCAGAGCACTTCGTCCTATGCCTCATCGCATTGATAATGTTTACCGAGCTTAGACGAAACTTCAGCCGTAAAAACCTTCAGATCACGCCCAAAAGAGCCGTAAGAAAGCGTCAATACAGTTATTTCCTGCCATGAAACATACAATCTGGTATTCCTGCTAAATGTGTTATTTGGACTAGATATATGCACGTTCATCTACATAACAGGATTGAATGAGTTGAAAATGTCAAAGAGATTATATCCGTTTTTAATGAATAATGTAAGCTATTTTATTTGAATAATTCAATTCTGAAAAGTAGAATTTTATTAGTTCGGACTTGCATCGTCTAATATGATATAATATGATTTGATATCCCTGAAAGAACAAATTGAATTGAAAATTATAACAATAACAATTATATTAGGCAAAAAATCGGAAATGAAATTACAATAGAAATAAAAATTAGCAACAATTAAAATTAAATGAATATTGAAATATTTCAAGCAAAATTACTTCACGACGCGACGTTTCAATTATTGGTATCCACAATCGGGTGATGACTATTCCACCGAGAGATGGATGTTCTGAGCTTGGAAACAATTGATGTTATGTTGATGAGTCCAAACGTGCTCAGCTATCCCAATTTACTGGTTTTTTTCCTCGCTCTGTGTTCTTCTTGTGCTCGGCAATGCCTCCGATATAGGATTTTCTGAACTCACAGGGTATCCCATGAATGCAATTCTTGGAATCGCAGTGGTGTTTCTGGATCTGAAGCAGGTTCTGATGTACTTGCACCCAATTCTTCCTAGTGTGAAGGAAGTGTAGGGAAATGCGAACACTGGTTGTAACGGCTCCTCTTTCTTGTGGAGCTCTCGCTGTCTTCTAGCTGAAGTCTGTTCCACCATCACTTTGGAGTAACCATTCCATTGAAGATCTTTTTTGATGATGCAAAGTTTCTTTTCGAAACCTTCCTTGATACTACAGAGCCCGAAAGCACGGTCTACTAGTCTTGATGATTCCTTTTTTGGTAGATTAGTGGTGGATGGATTCGCGATTCAGATACTGTCCCGGTATACAGGTGTTTCCCACTTAGTGTTTTTCTCCTTCATCGATACGTCTGAAAATGGCGATTAGTTGTGGACTTTTTTCTCCATTGTGAAGGTGATGGGAGGTCTCACACTGTTGATGTGCTTCAGGAATGTGTCTAGTTCTGTATTTCCATGGTTCCATACTATGAAGGTGTTGTCAACGTATAACAACCAGACTTGGGGCTTCTTGTGGGCTTCTTCACTGGTCAGAGTTTCAAACCACTGCATATATATGTTGGCTGAAACTAGTGAAAATATTGATCCCATTGGCAGTCCTTCATTTTACGTAAAAAATTTGTCCTTCAGTTGGAAATAACAGCTTCGTACACAGCATCCTAGTAATTCCTTCCAGGTCTTCTTCGGATAGTTTCTCTGTATGATTTGGAGTGCTTCTCCAACAGGAACGTTGTTGTGAAGGCTGAAAAACAGAGTTTTGCATTATCAAAAGTGAGTACTAGTAGTAGACAATGTTCCTCTCCAAATACTTTTTGATGTGATCTTGTTCACTAGGTAGGGTTGGTTACATTAAAAAACCTGATTTCCTATAAATCAGTGGTTTGCAATAATCCGGCACTGCGTCACTAATGGGCACAGATGCAATTTGATTGATGCCTCTCTGCGCATTCGGTTCTGGCAAGTGATTGGACCTATAACGGCAGTTATGCCGAATATGCGTTTCACGACATGCAATCACTGGCTCTTAAACATTCAGTCATTCCAAACATTTTAATTGATCTTTTCATTATCAAATACCGCTCGCAATCGAAACGAATGTTACAGTTAATCGGAAAAAGTAGATTAAATTGAAATAAATGACCCAATTTTTACGAGAAACGAGTCGATAACGCCCATGGGTATTATATTTCAATCCGGTAGCTGCTGTTTATTACGGAATTATTATAATTTTTCGTCAACTTAATTGGAATATTGGCTAGTTATGTCGTGAAATTGATATTTTAATAGTCTACGGCGGTAGAGTTGTGATTTATTTGGGAAATTTTAATATATTACTGAAATATCTGTTCAATTTACACAAAAATTGTCCATAATCACCTTTCTTAGTAGGTTTCAAACAGGTGTCAAGTTTTGTGGCCGGAAATAAAAATATCTGATAGCTTATCGAAATTAATTCTATTATAATAACATATATAAATATGTAGGTAGTGATTCCATGACTTTCAAATTTCAGTGAAAACCATATTGAGAAGAGGATAATATAATACCTATTGAAAAATATTGGAATTTTGTAATGAAAAAAAGGTGTATACACTTCATTACTATCGCGAAAACATTGTATTTTCATGGATTGATGCTTGTCCAGTGTCGTAATGGCTTTTCAAAACCAATTGAATGAGTATAGAGAAAAAATAACATACTCAACTCACATTTTTTTATCTACTATAAAGAACTTTTTAGATTTAGTCATGAGTATCATACATGTTCTGTCTGTATATTCATTGAAAGGCATTTTTTGTGAAGGAGTCAATGTGCCTCACTGTTTTCTGTGTTTTTGACATGAAAAATAAACAAATTCAAATCAATAGAGTGTCCAAATGATTAGTAATTTAACCCTTGATGGTTGACAATATATGGGGATTTGTTTGAGTTTTCTGATTTTTTTCGTCAACTCTTCTGAATTCGATGCAGCGCATATCGAAGAAAAACGTTTTGAAGTTTGGGTCAGGAGGGATAATGAAACTCAAAATTTGCTCACTATATTAGATATTGCAGTGCCCCTGCTTCCATACAGTGGCTAAAACTTTTGTTCAGGGTGCTCTTGGATGTTTAGAAGCATTTCAGGTGTTATATTGTAGTAGTCATCATTGACCCGTTGACGTGAGTCATTAAAGTTGCCGGGTGAGTTCCAAACTTTGTCGTCTTCAAGTGACAGAACAAAAACTCTGCCGGTTCACCCACCAGGAATATTTTCATTCAAATACAAACATCGATACTGCTGTAGCCAAATGGAAGAACTTTCATTCCTGCGTTTCCCATTATTTCATCTGAGGTTTTCCTGATTTGCCACCGATCTTGTATCTATAATCATGATGATGATTTTCACAATTTTTAATAATCATTATCACGAATAGTTATTGGTTTTCACCAAGTTATGGGTATTCAAAATTTGCCTTTCTAAATTCGGGTACGATTTCAATCACGTCCTTTCTGCTGAGGTGTTTATCCAGATTCTGGTCATCAAATAACTGTGCTGCAGTATTAGCGCACCTGCCATTGTCATAATGAAGTTCAATTATCAATACTTTCTTTTCATTTGAATGAACAATTTTGAGCAGAATAATAACCCAAAATTGACATGGTTAAAATGTGAGGATTGGATGTTACCCCATCAAGGTGGTGGAACTGCCAAGGGTGATAAATAGGCGCATAAGATTTCTCCCGCGAACAAAATCACGAATGTGTGTGGATTACAAGGCAAGTGAGTCAATGAAAGAAGTTCCGGCAGTAGTAACATGGCTAATAGTGAAAATAAATACATTTAGGTTATATGATTGCCTCGACTGATTTCAACAACAATAAAATGTTAGAAATCACGGTTGAAGAAAATAAGATTTCAGAATATTTCGTACCATTCATCGGAAAACTTTCATTCATAACAATTTACAATGATGGATTTTACAATGAATTGTAGAAAAACTTCTCGATATCACGCAACCTTATAATAAACGTTTTTTCTTTTCCATGACAACTAAGATTTTTGCTACTCTGTCTGTCTGTGAATGAATTACTTTCGGTAGGTGAGGGCTTAATCCCTATGAATCAATAAATTCATATTATTATCTTGTTTGAATATTGATTCCCATGAATATTTCTTATCGTCTACCTGAGCATTGAAACTCCATTTCATAGACTTATTGACATCGGATAATGGCAAAGCCTGTACCATTAACATGAATCTTTAGGTCAACCAAGAAAACCTCGAAGTATAGTGAAATCATATTTTCGTTCTTGCAAAGAAACTTCTCCCCCGTGATACATTTTCATTTCTCGTTGTGCTCATTTTTCAGTACACTCTGTATGAATAGTCGAATAAAAAATCTATCATTCCAATTGACATCAGAATCGAAAAACTGGCTCCCATCGCATTAACATGGATTATATCAAATAATCCAAATAAACCAGAGATCAATCATTCCCAGTTAAGTTGTTTTTTATTCCCCAAGTAGGTACATCTGGTCTGACAACCAGTCGGGGTCATCGGATTTAGGAAAACCGTCAGAACTGTCAGGATGTAATTATCCGACATTGCATACGAAGAAGCGTTCACCAAAAAAAAGTTCCCATCACGAAATACACGTTCCTTTTGCGGGCCAATTTTGGGAGCGATCGATAATTTTTATACAAATATACTTGGATGCAAGCGACTACAGTTAGTTTCAAGATTTATCTGTTGAGGTTGCTAATGAACCCGGTTGGAATCTAACATTTTAATTCTAATAATAGTAGTGGACGAAGAAATCCGCGCATATAATCAGATGTTCTGTTAGGAACCTGTTGAGTTTCGGTCTTAATCGAGTGCCTGGTTCGTTCGCAATTCATTGCAGTTTTTTATTGGTGATTTTATGTTGAATTTTGTATAACTGCCAATTAGTTGAATTTCGATGTTAAACGAGTGCATATTCATTAGTCGTGACTTCTGCACATCATTAATAACAAGCAAATTAGTTTTTTTATAGACTGTCTAGCATGTACTAGGTTATAATAGTTTCTCCAAATAATTTTTGACTGACATCTAGATCCATCGCTCAGGTCTCGTTTTTTTTTTTTTAGGGTGTAATAAAAATGTTCTTCTTCTCTGGCACCTGTTGAGAGATTTGGTCAAACATATTGATGAACATCTTGGTACTGTATACAAGTGAATCAGAACTATGTCAGCTCGAGAATATACAGTTATTATTATAATTGATGATAATTGAGTTAAGTTCGTACAAAAAAAAACCCATCCAGAAATGATAACTTAAACTAATCTAAATTGAACTATTCAATACAAAAATTGTTCAAGTTGATGAAAGCTTAGGTTAGTTATCACTTGAAACTGAATTCAGAAACTGAATTCAGTTCCGAAGCAATATGCAAGATTTTTGTCACATCTGTTAATCTATTTCTGTCATGGAAAGTTTCCATTATTTGAAGGTAGTTGACAATGAAAGTCCGAACTGATAAAATTCATAACGTTTCCATTTCTATGTGCAGATGTACAAATCCAAAAAGGTGGCACATAAACATGCGCCTCTTCACAAAATAAGTTTTTCTTAATGATTATTTGTTTCTCGAGATCTAACATTCACACAATAATATCGAATTTGCACAGATAACGTGAAACTGATTGTTTTCCAAGGATTATGAATTCGTTCTGACTCGAGACTCGAAACGAGGTGTTGTTTGCTAACAAAATTAGGTAACTTTATTGAAATTCAACATGCGATTTTTAATGTCTCACAGAAAGTTACCAGAAATATTTCTGAAAGTTACGTAAGTTACAAACCTATCAAATGAGTTACCAAAAAAACAGAATAGCGTATAGAGACATATGCTGTAAATAACAAACAAACATAATGAAGAAAATGAACGATATCCTTCAGAATTGAAAAAGAATGTACTTCTCTCAATAATTATTCCTTGAATAACAGTGAAAAAACTTTCACCACAGCCGCACGAGTGCGATGTCCACCTTTCTAATGATTTGATAGCAAGTAAATAATTTTTTTATTCGTTGTGTGTTAAATTCATTAACTTGATTTTGCTGTTAACGAAAACATTTTCAATTAATTTATTGACTTTCCGCCTTGAACATTCTTCTCACCCCTCACACAGCATTTGAGTTTTTCGAAAATGTAAGGTCGATTTCACAGAAGTCATCATAAAAAAAATAAGAAAAAAATTTTATGTTGAAGGTTTTATAGTTCATTTTGCAAATGCTTATTAGCTGTAGAAGGGATCAAAATTTCTCCGTAGATGAACAATTTCATTTTATGCTCACGTTTTGGACTTTAATAAACCCATATCAGAAACAGTTCACATGGTAATTCATATTGCAAATCAATATAGTTTTCACTAATCTCATATTTCCTAAAAAAGAAAGAAAAAAACAAAAAAAAAACAGGTGGACTGACCAAATATTTGATCAACCATATTATATATATTTTCAACGTTTCTTCGACATGAATAAAGTAATGTCCACCTGTTTGTGTTTCTCTTTGTTTTTTTGTTTTTGTTTTTTTTTTACAAAACGTGAGATTAGGGAAAACTGTATTGATTTGCCATATGTATTGGCATGTATACTGTTTCCTTGAGAAATTATTTTATTTTAGAGCCCTAATGATGGATTCAGTAAAGTCCGAAATGTTGGCAAAAAATAAATTGTTTATCTACGAAGAATTTTTGATCTTTATCTCTGATAAGCATTTGAAAAAATAATCTTTTTTCGATAAATTCGTTTAACATACTTTTTTCACTTATCTTATTTTCAAATTTTCAGTTTCCAATTTTGTAACTCAAGTTTCCTCATTCTGTTCAATCAATCAATCAATATTTATTCCCATTTTTCGACACGGCTTACATGTATTGGAATTGTCAATTGGTAGGTAAACTGAAATAAAATAAAGGATTTACATCAATAAAATAAAATACACTTACATTGAAATTCACATAACATATAGTTGATCACATATTATGAATTTTTATAAAATCACATATACTATAGAATAAAGACAATTTATTTAGATACCTCAATTCTTCTGGGAGATTGTTGAATATTTTGAGGCCAAAATGATCGAAAGCACATTAATTTATTTTTTTTTGCATGAAAATGTTGCAGTTTTCTTGTTCCATAATCATGAATATCCGAATTGCGAATGAAAGTGTTCTTATTTTCAAAAACATGGACACACGTTTCGAAAATGTTCATTTAGTGCCTTACTATACAAGGTAATATGTACCGCCATTTTGTAGCTGGGGCCATCTTGAATTTATAATGACACAGAATTTAATAAACTTCATTGTCATCAAAACTGAATTCAACAAAAAAGCTCGTTTTTGAAGATGCTCTTACATTCCTCTCAGTAATTATCCACGCTCATTCAAATCAGTAAAAAACCTATGTTGAACTAAATGACTGTAGACATTGAGAAGGCAATTCAATTATTAATTTCAAGTGAAACACCTAAAGTTGCTCACTTGCATAAAAACACTCCGAAAGAATTTAATCAACGTGACATAATTCTGAAGAGAGATTTAGATTGATGGATAGAAATGGCGAATTATAAGAAGAGGATATGCAAATTAGGACCACTTCATGTTCTATGCCTCGAGCTTAGAAATGACGCTGAATTTAATAATTACCATAGCATCATAACGTTTGAAATTAGTTACGAAAGTTGAGTTTGGATAAAATAATACTTTTCAAGAAACCTCATTATTGTATTCACTGTCGAACAGAGTTCATGAACACTCTTTCACTATAGATCAAGCGAAGGAATTTTCAGACTCAATACGGCTTCTTCGGGCGTGTCTTTATATTTGTGAAGAAGCTACTGTATGGCGAAACACGTGTTGCGTTTTTGTAAAACTCTTTAGTGAAAATCTCACAATAAAGTGTTTTTTGATTACGTTGGTATTCAAAAGTATCAGCCAATTTTAATGTGGACTTGTTGAAATGCAATAGCAGTGCAACCAATTCTTTAAATGAATTGATATCCAGCACCGGCTTAAAACAGCTAGTAAATTTCCCTACAAGGGTTAATCTTAATACCTCATCCCTTCTTGATCTCATCATTGTCTCAGATCAAATTCAAGTGACTAACTGTGGTTCAAGACATGTTCCTCACATTTCAGATCACGATTTGGTGTATGCAGCTTTAAAGTTGGGCAATGATAGTGATAGTATTGAATACGCTAAATAGGTACAGAGATTATAAAAATATCAACCTCAACCAACTCTATAATGATTTGAGATCAATACCATGATGCACTATCTATAATCTCGAATTAATTGATGAGAAAGTTGCTTTTTTTAATGAAAATTTTAATACGCTACTTGATTTGCATGCTCCATATAAAACTTTTCGGTTAAGAAAGAAAAAGCACAAACCGTGGATTACTGACATCGTTAAGTTAATGATGAGAGAAAGAGACAAAAAACTGAAAAAATTCAAAAGAACAGGAAATCTCGGTGACTTCGAAGAGTATAAAAACTTGAGAAACTTTACTAATAAATCGATAGATAGGGAAAAAAAGGCGTATTTACAGTTTCATATCTCTAGAAATGAAAATAATACTTGGGACATTCTCAGAAAACTCAACATATATAGTAAAAAGAAAGTATCATATATCCCAGACCATTTTGCTAATGTAAATGATATTAATGATTTTTTCTATGATTCTATTCCTCAACCCTGCTCAGCTTCTGATTTTGAACAGTACTATAATGATCGTCGACCCGGTGTAAATGAAAATTTGAATTTTGAGCGGATGAATGATAATGATATTTATATGCACCTGACTACAATTAAAACGAAAGCTGTTGGTGCTGATGGCCTCTCTGTAGATTTTATATTGTGGTGTTGCCCTTTCATACTTGAGTTTATTTCACATATTCTGAATTTTTGTATTGAACATTCAGTATATCCCAGTCAATGGAAAATAGCACATGTAGTGCCTTTAGCGAGGACGGATGTGGTGAATGAGTTGAACAATTTGAGGCCGATTAGTGTCATCTCCAAATTATTAGAAAGGGGTATTAAAAACCAATTGGTAGAGTACCTACATGATAAGGATATTCTACCGGACACGCAGTCTGGATTTAGGAAGGGACATAGCTGTGCTACTGCACTTTTCAATGTGACCGATCGTATATTACGTAATAATGATTCTGGTATGATTACAGTTCTGGTATTATTAGACTATTCGAAAGCTTTTGAATCTCTCAACCATAATGCCCTGAAATATATTCTAGGCTATATTGGACTATCTCAAAAATCTGTAATTTTTTTTGATAATTATCGAAGTAATAGAGGACAAAGGGTTATTTTGAATAATAAAATCTTCACAGTGAAACAAATTAGTTGTGGAGTCCCACAGGGATCTATTCTGGGACCAATCCTTTATACAATATATACTGTCTTCTTTAGCAGTCTTATACTCCATGGGCACTTGCAAATGTATGCAGATGATACCCAGTTAATTTATTCCTTTCACCCCACTGATATTAGAAATGGCTGCCAGAAAATTAATGAGGATCTCAATAGAATCCACAAAGTTTCCAAAGATCATTGTCTTTTGCTGAACCCTAGTAAATGTGAAGCAATGGTTTTCGGTAGAAAAAACGATAGAAGGGGGCTGAGGGAATCACCCTGAAATACACCCCTTCTGAAAGTGACCCACCCTGTTCGAACTCTTGCTTGACCAGATGTTATGGTGAAGCGAGTTCGCCAAAGTGGTGTCAGTTGTTCAATGCATCTCACTATGTTGTCGGGTACCGCAAGGCATCTGAGCAAATGCAAGATGAGCTCATGCGAAATTGTATCAAATGCCTTACGGTAATCGATCCAGGCCATAGAGAGGTTACGCTTATATTGTATCGAGTCCTGCGTTACACATCTATCGATGAGCAGGTTCTCTTTACATCCAGCGACTCCTCTCTTCGACCCTCTCTGCTCATATATCCGTTCGAACACTCGGTCAACTGCGGTGAGTATTCGTGTGTATAAGATGCTTGTAAACAACTTATAACACGAATTCAAGCATGTTATCGGTCTGTAATTCTTAGGAATCGACAAATCTCCGCTTTTGGGGATGAGAACGGTCCGCCCCTCGACAAACCAATCCGGAATCGGCTGCTCTCCATCGAGCCATGCGTTGAAAACTCTGGCCAGATGGTGGTGGGTACTTGGTAGTTTTTTCCACCAATAAGTGTTCAGCCCATCTGGGCCTGGAGCAGCAAAGTTCTTGGAACCAACGAGGGCCCTTCGAACGTCATCCGGGGTTATCGGGTTGCGCAGTTCATTGGGCTCAGGCTGTCGAAGCTCTCTGTTGAAAGCTTCGAACTGCGCTAGGGCTGGAGGGTCTAAGTTGAGTGGCTGCACTGATATTAGAAATGGCTGCCAGAAAATTAATGAGGATCTCAATAGAATCCACAAAGTTTCCAAAGATCATTGTCTTTTGCTGAACCCTAGTAAATGTGAAGCAATGGTTTTCGGTAGAAAAAACGATAGACTTTTCTTTCAGGAAAGTAAAATTACCATTGAAATTAATGATATTCCTATCGAATATTGCGATGTTGTGAAGAATTTAGATCTCTGGATGGACTACTCACTGCGATTCGATAAACATATCTCAGAATGCATTAGGAAAAGCATCTGGAAGCTCAAAATACTATACGGGAATCGTGCCTCGCTGAACAAAAATATCAAAAAAATGCTCTGCGAATCTCTCGTGCTTTCAACGTTCTCGCATTGCGATACTGTATATGGTCCTTGTCTCACTGCAGCTAAGGCACAGAGGATACAGAGGATACAAAACTACTGCCTTCGATTCATTTATGGTGTTCGTAGGCGTCTGCCTATCACCTATAGATTAAAAGATGTTGGATGGTTGAGTATGAAATTACGTAGAGAACTACACTGTTGCATTTTATATCATAAAATTATTCAGACCAAGGCACCATCTTACTTGTATAGGAAAATCGTATTTCGTACTGATGTTCATAATTTGAACATCCGTTCCAAGGGAACTATAACTCCACCCGTCCATAAAACTTCTATGTTTGATCGTAGCTTTTCTTATAATATTTCAAAAGTATATAATGTCATACCGAAGGAACTGAAAAATATGAAGATTATGACATTTCGAAAACATATTAGAGAAGCCTTAAAATCCCCTACTGGTTGAAACCCTTGTATCTCTGTCTCTTTCTCTCTATCCCACTGGATTGAAATGTATGATTTTTTTTATGATATCTTTTTTTCTGTTATTTTGAACATGCATGGTTTTTGTTCTAAATAATACTTACGGTTACTGATTAGAATATGGAACTCTTGTAAATGGTTGAGACTTTTTAGTGCTCTAGTTATATATGTGTATATGGGTGTTTATGTGGGTATATATACATGTATGTATATATATATATATATATATATATATATATATATATATATATATATATATATATATATATATATATATATATATATATATATATTGTTTTTGATTTTTTTTAATAGTTTTTTTTTATATTGTTTAGAATACCTACAGGTTAAGTGGAAGACCATCTGTGAGCATATCTATACTCACGATGAACTTCGCCTTTTGAGCGCGCATCTCATATATATATATATATATATATATATATATATATATATGTATTTATATATGTATATATTTTTTTATATTTCTTTTTTTGTTCTCTCTTTTCACTGATGTATCTGCTGCTGAATAAAGATTATTATTATTATTATTATTATTATTATTATTTCCATCATATATCATATGCCCAGCTTGTAACTTCCTTTGAAATATCAGAAAATCACCAGCTATGACATTAAAAATTAATTTCATGAAGGAAAGAATATTCTATTAATGTCATAGGAAACATTACAAGGAAACGCTTTTTGGTCAAGCATCCAATCAGGTAAATTATTTGAAGGTATTTTAGGTATGTGAATTTAATTAGAAAACCCTGTCATAAAGAAGTTACAACCAACACGACAGATGTTATACCTGCGTAACATTCGGTGGGAAAAAGGAAGTTCAGTGAATGTTATGAGAAACGAATTCATGAACTCTTATCATTTATATTATCATTTATATCGCTAAAATATGTATATATATATCGCGAATTTCTCGATGAATCCTTCAAAAAAAAAGTAAGAAACACGGTTTCTTACTTACTTGCCTGCTCATCGTTCATGCGGTAAAATATCAAAAGGAAAAATCGTTGCGTCTATCTCGCGAATTTCCAAGCCGTATATTCATAGTTATATCGAGCTATTAAGATGCAAGGATGGGCATCACATCATCAAAAAACATTTTCACATGCGGTGGTCAGAAGTAGAAGCCAGAATACATATTTGCTGAATCTGTTGGAAAACCTTGTAATTACAAGGGTACAACCAACACCGTTTTGAGTGTTTTAGCAATATATATCTTTCAAATTGTCCGTTATTTCCAAGTTTATTAGTTGTGTTGCTTATGCCTGACGTTTCGTCTGCTACTGCGGCAGGCATTATCAAATGCAATGCAGCGACGGTCGAAGTGATTAACCTCGTTGCGATGCGCTTCTTTTCGTGGTTCCAATGTAGAACGAACCACATCTACATGGTATTCTTTATACTCTTGGGTAATTAATAGATTCCTGGGGTCTTTTGCTGACCTGAGATTATCCTCTATCATTCTTGTGGGCTTGAAAATGGCTCTCACTTCATATTTTTCGAGGATCCTTCCAATTCGATCCGTTATACTGCTTATGAAGCGAAGAAAAGTTATTTCATTCATCCAAACCGATGAAGCGGCATCGCCATCGATGATTTCTGCCGCAGTAGCAGACAAAACATCAGGTATGTAAGCCTGCAAACCACGGCTAATAAACGCGGAAAATTCGGACCGGCCGTGAAAACTCACACATTACGTTTTTTTAAGGACAAAACACAAGCACAACAGGAAAATCCTCAAGATGCTCTGAGAGCGGTGTCTGTGCGAAAGTAGATTCACGTTGGATTTGAATCGCTGGAGATTAAATCCATTTGGAAAAACGTTCTTAGGAAGTTTATTCCACATATACGCAGTTCTCCAAATAAACAGTGAAGTTTGAGGTTACTGAGTTGAACCTCTAAACGATGAGCAGCAATAGTCCGTTGCGTATTTCTGATATGTACCGCTCTTGGTGGAATCAATTGCGCCAAGTTACTTGAACTCTCCTCGTGAAAGTATTTATAGAAGAGAGACAAATCCTCAACCTTTCTTCGATGCTCCAGACCATCACGGTTGCAAGTGATGTTTGCGTCTCCAATCAGGCGGATGGCTCTTTTCTGGAAGGAATCCAGCTGCTTCAGGGTATAGTTAGAAAAGAATACTTCAAAGAAGGTCTAATCTGCGTTTTATAAAGCATTAAAATTTGCTGTACAGTTTTCTGGTTCGGAACAGTGTTCCATGCTTCTGGGAAGCAGCCTTTGCAATTCCAGCGACATGATTGTAATGTGATTGGTGTCCTATATATCTATTTGTTATTTAAAATCCTTTGTTGTGGAAATGAGATCAATCTTCCTCTTGAAGATGATCACTTGGTGATTGAAACACATTTCGAGGTGTTGAAAGTAACAATTTGGTGTTGGGATAAAATTCCAGTGATATTAATTACTACACCAAAGGTTCCAAACAGTGGATCACAAAATGATTGGTAGTTCATGTATGTTTTCATTACCAAATTGAACAACAAAACTTTTAAAAAAAGGATAAGTTGAGGACAATATGTATTTAACAAAAACAGCAGGGTTGAGAGTAATAATAGGCAAGAGAAAGGGAGATTAATTGATGATCACTTTTAAGAAATCACAGGTAGAAAACAGATAGAAATTAAGTATCAGTCAGGTATAAATCACAATAATAGGAATAGTAACAAAATGACCCTCATGATGCAAGTTGATAATTCGTCTAGATGCATATAAAAAAACTGAAATAGTTTCAAGAAGTAGTTTTGGTCATCTTCTGATGATGCCAAATTGGTTAACGTAACGAAACACGTTTCAGGACAAAGCATTTTTGTTCTGCGAGGAAAAGGTGTTTTCAATAGACTGAGATAAATGCCTCGAAAATATCAAATGCAACACTAGAGACTCTACATATTCCCCTGTAGCAAAACTGTTGTAATAGAAAAAAAAACAAAGCCACTATATAGTTCATTTCCCCTCAATATATGAAAGCATGAAGAATGTCAATGATCATGTTGATTTGGAATTTTTTTGTATTTCATCAGTTCGGACTTCCATTGTCTAATATAATATAAATTGATTTGACATCCCTGAAAGAATCTGTAAAAATTAATAAGATTAACTAAGATGAAAATAAAAAAATTAAAGAATATCATTAACAAAAAATGAAAAATAAAAATTAAAAAATTCAAAACCAAGTTACGTCACGACGTTTCGATTGTTAGTATCCACAAACGTCTTCGGGTAATAACTGTCTTCTCATATCCTCGGAATAAGTCGCTGGTTCCGGGTCCGTACCGGGTATTCAATCACCTTCAAACAAACCGGAATTTTTTTCTTCTACTGGTATGTTTCAGGTGTAGGATGATTCAAAAGTTATGACAAGATGCTCCTGGTTCAAATAATGTATGCTCTCCAGAAATGAAGAAACAAATTGAATGTAGTGGGTTTGATATTCAACAACAATTAGCAGAGTTGCTTTCACTTAAAAATCAAGGCTATACCTCAGAAGGCATGGCTGATTTTTCGATTTGTAATGTGGTGCATAACTATCATCTTCGTCTACTGCTTTATGCTTATTTTTTCATATTTTCGAAGCAAAATATGCCAATTCTGTCATTAATTTTGAACTGATGTTATTGAGTTCCAGTGTTATTCACATCTAGTACTCTGTTTCAATCAATAGAAGCGTATTACACCATTTGAAATAAATACAGTGCAAAAAAACTAAAAACACACTAGTAATATTGTGAAAAAAGCGACGGCGCTTTGTGACACATTTTTTGATATACAAAAAATATGTCACAAAGCGCCCACGCTATTTCACAATAATACTAGTATTTGTCGTTCGTTATTGCTAATTAAGCTAAAAAAAAATATATTTTCAACTTTTTAGTTCGATGTTCTTTAAAAGCGTGTTTTTTGTTTTTTTGAACTATATTTATTTTTCATTTTTCAGTTTCGTATGCTATGAAAGCGTGTTTTTTATTCTTTTTGAACAATATTTATTTCATTTAAACTTTGGAATCAATCAGCCGTATATTGTTCTTCCATCTTCCCGCGAATAGATCAAGCAATAATGTCGATAATTATGTTGAATAAAGATTCCGAGCTTTCAAACTGGAATAAATATGAAATGAAAAGAAGAGATACAACCAAACAAACAAACAAACAAACATACATATAGGTGAAGCTAATAAAAGCGTGTTAATTAATAATAAAAAAGTTAAGATAGGATGAAGTACTTTGGTGTTTGTTTATATGTTGCCGCTTCCCGAAGAGTCTGAAATCATCTGGATTCCTTGAAAAATTCTTTCGCTGAAGCAACATTGTGTGCGAACGTTTTTGGAACTTCTCTGAGCACACCGTTACCCTTGAAGTTAATCACCTAAAATTCCTGAAATGTTTCGACATTCGCGGTGGTCAGTGTGACCATTGATCTACAAGATTGATTCCTTCGTTTCGCAAGGAATGTTGCAAAACTTGAAAAATCGTTCATCCAACTGTTTAATGATGATCAAAAGACGTGAAAAACTTACTGACCATCTGTTCAATATCTACCAATGCATACTGTATTATGATGTCTAGTAAATATCTTCAACATGAACAATCAACATACACTTCTTTCAGTAACTTTACATAGAGAAAAACCCGATTGCATGAAATACGCAAGTAGATAAGATAATTACTAGTTACGAGTTCTGTCTGACTTTCCTTGATTCGTACCAATTATCATGGTTGTGAAGTTTTTTACAACTCCACATAAAGTTCACCGTGTGTAGTTTATTCGTGGCAATTTCCTTTGTGTTAATTTCTTGAGCTTGACCTCAAATGAAATTCAGGGTTACAAGAATTGCACGTAGGAATTGTCAAAGCGATATTAAGGAAAAATGGGAAAAAGGTCATCAAGTCAGTATTTTTTTGGCAAATTATCTTTGATTTCGATGATTTATTTTGAAACATATTGTTCCATAACAGTGGGTTAGAAGACGAAGTAAAATGAATAAAGTTATACTCTATACAATATTGAAGGTATTCTTCAATGTGATTATGAATTTGGAAAGCTCAGTTCACAAGATTTCACTTGTTCATCTAAATTGGTTATTTTCTAAACTATGTACATACAACGGAGTAGTAAATCTTCTGTTGTAGTCATGTACTTGAGGTTTCTGCCTCATTTCACCACTACCATCAGCTTCCGGTTTGAGTGTCAACTGTTTGTATACACTAGCGTGAGAATACGCAGGACAGATGACTAACGCGGCCACCTCAAGGACGTCTGTGATTTATGGATGAATGACTGCTACACCTAACTCATACACTATCAGCAACAACCAGCGGCGGGCCTTGAAATGATTTTGGGAAATGAATTTTGAAATAATCTTTTTTCTTTTGGACTGTACTCGATCAAACGAAATATAGTATACTAAATATATAAGACTTCATGTTGATTCGTACCACTTCAAATATTTTATATTACACCAGAAATGAAATATTTTCAACTCAACACGAATATGAAGGTAATTAATGAATGTTTTTCATTCACGGTTCATTTTTCTTTGTCGCCATATAAATTTTATTTCTTTAGAATGGCTGAAGTCAAATACATTTTTCAAATAGTAGATGAATTCTTCTTTCTATCTGGTACTTCTACAGGAAAAAATCAATCGATCTGATATTTACCATGAGTTAGCCCTGCTTTTGATGGATAAATGGTAGGCTAAGGAATACTCCATGAGCGGGAAAGTCTTAGACCTAAGACAAAGATGGCGCTAGTCGTGTGATGC
Source organism: Leptinotarsa decemlineata (assembly GCF_025532065.1). Taxonomy (NCBI): domain Eukaryota; kingdom Metazoa; phylum Arthropoda; class Insecta; order Coleoptera; family Chrysomelidae; genus Leptinotarsa; species Leptinotarsa decemlineata. The sequence goes on from NW_027412702.1 coordinate 21,997,707, forward strand.
ACTGTTTGGATGAGTGATTCTGCAGTTCTATCTGTCTTCTCTCTCCTGATTGCCGGTGAAGTTAAATTTCTGAGTTGCTTGTAGCACTAAATACATTATCTCAATATTTTTTGTTATCCATGCGGTTGCTTTTTTCGAAGTTTATATTGTTTGATTCCCAAACTCATATGAAATCATTCGAGTTTGTACCAGATGAATTTAAGAATTTATAGCCTAATTGGTGTCTAAAACGCCAGTGTCCAGTCCATATCAGCTGACTTGTACTTCTTAGGAAAATAGAAATTCAGCCTAATTTTGCTCGAATAAGTCTGAAGTTGCTGGCAAGAGACAGCTGCCCAGCACTTCAATTCATTTCAAATATATGAATAAAAAAGATCATAGAGTTCTATATTGAGAACCATCACATGACAACATTATACTGCAATGACTTGACTGGAAGAAATAATGCTCTCCGAGGTTGATCTTCTTCAACCGATAGCGAATCAGACAAGATCACACTCTGCCCTACTTGTATCTCTCTCGAAACTTCTTGAACCCCGTGTCTTCTTGATAGTCGTTCCACCAGCTCCCAAACAGTTTAATCGAGTTATATAAGCATCACCACGACGTAGGAGAGTCGATCTAGTTCGGGGAGTGTCGACTTTTGAGCAGTAGTCTCAAGTTCATTTCAGTAATGGAATAAAGGTGAGTTCAATTTTACAGTGTGGTCAATTACTGTTGAACCTACAGGAAATAACGCAACAATACTGTTTCTCGACGCGCATTTCGCTAACCAAGTCAGAATCATCAGGAGATGAAAGATCTTACAACGAAACGCGTGTGGAGGCGAGGCAGACATTTTTCAATGGACTCATTACACGTCAGAATTTTCAAATACCAGATTTGTTCCAATACCCATTTTCCGCACCTTTTTTATGTCATATACTAGTCCAGCTAGCCTCGGTCTTCTGATCGTTATTCTTGAAAGAAATCGTCGGTTCGCTTCATGAAAATTCATCAGGCCATTAGTCGTACGATTATGTGCATTGTTTTCCACCCATTTTGATCTACTTTGCCTTGATTGTAAATAATCCCAGTAGTCAATGTATCTCTTGAGAACTATTCAAGGAATCGAATGTCATTGTAGGTTGTAAGTATACCATTGAATGGGTTCACTGATATATCTGTTTGCCATCATGGTAAATGATCGGATAATCATCGGGTTATCTAGGTTCATCTCGTGTTCAATCTTCCTAGTAGGCCTATTATTACTCTTGAAAGTGTGACGATATTTCGATAATTGTTATCCTGTTTTTGTATGTAGTATTCATCATCGCATGTTGGTGTCAAATCGATGTCAGAGATCAAGTAGAGGATAGAAGTAGGTACAAAAAGTCAATTTCGCAATAGTGTATGATTGATTCAAATACCCTCGTAAAGTTTTTATTTCGAAAAATTTTTGCAATATTCCTATTATGATTCAGATGTTTTTTCCCAATCCTGGTCGAGAAATAGAAAACCCTTGCCTCTCATGTGAAATCGACAACTTTGTAGGTGTATATGACAGAAACCCAACGAAAAAATTGATATTGAAGTGAAAAACATTTTGAGAAGCGGTCCCCTACGCCAGTAACCAGACTGGATGTCGACGGATTCAACGAGGTCGTCGGTGCGATTATAGCGGCGAATAGCGAGGAATAGCGGCTCCTAGTACAAAAATGAAGTGTTCATATAAAAAGAAAAGTGTATAAGTGAACAACTAACTAAGGGTGGCAGCATTACCTCGAGCAAGACAGCTGTGCCCCCGAACGGAGCTTCAGTTCACTATGGACAGGAAGAGCATGGCCAAATGCGCTCGACTGAGCAACCGCCATACAAATTAAAGAAGAAGAAGCTAACTTCAGGGTGTCGTGACTGTGTGCGCGGTCATCGTAAAAATGTACTCTCATCAGTTTTCTATAACGCGCCAAAAGAAGTATTACTTCAAAAAACAACAGCTCACCCAGCTAATGCTACGCAGAAAACTGAAGTAAAACAATTGTGCACATGATGAGTCATTCTGAATTTAGTTTCACCCCTAGTTTCACCCCTATTTTCAATTGAAAAAGATTGATATATTTTTCTGTTGAAATCAGTTACCAGCTCGAAATGAATGGAGAGGAAGCTCAGAATAACTTTTTATTTCGCTATGAATGAAATCTGAAATAAAAGAAATTTGGTTTTCATTCGTCATTTGTTTCAAATCCTGTTTAACAATTCACAGTCGAGAATATAAATTTTATTTACTTTTGGCAAAGTGGCACAAATTCCAAAATATGGCTACGCCACTGACAACTAAGTGGACCATGCCCAAAATAAAATTCCGCATATAATTCGAATTAAACCCGTAACTCCTTATCAGTTATTAATTTAGAACTCGTTTTGTAAATTGACTTAACGTGTCTTATGTCTGACGAAGTTCGGAATTCATTTTTTATTGCCTTGAGAAACGATAATATTTCCAAAATGGCACAGCACTATCGGCCTACGTTAATATATTTTGATTTTCGATAATTTTTTTGGCTCAAGTTGTTCCACTTCCCGTGGGTGAAATCAGTCAGAGTTCTCTTGTTATTATAAATGACTCTAATTCAGAATTTCGTTTTGAATTGTGACAACGATCAGTCATTGTAGGCAGGAGAATTCTTGTCTATTAGTTTGGTCCAGTTCAAGAATATCGTTTGACAGATAAATTGCCATCATTATGCTTTCACATTTAATTGAAGTGGCAATTTGAAATAGTTTTGATGATCCCGGATGTTTTTTGAACAAGAGCAAATAGAAATGCATTAGAATCTTGATGGATGCGAATTACTCAGTGAAATTCTAAGTGAAAACGATTCAATATATTTTTATAGAAATAAATTCAGATGTTTCATGATGCATAGCTAGTTTTGTAACCTTTTTCTACGCTATCAGTTTGTTCAGTTAGGGCTTAGAGTAGAAATCGTAGTGGTGCGGGGTTATTCACCAGAGACCTCTTTTATACAGCTGATTATACAGTGGGGATGTGAGAGTCACCCCTCGTAACTTTTAAACGAGACAAGATATCAAGATCGAACAAAAATCAAAAATTTGTGGAACTTTCCTTTCGAAAAATTTTTTCGAAAGGAAAAGAAGTCTTGTGTTATATCTAGTTCCAGAATGGACTATGTTCTGATACAAATATTTCAGATTTCAATCCAAGGACATCATATCAGGTGATCAAGGGTATCAAGGGCTTTTATTTGCCAATTCACTTTCATGAATAATTATTATCCAACCACTCCCGAATAGAGATGTTATAATAAGGAAGTTTTCATTCTTCAAACGTAACATCAGTTGAAAACTCACTTTTGCCTGAGCTATTTCATCAACCAGAATCCTGATATAATTTTGCAGCACATCCTGATACAGTCTAGTTGATTTTTTTTTTCAAAAATATTGGTCTCACAAGATGGTTACCCTGAATATTTGTGTGGATATTGTATATGCCCTTCTCGAAATACATGTGGATTCGTTCCACTCTAAGTGCCAATTCACTGTTTCTTCCAAACTCTAAAACTGGAACTATTGCGTATAATATGCTAGGAATCGCGAATGATAGGTAAGATCGTTTATATGGGGGGCGACAACTGGTTAACGGAAATGCATATTTCAATAGATTTTTACAAAATATATCAAATCATGCGATAAGTTATTGCCCAACAAATTTGCAATATTTTATCCTGAATTGTTTTTTATTGAAAAGGTTTGCAGAACAGTAAAATGTGTTACGACTCAACTAATACATTTTCTGAACAACACCGTTGAATTCTTCCTAGTTACTATTATTAAACTTCATTATCATCGAGATTGGGATGAACTGGAATGAGTTTTTGAAAAAAAATCTATTCTTGAAAAAATATGGAACTGCTGATTATTCATGAAACGGTTGATTCCATTTTCGACAATGAACGAGTGCTGGATTGAAGTTAGTGATGAAATTTCTCATGAAAATATCATTGACAACGAAAAAGAAAATTCATCAAAAGAGATATCACATGACCACACTATTTATTCGAATCATCCAAAACTACTGAAATGATACTTTTTCTGAATATATGGTGCATCTGTTATAACTTGCCCCGTTTAGGGGGAATATTTGACTATGTGTATATATTTAATTGGTATCCATCGCGACATTTAAATTTTCGATCATGTGAATATTGAAGATATTTTTACGCCGGTGATTTAATGAAGATATTGGAGTTGTTCTCAACTTGAACCAACACGTCTGGCGATCTCATTTATCATAAGGTCCCTGTTATTATTATTATTATGATATGCATCACATAAACAAATTTTTCCTGGTTTTTTTATCAATATTTTGTTTTTCCATGATAGTGATTTGTTTTCCTTTCTATTTTCTTTGTATTGTTTCTGTTTTGTTGCCTCAATTTGTTCTTCTTGTTGATCATAACATTAGTTTCATTATTTCAGTTCATTTCATATTCCAGCAGGATGAAACCAATCAAAGATCATCAATAATTACCCGTATTGGAGTAATATGGATAATTATCATGTCAGGTTGAAATAGTTTTATAATCAGTTATATTTCTTCTGAATCAAGAAATGTTAAAGTATAGAGTGTAGACGTACGAGCACGTACGTTTTTTGGTGCGGAATTGTTCGACTCATGTTACGTTGGTAAAAGTGCATTGAATGAATTGAATGAGAATTCACTGAGATATGACAGTTTAAAGTAGACTCTTAAAAACGGACAAAACTATTGAAACAACCCGATAAAAAAATTTCACCAAATTATTGTAGATTGTTTAAGGTGTATTATTGAAATCCGTAAGTTGCAATCTAATGCGAAGCAACACCCGGAAATAGTCGATTTGTTTTATGAATGGATTCGAATCAGTGAACCTTCCAAAAATACTCACCATAAAGATAGTATCAAATGATCGCCAAAGAAAGAAGATATTCGAAGATTAGATATCTGAAATGAAAAATGTAGTGTCTAAAATTCACTGGTGCGAACGAGGGCCCTGTTATGCATTGTGTTGAGGAACTGGAGCGTGATAGCTCTCATACTGAAGAAGGATCGTCTTGCAATATGAGTACTTATTAAAACTGAAAACACTCCAGACAAACAAGGTTAAATAACTACGAACAACTTGAAATTATAGGTGAGCACTGTGGAATACTATTGTTCATTGTTGAGGGTGTTTATTTATTCATGATATGGGAGTTCATTTCACATAGAGTACGTTACATTTCTTCCAAAATGATTTTTCATGGCTCTCATTATATCACACAACAATTCAGTTCGATGGAGCCAAAAATTGTGGCGCTATTCGAATCCTTCAATAGATTTTCAATAGATAGTTCATGAGAGTGATTCAAAAGAAATGATTTTGATGATGATGTAACTTCAAAAACTTTTCTGAAGCTCCTTGCAGTATACCTTCAAAGACTTCAGAAATAGCTAGTAGGAAGAAAAAGAAGACATATATCAACTAAACGGTGAGTAGTGGAACATTTGATGGTACTTATAGGTGGACACCTGATTCCTATTGTTTTTTTTTTGGTTTATAATCGTTCATAATCCAGGAAATAGGCGAAGCTAAATCAGTAATGAAACCTCTGATGTGTAATACGGAGCAAACTGAAAATGTTATTACGAAAATTTATTACGTCCAGAAGACAGAAACCTCCACAAAAATGACTTCAATAGAAGACACCTGTTTGGTAATATCTCCATGATACATCATAGATAAAAATTCTCTTGGTCTTTTGTTATATTTCCATCTTGCTTCAAATTGTTATATTGCTTATAATATATGATAGGCATAGCTTTTTTCAAAGACAAAATACTACAGAAAAATCCTTAAGGTGCTCTAGGAGCGGTATCTGGTACTTACAGCCCGTTGCGTATTTCTGATATGTACCGCTATTGGTGGAATCAAATTTACCAAGTCACTTGAACACCTTCCGTGAAAGTATCTATAGAAGAGGGACAAATCTCTAACCGTTCCAGGCTATCAAGACTGTGAGTGATGTTAATGTCTTCAATTAGGAGAATGGCTATTTTCTGGATGGAATCCAGCAGCTTCAGAGTATACTTAAGGGCGGAGCTCTTTACATGAGAACCAAACTTGAAGAAGGTCTAATCTGAGATTTCAATTTATGCGTCCGGTACTGCTGGAGGAAGTTCCTTTGGGCGTCAGAAGGAAAATGTTTTTTATGCACGATGGGGCTCCCGCCCATTTTATTCAAGTAGCACGTCAGCATTTGACTGAAACATATGCAAATCAGTGGATAGGTCGAGGGGGACCACATAACTGGCCCACTCGATCCCCGGATCTCACTCCTCTCGATTCCTCTATTTGGGGCCATTTACAGCATTTAGTTTATCGTACTCCTGTTCGGGATGTAGAGGACTTAAGAAACCGCGTCATAGATGCGTGCAGGGTAATCAGAGAGACTCCAGGAATATTTGAGTGAATACGTGGCTCAATGCGCCGACGTCTAGACGCATGCGTAATGTCTAAACATTTCTACATGCTGTGTGTATTGTTATTAATAAATTAGTTTTGTTTATTACCCTTCAATTGTTTAATGCAGGTACTAACTACAAAATAACAATAAACAATTTTTTGTTTAGAATGAAACAGGCTATCGGAAATGAATTTTAAATGGTAAACAAATAATGAAACAAAAAGTTACATTGGAAATAAATTTTAAGGGTTAACGTCAGGTAAGTTTTAATATTGTAACTTCTTCAGTGCTTGTGAAGAACTTGTTATACAAATTTTATGTACCCCCTTTAAGGGGCTGCATCTTATCAAGGAATGCTCCAATGAAGTTTCTTTATATGAAAGATCCAATTTTTTTTTTCGATGAGGAATCACCTCCTTAAATCTTTCACACGTATTCAGTTACACCCTGTATTTATTATCAACATTGCACCCGTGCGTTGCCAGGGCAGGTCGGTAATTAATTATATAATGACAAATTTCTATACGAAACCAAAGCTGACTTTATTCTATCTGTAACGGAAGCATATTCAGTAAGTTTTTTGAAAAAACTATGAGTAACTCCATCTCTAGAGTCACGATTTCAGATTATTTAGTGTACATATTATATTTGTTAAATTATAACCTCACGAAATATCCAGATGACTTGAATATGATTATAGTCATTCTTGAGTTCCAACTTGCTGAGGCGATACCTAAAAGGAAGTAAGCTCGAGTGTAGTCATTGTTCGTGGTGATATCGACGACAACGTGAGTACATTGTATGCAAAATTTCAGCTAGGAAAGATAATAAAGTACTATGTGTTGAAATGTACGTGAGTGCGTGCCAAAGCAAATAAGAGAATAAATATTATTATGTTTTGAGATGTTGAATATATTTATGTTTTCTTTACATTGCGTGAATGGTATACACAGTAGGTACATCTACGACATACGTACTTTCACAAATCTTACGGCGATTCAACAGAAAATGAAAAATAAAAATAAATATAGTTAAAAAAAAAACTAAGAAACACGCTTTTATAGAACATCGAACTGAAAAGTTAGAAAAATGTTTTTTTAGTAAGCTCAAAACACTAACGATCGAAAAATAGTAGTATTATTGTGAAAGAAGCGTGGGCCATAGATATACAAAAAATATGGCACAAAGCGCTCACGCTTTTTTCACAATAATATTAGTATTTTTCGATCGTTATTGTCTTGAGCTTATCAAAAAAAATATTTTTGATTTTTTAGTCCGTTCTTTAAAAGCATGGTTTCTAGTTTTTTAACTATATTTACTTTCAACTTCTTAGTTCGATGTTCTTTAAATGCGTGTTTTTTTGTTTTCTTGAACTATATTTATTTATTTTGATTTTCTTTTGAACAACCTATCAAGGTGGTTACGTACAGCGCCATCTTCCCGCGAATAGATCAAGCAATAATGTCTAGAGTTACGTACAGCGCCTTCTGCCCGCGTATAGATGAAGAAATATCAAGGAGGTTACGTACAGCGCCATCTGCCCGCGAATAGATCAAGCTCCGTTTATACACTAGTAAATCCTAGGTTAAAATCTTCATTCGGGTTTGAAGGCCGTCGTCATGGCCGTCAGCATGAGTGGCTGGCTTTTTCAGAGATTTACTCATCTTGATGGTTCACGGATGACTAGTGATTTTCAGTTCGTAAGTTGCTTTATGTTCTCACAGGTAGCCCGCCTTTCTTGTTGAACCGTTGCTATTGGCCGCAGTGTTATTACCTGATGATGACGTTACATTGAATTGCACTTCTGCCACCTTAGCATACCTGATGATGACGTTACATTGAATTGCACTTCTGCCACCTTAGCATCTTCCCAAATCCGGTTAACCGTTATCGCCCCCTTATTTCTGTTGTAGTTTTCCGTATGTTTGTGGATTTCTATGGTTTCCCGTACAAGGCGACTGTGGTATCCATGATCGGGTGCAAGTAGTTTCACATCTTCAAAGGGTATCGTATGATCTCCTTCACTATTTTCTATTTGACCTAATCTACAGTTTCCCCGATGTTCATTCAGCCTTGTACCCATGGATCTTTTGGTGGTACCGATATAAACTTTTCCGCAGGTGCATTGTATACGATATACCCCCGCCGCTGATAGTGTACCTTTTTTGTTTTTTGCAGATCTCAGGCTTTGTTGTATTTTCCTTGTGGGCTTGAACACTGTTTTTATGTTATGCTTCCTTAGGATTTTACCGATTCTGTCTGTAACCCTAGGGATGTACGGTAGAAATGCACATGCAACCATTTCAGTTTCCTCCCTATTTTGAATTGTAGAAGTCTTCAGTTTCATGGCCTTGTTGATCTCGGTTACACTGTATCCATTCGATCTTAAAGCCACTTGAAGATGCTCCAATTCTTCTTGTAGGTGTTTCGGTTCACATATTTTACTGGCACGTTCTGTCAGTGTGTTGATAATTCCCTGCTTTTGACTTGGATGGTGGTTTGAAAGTGCATGTAGACTGTCAGTATGTGTCGGTTTTCGGTACACTTTATGTGTCAGTCTTGTGCCACGACTTTCGACGAGTACATCTAGAAAAGCTATCCGTTGTTCCTGTTAAGTCTCCATGGTGAACTTGATGCTAGAGTGTTGAGCATTTATGTGGTCTAGAAATAGGTTTAGTCTATCCCTTCCATGTCTCCAGATAACGAAGGTGTCATTCACGTATCGTAGCCAAATGGCTGGTTTGAACTCGAAAGCGTCAATTGCCTTCTCCTCAAATTTCTCCATGAAGAAGTTGGTTGGGCTGGGCTGAGTGGACTTTCCATCGCTACGTCGCGCCGTCTAATTGCTCATAGAAGTCCCCTCTCCATTGGAGTAACTTTCAAAAAGGCGAGCCAACAAAACAAAATTATCTTTTCTGCACAGTTTCTCCATGGCCTTGAATTTCCGTTGGGTGCACTTATATTTAGTGTCAGCATTGCCCTCGTACGGAGCCGCGGCGGGTCGCTGGTACTCGAATTTATTGAAAAACGATTTTATAGTAATCTGAACGAATGAATAGATGAAATAAATGAGTTTTTTAACAAAGTAACACTTAATGTTTACAATTTTTTTGTTGGTAAGTATGAAATAACCTTCGGAAACAATGTTTACAACAATACATTCAGTCTGGTAGAAATAACACATCTGTGAATGAATTTCTTCGAAAAAGTCAAGTTATTTCAAATGGTCATTAACAACCGTTAGGTACGATGGTCAAACAGTTCAGTTCATTGAACAAGTTAATGTAAATAAGAATTCAAATCACATAATATGTAGTCTGCAAAAACTTTGAAACAATCTCCCGTGAATGGCATCTCATAAAATTATCCTTTTTGGTAGTTGCGGGATTGCTTTGAGTTTTTTCATTTTATTGACATAACAATGATTTGCCAGAGGCGTATCAAATTTTATATTGAATACTGTATACCTCAGTTTGCATGTACTCGTAGATTATATGAATCGTCATACTCACAACTTCTTTGCCTTATTCAATAGTCACCCAGAAACAAAAGGATATAGTATATTTCTCAGTTAATTTTTCTGTAACAGAAGTATGAATGAAAAATTCACATTTTCCCTTATCAGTCATAATATACTGGAGTCGACATAAATATTCATAAATAACTTTCGAATGTGGCGATTAGATTTCTGTGATTATTCCATCGTTACCATGGTAAGGCTTATCGTTCGCTGATGAACGTGAATAATTCTAAGAATATAGGTAATTGTTAGAATGTGATATACAGTGTTATCCCCAAAGTATGCACCATATGGGAAATTTATTTATTAAGGGTTTTTCAACAAAAAGTTATTCTTGATGAAAGTTTGTGCATCCCCTAAAACTGAACAAGAACCATCGAAATACATTTTTACGAGGAGCCTTCAAATATTTGATTTTGAGACAAGAGTAAAGGACTCTTATTTTGAAAAATCTCGGAAAATGTTATTTAGAAAAATTGCTCAGTATTAAAAAAGATATCTAGATTTGAATTCATGGCCATCCGAGTTAAGTTTTATTTTTTACGAATAGGGACTACGGAAATTTGCTAAAACGATAAATAGGCAGCATCCTGTATTCGACGCTTTATTTTAAATGCCTGCAATTTTGAAAATCACACAACTATGGTTTTAACCACGGTGAATTTTTTTGAAAAGTAATATAATTTTCAAAGTTTTCGGTGCAAAGTTATTTTTATTTTTTGTTAACACCGAAAATTACTCAAAATTGTGCAGTATTGTAACAAGAACTTATTATTCAATGATATCAAATCTCAAAACTTCAAAATAAAATAGATATTTCGGAACAAACTAATTGATTTTCTGGAGATTATTTCGGGGAATTATTTTGGACAAGAAAGTCTTCAGAAAATCAATGAGTCGGTTCCGAAATACCTATTTTATTTTGATGCTTTGTGATTTGATATTATTGAATATTGAGTTCTTGTTACAATACAGTATAATTTTGAGTAATTTTCACTGATAACAAAAATAAAAATAACTTTGCACCAAAAACTTTAATTATTTCACTCTTCAAAAAAATTGACAGTCTTCAACACCATAGTTGTGTAATTCGTAATATTACAGGCTTTCAGAATAAACTGTCTTATACAGGATGCTGTCTATTTATCGTTTTAGCAAATTTTCATTTTTCGTAGTCCTCATTGAAAAAATGGTTAAAAAAATTATACTCCGCTTATATGGCCATGACTTCAAATCTAGATGTATTTTTCAATGTTGAACGACTTTTTCAAATAACATTTCCTGAGAGTTTTCAAAATGAAAGTACTTTACTCTTGACTCAAAAAAGTTTCAGGGGATGCACAAACTTTTATCGATAGTAAAATTTTGTCGAAAAACCCTTAATAAATAAGTTTCCCATATGGTGCATACTTTGGAAAGGACACTGTATATACGAAGATGGCGATTTTCGCCTTGAGGATTTTCCTGTAGTGCTTGTGTTCTGTCATTGATAAGATCAATTCGAGGACTAGCTCAGAGCTTGAAAATAGCAAAATAGTTCGAGAGCAAGGAAAGTGAGAAGTAGGTAAATGAAATGAGTGCGTTAAGTGGAATTGATTTGAAATCCAGCTCATAAGTATGGATTTTGTTTTTTCATTTTGACTATATTTGCAGTCTGGCATCAAGTGCTTTCAAAAGTTATGAATTAGTTAGTTCTCCGTAATAATTCAAAATGTCGGATTATGTCACGTTAAATCATTGAATTGGAACAAAATTTCACTTGCCTGTTCCAGTTGTATCTTGTTTGACCCCTTATCATTCCCAGACTATTAGCAGTTTTTTTATTTATTGATTATATACTTTCTGAACTATTCTATTTCATAAATAGAAACATTTATCATCTCTTACAGTCCAAACTGCCACCCACTTCAAAACGAAGAACAGAAATGTATCATTTTCATTAATTTTAACTGACCAGAGTGTCAATTCAAAAAACAGCTGCCCATGCAATAGTAATTAAAGCAATTACATCTTCCATCACTGTCGTCGTGTTTTTTTGGAACGACACTGCTTGAGTGTGGTTGTCGCTTCAACGTCAAGTGTATTTTGTTTTTGATTCGCCTTCATTCGCTGAATACTAAGGTAGTATGGTCATTAAAATCATAACGTCAAGTGTTCTGCGTTGGGTGTTGTCAAGGGCACGGCGGTGAGGGAATATAGCGATTATTTTCTATTTTGATTTTTTGGCAGGATTTTCAAATGGATATCGATCCATTGTCATTCAATCTCATTTTCCACGTATTTTTTATTCAAACACTGACATCTGAATTGACTTTCATGTTGTTTTCGTTAATTGGTTACGTGTAGGTTTTGACTGAATGTTTTTCATTCAATGGGGACCTGTTATCTTTCTTATCAATTTTTCATTAAACTGAAATACAAGTGAATAATCAGCAATTTTCCCACTATCTGCCAATACCTTGTTCTTTTTAGCACTAAGATTCTGCCGGTACCATTTTTTTCTCATTTACTGTATTAGATGAGTTACCATCACTCATATACGGGGTCTGTTGAAAAAAAAAACTTAATGTAAAAATGCGCCACTCCGCATTTATATAGCGCGCCTCAGATATGCCTCGGATACCATATTCACCAGATTTGACACCTGCGACTTTTTACTGTTTCCAAGATTGGACGGCGTTTTGCGACGATCGAGGAGGTAAAATCCAAAAAGTGCATATCAAAACTGCTTCAAGGATTGGAATAAACATACACACACGTGTTTGAAGGTGATTGACAATGTTTCATGATGAATTTCACTAGTTCGGACTTCCATCGTCTACTATATAAAATGATTTGAAATCCCTGAAACAACTAAAGAAGAATAATTAAAAATGAATAGCTGAAAATAACAATTATATTAAGCAAAATGAACCTGAAATGAATAAATAAACTACAAGTAAAAATAGAACAATTGAATAAATAAAAACAAAATAAAAATAAAGAAATAAAAAAAGAAAATTAAAATAAAAAGTGTAGAGATTCCAAGTCACGTTAGTTCACGACGTTTCGATTGTTAGTATCTACAATCGTCTTCGGGTGATGACTGGACTGATTCCTCCGAGAGATGACTATTTATAGGTCGTTCAAATACAGGGATAAGTGAAAGTATTTGAACGACCTATAAATAGTCATCTCTTATTATTTCACTATTATTTCATTTCAGGTTTATTTCGCTTAATATAATTGATATTTTCAGCTATTCATTTTCAATTATTCTTTTTTAGTTGTTTCAGGTATTTCAAATCATTTTATATAGTAGACAATGGAATTCCGAAGTAGTGAAATTCATACACACAAGTGTTCGCATCTAAGTGGGGCTACTTTGGAGGGGACACCATAGAAATTGATGAATAAATAGATATTATTTATGAAAAAAGAAGATTCACCTAAATTTTTGAACGAACCTTGTGTAACAATATTCCCAAAAGTATGCACAAGTGCAATTCTATCATATTATCCGAATATTAGTATCCAGTTATTCCTATTATTTTCAAAAATATTATCATTTCATTCACTGAAGTTACTTTGTCGAAACAATTTTTACGTTTGCTCTCGCTAGTAGCCACTACCATTTATGATTCCATACGATTTTTCAATTTCGAATGCAGTGCGAAATGAACTTTTCACGAGCATGACAGATTTATTAATAAACTTTAGGACATGGCCATTTCAGTTGTAGCCTCCTGAAGTCCCAATTTATATGATAATCCGTGAATATTGTTGTTTTTGGGTGACTCAAATTTAACGAGTCTTATTACCTGAATGTGATCGTGTTTTGGTTTTTGTTGACAGTTATTTTGGGAAACTCTTTTTGGAATATTATGTGATATGGCCAACAACACCTTTATGAATCTTTTGATTTCTTCACAATCTAGCAATATATTTTTTTATTTGTTAGCGTGAAACAAAGTTAATGGTTTCTGAAACGGTGCGCATGAAAAATCGATAACTATGTTTGAGAACGAGTTTTTTGCTACATTCAAATCTTCATTCTTATGCAAATATAATATTTGAATAAAAAATAACATAAATCCTCCAACCTATTACTGAGGATCTTCAAAATTAATTAGAGACACAGCAATTCATTAACATGTTTCAGATAACATCTACGTGGAATATGCAATCTACTGAGATGAAACCTCAGTTTTTTTAATGACCTGATTATTTTGATAATTCACGAAGACCCCTCCCAAATGAGCAATCAATTCAAATTATGAAATAAAGTATTCCTTTTGCTCATGTTGATGGTGGAAGTGATTACAAATATGACATATTGAACGAAAGTCATTTTTGTGGAGAAAAAAATAATTGTCCAATTCTGTATACGAAGGAAAATTTCAGCCTCCAAAATATTAAGATGAGTATTGCATAACTTCTTATGGGAGGGTAAACCTCTTCGTCACCTGACGCGTTACAACGCTAGTCTTTATGGCTTTCCTTTCTCTAAGGCATACGTCAGCGGAAGGCAGGATCCTCCTCTCTCGTCGGACAGATACTCGGTGTTTAGTGTGCGATCATATACTATTGACAGTATTATAAAACCAGCAAGCACATAATAATCTTTCATTATGTGAAAAGTGTATGATGTATGATGATACTGAATTTGTGTATGTACATTATTAGTATCATTATTCATTTCTATAAAGGTAACAATTACCTTATGAGAGCTATAGCTAAAGTTTGTCCTTTCTACACGTTCATGAAAGAACGGCATCCCAATCATTTTGTTCTATTTTTTTCTCAGTGTGTCATTGATGAATATTCCACAAGTGTGTGCAATATCCTGAAATATTTTTTGCGTTAATCCAATCACAGGTTCCTAGGACTCGGCAGACATATTTAAAAAATGTAGGCCCATCGACTAACAGTTCCTTCAAGTTTGAATAAAGTCAATTAGATAATGAACTCTTTTCTTCTGGTATCTACTCCAGACAAGAAATAGACGGAATAACTGTTCGTGATTGATCTATTCAGTCGAAAAACTCTATGATTTGCATATCTATCAAGCGTTCACGTTTTTCACACGTATGCTAAGAGTTTTTTAATGATGTTGGCAAATAAGACAGTGGAAGGTAAATAATTAATTAGAACAGGTAGTAGGTTTTTGTGGATATCAAATGAGTACAGAAAGGTCATAGGTATAAATAGATTAGAATGAACATAAAATAATACAGTTCTACATCAGAAACTCATAACCATTGAATGAAAGTTTTATTTTTGTGAGATATCATCAAAAACGATGAAACTGCGGATAATTAACACATTGATATATAATTTTCAGTTGTCTGATTGTTACCTGATTTCATATAATGTATTGGGAGCTCTGATTTCCTAAACGGTATCCAGTCCGGCAGTATGAATTAAGCTTGTCACCCACTTGTCCGGCACAGCACAACATGATGGCGACGGGTATTAGCATCGCCCACTTGTCCAGCTACAACCAGCATACTGAAGGTGCTGTTTATGGATTTCAAGGGAATTTCAGTATCTATGTTTCTATCACTAGCAGTTCTGACGAAGAATTTGTCATTATAGTGGCCGCATTATTGAATGTAAAAGAAAATAGTAACAAAAAAGAATGTTTTGGGCCCATCCCAATGATCATCTTGGAGAGCTGCTTCATTATCTTTTCAACGATCTGAAAGAAGACAAGGAGAAATTTTTCCAGTATTTCCGAATGACTTCAGGCAAATTTTCAGAACTTCTGGATTTTCTAGAGCCTGCCTTAACAAGCAACTTCATTTTTCCTTCACCATTTTCATAGGTACCGTCTAACACTGTGCTGTCAACTGAATGAATAGCAAAACTTCTCAGGTACGTTTGGACACGTTGATGCTGGCAAGAGCTGGCTGGCAACCCGCTCACTTGGCCAGTCCGTCACAGTACGTACCGTTATTTGCCGGACAGGATCGGAGAGCTGGAATCCTTTCCGGCGGCGGACGCTCTGGGCGGTGCCGTGCCGGGCTAGTGGGCAGTTGTCCATTCATTTTTATTTTTCCAATCCTATCCATATTTTGACGGGACGGGTCGTGCTGTGCTGTGCCGGACAAGTGGGCAACAAGCTCTAAGGTAGTTTTCAAGAGCTAGCTTATTGTATGCTACAGTGGGAAACAGATGCTAGGTAAAATAACCTTCAACTTTTCAGGGAATTGTATCTACTGCTACCTAATTTGTCCTCAGTGTCTCTAGTAGGTATTTGATAACTAATATGCATAATATGCATAGATCTGATTTGCAAGTTGAGTGTGAACTCAAAGAGTATCCGAGGTTTATATCCAGTGATTTCAATCTGTCAAAAATTTGTTGACACCTGTTTTTTCGTTAACCAGCTGTCACCAACCTAAGAACGACAACTATCAAACGTCGAAACTTGTGCGAGCCAAGGACTAACGAAGTAAATTGATGGATGTAGCCGTTACCTATGTGGTAGGAGATCATGATGAAAAGAGAAATGAAAATTTCTATGTTTTTTCACAACTTTTATTAATTTACATTTATAAAAGTGGTAAAAAACATAGAGACTAACGAAGTCTCATCTTCCAACGTATGATTCCTAACAAGAGTTGGATGATAGAAAGTGAAAATCGATCGTCCGGTCTTGCGGTTTGAACCACCGGCTCGCACAGCGGTCGATTGAACTAGTAGAGCAAACCACCCACTTCAACCCACCAGGCTACCCTCCCATCAGTATCAAGATTTGACATTTCATTTACCTACTGTCCTTCCAGGATGCATTATACGGTTAGCTGGACCCAAGATGTCTTGAGAAAATCAATACAAAAAGCCAGTGAAGCATGCATAAGCGCCAAGCAGAAACAAGGAAAGATCTAACTTGTCTTGGCTGATGCCAATACAGGTTCATACAGATTGAGGTGGGCAGAAATCTAGAGCCACGTTACGTATGTCTCTATTTTGAATTAGCTGGGGTGTTCGTGTGGATTGGGAAAGCTCAACAAAAGTTTACGGTGTATTACTAAGCAGGCAGATGTACTTGGTAGGGCGTTGATGAAGTAGGACAATAATGAAGCAGGAACAAGATGGCCTGAAATGCCATGACAATGAGTATAACGATAGTATTACCTCAGGTAATGGGAGGATTTGGAGGGTTAGGTTCTGTATAGCGCGCAAAATCCACAATTAAAGAATTAAATTTATCGTGAGGATGATAAAAATTCACCAATTATATTTGTGTTCCTTTCCTCAGCTCAAAAATCAACATCAATATGTAATGAAGTAGTGCTTTCACCACAGGTTGGCTTTGAGGAAAGAACGATCAGGAAAGATGGATATCTTTCATGTCATTTGTCATATGAGAATTATGAAGGAAAGATGACAAAATCTTGTGCAATACACGTTGTGAGGAAAGTTCAGATAGCTTGATATTTCAAACAATTTGACGTTGAGAGGGATTCACACCTAATAACATGCTGAAGGCTCGCCTGAAGAAGCTATTGTATAGCGAAACACGTGTTGCGTCTCTGTGAAACTATTAAGTGAAAATTTATCTATATTGTATTTCTTGGATACGATTCACTACTCATTATTTTACAGAGTCTGACATATTTGATGAATTGAGAGAATAATCGAAGTCTTTCTTTTCTAATTTTAAAATTAAAAAACAAAGGTGAAATGCATTAGTTAACCAGTTCGTTCTATTTGGTACTTCCGCTATGATTACCAAATTGGGAGCGTGAGCACTGAAATGACATTTGGACGAAAATAATGAATGTCTTGATCACCAAAAATTACTCTACCATCAAGAACGGACCAAATTCGCATATCGATACATTAATGAATAATTTCCAGTTGTCCTAATTCAAAAACCATTTCCACATATAGAGGAAAATAACGAATGTCTTTAAGGGCTTCATGAAAACTGTGACAAATATTTGTTAGTTACAATTGTAACAATTCATTACACAGGGCTTATAACTTGGTTGAAAACAACACTTAAAGTGAATATCAATGAAAAATTAATTCGATTTCATTATATGGTCGTATTATAATGAGCAAAAATAATATAAATTATCATTTCCCTGCTGAAACTCATAAAGCCATTAATTGCTCTATTCACAACACAATGTATCACAAAGTGTTGTGGAATAATTACATACAATAGAAGTTTGTGGGCGATAGGAGAAAGTTTTGATGCTATCCATTGATTTCAGAAGTACCCGACAGTGTCGTACTCTACGCTTTCAAGTAGATTATAATCGAATACAGTGATTTCCATGAACATCATAATAATTCGTTGGGGGAGCTACTGATGAAACATATACTTGGGAATTACACATATATCACCAACACTTGATGCGATAAAACATATCTATATAGCGTTATTTTCTTCTACAAGTAAAAAGCAAAGACAAGAACAGTTCAAATTTGTATTTCATCATCAATTGATGACACATCGTTATCACTTGATAGTTTACTGTAAGCTTTAATAACTTCTAATTACCACATGCGAGCGCTTTCGACAGCAGGTTGTGCTATCATCTTCATGGTTCTACTCAAACTGAACGTTTTATCTTCTTGTTTGTTCTTTTATACTGTTAGAACACCTCAGTGCAGGTATTTGTCCTCTCCTTTCATCCAGATTTCTATTTGAATTTGCCTGTACTTGGGTCCAATTTCCCAGATGTCCATACGGTTTCCTTTATTGACTTGTTTTACGAGTTTGATGTTTTCTGGTAGGGGAAAGTTATGTATTTTTTGTATGGCGTGTGTTGCAAGGTTTGATTTATAAGTTATTATTTTTGTGATGGTCGTACCTTTGGATCAGTTTTTTCTTGGTTTGGCCGATATAGAACTGCGGTCATTTCATATCTCACTGTTTTTAATCACTATTCTTCAAACTGTAATACCAACGTTACTCGAGTCGTTCAATTCCGTCAGCAAGAAAACTGTGTGCTCGTGAAATGATGAAGTCGACGATGGTCGTTTTCGCCTTGTCTTGATTAGCGGAGGCTCTACCAGAGAGAAACTTATCGAAGTGCTTGCAAAAATGGTGGACGATTGGTGAGAGGTCTGGTAAGTATGGTGAGTGAGGCAGAACTACGGCGCTTCACGAACGGTGATTTGTGGAATCGTGAATTTCTAATACATTCCATCGGTTTTTTTCATAAAAGGACTCTGCAGTGATGTTTTGACCCGGTTGCAGAAAGTTAGAGTGAATCACATTAGCTGAAGACTGAACTCAGCTTTGCGGATGGGTTTTCGCCATTGGGAAGTGCCTGTCATAGAGGATCCACTTACTACCACACGTGACGATCCGATAGAGCAAAGAAGAACATACCTCGAAACGTGACAATTCCTGTGGGTCGTTCAAACCACCAAGAACCGCATGGAAGACCCTTAACTCTTTCGTTATTCCACACACCGTTTATGAAGGGTCAGTCTCCACCAGGGTCCCCGAATCCTCGTTCTGGGTTATTGTAGGTCGACCACTCATCTTCGAGGATAAAATCTTTGGAACGAAATTTTGCAAATGAACGTCAAACAGTGCGTTCATCAACACTATCATTGTCAAATGCATGGTTAATTTTTCGGATACGTGACATTGAAACGGACAATTTTAACCTCAAGGTGAATTAGCAAAATGTCCACCCTAAGGTGAAATACACGACTGCAATCGATTTGTCCAAATATACCTGGTGTTTTCCTTATGATTCACAAGTCATCTAGTAGATGAGTTCCATAAACGAAAACCGTTGTTTTTTTTCAATGTCAATGCCCTGTATCCTAGAAATGAAGGAAATCAGAAAATATGTTCGAAACAAATCACCTCAGTTGAGAAATACCCTGTACTCTCTTTCGATGTTCTAAAGAAAATATATTGAATATGAATCTGTATAGTAAATATCAGTTTTTGAAAATAGAAGAGCGATTCCTTGCTTAATAAGATATCTTATGCCAGAGGAATTTGTTCTCTAAATTTTTCTCCGTGTACAAGTATTCGAAATGATCTATTCACTCCAGTTGAGAAGATAACTGTCTCAACTTCATGAATGTATGTATTTACTTTTCAATGGTTTCATCAGATTTTCGATTCCGAGAGTCCTTCCGCCACTGTGTTACACTAATTGTTAGTATGACTTTGCGGCAAACGAAGATCAACTATCTTGATTGCTACTCGTGAGATTTGTTTATTATAGCGTTTTCTAATTTCATAGTAACCACAGAGCGTATCTTAATGTCCGACCGTATATCCTAATAAGTGCTATTCATAAAAAGGGAAATTCGCCCCTGGGGTCTAAAGCTACATGACACTGGAGAATAATGTAGAATTTAATTGGAACTTTGTATGAAATCTGTCTGAAAATAGAACGAGTGATGAATATCTCGATGTTGTGCTGTAACGAAAGTCGCATGTGTTGGTGTCTATGGCATTTCCTTTTGAGGAAACGATATTTCCATATTGGGAGAGCATATTATTAGTATAATGCATTATGTAGATTGGGAGGATGGGGACGGAAATTGTAAACAATGAATAACAGAGAAAGTTATTTACGATACATCATAAATGGAAAACTGGGATACCAACCTGAAAGCAAATCTAGAAATTCGTAAAAAAGTATAGAAGTACCAGGAATTGGTCAATGAAACGCAAAATATGCATTATTTTCTCAATTATATTGTATCGACTTCAAAGTAGCCCCTTTTCGAAATGATACATTCACACCAACAAACAATATTACTGGAGTTTTTCCCAACACCAAACCGTTATTTCAACACCTCGACACGTATTTGATGTTGGGAAAAAACTCCAGTAATATTCATTACTACACCATAGGTTCCAAACAGTACATTACAATCACCAACAAACAACCCAATGCACTTCAGTAGTCGTTGCGAATTCTTTTATATATTTTCAACTGAAAACAGGTGCCTCAAATTGGTAATTTGAGTTATGGGAAAATAAAAATGTCAATCGAAGCCATATCAGGTGAATACGATGGCTGTTTTCTGTTTGAATACCGCGGTAAACGAAAAAACTATCGACATCACATTTACTTTTGGTCGACTTCGATGACCTGTTGTCGCTTTCGGCCCAGTTGAAAGGAGCAATTTCGAAGTTTGTTGATTGGTTTGCACATCAAATTTGTGCGTTTCATACACATAAAATCGTTCAAAATTATACGAACTGATTCCCGATACGTTGAAATTTCAGCTACTGCTTTCTCTATCAGTCTTAAACCATTTTCTTTACTTTAGCGATGTTGAGTTCAATAATTATGGATGTTGACATGACCGATCAGAGCGAGGCAAATCTTCCACGACATTTAGATCGCTTTTAAATGCACTGTACCACTTATATGCATCTGTTTTTGATAGACTATTCACCGTTAGTCTAATGCAAAATTTTTAGCGCTTCAGCACACGAAATTTAATTTGCATTGCAAAATTTAAGACAGATTGGATACTGTGAACAAACTAAATTAGGTATGATGCTCCCACTTCTCGTGGGTATAGATGAGAGTTTTGCCAACCTCAGCTATTTGACTTTCTTGACAAAAATTGTATATATCTTTAGTTTCAGTTTCTTCGCTCAATAGAAAATACATTTGTGAATTGAGGAATTACATTTTGACAGGCTTATATCACTTCATATCAAACCATTAATCTTATTGACCTTCTTTCACAAATTTTTGAACAGTGGATTTTCCAATTATAGCTCCAGCAATTCTAAGAAGTTTTCTCTCAGAAGAAAATGAAGTTAGTTTCCTCTTTCGTGAGGGTAGTATTTAACATTGAAAATCACTGCTCAAGGATCAGTATGCCTAATTGAAAAAATATGATTGAGATTAATTTTTCTGAAAGTTGCATACCAACTGCTAATAGTGGATTCCATTGATTCGGACTTCAATTCAAAAAACAAATAAAAATAGGATAGAATAGAATAGAATGCAATGGAATGGAATGGAATGGAGTGGAATGGAAGGGAACGGAACGGAACAGAATAGGATAGGATAGAATAGAATAGAATAGAATAGAATAGAATAGAATGGAATGGAATGGAATGGAATGGAATGGAATGGAATGGAATGGAATGGAATGGAATGGAATGGAATGGAATGGAATGGAATGGAATGGAATGGAATGGAATGGAATGGAATGGAATGGAATGGAATGGAATGGAATGGAATGGAATGGAATGGAATGGAATGGAATGGAATGGAATGGAATGGAATGGAATGGAATGGAATGGAATGGAATGGAATGGAATGGAATGGAATGGAATGGAATGGAATGGAATGGAATGGAATGGAATGGAATGGAATGGAATGGAATGGAATGGAATGGAATGGAATGGAATGGAATGGAATGGAATGGAATGGAATGGAATGGAATGGAATGGAATAGAATAGAATAGAATAGAATAGAATAGAATAGAATAGAATAGAATAGAATAGAATAGAATAGAATAGAATAGAATAGAATAGAATGGAATAGAATAGAATAGAATAGAATAGAATAGAGTAGAATAGAATAGAATAATTAAGATACGAAAAGAAAATGACTACAAACTGGAAACAAATGAAAAAGAATAAAATATCAAGTGAGTAGAAAAAACTAAAAATTAATCAGAAATTGAAACAGATATAAAACCAAGTTACTTCACGACGTTTCGATTGTACCATTTCTCCGAGAGATGACTATTTATGGGTCATTCCGTCAAACAATAGAAGTCCGAACAAATGGAAATATTGTCAAACAATCTCAAACAGAAAGGTTAATAAATATTAATTAGAATAACAATATTTTCACTTATCGAAGTTCTTCAATAATCTACACCACTGGATATAGAGATTGATTGCTTTTATGTATTTTCATCCATTAAAGAATCAAACGGACGTTGATTAGTTCAACATTCCGCTATACATGGAAGAACAGGTAGCAACTTTATGAAAAATATCATTTCTCAAATATGTTAATGGATTCACTAGCATTAATTGACTTTTTTCAATGAATTTCAGTCATCACGTGGGTATTTTACAACTTTGGGTTTGGTAAACTCGATAATGACATGAATATTGTACAATGTCCTCCTTCTTTGAAGACAACCTTGCAAATTTGATTCATTTTCAACACAAGAACTGGAGAATCTCAAATATATATATATACTGACCAAATTGCAGAAGTTCCTATTCTGTATGAATATAGAAGAGTTATTAAGAGATAATGTTCAAAATCAAAACAAAGTTGAATTTTGCTTTTTTTACACTGTTTGCAACAGTACATAAGTGATAGATATAGTGAACAGCCGTTGACTAGTATAGAAATTACATAATAATAATACAGGTTTTACATCTTTATCACAGCATGAAATAGGATTGCAAAATCATTCCTTTTTGGAATTGAATATTCTGAATAATCTTCACTCAATTAGCACTGAATCAAGTTATTATATTGTTAAATATTGGCTAATATTTGGTGATGAAGTAGCTGAAAGCTGTTGATATTGTGAGTATTCGATGTTAATTCACTTGATGAGTTGAATAAGGATATCTACGACTGGTTGCAATTTTGAAATTATAAAATAATCAGTAATTTAATCAACGACATTGGAAGTAGTCAAGGTTTTCTTTACCAGATGTTATAAAAAAATCGCCATTTGATCGGTTTCACATATTCAGTAAATAAAATTCTATGGCGAATGGTATTCATGAATATTTTTTTCGAGGCCCAAAGAACTTACTTGCTATTTAATTCAATTTTGTTGCGGAATAACAAAACAACATTTCAAAAAACCATTGTTTGTCTGCGAGTGTGAATAAACTGTTTTCAAATAAGGCATTACCTACTCATAAAAAACAGTTTTTTATCTATTTAGAATACTTTCACCTTTTTCCATATGTATATCAGAAATACCATGAGAATCGCTTCAAAAAAACAAGAGTTAAAACAATAGCTCTTCCACACCTTTCAAATAGTTGAATATCGTGAATGATTCACTAAAATTTTCTCAAACTTCTCGAGCAGTTGACAATGTCAAAAACAAATACATTCAATTTGATTCGATATCATTCCACCTAACCTAACTCTGGCCATATCATTTCATGAATATAGGAATTTTTCCTTCTGGTATAATTATGTGTTGCGGTCATGAGATTATTTTTCGTTTTCTTTTGTTCCATTGCTATTTTCTGTTTTTTGTTAATATTATATTATATATTGGTGAAGCAAAACAACAAAAATTCATTTTTATCATGAGTCATTTTTATCATTATCATATAATCCATTTTTGTGGAATGTAACAAGAACCAACATTTATCTCAACTTTAATTTGATACCGCGAAATTTTTGTTTCTGCATCTGAATAACCTCAAATATTTTCTGTTTCATTCCTCAGGTGCTCTCAATCATATCATTCATTTCCTCACTTTTGTTACAAATCTGTGTACATTTTCAATTAAATTGTTTTTGTTTCAGATCCTGCAATGGGCTGACCAATTAAACAAGTGAACCAACAGGTAATTATATCATAATTCATGGCATTAATAACAATCATAATAATTTCTCTGTATGTGTAATTAATAGACCTCATAGCTATAAAGCGCTAATTGGGTTTGCTACTACCTCTTATTGTTGGAGTGTAATATTTCGAAAAGATTCCTACATAGTCAACGAATTGAGATTGTCGAATGATGTATGTGATTTTTCGGTTATTTTAGTAAAATTTCAATTATTCAATGGGATACTCAACTCATAAATCGGAATTACCAATTATTTAATAGTTGAGGTTTCTTATGATTCGGATTATTAATCAATTACATCTATGGGTTGTTTCAAAATTTTTTTCCGTTTTATGAGTCTAATCTGAACGTCGGTATCTCAGTGGATACTCATCCAATTCAATCGAAATAAGTATCATGTATATATTTCCAATACCAATTGGAACAGCAAAAAATAATATTCCAACATAGGCGTCGGCATATTATTTTTCAGTGGTAGTTTCTCAGTTACTTATTCTTACAATTATAGCAATTGATCACCCCATGAAAAAGTTATCTCAACTGAATTTTTCCACCATAGGTAATTATGAAAAACTTCGAAATTTAAGGTAGTTGATTTCCGAGTCGAAAACTCTAAAATACAATGAAAACACAAATAATCACACCGAATTCTCGTCAAACATATATTTACAAAATAATAGAGGCCAATGAATTGCTAGAAAAATCAAAAATTTTCTTCGATATATTCGGATGAGGTGGAATCATCATCGGATTGAATAACGATCGGATTTATGGAACTTTGCACATAATATTTGTTCTCTTCTTTCATAACGTGGGCTACACAGTTCTTCCACACATCACTATAACCTACTTCATTCACCACTCGCCTTATATTGTCAAACACTACAGCATTCAAAGTCGGTGACTGATTACATTTCCGCAAGCTTTCTTTCATTGTGGCCCAAACCATTTCAATTGGATTGAACACACAATAGTATGGAGGCAAACGTAATATAATATGACTACATGTTTCACACATCGAATCAATATACTCTTTTTTGAAATTACGTTTGTTTTATGGTTGCCAGTTATACCTTTTTCGTTGGAATCTTTTCGGGTATTTCCAAGTCTTGATCTCGCATGAAATCAACAATATCTGCTTTTTTGTGTTATTGTTTGGTATTGTAGTCAATTACCAAGAATGATACGAAGCGTTATCTATAACAATAACCTAGTTTGGAGGAATATTTGGAAGAAGCTGCTCACTGAACCAGGTTTCGAATAAAGCCGTGGTTTCGTGGTAATCAGCAGACGAATCTTTTATATTTTTGGCCGACAAAAGCAAAGCGTTAGGTACGAAACTACTTTCATTCCTGGCATGCAAAATTATAACACGTTTTCCCCTTGAAGAAGGTGTGTTCAAAGCACAATACTTGGTTTCGTCTACCCAGCCATATTTGACAACATCATGGGTGTCAAACCAAGTTTCGTCGAGGTAGATTATATGTCTGCTGGATTCTCGGTAGCTTTTCATTCGCCTCAAATATTCTTGTCGGAGTTGAACAATGCGTGTCGATTCCATTATGACCATCCGTTTGTTCAATTTTTTATATTTGAAACCACAAGACAATAAGACACCTCGTGGAGTTTTTAAAGATTTGTAATTGTAATCGGGATAGTCGAGTAATTTAAACCAAATCATTTTCAAGGTTGGTACTTAATTTTGTGGTATATACCATAAATTATTCGCCGAATCACATCTTTCATAGCACCATCAACGTTTGCGAATTTTTTATTCCTTTGTTTTCGTTTCATTGCATGGTCAATGACATCCCCTATTTTAATGACTCGAAGAACTGTCGAACGAGAGTTTCGTTAACTCGCATATTCTATTCACAATAGCATTCTGTGAAGTGTTACAGTTTTCCTTTATCAAGCATATATGAATATTCAAAATTACTCGCTGAACTTGAACATGTAAGTCCTTATTTTCAAATTCCGGACCCCTGTCGATTGACACAGACTCCTCACACGTAATGTTATCATTTGTTTCAAAAGGTCTACAGGTCTATTGTTGACAAATTAATTTGTATATTTAGGTATATAAACAGCCAACCCTTGTCTTTAGATTCAATATCAATTTGCTTCTCCTGAAGATGCTAACCTTGTTAGCGAAACGCGCGTCGAGTGCAAAAATATCAGTTTGGTGTTAGGGTAATTGATCTCTAGAATTAGTATTCAAAAATCGATTTGCAAAACCACTCACTACCTCACCTAACCCCACGAACACACACGGCACTGATAAAGAAATATTGTGAAACGACAAAAAATTAGTATTCAGCCAGTCCAGCTAGCTGAGCCTTTACTCCTCAACTGCATTTGATAGCACGTTTACTAATTATCTGGGCGGCTAGGGGCCATAGGCAATAAATGTTTATGACTCTACTCATCTTTTTATTGCCGTTCCAATTGGGAATGGATAGACTATAAATCACTCTACCTTAGCCAATTAAAAAAAAATGCGTCTCGGGACGTTCAACAGAAGTGATAACTTATACTAATCTTAGTTGAACTATTCAATTTTGAAATTGTTCAACTTGAGAAAAGCTCATGTTATTACTTGAATTTTATGTATATCAATATGATAATGTAAGAGAAGGTTATTTATTATTAAAATCTTTTATAGACTATTTTGTGTATACATACATACTATAACTACTATAACCTAATTATTACTTTTGTAGAAATGAATAATGATACTAATAATGTACGTTTACAAAATTAGTATAATTTTTAAGACACGTAACTGTTGTCAAATAAATAACTACAGGCCAACATCCGTTATCAATAATCTAGCAAAAACATTTGAACAAGTAGTTAAATAAATATTGACGGAATTTTTTCGCAGACATAACGTCATTACTGACAGGCAGTATGGTTTTATCCAAAATTCAAACACTAAAAGCGCAGTAGTTGATTTTCTAGAGGCCCTGGGAAAATCATCGAAATGCATAGAAGTTTTTCTAGACCTCGCTGAGGCCTTTGACACAATATCACACGAAATTTTACTAAACTAATTAAGTCACTACAGTATTCGCGGTCTCCCACAAATTCTCATGTCCAATTATTTAACAAATAGACTCCAGAGAATGAAAATCGGGAAATGAGGTAAGTACGGAGTCAATAGTGAAAATCGGAGTACCTCAAGAAACAGTGCTGGGCCTAATACTGTTTCTTGTATACCTACATGAATAACATAGCAAAAATATATGGTCTAGAACACCTTATTTGTTATGCTGACAACACGGCCTTGATCTGCGCGGAAAAGAATTGAGAGAATATGAAACACACCACCGAAACAAATTGAATTTAAATGAGCTTACTCTAAATATTGATAAGACTAAATTTGTCGCTTTCACAACGACGGTCATCAGTCAACCACATGATTTGCCTCTGAAACTACACTCTATAAACTGTCACAAAAATGTATGTATTGAATTTTTAGAGGTAGTCCTATATCAACACATACGATGGTCTGCTCATATCATGCATGTAAACAAACGCCTTAGAACAGTTATACACAGTTTTTTCTCCAAGAGAAGTCCTCCCCAGAAAAAAACAGCTTGATGGTTCTACATCACAATATGGGGTGGAGCCTTCAACAACACACTGAACATTATACAAACAATACAAAACACACTATTAAAAATCGTCCCGAAAAAATAAACGTTCTTCTACCGATAAGCTTTATCAGGAACAAATATATTAAATGTTGAACTATTATATACTCACCAATGTTTGAAGAGAATGTTCATCAATTGAGATAAATTCAACCAGAAAAATACTAAGATAAACAGGTCTACCACAAACATGAATGTTAATATCCAATCCTTTGAAAAAAACATTAACACAAAGAACATTTTTTTTCGGCCCCAAATTTTTCAACGCCGCATCAATTGACCTAAAACAGAGTCCAAAAATGAAGAAATATATAATTTCGAAACAAAAAAATATGTCATGAATTTTGAATATTTTATGATATACTGAATACAAAATCAACCTAAAAAAAATACCAAGTTTTGGCATCCCCTCTGTTGATCACATCAGGAAGTGAAATATTGAATATCAGAAATCTAGTTTATCTTGGTTACTCACCACCATGTCGAACAATGTACATTTAACTCTAAATTTCTCTGATCGACCACATGGCAGACAGAAAATCTTGCCTAGGATGATGCGGTCGATCTCGAAATTTATTCTAAAGAGCAATATGTAAAGATTTGATACTCTGTACTCTCAATTTTTAGGAAATAAAAATTGAATTGAATTGCTTGCTGGTTAGATTTTTATAATACTGTCATTAGTATATGTCTATCGCACATATTGTTTACTATTCTGTGACTGAACACTGGGCGTTTGTTCGACGAGAGAGAAGGAGCCTTCCTTCTGCTGATTCAGAAAAAGTAGTACGATTATTGATGGCGGTAAGCAAACCACTCTGTTGAAATTGGTATAATGACTCTACCATGTTTGTTTATATACCACTGCATTGTCTATGTGAGCTATGTAGCTTACATTCTTTTTAAAGCTAAGCTGAAAAATAATTTTATGCTGAAAGCATACTATTCTGTTGACGAGTTTCTGCAGAAATGAACACCTTCTTACCAATTATTTTTTTCTGTTTAAAAATACTTCTTTTTGACTGTGATAGTCCAGTTTCAATTTTGATTTTAATGTTAGGTTGATTGGTGTCTGTCTTTGTTAAGCACATCTAACGTGTTACTTTAGTTACTATGTTAAAGTGTAGGCTCCTGTATTGAACACTTTTTCAACTAATAAATTGATTGATTGATACGCGTGGGAGAAAGGGAAGCCTGACAGACTGGCGCTGTAACGCGTTAGGTAACGAAGCGGTTTACTTTCCCACAAGAAATTATCACTTCAAAAAGGATCGTTTTGGTTGCGCAAAATCAGAGAACAGATCTTGAAACGGGACAATTTTTGGGGCACCCACATTTCAAGCTTTTGACCTTTCCAACACGTTTCAAAGACCAAATGAGTGCTGACGCCTAGTTCTTGCGCCATTTCACGCAGCGTTTTTGATGAAATAATCTCCACCAGGATCATCGAATCCTCGTCCTAGATTACTGAAGGTCAACCACTTCGTGGCTCTTCATCTTCGAAGCTAAAATCTCCGGAATGAAATTTCGCAAACCAACGTCGAACAGTCCGTTCATTGTCCTATCATTGTCAATTGGTTCATTTTTGGGGCTGAAAATTCCACTACAAAAAGTTATGGCGTAATATAAACTACTGAAGAGACTAATAAGTCAGTAATTCGTCAGCTTCATCTAGATAAATTTTTCCACAGAATCAATATATTGTACACTCCTTCGTATTTTCGGGTCCAGTTTGTGTCAAAAAGATATTAATATTCGGTAGTTCTAAAAGTTCTTGTTCCCCTCATATCATATCTATAACTGATTCGTCTCAATTTTTTAGATAAGCCGGGAACAAAAAATACTTCTCATGAAATATATTTACGATACTGTTCAAATTTAAAATGAACCTAAAATATCGAAAGTTTTCTAAGTATATTTTTTTGGAGAAGCTTTGTATACAAAATTTTTATTCAACAGTAAAATATATCTGGAATATTGAAGACAAAATCAACAGAAATAATTGAAGGAGGACAAACAAAACCTTCAACGTCAAATTTTCCAACTCGATGATTATCCATCCATTGTTGAAATTTGTATTTCTGTTTGATAAGTCTAACTAAAATTTTGTTTTCTGGTGCAAAATATGTTTATTGTGAAAAAGGACCGACATATGTTCAATGTCTGTTTTGACTAATTCATGTAATTAAGGTAATTGTCGATTCGTTCTATTCTCGCAGTGTGAGTCCATTTGAATGGCGTAACTAGAAGTAGAGAGAAAATTGAATTCGCTGCAGGACGTACAACTGTGGAACAATCATTGCATATTGTGAGAAATCCGGGTCTATTGGTAAGGTAATTTCAAGTTGAAATTAACGAAAATGTTCTGCTCTGCAAACTGTTCACTTCGCATTCCTTTCAATATTAACAAGTCTATGCTCGGACTATATATTGCGATAATGATTCATCATTAAGATGAGACGTAGATTTATAGTCGTATATAAACAGGTACTTAGATTTTGAAGAAATAATTTTGATTTATTAATCAAAATATAACAATGTGTTAGTAACATTTAAATTTTCAAGTACAATATATTTGAAAAAATTATATTTTTCATCTACTGGAACAAATAAGTTTCGCATCATGAGGTTTTGCTTGTTTTTCATTTTTCCTTTCTCAAAACCACAATGATACAAAATCAACATTATTTATTTACTGAAAATTTTGTCCAAGACACAAATATTTTACACTTTTCTATTTGAATTTTGCACAAATTCAAACGAAAAAGGTCAGATAATTTGTTTTTGTTGGAAGTTAGTAATAATAATTGATTGAATTATTATTTTTTTAAACATAGAAAATATATGTTTCGAAGTGGTTGACAATGTTTCATGATAAATTGTACAAGTTTGGACTTTCATTGTCTATGATTCAAAATCTATGAAAGAACTAATAAAATCAAAACAAATAGCTGAAATATCAATTATGTAAAAGAAATTTGACGTGAAATAAAATAATATAGATGAAAATGACCATGCACATAGTTAAAATAAATTGAAGGGAACAGAAAATGAAGTTGAACAAATAATTTTGATAAAATGAATGAAAAAAATTAACAAAAAATTAAAAAGATTTAGAACCAAGTTACTTCACGGCATTTCGGTTGTATCCACAATCGTCTATTCTTCCGAGGTATGACTATTTATAGGTTATTCGAGCAGTTTAACCTATCATCTCTTCCCTCTCTCCGCTTCACCGGCTTAACGAGAGTTGACCGTTTTCCGCTTGATTACAGGTTTCCATATGTTGCGTATCTCTATACTACCTTGGCTAAATGCGTCGTTGGACAAACATATACGCAGCTTCTTTGAACTTGCTCTCGAATCTGTGTCCCTCTATGTGGATGATCTCAGCTTGGAACCACTTGATGTAATGTTGGTGAATCCAAATATGCTCTGCTATCTCCGATTTGCTGATTTCTTCTTGCTGTGTGTTTTTCGTGTGCTCGGAAATAAACAGTGTCCTTCTAAGTTGAACCCTATCAATATATAATTTCTGCTAAAGTGTATCAATGAAAGATTTCAGGATGAAAAAGCTTTTTTGCCATTTTGAACGTCACACTAGCCGCTAATGATAATATCCTCTGTGCAGGCCGAAAAATGCAAAGTGGAATATCCAACACGAACATTTCTCCTACCAGCCAGAATCACGAAACTCTCTCACACGCATTTTCAACTTCCAACTGAATCAACATTGTTTTGAAGTGTGAGACAAATTTTTCTGTTAAATTCTTGTGTTTAGGGAACTGATAATGCAAAATGTGATAGATTATGTCCTTTGCTTTAACTACTCTGGAGTATGATCTACGCTATGGTAGTTGCTACCGTTAGAGATAGTAAACTCTCCACCTTGAATATCTTTAGTGAATATGAAGAAATCGAAATCATTGCCTAACTGAAAAGTTCTAGTCTATGAACAAAAAAACACTCACGAATAATCAGCGGACTGTTGAATGTCTCCTTTTCGATATCAACCAGGCCAACAAAAGAGACGCTGCTTATACCAATCCTAAAAAGTCAAAGCATAATTCAATTAATTAATCAACGGATTAGCTCGCAAGCAGTAATGGCCAGTGACAAATGGTCACTGAGTATTCAAAATACTCGTTTTCATTCTGTAAAAAATACTTCTTCAGACTCACTACGATTACTGTGGATAACCATAAAATGGTCTTAGAATGCATTTTCATGCATAACAGGCCGATCACAGAGGGTCAAACTGGATGAATACTCATAGTCATCCCTAAAAGAAACAATCTCGGGTGTACTGCAGGGAAGTATTTTAGGACCGTTGATGTTTTCAGTGTTTATTTTTGATTACCCCACTTTTTTATCACATTGTCTAGTACATCTATACGCAGATGATATACAGTTGTATTTATCTTCTCATAACACCGATACAGAAAGTTGCGTGGCCAATTTGAACACAGATTTGCCCAAAACATTCCTATACTCTGGACTGAAAATCAATCCAAATAAAACTATGGCCTTATGCATAGGGTCTCAAAGACAAATAGTAGAAACTCAGTTCAACTTTAGGCTCACTCTCGATAACGCAGACATTGACTGGGTAGACAGTGCTAAAAATCTTGGCGTAACCATGTCTTTCCATGAACATGTGACAAACATTTTCAAAGTATTATTCTCAAAACTCAAATCGGTATACAAATTAGTTATCAGAAGAAATTAAACTCAGGTTAGTTGAAACTTTTATTTACCCCCATATCGAGTATTGTTGTTCGGTGTATTACAATGCTTGCATGCGATTCGTATGCTGTATACCATATGGTGAACATGTCAAACCATTTTTGTTGAAAATGAAGGAGCTGAATGTGAGGTACAGAATCCAATATTTGATAAAAACTTTTTTGTTTAAGTTGCTTCAAACTAAAACACCTAGTTATTTATACAGGGTGTTCCTTAAACACATGCTAATATTTAAGGAGGTAATGATTAGACCCATTTTAAGGAAAAAACGTCCTATGGACGTATGTCCTAAACGCTTTAACTTTTGAGATACAGGGTGGCAAAGTTTTCAAAAATAATCAGTTTTTTTAATAATAACTGAGATAATTTTGTAGACATCTTTGGCATATTCGGTACATATGTTCCATGCCTCAAGGCGCATTTTCTGATGTACAATTTTCTTAATTTTCTCTGCCAGTGGCGTACGTACGAGTTTTGAAATGTATATTTTTGGCGAAAAAAATACTACGCCACTGCTTTATCTTGAATT
The DNA here is from genome assembly GCF_025532065.1 of Leptinotarsa decemlineata. Lineage (NCBI taxonomy): Eukaryota > Metazoa > Arthropoda > Insecta > Coleoptera > Chrysomelidae > Leptinotarsa > Leptinotarsa decemlineata. The sequence goes on from NW_027412702.1 coordinate 22,031,166, forward strand.
AAAAATTATTTTTAAAATCTCCATACATTTTTGAGCACATTTGATTTGCTGGGTTTTCTTTGTCCGACGCATGGTTTTCGCTCAAAAAATTAAAAATCGCTTTACTTAAGGATAAATTCCTTAAAAATCTGACGCGGTATCGTGCATCGACTGAAAGCAAACTAAGAGATCAGATTTATTGCAAAATAATTGAGGATCTAAAAGGTATGTGTTTGTTGTCAGATGCACTGTTCTCAATTGAAATTAGGTCATAACGCAGCATAATAATTTTTGAAAACATAAATTTAGTTATCCTGGAATAAATGACGTGTGGCAGAATTTATTTACTGCACCTCTTGGAAATATGGAGTTTGTCGATATGTGATTTCTTTTAAAGATTGAAAGCAGAAAAAATAGCGTACCCACCATAGCAATAAAAAACGAATTCTCTGTATGTACAAACGTCAGTAGCTAATATTGATGTTGGTTTAGAGTAAGGTGTTGGTGTTGAAAACTGTCACAGCGCGTTTTGATTGATTTTGAAGTGTTATTGAAATTATTTTGGTAGTCCGCTGTTTTTCTGAATATCAGTAAATATGGTAAATTATACGAATGCGGAAATGACGCAAATGCATTACGTATATGGCCTTGCCGATGGTAATCTAACAGAAGCCAGGCGCATTTATCAGGAAAGATATCCTAATCGTGCCTTACCAGATAGCCGAACCTTTTCAAATATTCATCGTCGACTTGGGGAAACTGGTAGTTTCAAGAAAGGGACTCCGGAAGGTAGACCTCGTGTAGTAAGAACTCCTGAAATTGAGGAAGCGGTGCTGCAAGAAATTGAGGAACATCCTGAGACGAGTACGAGGAAGATCACTAGAACTCTGGATATTTGTCATCAAATTGTTTGGCGTATTTTGGTTGATTTTTTGTTATACCTATACCATATTTCAAGAGTGCAGGCATTACTCCCCAGAGATTTTCCACAGTTTGAGACACACATTTTGTTTACAGACGAAGCAAATTTTTCTCGGAATGCTATTCAAAATTTCCATAACAATCATGTGTGGGCTGAAGAAAATCCCCATGCAATAACCGAAACCCATTTCCAACACCAATTTTCGGTTAATGTATGGGCAGGAATTATAGGTGATCATCTAATAGGCCCATTTTTTCTACCAGGACGCATTGATGGTCGTTCTTATTTACACTTTCTCGAAGAAGACTTACCTGGGTTATTGGAAGATGTGTCACTTGCGTTAAGGAATCGAATATGGTACATGCACGATGGTGCCCCTGCTCATTTCAGTGTAATTGTCCGAAACCATTTAAATACAGTTTATCCTAATCGTTGGATAGGTCGCGGACCTCAGCAATGGCCAGCAAGCATCCCCCGATCTCAACAGTTTAGATTTTTTTTTATGGGGTCACCTTAAAACTCTTGTCTATAAAACTCCCGTTGATACTTTAGAAGATTTAAGAGAGCGAATAGTTGCCTCGTGTGAAACTATACGAAATACGCCGGGAATATTTGAACGGGTGCGTAATTCCATGCGTAGAAGGGCGGAAGCATGCATACTAATTGCAGGTGGCCACTTCCAACATTTTTTTTTAATCAGTTTTGGTATTATCACTAATTAACGAATTTGTGCTATTCGTTTAGACTTACTGTCACAAAATAAAATAAAACTCGTTTTTGTGAAAAATTTATTTTTTTGCAGATTATGTTTTCAAATATTATTAGGGAATTGGTAATGCGTTATGAAGCAATTTTCAGATTCTCATTCATTTTAGAATTGATCTAATTTCTTAATATGCTTTCTGTCGATTTTTATTTTTTTGAGTGAAAATCGTGCGTCGGACAAAGAAATACCAGGAAATCAAATTTTCTCAAAAATAAATGAGGATTTCAAAAATGATTTCATTTTGAGAAGAAAGCATTGGCGTAGTACTTTTTCCCCAAAAATATTGAATGCGAAACCCGTAGGGATGCCACTGTTTGAAAAAATACAAATTTGTGTACATCAGAAAATGCGCCTTGAGGCATGGAACATATGTACCAAATATGCCAAAGATGTCTACAAAATTATCTCAGTTATTATTAAAAAACTGATTATTTTTGAAAATTTTGCCACCCTGTATCTCAAAAGTTAAGGCGTTTAGGACATACGTCCATAGGAAGTTTTTTTCTTAAAATGGGTCTAAGAATTACCTCCTTGAATATTAGCATGTGTTCAAGAAACACCCTGTATAGTTTATTAAGCAGGCATTCTGACATACATATGTTCAATTTGAGAATTAACTCATTCAACATACCTAGGCACCGTACATCCAAATTTCAAGGATATTTCTCTTATATAGCCCCTTCTTATCTGAATGGAATTTTATCCCATTTGAATCATAATACTCATCAATTTAAAATATAAATAAAATCACAGATGCTTACTGCTCAGTGCTAATTTAAAAAATTCAAAATTCAATGTATAGTAGTGCAATGAAATTGTTAAATTAACCAAAATAATGTTAATAATTTCAACATAAAAAAATTCATAAAAAACTCAATACTCAACACATGGCAACACGAATGGACAAACAACGATTCCAAATTGAAAGCCTGATATTGCAGCCATGAGACTTTCACAATGGCTAACGAGAAGAGAACAAGTCATAAGAACACGACTTAGGATAGGACATACGAACTTAACATCCTCTTATATACTGAGAAGACAAAGACAACCATCTTGTGAAAATTGACAAACTTTGATGACGGTTAAACACCTTCTCTTAGAATGCCACCAATATGAAGCCGATCGACAACGATATAACTTACCGGATAATATCAGAATTTGCCTCAGTACCAAAGCTATAAGAAATGTGTCACTTCTGATGAGAGATCGTGCAGCTGGTGAAATAACTATAATATAATTGTGTATCATTTGCATCTGTACCAAGCAGTTCTTGGGACAGATAAGAACATTTTAAATGTACATTGTAAACACTAAAAGTCATAAAGGGTCTTCCAACAGGGACAAACTTTGACAATTGATAACAGCCATCTTGTTGAAGCTGAATCTATCAAATTAGTTGTTATTTATTCAGTCTGTTTTGCAAAATCCTCATGGATAGATATAGCATTCGAAAACACGTGCAAATAATGACTTTTTCATATCAAAATGGGTGTTCTGTTCGGGAAACGTACCACGCACTTTCCCTATTTTTCAGTCGGCATAATTGTCTAACCCAGAGGACTATTTGGTGAATTAATTTCAGTCCACTAGTCCAGTAAACGATCTACGAAACGCAAGATCTGCCCAAAACATCACCGCAGATTTTGCATCACGACTTGGGGTTGTACCTGTACAAAATTCAACTGAGAGAGTAATTGACGGTAAACGACCATCGGCAACAACGTGTGTTCGCTGAATGGGTTCTTTTATCAGTTGGCAACTGACCCTCATTTTCATCAAAAAATCATCTTCAGCGATGAGGGTCATTTCTAGATAAATGGGTACGTGAACAAACGAAATTGTCGAATTTGGAACGATACCAGTCCACATGAGATCCCAGATCGTCCAATGCTACACGGAGAAGTCGCTGTAGATTTTGGGCTAGCGCCGTCATCGATCCATATTTCTTTGAAAACGACGTTGGTTTCAACAGGATGGCGCTACATGCCACACAGCTCATACCATATTGGATATTCTGCACTAGCAATTCAAGTGCATGGTCATTTCACGCATGTTTTTCTAATAAAATATTTTTGGAATTGTAATAAAATGGTGAGTGATGAGTCTGGTCCATTTCCGACTATAACAGTTGAGGGTGGAGCAATCAAAGCAAAATGTAAAGAATTCCAGAAATGCATACGCTCCCATTTTGGATTATCATTGTAGATTAGAGCAATCTGTTATGACATCATGACCGTAGAAAGCTAAGCAATATATTATAATTTCATGTGATAATCTAGGTGCTTGAGTCCATAAATCATTCACAGAAACTGATAATGCGAACAATATTGTAATAGTAAATATTGCACGAAGAATATGGTATCGCAATATCATTGAACTTTAACACCCGTGACTATGTCTCTGTCGAGAACAAATGAGATATATCATTATTGTATCTTAACTACGTTGGAAATGATCACATGGAGGACGGCAGTGAAGAAATACTTGGGAAATGGTGATGTATCTTCTGGTGCTGTTGAGGTGTTTGCACTGATGAGTATCTGCAATATTTATTTTCGTTATTTATGGAATCGAAAAGTCACACAAATTCATTTCATTATTTATTAGGGAAAGTAGTCTCAGAATATTTCGTAATGACAGGGTGATCTAGAATATACAGGGTGTAACTAAATAACTGTAAAACATTTGAGGAGGTGATTCCTCATCGGAAAAAAGATAGGATCTTTCATATGAAGAAATTTCATTGGAGCATCCCTTGTTAAGATACAGCCCCTTAGAGGGGGTACATAAAATTTGTATAACAATTTTTTTCACAAGCAATAAAAAAGTTACAATATTGAAATTAACCTGACGTTTTGTACTACCAAAAAGGCACTTAGCCAGAAATTCATTTGGTTTACCCCATGGTTGTAAGGGGTGGAAAACGCAACCCATAAAATTTATTTCCAATGTAACTTTTTGTTTTATTATTTGTTTACCATTCAAAAATTCATTTTCGATAGCCTGTTCCATTCCTAACAAAAAATGTCTCTTAGGTTTTTTGCCCAAAATGAACCAGTTCGCAGCAAAAAATTATTTCACGAACAACTACAGAGATACATCGTCATAAATGCGAACTGGATTTATTGTTATTTTGTAGTTAGTACCTGCATTAAACGATCAAGTCCAAACTAATGAAATTTAAACATAATAATAACCTCTGTATATATGAATATTGTCATCAAGTTATCAAAAATGTACTTATTTGATCGAACTTCCTTTCTTACAAAATCATTCATTACCAAACTCATATATATCATGCACAATAAAAAACAAACATAGAAAGTTTTCCTCACAAGCCTGCACCTGTACCAAATACCTCCGAATCGTTGACCATTAAGTCAAAAAAATTATGATTCACGTCTGAAAGAAACCTTGCCTGTGGCGTTCCATGTTGAAAACACTTCGACCCAATAAATTTCTACGGAATAAACAAGCAATTATTAGTCTACTTCTAGTATTTTCGGTGAGCCAAGTAATTAGTGTGTGTCTTCAAGAACGAAATTAAGCAACACCTTGTAGAGAAAATCATTGGAAGATAATAGATCTGGTTTGATGAAAATCATAGTTAATCAGATGAAAGAATTGAAGATGATTTATGGCATGGACTCCAACAGCAGTCGTATGCACTTCTCTTATTTATGAGTTCCAATGACAATTAAACATTATCTGTGATAATTTTTCGATAATGATGAATGATAATATGATGAGGGCCAGTCACTAAATGAGTTCGAATATTCTAAACCTTTTCAACTTAGTAACTTTTCTTATTCAGAACTGACAACAATCTGTGGTAAGCGACATCTTCTGGTATAAATGTTTACCATTTAACAGAAATCAAAACAAGCCTGAAGACTGTATCAGGAATAGGAAAAACTTTATGAGAAAATGAATATTTCGACATGAAGTTTCGAAACATTCATTTCTTTCAACATATCTACACAGTAGGTTTTGATAAATGCATGTCGAATAACAACTACTTTCCTTGCTAATACCATGCTGGATCTTGAACTATATCTGACAGACATTTATGCAAGATATCTCATAGATGATATACTTGCAGATGTTTCTCATTCATCCAGCAGCAGAACCACGCTGAAATCAATCGTGGAGATGATGCACAGACCAGTTCAGGGCAGGAAAGATCTGATAGTCCAGTCATTATAGTAAGTTCACCTCGGAATTCGAGATACCCAGCTGTAAGTCTGTAAATACTTGTATATTGACACCCTAAATATTGTCTCAAAACCTACATACGGTAGGGTGTACGCAACTATCAAATTTGAAGGTCAAAGGTCACAAAACTTGTTTTTTTGCGCTTTTTTTGTAAATATCTCATTTCCTATGGGTTTTTTGCTATTTGTAATTATTATCAATATTGTAGAATACAAAATTCTCTGCAAATTTTAAAAAAAGTTTTCAAACGGTGAACCGTTTTCGAGATAGAGGGCGGAGAGCGCGCGGTCACAGGATCACTTCAGTTCAACCGGTGCCTCCGGTCGAAAAAGCGCCATATATAGTTGATGAACTATCGATAAATCAATGATTATAAATATTTGTCAATTTTTATAAACTATTATATTATATTTTATAATTTTTTTCCCAACCTATCCACTTTTTATTCAGTATTATTATATTTAACAACACTCACCTGCCCATCTATGTAATTGCAGAATTGTTAATAAATTGTTATCGGAAATTTCCTCCTCTTCAACGAACTTTTTTCAAAATTGTTTAAATAATAATATTTTTTGAGTTAGTAACGAAAAACGAACTACCACTTTTTTCACTCTTATTTTGTTAATAACAATTACAATTTTTTACCTGCTCCAAAATCCTTCAAAAATATTTTTCTGGAGGTAATTCCAAATCGAATGAGCTATCGCTCATATTTTTGGGACTTTTTACTCTATTTTTCATGTTTTTGAACTTGTTGATTAGACTACAAGTGATGTTCGTGTCTCCAATCAGGCGAATGGCTCTTTCATGGATGGAATCCAGTAGCTTCAGGGTATGCTTAGACGCGTAGCTGCATGCATGTGAAAAATACTCCAAAGAAGGTCTGATCTAAGCCTTATGAAGCATCTAGAGTTTTTGAAGTTTGAACAGTTTTCTGAGCTCTTCCAAGCTCTTGAGGAACAGCCTTTGTAATTTCAGCGACATGATTGTGACAAGACATATTGATGTACATTCTAACCCCCAACAAATTTATCGAAGCGGAATTGTCTGTTCTGACATTATTATATTCGGTATGGAGACATTTATTTTTTGGAGAAAATCAATGCATCGGTTTTTGTGACATTAAATTGAACCTGGCTACTTTCAGCCCAATTCGGAATCACCTCTAGATCCTCTATAAACTACGCAACCTTCTGCTACCAGAAGATGTGCATACGCAGCCAATTTCCTGGAATCGAAATGTAATGGAGGACAAGTGACTGTCGTCGGCAAAGCAATATATTGGATTCTTGTTTTTTTCAACGAGTCATTGATATACAATAAAAAGAGGTTTGGAGACAATGTGAATCCCTGGGGAACACCAACGTTGGTGTTAAAATTATTTGAGAGATATCCATTGATGGCCACTTGTAGGGAAAGGTTTTTCAGGAAGCTAGTGAGCCATACACAAAAATGAATCGACAACCCTCATGCCACACACGGTTAAAGGCCTGAGAAATATCAAGCGCAACAGCTCTTGATTCTCCATGTTTCTTGACTGCGTTATTCCAAATATGACCGAAAGCTTCTAAGAAGACACAAAGTTTTTTCAGTGAAAAACGAAATACAAATTGTCACTTTTTACTTCGTCAAAATATTTTCCATTAGAATAAAAATACCAAAAAAATATAAATGATTCTCCTTCGATTGATGAAATGTTTTCATCATTTCGTTCGAAAGAAATTAGAAAAGAGTAATACAATTTTTTTCAGTAAAACTCAAAAAAAATAAATTTTGAAAGTAATTCTTTTGATTCATCATTCGATAATCCAACTCCTTCAGAAGTAACTGAGCTTCATAGAGTAGAAGAATTGAACTTCTGTTAGATATTCAGAGGACACAATTTGGATGTTGAGGTTCGTGGATAGACCATTTCTATGGAGCTCATTATTTATAAATAGCAAATTGAACTATAATTGATTCTTACTGATATATCAAGCAATATTATCCTTGGGCTTGAAACAACAAAACGAAGACATGCATAGAACTGGAATCCAGATATCGTCTTTAGAGGATTGCCTCAATGAACAGTAACATATGTAAACAAAACGCAGGAAAACAAAGAAGACCTGTCCAATTGTATCGGCTATCTCTGACAGCAGGTGCAGTCGGTATTCAGAATAAAGATCGCATTCTCCTTTCAACAGATAATCCGAATAAGTATTCCGGTATTCCATATAGGTGGCCAAATTAAAAATTTCAGAGCGCTATCTTAGCACAAATAATGGTCAAGTAGGTGTCTAATGGGTGCAGCATTCAGTCTCCGCAGGAATTATGTCTGAATATTTCAAGTTTATAGTCTAGTTCAAGAGTGCCTTTTTGCAAAATTTGAGTTTGCCTCCACTAAAAATTATTATTTTAATATCATTCGATCCATAATTTCCTCAGCGTAATCTACGACTTGAGCCAAGTTGCGTAAACGAATTGTTCAAGGGTTATAAACAATTGATTTGAGTGAACAACTCCCTCATTGAAGTGAAACATCTATAGCCGCATGTAAAACCGATTGCCGTGGCGACTATTCGCCATGAGCAAGCGACTGTGCGATTCTCTTTCTTGAAAAATCGTAAAAGTTCATTTTTCCGACTTCAGTCAGTACAATAATTAGTATTGCTGGTTGTTAGATTGATACTGCTCAAAAATAACAAAGTTTGATTTTGAAAAAATTGAAATTTATCTGAGAAAATTTTTCATCCAGTGGTACCTACTCATCAATATTATTTCGTGAAATATTCACAGCTGAATCATCGATATTAGAACAAAATATCAATTTTTAAAATGAATCAATTTTATCACCTCAATCGAGAGAAATCTAAACTTTGTTTGAGGGAACAATTATTGAGGAGAAAATATTCGAATGTATCAACAGAGTACGTAAATGACTCAACTCGAATTTTTCAACAATAGAATTTAATTGTTGAAATCTATCGTCCCATTATATGAGACCGCACAGATGCCGCTAGATGCATTAACTGTACATCGCGGCCGATTATTTTTAATTAATATATTCAGCAAGTATTTAATTCTTTCAACAGCCAATATTTATATTCATTAGGTCAAAAACTTTTTTGTTCAGGCGCCGAATCGAGGTTATCGCCAAAACACTGGTTTTCACCCTGATTTTCACCGTCCAATTGAAATTATGACTACTGGTGCTGAAGTTCTGGGTGTCGGAAAATCAATGAATAGTTTTCTACTTTTAAGGGATCTTTTTTCATCTCCAATACTTATCGAGCTATTCGCAAAAATCACATTTCTTCTTATAAATTGTTTGGATTGTTTACACAACTTGGTCCCAATTGTTAATTACTCTGGCTGAAATCACAAATCGAATGGACACTTCAATCACAATTATCGGTGAAGACTTGTTCATGTTTTGCGAAAAAGCACTTATGAACTAGACTATTATGTCTAAATATTTCAAGTTTACGGTAGATACGGAGGACAAAATGGCCCGAAGGGACAGTACATAAATCTTGCCAGCTCGTGAACTTCCATCCCGGAATGAATTTAGAATTGTTTCAGATCTTGTCTCGTTAATAACTCTTTTATTTCTTTATGTCTTGTCGATACCGCTTAATTAAAGCGAGAATTCGTGTTTTCCAGCAGAATGGGAGTCGGGCCATTCGTCGATAAAGCCACACTAATGTAATAATAGGATGCGGAAATGTTCACGGGCATTGTGGAAATAACTCCGTGTGTGACAAATCTCCGTAGCCGCGTGATTTCAAAAGACAGATTATTCAACAACAATACAGTGTCACCGATAAAGTCCGCATCAAATGGGAAACTTTTTTATTTATCGTTTTATGTGAAATTTGATTTTGGCAGTAGATTTTGCTTAAGAAATGATGTCAAATGGCGTCTACAAAATAGGTCACGTGATTTCCTTAACCTGTCAAAATTGACATTTAAAAAAAGAAACATCGAAAAATGACATTATTCTCCAGAATATCCAAAAATATCAAAGGATAAAAACATTTTCTTTTGTAATTTTATACCCACACACCAAGTTCCAAACCCATAATAAGTATTTTATATTTTCACTATTTTTCCGCACTCCTGCTTTTTCTACTTATCAAAATTCAAGCACACCTGTACTAAATCATTTATTTTAACTAAACTCGTCACCGAATTTCTTTTTTTGTAATATAATAATATTTTAAGAGCCTCTTTGATGTTAAAAACAAATTTTGAAAAATAAAAGTTGTCAAACTTGATGCAAAGTTCATCTAGTTTCAACGGGGCTTTCAAAACTATACAGTAATTGAGTTTTTTAATGAGCAAATGGCCTCACAATATGAATCAGAACAAAACGGAACATTAGGAAACATCATTTCGTGATTCTTGAAGCCCATTCAATAAAATAAAAAAACTCATAGTATTTACATTTACCTACTCCGCTAACAACACTAATTTAAAAAAACTGGGTAGGCTGTGAAAAAATATGAAACTACATAATGTGTTTTAGAAAACGTCACTGTCACTGAATAAATTAATGCCCGTTAGTTCAATGTAATGTATGAAAATTAAAATAATATGTTATCTTTACAAGAAAAAATTGAAATTGTGCTAATTTGTGGTGAAAACACATTGCATCGACAAGTGGCTGATATTTTTAACGCAAGACATCCTGGTAGACATGTACAGCAATCCACTGTAAGTAGGATTTTAAAAATATTTAAACAGACTGGTTCAGTTGAAAATACTTTTAAAAAACGTCATAATCCATCACGCAATAATGATGAGGTTCAGTTGGCTGTCTGCCTGGATGTTATCGAACAGGGAAAATCAAGTATTACCAATATTGTAGATAGAACTGGCGTTAAAAGAGAAAGCATAAGAGCAATTTTACATACAAATAAATTCAAACCCTACAAACCCAAATTTATAAATACCTTAAAGGAAAGAGATTTCGATGTTCGACTAGATTTCTTTTTCTGGTACCAAGTAGAAGTAGAATTGAACAGAAAATTTCCTTACAAAATCCTATGGACCGACGAAGCTACCTTCACATCGAACGGCGTAGTCAGTTCCCAGAATTGTAGGTGGTGGGCTCAGGAAAATCCTCATTTTGTGATAGAATGTCGGGACCAATATTCATTTAAAACAAATGTGTGGTCCGGTGTTTCAAATAATCAGGTAATGGAACCATTCTTTTTTAGACACAATTTAACTTCTCAGGATTATTTGCAATTTCTAAATACTGAGATCAGTGATATAGTGGACAATATGCCGGTTGGAATATAAAAAACACTTTTCTCCATTCCGTTTTTATTCCAAACATTCGTAATGGAATCGAATCAGATATCATTCACAGGATACCTACACAATATAATCGATAAAAGAAGTAAAATTTCCCTTACATAGAACAGTGTCATCCTCAGTACTAGACATCCGATGTTCCGCCTTATCTCCTAAAAATATTCCCTATCAATTTGAACAAATAATAATTATTAAAATCCGGAAAAATAAAATTATTCCAATTATTGAATTGTTTGTTTCTCAAAGTTATCTCAAAAATCTAAATAATTGAAATGTATCATCAGAATGTCCCATACATAGTAACAAATGACGATAGTATCAAAATAAATTTTAATGAATATTTGGAATACATGAAAAACATCTATCTACTCTAATGAATAAAGTTTTATTATAATTGAATCTTCCAAACACTTTTTTCTTCGGTGAACATCAATTGGTTTTTATTGTTTAGATTTTCTGTTTGAATTTCATTAGCATGCTTTATACAACTGATCCATTGTTATGATTATCATTATGATAATTATGTGTCATTCATTCGCTCTTCCATTTTTATGGCTCATTTATTCCGTTTACTGATTTTGCAAAGCAATATTTGAATTCAAAATTGAGTTCCACTTCAAAAACCAGAATTTTTTAAATCTTTTGAACTCAGAGTTCTCAAAATTGTTTCCAGCGTGTACTCTACTCATCACTGAAAGAGTTAAGTAACACGTCGTTAAAATATTTTATGGAACTCATATTTAAGTGTTTTCACAATCTACAGAAGAGAAAATTTGATAAATTTCAGTGTAAAGTAATTACCGTTTGTGTGTTTATAATGAAAAATGGAATAAGGTAACATTACCTAACTTCTGCACGACTTGTAGTGAAGAATAATAACATTTAGCTAGTTATTAAACGGGTAAATTCTGTATACTAGTAATTAATCGTTCATTTATCATTATTAAATCGTGAAAACGAGTGAGACTTTTGAGTCTGGCAGGAAGTTACAAACCGTTATGTTGCTGAGTAGTTTCACGTCTTTGAAAAACTCACATTAGCGGTCAGATTTGAACATATGGGATGATAATTATGTATCTGAGGTATTCTGCTGAAGGTAGACTCAATAAGATAACAGCTGTAGAACAAATGATGAGTGATGAATGCATCACAGGAACTGATAACAAATATTCCAATAATTTCAATGAAGTCTTCATCAATGGTTTGTCCGTAACTTGTGAAGATCCAATTGTAAAAGCACTAATTATGCGTATTGGCGAATATGTTCAGAAATTTATATATGATGGAATGAAAAACTAAATATTTAGTAATTCAATAATGGAGTATTCAACATAATGAACAATATAAATTTAACTTATCAGGCAAACTTATCCTACAAGTGGCATACTTTCACCCTCAACGCTGGTTGATGCATATTGTCTCCAACTCTCTTTTTATTGAATATCAACGACAATATATTTCTTTGCTGACGACAGCACACTTGTCTCATCATTCCATTTGGAATGCTTGGAACACTGTTCCAAACCAGAAAACTATACAAACCTCCGCAACTCTATATGCTTTATAGAGCTCAGATCAGACCTGCTTTGGAGTATTGTTCTCATGTATGGAGCTCTGCACCCAAACATACCCTGAAATTACTGGATTCCATCCAGAAAAGAGCCATCACGTGCAACCTTTATAGCCTGGGACATCGAGGGAAGGTTGGAGATTTGTCTCTCTTCTATAGATAATTTCAAGTGCTCAAAAGACTTGGCACATTTGATTTCACCAAGATAGGTACATATCAGAAATACTTGACGTAATTGGAAAGTGAATAATACTGAATCGAAATGGATTCAGAATGGATTTTCCAAAGACTCGTGCTGATTATATTTTCGAAAGATCCATGCTGATTGCAATTGTGAATCTGCAAAAAGTCCTTTTAAAAGAAAAAATAAGTTGGTACTACCAGTTTTCCATTTCGAACGGTTTTTATCTTTTCCATTACAATATTTCTCCAATCAATTTCCTTGATTACTCATTCTATTGAGGTCTTTGGGGTCAATTTCTACAAAATGTTCTTACCATTCACATATATTTGAAATGAGTTCATTTCTCAGGGTACAAGGAATAGTTTTCTGGGGTGTAGTTTTGTCTTTCCCGCTCTTCTTTCTTCTTTCGTACCACGATATCCTTGATCGTTTCTTGTGTGCTTTCACTACTGTATTTTTATTCGATCATGTACTCATCCAGTTTTTCAACGCAATTTGCTCTCCAACTTCAAGGTAGCATAGCTCGGCTTCTCCTACCCACCTGGAGCAATCAAATAGCGTATATTCGAACGTGTCCGGCTCTACATAGTATTTGCATAGATCGTTTTCCTCTTCTCAAATCCTTTTTGTTTGAGTCTTGTATCATCCACGCCTGGTAAGCGTCTGCGTCAGCAACTTATCGGTTTTGCTGTGGCCCCACTCAACCAATCTTCCGATGTCACATATGACTTTGTCAGTCCATTGTGCCTTCTACTGCATTGTGGTCCTAATGTTTGCCAGTTGTCCAGACTATTTTTCCTCTCTATTGTTTTATTTCTTTGCGGCTTCTTTCGCAATTGTTCGGAATGCTGTTCTCTCCACTACCAGCAGGGTCATGTTTCTTAATACCTGTATCGCCTCAGCAGCAGCAGCAGCAGCAGAGGCGATTCTTAGGAGGCATTTTATGTGGTCTTCACAAGCATATTCTGGTACCTCTCGATTCGCAATCCAAAGGCACCCACATATGACTGCTCGTTTTTAGCTACTCAGACCCCTTAGGTTTGGTTTCATCCGTGTTGATTTTACCATCCTGTCTTCTGTTTTTTTTTTCAAGGTCTCCATACACTTTCCAAAATTCTCCATTCAATCGAATTTTGGTATCTTCTAGGATTTGACTAGGTGGTTTCCGACTTCGAGGACAGTGTCTGTACACTTTTTGTTTTCTGTAGTACTGGGGCTTGGATTGTTTCAGGCTCTATTCATAGCTTGAGGTGCACCATTGAGTTCATTATTTGGGTCATAAACTGGTTTGTTTTAATGATCAATGCACCTTCGTTGTCATCTCAGAAGACTAGCGTGAATTCGTCGACAAAAACCAATAGTCCTGTATTCTATTGGTAACTCCAGTTTTAATACATCATCATGAAATACGTGCCAGAGGATCGGCCAAGAATTGAACTATGCAACTGAATTTAACAGGCACCTTCACAAGCCGCCAAACGAGACACGTTCTGTCTTTCACTCTGCAGCTTTCAATGCGAAGCAACTAGATGATCTTTTGATCCCAAAACAATTGAAGTGTCACTTTTTCATAAGCTTGTATTTTTTTAACAGTGAAAAACTTACTATAAGTTAAAGTATTTTGAAATGCGATGCAAATGGCTACCAAATCCATGATGAATTTTTCAATAATTTTTTGTATTTTTGTGTATCGGGTATACGTGAGAAAATTAAAGAACTACCAAAATGAAAATGAAAACTCTATGATCATTGCAATTGAAAGTGAACAAAAAGTTGTTTTTGTGTTACAATTGATGGCTCAGTATCTTGTGTTTCCTCTTTGGACAGAAATCATAGCTCGGATTCGACAGGACATGGTTCTCATGAGCCTCCTGTGGTTTTCTTGAGGCATACACCCCACTCTCCGCTAAGAGCGATTTCCAGCTTATCAAAGTGTTGAGTTGGTTCAACGGCTTCGGATGCTTCTTCCAAGTCGATCCCAGACATGGTTGATTCAGGGATTCAGATCCGGGCAGCGTAAGGACGAGCCCCATCCTGCATAAAAATGAAATTGTGCCCTCCTGTTTCTAATCTGTGACGTATCTGGACATCCAACATCATTAATGTATCTATGGAGTTATTCCATCCCACACCATTAATGATCCACCACCAAATGGGACTCTTGAAGATGAGCAGCAGGGAATCAAACGTTCATTTCTTTTTCTGTATACTCTGACCCGACCATCGGCATCGTAACCAAAAAAAGGAAATTCCAAAGGTCACATTTTCATATTTATTATACTACTCATTTTTGTACACGATCATTATCGAGTTGTGATCCTTTTTTTTAGGAGTGTATATATTTTCCAAGATACAGCTGTGGTATATCACAGAGATGTATATCAAAAAATATTTTTTGATTTTGTAAAAATGTTACAGAAAATTGAATCTATTCAATATTATATTTTCACAATTCCAAGGACTCACAGTCGATAAACATTATTTCAAGTTGAAGACGTTTCTCAATTGATTTTCGTTCCACTGTGAAACTTCTATATATTTCCACTATAGTTCAACCTCCTACTGAAAGAATTCATTACACGAAAAATAATCAGTATTTGAAGAAATCAGAATCATTTCTGCAACCATCTGACCAACACTTGAGCCGCTTATTAAATCATCTGCGATTTAATAGCTCAATATTTCATTGAATTACGTGTCAACAAGAAATTTTTCCCACGAGCATGATCAACTCGAATGGCAAGGGAAAGTTACATGAAATATATTTATCGCGAGCTGTTAATTTACTTAAAAGTGCTAGTGGCTATGAGACGGTCATTAAACAGACAGATCAATAATAATAATTGGAAATAGATACTTAGTTACAAACAATAATCGTTTTATTTTCAGTGATGAAATCCTATAAATATACCCCCCGATTATTTGAACATGAATTACAGACAATGTTCTGGGCTCAGCTTTATTTGTGAAATATTCAATAATTTCATGCGCTCTACTTGGTATGAAGTGTTAATTGAAGGCATACACTGTTTTGCAAACGGCACATACACATATGGGGCGTTGCGAGAATACGTACGTACCTAGTACGTACGTACGTACGTACGTACGTACCTAGTAATTCAACAATAATTATGAAACCCTATTAAGAAAACACTGTTCTGGTCAAGCAACGCCGTATATGCGACTGTGAAAAACGTCAAACTACCATGAAATCAAAATGTCAGTGGTTGATTTCTCTCAATAGATACGAAGTAACTCAGTCGATTATCTAACGTCAAATAATATAATTTATTTCTCTGGTTTTTATGTGTTTTACATTTTTTAGCCGAGATAAAAGTGGGCTCTGGTGATTTTTCAGATACAGGCCGTTTCTTTTATCATGTGTGGTAACATTGCTATATTCTAAACCGTAACAGATACAAAGTCGATTAAATAGGAAAAGAGGTAACTGTCATCGGAAACCATACAATGGTCGAAGAAAATTTACGGGGACTCTCGCCCTTCAGGAGTTATATGGGGAAAACCAAAAATGCTGTTTTTCAATTTTTTTGGAATGGAATTGTTATTTCGGGAAATATCAAAAAAATGGAAAACGAAAATGATATTGTATTCCAAGTGTACTATGACGATGTATCAACATGGCCACCATCAACTTTTTTTAAATAAGGACCTGTCTTTTTTATTACAGATATTGATAAAGCAATAAATTTAAAATCTAAGGATATATCACATTTAATATTTTTATAGCGTTTCATTTGAAATAACTACCATCATCAGTGACAAAAATTTTAAATTACGGTCCCGTCGTTACGTCTTTTGTAAATTGTTTCGATTTTTTCAAAATATAATTCAGACAACCCAATAAATTCGACAGGTAGGTACCCTAACACAATCAAAATTCGTACTTTTTTGTTTTAGACATTTTTGTATTGCCGTAATCCTTCTTTCAAAGCTTATTTATCCCTAGTCAATTATAATTCGTAATATTTTTATTATTCTCAATCCTGGAAGTAACTAAAATATCAGTTTTTGGTCAAAATTCGATTGTTGTATAATTTGATATGATCAAATAGCATCTCAATTCATTTACCATCTTAAACGCTTAGGCTTTGCTTGGTTCCTAAACATCCAAATGTTTAGATGATTAGAAAGAGATTTGACAGGAAGAAAATAAAAAAATTTGTGGTTAATGGAAGTGTGAGGAATCAAATTAATATTATGGGTAAGCAAATATAACCACATAAAAATTTAGAGAGTGAAAACTTCTTTTTTTTTAATTTGGATTGTTCTTTACGAGAAATTGACCACGAATTGGGGATTTCTATGAAATCCACCATGCTACACCAAATGCTACATGATACGCAAAGTTCATCACCCCAATGAAAGGAGAGAACGATTTGCGAAGTGAGAGAGACGTAGAAATAGGGAAGTTGGAAATATTTAAAAAAAATAATATGGACGGACGAATCAAAATTCACCAATAATGGTTGGTTTGACAGAAATATACATTATGTATGAAATAATACAAGTGAACATTCACATAGAGAAACTAATTTCCAAGAAAGATTCGGAATAAATGTTTGGTTGGAAATTGTGGAAACAAACATCTTTTACGATGATCATTTGAATGGTGAAATGTATCTTCATTTTCCATTCAATGAATTCGATGGCTACATACATGAATTACCACTGAATATCCGCCATGAAATACAATATTTTCAACATGACAGCGCTTCTCCCCATGATGCAGCAATAGTAAGGGAACATTTAGATGCAATATTCCCAAATAATGGATTGGAAACAATGGACTAATCAACTAGTCAGCTCAATCCCCAGATCTTACTCTTTTTTGTCTGGAGATACATAAAGGATAAAGTTTCTTCAACACCAAGTAAAATATCAATCATCTCAAACAGAAAATTAGAGATGCATGTATCAGTATCAAACCTTTTATACTAGAAAATTGCCACAGAAATTTTCTGGACCGACAACTTACGTGCATTCAACAGAGAGGTCGTCATTTCAAGCATTAAAGGTAGATTGCCATGTAGCTTAGATTTTTCGTATTGGTTTCATTTTTCTCATTGTTGTCACTGATGATGGTGGCTACTTCAAATGAAACGCTATGAAAATATCAAATGTGATATACTCTTGGATTGTGAATTCATTGCTCCATCAATGTCTGTAATAAAAAAGACAGGTCCATATTTAAGTTAATGGTGGCTATGTTGACACGAAACGTCTTATCGAATATTCATCATTACATCGTCATAGTTAAGTTCGAATACACTAACATTTTTGTTTTTCATTTTCTGATATTGTCCGAAATGAACGAAAACAGCATTTTTGGTTTTCCCCGTATAACTCGAGAAGGACGAGAGTCCCCGTAAATTTTCTTCGACCATTGTATTGTTCCCGATGACAGTTACCTGTAGAAAATAGCAATGCAAACATAATAAAAGAAACGACCTGTATAGTCAGTGGTCTCGATGGTCTCTTCGAGAGTACGTCTGATGAAATTTTTTAATTGAAATGCTGGACACTGGTCACTTTTATTGTTCTGGTTGTCACAAGAATGACTATTGATAGTTCTGTCATCGCTGGAATACACCCTTTGGAGATAAAATCAATTTCCATGAAAATGTAGGAAGAAAAATTATTCACCAGCCGGGAAAAAAATCCACGGGATTCATCTCAAAAATTAACATAACTCAATGAGGTAATGGAACAAACCTAAAATATATAACCGTTTATCTGTTGATAATATAAAATCAGTAGTTATGCTTTCAAGATGATTTATTTATTTAAGTTCTTCTTCAATGTCACTAGTATTCCTTTAAAATTGAGCAATTTCCTGAAAACACTTCTGAAAATTCATTGAAACCTTCCAATTCCATCGATTTTGATCTTACCTACTCTGCTCTAACCACGTCGTACTCCATCTGGCATTATTACTTTAAGACTTCCAGACCAAAAGTAGCAGACTAATCATTCAAACGTGGTTTTCTACCTGACAAATGATGAGCACTTAGAAGTGTTGCTCAATCACTCCATATCTGTTAATTTTTTCAAGTCAGTTAACATGCTTCGATGATTTCCTTATTTGTTGCGTCATGTCGGTGGAACATCAATCTTGTTCTGTTTACGTCTTGCGGTTTTTCTAAGGATCTCCCATTCAATATCTGACTTTTGCATAGTATCTAATCAACCCGTCATCATTTTTCATCGCGTGTATTATGAAACGATTATGGGTATTCGAAAAATAATTGAAGTCTTAAGAAACTCCAACATCATATTTCCAGTTTTCAAAATAATCGTATCCTATCAATTGCTTAATAAATCGAAATACATATGCTCGTTTTCATTTTCTTGATTATTCTTTTCAATATATATGTTTTGTAGATTCGTGGTTTCTAACAAGGAATTAAAGTTAATTTTTTTGGGATTTTATTTTTTGATACATCCAACTGGATTATTGGAAGAAGCTAATTAGCTAAACTTGAGAAATGAAACTATGGTTTCACAAATTTCACCTTTTTCTAAAAGGATGATAATTCAATATGAGAAAGCAAGCTGAATACCTTTTTAATTACTATCATTACTGTTTTCATCTCATATTATGGTGATGTGGCTTCAAAATAACGCATACTTTCTGTTCATATTCAAATTTGAATCAGTTATTGAGAAAGATTTTGGAAATAGCACTATGAGACTTTCAATAACTTGAACCATCAACTTATATCTTTTTTCATCTCGTGACGTTTTGCTTTACTTTTTTGATCATGAATGTATCTGAAACATTTTATATCATCGTTTTCCATTTTGACTAAGTTTCTGAAGTTTCTTGCAACCCCAATGCCGCAAAAATTCAATAAATGACGCAACAGAATACATCATAATTTGTATCAATTTGTATCATTTTGAAGTTATTTATCAGTAAGGGACCAAACAATATATGGAATGTTCAACGAAATGAAAAAGGAAACTTCATAGTAAAGCCAAAAAATATTGTCTGTGATATTGTTAGTACTTTTTGAAGATAATGTTGATTCTGTAAATGAAATAATATACATAAAGAATATTACTGGAGTTTTTTTCCCAACACCAAACCGTTATTTCAACACATCGACACGTGTTTCGATCACCAAGTGATCATCTTCAAGAGGAAGATCAAACTAATCATAATTACAAAGCTAACCTTATTCATACCATACATACCTGTTCTAGGTACCTGTGTCTTGAGTGTATTGAATTGATTTTTGCCATATCTATTTGTCACAAATTAATTTTAAAATATGTCCTTATGTAATAGTCAGGTAAATCTAATAATTGATGACATAATTAAGAAGTCAAGGTTGAGAATGAACGAAATCCCGACTTTTAGGAAGGACAAAAACCAAAATGAATATATCTCAGTTCCATACCACCAATACACGAAAAACTTCCGAGGAACTAGGTATGAGGGTGGTTTAAAAAAAAGGGATACACTGCAGGAAGTCCAAAAGACACAGTCGAGAATTCGGAAAAGTCTGGAATTCACGACATCAAAAAATGTAAAGACTGCGATGCAAAATATTATGGACAGACAAAAAGATCTTTCAAAATAAGATATAAGAAACATTTTGCACACTTAAAATATGGAAGACCTGAAAAATCAGCAGTCGCCCATCATATTTTGCAACGAAACCCATTCCATAGACTTCAGTTCATCGAGATTGGTTATACAAGTTAACAAGAACAGGCATCTAGATGACTATTATAGTGAAGAAATAAGTGAACATATTAATATTATGAATAACGATGGTGGACCAATACCTAATAGCTGGTTAAAATAATATTTTATTCATTAGATTTACCTATTACATAAGGACACATTGTGGAATGTATTTAAGACACAGGTATCTAGAACAAGTATCTATGGTATAAATAAGGATAGCTTTGTAAGTTTGATCTTCCTCTTGAAGATGATCACTTGGTGATCGAAACACGTGTCGAGGTGTTAAAATAACGGTTTGGTGTTGGGATGAAACTCCAGTAACATTCATTACTACATCAAAGGTTCCAAACAGTGCATCACAATTATACATAAAGTTCGTAAATCAACTGTTGTTAATAGAGACTACTCAAAACATCAATTATTTCAGACCAATTATTTCAATTTGAAATTAGACTTTGATTCTATGTAACAAAATAATTAGTGTTAATAACTGATGGTTTCGTTTTCATGTTTTCATTGTGTTGAATTAAAAACGGAGACATAGATCAGAAAATGCGATTGTATGTTTCATATCAAGACAAGATATCATTTCAAATTTGTTCAGGCAGATAAATTAGTAATATGAGGTCACTGTTCCAAAATTAATAACCCAACTATCACTACACTTGTAACTTAACCACGATATTCGAATAAAAAATCGCCTCAGTCAGCAAATTGCTCGTAGAAAGTGTTTTGATTATTGTATCAAATTAACTAACAATACGAACAAATGAAACAAGCTAATTTCTAAATTATAATGGGATAATTATTAGACAAGGTTGTGTAACGTAACGTACTATTTTATTAATTTTTCAAGAACACATTTTTGCGACTCAGACTAACGCTTACACTCGTAATGATTATAATCGCGCTTGAAAATGCAAATTACTGCCGACAAGTACAGGTGATTATTTTCACACAATTAACATGTCATGAAAATTTTATAGTCCATGAAACTCGAATTAAATACGAATATGGTTTCAGTATTTCAGTGAACCAACAACCTCAAAAGTGAGGTATCGTCAAAAGTGTGAAGATTACTTTGTCACAGATACATTGTGTCAATTTTAAAACTTGTATATACGAACTAGAATCGACATATTCAAAGCTGAATCTCACCTAACCAATAAATGTTGAGAACAGATTTGAGAATAGATCAATTAACAGTTACATACGTAACTCCGCTTTTCCATTATGTTTAAATTCTATAAATTAGGTTCTTCACAAATTCTCCTTGATGCTAACGGATGCTATCTTCTTCACATCAAATTCAAAGCATTGAGCGACAGAAATTGGTATTGAACAACAAGAGTTCGTAAATTTGGACCTTTTTGTATTTTGCAATCACTGGCTTCACCCTGTCTAGTCATTCCAAATCATAGAAAAGCAATCAATTAAGGAAAGACAGTTGAACGTGGCTATTATACCAAGCCGACATTTATCACTTGCTGATGGTAGTTCCGTTTGGTCAGTTGGTCAGTACTGCTAAAGGGAATAAGGGAAGCTAGAAGGCATCACGCGGCATAGGTCGTGACTACTCCGGTTCCATGTGTGCGAAACGACTCAGGACCGACTCGAGTTGGTTCTTCAAAAATCTGAGAGTTTAGATTCAATATCCTCTTCAAAGTGTATCATTTTAAAATAATGGGTTCAATTGTTTTAGAGTGTTGGGTATTTATTTATGAAAAGGAATGCACAAATTTCACTAGAGAAATGGAACTTTCAATGTTTTTTACCACTTTTATTTTTAACTAACTTACTGCAGTTTCGACCTATACGAACATTTTCAAACTTATACAATAGTTTTTATTTTATTGTACAAGTTTGAAAATGTCAATTGAATGATCTAGATATAGAAATAAAATACTTTGTCTAATTTCCACTTACTTAATGTATTGATATTAATACGACCAAGGTTTCGGTTTTTACACCATCCTCAAGTATTCTAACACCACTGACCTAAGAGAAATATCGAAATATCCTAGAGTAGCTAATAAGATATATACCTACATTCATTAATACCAACTACATAAACATAACATAAACATTCCTCGTACCAATACCCTTGACAGAAACCAAAACAAGTCTGATGACTGAAATAAATATTTTTTCTCGTTCTCGTTTATCCAGCTGAATATTTGTCTGTCGAAATTTGTCTATCGGATATAATTCAATATCCAGCGTGGTATTAGCCGGAGAAGTAGTGGTTTTCCGGCAGGAATTTACCAGAACTTACTGTGTAGGCGAGTTGATACAGATGGATATTTCGAAAATTTATTTTTTCTACTTCTCAACTTCGAAAATAAGAGTTTTGGCCCTAATAGTTATTAAAATCTGCGATCTTGATTCACCTTCGATTCCATAGATGGCGTGTTCGTAAGGGAAGATGTCATCGTGTTTACTAACTACTACAGTCACTCCCTCATCAGTCATCGCTTCCACCTTGGTTAGTATGAACCTTTCTGTAGAGCAGACATATGGAATTTATATTGAATTTTATAATATTATAGGGGTGAATCTTGAGTTCTATTTTGAAATAAGTGCTGTAGTTGAAGGGTTATTGGAATGATATCGAAATAATCATTTCTTTACTTTCACAGTAATTTCTGAAAAAAATAATGGAAATGAAATGTCAAGAAAAGGTGTGACTCTTTCAATCCATTGAATTGAATGTGATTTTGAAAAACCCTTCGGTGAATAGGATACCAAAGAATGAGATGGAAAATTCATGAAAAATTATGTGTTTACTGTATCAATTCATTTCATTTCGATGACAAAATTCATTATTGAGGTTCTAATTGAACAGTCCACTTCCGTAAATAGTCTTGTCCATAAAAAATCGAAATTCAACTATACGTATTGTTGAATTCAGAATATGAATATGTTTCCATTAGTGCTATGCTAGGCACCGGATGGATAATTGTTTTTTCTGAATTTTATTGTTTGCCCTTGATTTACGTTCATTAACCCTTCACATTTTAGAAGGTTATTAGATTTCGATTCAGGATGGTGATGTAAGGACTAGATGACGGACCTTTACCTTCTTTACTTGTTCATAACTAGTTATATTTCTTCTCCATATGTAAATAAAGACGATGCCACAAATCATTCGTCCATAATAAAAATGAAATATTCTTCCTTTCCCAAATCTCCGCTGATTAGAATGTTACAATGTCAAAATTTGTATGAGTGAACATTGTTAAGAAATATAGAAAATGGATATGAAAATAGTCTGAAATATACTGATACCAAATGACTGAGTAACTTTACATGATTCCCTTTGGGTAGATATATTCTCAAGATAATTCAGCATATATTAGTGTTCATATTTAATGACATATTGCTTATTTTACGTGATTATATTTAATGAGAGGATAGATTCACTAGCACTGTTATGATAGCTCCAGTATGGCCGAAATGAATAACCATAGTAACGTTAATAAAATTAGTTTTCATCGTTGGAGGAAAATCTTAATTAATGACTAGGTCTAAATCAGGTCTATATCAACTTTCTGTTTCATGTCGCGCTGTAGGTGACAAGATTACCAGCCATACTTTGTTATATATTGGAAACAGTCAGGTATATTCTCTGGTAGATCATTTTAGACTAAATATAAATACTGGTGATGCCTTGAGAATTACCAAAATTTTATCTGGTATTGAAGAATTAAGTTTTCGAGTTTATCGATGAATACTGTGATTTAGCTCGTTTTCCAAAGTTTTTTCAGTAATAATTTTGTCAAATTGATGAGCTTTTTCGTACTTTTTCAAAAGGGAGAACAGAAAACCGAACTGATTAATTTCACAAACACATTTTCAGCATGCCACAACTATAATTTGAAATAATCATTTCTTTCTACTTGAAGTCAGCAACAAAAATACTTAAAAACTCTCTTCATAATATAATCGTTCGTGAAGGTATGAAAATAATTGCCGATCAATTATATTCAATACTGCCCTGTCTCATTTATCCTGAACACGATTTTCTCTTGTTACTACTGTTTGGATAATTTAAGCATACAAATACTACTACTTATATTTAGATAGATGACCACGTAATTTTAACTCTGAAGTCATGTTTGTTTTGTTTTAGGTATGTCAACGGATCCTGACCAACTTCTTCAATGGTTCAGTGATTGTAAATCTGCCGCTATTTCTGTATAATTGTACTGAAACGTGAACGTAAGTGTTCAATTATTATTATAATTCAAGGACCGATATGAAAAAATTTATATGTATTAACTATAAAAGTCTTTGAATTCATAATATATATAATATTGAATATTTTTATACGTGCTACCAGAAATGTTTGAGAAATCATAAATATATAATTCAAAGATATAAATTCTCCACAAATATACCATTTTAATTGAAATAAAATACAATTGAAAATTTCGAATAGGAGTTTTTGAAATTAATTAATTCCAAAGATTTTCAAATTTAGGTTGAAATAGGTATGATACTTCGATAGTAAGAAGGTGATAATTCTCAAAATGAGTCGATGAGAAATTATATTTCCATTTAAATTTGTGTTGAACTGAGCCACTGAAATAATATTTGAGATCTTAGAGAGCTACCAATTTCTTACACTGTTTCTTGTGTAGTTTGCTTTATCTAACTCATGAGTTGCAGTACACAATATGTGAGAATGGAAATACAAATTAATAATACTGTGAAAGCTGAAATTGAAGTGTACTCAACCGGAGGATTAAGTTGTGCTGAAAATTTCGTAGGCTAACACAGAAAAAAAAATTGATGAAGTTTTTGAAGGCAACTATATTGAGAACGATTATAGTGCCGATATAATTTTTTTCGATACCATTTTTATAGTACAATTTGTCTTTAGCCTCAAAATAGAACCCCGTTTCGGCGATTTCTCATTCATCGGCGCTGAATTTCTATTCAGCGAGCAAGCGAGCATTCTCTTGTAGTCTGAGAACGGGAAAAAGTTGCTGAGGGCGAGATCTGGAAAATACGGTGGATGCGGAAACAAATCGACGCATACATTTGGGTTTTTTATGGTGGAACAACTTCAAATACTGCTCAGAATCATCTTTCATTATTGTTTTTGATCGATTGTGAGGTCTTACACTTTGAACAAAGCTTTCGCATACCCAAATATTCATGAACGATATGTCTAACACGTTAAGTGTTGGACATGAACTTAGCAAACCTCTTCTAAACGATTGATTTTCCTGGTGCAAAGTCTGAATAATATTTATCAAGTCGAACCTTGGCTCCAACATTATTTTTTTCGACAAAAATTAATGCTTTATCGATACACGAATTTATTTTTCATCCATTTTCTTCAAGCTGACAAAAGCTAATAACGTTAAAAATAGTCTATCTCGCAAACTAATAGTCGGACAGGTGTGAAATTTGTACACGTATCTTTTGAAAGTTAGGGTTAACTCAAAATCATATGGAATTAATACTAGTGACCTCATCTGTGTGTTAGTACACCTGATACATGTATAGTATGCAAGTGTACTGACAATATCAACTATTTTTTTCGTCCACGTGGGTATTTTCTATAGAGATCGTACTATAATCCTTGTTTTCTCCAATATGGTCCTCTTAATGATATATTTTTCTGAAAAAACACCCCGAAGTCTCATGTAACTCAGTCTTTCATTTCAGTCATCGAATTATCACGCAAGGCAAGTAGCATATCCATTGTATCACATATTTCATTATGAAACAGTATAATTTATAGAAGTTGGTTCGGTTGCAACAAATCATTTAGTAATATTCACTTGCTATGATACGTATCAGGTGCAATTCAGCTGTTTGTAATAATATTTGTAGTGTGCTGAAACAAATGGGCAATAATATCCAAATCAAATGGGATTATGTTCACAGTTAACGATTCCTCTAGATGTAGTTTGATACGTATCTAATTTATATTGTCTGTTAATTTCGAAACTCATATGTACAGAGCTATAGTTCAGTCGCTGCATAGTGTAGATTGTGTCCGAATCTTGCTGGAAAAGACCTTGTTATTCCTTAGCAAACATGAGTTCAATCTTCTCAGGGTTGTCATTTGTAGGAAGCTGGTTAATGAAAGAACATATTCCAATATATTTTCGTATTTATACATTTTTATTGTAGTCCTGAAGATGTAACAATTGTCACCGATGAGTTGGAAAATGAATTATGAATGCAATAATAATAATAATATTTATTTTCCTTTTGACATCTAAATTGTATAGGAATAGTCATTATTAAAATACAATAAAATAAAGTGGTTATAAAATGAAACAAAATACCACGAAAACTGGATGTCACAATGAAAGTGCATGAAAATACATTAAACAAGCACAGTTTGATATCAAAAATTTTCTTTGAAATACTCATCTAGTGAGTAAAAACATTTCTCCAATAGAAAGTCATTTGAAGCTTTTTTGAAGCCAAATAATGTCTTTGTTGCTTTTATAATTTCAGGAAGATGGTTACATATCCTAGGTCCAATACAATTAGGAGAATTTGAAGTAACTAATATTGAGTCTCGCATATGGAACGTGAATATCATTTTTTGCCTTGTGTTCAATGTATGAATGTATGAATCATACACATCTGGACGGAAAATATTGAATCGTAAAAAATAACATTTTGAAATCACTTTGTTAGTGTTTTTGAAATTTTAACATAGCCATGAATGAATTCATGAATTAATAAATTGGATATATATCACACGCAGTTTTTTTTTCATGTATTTTAGAAGTCCACCTGCTCTGAAACTCAAATTTTCAACGCAAACAAACCTACTTTAGAATCCCAAAGAATAATTGAGGCAAATGTCAAACGTAGGCCTAAGAAAAATTGAACCTTGTCCAAACCAATCTTCCTATTGGAACTTGATGCTATTCACGTTGTTTGGAATTCTATGATGAACCATGTCCCAGTTATTTTACTGGTATATTTTCTGTGGGAGTTAATATGACTACTGATATCGGAAATCATTGTGTGACTTAGTGGTTTCACGTAGAACATAATATCCTTGTCATTATATGAGGAAGGATACCAGTATCCGACATTGAAAGAAATGTTATACTTTCACATGATTTCTTGAATATATGTCATAATCAGATTGATAACAGTACCTTAATAAAGTTACATGTACCGTTGTAAAGGTTGAATCAACTATCTTTTCACTAAATTATATTTTCTTCCTTATGAACTGCTGAACAAAAGTTACCTTTTATTTTCAAGGACAAAACACAAGCACTACAGAAAAAACCTTGAGGCGCTTTAAGAGCGGGGTCTGTGCGAAAGTAGCGATTCATTTTGGATTTGAATCGCTGGAAATTAAATTCATTTGGAGAAACGGTCTCAACAAGTTTCTAACAACTTGACCAATCCACACAGTCCCCTACGGCTCTGAGAAATGATTGATTCTCTACAGCCCCCTACGGCTCTAAAGAATGATTCTCCACAGTCCCCTACGACTGTGAGGAATATATCTGATAGACCAGAGCTTCCGAAAGGATACACAATGAAATATGTCCCGTGGGGTCCAGAAGTTTATGCCATATAAACGCAGCTCTCAAAATGAAAGAGTTCTTGAGGAATGAAGTTTGAGCCGTACTGAGCTGAACCTCAAAACGATGAGCAGCCACAGACCGTCGCGTATTTCTGATATGTACCGCTCACCTCCCGTGAAAGTATCTATAAAAGAGAGAAAATCTTCAACTTTTCTTCGATGTTCCAGACCACCAAAGTCGCAAGGGATGTTCGTGTTTCCAATCAGGCGGATGGCTCTTTTTTGGATGCAGCTTCAGGGTATGCTTAGGGGCGGAGCTTCATACATGAGAACAATACTCCGAAGAAGGTCTGATTTGAGCTTCATGAAGCATCAAAAGTTGCTGAGGTGTGTACAGTTTTCTGGTTTGGAACAGTGTATAAATTTTTTGAGCAACAACCTTTGCAATTCCAGTGACCTGATTGTTCCAAAACATATTATTGCCCATTTTGCCCCCAACAAACTTATCGAAGCAGAAAGGGGAATTTCGTGGCATTAAATTGAACCTGCTTACTTTCACCACAATTCGAAATCACCTCTAGATCCTCATTGAGATACGCAATCACCTGCTGCTGGTAAAGATGTGTATCCGCACCCCATGTCCTGGAATCCAAATGGAATGACGAGACAAGTATGCTGTCATCAGAAAAGCATTATATTGGATTCTTGCTTCTTAGTTTTTGACAATAAGTCGTGGATAAATAATAAAAAAATGGGCTGGAGACCATATGGATCCCTGTGGAATATCAGCTTTGATAGTAAATGTATTCGAGAGGTATCTAACAGGATGTGAATAAAAATGATATTAGTTAATACGTGTATAAATGTTTGAAAGAATTAGAAGCAATTCTTGAGAATGTCAGATAACAAAATGACAAATATTTGTCAATTATCAGTATTATCAACAACATTCTTGAAAAAATTATCGAACTCTTCTCAGAAGTCACCTATCAGTCCACTTATATTGGGAGAATATAAAGTGAATATGTTATATTCCAAACTACATCCTTTTCCTAGGAGTTTCAAAGCAGTGAAGAGTTTGAGCCAGATATTCTTCATCATTAGTCTAATTGACATTAATGATATTATCATTAAAAATATGATTTTCATCATTTTGCGAATACACAATGAGTCATTTTTCACATTTTCTGTGATATTCTGGGAAAATTTTCATCACTTTTGAGAAAAATATCTAAAATTTTCATAATACTGATCACTCCTGTCTTTTCTGGACCACTATATGTTCTGGCCATAACCAAACTGTAATACAATGTGTATATGGTTCACTACATTGAAATAAAAAAAAACATTCATTATATACCAGTGAACTCGACATTGTCATACGATGTGAAAAAAATATTGAACTTTTGGTGAAATAAGTGATAAATGAAGTCCCCAGTTCAAAAATTATTCATGATTTTCCAGTTGTTGTTCGAATCAATATCAAAGAAAATTGATGGGTAAAATTTGAACCTCTGGAATAAAATGAATCCATCCAAAACACTTCTCCCCTACTAGAACAAAATACTGCCTTCTTGATAAGCGTTTCGCTAAACAAATCAACATCACCAGGAGATGGTAACTTGTTTAGTGACTAGTGATAAAGTGGGTGTTAATCACATTCTGATAATGCTAACTTGCTAATAGTATTCAGAAAGCTATAGTAGTATTCTGATTGTAATATTCTGAATGAAAATCTGTTATTGTTTTAAAATGCTTTCAAATGATTTCTGAGACAAATAGTAGTTTCGTTTTTATACTGCGTACTGTATATATGCATAGTAAAAACACATAATTGTTGAATAATTAAAACGCCAAAACTGAGTCGTTGGATATTCTCAATCAGGATTGAAACTTTCTCTCTCTACTTATTCGTAATAACAAATCGTTTTCACATGATCCATAATTTCCTTAATATCAGCAATTATGTAACACGCCAGTTGCTTCGATATCAGTTTATCTGATTCTGATTAGGTAATTCATAACTATGGCCTCTGAAGTTAGCTGAAATAATGAATCAATTTTGCAGCCAAGCTGTCTAGAATTAAATAACTTCCAATTGGCTTCTGGCTATCAGTCGTTGAGTTCGAGTTGGTTTGATATTTCTCAAACGTCAAATTCCATATGTGTGAAGCTTTCATAGATTGCACATCAATTATGGTTTCGTATATTTCGATTGTGCGTCAGAGGCCAAACGATGAGATATTTCTTCAATTCTGACTGAACATCAATGAACAAATCGAAGATTTGTCTCCCGTCCAGGTGTGGCGGACTGATTTGTTTATTGAGTTATTCATCAATCTATTAGTTAGTCAAAAACTATTTCTTAACATCGTTTACTCTCGAAAATTAATCTACACGAGTCCTACGCACTATTTTGAATAATTATCTACTTAGCGTTAGGCACACCTACTCACTTCTAGTCGTCCAGGGAATAGAAGAGATTTACGATTGTCGTTAGATAAGGTGTATCAATTAATCTAGAGACTCAGAATGAATATATAAACACACGCATATTTTGCAATACAGTTACGTTATACAGATTTCCCACATCCATCAAAATTATTTGTCACCACGCGAAACTGAAGCCCCAGGCTAAATTAATTAAGTGTGCTGGTACATATCATATCATTAAGTGTATCGAGTTGGCGAGAATAGAATTCTGAAACAGCAAAGTAGCAAACTTTTATTATATATGATGAGATGATGAGTTGACGCTGAAAATACTGCAGTTTTATGTCATGCAATTGTTACAATGGTCTCATTGAACAGTGTTACAAATTGATTTCTTTTGCTTAGATATCTTGTGCGTAGGTGGCGTCATTCGATTGCATTCGACATAATATACAGTGCATTCCATATAAAATGAGCCACCCTGAGTAACTTTTAGTACAATGATTTGTAGGAGAAATTAAAAAACACGTCAATCATAGTATACAGAGGGACACATTTTGACATATTCACATTTGATGTTACTTCCCCTATCGTACCCCCAGATCATGTCATAATTTTTTTTAATGGATCAATTGTTCCATGATGAACAGATTTCAATAAAGTAGAATACATTTGAATTGAAGGGGTTATATTTTCGGGAGTGAATAATTTTTGGGAAAGAAAGTTTTTGGCTTTCTACTACTCCATCTTGATACAAATAAAGATGAGGGAATCTTCCAAAGAAAGCAAGGAAGTAATCAATTTGAAAATAAGTATCTCTATACATGAATGTGTAGATCATGCAAAGAAGTAACTTTCAGACACAGACCGAAAAAAAGTCCTGAAACAGCTACTCTCATATGAACATTGAATTGCAGGAAAGAAAAAAATTCTTTCGAAAATACACACACTTCATTCATGAATTACGATGTCATCGATGACATAAGCAGATCAAGCTCATTCCGTGACATTAAAAATCGTAATTCAATGTTTATATGAAAGTAGCTGTTTCAGAAGGACTTTCTTTCAGTCTGTATCTGGAAGTTACTCCTTTGCAGGATCCACACATCCATGTATAGAGTTACTTATTTTCAAATTGATTACTTCCTTCCTTTCTTTGGAAGATTCCCTTTTTTTTTGTATCAAGATGGAGTAGTAAAAAGCCAAAAACTTTTTTCCCATAGAATGCATTATGGTCTGAAGCTTATAGTTTGGAAGATAAAAATTATTTGAGTTGAAAACGAACCACCCTGAATGTACTATACAATCTGTTACCTAGGTTTCATAGGTGTTTTTGTAAAGTATACTTCAAGAAAGTGTGATTTTGCTTAATTGAGTTTGAATTCGATATTCTCTTCACTTTGTATTTGTCTTATTCTACAATAACGATTACCTACCAGATGAAGTTATAATAGGTGTCTCTGTTTTTGTGAATTCTTGAAAAGTAATGGTTTATACGCTTCGAGAATGGATTGAAATAGTGAGTTTGTACTACCAGAATGAAAATAGCGCTAGAGCTGCTGCATGTATGTTCAATGATAATCATCCAGGAAGAAATGTACGACACAAATACGTTTCGCAATTGTTGAACAAATTTATGGAAACTGGATCTGTTAACAATGAATAGCATAACCTTCAGGAGTTGTCAACGATAAAGCTATTTGTACTGCAGTTTTAGGGCACGTTGGACTGATGGAAAATTCGCAATCTCTTACTAAGTTATCTCGAGAATCAAGAATCAGTCGTACAAATTATATAAGATCAGACTAGTTCATGAATTTAACGAAGATGATTTCGAGATAAATATCGAGTTTTGTGAAAGTCTCACGGAGCGGATCAACTTGCATTAGAATTTATTGTATAAAATTTGTTTTTCAGATGAATGTAGGTACGAATGTAGGTATGAATGAAGAGGTGAATCGTAAAAACTTCCGATATTGAAGTGATACGAATCCTCACCCAAGCTCATACTGAACGACCTTATAAACTTAATGTTTGGGCAGGAATTTTAGGTGGCCACATCATAGGTCCTTTTTTTATCGATGATAATTTGATTAGCGATAAATATTTGTATCAAAAGAACAATTAAGGAGCACACACATTTATTCGAAAACCAAATAGCTTTTCAGCAGGATGGTGCACCTCCTCAGTATGCAGCTCCAGTGCGACAATTTTTAGATTATAATTTTCCTAGTCGCTAAATTAGCAGAAGAGGTCCTACAGAATGACCACCAATGTCTCCGGATCTCACTCCTGTACATTTCTTTCTATGGGGTCGTTTGAAGTCTAAAGTGTATGAAATAGAATCAACAGTAGATTTGAGAGAAAATATCATGAGGTATTGCAGAGAAATAACTCCCGAGATTCTCCACCATATGAGGGCGGCAAAGGAAGCTCGTTTGTATCATTGTTTGGAAGTTGGTGGAAACGTTTTCGAACGTTTCTCATTGTCCAGTCATCAGATTTTGATTCGAAACGTAATAAAAATTTCTTTTTCTGATTTATTGCTTCCATATTTGCCTCTAGAACGAATATTTCAAAATGTGGCCCCCTGTATAATTGTTAACCTGTTTTTTTATTTTTTCTTCAAATCATTGTTTCAAAAGTTAGCTTCCGAATCATAAGCTTCAGACCATATGTTTTATACTATGTTGAAATCTGCACATCATGGAGCATCTGATAATGCGAAACAATATAGGGTGGATCTATTTAAAAAAAAAATGTTGACATGCTCTGGGGGTGCGATAGGGTAAGTAACATCAAATGTGAATATATCAAAATGTGTCCCCCCATATACTATTGTAGACGTGTTTTTTTATTTTTTCTGAAAATCATTGTACCAAAAGTTATTCAGGGTAACTCGTTTCAAATGAAATGCACTGTATAGTCTCTCACATTTTAATATTTGAAATTTGAATATGAATCTTTGATAAGTATTCGAATGACATAAAAATTATATAATCTATCAATGGTTTTACCTTTCCTCAATCTGAAAACAACTACATCTATGATCCTTGATTCCTTTGAAAAAATTTCTTCTTGTTTGGGACGAAAACCAAAAATCAACTCATATACTCCTCATCTATACAAAACTGTATTTTTATCTTCATCCGATCTGATGAAAAATCTCAATCCATTACTTGTTTCACTAGCTATGTTCAATTTTGTTATCAAAAAATGTATTCCACTAATCCACTAACATTTTCATTCAAATACTTGACCATTTTGATATTTTTATCTCAATGATACAGTACTGAAAATATTTCAATGTTAAGGAAACAAGATTTCAGAGCTCTAATTTTTTTTGTAAAAAAGGAATTCCAGAAACCATAAATCGCCTACTTCAGAATATACTGAATGAATAAGCTTCAAGAGTGGTCCTATCCAAGGAATGGTACTCAACGAAAAGTTGTAAAAATCGTGACAATAATCTCGCCAATTCCTGAATCTTTCCAGGCTTTCAACGAATGAGAAATGGGGGTTGATTTTTTTTCAAAAACAAAGCACAAGCACTACAGAAACATCCTTAAGACGCTCTGTGCGATAAGGTTATTTTATAAAGAGAAGAGTTAACTAGTTCAAATATAGAGCTGACAAAAGAAAAAAATATTTTTTTGTGGCGATGATATTTTATTCCCTACTGAACCGTACCTATCGAACGTTCTCTTCGTCCAACTAAAGTTTCTGCTTCCACTCTAATCATACATGTAGACGTACCAAAACATGCATAATTTTCACTTCTACTTACAGATTTATGTTGACACATTGTTGTATTTATGATTTGTCCAGGACTGTAAATATGTTCATGACGGTAAAAAATTCTCTAGTAATGAATCTTCTTGTTTAATGGGGTCAACAACAAACCCCTCAAAATTATTTTCGAGTGTAGATTATTGAATATTCATAACCACTGGCGTCAAAGCGTTGATTAGTTGATTATGCATACACACTTTTCACAAATTAGTATAGTTACTTTGTTTAGAATCTTCGAAATATCTTTCCTCTGCCAATTAGTACTTGAACACACTATAATGACTAATAAAAATACTCAAATTCTTAATGCCATTTGAAATGGCCATAAATCACATTTGCCTTCTGTTCCTTGACACGGGTACATTTTAATGTTTATAATATTCTTTGATTTTTAACGTAGACGACGACAAAATTAATAATTTTTTCATTGGGAAATATTTCTCATTCGGTTGCTGGCAGATCCTTGAGTAGGAAAAAAAGTCCTTTCACCAACGGAGTTGTTTCATTTGAATAAGTTGATTATGAAAGTTCGGAGATGCAACATAAAAAAATATTTTTCAAATTTATGGCGCTGGGTTACCTATACATATTCAGAATACCAAAAAGTCTTTCCCATAAATTTGTGTTAGTTGGCTGCTAAATATCACAAAGTCCGCGAATATGTCGCATAAATATAAAAAAACCTTGTTCCTTATAAAAGTTGATGACTTTCAATGAATAAATTAATAGATATAGCTTTTACTGCGTAGATGATCATGAGATCACCATGAAAAATGAAAGTCAAAAATAAAAGTCATATAAAAACATAGGAAGTTTCATTTCTCATTTTTCATGACTTTCGATGATTTTTTACTGGGTTGAGACTCTACAAAACTTTTCTGAATAATTGAAAGAATTTTCAAAAACGTTCCACGTACACGTACGTACACCTCACGATTTGATCTGCACAAACTTTATTTGAAAAAATTGTCACAGCATGTTTCGCTAGCACAGTAGCTTTGAATACTAATTACTTGTTCTAGCGAAACATATTGTCACATATGATATATGTTTGTGGAGATCAAATCGTGATGTGTACTTTTTGAAATTACTTTGGATTTTCATCAAGTAACAGCCGAATCAATCAGAAAAATTATTGAAAAAAACTATTTTTATTCAGTAATGAAGCAGAAGGTAACACATTTCTTGCAGTTTCACCCTTTCGCAATCTGAAAAATAAACAAATCGATGAAACTCAATCAAATCAATAGAGAATCTGTCGGATGGGCTTGTTTCATGATTTTTGGTTTATAGTTCACTTGATAGAAATTTCAAATTGAAAAACAGTGCACTTTGTTTCAGGTCTCTAAGTATCGTGGTTTTCCCATAAATAATTAATAAAAATCGAATGTGGTAGGGCGGTGACGTCACGGCCCTATTCCCGCTTCTTTTTCGATTGACCAATAGGAACAATAGATATAATCAACATTGCCAAATCGTAAAATTTAAGAAGCCTATAATTATCAATTGAATTATGGAATGTTAACGTTTCAAATGATGAAAAATTTTCCACATGGAATAAAATGTAGACGAAAAATCTTGTTTGGAAATAAGTTCTGTATCTAAAATCAGTACATAAAGTCGAAAGATCACAAAATATTTACCTAAACTATGATTTTATGCATTATTTGATAATATACAGTTATGAAAATCAAACGATTTAGCAAACTGGATTGAAGAATTATTTCATATATTCAATTTATCTTACAATCCCCAATATATACAACTACAATTTATTATAATAAAAAAGATTCCTACATACATACCTCTTTCTTATATTGCTACTAAATTCAGGCATTATAGGCTCGCTTGGGTAATCTATTGAATCTTCCAAAACTTGAGAGGAAGGTTAAATGAGGTCAAGTATAGACAGAATTCATTGTAATAGAACTGATTCAACAAAAGCTTCTGAGGTAATACCATTAATCATATGATAAAATTAAATGAAGTAAAATGTATCATACTTTCAGCAACAGTATTAACTCCAAATAATACTCTCTATGGAGAATACTTGAAGTTGAAATGAAAAACTGTGTCATCAAATTCAATATTTTCGTCCCTCTTCCATTTATAGTTACTTTTAAAATGATTTCTATAAAGTCTTGGAAGAGTAGAAGGATTCTAATTATTTTTTTTTAATACTTTCACCCATTTTTTTCTCATCATGTTATCCTTTGGGCACCTAAACTCAATATATGAAATAACTCATCTATAAACCAACGGGCTTACTGTTTTCTTGTGCCTTTCCGCACAATTAAAATCAGCACAGAAATGCACTACATTAATATTCAAATATATCTCTAGAACACTTTTAAAACACACACAAACTAATCTCGATGAAAAAACGAATTGTTCCTACACGAGCTGTCAGCTAAGAAAAAGTTGAAACTCAATGTTTCACTAACAAGCAGAATGGATCCGATATGACACACATTTTTAATGCCGAATAAACCAATAAATTGTGATATGGGTACTCCATTTTCCTGAGAAAATGAACGATCAATTGAAATTTTGTGTAATTATTCATTCATTTTTGTTAGGAATGAAGCCAGCAAACAAATTAATATACTATAATAAGATCGCTCGAATCCACGAATCAAGCATAAAAATGGACAATAATATTTGCCTTGATAACTGATATAGTACAAGTTATATCTAAATATGATTCTAAATAGAATTCAACGAGCTGTATTTTCAAATGGTTTTCGAATGTTAATGAACCCTAATAAAATAAATTAATTATGCATTCATGCCACCCACCAAAAATAAAAAATTCAACGTTTCTGGTATATTAGCCATATTGCCATCCAGTCAGCCAGTGCCCCCTGTAGCGTATGCGAAAATGTGCTTTTTCTAATGTCGATGGTTTCTACACATAATTTCGAATTTTTGTCAAAATAATTTCAAAATGAATTTTGAGCCTAGTTTTGTTAAAGCTGACTCCGATGACTCACCAACAATCGATTTTGAAGTGGTCGATGAGTTTTACTTGAAATATTTGCACCGAATATTTGGTACCGAAATGAAGAATGAAAAACTGAAACGGTAGGTGGTATATTTAGTAGGTCCCTTTTATTTATATGACATTCATTTCAGACTTTGTATTTTATCGAAGGATGGAAAGTTTTGATTCAATTTTTATTTTAGCTCGGCCAAGGTAGTAATGGTAAAATTCAATCCAAAAATAACCTGAGCAGAATGATCAGGCTCATTCTCGAAATGTATGAGTTGTCTCGTTGATGAATACCAACTCACCTTCAGTGTCGTGTGTCCTATAGGTTCACTTTTGCCCCAAGAAGCCAAGATTCAAATCAATTAGATTCTGTTCTCCTTAAGAAACTGAATTCAACAAGTGAGTTGAATGTATTACCAGCATCTAAATGCCAAGAATAAAACAATTTCCTATTCTTATAAAAGATAATCTTATTTGGTTAATCCGAAAAGTCGAGAAGTTTGAACATAAATTCCAAAATTAGCAGATGGCTACCAAAAGTACCACAAAAAATTTTGAATCCCGGCGGCAAGACATTCATGGAACCACAGTCGTCAATTCACCGTTCCCTCAGAGCACAGAATCCTTAAGGGATTCGAATATGTGTTCGAATATAATCAACGCGTTCGAATATATTTTTGTATAGTATAGTATAGTTGTTTATCAGTAAATGGGAACTGAACGAATGACGAGGTATTAAAATATCCCAAAACCTTCATGGAAGTATCCATTTCAGGTTTAAATAGTCGTCGACCTCAAAACAGAATAAATGACAAAATGAAACCGTAACAGCTCATAGTTAGTTTTTGTTTTATTTTCATCTAAAATTCAAAATTTATGTTTTTAACCACTGTTCAATATCAGTCTGTTCATCGATTTTTCCACTGAGTAAATAATGAATTTAACTAATTCCCATTCAGAAAAATAAATCAAAAATGAAATAACCCTGTATCTATCACAGATTACAAAGTCCTACACATTTTTTTCCGCCATTTCATTACCTCTTGCTGATCGGTAAATATTCACTCGCCGCTCATTAATTTATAACAATTTCAATGATTGAATAGAAGCCACGCTTGATTAGTATACTTTCTCCATTTCGAGAAAGCACTATGTTCAATGTTTGTTATATTGATGACTTGATCTGCGTTCAAAGACAGCGACAGGTTCTGCACATTCACAATCCAAGTGATAACTTAATTCACATGCACGGAAAACTGGCTATGATGAGTATTTCATTATTTACAGTTGTATAACAAAGTTACGGCCACTTGGCATTTCATTGTACTCGTATTAAGACTCTTGAGGTACTTAAAGAGACAAGCTGAAAAAATATTTTGGGACCTGTTGATTTGTTCACCCGCACCCATGTATGTAAATGCTGTTTTGAATAATACTTGAGTTCAATAATATTTTATGAATGATGATATAACATTCATAGAAAACAAAGTACATCATTGAGATCCTATCACTTGAACTTGATGATGTTGGAGTTGTCGAAAATATTTCATACAAAAATGAGATATTTTGCTGCATTCAGTTTTTTATTTGTTAATCAACTAAATTGTTTCAGCAGTGTGGAAGGTCATCTTCGATTCAAGCAGGTTGGAGCCCAGCTCCCTTACCCTTAGGACTGATACACGCCCGAAGAAGGCATTGTATGACGAAACACGTGTTGTGAAACACTGTGTAGAGAAAATCTCACAATGAAGTGTTAATATTTTTCAAATTCTTTAGACATTATCTATTCTTTCTCTGTTTTGTTGATTTTATTTAGTTTTTTATCTAAATTCGTCCAAATATTTCGGTTACGGAATATTTAATTACTCGTTTGAAGATGTCCTTGTAGGACGAAACTTCAGTAATGTAAGTTACAAATACAAATGGTGTAAAAACAGGAAGTTTTATTTCCAGTTTTTTATTGATATCCAAAATTCTAACATTCGCCAAAAAATATCTACCACAATATAGAAATACAATTGTGAACCCTAAAAATAAATATAATTAAAAAACTAAAAAACACGCTTTTAATGAACATCGAACCATAAAGATGAAAATAATTTTTTAAATAAGCCTAAAACAATAACGAACGAAAAATACTAGTATTATTGTGAAAAAAGCGACGAGTTCTTGATATACAAAAAAAAATGGCATAAAGCGCCTACACTTTTTTGAGCATATTCAAAAAAATACTTTTTTACTTTTTAGTAAGATGCTCTTCAAAAGCGTGTTTTTAGTCTTTTTAAACTATATTTATTTTATCTCAACTTTGGGATCAATCAGCCGTATATTGTTTAGAAAAATGATCATTGATATTTTCCGATTCCGGAGAGGGAGCCTGAAAATCAGCTACCGAGTCCAAGGAATGCAGCAGGTCCGCAAAGGAGGGTTGCAAATAAGGCAGCAAGAGAGGCGAGGGTGTCAATAAAAAAAATACTTTTCTCAAATGAAGAAATACATGTAAAGTGAGTCCGAATTATATCAAGCAGGATACGTACAGCGCCATCTGTCCGCGAATAGATCAACCAATGTCAGTATATTAAGGAGGTTACCTACAGCGCCATCTGCCCGTGAATATATCAAGCAATAATGTCGATAATTCTAGAGTAACAAACAAACTGAGAAACAGACAAACTTACAAACATACATACATACTTACAGGTGAAGCTAATATGAAGCGTGAAAATAATAAAAATAATACCTTCATTATAAATCATAAAAGAGTGATATTGATTTGTTGATTGATAAAATTAGTGAATTATTGAAAAAAATCAAATACCC
Organism: Leptinotarsa decemlineata; assembly: GCF_025532065.1. NCBI lineage: Eukaryota > Metazoa > Arthropoda > Insecta > Coleoptera > Chrysomelidae > Leptinotarsa > Leptinotarsa decemlineata. The sequence continues at coordinate 22,071,388 of NW_027412702.1, forward strand.
ATTCAGTGATGTTGCCGAAAGGAATTACTCAAAGTTCGTCGTTCAGTGCGATATCAAATAAAATTATATTTTTACCGAAATTCTTTTGAGGTAATTGCAATACTTTTGAGTTTGAAATTCTGTTACCAGCCCATACTACAAATTTATTACAGTTATAAAATAATTTCCTAATTGGTCCTAATCTTTTGTTGGTAATGAAGCCCAGTATCAAATTTCATTACAGTCATTATAAAATTCTTCGACGCATTTTATGTTAATCAAAATATCTTTTGTATCGCGTCCCATCTCTTTGAACTGTTCACGAAATATTCAAATCAGTGAGTTGAAGAGTTTATGATTGTTTTGTACCAATAATCTCATTTTGTTCGTCAAATAGTTTGAGAAACAAAATACGTTATCTGTTGTGAATTTTATCCATCTAATATAAACAACATCGTCATCATACTTAATTGAAATATTGAAAATTCTATTTGGATAAGGATATTTCTTACTGGATGTTGAACGTCCGGGTATGAAATATTCGAAGGATTCAGTGGATGAAAATCGATAAATGGCTTAATAAAATGTCTATAATACACAAGAAGTGAGAAAATTGAACAGGAATGATGATTTAAAAAATGAAAATAATCAAAAAAGGATGAAGAAGAACATTCCAGAGCAAGTTCGGACGGTAACACTTATCTCCTGGGTGATAACGATTCTCATAATTTCATGACTTCCGACTTCCATTGTTTAATCCATTGTGAAATATCTAAAAATATCCAACCACCGTCAATCGACTAAAAGAGGAATCAAGACTCTAGTAAACTGTGCTTTCGGGCTCTGTAAAACTAAGAAAGGTCAATACAAAGATTTAGGCATCATTAAAACTGACCTTCAAAAACACCAAGACACCAAACGCGGACTGCGATTCCAAGAATTGCAATTATCGGATAACCTGTGAGTAGGCACTACATCAGTGAAACTAAGGGGCCATTGAAAGTTCGCTTTGCAGAGCACAAAAAAAATCACGAGAAGAAACCAGCAAATTAGGAATAGCAGAGCATGTTTGGACAATATAACATCAAGTGGTCTCAAGCTGAAGTCATCCACAAGGAACACTGGTTTAGGAGGAAATTCAAAGAAGCCGCATGTATGTTGTCCAACAAACGCATTTAGCCAAGCTAGCGTAGAGATACGCAGCATATGGAAACTTATAATGAAGCGGAAACCGGCCAACTCCCACCAAACGGTCAGCTACCGCTAAAACCGATGAAGTGGAGAGGAAAGAAGTGATAGGTGAAAGCACTCGAATGGCCTATAAATAGTCAGCTCTCGGAGGAATGAGTCCAGTCATCACCCGAAGACGATTGTGGATACTACCAATCGAAACGTCGTGAAGTAACTTGGCTTGGAATCTTTTAATTTTAACTTTCATTTCTTGTTGCTTGTTCAATCATTGCTTGTATTTTATTTCATTGTTATGTCAGTTATTCTTTCAGGAATTCCGAATCATTTTATACCATATTAGACAATGGAAATCCCAATTAATGAAATGCATCATGAAACATTGTCAACCACCTTCAAACAAACGATTCTGACAATGACAATAAAACCTGAGAAAATGAATATTTCAAATCGAAAATTTCATACTCTATAAATCGCCAGCCACTACTTATAAAGTTATTTAGTTACACAGTTATTCAAATTGTGTGAAGTTTCTTTTCTGAAATATTTTTCTCACTCGTTTTGACTTTTTCAAGTTTTTCGTTATCCTCTCTCTTCAGTGTTTTTCAATTTCTGTATATAATCGACATTTTAGTAATGCTTCAACTCATTTTCAATTCACAATAATTTGTTTTCTTTTCATCTTCAGCGTTTAAATACTTATGAATTTTATACCCATATTTTCTTTTCGTTTCCTTTTTCATCAATCAATTCACCCATCCAATCTGGGTTCTTATTTTTCCATTCATTTTTTTCTCTTGTAGATTTCAAGTTAATATTTTTTGCAAAATCTTCAACTGAAATCAAACAAATGGTGAATTCATAAGAATTTGCCCTGAAACTACACAACATATCCAAATGAGAAAAGTAATTAGGTACCTAGTATATCAATGAAGATTTAAACATTTTGAAACAATTTTTTCAGTGAATAATTGGATTTCCAGACATTCAGATGACCAATTGAATTGTTTAAAACAAACACTGCTATTATGAAATGAATTAAACTTCATCCTCAAAATGATAGGAGTACTAACTGGTTAGGAAAAGAGATTTTTTCATTCTTACAGAAATATGAAATATAACAGCTATCATATAAACACAAAGAATGTGTTGAGTACACAAACAGTTTTTTAATAATGTTTTGGAACGTATTTGAATAGATGAGTGTACCTTCCAGAAATATATCACTAATGGTTAGCGGCAATTCGACATCTCAAAAATACTTTCCATCAGCTTTTCTTTTGACACGGTATAATCTCAGTCAGTTTCAAAATGTTCAAGGAAACTTTGAACATCAACATTGGCAGCCTTGATAGTCAATAAACTAAGAACTCGGCTCTTTTGAAACACTAATCTCAGTAATTTCCATTTTATATTTTCCTCAAAGCTAAGCCATTACCTACTAAAATGCCTCTGGGGACTTGATGCATTGAAACCCCATTTGTCCCATGTAAGGCAGATTCCAATTAGTTTCCATCATGTTATAAATGAAATGAATTTGCATGTTTCAAATAATTACTAACCTGCAAAATTATCGACTATACTAGATGACCTGTGCCCCAAAATGGGATATAACTTGATATCTAATAATTGTTTGGATGCATGCTGTAGGGTATCAAAGCTACGAGGGGAGAGCGAAGATTTTGAAAATACGGGGTTAGATGAAGTTACATATTTACATGATGTTTCACTTTTCAAATGATTAAATTCTACACGCAATATGCATATGATTCTTGAATATACATCAATTGATAATCAAATGTAAGGTTATATTAGTTTAGAAAATAATTACTTAAGTGGAATACGGAATGAAGTATAATATTTATTCAATTTGCTTGTCGTGTTTACATTTTTCAATTACACATTATAATTTCTGAAAAATACATTACTAAAGTAATAAATGTGGAAAGTTTTCTTTCCTAATACGAGAAATTGGGCAAATTTCGGATATGCAGTTGGTTACCTCGTTCACAGGCAGATAGGGCGATGAAAAACCTGTTACTTATTGTCCGCTCCAGCCTAGTTCGAGGAATGATACTCTGAAGGAATTCGATTTTCAATTATCGGAAATCATCGACTTTATGTTGATGATAGACACTACCTTGCATTGACGAGTGGCCACATGAAGTGTGTTCTGAAAATTTATTGCGGCAGTTGTATCGCCAACAGTAGTAGGCTTGTTCTGGTTCTCTGCCCAGACTGTTCCTAACAGTCAAAAAACAGTCACCCAACTGAACACTGAACATTTTGTCGCGTTAACCTTTTCAGTCCACAACTGACTTACTAATTTTGGATGATTCGAAACAGTACGAACTGAGAACCAGAACAAACCTATTATGCAGGAATAACTTCAGTGAAGAATCCTGCACTGACACCTGTCGAATATAATCCAATGCCCTTCGTGGTAACACGTGACATGTGTCCAATATTTGGACACATGTCCAAATAATTAGTTTTCCAAATATGTCATTTAGTTGAATCTGAAATTATTGGAAAGTAGGTTAGGTTAGGTTTGGTCCAAAGTGAGTGGGTCCATTCGACCCACCACCGCAACCGGCAAGGGTTTATTGTGGCTCACACCTATTAACACTCGACCAAATAAACCCAGCTTCTTAACAAAGCCGATTAGTTTGTGAGGTGAGTGGTCTTTCAGATCAGATGGTAAAAGTACAGCTCTGCCGAAATCTAAGAACCTGATTCGGTCCCCAGCGGGGCAGGCACCAAGTATATGCTCTGCTGTTTCATCGTAAATGAGGTAATCGGATAATCAAAATACAAGATTCCCGCCTTGATACCCGCGGCAACCTTCCCATATGGGTGTTTTTGCACATCAGCTACACCTGACGATGCCTTAGATTCAATCGTGCAGGGCTTTTGTTGCCTCTGGTTTTGGTGAATCATCACTTGAGCGCAAACGTTTGCTAATCTGCTCATGAAGGGTTTGTTCCTTCAATTGAGATAGATTCTGCGTACGCCGCTCACGAATTTGATGCAAGGGGGTATCATAAGGTATCCGCTCTTGAGGAGATAAGTCAGTCGTTTCCTGGCTGCACCACCAAACCTTTTTTTTAGTTTCAGTTACTGGATCAGGAGTTGGAGAGTTGAGAAGCTCTCGCTCCAGATCTAAATCCACAGGGAGGTCAGTTGGAGTCGTAAGCTCGACATCCATCTCCTCTATAGACTCAGCGACAGAAAGAATTTTCAAGTTTACTCTGTCCATGAAAGTCCAACGAGTAGCTAGGGAAAGAAGGTCAATTACGGCAGAGCCCCGCATTACCGTTGCAAGGCGATGCTACGACGACAGGGCGCCCGGTATCTCGAAGGTTCCGTAGAGACAGCTGATAAGCTTAGTGTCATCTATCTTCTCGGCACGGATACACACACCTTAGGATTAAGCCATCGTTGGGATGCCATTCAGTTAGGAAATAATAGAACTACAAGTGATTCTGTCATTCACGTATCCAGCGGGGCTACGTGGAAGCAGGCATCCGATGGCCAGTTTGCTCAACCCCCACATCCCAAGCCAATGCACTCGCCAAAAACAGCATGCACAGTGATTCAGGCATGTCTTTTATAGGTTTTCTTCAACGTGGAAGGTAGAAACTAAAAAGAAAAATGTCAGGAGAGATTAGTTTCTGAGCAAAAGTAGTAAGCCAGAAAGTTTTCTCTCAAGTTTGAAAAAATTGCGAGTTTCCATAAGTTCAATTGAAAAGTAACTCTTGGTAAAAATCTGCCTTTTGCAGTCCAGCATTATTTCACGACCCCCGTAACTTATCGAATTATTCAAGCTGTGAGGCACTAAGAAAGATATAATCTGCAAAATCAGTGGAGCGAAGGTACTTTTGCATCCATTGTAAATAGCAGGTGCCTTGCAATTTTACTTGGTGGTGCCCACTAGTAGTATTCGTCCTACTCTTGTCAATAGATAATTCATACGGTTTATGGTCATTGTACCACGCCCGATCGTTTATCAATGCAACAGGAACTGGAAGAATCGTGTACCTGCTCATAGATGAATGGACTGATTCAAGGGCGGGTATGTGGTGTGGCGATGTTTCTGGCTTATTTAGAATATGTTTATATCATTTCTTTGTTGAAGAATCAGATACATGAATTTTACTAGTTCGAACTTCCACTACTGAAAGAAATAAACTATATGAAATGATTTGAAATCCCTGAAACAAATAAAAAAGAAGAATTAAAAATGAATAGCACAAAATAACAATTATATTAACCAAAATAAACCTGAAATGAAATAATAGTGAAATAAAGTACTAGTAAAATAGAACAATTGAATAAATAAAAATAAAGAAATGAAAAAAGAAAATAAAAATAAAAAGTGGAAAGATTCCAAGTCACGTTAGATCACGACGTTTCGATTGTTAGTATCTACAATCATCTCCGGGTGATGACTGGACTGATTCCTCCGAGAGATGACTATTTATAGGTCGTTCGAGTACTTTCACTTATCCCCGCTTTCCATTTTCCGCTTCATTGGTTCCGTGGGTTCCGTTTTGGCGGGAGTTGTTCCTCTCTGTGCAAGATCTCAGCTTGGGACCACTCGATGTCCAAACATGGTCTGATATTCCTGATTTGCTGGTTTTCCCTCGCTGTATGAGTTTTTTGTGCTCGGCAATGCGAACATTCAACGGCTTCTTAGTTGCACCAATATCAATTTCACACTTCACTTTCACAATGGAGAAGGAATCCACAACGAATTGCCATTCTTAGACGTTTTGGTGAAGAGGACCGACACTAAGTGGGAAACATCTGTATACCGAAAACCCACTCATACGGGACAGTATCTGAACCACGAATCCAACCACCATCAATCGACTTGAAGAGGAATCATCAAGACTCTATTAGACCGTGCTTTTGAGCTCTGTAATACGAAGGAAGGTCTCGAGAAGGAACTAGACATCATCAAAAATGATCTTCAACGGAATGGTTACTCCAAAGCGATGGTAGAAAAGACTTTGGCTGAAAGACAGCAGGAGCCTCGCAAGGAAGAGAGGCCGTCACAACCAGTGCTTGCACTTCCCTACATCAGAGAATTATCGGAGAGGATAAGAAGAATTGGTTCCAAATACAACATCAGAACCTGCTTCAGATCCGTTAACACTATCCGTAGCAGCCTCACGAAAACCAGGCCACCAAACGCGGACTGCGATTCCAAGAATTGCATTTACGGGATACCCTGTGAGTGCGGAAAATCCTATATTGGTGAAACTAAGAGGCCATTGAATGTTCGCATTGCCGAGCACAAGAAACACACACAGCGAGGGGAAATCAGCAAATCAGGAATAGCAGACCATGTTTGGACCCATCAACACAACATCGAGTGGTCCCAAGCTGAGATCTTGCACAGAAAGGAACATTGGTTTAGGAGAAAATTCAAGGAAGCCGCATACATGTTGTCCATTTTTTCATTTCTTTATTTTTATTTATTCAATTGTTCTATTTTACTTGTACTTTATTTCACCATTATTTCATTTCAGGTTTATTTTGGTTAATATAATTGTTATTTTCAGCTATTCATTTTTTATTCTTCTTTTTTAGTTGTTTCAGGGATTTCAAATCATTTTATATAGTAGACAATGGAAGTCCGAACTAGTTAAATTCATCATAAAACATTTTCAATCACCTTCAAATAATCAGATACATGGTTACTGTCTGACACTGTAACATTAATTCCTTATTAAAATAGTGTAAAGGTGTATAACTTTTGATCAAGTGTTGGTGAATATGAACTTGTAATTCGTTATCGAATCTTGCAGCCACTATTCACAATTCAGTCATAGTACGAGGCTCACTATCGGATACGACTGATAGATACAAAAAGGTCATATACCTACCTACTCTCTTTCGTGCCAGTTGAATGTGCAAGCCGATCATCCTACTATGATTGGCAGGTTGACCAGGCCCGACCAACTACCTACGAGATAGCTTCACTGTGGTTGGTTGTATCCAAGATATACGATTCATTCATTCATTCATTTATTTTCGTTAAGATATCGATAGCTTCTTGTTTTCTATCTCCAGTGGATTTCGTTAAATTCACTAGAACATCTGTAGTACATCAGGTAATGGGTATATCTCAGGTACAACGCGACCAAGCCGTAGTTTACAAAATGTCTGCTGTGCTAGAAACACAATTAGTTTCTCTATGCCTGAAGTTGCAGGAAGAAGTTTACACATAATCCATTCAGAAAACGGACAAGTCATAAACATATCGACCTGATACAAAGAAATACGAAAATTGTGGAACTCTTGGATGAAATACTTCGAGAAAATCTCACAAATCTTTCCAATTTTAATTAATTTCATGGCTCCTATATTTTTAACAGCATTGTCGATGCATGAATCTCAAAACAAATATACACATACTTTTGAAGTTATAGAAAAAGTGATTTGAACTTTTATCAGAACTCATGAGTGTACATAACACTTCAATTTGAATTAAATAATTCACAAGTAGTGTTACTAGTGACACACACTCTCTTTGAAATCTGTGAAAAGAGACCAGCTACCGTATATTCAATTTTGACAAATACTAAAAGTAATGTCCCCTTGACGAATAGTAGTGTGAATACAGATAGTACTCTGAAATACAAAATAGTCTTCTTATAAAGTTGATGGTAACTCATGAATTATTATTAGCTCTCAAACAATTGTTCATGCAGTTGCAGTTTCGAAAGAATGTATCACCTTTCTCACCAACCGATTTCCTGGAGTCTTTGAGGTCCGCTAGAGACTCATTAGGACAACTGAAGGATTGCTCCGAATTCTTGGGGTTCTTGTTGAATACTCTTTGTGTTTACTTCTTAGTAAATGTTCAAGAGGTAGCAAAAACGTATGTGACTTTCTGGAACTTCAACTATCGTTTCCTAATACGACTGATAATAAATTCAGCTATGTATTACAATACAGGACCGTTCAAAAAAAAGTTGTTGATGAAATCTAATGAACGAAACGTCGCATTATAGATTCATTTATATCAGATCATGAAACATACGACTCAATTCTCTAACGAATATTAGGAATACAAACTGAACAGAGAAAAGTGTTTTTTGTATAATTCAGTGTAAGTATATGTTTCGAAAGTATGTTTCGTTCAAGTAACCCTGGTGTCTGTAGAGTTAAAAGGGTGAGTGTAGACCCACAGTACTTAGGCCAAATGTGACCAATTGTACATCCTTCCGAGGAGTTGTCCTCCTAGGTCATCGTTCTTCCTGTCCTTTCCAGGAAGGTGAACAGGTCACTAGGAGACATATCCTGTGTATTGGCAGGTGTAGACCAAGACTCGTCAAACGCACACTCTCTTTGGTAACCTTGAGGTGTCTCATGGTGGCCTCCGCGAAGGTTTTGGAAGGTGCAGCGATATTACTGTCGTTGCGCGGCTTCTTGAACCTTCTTGAGGTTTCCTCCGTGGAGGTGCACAAGTGAGAGAGCTTTCCTGCAGGGGCAGCCGGTTCCTGGCCTTTTTTCGAGGCGGAACTCTTGGCGCCCGCCGCAGGAAGTGCCCTTGTTGTTGGAGGGGATCTGCTATGTCCAGCCTCATTCCAAGCGGTAGATTGGGGTGGACATTTCTGTTCATCCTCAGCCACCGCCTTAGATTGAGGTGAGCTGTCCAGCCTCGGGATTGGTTTTTGTTTTTGTTGTTTCTGTTGTTTCATTCAAGTGTATTCCCACAAGTAACAAGGAAAGAGTTGATGGTTACCTCTGGCAAAGCCCCGCAATACCAGAGGTAGGCTGATTACAATAAGGTTCCGCCAGTTCCCCAAAGGAAATCGTTCGTGACCGCATATCACCTTGCAACCATTCAGCTGTCGGCACGATTCCTTACACCATAGCTTGGGTAGGCTGGTCCACGGTGGCATGTTTTCCAAAAGCTTTTGGCTGGTTTTAGTTCCCCTCACCCTACTTATTTCTGCCACTGACCAGGAGTCCGGCGACCCCGTCCGTAAGGCCACATTGACTTCCCGGACAGGGCCTCCAGTCCCCTGGTCGTTTCCCTCTCCGCCACCTGGGGACGCGCCCGATAGTTAGCCCAACCCACAGGTCAATGTTTATATGACAGTAGCTGTTTCGAAAGGGCTTTTCCTTCCAGTTTGTATCTTAAAGTTACTTATTCGCATGGTCTACATATATTTGTATAAAGTTACTTTTCTGAAATTGGTTAGTTTCTTCCGACATGTTCTTCGTATCAACACGGGAAAGTAGAAAGCCGAAACCTTCCTTTTCAAAAAATTAACCTCTTCTAAAAATATACCCCTTTCAATTGAAAAATATGAAACTGTTTTAGTTTTTGGAAACTTTTGTCTAATTCAACCGACCTTGTAGGTCTCACAGTTTCCGAAATAGCATTAATGGGATCAGCTAAAATAAACGGCCTGTATATTCACTACTATACAGCTTACTCGATCTTTGGACGCCTCTGATCGAATAGAGTTCAAGTCTTTAAAAATTTCACGATAATTTTTTCTGCAGACTGTATGTTTAGTAGTTGCTGAGATTGTGCGGTGTATGACTGGGAGCTGAATTATGGTTATTAATTATTATTGAGGAGGTTTGGCGAGAACTGATTTATTAGTAAGAACCTTACCGGTTTGCAATATGATAGTATCCGGTATACTAATCTAGAGAGGTCACAGCCTCATGTGCAAGAAATTATTTCTCTTTCGAATGCTCCCGATGGGATTGTAATTGAATCAAATTCATTATTGAATTTTGTGAGGAAATGAATAATGTATCTTTCCCATATTCAAATATCCAGGATCATTCACTTCCTAATCAATAATGGGAGGAGAATTCGAATATATATTGACAAATAATAAATCAATTCATTAAGTAGGTACATACAAACTTTATAATTATACTTAGGTACTTGATTTTCTAAATCCGAAGTACAGTCAGATTTTAATGGATATGGACACATAAAGTAGTCAAACAAAATGATTTGATAAACAAAAAAGCAATTTGATATATGCAGTCCGAATCATCATATTGGTAAGCACACAAGGTGTTAAAAATATAAAATGGTAATTATTAAAATTCCTTCCTTTGGACTTTCTGTTCAGCAAAAGTGGTAATTGACATCATCAAAGTTCAAATTTCAGGCCATAAAATTTTCGATGGATAGAATCGCCAAGTTGCCTAACTTAACTTACACGATAGAATACGTTCACTTCAAACAAGCTTTCAGGATCTTGAAGAGGTTCATCCTCATCAAAATGACGTTTCACTTTTCTCTGACGAGTTTTGGGAAATTCAGGGTTTATAGACCAATTCACTGCAGTACTATTTCTATACAGATTTGCAAACACTTCGAAGCATTTCAAAGATCGATGGCTTAAGACTGAAGTGCTTTAGAAGCCGCGTCTATAGTTTATAAGACTTTGCAACAACATAATAAAATTGTAGTTTTCTATCTTCTTCAGCAAGATAGCTTCATCTCTCTCATCTATTTTGCGCTTTTTTAACATCAACAAACCGAACTTTTAAAGCAAACATGGCATCAAAACGTTTGCCCATCTAGTTGGATTTATTGTTTTTAGTGTTACTAAATTTGATGATACCCCGGTCTCTCCTTTATTGTTAGATATGAAACTAGATAATACATTCCATCGTTTAATACTATGGCCCAAAAAATTATAAATTTGTAGCACAGTTTCAAATAATGTATGTATTTCTATGACCTCTTTTTCTGCATCATTCAATACCAAATTTAAATTATGAGCAGTACAATGGGTTTGGGATTCTCCTCTGGCCGGGGCCCCTTCCGGCTGGAGGCCCGTGGCATTTTGCCGACTTGCCACCCTCTAGTTACGCCACTGGTCATCAATTTTCTCTCTAGAATAATTCAAAGCATTCCATCATTTTGTTTCGATTAATTTTGCAATCCCCTTGAAGAAGTTGTGATATCTACGGTTGTATTAAAAATTGTATAGGTGGGTTTTCTTTCAGTCATGCATAAAACCATATGTTAAGTATCTTTGTCTAGATGCCATGCCTTGATGAATAAACATTACGTGTATGTGTTGAACAGTTCGTCAAGACATACATCATTTTGATATACATCTTTTTATTTATTGATTCATGGTAGTATCCCAGATCGATATTAAACCACATGGAGCATGACTGTAGGTCAGCAAGAAGAATATCAAATGAAAATTTCGAGATTTATTTCAATTATATTTTTTTTTCAAATTCATCATCACCACGTTCAATTATATTGATGATATACCATTTCTACTACCAGTCTACCGCAGGGATCTGTTCTGGTACCTATGCTTTTTATCCTTCACTAGCTTTTACCCGCGGCTTCGCTCGCATTTATGCCATTAAATAAGTGTCAGTACAATATAAATGAATCAATATAAAAACTATATTTTAATGCTTGGCTGGGATTATCAATTGGATTGGATTGGATTGGATATTGTCGTGACTGTGAATAATACAGTGTAACGGTACTAAGGGTTGGAACTTCATTACTGGAATGCTAGATGACGTTGAAGTAGCTAGATTTTGAGATTTTTGTGACAAACAATTTTTTCATCTTACATAAATTTTACTATGTTACTTCTTATACCTCCAAGAACATGTGTACAAAATTTCATGATGATCGGTTGAGGTGTTTTTTGCGTGAAACCGTAACAAACAAATTTACATTCGCGTTTATAATATTATTAGTAGGGATGTTTATTCGCTGTTTCAATTACCAATATCCGCTGATAAAACAAGTTTTCTTAATGAAATTGTTATCTTTTTCGAAGATAAGAATGTTTTTTTTGTTATTACCAATTACTCCATTAGCAATGGTCTGTAAATTCAGATATATCAAAAACATTCAACATTTGGAATATATCGAAACTTTCATTTCGCTGTGATTCATTCATCACGCTGTGTGATCTAAGTAAGGCCTTCGACTGTGTATTCCATGTTTTCTTGTTGAAAAAATCATCCCATTATGGTATAAGAGGACTACCGCTTACATTTTTCGACTCGCTCTGAAACTATTCGCTCTACAGAAAAATATAATTAGTATAATCGTTGGTGCGAACCTCAATGCTAACTGCAAGCCAATTTTCGAAAAATATGTCATCTTGCCTCTACCTTGCTTGTATGTTTATGACACTTTGATAGATATTCACAAAAACAAACATTGTTATTTGAATTCATCCAAATCTTATAATCATAATACTAGATTGGCAAATCTGTTCAAAATACTTTTTTATCGACTTGACGTTTCCGGGAATAACTCACCCAAACTGCATTTATACAATAAATTACCAGCTAGTTTGCAACAACTTCCTCTAGGATTATTCAAGAGAAAATGCAAAGTACGATTATTGAAATATTGTTTCAATTCCATCAATGAGTTTCTTAAAGCTCCTTGGAACGACAACTACATATGATATTGAAGTTCAGTGTGATTTTAGACAATTTTAGATAATGTTATAGTATTGATTTTTTTATACTTGTATTTTATGTATATTCATGTGTATGTGTAATGTTCCTATTTACAGTGAAAGCTTTGGTCTTTCTTTTCAAATTTTATTACTTCAATTTTTGTTACGAAAAGTGAAACACTGACTTGCTACAAATGTTATTGTATGGATATGTAACGAGGCCTATAGAGTTCTATTATATTCTGTTCTATTCTATTCATCTCATGGGGAGGTGTAACAATTACTATTTGAAAAATATGGAGATATTGGAGATAACATTGAACAGATCATATTATTTTGCAAGTGAAAACCTTCATAATGAAGCAGGCAAGTCTTAGGAGTTTTCAAAAAGTAAGAAAGTAGTTTTTTACTTTAAGATGAATTGTGATAAATTTCAGTTAGAATAGATGTGTTTGTTGTTCGGCAATATTGGAATGCTTTTTTTGTTATTCCCAAATGTTCTGTACTGTTGTTGAACTTTCTATAGGGCAAAAAAATTAACCTTTTTGATAACCAAGCCAATGTGACACTATAACAGAGAAAATAATGTAAGCATATATGAGTAGCTATTACCAGATAAAAAATCACGAATAGACATGTCAAAAATACCATGAAAACGGCTCTGTTGAGCGGATTTAGTGAGTTTAATGGCGGTAGAACTTCATGAAAGCTTTCTTATCTTGAAATTTATCGTCGTTTTTAGACAGGAAGAGCGGTGGAGACGGAAATAATCAGAAAAATGTCGAAAGTAATCATCAATTGTCTCAATATTACTGTTATTTTTAACACCTCAACACGTGTTTCATTCATCAAGTAATCATCTTCCATAGAATAATCTTCCTCTTGAAGATGATCACTTCGTGATTGAAACCCGTGGCGAGGTGTTGAAAATGACGATTTGTTGTTAGGAAAAAACCCCAGTAATAATGATCAGAAGTTCCAAACAGTGCTTCATTGTCTCTCATATGTAAATATCATTTTCAACATTAGAATCATCTTCAAAAGATTGAAAAGACTTTTTGTCGAAATTATAACAATGTTTTACGATATTAGTATGTCTCGTAGAAATTTCCTCACCCTGTAGCAAAGTCGTGCAGCTTTATATACCCGACAAAAAGTATCCCAAGAGAAAACAACCGGCAACACAATAAACGGTAATATATTTTATTCCGATCTTACATAACTTTCGCTACATTTCCAAAGAGATGTTTATTGAGAAACTCAGCAATAATACACATTTTATGGTGCTCAGCTGAGATTGATGTAATGTAAATCACAATATGGATCTGGTTGCCGATTGCGGCAATCCGCCATCACCAATCATTTGTCTAAAACGAGCGGACAAGTTTGCTCATTCATTAATTTTCCTGAAAGAGGACGTGAGGTTAGTGAAACGCGTCGATTGGGTATTGATTCGAATTCTTACTGAGTGAAATTGAACCACCTTCGTTACACCAAGAAAAAATAAATATTTAATGATAATAACAATACATGCTTCTATTGAAAGGTTACTCAGTACAAGAGATACTAAACTAACCCAACAAATGGCAGAATTCAACATCTGCACTTGATAAATCCAGGCAGATATTGCTATGGGTATTAGATGCTATCAAAGCACAAAAGCGTTTTTTGCAGATCCCATAGATTTCTACAAAATGGAAGTCATCAACGCCACTATTTGCTCAGTAGTTCTTCAAAGAACAGAAAGCGTTCAAACATTTATTTGAAGGTGATTGACAATGTTTCATGATCAATTTCATCACTTCGAACTTCCAATGTCTGATATTATATAGAATGATTTGAAATCCGTGAAAGAACTAGAAAAGAAGAAATTAAAAAATAAAGAATTGAGAATGGTACAAATTGAACAAAAAATAAATAAAATTAAATTAAAAAGTTGAGAGATTCCAAGCCAAGTTAATTCACGACATTTCGATTGTTAGTATCCTCAACCGTCTTGAGGTGAGAACTGGACCGATTCCTCCGTGAGCTAACTATTTATAGGTCATTTGAGTACTTTCACTTATCTCTGCTCTATTTTTTCTACCTCACTGGCTGAATATATCTACGCTAGTTTGGCTGTATTTAGCCAAGCTAGCGTAGAGATACACAACATATGGAAACCCATAATCAAGCGAAAAATTGCCAACTCCCGTCAAACGATCAACTCCCGTCAAACGATCATCTTCCACTAAACCAGTGAAGCGGAAAAAGGAAAGCAGAGATAAGTGAAAGGACTCAAATGACCAATAAATAGTCAGCTCACAGAGGGATCGGTCCGGTCCTCACCCGGAGACGGATGAGGACTGGACAATCGAAACGTCGTGAATTAACAACAATCGAAACGTCGTGAATTAACTTGGTTTGGAATCTTTCAACTTTTTATTTTATTGTATTTAGTTTTTGTTCAATTTATTCTATTTTTACTAGTATTTTATTTTACTATTATTTCATTTCAGGGTTTTTGCTTAATATTTTGCTAATTCTTCTACTTTAATTTTTAATTTCTTCTTCATTAGTTCTTTCAGGGATTTCAAATCATATTATATGATATCAGACACTGGGAGTCCGAAATAATCAAATTCAGCGTTCAAACATAGTATTCATGACTGAGCCTAGTACCATTAGGCGCGCAATGAATGAATAAATCAATAATGGAACTTCCCTTCTTAGACCCTGAAAATCTCACAGAATATCAAACACATTTTCACATACACATAAAATTAGTACAGCGGTACATACGAGTACATGAAATTGGTATAGTATTGTGCTGGCATAAGTTTCATCCGAAAGTAGGCGATACACATAGTTTTGAACATACAGGGTGTAACTGAATAAGTGTAAAACATTTAAGGAGGTAATTCCTCATCGAAAAAAAGATAGGATCTTTCATATAAATAAACTTCATTGAAGCATCCCTTGTTAAGGGATTTTATGTATAGTCGAAGTAACTGATATAGTAATCTTAAAGGTGCGGCGAGGTCAAAGGCCAAAAAAACCAATACAAAGGAATTATGCCGCAACGAATTAGTCCACGTGGACTGAAGAATTGGCGGTTCGTATTGGATAATTTTTACTAACCGAGTTTTATGATTGGCTGGAGAGTCATAAAATTAAATTTGAAGTCATGTTACCGTGACCAACAAAATGTAGCGATGAGTACCGCCTCCATGTGTGTTATTGAAGGGGAACTGCTGGAAGGTGAGGGGCACTATATCTTTTACTTGAACTATACCCCCTTTAAGGGGCTGTATCTTAGCAAAAGATGCTCCAATGAAATTTTGTTTTTATGAAAGATCCTATCTTTTTTCGATGAGGAATCACCTTCTTAAACGTTTTACACGTATTTAGTTACACCCTGTATAGTAAGAGGACATCCTTGAAGACTGACAGAAATAAAAACCGCTCTCTTGAAGGTGATTGATGACATTGGGAAAGCCAGGGATAAATCATATATCTCACTCTTGGTTTTACTCGATCAAAGCAAAGCCTTCGATTTGGTTAATCACAACTTAATACTTACCAAACTCAAGTATATCGGCTTTGACAATTCAACACTGAATTGGATGTCTAGTTACCTCACTGGTCGAGCTCAGAGAGTGAAACTTGATCAAAATATGTTATGCTCCTCTTTTAGGGAAACCTGTTCGGGTGTTCCTCAGGGGAGTATTCTTGGCCCTCTTATGTTCTCGATTTTTATTTTCGATTATCCTTCTTTTATAACTAATTGTCATGTTCATCTATATGCAGATGACTTTCTGTTATATTTATCTTTTAAACCCGACGATATAGAAAATGGCATTACATTCATAAATGAGGATCTTCAAAATACTTCAATCTACTCAAATAATCATGGGTTGAAAATCAATCCCACTAAAACAGTCGCCCTATGCTTAGGATCTCAAGCAAAAATCACTTATGTACAAAGAAACCATACGCTTGCCTTAGATAACTCTGAAATAAATTGGGTGGATTCTGCAAGAAACTTAGGTGTCATTGTAGATAACACTTTGACTTTCGATGACCATGTGAGAAGTATATGTAAAACTTCGTTTTTCAAGCTAAAAAACTTGTACAAATTTAAATTTCAACTTTCTTCTGACACGAAACTCAAATTGGTCAAATCACTAATTTACCCTCATACTGATTATTGTTGCATGGTGTATTACAACTTCTTACCAGAATATAATAAAATGAAATTGCAACGTTTACAGAATACATGCATGCGATTCGTTTGTTGCATACCGTATAGAGAACATGTTACGCCTTACATAATGAATATGAAAGAGTTGAATGTTAAAGCTAGGGTAAAATATTTCACTTGTTTATTCTTGTATAATTTGTTGAAAACGAAAATTCCTTTTTACTTGTTTCGTTCATTAAACAGACGGTCTGACATTCATACAGTAAATGTAAGAACCGATTCCTTCTGTGTTCCTCAGCACCTAACTACAAAATTTGAAGGTTGTTTCTCATGTTTTGCTCCTTATAACCTGAACAATATTCTGTCATTACTTAATAATTCGTTTAATCTCTTCAAAAGAGAATTAAAATTAAAATTGATGAATACTCAGATTTGATTTGATATATTTATTTATTTATGTATTTATTATTCCTATTATATTATATTATTTTATTTCCTATTATATTGTGAAACATCTTCTCCATCTGAATATGATATGTATATTGTCTGTTTATGTATTAATACTCTGTTACATCATAATCTTCATTGTAATAAAAAAAAAAAATTCCACTTTGAAATGTGTATGTATATGATGTAGTATATATATGATCATCTATAGTTATATCCCTCTATATGAGGGATATCTGTGTTGTATTTGTATTTTATTTTAGTTTATAATATCTCATATTGTATTACACATGTCAGTTATGGGAAGGGTGGAAGACAGCCTCCGGCTAACCCGATCCCCTTTGTGTCTAAAATGTATTTTTTATGCACAATAAATGTATTATTATTATTATTATTATTATTATAAAAGAACAATTCGTTCAGGCCAGTTTCAACCCAACTACGCTGTAGGTTAATTAATTGCCACATATCAGAAAACAACTACTTCCCTGGTTAATACCACGAAGAGAGTTGGATTGTATCCGACAGGTGTCAGTGCAGGATTCTTCACAGAAGCAATTTCTGCATATGCTGTTGGCGGTACAAAGGCCTGAATCGTTTTTCAATTATCGGAATGGGCACACTTGCAGTACGGTACGGTACGGCAAACTCGAAAAGCAACGACACTGAAAACTTCAGCCGTGAAAGTCTCAACCATTTTGTCAGTACTTCTTTGCATGATCTACACATTTATGTTCAGAGTTACTTTTTTCGAAGTTGATTGCTTCCTTTTTTTTTTGGATGATTCCTACTTTTTTTCATCAAGATGGAGTAGTAGAAAGCCACAACCTTCCGTTTCAAAAAAGTATCTCTCCCAAAAATATAACCCTTTCTGTTTATATAAAATTCAAGTACTAACCTAAGCTTTTCTCAAGTTAAAAAATTTCAATATTGGATAGTTCAACTTAGATTAGTTTAAGTTATCACTTTTGTCGGGCGTCCCGTTACGCACACATTTTTTTCTTTTAATATATTTATAGGTTCTAAAACTTGTTTTTATTAACTAGGCGAATATATATGAGGATATTTTGCGTATAGAAAATCAAGTAAAACCCAAAATCTGATATCCCGGCGATCAATGTCGCGGACAACAGCTAGTGACACATAAATTTGTAATAAGGACCTGTTTGTTGTTCGATTGATACGTGTGGGCGTATGCTTATTCGTTTGAATTTAGTTCTAACGAGAAGTGATTTGCGGTTTGTTATGATTTATAATGTAGTGGTGAAGAAGTTGTTGCGAAATGGCTTTTCATTTGAAAAATGCCAGCTAGAATTTAATGTCAGGAATGTTGTGTGGGTGAGATTTTCTGGTTTGAACACTTTTGTTGTCATTATATTATACGTCCGAAATTTTCGAGTTATATTGGAATATAAGATGTAATTTCCATATTGGAATAGAGTTACAGAGTTACAAAATGTAAATGTGATCTTTCTTACTGTTTTATGAGTGTAATACCTTACAGAACTCGCTTAATAGAGGACAAACGGAAAAGGCCAACCTGAAGAGTTACTGCGTAATATAAACCACTGAGTCAGTAACTAGTCGAACTCAATTTGCCTAGAAATCGTATAATTAATCAAAAACATTCAATTTCTATACCTATCTTTCTTTAGATGGTCAATGATTCGAAAAAAAATCTTTTTAAAACCGATCCTTGTGGCACTCCATAATCTATATTGATATATTTTCAAGTTATATCACTTTTTACGACTTGTATGCGCCCAGTTATTTAGGATTCGAACCAATCCAAAGTAACTCCCTCACAGCCGTAGCAATGTAGTTTCCACAAAAGTATTTTGTGGTCTACACAGTCAAAAGCCTTTTTTAGGTCACAAAATACTGCTGCAGCTACATCTCCGGCATTTATATCTGAATATACCTCATACAAGAAGGAAAAAATTGCATCTTGGGTGTTCTTTTTAGCCTGATATCCGAATTGATTTTATTTTGATTTTGATTTTTAATTTTCGAAAGATACTGATGTTCATTCAGGTTTCTTTTTCAAAATGGTGTTCAAAAACTTCAAATGCTACTTCTGCTAATCTGCTGTATTCAACAATCTTCATTATGGCACCTCCTTCACTTTTAGCCGAATCCGGAGGGCTTTTTATTTCGTAAAATTAATTATATTTTATAATTTCTAATCGTTATGTCACATTTAGAAAGTAATATTATGAAATTCAGAGAAACCATGAAGTTCAATTTGCACTGGATGTATGCTACAATTATCTATGTCCATGTTCACAAAACCATCAGAATTGGATCACAAAACTGAGCATTCCGTAACTACAAATATAAGGTTGTTTTTGCCTTTTTTCAGCTCATTACAATATAATGTCGTTAGGCGATTTTTGTCCATTTTTTCGGTACGAATCCAAATGAAGCCAAATCGCCGCTGAAACAACCCAAAAAATCAACCTGGTACTTCGCAATGATAGTGTTAATAAACGCACTGTTCGACGTGGTTTGCCAAATTTCGCAAGGAATTGAAGACCCTGATGGACTGAGCCATCACAAACGGTGCATGGAGTGGCGGAAGAACTGGGCGTCAGCTCCCATGCAGTTTTTATTGCTTTGAAGCGTATTGAAGAAGTAAAAAGCTCGAGAAGTGGGTACCCCACGATATGAACGATCGAGAGAAATTATCACGTTACGAATTCTGTTCTTCTTTGCTTTTTCGCAACCAAAACGATCCTCTACAGCAGGAGACGTTGGTTGGACACCTATGAGCCACCCATGCATTTCTCAAAATCCATGGTTACTGTATGATGATCGACGGCTGGTGTGATTCACAACTTTCTGCAATCGGGCCGAACCATCACAGCAAAGTCCTATTATGAGGAAACCGACGAAATGTGCCGAAAATTGCGTCAACAGCAGCCAGCACTGGTCAGCACTGGTCCGATTCTGCTCCACGACAACTCCCCACGAATCACCGTTTAAAAATTGAACCAATTGAGCATCGTGGTTCTGCTCCACCCACCATACTCGTCAGACTTCTCGCCAATAGACTGCCATCTTTTCAAGCACTTTTATAAAATTCTCATCAAAGAACCTTTGCACCAAATGATGCTCTCGTTATCGACTACTTCTGAAGGGTTACGTCTATTATTTGTTCCTCCTGTATATAATTTCAGACGTGTTGCTTAGTTAAAGGTATGTCTAGCCTATTCAAAGTGGCTTATTCGGACCTGAATTCACTGTGATTGAAAACAGTCGAGGTTTAAGAGAAAATCAGGCGCACATACCTAAACATCTAAAGGTTATAAACGTTATCATTATTATTATCATTGAAATCACATTATGTCACGGTTCTACGGACGGCCGTGTGTATTAATGGTCTATGAACTATCATTATTGAGCTTGAGTGTATTGCAAAACTCTCGTTCTCAATCGACGTCAACAGCGAGAAATCAAACAAATGTGAATCGACAAAAAAACGTTAGATCACGGGCACCCACGCCTGTGAGATCATGCGCAAGCCGACACTTGTCTTGTAGCGATTACAACGATTGTTTTCTTAGGCTAGTTGGCTTGACTTTCTTCGGAGTTCTTTTGTTTGTTCATCACGATATTAGACAACAAATAACAGGCGGCAAAATAATGTCTCTTGATTCGTGTCTATTGTTGGGTAATTTAAGCGTATTCGATATATTAAACTTCATAAGTGTAAGCAAACATTCAGTTGTTCGAAAAGATTTTGGGACGAACAATTTATGTTCATTAAACAAGGCGTCAATCATATATTGAGTGGAGTTTCTACGACTAGGTTACAATTTATTAGTCATTAGTCAACGAAACGTTGTGCAGTTGACTTAATTCGATCGAAGATCAACAATCTCGAAATTCTCACATATAGTCTGGCTATAACTATAGCCAGTCTTCAAGTATGCCCATTGACTATATGTGAGAAGTTTTCTTTCCTCATACGAGGAATTGGGCAAATTTCGGATATGCAGTTGGTTACCTCGTTCACAGGCAGATGGGGCGATGACAAACCTTCTTCGTCTCAGTAAAACGATACAATACATGTCGTTTCATAATGTATGTAGAAACGAGACAAAATATGACAACACGAATGATTCTATTGATGTTTGAATTGATTTGTTTTCTGAAAAAGTACTTGTCACTGGCTCTTGTTGGGTAAAAAGACAAAATTATACAGAACTCTTACTTTCAAACCGATAACACTTGACCACATTTATCACAGATGAATCCTACTCCAAACTATGTTCTCAAACGTCAAACTCAATTATTGAACTGATATTTCGTTTCAAAGCCCCAAAGGATTTTTTGGCCCTTCGGTACTACAAACTAATCATGAACACGTCTGATGAAATTATTCTGTGGTGAAACACGTGTTGCGATTTTGTAAACACTTCAGTGGAAATTATAGAGTACTAGATGAACAAAAAACATATGCGAGACTAACCCTGGTGGAGCATAAATGCCTGTCGGATATAATTCAATATCCAGCGTAGTATTAGTCGGGAATTAGTTGTTTTCCGGCAGGCATTTATCAGAACCTACGGTGTAGGTAGTTGGGAGAGGTAAATATTTTAGATTTCATTACGGGATATTTATTCTCTAGTACGTATGTATCTCTCCTCGTTACAGTCTTCAGACACTCAATAAAGTGTTGAAAGCGTTATGGATTTTTATCAGGTATCGGTCAATTCCATTACAAATTTTAAAAAATCCCTTCGGGTTTTTGGGCTCGTTTTAAATACGCCAAGGTATTGTAAGGTAAAACACGTGTTGCGATTTTGTAAACTGTTTACTGAAATTCTCACAATTCGGCCGATTATATCACATATGTTATGTTCCAATTGGGTTCAACATTGAATTCAGTGAAATAACTAGTTTATACTTCAACCAAATTATGAATTTGTTCATTCCGTGTTAGGAACCACACGTTAAAAGGTAAGACCTCGTTAGTCTATAGCTTGCATAAGTTTCGACTTTTGAGGGGTTGTCGTTTGTAGGGGTGCGATAGCTGGTTAGCGGAAAAAACATATATTTCAAAAGTATATTTATGAAGTAATATGATAATTTATCACAAATCTCTAGTTTCAACTTTTTACTGATCAAAATGCATCCGTAACTAACTTTTTGAAATCATAAATGAGTGAATTATGAATTATAAATATTGTTTCCTCATGATCATTTGCCTTTTCGGTATTATTGACCAATTTTGTTCGTTTAAGGTAAAAAACTATATATCTTAACGGAATGAAAGAGAAAGTTCACTAGGAATTTGCAATCACCAGATAACAAATTAATGAAATATTGAATTGCAGCAAATATCTGTGGAACGAACATAATAATAATGATAATAATAATAATACGTCCGAAAAAAGGGGGGAAACGGATAGTGTATGAAAATGTTATTTTAAAACTCCACAGACTCTATCCAGACCACTCGTTCAAGATGGTTATTTTGATTATGGGAATCTCAGTATTAGAATAGAATACAGGGAAATTCAAAAACAGTTATTGATAATATTTTCACTAACTTTCATGTCAAAGAAGCTTATATGGCTAATTATCATTTATCTGATCATTTAGCCCAGTAGTGTAACAACGTATGTTCTGGCGCAATGGGAGTGGGGGTAACCTATCAGCGTCATCGAAATCGACGCAGGATGGAACGAGTATCGTAGCGATTCGAGCGTGGACCCCCTTGCCCTCGGCCCCCCTTAGTACTCCACATCACCGCTCAGGCCTTCTTGGTACCCCACCTAACCCCTCGGCCCCCTTGTCACGTTCCAGTCACGTGATTTTAAATAAAAAAAGTTTATAGTTATGGGATTCGAACCTGGGTCGTCCGCGCCGTAGACATTGTCCTTAGCCTCTACACCATCGTAAGATATTGAAGTTAACTGCGAATGTTGGGTATTTATAGCGTTAGTTTTGTCGGGACCGAAATTGACTCATTCATTATACTTGACAGCATTTTTATTTTTGATTTCCGTAGAATGTAATAGTCATTATCATATTGAAGATAGGAAAATATACTTAGATTTGGGAAATAATTAATATTTCATGTAAAGATGTGTATGTGTGTGTAAGAGCGAGAGGCGCGTGTGACGTAATCGATGCAAAGAGAGATGGAGATTGAGGTTTTACCGGTTGCTAGTGCAAGCAGGTGTTGCCAGTTGTACAATAAATCAATGTTTAAGGAGTAATGTAGCGTTGCCGGTTTGAAAATTAAGTTATAGAACACACAGAGTCATCTATGAGTCACTAGCTGAACTATCTATTGGTTGAAGAAGGACACTGTAGACACTAGACTCATAAGACTGCATCTGTCAAATGTCAATACATGCCAGCATGGCAGGTTCGGCGTTGCCAGTTGTACAATAAATCAATGTTTATGGAGTAATGTAGCGTTGCCGGTTTGAAAATTAAGTTATAGAACACACAGAGTCATCTATGAGTCACTAGCTGAACTATCTATTGGTTGAAGAAGGACACCGTAGACACTAGACTCATAAGACTGCATCTGTCAAATGTCAATACATGCCAGCATGGCAGGTTCGGCGTTGCCAGTTGTACAATAAATCAATGTTTATGGAGTAATGTAGCGTTGCCGGTTTGAAAATTAAGTTATAGAACACACAGAGTCATCTATGAGTCACTAGCTGAACTATCTATTGGTTGAAGAAGGACACTGTAGACACTAGACTCATAAGACTACATCTGTCAAATGTCAATACATGCCAGCATGGCAGGTTCGGCGTTGCCAGTTGTACAATAAATCAATGTTTATGGAGTAATGTAGCGTTGCCGGTTTGAAAATTAAGTTATAGAACACACAGATTCATCTATGAGTCACTAGCTGAACTATCTATTGGTTGAAGAAGGACACTGTAAACACTAGACTCATAAGACTGCATCTGTCAAATGTCAATACATGCCAGCATGGCAGGTTCGGCGTTGCCAGTTGTACAATAAATCATTGTTTATGGGGCAATGTAGCGTTGCCGGTTTTGGAATTAATCGTGAACTACTCGACGAAAATTGGAAGCGCGAAAATGATATATTTTATAATAATGAATCAGATTTAAGAAAAAATATGACAATCTGCGATCCGTCATTGTATACGGGGTGTCTCAAAATACATCATTGAAAACAAACATAACGTCGAAGTGTACAGGGTACGTCAAAATATATTTAAGAAAAAACATGTCGGTTCAACAGAAGTCTAGCATTCCAACATGTCGGAAGTCACGTATCTTTGTTAACCAAGTTAGCATCATCAGGAGAAAGAGGAGATCCAAAAGTGTCGAGAGGTTAAGCTTTGTGGACTCAACGTGAGGGCAATGGGGGAGCGAAGTATTCGACAATGACATTTCAAAATACGTGGTTTTCCGTGCGTTTTCGATCGTTTTTCGTGCGTTCACGATCGTTTTTCGTCCGTTTACGATCGTTTTTCGTGCGTTTTCGATCGTTTTTCCTGCGTTTTCGACCGTTTTCCGTGCGTTCATTCGTTACCGTTTCATCGTTATTGTCGTAACGGTTTTTCGTGTTTCAATATGACAGTCATTTATCATTAAACGCGTTTCGCTAACCAAGTTAGCATCATTAGGAAATGATTATTTTGCGAATTTTCAGACTCTTGAACGGAACCTTGTGGAACACCCAACCTAACTTCTGTTACAGAGTAGTGTCGGTCAGCCAATCAGAATGGAGAAATCAAATATCGCTCGATTGATTGTGCTAGATGAAATTGAACTGGAGAATGAGGGTCGAATAATAATAATAATAGTGATAAAACATTAAAAGCTTGAAAGTGACGTAGTCAGCGTGATAGGTGGTGGCGTGTGTGATAATGAATGGGTTATTACAAAGAATAATAGCGCAACTGTCAGAAGGGCACTGAGTTGTATATTTACTAATAATGATCAGATCGAAGCATACGGCATGTCAAATGAAAGGATAAGAAATGGAGAATTCGTCGACAGAGAAAAAACAAATATGGCGTAATGAATATAATATCCAAGGCCGAATGTGAAATAACATAGGAAGAATTGCAAATTCAACAAACTTGTAATTAAAAAATGTTGGGTTATGAACAACTATAAGTTTATTCCAATTGCAGAAGCTTGATTCAAAACGCAGAATTTATTGACAAAGAAAATGAAAAAAATTATTGGATACTGAAACATATGATATATTTGGATTCCTTAGGGTGAGAAGGATTCGAATCCATCAAAAAACGACCACTTCCGGTTTTCACTTCCGGTCCTCCGATTTCGATGATTTCAACATCAATGGATTCGTTTAGATGTCATGAAACATAATTGATCATTTGTCAAAGCCAAAAGGACCTTATAACCTATTTTCATTATACTAGCAGCAACAGACCGATGTGGGTACTCATTTCAAATGATGTCATTTGTAGATTATGAAAAGTATAATATCGAGCATCTAATGTGAAATAGCATAGAAAGAATGGCACATTTGAAGAAAATCATTGAACATATTTGAAATTAAAAGTTGTTGAGTTATGAACAACTACGAGTGTAATGTAATTGCAAAAGTTTGATTCAAAACACATAATTTGTTGACAAAAAAAATGAAATAATCATCGTATACTGAAACATATGGTATTTTTGGATTCCTTAGGGTGAGAAGGTTTCGAATCCGTCAAAAACAGGTCACTTCCGGTTTTTACTTCCGGTCGTCCGATTCCGATAATTTTGACATCAATGGATTCGTTTAGATGTCAAAAAACATAGTTAATCATTTTACGAAGCCAAAAGGACCTCATAACCTATTTCTGCTATACTAGTCGCAACAGGTCGGTGTGGCTACTCATTTTAAATGATTTAATGTGTAGACTATGAAAAATATAATATCGAGCGCCTAACGTGAAACAGCATAGGAAGAATTGCAAAGAGAATCATTGAAAAAACTTCGGATCGTTACGTACATCATGTCAAATGAAAGAAGAAAAATTGCAGAATTCATCGACAACGAAAAAACAAATATGGTGCAACATGTCAGAAGGGCACTAACTCACATCTTTATTAATGATAACTGAATCTCAACGTGCAGCACATCAAATGAAAGGGAAACGAATGCAGAATTCATCCTCAGAGAAAAAGCAAATCTGACGCAACATGTCAGAAGGGCACAAAGCCACATTTTCGTTAATAATTGTCGAATCGTCACGTACAGCACGTCAAATGAAAGGAAAAGAAATGCAAAATTCATCGACAGAGAAAAAACAAAGATGGCGCAGTATGTCAGAGTGACACTAAGCAACATCTTTGTTGATGATAGTTGGATCTCAACGTGCAGCACATCAAATGAAAGGGAAACGAATGCAGAATTCATCAACAGAAAAAAAAAACGAAGACGATGCCAAGAGGGCCCAAAGTTGTATCTTCACTAATAATAGTCGTATCATCACATGTAGCATTTCAAATAAAATGGGGGAAAAAAAACAGAATTCATGTGTTTGTTGCGCTATTCAAATCCAAGGTGACATGGATCAATGTCAACGCTGAATATGCATCTAACAAAGACTCTTTGATTTTCTTTTGTTTCATTTCAGAATATGTCATCACTAATTTTTATATTCAAACCCAAAGTGACATTGATCACTGTCAATGTCGAATCTACATCCGGAGATACGCAGTTCTCAAAGCGACGAAACAAAGGCTCTTTGTTTCATTTTGGAATATGTCATCACTTATTTTACTATAAATACGTCATGCATGGCGAAATGAGTTAGTTGCATCCGTTGAAAGTGATACCAGTGACAAGTGCACCGATTCTATTTGAAAGTAAGTGTTTTAGGTTTGACTTTTTCCTCAGATGAATTTATTCAAATGTAATTTATTTGAAAATTGGTGAGAATTGTTGAATCATTTGATTTCCAAAATTTTTCTCGATATATATATGTTGGATGATTTCAGTCAAATGTTTTACATGTCGTGGTTTGTTTGAGATAGTATTCGCATATATTGTCAATCAAAACATGAAGCTTTCATTTTTTATTTTTCACAGATGGATTTACAAAAGTTGAATGCAAGTTCGATCGTGAAGAGAAAGCCAAGTATCAAAGTAGTAGATTTGCCTGTGGAGATGCCGCAGAGGATATTCACTGCCAAAATCGTGAAAGGAAAATTTGGTGAGGCGGTCTTGTTAGATTTGGGAGATAAAGTATCATTTCTGCCCCACCGAGTGACGGAGGCGTATCGTCCTCACTTAGAAGAATTTTCATCAGGAAAATACGCTATTGTGTTCAAAGGGTTGATGGACATTGGGAAACCGAATCTTGTCGTTTCATTTGAGATTGTACAAAATTAAGGTTAGTACTGTTTCCAATTTTTTCTTTGTTTTATAGGCAAAGAGTTTTTGGGTGTATACAATATTTCTCATTCGAGTCAAAAATTCTCACTCACAGATATGATCCGCATAAAGTAGTGTTTCCATACAATATATTTCCTTCACTTAGTACGTGCAGAATATGTGTTTTAAATTCATTATTTTGAATGACACTTGATTTTTTTATTTTCATTATATGTGTAGCAATTACTTCATGGAAGACATTACCCTCTCTGTTGTCAAAAAATTTTGTTTAGTGTATGTTTTTATTAAAAAATCGAATTTATTTCAGTGTATGTTTTTATTGAAAAATCGAATTTATTTCAGAATAATACATCAACGTGTGCAGTATCAGTCAGAGTCATCTCAACAACAACATTCAAAACCGTCATAGCAACCTTTCCAGAACGAGTTTCAAATCTAAGCAGTTTCCATTTTTTTCAATCTATAGAGGCTTGAATTTGTCGATATTCAGTGATTTGTTGGACAAACTGCGTCTATTCAATATATACACAACCGTAATGAATTTGGAAGACTTTGAAGATTCATCGTGGTGTGTTCCAAAATTCAAGAAAAACACGCCGTTCTGTATGGGTCATTTCAAAGGAAATTTGTTCAGCTGCAGTCTCAATAACGTTGATATTTTATATAAATGGCTTTATATATCAAAAAATTATATATCAGATTTTATAGAGATGAAGAAACATCATATTGAAAGATACTAAGTTGACAAAAACAGGACATTTTAGAAATAAAGGAAATAAGTTTGTCTGTCATTTTAAATTCTGATTCGTTGGGTCGATATAACAAAAAGTGGCATTTTATATCTTGAATTTTATTCAGGACACTATTATAGATTATTGACATTTGTCATTAAATTTCAAGTGTGATATTTGGAAATTCATTTCGTATTGTAGTTTTTTCGAAATTCCCTTTCAAAATAGCATCCTTTGATATAGATACCGGACGAGTTCATTATGTGTAGATAACCTGAGTTTCATTTTTATGACAATGTCGTTTGGTGTGATCACGAGTCCATTATAACAGGGAGTGAAATGAATTCTCAGACATATGAATATAACAAAGTAACGATACAGACAAATATGAAAAATCGTTATGAAATAATTCAAAGCCATGAATCGAAATACATGAATTGCTTCGATATTCTGAAACAAAAACACTCAGTATTCACAATTCCATTCATTATTCCAACTATCTTCAAAATGCACATCAAGCATTTTGTCGTAGTACGGTGACCGGAGCAAAGTTACAACTTCAGCATATGAATGTTTATAAATAGTGAGGTAGGTCAAGATCTTCAACAGGTATTACGAAATTCATTCGGTGTTCATTGATCACGAAACGGTTCGTAAGCTTTCGGAATACAATGCAAATAATTTTCTTTATGACTATTCGTTAGATATTAAATATTATTACCTCAAAATATATCGAAATCATAACACGTTTGCGATTCATTTTACGATCAAGTTACACTTGAAAAGTGAGTTTCAGTTTGCAGAAATAATAGCCCACACATGTTGGAAATTTTGCCATAGTGTGGTGAAAATCGTATTGAAAATTCTACGAAATATAAGCGCATACATACAGAGTGAATCAATATTTGAAATACGTCGTTTGGAACCCCCCATAACCCTTCTCTATCGAATTTTGGCAGAAATAATGCTGAGTCGTATTGTAGAGTTAACGTTCGAAATTGGGGAAAGTGAAGTATTCAACAGTTTTGCGTGCGACGGTTATGCGTGCGTTTTCGAACAGTTTACGTGCCTTTATTCGTTATCGTTTCGTCGTTATTGTCGTTTTTTTTTCCTATTTCAATATGACAGTCATTTAACACTTAATGCGTTTCGCTTACCAAGTAAGCATCATCAGGAGATGACTAAAGTCCACGCTTTGTCGTATGGAGGTTCGTTTTGCGAATTTTCAGACTCCTGAACCGAACCTTGAGGAACAATCAGCCTAACTTCTGGTACAGAGTGGTGTCGTAAGCCAATCAGACTGGAGAAATCAAATATCAGTAGAATGATGGTTTTAGATGAAATTGAACTGAGGAATGTGGGTCGAATAATAATAATAATAGTGATAAAACAGTAAAACTCAACTTGTGTTACAGAGTGGTGTCGGTCAGCCAATCAGAATGGAGGAATCAATCAATGGCGTGGTAGAAAATGTGTGAGGATTTGTGGAAATGAATGAGTTATTAGAAAAAAAAAATGGAGCAACTGTCAGAAGGGCACTAAGTTGTATATTCGCTGATAATAATCGAATCTTCGCTTACAGCACGTCAAATGAAAGGACAAAAAATCCAGAATCCATTGACGAGAGAATACAAAGATGGCGCAACATGTCAGAAAGACATTAAGTCACAATTTCACTCATGATATTTGGATCTTAACGTGCAGCACATCAAATGAAAGAGAAACGAATGCAAAATGTTATCGACAAAGAAAAAAAAACAAAGACAACGTAACATGTCAGAAGGGCAATGAGCCGTATTTTCGTTAATAATGATTTGTTCTCAACGTACAGCACATCAAATGAAATGGAAACGAATGCAGAATTCATCGACAGAGAAAAAACAAAGATGGCGCAACATGTCAGAAGTGCACTAACCTGCTTCTTCGTTAATAAAAGTCGCCTCGTCACGTGCAGCATATCAAAGAGAAAACAAAAGAGGCAACCAAAAGGGCACTGAACCATATTTTCGTCAATCATAGTCGGATCGTCGCATTCGACATGATTCATTCACTCAAAACTGAAATATTTAGAAGATACCAAAGGAGATCTCACGGTGACTATAAGTTCTGGTATGCTTTGTTAGGTATCGAATGATGCGTGCAATTTCGTTAATTCCAGCGACATGATTATTCCAAGACATATTGGTGTCCATTTGAACCTCAAAAAACTTATCGAAGCAGAAGGTGGAACCCCAAAAAATAGGAGATATAGTACACCAAGTCAGTGAAGAGCGGCATTTTCCTGCCGAAAAATTTTTGAATTTCTTCAAATTTTCCAAATATCTGTAACAGAAAGACAAAACTCAGCTGCGGAACGCTTCTATCTACTAAAGTTAAGTATGTGTCGGTAGTGTGTAACAAAGGTTTCCATTAAATTCACTGGTTGCGCCCTCTGGAGGATGTTTGTTGCGATACACCATAGGTGACAATATTTATTGTTTATCATTTCGAATCCGTTGAATACAAGGGGTTTGGAAATAGAAAAAAACAACGTTTTAACGCTTTGTAGACGTGTTTGATGCTCTATGAGCAACATCCGTTATCCATATTTTCATTATTATCCCGATTGTATGACCACCAAACATTCGATATTATCGGGATTGAAGGGAGCTGATAGGTTAGGTGGAGTACCAAGGTGGCCGATAGGTTAGGTGGAGTACCAAGGGGGCCGAGGGGCGGAGTTCCACGCTTAAATCGCTACGATACTCGTTCCATCCAGCGTGCCCCCTTGGTACTCCACCTAACCTATCGGCCACCTTGGTACTCCACCTAACCTATCAGCTCCCTTCAATCCCGATAATATCGAATGTTTGGTGGTCATACAATCGAGATAATAATGAAAATATGGATAACGGGTGTTGCTCATAGAGCATCAAACACGTCTACAAAGCGTTAAAACGTTGTTTTTTTCTATTTCCAAACCCCTTGTATTCAACGGATTCGAAATGATAAACAATAAATATTGTCACCTATGGTGTATCGCAACAAACATCTTCCAGAGGGCGCAACCAGTGAATTTAATGGAAACCTTTGTTACACACTACCGACACATACTTAACTTTAGTAGATAGAAGCGTTCCGCAGCTGAGTTTTGTCTTTCTGTTACAGATATTTGGAATATTTGAAGAAATTCAAAAATTTTTTGGCAGGAAAATGCCGCTCTTCACTGACTTGGTGTACTATATCTCCTATTTTTTGGGGTTCCACCTTCTGCTTCGATAAGTTTTTTGAGGTTCAAATGGACACCAATATGTCTTGGAATAATCATGTCGCTGGAATTAACGAAATTGCACGCATCATTCGATACCTAACAAAGCATACCAGAACTTATAGTCACCGTGAGATCTCCTTTGGTATCTTCTAAATATTTCAGTTTTGAGTGAATGAATCATGTCGAATGCGACGATCCGACTATGATTGACGAAAATATGGTTCAGTGCCCTTTTGGTTGCCTCTTTTGTTTTCTCTTTGATATGCTGCACGTGACGAGGCGACTTTTATTAACGAAGAAGCAGGTTAGTGCACTTCTGACATGTTGCGCCATCTTTGTTTTTTCTCTGTCGATGAATTCTGCATTCGTTTCCATTTCATTTGATGTGCTGTACGTTGAGAACAAATCATTATTAACGAAAATACGGCTCATTGCCCTTCTGACATGTTACGTTGTCTTTGTTTTTTTTTCTTTGTCGATAACATTTTGCATTCGTTTCTCTTTCATTTGATGTGCTGCACGTTAAGATCCAAATATCATGAGTGAAATTGTGACTTAATGTCTTTCTGACATGTTGCGCCATCTTTGTATTCTCTCGTCAATGGATTCTGGATTTTTTGTCCTTTCATTTGACGTGCTGTAAGCGAAGATTCGATTATTATCAGCGAATATACAACTTAGTGCCCTTCTGACAGTTGCTCCATTTTTTTTTCTAATAACTCATTCATTTCCACAAATCCTCACACATTTTCTACCACGCCATTGATTGATTCCTCCATTCTGATTGGCTGACCGACACCACTCTGTAACACAAGTTGAGTTTTACTGTTTTATCACTATTATTATTATTATTCGACCCACATTCCTCAGTTCAATTTCATCTAAAACCATCATTCTACTGATATTTGATTTCTCCAGTCTGATTGGCTTACGACACCACTCTGTACCAGAAGTTAGGCTGATTGTTCCTCAAGGTTCGGTTCAGGAGTCTGAAAATTCGCAAAACGAACCTTCATACGACAAAGCGTGGACTTTAGTCATCTCCTGATGATGCTTACTTGGTAAGCGAAACGCATTAAGTGTTAAATGACTGTCATATTGAAATAGGAAAAAAAAACGACAATAACGACGAAACGATAACGAATAAAGGCACGTAAACTGTTCGAAAACGCACGCATAACCGTCGCACGCAAAACTGTTGAATACTTCACTTTCCCCAATTTCGAACGTTAACTCTACAATACGACTCAGCATTATTTCTGCCAAAATTCGATAGAGAAGGGTTATGGGGGGTTCCAAACGACGTATTTCAAATATTGATTCACTCTGTATGTATGCGCTTATATTTCGTAGAATTTTCAATACGATTTTCACCACACTATGGCAAAATTTCCAACATGTGTGGGCTATTATTTCTGCAAACTGAAACTCACTTTTCAAGTGTAACTTGATCGTAAAATGAATCGCAAACGTGTTATGATTTCGATATATTTTGAGGTAATAATATTTAATATCTAACGAATAGTCATAAAGAAAATTATTTGCATTGTATTCCGAAAGCTTACGAACCGTTTCGTGATCAATGAACACCGAATGAATTTCGTAATACCTGTTGAAGATCTTGACCTACCTCACTATTTATAAACATTCATATGCTGAAGTTGTAACTTTGCTCCGGTCACCGTACTACGACAAAATGCTTGATGTGCATTTTGAAGATAGTTGGAATAATGAATGGAATTGTGAATACTGAGTGTTTTTGTTTCAGAATATCGAAGCAATTCATGTATTTCGATTCATGGCTTTGAATTATTTCATAACGATTTTTCATATTTGTCTGTATCGTTACTTTGTTATATTCATATGTCTGAGAATTCATTTCACTCCCTGTTATAATGGACTCGTGATCACACCAAACGACATTGTCATAAAAATGAAACTCAGGTTATCTACACATAATGAACTCGTCCGGTATCTATATCAAAGGATGCTATTTTGAAAGGGAATTTCGAAAAAACTACAATACGAAATGAATTTCCAAATATCACACTTGAAATTTAATGACAAATGTCAATAATCTATAATAGTGTCCTGAATAAAATTCAAGATATAAAATGCCACTTTTTGTTATATCGACCCAACGAATCAGAATTTAAAATGACAGACAAACTTATTTCCTTTATTTCTAAAATGTCCTGTTTTTGTCAACTTAGTATCTTTCAATATGATGTTTCTTCATCTCTATAAAATCTGATATATAATTTTTTGTTATTGCACATCTTTGACAACTTTCCCTGTATAAGATAAGTTTTCATTTTCAAAAAAAGATGTGTGTGATATGTATTGTATTTATTTTGGTAGTATATTATAAAGCCATTTATATAAAATATCAACGTTATTGAGACTGCAGCTGAACAAATTTCCTTTGAAATGACCCATACAGAACGGCGTGTTTTTCTTGAATTTTGGAACACACCACGATGAATCTTCAAAGTCTTCCAAATTCATTACGGTTGTGTATATATTGAATAGACGCAGTTTGTCCAACAAATCACTGAATATCGACAAATTCAAGCCTCTATAGATTGAAAAAAATGGAAACTGCTTAGATTTGAAACTCGTTCTGGAAAGGTTGCTATGACGGTTTTGAATGTTGTTGTTGAGATGACTCTGACTGATACTGCACACGTTGATGTATTATTCTGAAATAAATTCGATTTTTCAATAAAAACATACACTGAAATAAATTCGATTTTTTAATAAAAACATACACTAAACAAAATTTTTTGACAACAGAGAGGGTAATGTCTTCCATGAAGTAATTGCTACACATATAATGAAAATAAAAAAATCAAGTGTCATTCAAAATAATGAATTTAAAACACATATTCTGCACGTACTAAGTGAAGGAAATATATTGTATGGAAACACTACTTTATGCGGATCATATCTGTGAGTGAGAATTTTTGACTCGAATGAGAAATATTGTATACACCCAAAAACTCTTTGCCTATAAAACAAAGAAAAAATTGGAAACAGTACTAACCTTAATTTTGTACAATCTCAAATGAAACGACAAGATTCGGTTTCCCAATGTCCATCAACCCTTTGAACACAATAGCGTATTTTCCTGATGAAAATTCTTCTAAGTGAGGACGATACGCCTCCGTCACTCGGTGGGGCAGAAATGATACTTTATCTCCCAAATCTAACAAGACCGCCTCACCAAATTTTCCTTTCACGATTTTGGCAGTGAATATCCTCTGCGGCATCTCCACAGGCAAATCTACTACTTTGATACTTGGCTTTCTCTTCACGATCGAACTTGCATTCAACTTTTGTAAATCCATCTGTGAAAAATAAAAAATGAAAGCTTCATGTTTTGATTGACAATATATGCGAATACTATCTCAAACAAACCACGACATGTAAAACATTTGACTGAAATCATCCAACATATATATATCGAGAAAAATTTTGGAAATCAAATGATTCAACAATTCTCACCAATTTTCAAATAAATTACATTTGAATAAATTCATCTGAGGAAAAAGTCAAACCTAAAACACTTACTTTCAAATAGAATCGGTGCACTTGTCACTGGTATCACTTTCAACGGATGCAACTAACTCATTTCGCCATGCATGACGTATTTATAGTAAAATAAGTGATGACATATTCCAAAATGAAACAAAGAGCCTTTGTTTCGTCGCTTTGAGAACTGCGTATCTCCGGATGTAGATTCGACATTGACAGTGATCAATGTCACTTTGGGTTTGAATATAAAAATTAGTGATGACATATTCTGAAATGAAACAAAAGAAAATCAAAGAGTCTTTGTTAGATGCATATTCAGCGTTGACATTGATCCATGTCACCTTGGATTTGAATAGCGCAACAAACACATGAATTCTGTTTTTTTTCCCCCATTTTATTTGAAATGCTACATGTGATGATACGACTATTATTAGTGAAGATACAACTTTGGGCCCTCTTGGCATCGTCTTCGTTTTTTTTTTCTGTTGATGAATTCTGCATTCGTTTCCCTTTCATTTGATGTGCTGCACGTTGAGATCCAACTATCATCAACAAAGATGTTGCTTAGTGTCACTCTGACATACTGCGCCATCTTTGTTTTTTCTCTGTCGATGAATTTTGCATTTCTTTTCCTTTCATTTGACGTGCTGTACGTGACGATTCGACAATTATTAACGAAAATGTGGCTTTGTGCCCTTCTGACATGTTGCGTCAGATTTGCTTTTTCTCTGAGGATGAATTCTGCATTCGTTTCCCTTTCATTTGATGTGCTGCACGTTGAGATTCAGTTATCATTAATAAAGATGTGAGTTAGTGCCCTTCTGACATGTTGCACCATATTTGTTTTTTCGTTGTCGATGAATTCTGCAATTTTTCTTCTTTCATTTGACATGATGTACGTAACGATCCGAAGTTTTTTCAATGATTCTCTTTGCAATTCTTCCTATGCTGTTTCACGTTAGGCGCTCGATATTATATTTTTCATAGTCTACACATTAAATCATTTAAAATGAGTAGCCACACCGACCTGTTGCGACTAGTATAGCAGAAATAGGTTATGAGGTCCTTTTGGCTTCGTAAAATGATTAACTATGTTTTTTGACATCTAAACGAATCCATTGATGTCAAAATTATCGGAATCGGACGACCGGAAGTAAAAACCGGAAGTGACCTGTTTTTGACGGATTCGAAACCTTCTCACCCTAAGGAATCCAAAAATACCATATGTTTCAGTATACGATGATTATTTCATTTTTTTTGTCAACAAATTATGTGTTTTGAATCAAACTTTTGCAATTACATTACACTCGTAGTTGTTCATAACTCAACAACTTTTAATTTCAAATATGTTCAATGATTTTCTTCAAATGTGCCATTCTTTCTATGCTATTTCACATTAGATGCTCGATATTATACTTTTCATAATCTACAAATGACATCATTTGAAATGAGTACCCACATCGGTCTGTTGCTGCTAGTATAATGAAAATAGGTTATAAGGTCCTTTTGGCTTTGACAAATGATCAATTATGTTTCATGACATCTAAACGAATCCATTGATGTTGAAATCATCGAAATCGGAGGACCGGAAGTGAAAACCGGAAGTGGTCGTTTTTTGATGGATTCGAATCCTTCTCACCCTAAGGAATCCAAATATATCATATGTTTCAGTATCCAATAATTTTTTTCATTTTCTTTGTCAATAAATTCTGCGTTTTGAATCAAGCTTCTGCAATTGGAATAAACTTATAGTTGTTCATAACCCAACATTTTTTAATTACAAGTTTGTTGAATTTGCAATTCTTCCTATGTTATTTCACATTCGGCCTTGGATATTATATTCATTACGCCATATTTGTTTTTTCTCTGTCGACGAATTCTCCATTTCTTATCCTTTCATTTGACATGCCGTATGCTTCGATCTGATCATTATTAGTAAATATACAACTCAGTGCCCTTCTGACAGTTGCGCTATTATTCTTTGTAATAACCCATTCATTATCACACACGCCACCACCTATCACGCTGACTACGTCACTTTCAAGCTTTTAATGTTTTATCACTATTATTATTATTATTCGACCCTCATTCTCCAGTTCAATTTCATCTAGCACAATCAATCGAGCGATATTTGATTTCTCCATTCTGATTGGCTGACCGACACTACTCTGTAACAGAAGTTAGGTTGGGTGTTCCACAAGGTTCCGTTCAAGAGTCTGAAAATTCGCAAAATAATCATTTCCTAATGATGCTAACTTGGTTAGCGAAACGCGTTTAATGATAAATGACTGTCATATTGAAACACGAAAAACCGTTACGACAATAACGATGAAACGGTAACGAATGAACGCACGGAAAACGGTCGAAAACGCAGGAAAAACGATCGAAAACGCACGAAAAACGATCGTAAACGGACGAAAAACGATCGTGAACGCACGAAAAACGATCGAAAACGCACGGAAAACCACGTATTTTGAAATGTCATTGTCGAATACTTCGCTCCCCCATTGCCCTCACGTTGAGTCCACAAAGCTTAACCTCTCGACACTTTTGGATCTCCTCTTTCTCCTGATGATGCTAACTTGGTTAACAAAGATACGTGACTTCCGACATGTTGGAATGCTAGACTTCTGTTGAACCGACATGTTTTTTCTTAAATATATTTTGACGTACCCTGTACACTTCGACGTTATGTTTGTTTTCAATGATGTATTTTGAGACACCCCGTATACAATGACGGATCGCAGATTGTCATATTTTTTCTTAAATCTGATTCATTATTATAAAATATATCATTTTCGCGCTTCCAATTTTCGTCGAGTAGTTCACGATTAATTCCAAAACCGGCAACGCTACATTGCCCCATAAACAATGATTTATTGTACAACTGGCAACGCCGAACCTGCCATGCTGGCATGTATTGACATTTGACAGATGCAGTCTTATGAGTCTAGTGTTTACAGTGTCCTTCTTCAACCAATAGATAGTTCAGCTAGTGACTCATAGATGAATCTGTGTGTTCTATAACTTAATTTTCAAACCGGCAACGCTACATTACTCCATAAACATTGATTTATTGTACAACTGGCAACGCCGAACCTGCCATGCTGGCATGTATTGACATTTGACAGATGTAGTCTTATGAGTCTAGTGTCTACAGTGTCCTTCTTCAACCAATAGATAGTTCAGCTAGTGACTCATAGATGACTCTGTGTGTTCTATAACTTAATTTTCAAACCGGCAACGCTACATTACTCCATAAACATTGATTTATTGTACAACTGGCAACGCCGAACCTGCCATGCTGGCATGTATTGACATTTGACAGATGCAGTCTTATGAGTCTAGTGTCTACGGTGTCCTTCTTCAACCAATAGATAGTTCAGCTAGTGACTCATAGATGACTCTGTGTGTTCTATAACTTAATTTTCAAACCGGCAACGCTACATTACTCCATAAACATTGATTTATTGTACAACTGGCAACGCCGAACCTGCCATGCTGGCATGTATTGACATTTGACAGATGCAGTCTTATGAGTCTAGTGTCTACAGTGTCCTTCTTCAACCAATAGATAGTTCAGCTAGTGACTCATAGATGACTCTGTGTGTTCTATAACTTAATTTTCAAACCGGCAACGCTACATTACTCCTTAAACATTGATTTATTGTACAACTGGCAACACCTGCTTGCACTAGCAACCGGTAAAACCTCAATCTCCATCTCTCTTTGCATCGATTACGTCACACGCGCCTCTCGCTCTTACACACACATACACATCTTTACATGAAATATTAATTATTTCCCAAATCTAAGTATATTTTCCTATCTTCAATATGATAATGACTATTACATTCTACGGAAATCAAAAATAAAAATGCTGTCAAGTATAATGAATGAGTCAATTTCGGTCCCGACAAAACTAACGCTATAAATACCCAACATTCGCAGTTAACTTCAATATCTTACGATGGTGTAGAGGCTAAGGACAATGTCTACGGCGCGGACGACCCAGGTTCGAATCCCATAACTATAAACTTTTTTTATTTAAAATCACGTGACTGGAACGTGACAAGGGGGCCGAGGGGTTAGGTGGGGTACCAAGAAGGCCTGAGCGGTGATGTGGAGTACTAAGGGGGGCCGAGGGCAAGGGGGTCCACGCTCGAATCGCTACGATACTCGTTCCATCCTGCGTCGATTTCGATGACGCTGATAGGTTACCCCCACTCCCATTGCGCCAGAACATACGTTGTTACACTACTTAGCCCAAATTGTGCGAATTGGTTATGGAAATGAAATGGAAAGTAAACAAACAAAAATAATAAGGAATAAAAGTCTCAAAAATAAATATAGATTTCATGATTGTTTAGCGAGTGAAAGCTGGGCATGT
This sequence comes from Leptinotarsa decemlineata, assembly GCF_025532065.1. Lineage (NCBI taxonomy): Eukaryota > Metazoa > Arthropoda > Insecta > Coleoptera > Chrysomelidae > Leptinotarsa > Leptinotarsa decemlineata. Next base: position 22,110,911 of record NW_027412702.1, read on the forward strand.
CTCTACAACTCAGTAACTTCTACAGAAATTTTTTACGATATATTCAATTACTATTTGATTCATGCTTTCCTAAAATAACAGTTGAAGAAAAAAACAATCGAAACAAACATATTCAACAGTCAAATCCACACATAGTTCAACTCAAAAAAGATATGAAAATATTAAACACTATATTGAATTCCGGTAGTACTAATACTAATGAAACCGCTGCGTACAGAATGATTCTTAAGGAAAAGAAAATGGAGTATGAACATGAACTTTCTCAGCAAAAAAAGAACATTATAATTGATGATATCAGAGAATCAAGTAATAAACCTAAAACCATCTGGAAACATATCAATAATATTACTGGTAAAAAGATTTTAAATAATCAACTCGAGCTTTCTCCAACTGAGTTCAACATTCATTTTTCCACCCAAGCTGATAAAATACTAGAACTTCTGCCCACTTCCAAAAAGTCATTTGAAGATTTCCTTTTACAATCCAACTTAGTTGCACATACCTCACTTACTTTTCTACCAGCTACAGAAAAGGACATTCATGATGTAATCAACTTTGTTAGAAACTCACACGCTACAGATATTTTCGAACACAGCACATTTTTATTTAAAGAGAACATTAAATTTCAATACTATTTTGTGTGATGGGATATTTCCTGACAAATTGAAAATGGCAAAAGTAATACCCCTTCACAAGGGAGGAGACAGAAGAGAGATCAACAATTATCGGGGAATAGCTTCAGTTCCTATAACGGCGAAAATAGTGGAAAAGTATATGTATCTTAAAATCAAGGAATATTTTGAAAGTAATAAACTGTTCACGTAATGCCAGTTTAGGTTTCGTAATGGTAGATCTACATCTGATGCAGTGACGAGATTTGTAGAGTTTGTAACTGAAGGATTTGAGGCCTCTTCGAACTCATTAGCTATTTTTGCGGATCTCAGCAAAGCTTTTGACTGCGTTTGCCATTATACTCTAATAAAAAAGTTAAAATTTTATGGTTTTTCGCACATAGCTATACAATTGATGATCTCATATCTTCAAAACAGATCACAATCAGTGTACTGTAATAACCAAATCAGTGAAAGTCTTCCGGTAAACAACGGAGTTCCCCAAGGTAGTGTGTTGGGACCACTTTTATTTTTAATATATATAAACGACTTACCCGGAAGTATGAATGCCGAAACAACTTTGTTTGCGGATGATGTAACATTCACTGTAAGAATTAGTGATAGATCCTCAGTAATCCAGGAATGGAAAGAAAATAGAATACAGCAATCCACAGAATGGTTCACCGCAAATAAACTGATTCTCAACAAGAATAAAACCAAAACACTTATTTTTGGAAAGAAAAACACATCTGAAGAACACGTTTTGTTTTTAGGACATAACATTGATCTGAGTCTGAGCTGGAAAAATCACATCCAGCAGTTAACTAGCAGATTGTCCAAATCGATATTTGCAATCAGGAGAGTTAAATCAGTTGTGAACTTGGAAGCTGCTCTCTCCGCTTACTATGGAATGTTTCATAGTGCTATGGTTTATGGTATCGTTAACTGGGGATATTCCTGTCACAATACATCAGTATTTACCGTCCAGAAAAGAGCTAGACGAGTATTAGCGGGCATACCAAACACTGAGACTTGTAAACCATGGTATATCAAATTCAAGATCTTGACACTTCCCTCAGCTATAATATATTATAACTTGATTCATGTGAAAACACACAGATATAAGTGCCGGATGAATGGAGATAACCATAACTATTCCACAAGGACCAGATCCCATTTAGCAATTCCTCACAACAGGTTGACATCCAATCATGAACAGTTGATAGGAATTAAATTATTCAATTCCCTTCCACAACCACTGAGAGATGCCCCATTAGCTAAATTTAAACTAGTGCTCAAGCATCACCTCCTTCAAACCGCCTATTATGATATATCTGAATTTCAGTACTCATCATGTTGACTTTTATATATGCCTCAGGTTTACCATTTTTATATGTAATTATTTTTTATTAATGATTATTGTCTGTTAGGTCTATGTTATATTCGTAAGGTAGATATTTATTTACAAGATATGTACATAGTGTGTCTATATATGTTCTATTATTTGACAAATTGTTATTTCATTTTAATTCTTCACTGTGATATTTTATATTTATACATTTTTACTTTTTAAATCTGTTATATGTGACGTATGTATATGCACTTCTGTGTAATGACATGAATAAAATATCTATCTATCTATCTATCTTTCAAGATTATGCCGACTTGCCGCACTGAGGCAGAAATCTTAGCCGGACAAATGCAGAGCGTTGTCATTCTTGACCCACTGCACTGGAGTTTGTTTTCTCTAATCGATACACTGGCCGTGAAAGACTATATTCTTACACTTACACTACTCACTGTCGAACATACATGCATGAAAATTGTATACAACATCAGACGATACTGGAAATGTCTTGAACAAGCTAGAAAAAAAAGAAATACCTACTAGCAGTGTATGAGGGAAATTAGGAACCTATTGAAAATGGGATAGGTCTGATGATCCTAGCAACCACAGATCTGTAAAACCAAAGAGAAAGCTGAATGACTAGATATAATAAGAACGTCAACAAGTGAATATTCAAGTAAATTTCAGTTTTATCAACTTTTCATGATGTGCGCCCTGAAAGTGTTAAAAACGGATAGTGTATTTATATTTTTTTTGCTATGAATAGCTGGTTTGATTGGGTAACGTGGATTCCCAATACCCTTCTGAGAGTTTCACAAAAAAAAGACACACTATTAAATCATCAGCAAGTTGATTATACGTCTGTATTTTACAATTGAAGTATGCATTTATGTGAGCAATTAGCCCGCGTCAGTAAATTTAAAATCCACTCTCTTGGTAAATTAAAATTTACACAATTTTCATAGTATATAATACTTTTAAATCCAATTATTAATCAATTTGAATTTCATTCTTGTGAAAAATACTGCACTAAAGCACCTGCTTGAAGAATACATTTCATAAAGACTGACAAAATCGAATTTCAAAATAGCGGGAGGCACACGAATGTTTTTTTTATTTGTAATTGACAGGAACATCAAAAAACTTATTATTTAATTAATTATCTGACAATGGTGAAATTTTTATTGGAACATCCATTATTGATATTTATAATTTAGGATCTTTAATAATATATTGCAATAACTAGTTGAGATTCTTGAGTTTACTGGTATATTGAAGCGACATTGAAAATTTTTCATGTATATTTCAATTACATATTTTTTGTATTTATATTTCAGTACTCAACAATCATCACAGGGATCACAAAATATTATCATTATTGATGTTTCACATCTGTCAGACGTCCCGTGACGGCTCAAAGAATTTTCATCTATAGAAACTAATTAGTTTTCTAATTGAATGAAAGAAATGTTTCTGCAATCATGCATCTAAACTATTTTGACTAATTCAAGAAATACTTCATTGTGAAATTTTCACTACACTTCTTATTACCTGTTTGATGACTATCAACTTGACTTAACTCGATTCCAATTTGAACACCAGAAAACAAATCTAACGAACAAACTCATTTCAGTTGCCTACTTCGAAATGTGAAAATAAATTCAGTAAGGGAGAATTTGGTTTGGCCTTTCACTTTATGTTCTAAATTTGTTTTCAAAAATTCCAAAAGGTTGGGTTTGAAACCTTTCTTTTTTAAATAAACAGGTCATAGTTATGATCAAATTCGTGCCCCTCTGCCAAAAATGGATTGGGAAGGTGAAATTGGTTTTCTAATTCAAAAAACTACCGCTGTGCTCCTTTTTTCTTTTGAAAAAACTTCTTTCCGTTTGGCCAATATGAAGTTTTGGGTAAGGACCACACGTCAACTTGTATACTCCTTTCTTTATTCTTTAATGTTACTCAATAAAATGCTCAAAATATTATTTGTTTTGCAAACCACGTCCAAAATTTTATTTTTCAAAAATGAGAGATATTTTTGTTAGGTTGACCAAAATTAGTATTCATCCTATGATGCTCACTATCATTTCTTGGAGTTGAATTGACCTGGTTTATTGTTTGTTTTCGTAGTATTTTGGAAAAAATGTAGTCAATAATATCTATTTCCTAACAGTTTTTGACAGAATTTTTTTTTAATGAAACTCGGATCTCTATGAAAATTATTCAATAGTCTGTAAATCATGTTATTGCTATTATGGATGAATTAAAAAATTATGTAGGATAATGACTGTGAGAGATTGCAAAATTATGTTCATTATCAATTTGAATGATTTTGGTTGGAATAAGTTCTCGTAGTTTTCGAAAATTCCCCTTTTCCATTCTGCCGATAAATTTCATGATATTAAGTAAAATCAAATGCATATAAAAAATATGAATAAAATCAAAATTTCCAGATAAATCCATATTTTAAATTTCTTATAATACTATTCTGAAAATTCAATAGAAAATCAATAGCAAATAAATGATTTCAATTTCAATGCCAACTTCAACTATCCAAACATTGAACCAATGAAACAAATTCAAACATTCCTTAGGAAATTTCCTGAAAATTTTCTGATTTCCTCACTTATGGTATGTCGGCATTGTTCCATTTTGAAAGCTGGTCAGTGGTTTTTGTGTTCCAATCAGTTTGTAATTGCAATCATAATAATACATTCTCAAATTTGACGTCACAATAAAAACCGAACCGAAAAAACGCTGGAAATTGAATATATCTTGGTTTTATTTCGCGATATTGAAAAAAAATCATCTTGGCATATAAATTTAATCGTGTTTTAGTTTTGTTTTTCTTATTAAAATTAATTCATTTGGCTGTTCAGAGAGTTGAAATCAATTTGAATCGATAATAATGCAAAAAACTCAATTCACTTGTCAACTGAATCCATTATCCACAAAAAGATAAGCCGTCATATAAGTAGTTCAACGAATTGAAACAAATTGAGTACTAATGCATGTCTATTTGTATACCGTACGAGTAATAGCCAAATTCAATTAAGTTCCAAATCCTGCTGGCCTACAAATTTTTAATGGAAAACATGACACATGCATCCTTTTCGTCAGATGAGTATAGAGATACATCAATTATGTTTCAATGGACGTATAATTGTACATTCAATAAGAAAGCAAATGAAAATTTTTTATCAGAATAATATTTTAGGATTTGAAGTGATTTGCATAAAAGTTTGAGCCATTTAGTGGATTGCACAAAATTGGACACACATTCTAATTCAAAAACTACAATATTTCAATACTATATAATCATTAAGGTTTTCTATTTTTCCCCCTTTGTTAGCCTCCGGCTAATGTCAATGTCGTTGGACAAAGTAATTAGGTTATTTGAAGTTTTTGAATCGTTTCATCATTAGTGATGATGATTTGATGATAATATAATTTACTATGCTATGAGATGAACCACGGTTATAAAGCTTAAGTGGCATAGTACAGTACCTAATATTTGGAGACAGTTTTTGGACGAACATTTTCCAATGCGTTGGATCGTCAGAAGGGGTCCAGTGGAGTGGCCAGCTAGATTACCTGATCTCACACTGATGGACTTCAATCTGTGGGGACACCTGAAATCGAAAGTGTACTCTACTAAGCCTACAAATCTAGAAGACCTGCGACAGATAATGGTTCGGGAATGCCGATTTCTGACTCCGGACATCTTCAATAATGTGAGGAACGCTTTCGAAAGTAGACTGTACTATTCTATGCAACTAGACGGATGTCATTTTGAACACTTTATCCGTTGAATGTGTTGCCATTGATATTACTTTTGTTGATTTCCTCAATAAAATGAGCGACAGCGAATTTTCTGTTTTTTCTTAAATAAAACATTTAATTTCTCAATGGGGAATGAATCAATTTCGAAAAAATTACAGATGAAATAGAGGGACAAAAGACCTGTCAAATGATGTATCACTCGACCCCCCATGCCATATGTAAAAATATGGGGGTAGTTGCTGACCGCAGGGGGGTGACGTTTCGGGTATGATTTTCATATCAGAATTAGTCCCCCTAGAAATAAAAATTGACATGTTCTTTGATTTTTTTTTATTACACATCCGTTTCTGACTTACAGGGGGGTCAAGTTTTCGTGAGAAAGCCTTTTATAATGTACAGCCTAAAATAATTTTGATTGATTGGGGATTCGAATGGAAGAATAAAATCTTACTATTAAAACCTTATTGAATATGACTAATTTCAAATTGCATCATAACATTTTCAGAATCAAAACATTTTCATTAGTTTGTGTCAGAGCCCAACAGCGTTGCATTCACAAACCTTGACACCCTTATTTATTTTTTATAGGTCGGATAGTGGATTTTTGGTATTAAATCATTCTCATTTATGATTTTCGATGATTAAGACGAAAAAAATCACAGATGTGAACCAGTTATGTCTGGTATTGAAGCAATATAATAATTTAATACATAATGTAATAAAATATAATGAAGAAAAGAGAAATGAAACTTTCTATGCTTTTTAACACTTTTGTTTGTAACTAACGTTACTGCAGTTTCGTCCTATACGGACTTTTTCAAACTTATACAATAAAGTTCATTGTATAAGTTTGAAAATGTCCGTATAATCATACAATAAACTTATACAATAAAGTTTATTGTATAAGTTTAAAAATGTCCATATAGGACGAAAAAGCAGTAACGTTAGTTACAAATAATTCATTATATTTTATTACATTATATATTGAATTATTTATTATCAATTATCAATTTAATAAAATATAACGTAATATAATATAATAATGTAAAGAAAGGTTAGTTATTAATAAAATGTTTTATTGACTATTTTGTGTATGTACATATATTATAGGTACCACAAGCCAAATGTTACTTTTGTAGAAATAAACAGTAATACTAATAATGTACATCCACAAAATTAGAATCATCATTTTTGAGCCACGTTTCTCAAAATAAAAGAATATCACGTGCTTGTTGGTTAGATTTTCATTATAGTGCCAACAATGTTTAACGCACACTGAACACTGACCGTCTGTACGACGAGAGAGAAAGAGCCTGCCTCCCGGTGACGTATGCGTGAGAGGAAGGGAAGCCAGACAAACTGGCGCGGTTTGATCTCCATCAAAAAGTTATCACTCCAATAAATGTTTGAATGGGTAAACCCTTGCTGATAAAAGTTAGTATTATTAGCACTGATCCAAATTTCAACTGATGTCTTAGACATGATATTTCAAGTTGCGGGGGGGGATTTTGTAGTAATTCAATGAAACATATACCTTTAATGCACTTTGATGTAATGAATTTATTGCAGAGTGAAGCAGACTGTTGGTTGACACTAGAAGTCACAGCATTCTGGAAATGACATCTGACTTTATGCCTCCAATCGTCCACTACGAACTGCCTTATAAAGTACTGTTCCCGAGTAGAGAGGAGTGGATCCTTCGGGAGAAGAAAATATTAAGAGCAGATAGTTGTTGGTTCACAAATCGATCAGAAACACCTTCTGGTTCCGGTGCAGGTGTTTTCAGTCATAGACCCAGGACAGAGATATCGACCTGTCTAGGAACCTATGCGACTATATTTCAAGCAGAAATTTACGCTACTGAATTGTGTGCGGAGAGATTGGAAGAATCCAACCTCACACACAAGTCAACAAGAAAATTCTCGGACAGTCAAGTGGCGTTGAAAGCTCTTGGCTTCTACCAAGAAACGTCTAAATTGGTAGCAAATTGCCAAAACCGACTCTCCTCAATAGGAAGACTTAACAGATTGTCTCTGGTCTGGATTCCTGGCCATACTGGCCTGGAAGGCAATGAGGCTGCTGACTACCTTGTATAGGAGGGTGCTACAAGCAGCTTCATTGGACCAGAACCTGTCATTGGCATCGCTTTAGGCTGTGCCAAACAAAAATTGAACACCTGGATGGCAAGAAGATTTATGGAATTCTGGCAGAATCTTCCAGGATTGATTCACTCCAAGGCGTTTATTCACCCTTCGAAGCTTAATACCAAACAGTTGTTAGACTACAGTAGGGATGAACTACGATGTCTAACAGGCCTTTTCACGAGTCACTGTCATTTGAATCATCATATGCAGAGACTTGAACTGTCGAAAGACAGTGTGTGTCGCCTTTGTTTGAAAAATGATGAAACAGCAGAGCACATACTTTGTGCCTGCCCCGCTGCTGGGGACCGAATCAGGTTTTTAGAGTTCGGCAGAGCCGTACTCTCACCATCTGATCTGAAAGACCACTCACCATACAAACTAATCGGCTTCGTTAAGAAGCTACGTTTATTTGGTCGAGTGTGAATAGATTTGAGCCACAATAAACCCTTGCGGGTTGCGGTAGAGGATCATTTTGAACCTAACCTAACCTAACTTAGCCATTTCAAGATAATGATTCAGATACGACACACTATAAAATTGAGAAATATTATTCTGAAACTCACTCGCCGTTTGTTGTTAGCCACTTTTTGCAAAAAATTCCGCCACTTCCGTTCACGAATGAAATGTAGCGAAACAAATTGAGAGCAAATTGCTCATATCCAGGTAATAAACGATCAGATCAAAAATCTTGACCGCTAGACCATGTCCGCAGAGCAGGTGGTCAGATTTTTTTCGAAAAACTCCAATATATCACAGAACAGCGGAAAAGTTGCCGGCAACCGTATAATTTACGAACGGTTTCACCTGTTCGGAGTTGTCGAGTTTTGCGGAAACCAATATTGGCTGTAATTAATTCTTAAACATTTTCAACGCGGTATCCCTAGGCTAGGAAGTTGTGGGGGATTATGAGGCCACACACGCAAGTGCGTTGGATTCCACTACACTAGAGAAATTCAGCAGCAAATTACCGAGTACAATTGAAAATTATAATAATAAGTATTTCATTAGAACAGTATACGTTGCTTACTGCTTGTTTGCCCCAGGTCAAAAATGTAGCTCAAAAGTCATCAGACTCTACTTACTTGATTCTTGCGTCACGACTGTTGTTTAAAGAAAGAAGTATTCGTTTAAATATTTATTTACTTCAATGAAATGAATAAAAACACGTTTATCTAATTACCACTAGTTAATTTCATTTATACGACCGGTTTTGGGTTTAACCCCATTATCAAGTGTAAAACTGAGATGTGAACTTCGAAAACTCGGTTATATCGGGAGTTTTCAGGTGAGATGTAAGGACAGCTGGAACCACAGGTAGTTGTACGAACCAGGGTGTCGACTTTAAAATTCAACACTGAAGATTATAGGGGTTGTTAAACTTATAACTTCAAAAGTGGAGACCTACATAACTCGAGTTGCTCGTTTAGAGGTATATATTTCTGGTTTTTAATTGATTTGTTAATTTCCATGGCTTTCAACAAATTCATTTTTCCCCTCATTACATATGTGTAGGATTTTGAGGTTATCTTTACTTATCTGGTGTTTTAATTCTTGAAGATGTTCGTACATTGTAGATTTTTTGTCCAAACAGACATGTTCACGAAGCATGTCAAAATTTCTACCGGTTTGGCCTGTATATACTGCAGAGCATTCACCACAGTCTATTCTATATATACCTCATTTTTTTATTCTACCTCGTTTGGGTTTTGCAGTGAACAGAGTTCTGCCTAAATTATTATTACTTATGAAAGCTGTTGATATTTTGTATTTAGAGAAATAATTTTGAATATTTTTTGAAAGTGTACCTGTGTAGTTGAAGCTACTATACTTAACTTAATTGTGTTTTCGGCAGTTTGGGTATAATTTACTCATAAGAGAAATTGGTACCTGATGGTTCACTGCAATTTGCTTAACTATTTTAAGTTCATCTTGGAAATTCTTCTCAGGTGATGGGATTGCCATTTCACTTCTATACTTGATAATGGAGTCAAACCCGAAACCGGTCGTATAAATAAAATTAACTGGTGGTAATTAGACAAAAGTGTTTTTATTCATTTCATTGAAGTGATCATGAATTACCACAAAATAAACAAGTCATCAATCTCACATATTAAATATTCATTCAATTCAATTTTTTTTCAATTCAATTCGGTTCATTATCCCAAGAAACAATGAATGCTTATAATTAGGGACTAACTACAAAGTATAATAAAATAACAGAACATACTTTACAATAAGCACATATTATTTCTAAAAACAAATACCAATGAAATGCAGTCAAATAATAAAATTGGTTACAGAAAGTATATGTTGAAAACGTGTAATAAAAATGAAATGCAAACTTTGAAATTCCACCAATTAAATTTTTTTTCAATTGATATTTGAATTTTGTAACTGAATAATACTCCTTTACTTTTTCTGGAATTGAATTACATATAATGATCCCATCATGATATATCGATCTTAATTTGTGACAAAAATTTGGTTGTCTTGTGGCATGATTCTAAATATGTCAAATTGGAATGAAATTTAAGTTTGATTTATTTGTATTACTCTTTACAGAATGAATGAAACAACTAATTTTGAGTTTATAGAGTGAATTCAATCCAATAAAAGATTTGGATATAAGTTCAATGTTGGTTCCAAATATGATATGATTTATAAATGCTTCTTATTATTTGGTTTTGTTAGGTTTTCAGAGGTTTTATTATAGACTAGTTGTTGCCCGCGGCTTCGCCTGCATAGAATTTGGTAGTTGTAGTAGTAATTAGTACTTTGTTGCTGTATTGCTGCTGTTCCAATATTTTGACAGAATCAGAATCAACGAACTTAGGCGTGCGCAGCGTTATAGAACAGTGCTTTCAAAAAAGTGTTCTACAGCGCCATCAAGTGGCGAGTTACAGAAAAACTGATAGCCTAAAAACCTTCTCTATGAAAAATTACTTATCACGTTCATCACGATCGGTTGAGCGGTGAAGAAGTTTATCACTTACCAACCAACCAACCAACAAACATCCATTTTTATATGTTAGATTTACCTGCTGTTCCCCAGATAGAAATGCGATAGTGCAAATGTGAATAAATGAGACTGATATATATATATATATTTCTTTCAAAATTTCAAAGTTACAAAGTTTCTAATTTTGTAAAAAATTCCAATAAGAGGAGATATTTCAATGTACAAAAATTTAAGTGACTTTATCAAATTATAGATTTGAATAAGGCAAAATATCAAAGTAGGACAAAATCTGTATGAAAAGGAAAAATGTTTAGTACTTTTAGATAAAAAAAACCAATGGTATGACATCACTAGGTTCAGAGAGTTCGTTTTTTTTTCAGATGGCAAAGGGGTTTTGCGACCCTCTATTAGGGAGGTACTTCAATTTTCTACATAACGACCAATACGTTTTCATTTTAAATAAGCGAAACCAGGAAAAGTGATATTTGGTAACTTTGTAATAATTTGAAAATTGTTCCAAACCTCATTCGCCAACGGATTCAAGAAACTGGCCACCAATTGAGATGAATTTGAAAATTCAGTTGTTCTCCAACAAAATTATGCACACCTTCATTCAAGGCCTGTAAGGAGGGATTGATTAAATCAGACCTACCCGACAGGTGGATTGGTAGGCGTGGTTCGTTGAAATGGCATACTCGTTCACCGGATTTGAATCCTCTCGATTTTTACTTTGGGGCTTTATCCAATTGAAAGTTTATGTTACGCAATACGGGTACTTAGAAACATAATTACCGCCACTTGAGCTTGCATTACCCCAGGAATATTTCAGTATGTTTTGTTCGACTCTGATATCTTGCCCCATTCGAAAGTCAAGAGGAAAGAAAATATTCATGACAGCACTGTGTATATGAATGAAAAAACAGTAACAGCTTGACGAATCTGTCGATGTTTCATGGAATTCCTTATTACTTCTTGTCGTTCCAATTCCTTCATTTTTGTTCATTCTAGTGAGGTATAAATACAGGGACCACAACACATTCAATGGCTTGCATTCTGTCAGAATTCAATTACTGTGTCTCTTGCATTACACTGAATCTATTGGTAAAGTGATACTGTTGATATTATTTTATAATTGATTGTGTAGTTAGGATTTTTCGTTTCATTTCATTTGTTGTGTTATCGCTTACTTCCGCTTTCTGGGGAAGTGAAGTTGGATGTTCAGGTTTAACTTGGTCATCTCCTGATGATGCTAACTTGGTTACCGGAACACGCGTTTAGGGGATGCAGGCCCTTGACATCATTTGAAGATAGAAGAAAAGGAGGAATCATGAGTTCCTCCTAAGTAGCATCAAATAAGAGCACCAATATGTCGTTTATAATATTCGATATGTCACAGCACAACAGTGCCGTCAACTGGAGAGGTTGAAGATCTGAGAGATCACAGGATAACTTGGAACCAACATCTAGAAAGAGTAAAATGGAAGGGGTGATCCTAGTGCTAGCCAGATATATATATTCGGAAAGACATGGGAGTTGAAATCAGACATGATATAATATCCTCCATTTCGAACAATATGAAAATGGACAGAGGAATATTTTATGCTACTTCTTGTTTGTTAGGATCTGGATTGAACCTATTGTCGGCTTAACGTTTTGTTTATTGGACTCCATCAACAACTATTTTCATTGCGGAAATCTAGTTTTTATCAATTTGTAGTAGCCAATATAATAACAAATTAATTCAGTCATGTATTGTTCGACTTTTCTTTAGAATCATCTACTATATATAAAATTGAACTCAGCACACATCCTTGTTTCAGATCAATTTTTGTCTCAAATTCTGTTAATTCTTCATTGTGGGTTCTAACATTGTTTTCATCATTCTCGTACAATGCGTTGGCTTATTCCAACCTGCTTTTTTCAGTTCTTCTTCTCTTTAGGCTGTCCCATATCATTTTTCTCTGCAGCATATATGTAATTCTCTTCTCTTCACATCACAACTGTTAGATCTCAAGTGCTTCTTCCTTTCTTGAATCGACATTGAGAATCTTATGTGATTTCAAGCCATGTGACTTTATGACGTTTCGATTGTCAGTATACACAATCGTCTTCGGGTGATGATTGGACTTATTCCTCCGTGAGCTGACTATTTATAGATCATTCGAGAACTTTCAGCCATCACCTCTTCCCTCTCTTTGCTCTATCGGTTTTAGCGGGAGCTGACCGTTTGGTGGGAGTTGCCGTTTTCCGCATATGTTGCGTATCTCTATGCTAGCTTGGCTAAATGCGTTGTTGGACAACACATATGCGGCCAGTGTTCCTGTTTGTGGATGATTTCAGCTTGAGTCCACTTGATGTTATGTTGATGACTCCATACATGCTCTGATATTCCTGATTTGCTGGTTTCTCCTCGCTGTGTGTGTTTCTTGTACTCAGCACTGCGAACTTTCAATGACCTATTTGTTTTTCCGATGTAGGATTCTCCGCATTGGCAGCATATCCAGTAAGTGCAATTCTTAGAATCACAGTACGCGTTTGGTGGCCTGGTTTTCGTGAGGCTGCTACGGATAGTGTGCCCAGATCTGAAGCAGATTCTAATGTTATACTTGGATCCAATTCTTCGTATCCTTTCCGAAAATCCTCTGTCGTAGACAAGTACGATTACTGGTTTTGACTTCCCTTCTTCTCTTCCTTGTGAGGCTCTTGCTGTCTTCTAGCCAAAGTCTGCATTATTGTGCCTATGTTTCAGTTGCTTGGTATATCAATTTATTTGCTACTAAAAATGAAAATGTGTTCGCTATCAATGCAATTTATTTGAACTATTTTTCTTCGTGTACTTGGAATAAAAGTACATAAATACTTATTTCGACTGTCATCCTAAATTTATCTCAACTCAATGCCCTAAAACAATCGTTACTTAACAACTTCGTATCAGTATCGCCTGATCAATCGGCGCCATACTGATGGTCATAATAAATCCAATTTATTTCGTTCCTATATAATTATAACTGTTTTCAACCGTTCAAAAGGCAAATAAAAGTTATGGTCATAAAAAGTGGATATAGTCTCTATTCATGCATTTGCTTAATTTTTGTGTCGTGGCAAATAAAATAAAACAGTCGGTGAAGTTGAAACGGAACGAAACAAGATAAAATGTGCAGCGCTGCCTGAAGAGGCGGCGACATGAAAAAGTGAAATAACGAAATTCCTCATGCCAAAATGAGTCGAATAAAAAGGCAACGATCACGTACCGTGACTAAAATGGACTATTAATCTTTTTTTGTCTATCGCGATACCGTTAGCTCTAGTTTGAAGTGGTCTTTGAATAAACTACTCAGCTAGTGACGGGGACCCTACTCCAGTTTTTGAATATTGTTGAAAATCGATTTCTAGTTTCTCATTAGCATTTTTCCTGGGAACGTTGAAAATATTAAAGTGAAACTTCTTTTCGTGCGCTTGACTTGGGGAGTGAGCTGGTGAATGCGTGACGAGAGCGTTATGAAAAGTATGATCGGGTGAGGCGAACGGAAGTTGAGAGGGAGGTATGAGTTAGTAAAGAAATAAAAAGAGAGTTTCGTTTCGCATATGACTGTAGGGGTAAGAGAGAGAGGTGCGTTATTTCCCAAACTAGTAGATTATGGCATAAATTTTACTTATATATACACACAGCGAACGGCAGCTCTTCGTCTGGCGGCATTGGGCATGGGTTCAAGTCTAAACTAAGTATCGTCTGATAGCACAAAAAAATATTAGGCGCCACTAGAATTTGATTTTATGAAACCCAGAAAACAAAATATTGAGAATGACAGAGCTTTATGAAATGAAAGTCAAAATCTACAACAATAATTTATTACTAAAATAATTTTTGTTTATGGCGTAGAATGATGATAAGATACAATGAGTTATATACAAAATCTGGGACACTACCCAAGATAATTATGAACGAATATGTTTTGTCTATTACATGGATGATGAATAAAAATAATAGAATTTTATACCTTTCAAAGAGCTTCAGGATCAGCTCTGCCTTAAACGGTATTTTGGTGATGATGAACGTGTATGGTGGATGTGCCAAACAGGGTGCCTGGTGGATTTACTTCCACCTGAAGTGAAGACTAGATTAAAACACATCAGCTGATATTGGTGGAATCAAATCTGTCTTGCAATGGAACCTGCATTCTGAACGCTTCAATAGAACTATATATCGGACCTGGGATACATCTACAGAGTTTGGGACACTGCTACGGTTGAAAGTACTGATACGATACCATTACAACAGAAAGCTGTTGAACAGGACCTCGTAGTACCTGTGCTGGACTTCTTGAAATCAGACTCGAAAAAGGAAACTCCAGAAAGGGATTATTTCTTCTCAAATTATAGTGAGTAAAGATCATCAAGCCCCAACGGAAAAACCCTGTGAAATAGGCTTAGTTACAACCAATTTCAACATACAAAAAAAAGGCAAAATGGCGAAGGGAAGCTTGCAAACTAAACACCAAAATCACAATCTGTGCGAGCATATCCTCATCGCTAAAGAAAAATTTCACAAAGGAAACCGGTTCTTATGGGTCGCCACTCTGAAGTCACGCCGGCCATCCAAAAAAGAGGACCTTCTTTTTCATTTCAAAAAAACTTCTTAAAAATCAACCTACAGCGCATTCTGACTGGCACACATTCCGAGTCTGTTTTTCACGTCAAAACGGTGACGTCAGACAAAGTACCTTGAGTTTCATTATTTTTAAACAGGTTAAGATTTGAACTGGAAATAATAAAATTTATATATACACATATATATGGATGATTTTAAATGACGAAAACTGCAATGCCAAGAACTTCTACCTAATGTCGAAAGGACTATTAGAAGAAAAGAGTAGTTGTTTCGACCCGCCAGATGGCTTGTCTAGAGATTCACGTTTCGTAGTGTTGAATAAACAACGAACGCACCGAGTGTGGAAGGATGATGAGAACAAAACACATTAATCGATCTGCTCTCGGAACATGAAAGAAAATATCCTTCAGCTGATTGAAAGTTAGAGGTCGACATCCGATTGTTTATTTTCTGATGACAGATGAAAATATTCAAGTTCACCACCAACGCAAATAGACGATCCAAAAGGCTTGAAAGTATATAAATATAACGATGAAAATATATACAGATATATCAATGCATGGTAACTAAAGTGATTATACTCTTCAGTAACAGGTGAGTAAATGTAACAATATATAGTACAATTTTATAATAGAATTACTTATACACATCACGTAACATTGTCTCTTTTGATTTACAGGAATCCTACTAGTAGTGTAATCTGTAGAAGACAGCATTTATGCTGTTATAACACCCGGTTATCTATATGATGTGAATTTATCCTTTGAATAAAAAAAATATTAGTATGACTAGCTTTAGTTCATGATTAAGTACTGTAAGTTGAATATGGTTCAAGTTGATCAAATGAAACAAGCTACACCTTGAAAGAAATAGCATTTGATAAGGATGGCATAATGCATGACAATATAAAATGCTATAAGATATTTGAAAATTTTCCATAAATATACTGGTGAACAATGGAAAACAGTTCTCTTCCAAATCATTTGTGAATATATTTGGCAGCCAAAACACTTCTCTCGTTTTAGTATATAATGTGTCTTCATGACTTCATCCTCCTACCCTCCAGAGCCACCTCATATTTTTCAATAGGAAAAAGTGTCGATACTTTGACAGAAAAGTATTTGCATTTTCATGAATATATGAATATATTTTTTTATAAAGAAACGAAGAATTTAAAGATAAACCCTTTTCGATGGAACAGTTGCAGTTGTTCAATAGTTTTAGAAAGATGGAAAAAATGCATGTACATTTGAAAAGGGTCAGAGAATGAGTGTCATTCCAAATTTTGACTCCAAACTTCTTGCTCATAATTTCAACTTTGATCTCAAAATTTCAACTTGAATCTCCAACTTTTGAATTTGTTGTCGTATTTTTGAGATTAACGACGTAATTTCGAAAATTTTCTGAAAATTTCGAGCTTCGAAGTCAAAATGTGGAAGAAATGAGAATTGAAAGTTTCTATGTGTATTACCACTTTTATACATTAGGTACTACAAACTTATACGTTACGTTACTTACAAACTTATACGTTACGTAGTTTCGTCCTATAAGGACGAAACTACGAAACTGCACATTACTGCACTATACATTATTGCAAAATTATACGTTACTGCATTTTCATCCTATAAGGACATTTTCAAACTTATACATTGAACTGTTCAATGTTTGAAAATGTCCTTATAGGACAAAACTGCAGTTAGTTACAAATAAGAGTGGTGAAAAACATAGAAAGTTCCAATTCCCTTTCCTTCATTATTTCATTATGCTTTCCTACCACGCATTAACGACTACATCCATCAATTTATCAAGATGTCGAGTGTAAAGTCGTAATTTCAAAAATAATTTGTAAATTACGTGGTCCTTCTGTGCTTTCGTATAATTCACACATAGAAACAAATTTTTTCATACATGAAATACTTTCTTAGCTAAATGAAGGGTACGTTACAAGTTCGGTTTTCTCTAATCTATAGTGCTGTTAACAGGTTCGAGATCTATAAAAAAACAAATGAAATAAAATTGAATATCGAAATAATGAGTTGAGTTAAATGAAAACGAAATATATTTTTGACAAATGAGCCGAATGCAATAAAAGTAATTTGATGTGTTGAAAAAACAATACGAGGATGTTCAATTATATACAATATGAAAATGCAATATATACATAATAAATATGTACAATATTCCAATTTAAATTGAAATTAAAATTCACCGAAATGATGAACCAAGAAAACATTAGTTTTGTAAATTGTAAATAGTATTGTAAATCAAATTACTTCACGTTTTGATTATTAGTATCCATGTATAGCTTTCTAGTTCTTTATCGCAGTTATCTTTAAAAAAAGCGATATAAATTAGAATAACTATTCGAATCGAATCGAATTTTTTGTCATCCTTGACCTACTTACAATAAAGAAATCGGATCATTTGAGACTGTGAGATCACAAAATTATAATATGTAAAATAGTTGAGAAAAAGCTGATCGTTTCACCACATCGTGAGAAGAGTCAGCATTCAGAAATTATGAACCATAAAGTCTTCCAATTTTTTGAGTGAATATAATCATCAAGCTACGGTTTTTTGGTCGGAGACATTAAAATGTTAAGTAAGTCAATTTCAACATTAAGTATTCTGTAATATTCTGAATGTTTCAAGAGGTAACGGACATATTTTAACGTTCACTGTTTTTTTTAATGAATGTGTATCATCGAGATTTCCATTTGTATCAAATCTGCCACCTAATCAGCTCGTTGATTTTATATTTTGGAAATTGTCCGTGAAATACTTCCAACCTCACAAAACCTCAACCTATAGACCCTTTCAAGTATGAGCTCCATGTTTTTAAGAGTCGTGCTGCTGAAGCTGATATCGAAATCGTGTTTTATAGACACTCTCATAACTTTTTCGCAGAATAACTCAAACATATCCTACTTCTTCAACTTCAGAATCTTCTCAACTATTCAGTAACCATCCAGAAAGTTTCAGTCTTGGGAAAGACAAGACAGCTTCCTTCTTTGTACATATTTATCCACTGTCCATGCAATTTCTTCTTGATCCACCACCTTCATCAGTTTTATAAAAATTCATGACTTCGGAGCTTTCGATTCCTTTTTGGCTATTTGTCTCTATGGCCAAAGACTTGCTTCTCAAGGGTAGTCACTATCAGTCAAGGAGTAACTGTATCCACCTGATCAATTAGGCTAGTAATTTTTTTTATGTTCCTATTCAATTCCATCATTTATTAAATCGGTTTTGTCCGTTGAAATTTATTGTGTGTCAATATAATCATGTTAAGAAGAATGTAAATACGAGATATCATTCTATTTTACTATGCTAACCATTATTCTTCAGGTATGAATTCATTCATAAATCCTCTTTCACGTCTTCCACATATTTATTGTCATCAAATATGAATCAATATTCGCGTGACTCGGAGAGCTGTTGTGATCTGAAAATTATTACTTGATTGAGTTATTTTACATAAAGTATCTTCTCGTTGCTAGTGTTATAATTGTTTCCTGATCGCCAATCATCAAGGTTATTATTGAATTTGTGCTTAAATCAGTTTTGTATGATTCATTTTATGATATAATGACATGATATTATCGAAAAATAAAATATATAAAGTGACTCCAAAGAAATCTTTATTCAATTGGAAGGGAGAAGATTATTTTACCAAATTGAAACTGAAATTAAAGCCTTTTCAAATATTTATGTGAATTGTACATTTTGAATATTATTTTCTGACAAACGTTAACTTCACCAGTAAAATTAACATTCAGATTGATTATAACGTGCTGAATAAACAATGTCATTGTTCAGATGGTGCATTGGATTTCGAGCTGCCTGAAAACGCTGGAAAAACATGAAAACTACAAAGTTTTCATTACTGTATATCATTATTTACTCTGGGCCATGAAATGCTGGAGTGATGGAAACAAAAGTAGAGAAGATAAATGATGAGAATAATAATAATAATGAAATATAAAATATTATTTGAAATCTCTGAAAGAATAGATAAAATAAAAAATTAGTAGTGAATAGCTGAAAATAACAATTATATTTAGATCGGCCGGTAGCCGGTCGGTTCGACGTGGGTGCTATGTTCACTCAATGAATCGACCGCCGTGTTAGTCGGTGGTTCAAGCCGCAGGTTGAACGATTGATTTTCACTTGCTAACGTCCAACTCGTGTTAGCAATGACACGTTAAAAGGTAAGACCTCGTTAGTTCTTAGCTCGCATAAGTTTCTATTTTTGAGGGTTGTCATTCGTAGGAGCGCGATAGCTGGTTAACGAAAAAATAGATTTTGAAACATATTTCAAACCATATATTTTGTTGATAAAATGTGAAGTGAAATAACAATGAAAGATCTCAAACCTAGTTACTTCACGACGTTTCGATCGTGAGTATCCACAATCGTCTTCGGGTGATGACTGGACTATTCCTCCCAGAGGACTATTCCTCTCTCCACCTCACCGGTTTAGCGGCAGTTGACCATATTTTTACGCTTGACCGAAGATTTACATATATTGCCTATCTCTAGGCCAGCTTGGCCGAATGCATCGTTGGACAACATATATGCAGCTTCTTTGAACTTCCTCTTGAACTAGTGTTCCTTCCTGTGGATGATCCCAGCTTGATGTTATGTTGATAAGTATAAACATACTCTGCTCTGAATATTACTGGAATTTTTTCCCAACACCAAATCGTTATTTTTAACACCTCGACACGTGTTTCGATCACCAAGTGATCATCTTCAAAGAGGGAGATTGAAACTAGAAACTGGTGCGAGCTAACCCTATTTATGCTATAAAGGTACGCTTGGATGGTTTACCTGTATGGGTTACCTTTATAGCATAAAAGGGATTAGCTGGCATCAGTTTCTAGTTTTAATCTTCCTCTTTGAAGATGATCACTTGGTGATCGAAACATGTATCGAGGTATTGAAAATAACGATTTGGTGTTGGAAAAAAACTCCAGTAATATTCATTACTACACCAAAGGTTCCAAACAGTGCATCATAAATACTCTGCTCTTCCCGATTTGCTGGTTTCTCCTTGCTGTGTATTTTTCTTGTGCTCTACAATGTCAACTTTCAATTGCCTCTTAGTTTTACTGATTAGCATTTGTTGCACTCACAGGGTTTCAGGTAAATGCAATTATTGGAATCGCTGTTCGCGTTTGGAGACCTGGTTTTTGTGGGCCTGCAGGTTCTGAGGTTGTACTTGGAACCAATTCTTCTTATACTCAACGACAATCCTCTGACGTCACTGGTTGTGACGGCTTCTCTCTCTCATAAGATTTTTGATGTTTTCAAGTCAAAATCTGTTCCACCATCACTTTGGAGTAACCATTTCGTTGAAGATCTTTTTTGATAATGCCCAGTTCCTTCTCCAGGCCTTCCTTCGTATTACATATCCCGAAAGCACGATACACTTGATGATTTCTCTTTTGGTAGATTGATGTTGGTCAGATTCGTGATTAAGATAGTTCAGATAGTTCAATCCTGACTAATAAAATTCACCATGAAACATTGTCCACCACATTCAAACGAATAATAACAAATGCTTCCAATGGAAGGGTACCCAGTACAAGACAATAATATTTTCAATTTCTCTCAATCAAACATTGAAATTGTCTGTTTCAGCCAACCTTGTTACTTGGTAGAAGAGTCTGGCCGTGAGATAGATGGTGCCAAAATAAATATCCAAGATTTCGTTTTATTGCTACATGACAAGGAAGTTCCCACTTCGTTGAATTTGGTACTTATCGTACTTTCCTGAAGAATCAGAATAGGATAGCAATTTTAATTGTTATGCTGCACGAGAATAACTGGGAAAACGATTTTTGGTTTGGAGATTATATGTCATGTGATCACAGTTATCATATTTTCACAGAAGCTTTAGGTTCTTCTTGATAGGAATTGGTAGAAAATGCCAGATCAATATCCATTTCTAGTATTCGTATTCACCATACAAATTTATTGAAGGCCTTCAATCAATCAATCAAAATATGATTTATTATCAAAGAATAACATCTGGTTGACAAAGCCTGTATAAATAAAATAAATTAAATTAAATTATATGAATAACATTTAGATAATTATTTACTTAGTATACATAGTATACGTAGTCACTACTTTATGAAATTGAATTGTTGAAAAACAATATGTAACTTATTTAAAATTTGAAATATAATAAGCAATAGTAGGTATATGATATCAAAATGTAAAGTTTTGGTATATTTATTATTAGTCTATTATATCCGCATAATATTCTTCCAAACTATAATGGGTTCTATCGGAAAGAACTCTTTTTACAGCTTTTCTGAAGCCAGTGTTGGACTGTATATTCTTGATATAATTTGGAAGGTGGTTGTACATCTTGCAGCCGTTATATATAATGGAGTCCTTAACTAGAGTGGAATATGGTAAAGGTAGTTTGATATGGTCACTTTGACGGGTGGCGTATTTACTATCTGTAACGAAATTTTGTTTTTGTTTATAAATGAGACACACTGTTTCAAGTATAAATATACACAAGTATAAATATAATTTACAGAGGTATCTCAGGGCTCTTTTTTGTAAAACAAAAACACTTCGAAGAATATTTCCACTGCACACTCCCCAGAATGGGATACCATATCGCAAATGTGACTCTATCAAGGAGTAGTATACTGACTTTGGGATTGTGTAACCCAGTTCGTTTGCAGCAATTTTTACAGCGTAACAACCAGAGGACAATTTTTCATTCAGGTTTTTGACATGTTCATTAAATTTGAGACCGTTGTCAATGTATAGTCCTAAAAATTTAGAAAACACACTGTTTTCAATAATCTGGTGTTTGATAGAAATAAATATCAGATACTGCGCATTTCAAAGACACTATCTTGGTTTTTAATATACTGAAGGATAAAAGGTTTGAGTCGCACCACTCTTCAACCTTTATTATATCTCAATTGATGACCTGTTGCAGATCGGCTCCCTTATCTTTATGCCATAGTATGGTGGTATCATCGGCGAATAGTGTGAAACTTCCTGAAATGTCAAGCATTATTGGAATATACCTTTGATGCTTCCAGCTGTGACGGAGATTACGTACGTCTGAAGATTTTCCTACAAAAAACGTTCTGAGGCAAACCACATGTTCACTTTAATTTTTCCATGGAGAGCGGCAGTGTAGGAAAATGTGAGCACTTATTTCGAAAGCTGGAGAAAATAATAAGAAGGCATCAGAAAATTTCAAGAATAAGCCCAAAAATGAATGACAGAATTTTGAAAAATTGAAAGGATTTTTTTTATTATGGTAATAATGATAATAATAATAATAACTTCGTTCAGAGTTAAAGAGGCAACATGATTGTTCTGAATAAAATAGTGTGGAGATGAGTGGAAGGACTTGTTTCTCATAAACAAATTACAGATACATAACGATATGATAATATAATAATATAGATATAAGAATAATATAATAGAAAATGTGAAAAATATGAAAAATTCAGTGGAAAAAAATAAAATATGATGAATCATATGTATATGTAAAATGTTAAGATGTAAAAAGCAGATATTGTAATGCTACAATACAATATTTTTTTTTTAGTAATGGTAACGGTAATAACATAATCATACATGAAAGAAACGTATTTCCGTATAGAGTTGTATGTAGTGATACTGGTTTAGTGGTGAAATATAGTTTATCTGTCAAAGAATGTATGTTGGTTGTCGTAATTGCACCAGGAAGAATCTGGAGATAACAAGAGTTTCGAGTGGAGCCCATAAACATCAAAACAATGTTACTGCAATTGTTGAATTATTGGCCATCAATAATACTCGACTGTTGGGAACTAATAATAACGAAAATTATGAAACCATAAAATTTAACGAGCCCGCTGTAGTAATGGAGAAAATTCGAAAAGAGTCATGTCTTATTTCACCATTATTTTTGCGCAAACTTGGTTACTTGATCGCTGAAAAATGAGACACCGTCTAATGAATATCTCATAAACAAACCGACAATTCTATATTTGGTTAAAAAACAATTTCGTTTTAAATCACGTTCACGTTTAGACTAATTACCGATAACCATTTGACCGGTTGTGTAACAATTGGGACAATCAACTGAAGAAAAAATTCAAAGAGAGTTTATCTTAGTCCGGTAACAATGGTTTAAACAGCAAACCGAATTTCTTGTCCATTTGTTCGTTAAACTTGCTGACACAATTATTTAAAACATTGAACCTCGTCGTTTTAATTTCTGAAAATGAATAAAGAAACAATGCCACAGTTACAATTACCTAAAAATTCAACTGTATGTTGTGCTTTAGCTTCATACTGAGAGACTGCATACGGTCATTTATCTACGTAGATACCAGTAGTTGGAAATTGGATTGCCAACAAATTTTATACAATCAACCCAAAATCACAACATACCTATCAGTGAATTTCAAAGATTGTTCGGAGCAGTAGCAATACTGTTTCGTTTTCAATAGTTTGTCCCAGTTTCTGGACAAATTAATCACACATGTGCATTCTTCCATCGACCCAACTGTAGTTCTAGATAAGAGTATGTGCTTTAGGTATTTAACTAAAAAGAATATTGAGTTTTTCATCATTTTTTTTGGCAAGGCTATGCAGTGGTAGCGGAGCACTATTCCTTTGAATTAAAATATGGTTAAAAACATTTTGAAGGCCAAGTGGTAGTACTACAGTTGAAGTGAGTGCAAAATATAGTCTGGTTCACATGTACTCGATTTAGCTCTTTTTTGTGACATTTTTCAGCCCTGTCCAAAAATTACGAGCGAAGTGTCATTCGATTCGTATTTTTACCTAGAAAGTTTAAGGGAAGGTCCGAAAACGCGCCGATAAAAATTACAAAAGTAATAAACAATTAAGTGAAAAAAAAATGGGGCTTTAGTTTTTTCTCAATATCTCGGAAAATTTTCAAAATTTTGGAAATTTAAAAAAAGAATTGAAAAGATCAATGAATTTGCGTAAAAAAGTCCAGACTCCCGAAACTGTATCTCGATTATTTATAATTTTTACAGAGCCCTGAAAATGGAGCCAAAAGCGGGTAGTCTGGCTTCCGCGTGCCTTTCGTCACTCTGGCATAAAAGCAAAAAAAATTATTTAAACATATTAAATGTAAATATTAAGGAATGAAAGATGATGACGAATAAAGTCGATTATTATTACTATCAGTTAAAAAGAGGTATATTTCAAAAAAAGTATGAGTTTTCGTATAAAGATGAAGATGAAGTAGAAAGCCAAAAATGTTTATCCTCTAGAAAAGTCTGGTACATTGAACTTCAAAGAAATCCGTTCAAAATTCGAAAACAATAAGTCTTCAACCAGTTTATCGTAAATTGACCTCTATTGAGCCGTATTGCAATCGACTTTACGGATCTTTTCATCGTTGAATGCGTATCTGTACCTCAATGTAGATGATAATCTGCGCTTTTCAGAACCTCTCAACCTGAAAATCCATTAAATAACTGGTCAGAGCTTGACTTACAACAAATGTGCATCGAAATTAAAAATCAAGTCCCGCTCTTCACCCTCGACGAGCGTAACTGTAGTCTTTCGATACCAACAAAAAAAAACTAAATAACGAACTTCGCTATAGGAAACTCGCAAAATCTCTTCGGCCACCGAAGCATTAAATTGGAAATCCATGATCCAAGGTAAACCACTTCGATCAAAGATAACGAAATAGATTCCGAACAAGTGCTTATGATGCTATTATGTCTTGTAACAATAGACGAACTCGCCTACTATGCAGTTGCAACACTTCATTTTTACCAAGGGAAATATCACATTATCATTATCGCAATAGACAAAGGGGCGTCACGCCATGACTAGTACTTCTGCTATTTGGTCCTTCCCTGCCGGACCGGAGATGGAAAAGGATACTGGACGGAAAGTATTCAATTTTTCGAAGTCGTTCAAGAATGTATTTTCATCGGGTTCCCTACTGATGTTTTGAGCCATAGAGGACCAGAATGATAGAAAGCTGGCTTGACATAAAACATCATATGCCAGAATACTTGTTCATATGACAGGATGCTGCATATGCCTTGATCTTTGTTTTTCATATGCCAGGATACTTGTTGTTCATATTCCAGGTTACTTGTTCATATGCCAAAATAATTGTTTTTTTTTTGAAATATGTTCATAGCGGGTTTCCTATCGATGTTTTGGTCTATAGATGATCAAAATAATTAAAAGCTACATTACCATAGAACATCATATGCAAGGATTCTTGTTATTAATATGCCAGGATACTTATCGTTCATACGACAGGATGCTTGTTTTTTATATGCCAAGATACTTATTGTTCATATGTCAAGATACTTGTTACTCATATGCCAAAATATATGTTCATATTTCAAGATACTTGTTGCTCATATGCCAGGATGATTGTTAATATTTCAGGATATTTGTAGTCCATATGTCAGGATACTTGTTGTTCATATGAAAGGATACTTGTCGTTTATATGCCAGCATTCTTGTTCATATTCCATGAAATTTGTTGTTTATATGCCAGGATACTTGTTGCTAATATGCCAGGATTCCTATTTATATCTCTGTATATTTGTTATTCATTTGCCAGGATAATTGTTGCTCAATTGCCAGAAAACTTGTTCATATGCCAGGATACTTGTTCTTCTAAAATATGTTTACAGTGGATAATTCAAAGCTACATTAACATAGAACATCCACCTTCAAACAAACATAGAACCTCATATCAAATCAATCAAAAATCAAATCAAACTTTATTCAATTCAGATTAATATAAAATATAAACTGTTACAACTTACATCTATGAAGGATCGTGGCTATCTAAGCCAAGCTTGTGTTACAGCCACGAATCCAATACAAACAATACATTTACAAACTAAGATAAACCTACTAAATAGTTCTGGAAAGTCCAAGAAGGACGACCAAAATGATGTGCAGTCTTTTAGCATAACTAGAGCATCAAATACGAATGCCAGGATATGCAAGGATACTTGTTATAATTATGTCAAGATACTTGTTATTCATATGACAGGATGATTGTTGTTCATATGCCAAGATACAGAGCTGCTCATACATGTTCATATCCAGTCCAAAGTCTATATGCTAAGAGACTTGTTGTTCATATGAAAGGATAGTTGTCGTTCATATGCCAGGATTATTTTTTATATTCAATGGAACTTGTTGATATGTTAGGATACTTGTGATTCTTATGCCAGGATAATTGTTGCTCATATGCCATAAAACTTGTTCTACTAAAATATGTTACAGCGGTTTCCTACCGTAGTTTTGGCCATAGAGAATAAAATAATTATGTTAAAAAAACGCATTGAAATCCATTTTTTTGTTAACCAGCAATCCCCCCCTACGAACAACAACTCTCAAAAGTCGAAACTTGTGCGAGCTAAGTACAAATGAGTTTTTACCTTTAAACGTCTGATTCCTAACAGGAAAAGCTACATTAAGCTTAATAAAACATCATATAATAGAATGCATATGCCATAATATGCTGAAATCGTCATGTATGCTCTACTCTACTCCGTTTACCAAAAATATTTGATGAAAAAATGAATTGATTGATGTAGCTGTAGCTACGTTGTAGTAGATCATCATGAGAAATGAGAAATGAAACTTTCTCTGTTTTTAACCACTTTCATAAAAGTGGTAGAAAACATGGAACGTTCCATTTCTCATTTTTCATAATGAAAAAATTTTTAGTGCTCACTTGACATACAATAACATACAGAGTGGTCCAACGAAAAGTATGCACCGTGCTTTTCTCCTTTTTTTGTAACTTAACGCAAAAATGCTCGGACAGGTCAATTTTGCTTTCGAGGGGGACACATTTTAGATGTATTTTTCTACCTGTGCCTTCAACCCCCTAGCGAGGGTGAGTAACAACCCTAAGATTTTAAATAGAAAGTGGGGTCGAGTGATATATCATTTGAAAGGGCACAAAATTATCTTTCTAATGATAAATAATTTATTGTATTTCACTCAAACATGTAGGTATTATGAAGAAAAACAACTACAACCCAGTACTTTGAAATGTGTAATTGACTTAGTAGAATTCTACTTCAGCAAGTGCTGAAAATGTGACCCATTTGCTTCCATACAATAATAAAGATTTTGTTCAAATCTATTCCTAACATTCTGTAGCATATCAGGTGTTATACTTCTGCACTCTGCTGTAATTCGTTGGCGAAGATCTTCTGCGTAGCAAAATATTTATTTTTCAAGTGTTCCCAAAGGAAAAAGTCTAAAGGCGATAAATCAGGTGACCTGGCAGGCCATTCGATGGGGCCTCTCCTTCCAATCCACCGTCCAGGAAACCGGTCATCTGAAAACTCTCTTACCGGAGCAACATAGTGAGGAGGTGCTCCATCTTGCTGGAAATAAAGCCGATCATCATTATGATTTTGGTCATTTTCAATTATTTCTGTTAAGAGGATCAATTGTATCTTCAAGCATGTTCAGGTAGACCTCACCAGTTAAATTCCCAGGAATAAAAAGTGGCCCTACGATATGACTACCTAATATGCCACACCAGATTGATTTTTTGAGGGTACTGGGTATGGACCTCTCGGAATAAGTGTGGGTTACTGTCATCCCAGTAATGGCAATTATGCCTATACACAGCTCCATTAAAAAAAAATGTACTCTTATCGGAAAAGCACGAGTTGATTGATAGGTGCGGCTCATCAATTAGTAGCTGGCTCAGTTGCTCAAAAAATTGCAGCCTTCTATCAGGATCATCTTCATTGAGTTCCTGTACTAATTTAATTTGGTACGGATGAAATTTATAGGCTTTTGATATCCGTATTATGGACGAACGGGAGACACCTGAGACTGCAGCAAGCTGACGGATACTTTGAGTATGATCCAATTCAACATGTCCCAAAACCGCGACTTCCACTGCTTCATTTCTGATCGGTTTCCGTGCCTGGTGTTTCACATTACAGATAGATCCGGTATCGACAAACTTTTGGACTAACTTGGCAACGTACGAATCATTCACATTTTTCCCGGGATGACTGTTATTAAAGAGGCGAGCAGTAAGTCTAGCACAACTATTATGTTGATAATAAAGTTTAACAATTTCAACTCGTTCAGGAATGGAATAAACCAATTTTTACTGTAAAGTTGAAATAATTTCAAAAGCAACCGAACTGAATCAATGAACGTTTGCCTAAATTATTTTTGTACACTTATCTGCTGTTGTTATTTGAACCAAAAAAGGCACGAGAGAAATTGAGGAATGTAGTAGTGATAAAAATGCCGTTTTTTCCGCATTTTCATTAACACCAAAAATATCGAGTAAATGTTCTTGCTTTTTTTATAACTATTCAAGTAAATAAAACAAATTAGGTATCATTGGAAGGAGAATTGTGTGCCCTTTCAAATAATATATCACTCGACCCCACTTTCCATTTAAAATTTTAGTTGTTGTTACTCACCCTCGCTAGGGGGTTGAAGGCACAGGTAGAAAAATACATCTAAAATGTATCCCCCTCAAAAGCAAAACTGACCTGTCCGATCATGTTTGCGTTAAGTTACAAACAAAGGAGAAAAGCAAGGTGCATACTTTTCGTTGGACCACTCGATATGGATTGCTCTGAATGATATTATTTGTATATATTGCAATGCGCAGTTTTAAAATTGATGATCAACTAAAAAATAGGTATGAGATGTAAACTGGTAGCTCCAACCAAGGCACAATTATTGACAACACATTGACTATGAACAGACCCATATGGTCTGGTGAGACATTGCAGAAAATTAAATTATCGTTCTTCTTACTAGAAAAGTTATTATAAGTAAGTTCTCATGTAGACCTGCCAGTTTCCAATCTGTTGAAAAACTGTCGATACCATAAAATGAGTTTTCAAGGTGGAATACATTAGCATTTTGAGCTCTTTGGCATTTATCATAAATAATGAACAGATAACCAAGCAAAAAAAATCAGTGAATAGTATACTATCTTTGCCTTATGTGAGGAGGAAAATATTCCATTATGGAATTATAATTTGTATAATCTGCTTTCCGTGTTTATTTCGGTAGAAAAATTTCATTGGATACTTGTACTACATTTTTTTTCCTTTCAGCATGCCATCATCCTGAAGCCTCAATTTTTCTCCAGGTAAGCACAGGTACCCTTTCATATAACAATTATGGAAAGTGTTTTACTAATAACACCATTATTCGTATTACGTTGAAAAATCCTAGGAGTTTGTTTGAAATTCATTTTTTCGTATGAATATTCGTAGAAATAATGGGTTTTCTTGGATGATTCGTATTGGAAGAAGACATATTTAGATGTTCAACATACTTTCATTTTGAGTTTCCTTTGGTATAAAGTTTTTTCCTTAATATGTTTGAAGATAAAAGTTTATTCAGTCTTCGTAATGGTCAAAATAAAAACTCAAGCGTTGTTCATGAACACATAGAAAGTAACTTTCTGTTATTTCATCTATGTAAATGTCAAATGAATTTCGATTTCAGCACCTACAACAAAAAACAGAACAGAGAAATTACTTCACCTCACATGAATACATTTCTTGCCTCGTGCGCGATTCAAAAGAGATTATTGTTCTTTTTGTTGGTGTTTTATAGGTTAAGATAATTATAGATGCGGCATAAAAGATCGAGAAACTGATTACAATGCTGGTGAATGCTTCCAGCAGTGCCCAATCCGAAGTCGTTTTGTGGATTCTAAGTGTTGTTTGTCGATCTTTTTATTCAGAAAGCAATAAGCCTAGTCTATGAATATATGTTAGAAGACCCGAGAGACATGATGCGTGACCGAATTTTTCCATCGAATTATTCCAGTGGCTCTCGAGCTATTATTTAGAAAACAGTAAACCTCCTCCAAACCTTGCAACCAAACCAAAATATACGTTATAATCCGATCACGATCTGTGATTCTTTTCGAAACATTCGTACCGTTTTGGAGGTGTTACTCAC
Organism: Leptinotarsa decemlineata; assembly: GCF_025532065.1. Lineage (NCBI taxonomy): Eukaryota > Metazoa > Arthropoda > Insecta > Coleoptera > Chrysomelidae > Leptinotarsa > Leptinotarsa decemlineata. The sequence goes on from NW_027412702.1 coordinate 22,141,338, forward strand.
AAATAATAAATACATATCACGTAAAATATAACATGGTTAGAATCAGGGCATATCTTTCCTGAATATGTTAGAAAACACCTCTCTCTGACTGATTTTTTCTCGGTATTCACTCAAATATATTACTACTTCCTTTCTTCAATTTGCATATTTGAACTACAGTCTTGAACTTTTCGTTTGAAAGAGGAAAAAGTGTGACTCTTTTGAATACCGATTAAAATTCACAATAATGAAAAAGAATTTTCAATTATAGAAACATATAAAAAAAGTAATACTAATTATGAAATTATGAAATAACCCCAAAAAATTAATTGGAGCTCCGGGAGATGATTGATTCCACTAACCTGCAGCACCACATCATCTGAAGATCTTGATCTGCCAATATCCTATCTCTCATAAAACAAAATGTAAGGTGTCTCCAGAGGCTCCAATAAATTCAAAATATTGCCAAAATATTTAGTGACACTACTATCGTCAAACTCAACCAGTCCATTTCGTCTTTGACCAAGGCGTAATAATGACCAAATTCAACGACAGAACCACAGTAAACAATGACTGCATGAAGATAATAGTGGTCTGCTAGATTGACGTGTTCATCTATTTCGAAAATTCTTTTGGTGCTTCCATCGGAGTTTGAGTCATGTTTGAAGATCATCAGTGTTGTTATAATAAAAATATAACTTGTGGTGTACCCCAAGGATCCTTCCTTGGTTCTGTTTTTTCCTTATTTATATCAATTCATTAGCTAATTTGAAACTGAATGGTATAATTGAACTATTTGCTGATGATCTACCATTATATATTTCTCAGACAGTTACGAAAAAATTAAAAATTATATGAATAATGATTTGGATGAAATTCTCATTTGGCTTAATGAACATAAGTTGAAGCTTGATTTCAATAAATGTTCATATATGAATATTTCCCAAAGACTAATTGGTACTTCAAGTAATTCGATTATGTTTGATAAAAATTCTTTTGAATATACAAGGACAACAAAATTTTTATGTTTACACATTGATGAGAAATTGTCATGGAATAAACATATTGAAGGAATTAGGTAGAAAATATCTCCTCTTATTGGAATTTTTACAAAATTAGAAACTTTATACCTTTGAAATTTTTAAAAAATATATATTTCAGTCTCATTCATTCACATTTGCACTATCTCATTTCTATTTGGGGAACAGCAGCAAACCTCTGAAAACCTTGCAAAACAAAATAATAAGAAACATTTATAAATTACCATATTTGGAACCAACATTGAACTTATATAAGCCAAACCTTTCATTGGACTTGAATTCACTCTATAGACTCAAAATTAGCTGCTTCATTCATTCTGTAAAAAATAATACAAAGAAATCAAACTTAAATTTTATTCCAATTGGACATATTCACAATCATGCCACAAGACAAACCAAATTTTGGTCACAAATTAAGATACAAACCTACCTAGATGATACAATCCTACCAAACTGCAGCTGCATGAACAGGTGTTTGAGTTTGGTGAATGAGTAGGAAACACTCTGGTTCTCTCCAATCTCATATTCTGTAGAACATTTCCTGGGATTGACATTCTCTAGTCTTCGCGGTTCATGACTACAGCCGCGAAGTTTGGAACAAACATGTATTCTGGTGTCATGGAACCTGAGAACATGTTCATTACTCGTTCTTCCATATATTCCGAAATGTCTATTGTCCGATCCTTTGTAACTCCAGTCTGAGTAAGAAGATATAAAACGATTGAAGAATTTCTCAAATGCAGTTGTAAATGTAATTTTCATTACACCAATTCTTACCAAACAAGATAGTTTTTGTACCCTGCTCAGTATATACTGGACCATCAGATCATAACTCACATATTTTCATTGATTTAACCATTGATTTAACCATCAGATCATAACTCACATATTATCATTGATTTAACGGCCCCATGCCGTTCCTTGGGGTATATATGGCTATCATCACACCTACCTCTGCCTTTCTTCTCACTCTTTCTTGATATTAGTTTGAGGTCTGCCGGGGATTTATTATCTCTTCTATATATTCGGCCTCCCCCGATGAATTTATCCCTCAATACTGAAATTTTAGAGGTTCTCAGACCTCTGTGTTGGTGCTCTTGGTGAATGGTTGATTGCAGTGGGTTTATATTGAGTCCTCTGCAAGTCCAGAAGACTTAGTGATTTGTGCTCTTCAAGGTTCCATAACAGTGGTGCAACTCGTGTCACTAATCTTTCTCTCATAATGGTCATGTATATAAGCTTTGAGTCCAAGCGTGCAATCTATCCACCTTTCTTTTTAATAAAACACAAGCACTAGGTACAGGAAAATCCTTGAGGCGCTCTGAGAGTGGTGCCTGTGCGAAAGTAGTGAGACTGGAGACTGAATTCATTTGGAAAAACGTTCCCGGGAAGTTTATTCCACATAAACGCAGTTCTTCAACTGATAAAGTTCTTGAACAGTGAAGTTCGAGGTATACTGAGTTGAACCTCAAAACGATGAGCAGTCACAATCCGTCGCGTATTTCTGGTGAAATTAAATGTGCCCAGTCACTTGAACACTTCCCATGAAAAGTATCTATAGAATAAAGACAAATCTTCAACATCTTCGATGTTCCAGACTATCAAGGTTGCAAGTGATGTTCGCGTCTCCAATCGGGCGAATAACTCTTCTCTTGATGGAATCCAGCAGCTCCAGGGTATTCTTAGAGAACAATACCCGATGAAGATCTGATCTGAGCTTTATAAAACATCAAATCTTGCTGAGGTGTGTACTACAACTACAGAAGATCTTCAAAAAAAGCCCTTGAGTGAAAAGTTTCACATATCTATCACTCATCACATCGATTTCCTTAAAGTATATCGAGACAAGTAGAAAGTTACGATTTCTCAAATTACATTCGATGTTCGGAATCGGCCTAATAATAGTGATTTTCGAATATGCTACAATTATTAAGAATTGTGTAAAGTAACCGACGTTTCTTTTCTCCTCTAATTTTATCATTAGTCATTCCTATCGGCATTTTTGTATTCATTCTCGATGGCTGCCTATAATTTCGAGCATGGTTCGGTCGATATCTCATTTCATTTGTCTGCCATTGCGAGACTTTGTTGAGTTATGACCATTTTTATTTCATAATTTGATATTTGATACAGATTCAGTTCGTGACTGGATCTGAACCGTTTCTATTATAATTTAACGGTGGTACAGGGTGATAAATATGTCTGGTATGGCTTGTAACTCAACAGCTTCATATCTACGTCCAAATTGAATGTTCGGTTTGATCTATCACTTCTATATTTATCAGTAGCGTAACAAGTTTTCGGGAGCCCGGGTTGAAATTTGTCTGCCTTTGTGTAGCCAAGTAACATGATGAGATGTTTATTCTACATTGTACAATATTCGTATTGAAGATTATACTAAATGTACCTGTCTATACTAACTATAGACACGTACAGAAAATATTACAATGATATGTTATTCGTTTCGTTAAATACCGGAGTGTATTATTCATAATGATTCTGTAAAATACACAGGCAGAATGGAGAAATCCTTTTTTCGTCACATCTAGCCATTTTTTAGCGGAATTATGAGATATGCGTCACCGTTTTCTGATTCCATGAATAAGTCGTAGACATGTGTTTTGCATCTCTTGTATACGGCATCATCAGCATCAATATAAGGTCAATATAAAGTACTAGAAGTAATTCATAGGAAGTTCTTGAAAACAATAATTAATACTCTATCCCGTTATTCTAGTTGACACAGCTCTTCTACAGAACTCTTGCGTTATGCCAACGCAAGTTAATAAATACATTGACCACTGAACATGAACACAATGTGGAGTTTGGTAGAAAAAGCGGTTTCGTATGAAGTGCTTGTACTTTTACAGCGCAAGTTAGTGTAAGGAGTGTTCTTGTACCAGCAATGGCTGACTGGCTTCACAATAAATACCTTCTGCAATAAATTACTAGGTCGTTGGCATATAGTCTTCTTTTCACTAGAAGAGAGCTATTTTTCATCCCGTCATCGATAGCAACAACCATAAATAGATTAGAACTCATAACAGAACCTTGGGGTATTCGGCATTCGAGGGACACTTCATTGAAATTTTTCCGTTCGTGTCTGAAGTCTGAAGGACAGAAATTATTCAGTGTTTTGACACCGATTGTCTACAACTCTTTACCGGATAACACAAAAAACTGTAAATCATTTCTAAAAATGGAAAATAACCTCACATACTCTATCTCTGGTCTACAACGATGAAAAATCAATGAAATTTTCGATCGTGGTTGTTGAAGCACTTCTTGAACGTAATTAGAATAATTTTACTACCATATTCGTTGTGGAAAGAAGCTCATTATTTATTAATTTTATCCTTGACATGTGACGTGTCTGTGACTGAAATTAGCGCAAAATGCAAATATTTCAGACTTCCTTTTGAACAGTTGACTACGTATTAGGACTATTACATTGTTTTGTTTCAGGTATCTACTTGGTTTTACTCAAGTACGCTATTTCCGAACAATTTTCAACATACTCTAATTACCTAAAACCCATATTATATTTCAAATATTATGTTCCTTGTATTATTTGTAATTATGTTGGAAATTGAAATATCAAAACGATAATTCACATTTTCAATATTAGATTTTATTTATTGTATATTTTGATTAGATGTTAGATTTTTCAACAGATTTATAGACTCCATTTGATATTTCCGATGTTGTGTATATTTTATATATCATTTCTATATTTATTAGTACAAAAAAATCATTATGAATGAAATCACAGTAGTTAAAACAAGATAGCACAATTACCTCACAAAGCGCAAACTTCTTTTTGATTTCAAAACTGCTTACAGTCGAAAATCAAATGTGTAAAGGGAAAATAGTAATGGTCCCAATATCGATCCATGAAGAACACCTCTAGATATCCGAAAAAGATGAAATAATTTGAAAATATTATTATCGTTGCATTGTTTCGTCAATTCTTCTCAGAATGTCAGGGAGCAGATTTCTTCTGAATCCAGATCACACCCTGGGCAGTATATAGAATCGTATTACAAAATCTCCTAATTGAAAATGCATTTTCCTTCTAGGCAGTTTTTTGACACATGACGCATTAGAAACAACTCAAAATTGATTACATCTGATCCTCGTGCGTTTGATTTCAAGTTATATAATGATTTTTGAATACTTTCAAATATGGGATGGATATTGTCGAGTGAAGTCTCGCTGGCGTTTCAAATTCTTTGTATTTGACAACTCTATCAAAAATCTTCTTGAAGACAAACTTTCTGACCTTGAATCTGGTCATTATTACGTATTGGTCAAAGACAAAACGGACTGGTTTAAGTTTAACGATAGTCGTGTCACAGAGTGTTCTGGCGATGTATTTAATTTATTGGAGCCTCTCGAGACACCCTACATTTTGTTTTATAAAAGAGAAGACATTGGCAGATCAAGATTTTCAGATGATGTGGTGCTGCAGATTTTTCCGGGTTTTCCTGCAGCTGAAAAAGCAAATGCGCCACTGGAATCAATGAAGTCGCCCCGGAACGCCAATTAATTTTTGTTGTTATTTCATAATTCCATGATTTGTGATAATTTCTTCGCCACTTCTACAATATATATGTCTTTTATTCATATTTGAAAAATGATCTGGAAGTTTTGGCTTTTTTCTTAGTATTTCCCTAAGTCAATGTTTACTTCACTACTTCTTCAGTTTTCAGTAACAATCCACTCTGTATTCGACATGGTACATAACACACAATGTAACGAAATCCATTTTAGAGAAATTTTCATTCGATCAACATATTATTTTCGAGAAATTGGATGCCATTATGTAACAATGAATTATCATGCGGTAGGTAGGTATACCGAAGATAGAATTTGAAATGAACTCTCAGTAAATCACTAGCGAGCGCAGTTTGACTCCATTGTTTGAATTTATATTAGATGTATAATGTCAGGTCGTCGTTAGATTCTTGACATGCCTCAAATTGTTAATTATTTTTGAATATCCTTTTGAATAACAGTAATTATATATCTTGATAGGGTTCAGCAGAGAGTGTTGTGAGAAAATTACAGATGAAACAATTATAAATTATTTTCAGTACATGAAAGGAGGTGATACATCATTATTTTATATGTATACATTTTAATGATGTATGTACGGCTACGTTTGCTTTTTGCCAATTCATTTTTTGTAACGTTGAAGTTATTATACTTTACTCAAAGATAAGTTTCACTTCAGTTCATCAGTTATTTGCTGTTATATCACAAATGATGGAACATTTTCAATTGTTCGCTGAATGGCACATTTTTGTGTCCGTAATTCTTCGAAAGAAATGGCCCGTATAGATTCCAAAGTTTATCAAATTTCAAAATCGGAACAGTCACATGTGTGGACTTTTCAAGACCCCATTGCTCTCATTTTCTCTAACAGCCAGCTAACTGATTGGTGGATACAATTGATTTCAATCATATTCCCGCCATTTGCTGCTATCTTACAGAATTTTCCATATTCGACTACCTCGAACAGATTGAATTTTCCTTCAGAACCGTGAATCTAACAGTGAATCTATGTATGCTGTTGTTTTAAGTTTTTTCCGTTGTCATATCATATGTTTTTGTAACTACATATTCCAATGAATATTTATTCCACTATTTCGTTGTATATTGATTTATAGAGAATTTTTTACTCTATTTATTGTCTTTCAAATTCAATTTTTTTGCCTCTTTTCAGCTTTATGATGTTTTTGAACGAATTTAGACCAATTTTCCTCTGCAGAACCTAATTCAACCGAAGGACTGTCGAGTCCTGGTAGATCATTTTTGTGTATGGCTCTTCCCGAAAGAATGTTCCCTGTAAGTGGCTGTCGATAGATATTTCTCGAATACTTTCACCATCAACGCTGGTGTTCTCCAAGGATCCATATTGTCTCCAACCCTCTTTTTATTGTATATCAACGACTTACTGGAAAAAAACAAGAATCCAATATATTGCTTTGCTGACTACGGCACACTTGTCTCGTCATTTCATTTGGATTCCAGGACGTCGGCTACGGAGGCTCATCTTCACTGGGAGCAGAAGGTTGCACATCCTTATCTAGATCTGAAAGAAATTTTGAATTGGGGTGAAATTAACCATGTTCAATTCAATGCCACCAAAACACAGGCATCGGTTTTTTCCAAGAAGATGAATGTCATCGAACCAGATATAATGATGTCAGATCAGAAATGTGATGAAAAGTGGATCCTCTGCGAAAACAGAAGACGTTCAGGTTTCACTATAACTTTCTGCAACCGGGAGAAACCATCACAGTTAGGGTTCCGACGAAATGTACCACTTGATAGAAGAGGTCAGATTCTGCTCCACGCAGAATCTGACCCCCCCCCTGTCCACATGCATCACAAATCACCGTCCAAAAATCAAACGGATGGGCGTCGAAGTTCTGCCTCAACCGCTTGTCAACCGACTAACATCTTTTCAACCATTTCGGTAACTTTCTCACCGGCAGAACCTTCGCCAATCAGGACCAGTTCTGAGAACCCAAGGTTTACGCTGATGTAACCAATCGACTTGTGTTACGTTGACGAAAATGCAATCTTTCAAATAACCCTCATTTCGATTGAAATAAGTTAATATCAACTGAGATAGTTCATTTTGAAGTGGACTCATCGCTATTCAGTCACTATGTTCACAAGTTGATCAATTTTGTGAGATATCCTTCAACACTAGGGGTAGGCTGGCTCTGCAAAAGCTGAATGGCGAGTCATGAAGCGTAGGTCCCTGAAATGGAGTTGAATAACTATTCTGCGTTGATTCCATATTACCTTTTGTCAAAATAGTTGAACAGAAAAATGGATCTGTGGTTTCAAACTTGACTTCAGAATCTTAGCTTGTAGACCATTAACTGAAACATCAAAGTACGACACAGGTTGTTAGAAATCTGTCTGTATCAGTAATAACTTCATGTTCAGTTCTTTTTGAATGTTAGCAAAAGTGATTAAACAAACATAGTTTTCGAGAAAAGAAATATTTCTGATGATATATCGGCTACCAATTGAACTTTGAACTACCATAAAAGCCTTCATGCAGAGCGGCAGGTATTGTATAAGACCCCAAGATAGCCAGATGCGGCATCGCAAGGATCTATATATTTTATGTCACATGAACTTGTCCATGCAGAAGGTTTCCGTTTTCGTTTGGGAACGTGCTTTTGAAGATATATGGGCTAGATGTTTCAGCCTCTAGAGAGTTTTCATACATTCGAAAGAATTACACAATGTGGAATATTCGAAATCAGTTTGGAACGTTGAAAACATCCTAGCACATCCATCAATGGAACGATCAAAGAAGATATATAGTGTGGTAGACTTCTATTTTTCATCCATGTAGTTTCCGTTTGCACCTGAAAAGCATGTCTTTGAAGTTTTTCCCTTTAAAAAGTTCAGTTGGGAAATGATCATTCGATAATATCCCGGAATATCATGTCATTTTGGAACATTCCAAAACAGTCTCGAATGCCGCGAAATATTTTGGAACATAGTGTATCATTTGGAGCTTTTTTTATGGTTTGGGCAACCATTGGTTGGGTTATATGGAGCAAGATACGAATTCTGACGGTGACTTTGAATATATCCAGAGGATTCGACTGTTTGTGTCTCCTGACTGGGTATACTCGTATATTGGACTATCAGCAAGTAGAATAGCTATAAACTCCTGACTTATTACGAGAAAAATATTCTACATTTTGGTTCTCGAACATGGTAGGCCTCAGTAAAGTCCTGGAGCAAAATTCTACTAGCTTCCACTTCCGGGAGTACAATCTTGATTATCTGTTCCACATTCTTGAATCAACTTGTCGACACGTATTAACATAAATCACGTCGGAAATCTTCTTCCACGCAACATATTATTTTCGAGAAATTAGTTACATTACGTAACAATGAAACATTACGCTGTTAGTTTATCAAAGAAATGAGCTTCCATAATGACTGTGGAAGTTGCCTCAGTTCTGTAATTTGGATTTAATGAATAACCGATGTGAGCTTAAAACGTTGTTTGGTTTTTCGAAGATGCTTATCTCCGTTACAGTTTTCATTACATTGCGCCTTCGCTTGCTTGTTTTGCTCGGACACGTACAATTATGAAGAATGGTAATGGTTTTTAATAAAATTTAATGGTCGGGCAGCAAACAGCGGATTCGAGAAATTATCACAAATTTCTATCAGCTAGGAATCAGCTGAGCGATTATAACCTCAAAAAGTTTAATGAATTGTGTTCAACTCTCTGTAACACAGAATGGATTTTTATGAAGTATCGCTTTGATACGGGACCGGTAACACACACAAGTTCGGTCAAATGGAACGAATACCAGCTGAGTAAAAGATTGCCTCGAAAACGTTGACCCTATTATTTTCTCGTAGATTAACGGAACTATTCATAATCATCAAAATATGTGGAGATGTATGAGAAAAAATTCGGTCGTTCATGGAACATCCCTCATGGATTTTTTGAACTGATGTAACAAAAAACTGATTTCTCCTAAAAACTTCATTAATTTTCGCATAATATTCAAATCATGAAAAGTAAAATAAAGCGAGACTGTATAATTCCGCCAAGCCGAAGATATAGGTTCTACCACCCATTCTTGGGGATGAAAAATGTTTCTTCGAAAATAGGTCTGGGAGTTGATAAATTGGCTAATTTCAAGCAATTTATGTTCCATGAAGTTTTTTTCTGGACGTCAATACTTTGCGACTCATTCGGGTGTGAAAGTATTAATTTCTCGACCAGTAAACCCATGTTTTTAGATGGTTTCTCGCTCAAAAGTTATTATTTCACAGAAAAAATTTCTTCTAGTCAAAATATAGACTATAAAAAACTGAAAGAATAGTAACTGACATAGTGAGAGCTTGTTGATAGTCTTTACAACATTCTTCAGTTCTGTTTTTTCTTAAAGTTCCCAGCATCAGAACCAAACGAGTTCTAACGAAAATTGGTCCCTATTTTTTATCTATGAAATACAATTATTGATCTGCTTTATACGTTTGATCATTTTGAAGTGCTAAAGTATCTATCTGACTCTTCACTCCAAGCTACTATAGTTTATTATGGCTCACATCAATTAAAACTCGTCCAAAAACTCCAGTTTTTCAACGAAGTCGATTATTTCATTTGGTGAATCATCTTTCAGGTCACAAATTAAATGTCCTGTAGTTTCATCATTTTTCAGATGGAGACGTCACGTTCAGTCTTTCGATACTCCAAGTCTCTTCATATGATGATTCTGCTGATAGTGACCTGAAATTAGACCTGTTTGATAATGTTGGTTATTCTTACACATTCAACAATGATTTGATGAGGTACTACGAAAGATGTATACTTAAGGGGTTTATATTGAACCAATCCTGATAGGTTTCACCTGTCATCACTGATGAAACCAATGATGGGTCGAAACGACGTTGTCTGGTATTATTTTGTCCATGTAATCTACTTTCATCAACATCTGTTCTATTTTGTAAACAATGAGGCCACTTCATCTAAAAGCCAATTGTAATATATATTTCGATGGATAAAACAAATTCATCATCGCTCAAAAAGGAGTTGCGCTTTCAATTGAATTACTGTATGTAGGCTGAAATACAGGATTCCGCCGCAAAATCACTACGTTCATAGCATAATCGATCAAACAAAAAATTTTTACATTTTCACATTTTAAATTTATGAATAAAGGAATACATTTATAACACGTCACCAGTCAAAAAGTGATCGCTAATATATTTATTCAAAAAAGTCAAACAGCTAAAATACTTCATGGAGCAAGAGCCGAATCGATCCCTTTACGAAACCCTTCACCACTTGGAAGGATCGATTGCAGCTTGAGAAATGGTTCTGATGCAGATTCTGTGAAACATGTTCTTCTTTACTAATCAGTAGACAGTTGCCCCGAAAATCTTGTGGAGAAAATTGGATTGAATAACTTAGGAAACTTGCTACACGAAAAGCAACGAGAACGAGAATGTTTCCTATTCATTCACCAAACTCAAACACCTGTTCATAAAACTGCAGTTCCATAAGAATGTATCATCTTTCCCACCAACCGATTTCTCAGAGTCTTTGAAGTCCACGAGATACTCATTAAGACAACAAGAGGATTTTTCTAAATTCTTGGGGTTCTTGTTGAATACTCTTCGTGAGCAGAATCTTGAATTTATTGGATTCTCTGGAGCCTCTACATTATATTCTATGGACGACAGGACATTGGCAGATCAAGATTTTCAGATGATGTGGTGCTGCAGGTTTTTCCGGGTTTTCCTGCAGCGGAAAAGGCAAATGCGCCACTGGAATCCTTCAAGTCGCTCCGAAGCGCCAATTGATTTTTGTTGTCGTTTCATAATTTCATAATATGTATTACTTTTTTTTATATGAATACAATAAAACTCTCGCAGCTTTTCTTCAAACTTCAATCTAAAATGTTATTTACATCCTTTTGCTGATATGTACAGTCTCGAACTGTTTGGATTGATTTAAAGAGTTTCAAATCATTGGCAAAAAGAAGATAATCTATATATTTCAGAGTTGACTGTAAATCATTGACCTAGCTGAAAATTTTTCTGAAATTTATTAGTTATGTTTGACAATGAAAAATGGATATTGAAGATAATTCTTAGTTAGTTCCATTTTTTTTCAATTCCATATTCACTCAATTATTATGAAAGTTGTTTTCAGATGTCTTATACTCTATTTAATTGCCCAGATATAGCCATTGTAAGTACATACATACATATAGATGGAGCTGAAGGCCACTTTTTCACTTAATGTATTAATGTATTTTCCTATTCATAAATGTATGTAAAAATCTGAAGTTTGGTTAACTACGCTATGGACGTAGTGATTGTGCAGCGGGATCCTAGACTACTTGTACGAGCTGATGCTCTGAACCATCAGAACACTAGCTCGGGTTTTGCGGCCTTCACCACATCGCCTTTGAAAATATCTACCGCAGCAGTGGACGAAACGTCTGCAGACTACGGCCAGTAAACTCAGAAAATAGCCTTCATACAGATATCTCCAGTGGTGAAAGTTTACATTCTTCGATTAAATTACTGTTATCATTTATTGTCTCATCAAAACTCCACCTATAATGCAACGGTCTACTAGAAATTAAAAACTACAAAACAAAAATGGAAATGACGAAATCCTCGTATGCAGTGAGCCGGATATCTTCTAGGCAATATATCATTCGCCTCGGTATTTCCTAGAGAAAATCCATCGGACGACAAGCATCTATTCGAATGTAATAATATGTAAAACGTTCTGCATTTGCATAAAGTTTACATGTCAAGTGCTGTATAACAATGGGACCATAACACCTTCATGTTCATGTTTATGGATGATTCGTCAAGTGCATTCGGCGTGTAAAGAAAAACGTGGATTTTATTTTATATCTTTTTTCCTGTTTTGGAGGGGTTATTGCTTCATGATTCAGTGTCTAGGAGTCGGTAGACAACTTTCCCAACAATGGGCATTGACATGGACAATGGAGGTTCAACAGAAAACACGTTGAAATAGTGAATCTTTTTTTGAGATGCGGGTATATGATTTCAAGAGAGCGATTGTCATAGTACAAATCACTTGAGTTCTGGTATGATTAACTCAGCAAAACTCAATGGCCGGGCCATCACTAAAATCATCGGCACATTGAAGACAACAGTCCAACATAGTTCACCTTTTATAAAGAGGCAAAAAGTCACCAGCAAGCAGCCCTTCAGATAGCAAAACACGGGTACTACAGAAATATCCTTGAGTCGCTCTACCAGCGGTGCCTGTGCAAAACTAGCGATTCAAGTTGAGTTTGAACCGCTGGAGATTGAATTCATTTGGAAAAAATGTTCTTGGGAAGTTTATTCATGAACAGTGAAGTCCTAGGTGTATTAAGTTGAACTTCAAAACAATGAACAGCCAGAGTCCGTCACATATTTCTGATTTGTGCAGCTCTTGATGGAATCAAAGGTGCCAAGTCACTTGAACACCTCCCGTGAAAGAGTGACAAATCTCTGATCCAGACTATCAAGGTTTCAAGTGACGTTCGTGTCTCCAATCAGGCGGACGGCTCTTTTCTGGATGGAATCCAGCAGCTTCAGGGTATGCTTAGGGGCGGAGCTCCATACATAAGAACAATACTCCGAAGGTCTGATCTGAGCTTGATAAAGCATCAAAAGTTGCTGAAGTGTGTAAAATTTTTTGGTTCTAAACTTTTGAGAAGCAGCCTTTGCAATTCCAGCGACATGATTGTGCCAAGACATATTGGTATCCATTTTGACCCTCAACAAACTTATCAAAGCAGAAAGCGGAATTGTCTGTCCTGACATTATCATATCCGATTCAGAGATATTCATCACTTCTTGATCCTCATTAAGATTTGCAACCTCCTGCTGCCAGTGAAGATGTGCCTCCGAAGCCAATGTCCTGAAATCCAAATGGAATGACGAGACGAGTTTGCTGTCGTTCAAAAACTCGCTGATGTACAATAAAAAGAGGGTTGGACAAGGTAAAAGTATATCCATCGACGGTCACTTGCAAGAACGTTTTAACATGAAGCTGGAGAGCTATACACTTAAATGATCCGATAAGCCATAGCCTCAAAGTTTGGCCAGCAAACCCTCATGCTACACACGGTCAAAGGCCTTGAAAATATCAAGCGGAACAGCTCTTAACTCCCCATGTTTCTCGATTGCGTTATTCCAAATATGGGTGACATACGGTAGAAGGTTGCCTGTCGATATTTCTTTTCGAAAGCCATATTGATGATCGCTCAAGATGTTAAAGCCTTCCATAATGATTTACGGCTTTCGCAATGATTTTTGATATCACTGATACCAAAGCAACTGGTCTATAGTTATATGGAAGATTTTTCTTGCCCTTTTTGGAAAAAGACGGCACGCGAGCAATCTTCCAACACGAAGGAGAAACCCTTCCCTTGTAAGACAAGTTGAAAAGTCTGCACTTCATCAGGACCAGACGTCTTTTTGATATTGAGCTGTTTCAAAACTCGCCTGACTAGACGTTGTGGAAAGTAATATCCGGCATTGTAGATTCTAGTCTTTCACAGAAAATCGACTGTGGAGTGGGACACAAATTGTTCAGATAGTAGATTTGCTTTTGCTGTGGTGCTTTTTAGCTCCCAACCAGTAGGATCTGGACCCGTTGAGATTGGCAAGCAGTGTATTCCGAATTCTCTGATTGTGAAATTATTTGCTTGCATTTATTTTAAGTTTGCAGCTGTTGCGAGTATTAGAAAACCTAGTTTGGTTTTCGGTACTGGGATTTTTGCAACACTGCTGGTAGGCCAGATTTTTGTAGGCGACAACTTTCTTGCAATCTTTGTTCGATGGAGGTTTACCGTTAGAGAGTCGTTTCATTGAAAAAGCAATATATACATCCATATATGCTATTTTCTTTCCATTGTTGTGTTTTCAGCACCAAGCCATTACCGCATCGTATGAAATTCAGTCATCATTGCCATTGCGCATTGTACAATTTTTCGATACCATTTTTGTAGTACGATTCGTCTTCAGCCTTAAGGTATGCCTCAGTTTCGACGATGACCTTTTCGTCGGTGCCTAATTTCTTCCCAATGAGTATATTGTCGAGGTCTGAGAACAGAAAAAAGTCGATTGGAGCCAGATCTGGAGTATACGGTGGATGCAGAAACACCTCGAAGCCCAATTCATGCATTTTTGCCATAGTTTCCATTGACTTGTGATACAGTGCATTGTTTTGCTGAAATTGCTTTTTCTTTTTCTTCAAATGGGTCCTACAAACGCTCCAGTAACGGTATGTTATAGTCGCTGTTGACGGTTTTTCCTATTTCAGGATAGTCAATGAATATTATACCGTTCGCATTCCAAAATACTGATACCATAACATTGCCAGTTGACTGTTGCGTTTTTGCACGCTTTGGAGTGGGTTCACCACGTACAGACCACTCAGAATTCGATCGTTTTGATTCTGATGGGAAATGTTGAAGCCATTGTCACATATCGACGGGTTGGTTCTGGAGCATATATGGCTCAGAATCATCATTTTGTTTTTGTTATTGGTCTATTGTGAGCTCGCAAGGCACTCACTTTGAACAGAGCTTTTGCATACCCAAATATTCATGTCCAACACGTCATTTTGATATCTTCGTGGTCTCAGCTATTTCCCTTTGCGGTCATCCAAAATCATTTTAATAATAATAATGATAATACGTCTTTATTCACTATAAAAATACAAATGGAATAGACAAAAATAAAATAAAACAGAATACAGGAACAATAACAAAAACAAAGAAAAAAAACTTCCAGTATATGGTGAATAGGCGGAGTATCAGCCAAGGCTGTTTTTCAACTCAACCTGGGAGAAACTATAGATAAATAATATGATCACAAGTCAAGTTAACAATATCAAAAAATTTTAGTTATTGCTTTACTTTAGAAAACTCATTTTAAAAATGCCAAGGTCGGGAACGGGCAAGAGGCTAATGAGTTAAATAAGTCTTCAGTCTGTTTTCAAAGTTTACGATGGTGTATGATCTAGATTCGCAGGGTAGTTGATTATAATATTTGGGTGCATTATACGAGAAGCAGCGGGTGAAGATGGAAGATTTGTGTTTGGGGATGACTAGTACTGAACTGTTCCTTGTAGTAAAGCTGTTAATCGTAGAGAATGTTTTAAGCTTCTTCAGTAAGTAATCAGGTTGTCGAGTTATCAAAACTTTATGTGTGTTGGTAAGAAGGTGTAGAGTTCTAAGTTTCTCAATATTTAACCATCCTGATTCTTGCATTGCTGGGGATATATGGTCATATTTCCGAATACCAAACGAGAAACGTAGACAGCTATTCTGAATACGCTGTAGTGGGAGAGCATCCGATCGTTTCAAAACAGGTTCATAAATACTGTCGCAATAGGAAATTTTTGACATAATCAGAGACTCGCATAGTCTAAGTTTCAAGTTTGTGTTGAGCAAATCACGATTAGGACTTTCTTTATGTTTTCGTAGATAACTTCTTTGGAGCGTCCACTGCTTGTGTTTTGACCCAAGATTATTTTGTTGTGAGAATGAATGCTTAATGCACACAAGAATTATTACAATAACTCTTGTGAAGAAATAGGATAAGAAAAATAACTGGCAAGGTATACTGCCAGGTATACAAGATTTATTCTAACTATACTCTTACAAGGTTTAAAACGTAATGAATGAATTTACAAAATTGCAATGTTTCACATCGATAGTTAGAGAAGGGGTTTCAGATTCGTCATTGTAGGAATAGACAGAGGTTAACATAGATAGGAGAGGTCATAATAGCGGGTAATTCCCAAGATAAGGAATACAAGGAACAATTGAGGAATTTAAAATATAGCTATTTGTAGCTTACAATATTTACGTGAAATAGACTTAAATATACGGGTTGCTTGAGAAAAAAAAATCGGGAATATTGAATTTTATGAGGATAAGTGGATTGGAAAAAAACCCGTGAATTAGAAGACCAACTGGAAAAGCCCGATTAGGAAACCCGAGGGAATAATGAAATATCAAATAACTTACCTTAACAAGACTAGTTAATGAAATATTTATAAATATTATTCCAAAAAAGTTATGATTAAACCGCTGATAGAAAAGAAATTCACAAATATAAATTGGAGTACGGTATGGAAAGTCATTGGAAACCGTAATATTTCGTCAAAATGGAGATACGTACAGTATTCAAAAATGAAAATTACACAAATGTTTGGCAATGGGTTCATTGTGTGTAATTGTATAACAGCCTGGAGCATCACAAAGATTCAACAGGGTTTGTTAATACACTTAGTAGAAGTAGGTGTTTCATGATAGAGTCTAATTGTGTAAATAGATTTTCAAAAGAAAATGTTCTTTTAGATATAGGACATATTTATACTATGTAGTTATTATATAGATGAATAAAGAGGTTCTTTATAAAAAAAATACATAAAATAAAAATAATGCTATAAAACAATCTGTTTTGTTGTAAAAATTTCAGAGCTGGCAATTGTAGGCTGAATAGTAAAAAGTTAAGATGTACTTAAAAAACATAATAATTTCGATAGCAAGATTTTGAGACCGAACAGCTGGCATCGTCCTTGGTGCTCGTTTCACCTCGTTTAAACTTGGTAAACCACTTCTCAAAGGTTGATTTTCCTGATGCAAAGTCAGCCTATGCTTCATTGACACATGAAATTCATTTTTATCCATTTTCATCACACTAACAAAAGTTGTTCCACTCAAAATGTTCTACGTCACAATCTATCAATTTCTAATAATTTTCATACGTTTCTTTCGAAGGTTAGGGTTAACTGAAAATCATATGTATTCAATACTAGTAGCACCATCTGTGTGTCACCCTATGAACTTTCCAGTCCACCTAATATAATTGAACTTTAATTTGAGAATTGAATTGATCGCATTGAAAAGGATGTCAGGGTGAATAAAAAATTGTAAATTTGTATATTATGCTTGTGATTTTTTGTTATTTCGTCATACACATTACTGTCCAGTTCAGTTAATAAACGTAAAGGCTGGTATTTCAATCGCCACAAAAGAAATAACCAGGAAAGGAATTTCTGGAAAAAACATAACAATCTGCACTGACAACAGACCAGCCCTATCAGACTTGAACAGACAACGTGTTACCTCAGGGCTAGCATTAGAGTGCCACGAAGATTTACCCAAAGCCTCGGTAGATAATAACGTTATCCTGAGGTGGGTTAAAGGGCGCGACAGGAGTGAAGGTAATCGCATTGCCGACTTTTTAGCCAAGGAAGCGGCTGGACTAAGAATTTTAGGACCCAGTGGCACCTACGGCCTGATGACTTCGACAATTATGGAGCTAGCCAAATGTTACACTCATGCTCAATCCTTGAAGAGATGAGATGGAGTCAAAGGATGCAATGTTGCCAGGATCACCCTGGGCGACCCTGGGAAGCTGGCGCCCAAGAAATATTTGGCGATGACCAGGAAAAATCTATGCTCAACAGTAGGATTTCTGACTGGCCACTGTCAACTGAGGAAACACCTCCACAATATGGGGCTAGTGGAGACACCTCTATGCTGGATGTGTAAACAGGAAGATGTAACTGTCAGGCATGTCCTATGCAAATGTCCGGAGTTATCGTCAATAAGAGAGTGTGCGTTCGGCGAGACTTGGCCTACACCTGCCGATATAAAGGAGATGTCTCCCAGTGACCTATCCAGCTTCCTGGAAAGGACAGGATGGACGATCACCTAGAAATACAACTCTTCGGGAGGATTTACAATGGGTTACATGTGGCCTAAGTGCTGTGGCCTTACACTCACCCTCCCTACTCTACAGATACAGAAACGTAAAGACAAATGTCAGTTGAATGGCATCAAGAGATGTAGCCTGAGCAAGTTGAATTATGCTAGTGCCGACTAATTTTCAGTATTACGAAGAAATTAAATCTTCCCCTGAAGACGCCAACTTGCGTCGCGTCTCGTCGCGCGTTTCACCAATCTTGTTCTTGTTTTTATATCAAAGATGATGTAACAATACGGAAATCGGGGTTCGATCAATTGAAACAGCAATCAATCTGACCTAATCACAGTGTAATGTTTATTTAAACAACGTTACAAAGACGAAAGTGAATCTCGTGATGAAGTTTTTTCAGGTGGTCGAATTAACAATGAATTCCCATTAAGTTTTAGGCCAAGTTCATCGTGAACCCATCAATTTGTGCCATCTGGGTGGCCCAAAGGAAGTCCACTCCTGAAACGATATTTCTTGTCGAATTGAGATTGAGTCACTTCCAGTGAAATTGATGATATGAAGAGGAAGTCGTCATAATCAGAATTCAAATGTGCGTTTGCCCGGATTTCACCGGATATTATAAATCTCTCAGGCTATGTCGTAGCGGATTACAGAGAGCTGATGAATACTGTCGTCGATCTAGTATCTCGTAAAGTTAGCACTAGTTTGTTATAACGTTCAACTACAAAAAACTTCTTATGCCAAAAGACATATAATTTATCCACACTTTCTCGGTACATGTGTATACTCAAACAGACCAATTGACAAATTATCAAATGTCGAGTAATTATTTCTTCGTAACCGACTTATTCTGTTGGCGCAAATAAGTAGTTGTTATTGGCAATAATAATAGCCTGTTTCAGCCGTTATCAACTAATCACGATACTGGTATGTAATTGAAAATTATGAAAGTGTGAATTGTGTACGATTTATTACATATATCTCATTAAATTGGGTTCATATGTGCCGCGGTTTGTCCAATAGTTTCGAAATGTGAGAACATTTTCAACGCAACTTTTTTATTACCTCAAGTTATCGAAAGACTACCGCTCCGAATGAAATTCATGAATACATATGTAGGTTTATTGATCATTCATCAATTCACTTCGGGAGCCTATCAATTTCACAATAATTCCACAAATGTATACATTCTGATAGAATATATAGATAAATAGAATATAGAATATACTGAAAGGCTTTAACATCTTGAACGATCATTGGTTTTCTCCAGGAATCGATTTTCTCCAAGAAGATAAATGTATCCGAACCGAATATGATAATGTCAGGGCAAACAATTCCGCTTTCTGCTTCATACAATATGACTTGGCCCACTCATGTCGAGTTGCTGGATTCCATCCAGAAAAGAGCCATCCGCCTGATTGGAGACGCCAACATCACGCCTTGATAGCCTGGAACATCAAATAAAGGTTGAAGATTTGTCATTCTTCTATAAATCTGTTTAAAATCTGTTTAAAATCTGTTTAAAATCTGTTTTTTTAGTAATCAGCTGTCGCACCCATACGAACGACAACTCTCAGAAGTTGAAAAACTTGTGCGAGCTAAGGACTAACGAGGTCTTACATTTCAACGTGTAATTCCTAACATGGTTGCAGAATCATCCCAGCTTCAACCAGATAAATTCTCTCAAGAAAAATATCTGGTCGGGGCGGGAATCGAACCCACGGCGCTCCAAATGGATTTAATTGCCAGCGATTCAAATCCAATTTAAAACGCTACTTTCACACAGGCACCGCTCTGGGAAAGCCTTAAGGATTCTCCTGTAAAGCTTGTGTTTTGTTCTTAAAAAAATATCAATTCAGTAATATACATTCCAAGAAACTGAATAATCAATGTTAGATAAATTACATATAGGATTACTTATTTGAAGATGTATCTGTCCTTTCACAGCTAAACTTAAATTGAATCGTCAGAGAAATTAACAAATATGAATTTTTTGTAAAAAAATATTTGTGGTTGTAGTAATAAAGAGGTTTATTATTATTGAGTTCCCATTTTTTACCTCAAAGGCGTGCTTTTGGAGATATGAGGGTTCGGATTTGCGCCTCTAGAAATTTCTGGAACAGTCCAGATCGTTCGAGAGAGTTACAAAATATTCCAGAACAATCTGGAACATTTTCAAATGTTCAGAATTAGTCTGTAAAATTTGGAAACATCTTGGAACATCCCTGATCGATGAAGAGAAAGAATATTCAAGAGCATTTTCAACATTTAGAACATACCAGAATATTCTGGGATGTTCAGGAATAGTCTGGATAGATTGGGACAATGCCAGAAATCCCGCAAAACAATATCGAACGCTCTTGAATATTCTCGATTTCTGAGAACCATTCGAATCCTCTTTCATATTGGTGGGGCTGTTCATTGATAGGGGTATTTAAAGCCACCTCTTTGGTCTTTTTATATTTCAAAGTCTATTACAACTACCTCACAATATCATATCATGTCAATGAAATTCACAGCTGTTCACAACAATTGTAACTTTGAAATTGGGTGAGTGAATTAATTCACTACGTGAACCGGTTGTTTGTCAGACCACTTGACTTCTTTTCTCACGCGATAAATTCAACTTTGCTATAGCTCCTAAGATATCAATTTAAATTATATGGAGTACGATTATACTGTGAATGAATATTCATTCGATGAGTATTAATATCGCATTTAAAGGTGAAACTGGAATCTCTGGCATAGAATGAATCCGAAACAAGCACTTTTTGGAATCACCAACTTGATTGGTGTGGCACGTGTCAGGAAAAATATTAAACTTCTGGTTATCATTATTATTATATTTCAAAAGGATTCGATAGCTTGAACGGGTAGCACCAACTCCCAGATTTGATGAAATTATTGTTATGAACCTTCCTCCTGGAACACTACGTCCATTTTCAAAAACCGTATGAAAATACTTTCGCTAGACTCATTCATCCACATGGATGACGTTTTCAGTATAGAAAGAGTAAACAAAGGAATGTTAATTAAAATTCAACCGGCAATCATTTCTTCAAATGCTTCAATCAAAAGCAGCGAACACATTGAAGTTTATATTGGAAATCCACCTCAACTACTCAATTTTTCAAATACGTTTTTCCAACATTTTTACTCTTGAATGGTTGAAAATGTATCCTGCATCTTATTTGATGAACGGGTGAGTCTAAAGTCGTTCATTGAAGAATAACGCAGAAGCATCAATGAAAAGTATTGGCTATCCCATGTTTGTTTTTTTTTCATCATCAGAGATGTTCCTATGTTGAACCGAAACCTACATGAGCAGATTTACTGATTCAATAATATTCAGTGATGAATATTCGAAAGAATGGAATGATTTTCTACTTCAAATTCCGAAAAATACATCGTGTCATTAAAGTTTGGCCATTTGCATTAATGACTTTTCAAATGTCAACCAATTTTAGCATATTTCGATGGCAGCTTTGCATCATTTCAATAAATTAACAAATCTTATTCAATACGAATTCAAATTGCGCACAAAATTTTCGATAAAAAGAAATGTATTTATGTATGTTCAAGGTCGTCACCCAAGTTGATTCAAGTGGGAGTAAATGAATTTGTGTTTGAGAATATATCAAAAATTGATCATCTGAAAGAAATAGTTCCTGAAAGTTTTTCATATAGTGAAAATGTTTATGTTTTTCCTTTTATCTTGTAAATTAAATTACTTGTTTCTTTAGACGCTCATACAGCTTCCTTGTGTAGCTTTTGCATCGATTTTCTGGCTGGATGAAAATATAATCAACCATTTTGGGGTTCCTATGCATTTTTGAGGGATCACAATCTAGTTTTGCTAAAAGGACAAACGTTGCAGTTTTTTCGTCAACACCCACGATATTTCTTCATCTTCAAACCATTGATTACTGCTTCTTCGTGGTGAAATCGTATTTCTTCCATTGTTGTTTACGACTTGGAATATGAAACACTATATTTTGAATGTGAAAGCGTTTATATATTGGTTTATTCCTTTATCAATAAATTCATCATCCCTTCCCGTTTCATTTGATGTACTGCACGTGACGATGCGACTAGTATTAACGAAGATACGACTTAGTGCCTTTTTGGCATTGTCTTTGAACTTTCACTACACTAATAAAAAACTGAAAAATGAAAAAAATCAAATCGAAAATGAGCAAAAAATTGAAAAATGAATCAAAAAGAATTCAAACTAAGATGTTTCGATTGTTAGAATCCACAATCGTCTTCGGGTGATAATTGGACTGATTCCTTCGAGAGATGACTATTTATAGTTCATTTGAGCGCTTTATCCTATCCCCTCTTTTCTCTTTTCACTTCACCGGTTTAGCGGGAGTTGACCGTTATTCGCTTGATTACAGGTTTCCATATGTTGCATATACGCTAGTTTGGCTAACTGTATCGTTGGATAACATATATGCAGCTTCTTTGAACTTCCTCTTACTCCAATGTTTCTCCATGTGGATGATCTCAGCATGGGACCACTTGATGTTATGTTGATGAGTCCAACCATGCTCTGCTGCTATCTACTCACTATGTGTTTCTCTTTTGCTCGGCAATGTTTGTCTACCATCTCATCGTTATGTTCAAATTGAATAGGTAATCCAATTATATGAAATAATCATCGAAAATCATCAAAAAATAATTACTATCAGACGTCATTTTGCATCTGATGTCGCCAATGGAATACTTTTGCTTTTGTGAATATTCACGTGAACCTCAACTTTCTCAATAAGTGTAATCTAAAAAAGACGACGTAAAATTTATATGTATGAAGAATTCAGCGTTTTCACAAGTTTCAACATCGTATTCAACCAAAAATACCTGTTTGGACGCTTTAGTCAATTATATCAAATTCTGGTAACGATTTCATTTTTGATACTGTTCATTATCACCGAGCCAACTTGAATTGAAGTCGCCACGTTAAATGAATCAGTTAACATGAAAATTCATTTCGAAACTGAAACAGCCATTATACCACGACCTACATAAAATAAAAGTGTTCATTGTTATTGGTAGCATAGTTCGTGAGAAGAAGACAGCCGTATACGTTTTCCATTGCAATTAGAAATCAAGTGTTAGATCCGTGAAACTCATAGTAGTAAACAAATATCAGTAATATATTATAAGTTTCAAGTATTCAAGGAATATTGGTATTTTGTAGTCGTTTCGAATTCGCTAACGAAATGTTAATCAGGGCAGTCAGATTGAGATCATTTATTTTTTTTAAGTTGTACAGGTTATTTCACAATATTCGTTTTTTCAATCAAATACAATCAGTTCATCAAAATACAAATGAAAATATATTTAAAAATGAATATGATGATTCTGTAGTGAGTATCTTTTCCTAGACTTGATGTGATTATTGGAATGAATATGATTTATTTATTTATCCAAATAGGCTGACTAGCCTAACTATATGGATATAATGTAATAAAAAATATATAATTTCATTTCAATACTAATGCATCGTAACAACAATACACACATTTAATATCAATTAAGTAATTTAATGTCAATTTACGAGATCTGTTTTGAGATAAAGTCCAGTCCAAAGATGTTAAGACATCGATTTGATTAGCGAAATGAAGCATGTATGTAAGAGAGGATCTGGAATTGTGGGACAATCCACTGTACTATTCAATATTTAATATAAAAATTTCATTATAGTCCAAAAATGTCTCTGCTGCTGAGATAATATTTCAAATTCTATACTATGTGTTGATGTTCGCACCGTCCTATAATCCGCCCTTTTATGATATTTTTTGCAATACAAATATCTTAACAATTTACACACATCGGCAAAGTCTAGGGATATTTTTAAAAATGGCAATAATTTTTTTCAGATCGCTTTAGGGAAAAAAGTTGACGGGTGATTAATAAACGAACGTAACTTACAACAAAATTTATTAAATGGTCAAAAATACTGAGTGCGCATATAAGCAAAACTAAAAAAAATATGGCTCTTCTTTGGCACCCCGAAAAAAAATCATAATACAAAAAAAATTGGAATCAGTACAAAGTGTGGCCTCCACGCTGGTTTATTACGGCCCTACATCTATCGTGCATCGACAAATTGAGATTGTCAATGTCTTGCTGAGGTACATTTGCCCATTCAGCGATTAAAAGCTCTCTCAATTGAAACGTTGTGTGAATGTTCCCCATATGCGGAGTAATTCTTCGTTGAATCATGTCCGACACATGGGATTCAGGTCCGGTGATTGTGCTGGCCATGGCAATACATCAACTCCTTCGTTGGTGAGCCAGTCAGTCACTAGACGCGCGACATGTGGACGAGCATTATCGTGCATTAGGTGGAAGTTTTCACCAACAGCACCAGCAAACGGACGGACGATAGGTAGGAGAATGGTGTCGAGGTACTGTCGAGCTGTGAGGGAGCGATTTGGAAAAACGAGATCGGTTCTGCCGCTGATCATGATTCCGCCCCATAAACAATGTAAATGATGCAGGCCCCAAGTTAGAGACTTGTGGGACTCCCGAAATTATAAGGAACTCTGGAGATATATTTTGATTGTGATTAACCATAAAAAATCTATTTTTCATTAGCCATACAGCCATGTTGCTCTGGGACAATATATTTATTGGCATATTGATTCAACTTTGTATGAATAATTTTTTCGAATGATATGAAAATGCGTTTTTCTTTTTCTTTAGCAACAGTTCACAAGAGCTTCTTCTTACATGTGATAGACAGACTGACGTTACACACACTCGTTGAAGTTTGAGTAGCCATTGAATATTATTCCTTGACTGGATATTCAACACAGGTTGGGATTCTAACAGTACTTTGGTGTTTATACATATATTGAGATCGATTTACTTTTACTTACATCTGCAGCAACTATTTTATATTAATTATTTATTCTTACTCATTGTTCTAATACATTATCTATATAAGCTGCAGTTATTGAGCCTGAATGTTGACTATTATACTTCATACTGTTACACTGTCTATACTGATATACTGTCTATACTGTAATACTGTAACTGAATGTCTGGGAAACCTATGTGCAACTCTAGAGTCCCCAGTGTGTATCCCTGACTCGTTTGGTCACATTTTATCAAAAAACATACAAATGCATACTCGTAAATAATTTCGTTTATTACTTTTATTTATTTGTTGTTGAAACAATAAAATTTATTTATTATTATTTATTATTCTAATGATTTTCATCTATAACTTCTCTGGACAAGGATTGTCATCAAATGAAGCGAAGAATAATGTATCCTGTTCATAACTGTAAATGATATGTGAATTATTTGTGGAACTAAAAGTGTTAAAAATTGGTATACCGTATGAGAGACACTATCTTTTATCATTATCTTTTTTCATTCGGAATTCTCAATAATTCTTTGCTATATTCATTCAAATTCTCTATTATCCCTGAAATATTCAAAATAAGATATAAGAGCACCATCAATCATATTTCCATACGTGAAAGTTCAATTCGATCATCATATGTGGTAGAGAAAAAAAAATAATCAATTTTTCCGTAACTATTTTCAATTCAATTACCAAAGAACTAGTTCACGCAAAAATGATTATTTCTGATAATGAAATTTACACTTTTTCATCCGAATGACTTGATTCTTCCAACAAAAAGTCGACGATTCTAAAATTATCTCTCCTAACAGTACTTTCATCTAACAAATTTATTGACACACTTCGATAAGTGAACCTCCAAAAAAGTCGACTGAATATCGATATTTGCTGACTGCATTTCTTCGATACGGATGACAAACTTAAAATTAATAATTCGAACGAATCGGACAATGAACTATTATTTTGAGTAAATTTGCATTGACGGAAAGTTTGTCTGGTTATTTTCGTTGTGTAACATTATTTCTTTCTTCTTTTACGTGATCTAGGTACAGTCATGCCGGTAGAGTTGCTCAATAGGTTATGACAATGGTCGAATTTCGGTTGGATTGTTTTGAATTAACAATGAACATCTCATTTGGTATGGAATTGTTTTGTTACTATTTTTGTTATGTCATTTGACTGATGAAGTCGTGAGGGAGATCGTGCATAACGATTAAGTTATCTGCACGAATTTTTCGACGATTTTCCATTTATATTTTTTTTATATTTAGTGGTCCAGTAAAGTCATTCCAGTTATTATTTTCGAACTACAATGTGTCCCAAGATATTGCTTGGGAGGCAATGATTTCCAATCTTCATATCAATATTTTCTCAATCATAAATGCCACAAGAGTGTTACTTATGGTAACAATAATGTCAATAAGGCCATGAAACTGAAGAGTTTCATGGTTCAAATCGTGGAGGAGGCTCAGATGGAAAACTCATTAGGAAACACAGCATTGAAACGGTTTTCAAACTCACCAAGAAGTTACAACAATGTCTCAAATCGGTTAAAGACAAGAGGGACCCACTATTATCAGCAGGGGCTTAACGCATACCGTGCCCTTGTGGGAAGGTATACATCGGAACCACTGAAAGATCCATGTGAACAAGATTGAAGGAGCATCAATAAAACTGCAAACTAGGCCAAACGGACAAGTTAGCTGTGGCAGAGCTCGTATTCAGTGAAGAAAACCACAGAATTCTGTTTGAAAACACGAAACTCATTATTCCCAAGCAGGGATACCATAGCCGACTGATACGGAAAGCAATAGAGATCCACACTCGCGCTAGCGTAACGTCAGGAAGAGATTTCACAAATCTACGGCCTTTAAACCCAAAAAACAGTGACACTGAGTAATGTGTGGCTTGACAGCTATGAACATCAGTAATTGGCACATTCCCAGCAGCACATTGTTTATCGTTATACGAATTACTTACTTAAAAACAACGGGAAATTACGTGCTAACTTGTACTTGAGAAATCTTTGATGAACAGCTGAAAGTATGAATTCACTCTCCCAGATATAAATGGGTTAGAGCAAAATGGGGAATCAGTTCGAAGCATTTCTGATGACACTAACTTGGATATGAACTGAAACTGGGATTCGAAACGTACGTCGAAGATTCTTTTGTTGGATTCTATCAAGCTCCATATTGAAACTATTTCAAACAAGAACAGCATAGTATTATTGCTTTACATTAGACTGTTACTTTGGAAAGTCAATATCATTTGTGAATTCATGGACTTTGTCGAGATTTTGCATTTGTTATGTATGGTTTTTCATTCTAGAATACCATAATAGGCAGGACAGACTATTTCGATAATTCTAACTGAATTCATATACAGGGTGTTTCTTTACTACGGTACGAAACGCTAAAAATGACTTTCTCTGATAGCGTGGGAATTTTCTTGGGTGAAAATACCGAGGCAGTGGAGCTTGGACCCGCTGTATGTGATATGGGTAGAGGAGGTTCCTTTTTAGAACTGTCCATACGGTTTTTGGGCTGACTTCCAGCTGCAGTGCAATCTTTCTGGTACTATTTGAAGGATCGTCTTCTATGGCATCAACTATAGCTTTTTCTAGTTCGGGCGTTGTTACAGTTGTTGGTAATTCACCACCTGCACTACCAATTGACAACTCTGACTCATTGATATGATAACATTATCACTGTCAGCGTCTTCAATTTTTTTCTTCAAAATTAAGCTAGATATGAAAAAAAACACAAGCGACAAAAAAGTTGTATTTTTAGTTGATTGATCTAAAAAAAATTTAATTTGGAACAAGTCAACGGCGTACTTTTTTCCCCAATGTCGTTGGCTATGGTGCCCATTGAGACTCCACTGGACCAAATAATTCCAATTTGGTTAGCGTTATATAAGCGCCTTATCACTTCACATGACTGTAGCAAATTTCGACCAAATCGGTTTGAGGATATTTATGATATTTCATGAATACCGTTCTTTTTAACTTCAGCGCCCTGTATCTCAGAAACAAAGCAACTCCAGATATGTGTTCATGAAAACTTATTTTTCAATGACCCAACGAAAGCCCCTCTAAAATTCCGTACCGTATTTAGGAAACACCCTGTATTGAGCCATTTGAAGAAAACCCTTCGCATAGTGTATTTCTATAATAAAATCGTTCTGGTGGTTACCGTCCAAAATCTCGGGCTTCAACAACTCCAATCACATCTCAACTTGAACTTCAGACCACTCATGAAGTGATATGCCTATTGTTACGTAGGACATTCAGGATCTTCATTTCAAAAATATGCTAGATCAAGGCTGGGGACAAATATACGGTCCTCCACTAAAACTCACCAATAATTCAGAAGATAAACTCATCTTACAATTCAACCAAAGAGTCTTTCTAGGGAAGAAAATACTATCATCACTTTGTGTGTTAGTGAATATCGAATAATTATATTGAAAAGTAATACTTGGATGATACTTACTTGTATAAGCCAATTCCAACCAAGAAACTTATCAAAAAATTTATTACTCGGAGAATTTCCAGCAGACGAGAGGAGAATCCTGTGGAGACGAGATTTTCACTGCACAAAACATAAAAGGAAAACCAGGTATATACCTCTCTCCATATCGAATGTAAAAAATATAAGCATATATAAATAATTTGTCCAAGAGGAAACACTGGACAATTCAACAAAATTAAATTCATGAATTTCCATTGAAATTAAACTACAAAATGTCCAGAAAAGATTAAGTGATATTTCATAAACTGATAGTGTGTTCCAAAATTCACATTTTATAGTTCGGTGTAGCATAGAATATTCTCTAACGTAATTTTCTGTTCACACTAGTTAATTTATATTTAGATTTTGTATTATACTAAACTGTATGTATGTTTTCCAACATAGCGTACAACGAGTGTAGGCCCCTCTTTTGACACATATTAGATCAAGCCAAAGTAGACCATATCACTTCTTTTGAAGTTTCAACAGCTTTCGATGTGTGCCTAAATCAGAGCTACCTGCAGTTCAATAACAAATTTTATTAACAGGATTCAGGGTTACCAATGGGCTCACCTCTTAGGCCACACTATTAGCAGGCATATTTATGAACAACTTGAAGACCACTATAGTAAATTCCGAACTGGGAAAATAATATTTTATTTTTGGTACAGATATATATGTAGACGATATCCTCGCCGTTTCAGAGGTACTACACGACAGCTGAACCAATTTATGACATTCATCAATTATCTCAATAGCAACATTCAGTTCATACTCGAAACAGAGATGGAGAAACAGATAAATTTCTCAGACCTGACCATTACACACAATCAGAATAAATTTGAGTTCAATGTTTTTAGAAAACCTAGATATACAGACAGTACCATCCCAAGCGATTCTTTCCATCCAGACAGTCATAAATTAGCAGCCTACAATTCAATGTTGCACAGATCTTTCTCACTGACTTTGTCTGCTAACAATCTAGCTAGGGAAATTGATATAATTACACAGATAGGTCATGATAATGGATGCAACGCAGATACTATCCAGATGTTAGTCAGAAAACTGAGCCGTAAATTTACTTCCGTAAATTTACCTCTTACATATTTTGGAAAAAGAACAGAGATAAATGCGAGTTTCTTCAAATAAAACAATGTGGAAGTGTTATTCAGACCACATGCCAGGTTATCTGATTTTATTTTCAATGCCAAAGATAAGGTGGACAAGTTGGAGAAATCTGGAGTTCATAAGCTCAAGTGTCCGGAGTCTAATAGTGTTTATGTGGGGCAATGTGGTCGAAATTTCCAAAAACGGTATGCTGAACATGAAAGGTCCTTCAGATAGGTACGGAAATTCTGCATTATACAAGAAAGGGTTACAAAGTCAATTATTCAGAATCCTTGGAAATTCACAAGCATAAACATTGCGGGTGCAACCTGTTAAATGATCAAATCGATTTAGTTTACTCACCGGTTTTCAAATTAGCACATCCACATTGTAAATTGTAAATTCAGGTACTCAATCAAGCCAAGTACCTCTATTATCACCTACAGGGGTGCTATATAAAGGTTAATGTAATAAACCATTGTTAGTTTATGTATAAGTTTGAAAATGTCCTTATAGGATGAAACTGCAGTAACGTTAACTACAAATAAAAGTGGTAAAAACATAGAAAGTTTCTATTCTATTCTCTTCATTCTTAAATATGACTTCTCACAACCAAAGAATGAATCAAATCAAACTCAACTGAATTGACAGTAAATGTGAGTTTTTTAATAGACATTTCTATATAGTAATCAGTCAGATATCCCAAATAGTTCGATTAATAACCAGTAAATATCAGAACACATTTCTCATTTTGGATAAGATCAGCTACCATGTTACATGTCGAAAATATGCGTTACTTGTTCCAGTAGAAGTCGATTTATCAACGATCAGAATTTGTGTAAAGATTTATGAGGTATTAATTGAGTCGGCCTTGATTTCTTATTGTTGAACGTTGCGGGGTGTGTTCCACGAGGGCATTTGCTCTTGACCTGTGGTGTTTCGAACGATTGCTATTGGAAATAGTTAATGATTGATATCGAAGCGGATTTTCCATAGTAATGTTATAACAGATGAAATAAACGTTCTGGGAGGATTCAGTATAGTTAGTTTATGGACTGTTATTTACGAGTTTGGAATTTAAGCTATTTATTGCTGTGAAAAAAAATTGAACATACAAAAATACAATATTGTTTCAAATACCTTGCAGGTCCACAGTTTCATCTCTTCAATGTGTAGAAGTATTGAAAGTATACCGTCTGTAGATATATTTTTCCATGGCATACGTAAAGTTAAGAATCAGTTATACATCTTATTACCGAATGAATATATACCCAAATTGATAACGTTTGCAAACTGATATAGTGTCCGTCATCGTACTTGATATCTGTGCCAATGAACTCGCATCAGTATTTTGCAGACTATCCAAACTGTCTTACAAGGAAAGGGTTTTTCCTTCTTGTTGGAAGATTGCTCGCGCTTAGCCTATTCCCAGAATAGAGAAAGCACCATATCCTTGAATATTTGGAAGGCTTCAACATCTTGAGCGATCATCAATATGGCTCTGGAAATCAAAGATCAACAGGCGACCTTCTATCTTATGTCACCCATATTTGGAGAAACGCAATTGAGGAACATGGAGGGTTGGAAGCTGTTGCGCTTGATATTTCTAAGGCCTTTGACCGTGTGTGGCATGAGTGTTTTCTGGCCAAATTTCGATGCTATAGCTTGTCGAATATTTTCTGCAAGTGGCCGTCGATGGATACCTCTCGAATACTGTTGACATCAACGCTGGTTTTCCCCAGGGTTCCATATTGTCTCCAATCCTATTTTTATTGTATATCGGCGACTTTTCGGAAAAAACGAAGAATCCAATATATTGCTCAACTGACGACAGCCCACTTGTCTTGTTATTCCATTTGGATTCCAGAACATTGGCTGCGGATACACATTTTCACCAGCAACAGGGGGTTGCATTCCTTAATGAGGATCTAGAAGTAATTTCTAATTGGGGTGGAAGTAAGTAGGCTCAATTCAATGCCACAAAAACCCAGGCATAGGCTTTATCCTGAAAGATGAATGTCTCAGGACCGAATATAATAATGTCAGGATGGACAATTCCGCTATTTCGTTAAATTTGCTGCGGTTGAAATGGGCACCAATATGTCTTGGCGTAATTATGTCGCTGGAGTTGCAATGGCTGCTTCTCAAAAGCTTGAAACACTGTTCCGAACCAGAAAACTGTTAAAACCTCAGCAAATTTTGATACTTTACAAAGCTCAGATCAGACTTTCTTTGGAGTATTGTTCCCGTGTATGGATCTCCGCCCCTAAGCATACCCTGAAGCTGAAGCCTGATTGTAGACGGCCACAAACAACCAACAGCAGGCATCAACTCTATCATCTCATATAAATCTAACTGAGACAAACTTCATGGGACTCTTATCTGGCAAGCGTACCTCCCAACTATTGAGAAAAAGTATACAAATCAAAGTGTCCAAGAAAATTTGAACAATCTTCAAGATGAACATTTTATTTAGTCACCAGAACTTTCATCAACGGCTGCGAATTTACCACAATTAGACTAGTAGAAAGATTGTCCCAATCAGAAACATCAATTGTAAGATTACTGTCATAAATTCATCAGATGATTTCAAAAAATACACCTCACGATTTGATCTTCACAAACTTCATTTTGAAAAATATATCACATGTTTTGCTAGCACAGTAGCTCTTTCAAGTGATTCATCACTTCAAGTGATTTATCACTTGAAGAAGCTACTGTGCTAGCGAAACATGTAGTGATATATTTTTCAAAATAAAGGGATTTATCACTTGAAAAAACTACTGTGCTAGGGAAACATGTTGTGATATATTTTTCAAAATAAAGTTTGTGAAGATCAAATCGTGACGTGTATTTTTTAAATTACTGTGGGTCTTGATCAAGTAACGACCGAATCAATCCAAAAATAAATCATCAGATGATGTTCATGAAAATATTTCGGTAACGGGCATATTATAGTAACAGCAAGTCAACTTCAATCGATTGAACTGAGCTAAACGATATGTGACTAAAATTTGGCAAGTGAACCTCCCCAGTGTTGGAAAATATATTCAAATTGATACTGGCAAAAGGGTTGGCTTAATGCGCCTGAATGGAAGCGAAAGCCAATAACACAGAGAGAGACTTGAGTAGAAGTGTTTGAGATTAACGAAAGACTTTCGAATAAGCGTGTCGTTTCTAAACACCTGCAAATTTATTACGATCAGACAAGAAGATTGTCCAAATCATGAACATCAATCCTGAAATCAGAGTCACAAATTCATCCAATGACGTTCATAAAAATGTTATGGTCTCAAAATTGCACCACCACCGGAGCATCAACATTAATTGGAATCAATCTAATTGAGTCAAACTACAAGTGACTCGAGTTTGGAAAGCGCACCTTCCAATTATTGGGTGAATTATGAGTAATTACCCCCATCGTCTCTCATTATTCGACCGTAAATTTTTTATTGGCGCAACATCCGCCATGGCACCGGATTGACCTTGACTGAATTTCCTTCGCGTACGACAACGTCCTCCTCGATCGCACCGCGGTAGTACCTGAACCAGAGACCCAGTACTGTGAAATTTCGTCGGTGGGTCAAACTTTACACCTGCCCCCACTCGAATTTCTTCTAGTAGTCCAAGAACCTGACCAGTCTGTCGTAGGTAGGTGAGCTGGAGCGTACCGAAGAACCATCTAATATGAATCGGGCTGCTGGAAAAAAAATGGTAACGTGATTTCGAGAAGTACCCGCGTTTTGGTTTACCGAGTGCTCTGTGATGTTGATGTGTAGTGATTGTTTTTGTTGATAAGTGGACGGACCAGCGGTAGATGCGTGGTGGAGAAACCCGTTGAGGATTCCGCTCGGGATTTAATCACTTTTGTAGGAGATTTTCAACTAATGTAAGTCCTTCTGCACGAATTCTATCAAGAGGCTATTACTTAAACTGGGAGGTTCAAACATTTTGTATTTCATCAATTCGGACTTCCATTATCTAATATAATATAAATTGATTTGAAATCCCTGAAAGAATCTGTAAAAAATTGAAAAAATTAACCGGAAAATATCAA
Organism: Leptinotarsa decemlineata; assembly: GCF_025532065.1. Lineage (NCBI taxonomy): Eukaryota > Metazoa > Arthropoda > Insecta > Coleoptera > Chrysomelidae > Leptinotarsa > Leptinotarsa decemlineata. The sequence continues at coordinate 22,175,199 of NW_027412702.1, forward strand.
TTTTGAGAAACAAAAAACTGAAATTACAAAAAAATAACATACAAGTAACAACCAAAAAATAAAATAAAAAAATTGAAATAATAATACAAGCTGAAAATTAAAAAATATTATTAACAAGAAGTGAAAATTAAAAATTCTTCGTTTTGATATATTTCCAGTAGTTAATTTTTAACTGCAGAGAACCTATACAGTTGCTTGATGAATTTGACATTTCTTACGAGTATATCCCTCAGTTTGTGAAAACTTGAGCAGAAATTAACAGTTGAATAAGAAATCAATTCAGATGCGGGTGATTATTCGTGGATTAAGCGTTGAATTTGTTAAAAAAGTACTTTTTGACAATGACAATGAATTAACTAATTGAAAGAACACACTCGGAATCAGGTACTTCTGAATATTTCTGATTTTTCAGTAACGACTGTTGGCAATTGAAAAATCAAACCATCAAAATCAGAAAAGGGTATAAGAACTTCTTTCTATTGTTATCGAAACCCGATTTCAAAATTTATTTATAAAAACGTAGTTGCCCACGTCTACTAGAGATTGAAAGCAAAACTACAGTTGATTAAGGAAATAATTACACAGGTATATCTGTAAATAATTATATGTAACATAAAAAATATCACTTTAACTTATAATTAAAATGCAAATCAAAAGCAGAGAATTTGAAAACATCAAATTTTGTTTGTCTTTGATTTTCAAAACGTTAAACTATTTTTATTTAGTAATTTTTTTCCGCTTTAATCCAGAATTCGGTGTTTTGTTTATTCATATTATTGGTGCGAAGTATGATCTCCATCATTTCAGGACTAGTACGAACATTTTCATCACGGTTCATTTTGTTGATTTCAGTTGCCTGAAAATCATTCAAATGAAACAAAAAATACCTCTCCAACAATATTTACTGTAATCTCTCGGTAACACTGTGTTCCGACGGATACTGGTTTATGAGGTTTATGAAATATTTTTAGTTGAATTGTAGCTGAAAATACTTCAGTCAATAAAACTGAAGCTTACTGAATGAATTTTCATTCCATTTCAGAATGAATTAACCTTGAAATGAAAATATCATAACTTTGATTTATAAATAACAGAAAATTGCTAATAAATTGTAATATGTATCAACATATCCAGCATTTCTTTCATATGTATCAAAAACTTCAAGTGACTTTACTAGATACAAAAGTTTTGATCAGTGATCAGTTCACTTCAACAAATATTAGAATATACAACACATGAATTGAATGTATAAAAATTCAATAAACATTATAGGTTTGAATTTTGAGCAAATTATTGAACCTTGGATTATGGCCTTTATCAATAGTCTGTTATTTCTATCGTAATTTTTGAGAAAGAAAGTAACTTATATAAGATATAACAGATTCAGAATATTTAGTTGATGTGATAATGATTTTATTTTACTGAATTTCTTGAAGGTAAGTTTTTGACCTTCTCCATCTTGATGTACATTGAAAAAAAAGCTATAATAATAAGAGGAAAAAAATTAGTATTAATAAAATATCTAGATAAACTAATTTGAATATATTCAATATCAGTACAAGTAATGTATCCAAGTAGTTATGCCCCAAGCCATTTGATAAGTTGATTAGTATCGTGAGAGTGGAGCTAGCAGTTATTAAAACATCATGGTAGGTACTTTGCGATATCACAGTTGTTATTAATATTGATCTTAACTCCATTTATTTTCGTGTAAACTTGCCCTTCAAAAGTCCACACCGATCTTTCTCCAAAAGCTGACTTAGCGTCAAACATAAGAGCTTTGCGCATTTTAGTAAGGTCCTCAGCAGCCAAGATTCTTTTACCTTTTAGTTTTCCAAGATTTTTCATAACTAGTATTTTATGTTCAAATTTGTAAAATTTGAGAATAACTGGCCTGGCTTTATTTTGTTGACCCTGTTTTCCCAACCTGAATGCTGTTAGGATGTCTTCTTTCTTGAGTGATGTATCGCTATTCTGATTAGGAAACTACAACAACCATGAATTTGAGTCTTCATCTGATTGTTCGGGTGACCCGTATATACAGATATTGTTGATTTTTTACAGTTTCTAGAAATACGACATTTCTTGTTCCAGACCATTCATTTTCGCATTTATACTTTTTACTGTACCTTCAAGTTCCTGCATTTTTTATCGATTTTATCAGTGATGGTTTTTGTTATTTTATTGATGAATTCCTCACTCGCCAATAATTCACTGATTGTTTCTTTAATGAGATTTTCTTATGTTTCTTCCTTGTGTTCGACATTTCTTTTGAAATTTTGTAACTATAGAGAGTACACTTAACTAGACTGATTCCCGCAAATTTGATCACTTTTCAGGGTTTTTAGCTAGAAATTAACTCGTTTTAAGGCGGGAGCAAATAACCTGTGACCATCTGCGAAACATTGAATGATAGAAAACATAGAATGTTAAATAAAAAGTATTAGAATCTTCATCTTCAAGATAGAGAAGTAGAAGGTCAAAAACTTTTTCACAGAAATTAATCTCTCCCAAAAATATACTTTCAATTCAAATTTTTGAAGGTATTTTGAAATTGATTTTATTACATATATTTTTTTCCAAATATCGAAAGAATTCAGCCCAATGACAGGAGGCCAATCAAATGTAAATATATAATTACAAATTGTATGTAAAAGTTATATTCTACCCTATATGTGTCCCTTGGTGATATATTCGTAGTTATTTTGCACATTTTGCACGTTTGTTAGCACGTGTCATTCATTTAAATGTTTTTAACTCCTTCTTGTAAAAAAAAGAACAGAAATAGACCTAATATGGATCCCTGTGGCAAACCCATAGACATATGCGATAGATAAAACAATTCTACTAGAAGTACTCTTACCACTCTTATTGATTCATAAATTTTTTATGTAACTTTCGAAAGATCTAAAAATATTTCAATGCACCAATAATCAAATAATTAAAATTGAGAAATGAAACTCCCTATGTTTTTTTACCACTTGTGTTTGTAATTAACGTTACTGCAGTTTCGTCCTTTATGGAAATTTTCATACAAACACAATAAACTAAAATGAATGATAATGTTATCCCTTATATATCTATAAATAACTTGTAGGTAATAATATAGGTAGGTAATATTTAAGGGTCAACATTATCATTTGTTTTAGTTGATGTATGCAGCCACGTAGTCGCTGCATACAAATAATGAAATATACATATAATGAAATATACAAATAATGAAATATACAAATAATGAAATAATGATAGGACATTTTAATCACACAACATATACTATCTCGAGAATCCCAAAATTTGCAACCACTCTTTCCCAATGGTTGAGTTTCGAATTGTTGGTGGGTTATTCCTATTGGTTGGCACAAATTGCTTTTTTATAAACCACCGCACCCAAATGGGGGAATTACCTCTACAATGAAAATTCAACTTTTTCATGTTTGATCGATATGGAGTAACTCCCATTAAGTTGTCGAAATCCTCTTTTTGTAAAATTGTGAATCATACTAGTTGTGATTTCAATTCCCATTAAGTCTGTAGGACGAATTTGCGGTTTACTGTAAAATCAGTTTCCGGTATTTCAAAACGATTAATGAAGATGACTATGGATTATTCAACCGTCATTATGTTTTCAAAGTAACGGGAATCTAAATTTTCGTTCATTAACAATATCCAGATTTTGTTTATTGGCGTTCTTTGAATATATGTCCAAATTGGTTATCAAGCACCGTCGGAAATAAGATGAGGAACTTATATTCCAAACAACTGAAAATTTTGTCGTCTTTAAACTAACATTCTCATGAGATAATATGCAATAAATAAAGAACAAAACTGGAGAAACGTGTAATAAACCATTTATTGATAAATTCGAATGTACAGAATATATCTGCGAAAGTTTTACCAATTATTTTACTACGGTTTCTGAGAAACATTCAACTCCAAGTCTGGTTCTTGAAGAATTGTCAAGAACTCAAACATTACAACCTTCACTGCCTATCTTCTCTGATCATTTATTATTGTGGAAATATACAATATGTAACTTCAGTTGGGACTATTTGTAGAATGGAAAATCTCAGAAGTAGGTTGAATCGTCAAAAAAAAAAAGATTTGAATCATATCGAATACTTTGAACAAAAAGTTCGAACAAATATTGATTGAAACTGTTTTCAATATCAAGAATATGATTTTAGTCTATCAATATCGTTTTCATAAAAGACACCAATATAGTTAACAATATGGTCACATTTGTGAAGCATTGGAAGCAGCAATTCACCGAATGTCAATTTTTTAAAGGCAATTGATGTAGTGCATCGTCCAATATTGATAAAAAAACTCCCTAATGTACCTATGCACAATAACCTGTTGGATTTCGTGATATTTCACGAAACTTCACTGAATGAAATCCAATTCAACTTCAGTTACTTCTGGCATCTCACAATGCTCTCACCTAGGGGCCAATTCTATTCAGTATATGCATTAGCCAGATAAGCTGATTATCTCAAAATATAGTCAGAGCAGTCTCTTTGACTATGCATGATCGATAGTTCATCTCCCAACCAGCAAAGTTGTTCTATAATTCCATGGTGTTGCAACAGTTTTATATCATTAGTATTTTATAATTCCTTCCAAAATGCTAATTAATTATATTAGATGATCGATGAACACAATACAGTTGTAGGCAATAAAAGTGTTTTATAAATTTGTCATAGAAACGTTTATGAAATAAAATTAAAAAACCATTATAAAATAGTAAGGAAATTATCACAAAAACGTTTTTGCAACTAACTAATAAAACTTATTTTCCTATGAAAGTAAATTGTTATGTAGCAGTTTCTGCGAGATTTTCATGATAGTTATAAAACTATTTCAAGCTTATTTTGTTTCCTGTAGCTTTAATGAAATTATTTTATTGCAATGCTTTCGGATACTATTTTATTTTCACTACCATATTATCTCTTTAATGATAGTTTCCCAACTATTTTATAGTATGGTATATTAACAACAATTCAAAAACACTAATATGACTGTTATAAAATCAAATTGCTTTTGCTAATATATACATGAAATGCAGCATTTAAGAACAACCAGCTGACATCGATTCCTAATCACAGCTTTGAAAAAGTCTTCAAAATTTTAGTTATGTCTAGTAAGAATATTTTTGTTTAGTTATTCAAGTGGGACACCATCGACATCTTCTAAATATTTGATTTTTTATTGAGTATAGGTACCCCATAAGTAAATTCCATATTTTCAATTCATCCTTAATTTTAGACACTATGATATACATATATATGTGTATATATATGTTATACTTTCAATTTGATAATAATTCCATTGTGTGGATAGTGTAGTGGATTTTTCTGTTTGTATCCCGAATATATAAATAAAAATGAATATTAACTCATTTATTCAGGGGTATATAATAGTTTTAGATTCAGTTCGAGGTGCTTCAAATAGACGAAGAAATTACTTAGTGTTCCATAAAAAAAACTTTCTGGAAGCTTTGAGTCGCCCTGTATATTGTAAATACTAAAAAACCACTTAAAACTATCCCACGTAACCTAGTGCTTCAATTTTTTTTGCGAAAAACAGAAAAAGGTTATTATAATGGTTAAAACCCGTCGTTTACCCTTCATAATCGATGAAAGAAACTTTTTAGCAAAAACATCCCGACAGATAGGTAATATTTATCCAAACTGTATGTGAGAAATTCTTTATTCATACAAGCACTTTTGTAGAAACCTACAGCTTTAAAAATAGTCTAACTCTGCCACAATACCATCACTCCCAAAAACAAGTGTTTGTAACAGTTTTATAGGGGTAAAATAGTAGTTAAAATACGTTGAAATGCTTACTACTGATACCAATTCATTTTATAGAACGACGCCATTTTAAATGATAGCGATCCGGGATAATGGAATTAGATGAGTTATAACATTATATTATTTACAATAAAGTGAGTTAAGTTTGTGACTAGAAAATTAATATGTCGACAGAGTGAATTTTTGTATAATTAATAATTTTACAGAAAACATGTATAAATGAGTGGCGCGCTTAAATTTTGCTAATGATAGGCTATATATTTGTCAATAAAATTTCATTTGCAGTAAAAATATCAATCTTCGAAACACAATGTCTTTAACAGTTTTATGAGTGCAAAAGTAAAAATTCTAAAATGGCTTCAACCTTTCTATTCCTTAGTTTTCAGTTGGTGACATATCTATTACATTTTTCTAGTGTCCAATACAAAATAACTTCTTGCGGCTTCAAGAAAACATTTTTGACACTTTTTTATTTTATTGTTATCGTTTTCGGCTGTATTACATTTCATAACGCCTACTTGGAACTACTAAAAAACTCTTATAAAACTGTCTTCTGATTATTTTATAAGTGCAGTAAGGGAAGCCTTCACAAAACTACTTTTTAAGAGTGTTAGACAAATTTTATAGTAACTGCCAGAATGTTTATGAAACTGTTTTGTAGTGTTTGAAAAAGGCCTTACAAAGTATTGATAATAACTATAATGTTTTATAAAATGGTGCCAATTTCCTATTTATAGCAGTTTTATGAACACATTGAAAACATTTCTGGGAGAAATGTAGTTTTATAATTTGTTTCTCCGAAACGTTTCCGCAACTATTATAAAATACGAAATTGTTAGTTGGGCTATTTATGTTAACAAATGTACGATATGAGACAGTACACCTTGTCAAAATTCATACTAGGCCATGGAATAATTGAGCTTTGTGACATATCAGTTCCTTGACTTCGAAATCATTCCGGACAGAACATAATACTCGAAATTTTACCGAAATCGTTATCATACAAAATATGGATCAATTTTCAAATGACATAATCTGAAATTTTATTTATAAGACATTTGTAAAAAATTTTAGATAATCGTATGAACTTGTCAGAATCTATGGTGAATTTATGAACAATCTGCAATCGCGAAAAGTTAAAACTAAGTTAACTTCCCACCTTGCGACCTGTGCAATTAATTATTATAGCAATTCTTCAATTATGAAAAAGCATCTTCGCGAATACATATAATATGATGTGATATGCTACTCAATTTCTGGCAATTTCACTGAAAATAAGGTTCCAAATAACACAGCAGTAGACAGCAAACCAGTCTTCTTCAATGTCGTGCAATAAATACTAGAATTGAGTGAATTGGTCAAAGGAGTATTTGAGCTCACGACCTATGAGTTGAGAGTCGAATACACTACTATTGCACAAAGTAACCGCCGACATAAAATTTTCAACATTTGAAACTTTATCAGTTTCATTTCAGTTCAGCTTGTTTTGAATGTATTCAGCTTCAGGATCAAAAAATTATGTTTAGTAATCAATTTCATACTTCTTTCACTGCAATCTATGTTTTAGAAATGAAATGACTTCATTGTTCAGTTCAGTCACCCACACATTCATCCTTGATTTTTGAATTTTTATAGCATGTCTGGTTTTGATTTATAGCTTGTTTAATAACACTATAGGTATTTTTACCATGAACATTAATGTTTGTCAACGGATAATAGTTAATGTAAAATTGTAATTGAATTGTGGTACCAGACGGAGTGCCTGAAAAATTAGCAACCTTGATTATTGGGTTTGCATTGTCCTTGCAACTGAAGGCGCAATTCTTTATCTATAGTATATCGGCTTCATTGATAATACACGAAAACAATACAAAGATACATTTGAAAATGAAAATAAGTTACAGGAGATTCTGGTACTCATTGGCAAAGTCTAGCTCAAAGCTACTCTAACTCAACCAACAAGCACCACTCCATAATGCACGCGAACATACAGGATTAAAAGACAATTAACAGTTATGGTACCACGAAATAAGAAATATGAAAAAAAATAATAATTTGTGATTACCCTCTGAAGAGAGTTGATAAATGATTAAATTTAACTCATCTGTTGTTTATTAATTTGTCCAATGAGCAAAAGTTTACATTACTGACTATCATAGATATAATTTTTATATTTGTATTTGAATTTCCTGATATTGAATCTCTTCAGTTGCTCGGACAATGAATTATAGAGATTTACAGCACCAAAAAGAAATTATCTCTGAAACTGTGCAGTGCGATATTGTGGCATAGTTAATTTGTTATGTCTAATGTTTCTGGAGTGAATATTTTCACGCAGAATTTTTTTTTTATTAAAACGGAAGAATGGGGAAGGGTAATCAATTCATGAACAAAACAACCCAAATAATGAATCATACGGTTTTTCATATTGAGCCAGCGGGAGATTTAAAAGCTTCAAAAATTGAATCATATATACGAAATGCATAAATCAGGCGGCAACAAGAATTTTGCACTTTTTGTATTCTTTTTTCATCTGAATCATATAAGTATGGCCCATCTATTAAGTCACACTAGTTGAAATGGCTAAGCACCAAACTATCATAGAGGATTATGTTTAGAGGTTGCCTCAAATTGAAACGATTACAGTATAACAGTTTCAATGACATATAAGTAATTTTCATTAAATTTTTAACATGACTAGTGAATCTAAGATCAGTGTCAAGCAACTAGTCGAGTATCACTGACGATATCAGCAGCATATAGTAACAGTACTACCTGGTATTAGATCACGAGTTTGCCGTGATTAAATTTGCTACCTGAATTGGAATATCATATTTTGTGAACCAAATCGTATGAGTCTGTTTGAAATACTTACTAATTATAATTAAACATGTGTTCAAATATGTGTATTAATTGGATTATCGAAACCCTTTGCAGAATATACAGAAAAACACTTTTTTTCTACTAGTCCTCAGATGAGCGACACCCTACAACAAATTGAAATGGTTTCATTTGAATTTTTCAAATGGAAAATAATAACAATATGATACAATCTGATACTGAAGCAATTGATTGCAATAGTTGCTAGTCTTTCAAATTTTTCTCTCTCCTCTTTCAGAGATTGCCTCCATGATAGATGGGTTATATTTCACACAAAATAAGAAAGAATTTCCAACAACATAGTTGACAATGTATGATAAAATAATAATAACGGTAGCCAGGCGGTTCGACGTGGGTGATTTGTTCACTCACTCGAATTGACTGCCGTATTGGTCGGTGGTTCAAGCCCTAGTCTGAACGATCAATTTTCACTTGCTATCGTCCAACCCGTGTTAGAAATCACACGTTAAAAGGTAAGACCTCAGTAATCCTTAACTCGCACGTGTTTCGACTTCTGAGGGTTGGCGTTCATAAGGGTGCGACAGCTGGTTAACGGAAAAACATATTTCGAACAGATTTTTTGGGGAGTTCAAATTATCATGACCCTTATCCTTGGGTACCATTATCATTGATACATGAGACTACAATTCATTCAATAGTCAATTCACTAATGGAAAACACGAAAGGCGTAGTATAACCATTCAAAGTTGTTCTGTCTAAATTGCTTTCTAATATATATAATTCTTCAAAATCTCTGAAAAACACTGCAGCCTTTTGTGCTCATTGAGTTTTATTTTTCATGTCAATGATTTCAACTATCTCATTGCGTATTTGAGTTTGAAGAGGTTCTTTGTTAGGAATTCATCAGCGTCTTCCGAACTCCATTTTGTATATCTAAACATTTCTTATCTGCTCCTCAGTTTCACACATTTACATGAGACATATTGGCCTCTCTGTTTCAGTGAACAACCATATTCTGCATTATTCTGAACCAATCTACGTCCTTTTGAAGTAGTTTGTCTTTCCCCTCAGAACCTCCTTGAATATTTCTCCGTAAATGTTCAGTATTATTCAATTTTGTAGCTGACCAGATATTCTGCTCTGTTTTCGTATCAATATTTTCACCACATACAAGCAACATCTGATAATACTGTGATTTCTACGATGTTTATTCAACTGTATGTATTACTTTAGTTATTTCTTTTTGTGATTTGAATCTGAATAAACATTATTATTATTATCATTAGTAACACTGGTACCAGCTCAGCTGATTCAGATCCCATACATACAGTTGATGATCCGTTATTAGCACAATTATCAGTTTGTCTGTGATCAATGAGTGTCTTGCACTGAGTGTCTATACAGTCAAAATATTACTGTCCACCAATTCTTTCAATTCACTGTGGTATTTACAGATCAATTCTATCTATATCATTTATAGGCTGCCCTGTCCTGACTTGATTGATGTTTCTGTTTATGTTTTCAATTTGAATATTTACAACTATTTTTCTCCGCCCATTTTTCCAGAATGTTCCGAAACTGCTGCACCTAGACATCTACATTGCCCAGTAGTTTACATCCAGAATGGTCCAGAGACTTTATAAGGTTCCAGTACAGAGAAGATAAAACCCCCTGGGGATGGAGTAGTGCAAAGCACTGCTTCAATATTCTGTACGTTCTTTTGAAACTATAGAGAACATATAACCTATGACCATTCCCATTTAACGGCTCGGCCACCTGGCACCACATCTTTTCTTGGTACTTCAATGGATTTGAGTGAAAACATACAAATCACACACAAAATTTCATATGACCCACAATCCAATGAAGACCCATATGCATGTTGAATATTCCAAAATATTCACATGCACAACAGATGTACATTAATATTATGTTAATTTTTGATTTCCACAATTGAACATCGTTCTCTAATTATTGAACATAACGTAGACTACAGAAGACGTTATTCACAAAGTTTCCCAACAATCTTCATTAGTACTGTTCCAACTACAAAATGATCTCATATCTTTGATTTAATTGTCTTGGGAAATTATTGTAATTGAATCGTTCTTCATGGGCTTTATTAAAAGTGCCGTCGTGACTTTTGTTTTGATCAATTTATTCAAATTTATGCCCAGTTTGTAGTCGTGAAATATACAGGTCGTGTCCTCGATGGAAAAAATCGCATGGTTGGAAAATGGTATAGTACCACTGGCTTATATAACATAAAATACGATAATAAGGAACTTTTCTGCAGCTATAAATATGTTAGTTTGTCAACTCAGCAGTAATTAATGAAATCTGTAGTTATCGAATTTTTTTTGAGGATATATTTGTGAATGTAACAAATATAACACTCTACCACTATACAGGAAGAATTCAAAATTATAAAAATTTTCAACAATTTGTCAATTAGTTGAATGAAAAGCATTTTCAAAACATAAGTATTACCGAAATAAAATTACCTAAAAAGCATGGAAAAAATATTTTTTATATATGCTGTGTTCAAAATGTCAAGGGGAAGCATTAGAAAATCGGAGACCATGAGATATACAATTTTGTTCAGATGAAGAAAAAGTTTCCCATTTCAAAGCACATCTGAATGACGTTTAAAAATTTTGGGAACTCCGATTCATTTCAGGGATATTCTAAAGGAACCGAAATCCATAAATTTCGTTTTAACTTGTTTTCTGGAGTTATTTGAGATGATAATGGGAAACCAGAAACAATTTCTTGTTGCCACTCTGAAGCTATACAAGAACAAATTTTAATTCAAAGTTTCGTCTTCAAAAAATCTTGACCAATGGTAACTGTTTGTATGGACCGGAAATTATAACAGTGATGCACTGTTTGGAACCTTTGGTATAGTAATGAATTTATCGCACTGATGATACTGTAAATTTTGAAACTTTTCTCAAATATGTTTCAAATTTAGCGAATGTTCTCTATTTAAATCTCATATATACAATTATATGCGCAAAATTGTCCAACAAAAGGAAAAAAAAGGTACGGAAATACTTTTTTTTAAAGTCGGCAATGACTTAGTGAAGATATGAAGAGAAAGAGTAACATTTGATATATTACTGTAGGGACAAGAGTGAGGGAGAGGTGCGAGAAGATATTTACGGTCGAGTAGGTTCTGAAGAATTATAAGACAACTATTATACGATGCCACTAAATTTAGCAGGAGATTTCAATGTTAATTTCGCGTCCGAAAATGGACAACTCTTTAAGATAAATTTAAACTACAAATTAATAATAACCGAAATGAGCCTGCCACAAGACATTGAACAACAATCGATGCAGTTTTCTCTAGATGTCTTTCTGATTTTCATTCGAAAACATATGTATCTTTTTTCTCATAAGTCTTACAATCACCACAGTAATTACTTATGAACCCGATGTAAAAAAAGTATCCAATTCAATTGTACTTATGGCTCGGTATTTTTCATATAGTAGCTACTCTCTTATTTAGAACTATATTTAAGATAAAAAGTCTTACGATACATACTCTCAATAATTTTCACGAATCAGAGTCAAATGTATTTTCACAACAGTTTTCAAAAAGGAATTTCTAAAATATAAATATATTTTCTCTCATAAATCAAAAATATGCAAATCAACTAATTCACAAAGTATAAAAATATCCCGTTTGAGGCAGTCTCCTGAACCTTTCTAATCTTGAGTTGTTGAAATAGTACTGAACGATTTAATCAAAATCTCGACTCAATTTTAATTGTTCATACGCTCGAAGCATGAGTCTCATTACAAATATAGCAATTTTACTGTAAGGAGACTTCAATGGTCGATGAGGCGAGAAGATGAATTAAAAGTATTCGACGTAGACGGCAGGTAGCCTTTCTAACATGACTATGATAATGATGATTGTTTTGTTGTTGGGAATTGATTGAAACGGGCCACGAGTCTTGTGATTATGCGAATAATGACTCTTTTTATTAGCTGGGATAGTTTGTACCGCGGGTCTACTAATAATAATGACCGAAATAATGGTTACAAAAGATCCAGCTGTGTATAATAACGGCAGATTTTTTACTGTTGCCATGGATATGCATGCGATATTCATCAGCCGAGACAAAAAATTATGATCTGTAGCAAAATCTTAACTTTCATCTTGTCCTTCAATACCCGGGGTCAAGATGTTGATAGATTTTGATTATTAATGATTATTTAAACAAATTTTGATATTCAGTTTCTGAGATCGCACATTCAAATATGATACTTCAGCCTTTCCTCAGCTTGTCTCTCTCTGAGAGTGGTTCAAAGGGGCAACTGGTTGATAATATCGATTCTGAATGATCAGTGAGTTTCTTTTGATTGCATATCATGTAGTATTCTCCTCTGCATTTTACTAAATTATGAAACACTCCACTGATCACTTATTGAATTTCAGTCTCAACTCAATTTGAATCATATCTTTTATTTTGGATTTGCAGAAACTCTGCCTATATGATAAAAATTCTGAAATTATATACATGGGAAAATAGGATTCGCAGAACTTTCAAATTAATCTACACTGACCTAGGATGAGAGATAAACAATTCAATTCCGTTCTGTTATTGCTCATTCTAACTGAGGAAAATTAATTTTTATTTTATTTTAGAAAAAGACAATTTCATTATTATAATATAAATTGAGAACCCAGTTCGTATAAACTCCGTCGAATCGATTCAATCAAAAGGTGCTTTACTTGTTGTGTGGGTGTTGAAAGCCTTTACCAATGAACAGATGTAATTCCTGTGTATTTTGTTAACGTCATTAGAGAACTAACGATAGAATTCAACAATCGTACACAAATTAACGTTATTCTTCACACTACAGATCTATTATTACGAAACTGTTCATGCTTGACATAACAAGTTTGAATTCAATTTAAAAATGACTTCATCAGAAATGTTATTTATGTAGTAGTACTTTGTCATACATTTATCTAAAAAAATCACATCGTCTTAAATTACCTACCTTTTGAATATGGATGTAACGGAGAATGTTTTTATTGACGATAATGTTGGAACTACAATTTCATTATCTTTACTCGATAGTGCTTTGTGATAGTTGTTAGTGGGAGTATTTTTTTTTCTATTTCATATGATGTTGATCTTCCCAGTTTTTTTCTCAATGCTTTCAGCAATGAACTTCCATATCACAAATAAGTCAGATCCCAGATGTGGTACCTATTCATTTGTTGATGTTATTTCATTGTGTTACAATGTCACATATTCAAAATTGTGACAAACTATTTTTCTTATAGTGGAAATTAATGCTTCAATTATGCTTACGCGTTGGTCCATTGATTCTGAATATATGAATAATGAAACGGATTAGATCTATAAAGAGAGATTAGTGAAAACAACTTACAGTGTATGTTAGGTTAGGCGGCAGGATGATTAAGATGTTGACACAACATATATGTGCCAAGACACAAACTAACCTCAGGAAGTTAAAGACAAACAAATAGCAAATAATTTACATCATAAATGATATATCATTTTTTGAAAAGGAAACCACCTGTTGATCCTTGAAGAGGACCATGTGGAAATCAAAATTTGAGGTTGACATATGACAAATAATTAATTCGTACATGTGTTGTTCTAGCCAATGACAAAGCTCAAATTAAATTGACGTTCGTCATCAACAAATATTTGACCTGTGAGTCGAACTATAGCCCTGTTGCCAAATAACTTTAAAACACTTCAAAACTAATGTGACATTTGAATGAAAGTTGAAATTAAATGGAGTAAAATGGTGAAAAATGAATTATGCAAAGTCCATATAAGAACATGGCCCTCTTCAAGGTGTGTATATATATATATATATATATATATATATATATATATATATATATATATATATATATATATTATCGAGTGTGTATGATACAAATCAAGAATGAAATAATTCGTGGACACAACACTCAAAAAATAGCCAATAGCCAGAAACACGTGTCCGCGGTTTGTCCCTATTTTTTGAGTATTGTGTCCACGAATTATTTCATTCTTGATATATATATATATATATATATATATATATATATATATATATATATCGAACTATCGAACGTCGACTATCGAATAGTACACAACGGATGAACACCCGGGAAAACAACACATCATATTTTACCATCCGTGAAAACCTACATTGTAATATATATATATATATATATATATATATATATATATATATATATATATATATAGAAGTTTTACTTCACTCATACAAATACATCTATGCTACTCTCATAAGGATTTGAGATCCAGCATTCCATACTGGATGGATTAGCACAAGGATGCGTTTATGCATACATTTATTCAGGTTTAATGATTATGCCGTTGATAGCCGACGAATTTGTGAATATTTCATGAATTGCTGTGGAAGTCATACAACTTATTGATCGCCTTGAGAGTAAATTTATTTCTTTCCGACGGCAATTAGTTTTTTCAAAAACTCGTTTTAATGCATATTTTTTTATTCATATAAATATTATGACAGCGAGCTATCGATAGCGCGAGAATATCCAAATAGAAACACAATGCCAACGATATTTATGTGATTTCTAATTGAAAATTGGCGTTTATGTTCCCAATAGCTCCATAAATACTCCCTCGCTACCAATTAATGAACATATTTACTGTTAACAATGTTATAGCTCCTGAGTCGTGCCCTACATTACTTATTATTAACTTATAAACTAATAGATTGACTTGATTTTTTGCATGGGAACTTTATATGAAGCATATATGTATATGTATTGTTCCTTGACGCAAATCAGAGGTTATGGTTGAAAAAAACTTCGTTCGTGCCATAATAATTATAATAATAATAATATTCTTTATTTGAAATAGGAAAATCCTAACTTTCTAATGCTTTTACAAATTGAAATGATTCAAAATTTATGACAAACATTAAATGAATACATTCTGAAGTTAATCAATAAGATATGCATGATACTATCTCAAGAGAGAAATGTGTAGCCACAGGTAACAAACACATAATAAGTACATATCATATTTGTACATTGAAAACAAATTTCTTCATTTCGTTTTTGAACATGTTCATAGATGGGCTAT
The DNA here is from genome assembly GCF_025532065.1 of Leptinotarsa decemlineata. Lineage (NCBI taxonomy): Eukaryota > Metazoa > Arthropoda > Insecta > Coleoptera > Chrysomelidae > Leptinotarsa > Leptinotarsa decemlineata. The sequence goes on from NW_027412702.1 coordinate 22,190,980, forward strand.
GTTTAATAACGTTTGGTAAAAACTCTTGAAACACAAAGAATTCATAGTGTTTTCATTTTTCGTTCTGTGTGTTTATAAATTATTATTATTTCCAGTAAAGTGGTGGTGAATATCATGATGAAAAAATAATGTACTGTTCGAAATAAGATGGTCCTATATTGTTCAATATTTTGTATACTGAAATAATTGGGAAATATAATAGTCTTGAATGGATTGCCAATTTGAAATATTAAGCATAATAGTAATAGGGGTATCTCTATATCTCTACGGCACTTCAAAATAATCCTCGTACCACGATTCTGCAGTTTTTTATCTGATCTGTGGGCAATGAGAATGTTTCGAATGAACTAATTGAATACGTGAATATTTTGTGTCATAGCTATCCGTCATATACTCTTGCCCATTCGGTAGAATGTGCTTCAAACTCTAACCTCTTGACCAAATACTTTACAATCCTTTGAAATATAATACTTATCCCAATATAAAGTTCTGAATTGGAAGTTTTGGAAATGTGGCGATCTGTTTACCCATAGCTTTGAGTTCATTGATACCATTTCTTTGATAGGTGCATTTTCTTTTCTGAGAATTCAGGAAAAAATTATCTTTCAGTAAATGAAATGAATTACCAAAAAGTAAACAAGTCATCAATCACACATATTATCTTTCAGTATATTATTTGTTCGCAGCTTGATATATTCGATAAAAGTATGATAAAAATATTCTGTTATCGTAGACTTCTGAACTATTTCCGTTTTGGTGTTCGGTATAGCGTTTGATACAGACGAACCATAATCTTTCAAGTCTTCTATTTTCATTGAGTGGAGTTCATTTGCACGATAATTTCCGATAATTCCCATGATTAATGCGACCTGAAAAAACTTTGAAAAATATTTTCTTTTGTTTTATTTGGTTGTTTTATTTAACTTTGGTTAGTTGAAAATGTGAGTGGGTGAAAAAATTATTAGCCCGATTCAGAGGAATCGGGCAAACTACGGATATGCAGTTGGTTAATACCGCGTCCACTAGATGGAGTGACATTTTGTTGTTCGCTTCAACTTAGGAAGAGGAATAAAATACTCTGAAAGAAGTCCGATTTTTGATTATGGACTATCATTGACTTTAGGTCAATGATGGCCACTATATTAGACTGACGGCTAATGAGCCGACACCGGTCTGCAAGTGTGCCGGTTCCAAAATGAAAGGTCAACTCTTTCAGTTGTATTGCAGGAAATTTTCTGTAAAGATTCCTGCCATGACGCCTGTCAGATATAATCCAACGCCTTCGTGGTATTAGCCAGGAGAGTAGTTGTTTTCTGTCCATTCAACCTACTGTGTAGGTATATTCGAGACAGGCTTGAACGCTTAAAGTTCATTTCTTCAGATTTATATTTGGAACATAAAGTAGGTACTTACAAAATTACCATCTACATGATCGAGTAACTAAGTTCTGTTTCAATTCTAATAAAATTTTCATCAATCAGTTGGAATATTTTATCTACGTGAATTTTAACAAAATAGGCTTTTCATTTAGATACAATTTAATAATGGATCCAATCACTGTCAACATCAATGTCTTTCAACTTGTCCCAATGTAATTCCTCGGTAAGATTTTGGTTGTTATGGTAAATAACATCCACAGTGACAGGAGCATACAGATCTTCATCCATAGTGGACCAGCCAGTATAAATAGAGGTATTTTTATGTCTCACTTTGCCTTCATCATCAAAAGCTTCATATATTTGGAGAAGGGCTTTACCATCAATTCGCCATATACAGGCATGTTTCGATGGATCTCCTACCTGGGCATCTTTCTTAAGGATAATGAAAAAACCAATTGAATAGTCCTCGGAGAAAATAGTTTTGGGCACGAACTTTCGATGAATTCTCCTTGCTGTCGAAACAATCGAAGTTGCTACCTTAGATTCTGAATTTGTAGATGTTTTCCAGTGCTTGTTTTGCTGTTGTCAAAAGATGAACAGTCCTCATCTTTTTTGCAACTCTTTGTTTTTTTTTATTCACCCCATTCTTCGATGACTTTCTTTTCCTTTGTTCACTGTCTGAATCTTCTTTATCGGTACTCTCAGGTTCTGATACAGTAATTCTTGGCTTTTTACTAAGTCGCCTTGAAGTACGCCTATTTGATTTAGTCTCTTCGACGCTATTCCATTCATTACTCGAGCTTTCGTGAATATCGGGGTCATCCTCATTCTCGGACAGATGCCTATTTTTACTCATTGCAAAATGTCTTCTTTAATCTTTTGCACAAAGTTGACATAAAAATATTCGTAGCCTCATACTTTCTAAAATGGAAGCGAATTACCGAATTCTGAAATCCAATTACGAATTCACATAATTTTGTTCGCCAATCCATTAAGATTGCTTTTGATTTTTTTTTAATTGTTCAATTTCCATTCGATATAAATTTTATTTTCAATTCTATATAACAATATACTTAGATATACATAAATTATTATAACAGTTATCCTTTATTATCCCAAGGGTAAAATGAATGGTAATCATAATATACTGATCTCAAAAAAATACGTTCTATCTATAAGTGGAATTCTGGTTGGAATTGATGAACTTCAATCAATTAATAATTCTTTTTTCTTTGGGATTGTTTTCTGATATTCTTCTTTATTTTTTCTGTTTCACATTTTTTAATTTTTGGTTTATTATTTGTTTCATTTACTCATTTTACATTTCAGTCTTCAGAACGATTGATGTGGCAAAGATCCATGTCTTCATTGACAATTATATCACAATTGAATTTGAATTTGAACAACAATGAGGTTCGTTCATTTAAACTCAGATACATACACAAATACACACATACAGACATAAATGTCTGTCTTCATTCAGATACACAACTGATGATTCATGTTTTTTCGTGATTAATTTGGCAACAGACCCACATTGCTAATTTCACAGGGTTATATTCGTTTCCACTTTCTGAATCTATAAAAACCATTTTTTTAGGAATTTCTAGTTCAACGATCAAGTTTGACGTTTGAGAATAATTTTGAAGTAGGTGAATTATCAAGGCTCACTTTGCTAGTAAAAATAATTCAAATAAAACTGTGAAGCTATGTTTTCTAGTTATATTGTATAAAAAAGAAGTACTGTGTACTTCTGCTGTGTTAATGAAAAATCTCTAGAGAGATTCTTCAACACGCTAAACTCGATGAATGACTCACTCTCAGCATATAATTAGAAGATAATCCAACCATTGATTCGCGTCACCATCTTCTCTCAAATACCGACAGAAAATTAAAATATAATAGTAGACATTAAGATTATCGGCATGACACGAAAGTTCACCTTTCATTTTATTATTTCGTAAAACTCTTTCTCTGCAAAATAAATGACGGTGTGGTTAACTGTATGGTTTGGTGCATGTACATTTCTTCACATCCTTTGGGTTCATATTTTTCTTGTTCGATTGATGAGAAGATTAGATATTTCTAGATGATTGAGTTTGTAATGGAAAGATTCGTTTGACATGCATGTCAGTATGTTATCATTGTGGTTCGTACAAAATATAATTCAGGACCGTTAGTAAAGTGAAGTTTGTGGAAAGCAAATTCGAGTTTTTTTTATTCGAGTTTTTTTATTGGAGTTCAAAGTGAAAAGTATCCCAATATCTCTGAAACTATCAATGTGAGATGAAATGTCATTACTTTTTTTGTTTCTCGCACTATCTTCACCGAAATTCAACATGGTTTCCGAGAATCAAGGTCGACGATAACGGCTTAAGTTTCCTTTTATAGCACAGTGGAAGAAGTCCAGCTACAGTGTTTTGTGACTTGAGCAGGGCTTTCGATTGTGTGAACCACGACAAGTTACTAGCAAAACTGGAAAGATTTGGTATTAGAGGGGCAGCGAATACTTGGATATCAACATTCCTAGAAAATCGTTCACAGTATGTTAGTATAGCCCAAAACAATCGCAGTAAGACTCAGAAGGTCAACTCACAACTGAGAACTATTGAGAGAGGTGTTCCTCAGAGGTCAATATTAGGGCCTGTGCTATTTATATTACATGGGACAGATATAGATCAAAATATCAACTCAGGCAAGTACACTGCATATGCAGATGATTTTTCACTGACAATATCAGCTCCTACAACATCGGAAATAGAAAAGGTGGGCACTGATGTATTGAAAAAAATTACTAACTATTTCAATGAAAAAGACTTGTATTTGAATATTGATAAGAAGACAACGTTATATAGATTTCATAACAAACAGAAATCATGTAACACAATAGAAATCGAAGTGAATGACAGGCCCTTATCAAGCTCTAATAAAGGAACAATGAAATTTCTAGGGCTTTATATTGATGGGCACCTCGACTGGAAGGCACAATTTGGATATATTACTGTCAAGCTTCACTCAATGAATTACTTAGTTAGGAACATGCATAATCTTTTAACCAGAAAACAGTTAATAACTCTTTATTCCGCTCATATAGACTCCCAACTTAGATATGTCATTTTATTGTGGGGTATGTCAACTAGGTGTGCTGAGGTGTTTATAGCACAAAAAAATATTGTTCGCTGCATGGCAGGGGTGTCTAGCTCTCATTCATGTAGACAATTGTGTCCAAACTTATATAGGTATATTGACAACACCATGTGTTTATATATATGAAGCATGTATGTATGTTTTCCGAAACAAAAATAAATTCACACTTAATGATAACGTGCACAATTATCATACGAGAAAGGAAAAAGATATATATTTACATTTTCAGACGGTCCGTTAAAAGCTGAGTAATCTCCAAATAGCATGGGCGCTAGATTATTCAATAACCTTCCACCTCAAATAAAAGGAAAGGAAAGTTTACATGTTTTTGAACAATTATTGAAACAGTTTCTGTTGGAAAAATGTTACTATTCAGTTGCTGACTGTCTCAATGAATGAATGTATGTAATCGTTTTGAATTGTTGAATTTTTTAAGTAGGTGTATGTATTGTGTATTTTTATATATTTATATTGGTGAAGTGCTATGATAACTTTCAATGCAATTTTTAGGATTGTCAATTAAGAATGAAGGAGTAAAAAAAAGAGGTTTTTTCTCTAAGAAGTGACTGTTTTTCGAAATGTCGGCATTCGATTTCTATGTTATAGATAAATCGAAATATTCTGTTGTTAATATATATTATTATTTTTCTTGTTGAAAATTGCACTCTCTAGAAACAAAATCAACAAACTTTTCGAAAAAATTACCCTCTTCAAATTAATGGCATCCAATTCATAATATAGATAGAATTAAAATCTCCGAAACTATAAAACATATGATTAAATTCAATATAACCTTCTCACCGTCAGTGAAACTCTGTGTCAGGTTTCAAACGAAATTTCTTGTACAGAAGGGACATTCCTGTTTTCAAACTTGAAAGATGAAAACTAATAATAATAATAATAATAATAATAATAATAATAATAATAATAATAATAATAAATGGTCTTTATTTTTATCTTGGCGGAGTTTAGCTTACGCTATTCTACCAATCAACCAAGAATATTTTTATACATGAGTCTATAAATAGTGATACAGTATCATAACTTAAAACTAGGACCTAATCTAAGTTTTAGCATCATATGACAAAAGTATATGAAGGTAAATTAATTTATAAAAAAATTGTAAAATGCATTAGATAATTAATTTAGGTTCAATTCAATTTAATTTGATTAAATTCAGGCAGATTCATTGTTTACCGAAAAGGGTGGCTTTCGTTTCATTTTTGAACGCAGAAAAAGATAGTAATTTCAATTCTTCAGGATATGAGTTGTACTCAGTTACGGCGCTATAAGAGAGAGAACGTTAAAAATAAGATAGAGAGTGACGCGGAAGGGTAAGCATATTGATGTTACGAAGGTTTCTAGAGTGGTACTGGTGACGTGGAGTAATTTTGGAGTAGAGGTAATCTGGACATTGGTTTCTCAATAACTTATGAACGAAGCATACAAGGTGATGTTTCCTTCTATTTAACATTTTCAGCCACCCAAGATTATTTAAAAATTTTGTTTCAGCGAACTTTTTGGATCCTGGAAAAAGTTTCTTGATCAAGGCACGGGCCATAGACAATATCACCGTAGTTGAAAATTGATAAAATAAGTGTATCACATTGTTGAATTTTCAGATGTTTAGTCAAGTAGTGTCTGTGTGGGAATAGATGCTTTAATAAACCATATGCTCTCGGAATTGCAATCTAATGTCAACCCCAAGCATTTTATCATCGCTTTATTTCAATTTGTGATTATTGATAAAAATTAAGGAATCATCTATGGCCCTACTCCGGTCCCTCTTATTACCAAAAATTATGGCTGATGATTTATTTGGGTTGATCATCTATATCATTAATCAAAAAGTATTCAACGGATAGAAATTCATCAATTTTCGCGGAAAAAATCAGACTGGTGTCATCAGCATAGGTATGCATTTGAAAACTCTCCATTATTTTTGGAAAATCAGAAGTGTAAATAATAAATAAGAGAGGTGCAAGTATAGAGCCCTGAGGTTTCCCATGTATTACGTTCCAGTTCTAATGATGAGTTATTAATGATGAGCAGTGTCTGAGCAGTGAAGGCGGTGTTTTTTTTTCAATTTTAAAATGCATTAACAATGAAGTATGAGAATGATGAAAAACGGGATATGATAGTCTGTTTTATACAAACCGGGTATCCGCGAGAGGTATCCTTTTAGAGACATGTTTGCAGGATTGATTGCGATACAACGTAATTGATGGTGGTCAGATTGAAAACAAAAGGCTGAAATTATATAAATCAAAAAGGGATAAGAAGTTGAGAGAAATAGTCGTTTTAGGAGTTGTTGAAATTAATCTCAAAACGTCAACGAAAAATTTGAGAATATCAACAGGCCTACCAAGAACTAACGTCGGATGGCTTTCGATAAAACACAAATTCAAGCCATACAGGACTAAGAGATTTCATCAACTCAGACCAGGAGATTTTAATAATGCACATTTTCTTAAAACATGCTGTAACTCAGAAACTATGATAGATATCGATATGCGGTTTTCACCATTGAGTTTGTCATAAAATTTGGCTTTCAGACAAATCCACTGGTTTTCATTTATATAGTTTGAGAACTGAAGTTTTTTTTTTAGAAATGTCCAAGTTGGCCTACTCTGTACGGGACACAAAATGGATATTGGTCTATCATGGATACAGCATTTCTGTTTTATGCATTGTGACTCTCAACGAACATGTCACAATTTGTTGTATTGTAAATTTTGGATTCTAACAATTCTGTGGGCGATCAAAGATTCATATTGTTGTGAAGTGTCTTCGATCTCAACCAAGAGATGCTTGTCCTTGAGTCTGGTCACTAAATTCCAAAACTGAAAGAACTGCTTGCAATTTGAAAACTAGGAACGAAAATAGATATCGTTTCAGTCAATCTCAATTTATTTATTAATTATGACTCTAATATGGATAGAAACAGTGATTGAAACAATTACAAAATTTGTTGTTCACATCTGTAAAAAATAACATCAACGTAATGTTTCACAGACTGGACCGATGATTTGGTCTGTACAAAACTATCACAATGCAAGTTAGTATCTTGTTTCAACTCACCCTGATTAACGTGCATTTATCTCTTCCCTATTGAGGCTCAAACTAGAAACACACCCTGTTGAAGTTGAATACCTTTGAATCTAACGTTCTGAAAGAGACATTTGCATTCGGAAGGTGAAAATCTTGAATTTTTTTCAAAAGAACAATTCGTTTTTGTCAGCACGTCCAAGAATGTGTACGTACGACTCTTTTCCATTTATGAAAGAGAAATGTTGTTTTGTCGCCAGATGTATCTGCTGTAGAAAAGATTATATCAATTATAGGTCAATACACGCATAAATAAGGTTTATCGTATATCGGAAAACGATTATTACTTTTATGAAGAAAGCGGAGAAATGGGAGAGCCCATTAGGCATTTCATATCTGAGTTTATGAATGTTTGAAAGAAGTTCTGAAATGAAATATGCATTAATAGTGTGTAATAAAGTGTTTTAATGTTAATAATCAATGAAATAATCTAGGACTAGCGTTGAGTTTTGATTGGACTCGCCGAGAGGGGTTCAAATTAATATTTCATCAACATCAATCAATGAATATGTCTAGAATTGCGAATAACGGAATATTACTGTCATATTTTCACATAACGTGAAATCAATTTCATCTTGAAATGAATGTAGTCTATTGATATTCATAAAATATTCTAAGAAAACATATTGGTTTGTATTTCAACTGGTAAAAATTAAAAAATAGCTTTTGAGTTGCCTTTGTCGTACAAACTGAATGATATACCTTTTGACATATGGAAATCATGAAAGTTATGTTATAATAATTTTCAATAATACTACTTTACGCAAATGAATGAGAAAAAAACGTTTTTCAATGTTGACATTTTTAAATGTACGGGCATGTACGAAGAAGTCGAGGACCAAAATGTTCTGCCTGATGAACAATTTGTCTTCAGGAGAGAAGACTCCACTGAGTTACATGCTCTAAGGCTGGTCGAAAATACCATCCACCAGTTGAACACAAACCAAAAAGAACACATTGTGCTGTTAGACATCTCGAAGGCCTTCGACCGTGTATGGCACGGTCGATCAACAGAAAATCCAAATTAAGTCTTAAGAACAAAATTACTATCTACAACACGATGTTCAAGCCTGTCATCATGTATGTTTCAGGCGTCTGGGGACGAGCGGCTACGTACAATATCCTCACTCTGGAGAGACTACAAAACAAGTTAGTGAGGATGATTGTGAATACTCTTTGGTTCGTGCGGAATGAAGCCATCTGCAGAAATTTGCAGCTGCCTTCTATTCGGCAGTCCATTCAGTCGAGGAATCGGCGAGTTTTTGATAGCGCGGAAACTCACGAAAATTCGTTTGTTACGGAAGCTATAGATTACGCTGTAGACGACCCCTCCCGATATAGAAGGCCCCGACACTCTGTCGAATGAGGCCCTCATATCCCCCGTCAACGGACGAATAGATTTTTCATCCATCCCACCCCAGGCAGGTAGGGGTACCCCGTGAAGGGCGGTACTGATATCTGAGGACATCATGCTGCCAATATCCCCTCAGTCATGAACCCATTTGTCCTTCTTCGACAAAAATCAGCTGAAAGGGTAAGGGAACTGGGCTCCAACCTGACCGAAACCAAAATGGCGGCCGACATCATCCATCAGAACCATAACATGAATTTCCAGAATTTTCCCGATCAATATCATTGAAAACTACACTCACTCTTCATCTTTCTTCTGTATCCAGAACTCGCATGAACTAATTGAATTACAATATACAAATTTCACCTGATTCCAAACTCATAGATAAAATGCTTCTCCAAAATCGAACAAACATATGGATATTCTTACATCATTGTCGACATTTCCAGACAAAAATTATCTTGAATTTAATTTAGCAACAAAAAAGATCTAATGATAGATAATTCTCTAAGCTTTTTCCTAGATGAAATCTGATTTTGCAGTGGAGCACATACCAATACATATAGATAAAACTATAAACAACCATTCCAATTACCTTCATCAACATAAATAAGTAACTCATCATAGCGCGATCCACAGACTCATCAGTATCCTGATGTCCACAGGAAATTTTAATTAGGAACTAATTTGAATCAATTTGTAGTAGATATGAAACTCAACCCGGAAATGACGTCACATTATCAACGAAAAACTTTTCAAACAGTCCATTGATCTATGGAGTATATGGTTCCTTTGAAAATGAAAGGACTGAACGTAACATTGAAATGAGGCATTTTTTCTGAATAACAGATAACTACTTAGTCTATATTACTTGTTGGGCTTCATGCCCTGAAGAAAATAACGCCGGCCGCTACTGGTAGCCATAAATTAATTGTGACGTAGCTAGGGGCGCGCGAATGTAAGATGCAGCGAGAATAATGTTAACGATTTCGATGGAATTCCTGCGAAATTTCCACCGCATTCGATTGCGATATATAAACGCTAACCACGAGCATATCAACATAGCCAAGTGGAAGTTACAGTGTGGTACGCGAAGCGATCTAGTAAGGCGATATACATTCGAATAATAGTTGAAATTCTAGTTGAAGTGTTTATTGTATTCAAAGTGAAATAAAGTTAATTTTGATCATTCAGTCTAAAATATTGTTCAAGATATCGTCGGAAGCTTCGCTAAGACGCAAAAATTGCTCAATTTTTCTAACATTTCACGATGTGAATTATATAAAACGGCGGTATATAGCTACATCCCGTTTGTTTTATTCCAATTTCAGTCCTCATTCGTTCCTTTGTAAGTTATACTACTGAAATTTATATTTCAAAAATAAATGACCAACATTATAGTCTGCTTTCAATCGATAACCAAACAATTGAACTAGCATTAATTACCTATCTTGAAATACTTCAACAAGTCATAAACTTTGAGGAATGGTTGCGGTTTGCAAACCATTTTCCTTAAGAGGTTAATTGATTCCAATAAACATTCTTGATGCTCTTGTCAGAAGTTTAAGTTCAGGACGGTCAATTCCATTTTTCTCATGTAGCAATGAGTTGTCAGATTGTTTTTTGTGTCCATGGTGTTTCTTTTTTAGTTACATCATAGCGTTGTTAGTTAGTTCATGAATGTTTTATTGTTTGCTGCGTTTCCGTTAAATTGTTGATGAACGATATAATATATTGATAAATTTGGCTATTCCCGAGAACTGTCTGAAATTTGGGATTCATATTCAACAGTTAGCTTACCTTCAATAAGCGCCCTAAATTTTCATGTTCACTTGGAAAATACAACACAAGTCAATTAAATTAGAAATTACAATGGCCTGGCATATGTTCAGGAGAAATGTTGAAAGTACTCCTCTCTTGAAAACCATGATAATGGTTCTTTTAAACTCTCTCAACTTCGGAAGACTCTTTATTAGTTGTTGAAAGGATAGTTCAGCTCACTTTATTTCTCAGTACATAGGTTTGTATCACGTTACCAGACAATATGTTATTATATGTATAACTATTGCTAATCAGTTCATACAACATACAATGTCTTCAATGAATACTGCTCCGCAAATGATATACAGTTCTATAACCCAAACTAGTAGATATTTACAAAAAAAAACAATGAAACCAACATATTATATCTATCTTAATTTTTTGTGGTATATTTTACTGTCAGAAATTGCACGTTGAAAGATTAGACCTCACTATTTCTCAGATCGAACAAGATTTGACTTCTGAGGGTTGCCATTTGTAAGGAGTCGACAGCTGGTCAACAGTAAAACAGTGAAAAATTTACCGGTACGGCCATCTGATTCATCAGAACTATTTTTTTCAAATATTGAAAAGGAAGATAACATTGTTTTTCGATCATCTTATGAGAGTTCATTATTTATATTCTTATATTAGCTAGTATTCAATATCAATTGTTCCGAAATTATAAATTATCATAAATCATCATTCTCTACAATAAACTTCCTTGAACAGGAAATTCTTTCGGAAATACGGGTAAAATGAGGTAGGGACAATAACGCCAACCTGTGAGAGTTTACCAAATATTTTTATATTTATGGAATGCTTGTTCAGAGTGATACGCCACTGGATTTTGAAACTCTTTCTCAGAAAGTGGAAATAGTTTTGAACCAGTCACGCTCTAATTAGTGTGTGTGTATAGTTCACACGAAAATATCGTTTAATTATGAGCATTACTGGAATTTCGGCAAGGAATTCTAATTAAATTTCGATGCATCAAAAGAAACTGACCATAAAGTAGAACAAGAGCATTGGCGTAACAAAATTATCAAGTTGATCCAAGTTGAACGTTCGCGGTGATTTACTTTCAACATTTCTAAGAAAGAGAAGATTTGAATGTCAATAACAGAATACCATCTATTTCATTTTTCATCCTTTTTCATTTAGTTTGAAAGCATTCACTTTTAACTGTTGAATATAATTTCTCTGATATTGGTAGCGTGTGCATTGGTATTCCCATTCCTGAATAATAATAAAATTCAACGGGTCACTATTATTTTCCCTAGCTTTGACGGCTGTTTTGTATTTTTTTAATCCAACTATTTTCTGTGCAAGCATGTTCAACTGTCTTGTGTAGTTATTTCAACTATCTTGTGTAGTTATTTCTGCACTTTCCATGTTTCATGTGTTTCATGTATTTCTCACTGAATTGTATAAACTGATTTACGTACAAGAGCATTTTCAGCAGACTCATGTATATGGGCATTTTTTTGTCTTTTGTGAGCGTTTTCAACTATTTTCTGTTAGCATTCAAATTTGTAGAGTATACTAACAGTATAAATTATTTCACCAGACCATAATCGATTTTCAACTTTCTCATTATTACAGGTCGGATTGCATAGAGCTGAAGGCTAAACATTTTCCGGAAAATAATAAACGCTTTCAATATAAAATCAAATCAAAATCAAATATTTATTGATCCATTGAAAGAGCTTAAAAAAAGCAATTGGACAAGTCAGTACATATGAAATACAGATATAAAATATAAGTATATAATATACACATTCATAAATAACAACAGATACTAAAACAATCCGCAATCAATGCAGATAAGAAAAAAATTCAACGATTGTATAGGGGCTAATTTCAGAAAGTAGTTGTTTTATTTTATATTTGAATACTTGCTCCTTGGTTATAATTTTGAAAAACTCCGGAAGTGCATTATATAATCTCAGTCCCAAAATCTCAAACGAGTTTAGACGTAAAGATAAACGTGTTTTTGGTATGTGAAAATGATTTCTGATGCGTGTATTATATTCATGAATAGATTGGTTTTGTTTAAAATCCTCTTTATTTTTATGAATATACAACAAAAGTTCCAGAATGTAAAGACCAGGTAGGGGCAAAATTTTCAATTTTTTAAATAATGTTCTCCATGATGAAGTTCGTGATGCGTTTGCAATGGTTCTAATAATTCTCTTTTGAGTTATAAAAACATTGTGCGCAGATGGAGAATTTCCCCAAACAATAATCCCATAGTTGATTCTTGATTGTATCTGACCGTGGTAATATAGGAGTAGACCAGATTTGTCTAGAATTCTTTTCAGGTTTCTCAACAGATAACACTGCTTATTGAGTATTTTGATGAGATTATCGCAGTGCTGACGGAAATTGAGATTGCTGTCTAGAAAAATCCCTAAGAATTTCATGCTATCAACTCTCTCTATCTCAGCACCGGATATTTCAATATTGATGTCTACCGTGTTAATATTTTGGGCAGTATGAAAAGCTACTGCTTTCGTTTTGGAGGCATTCAAAAATAGTGAATTTTCACTAAACCAATTTTGCAAGCTATCAAGATCAGAATTTATATTTTGTTGCAGTTCAGGCAAATCTTTTGATTTAAATAGGAGAGAAGAATCATCAGCATACAAACAAGTGAGTGACTTTTGCAAAGCAGATGGCAACTCATTGATATAAAGAATAAAAAGAATAGGCCCCAAAACTGATCCTTGGGGAACTCCTATGTCATTATTTAACTGATCGGAAAAAAAAGTTTCGTCATAATTCTCATTCGAATATTGTATTTTGACAGCCTGGGTGCGATTTGAAAGATATGATACGAACCATTCATGCTGAATACCTCTAATACCCGTTTTGTACAGTTTGTCCAGGAGATTTTCGTGTTGTACGCAGTCAAAAGCACGGTCACAAAAAATTCCAGTGGGATTTTCGCCTGCTTCAACAGCCTGTAGAAGATTCGAATAAAAAGAAATTATTGCCGTTGTAGTGGAATGATTCGATCGAAATCCGTATTGGTTCGGAGTTAGAACATTATTTATATTCAGAAATTTATGTAGAAATTCCAACATTATGTATTCGAATACTTTTGAGAGTGCTGAGGAGACAGCAATAGGACGATAATTCTCCAAATTATGAGAGTTTCCTTTTTTCAGGATTGGAGAAACTATAGAATGTTTCAGTCGCGAAGGAAACTGTCCTCGCTGAAGAGATATGTTCATAATGTGAGTTAGGGGCGCTATGATGTAGGGTGCAATCCTTTTGAGTATATGTCCAGAGATGCCATCTGGTCCACACGAATGTTTATTTTTGATTTTGTCCCTGATAACCTTCAGTATATCATCTTCACTGACATATGTAGTGAACATACTATTCTCAATATTCGGTATCAAATTAGTCCTCAAAGGGTTATTTGTAGTTTTATTTATTTTGTCAACAATATCATGTGGAGTATTCACGAAAAAGTCATTGAACATATTTGCGATATCGAGTGGATCTTCTACAAGACCATCATTAGTATCTATAGTTATATTACTTTTCTTTGTGGTTTTTCCTGATAACTCGTTAACAACAGACCACGTGTTCTTATTTACGTTACCTGAAGAGTAAATTTTGCTTTGATAATAAATACTTTTATTTTTCCTTACCAGAGTTTTATGTTGACTTTTTTGTGTTTGGTAGAGTTCTTTCAAGGTAGGATTAGTCTTCATCTGCTGATAAAGTTCTTTAAAGTTTTTACTTGACATTTTAATTTCAGTGTTAACCCATTCAGTTCCAGGTTTTTGCTTTTGATGTTTTCTGATAGGTTTTATTGGGCATTCACAATTAAAATTAAATAACAGAGTATCATGAAAACTGTTGAACTTATCATCTAGAGTATCTAGTTGATACATTTCTGGCCAGCTCTCTTTTTCTAAAGCATTTGACAAATTTCTAATATTAGTGTCATTTATTATTCTCCTATGAATATATGAAGATCTTCCATCAGTTCGATGTTGTTGCGTGGAAAAGAAGACAGTTTGGTGTGAAGATATATAGTTTTCGAGTACAGTCCATTCATTATTCTCAGGTAGGTTCGTATAAATTTGATCGTATAATATAATCATTTGTATGACTAGGAAAGTTTGTGCTTATTTTTTATCAAATTCCAGTTTTAGTAAACATCCATCAAATTAACAAATGTGCAATATACACCCAATCCTATTGAGATTCATTCCATTGTTTTCAGAGATCCAGTTATATTCTTCCTCATTTTACTCACTGGCACTGCTATTATTAATATTTCTCAGTCACTTTTGAACCCAAAACACATGAAAGTAATAAAGACTATGCGGATTCCTATCATAGAAAACAACCAAAAAAAATTAATAACCGTCCTACACATTTCAAGTTTATACTACTACCTTGTTCCTCGTCTCCTAATTTCGACAAGAATGCGAAATTTATTGAAACCTGCAGATGACTAGAAAGGTCAAGCCAATTTCAAGTATTTAGCATCGATATAAATCCCGTTGCAGAGTTTGATGTGTTGAATATATTCAAGAAATAAAATATACCTGAGATGCTCGAATGAAATAAATTGTGTTAGTTGACCATGAATATTTGAATCTATTCTTGGAAAATCAGGAAGTGAATTTTTGACAAAGCACAATGTAATGTATACGTTTTCTATAAAGCTTACAAAATGTTTATAATACATTCCTTTCTTTGTTTCCAAATGTCGTTGTAGAGTTTTGATTTTCATTATATGTTCTTTATTTCTAATTGGATTAATTTTATGAACAGAAATTTTTCGGATGATAATTATTGTTGTTATCCAAATCTGATTAGAGTTGTGAATAAGTAGCTTGGTTTGGAACCTTGGGTTGTAGATATCCATCTGAGAATCTTTACAATTACAAGTTATATATTTTGTTAGTGCTGCAAATTATATTATTAGCATCAAGCATTTTGTCTCTAAAAAGTATCAACATTTCAGTATTCAGAATTTCGAATATGTATATTGAACACTTAAAAATCGACCAACCATTGAAAACGATTAAAAACAAAGATGAAACAGTGAAAACGATGAAAGAATGTTTGTGTAGACCTGTTTATACAGTAGTAGATGACTTTTTCGCTTGTAATGTAGATTATCTGAATGTTGGATCATGGAGAATAATTTGTATTTTTCATCCAATTACAATTAATATTCGAATAGTAATTGGACCATCACTAATTGTTCTAGCACTAAATGCAACGTAAGTACCTCACAGATCATAAGCGTGACGATTTAATAAATATGTTCTTGCTGGATTGTGAAAAAGACATCAAATGAGCATAAATATTTTCTTATCAAATTTAACATTTCTGAACTGAATTGTAAAGTGCTAATGAGATCCGACTATTTTGATGGCAAGCAATTTTCAAACTGAGAAAATCACTATTGATAATAATAATATTTATCACCTAATATAGATAAAAGGTATATATAATTCTCAAATTTATATCACGTACAAGGTGTTTCTTGTACGTGATATAAATATATCAGTAGATAATAAAAAATTAAAAATTAGTACATATAAGGTAAGTTGAAATTCGTCATAAGAAGTAATATGAAATCAATGTTAAAAATTGATAAATATGTCTGAATTATAAAATAGTGCTTACTATCTATCGGGCTAATATTTATAGTAGTTCAGCAACAATAGTTATAGACATAGAAAATACATTTTGTATGTAATGAAATGACAAATGTTTAGAAAAACAGTGTCAACTAGTATGAAATGAAATAAAATAGTACAGAATAATCAGAAAAATAGCTTAGGTAACGTAATTATGTTACATGGAAGGTTCTGAAATAGCCGCTAGGTTATTAAAATTTGTTTGTAATTTGAGAAGTATTGACCCAGAGTCAATTTGAAAGGTCTTCTAGAGTATTCTCATCTTACACAAAAAAAATAAAAATTGTACTACGTTATCCATATATAAGGACCGGGTTATTCATTGATAAAATATTTCATTGATCATTTTGTATATGTACATATATTATAGCTATCATAAGCCAATTGTTACTTTTATTGGATTGAATAATAATATATTTTCTGAAAGTGATTGATAATTTGCCATGATGAATTTAATTAGTTCGGACTTCCCTTGTCTAATATTATGATTCAGATAGCGGCAGCTACGTTTCGGAAGGAACTGAAATCGGAAGCCATTACCCCCAGCATTACAACTCGTATCCAAAAACTCCAATGACCACTGCAACTGACCCAGACTACTCTAACAGAGCAACGGAAAAACAAAAAGACTAGAGGATCACATGAAAACACTACACTAGACATAATTACACAAGACAACACACACACAACACACTAACCCTGAAGAGGCACAACCCTATAGCAGGGCCCCACACAAAACACACTTCCACAATATTTTGTAATTAATCCTAAAGGATAATAAAGATTTTTGACTTGACTTGACTTGTCTAATATTATATAAAATGATTTGAAAACCAATACAAATGAAAAACATAACAAAAATAAAAATTAGGAAATTCCAAGCCAAGTTACTTAACGACGTTTCGATTGTATCCACAATCATCTTCGGGTGATGACTGGACTAATTCCTACGAGATTGCGTATCTCTACGCTAGTTTGACTGCGGCTTCTTTGAATTTCCTCCTGAACCAGTGTTCCTTCTTGTGTATGATATCAGCTTAGGACCACTCTATATCATGCTGATGGGTCCCAACATGCTCTGATATTCCTGATTTGCTGGTTTCCCCTCGCTGTGTGTGTTTCCTGTGCTCAGCAATGCGGACTTCTACCTATGTAGAATTTTCCGCACTCATAGGGTGTCCGGTAAATGCAGTTCTTGGAATGGCAGTCCGCGTTTGGTGGCCTGGTTTTCATGAGACTGCTACGGATAGTGTTTCCGGATCTGAAGCAGGTTCTGATGTTGTACTTGGACCCAATTTTTCTTATTCTTCCCTTTAATTTTTTGATGATAAATAGTACAATAACTGTGCTAGGAATTACACGTTGAAGGGTAAGGCCTCGTTAGTCCTTAGCTCGCAAAAGTTTCGACTTTTCAGAGGTGTCGTCCGTAGGAGTGTGACAGCTGATTGACGAAAAACAGATTTGTTTCAACCCATCGGGATTAACTAGAAGTTCACCTTTTCTGGATATTTAAAGTTCATCATTATAGTCTGATTTTGTTTCAGATTTGTGGAAGAACCTGTCTTAGAATCTCGATTACTGAGGGATGCTTATCATGAAAATTCTTGTATCGCTGAGATGGCAATAAACGACAGATACATTAACCTCGTTTAATACTCTTGCAAGCACGATAAATTTTATTTTTCTGAAACGAGCATTTTTCTGTCATGACTCGCTTTCTATTTCTGTTCAGTTCATAGTCTTTTCTCTGCTGCTCTCACATTGTGTATGAATAAAAAGAGTCATGTACGCGCAGTATGGATTGAATTGTAGTACGTCTGCAATTTCCTCAGATAATAGTAATGATGGCTGTTGAATGTCATCTACGCCGATGTTATCTTGTAGACAAGATTCTTTACGGCATGGCTACTTAAATAGTTGTTATTGGCATTTCAATTATTTATGAAGGTCTTTCTGAGATTACTGTTATGAAGTTTATACAATTATTGGAAGTTCATTAAAGGCAACGCATTGTTCGCATCATGGTTCTCTAGTCACGGTTTCCAACTTAGATGGCAGGCAGTGCCGTCGACGACACTGATATCTATGTCTTCAGGGGTTCTGAAATAAAAAAAGATACTCAAATAATTCCAGAACATCAGGTTATTTTGTAAAACGCTAAATTGTATTACGAAAATGAGGTTTTTAGAGTAACTTGAAGTCATAAGGTTAGGTTGGGTCCAAAGTGAGTGGAGTCTCTGCATATGACGATTCAAATTACAGTGACCGTCAAGAAGGCCTTTTAGATGTCGTAGTTCATCCCTACTTCAGTCCAACAACTGTTTGTCATCAAGCTTCGAAGGGTGAATAAACTCCTTGGAGTGAGCCAATCCTGGTGCTCAATATTTGTTTGGCAGAGCCTGAAGCAATGTCAATGACAGGTTCTCCTCCGATGAAGCTGCTTGCAGCACCCTTCCTTGCAAGAGTGTCAGCAGCCTCATTGCCTTCCAGGCCAGTATAGCCAGGAATCCAGACCAGAGACAATCTGTTAAGTCTTCCTTTCGAAGAGAGTCGTTTTTGGCAATTTGCTGTCAATTTAGACATTGCTTGGTAGGATCCAAGAGCTTCCAACGCCGCTTGACTATCCGATAATTTTTTTATTGACTTGTGTCACAATTCAATAGCATAAATTTCCTCTTGAAATGCAGTCGCATTGGTTGATAGGCAGGTTAATATCACTGTCCTGGGCCTACGACTGAAAACCTCTGCAACGGAACCGGAAGGTGTTTTTGATCCATCTGTGAACCAACAACTATCTACTCTCAATATTTCTTTCTCTCGGAGGATCCAGTCCTCGGGAACAGTACTTTATAAGACAGTTCGTAGTTGACAGTTGGATGCATAGAGTCAGAGGTCATTTCTCGAATGCTGTGACTTCCAGTGTCAACCAGCGGTCTGTTGTACTCTGCATTGAATTGATTTGTGCAATTGGCAATGTGCACAAGTCTATATGCAGTCCATCTAGCCTCTCTCCAGAAAAATATAGAGAGGAACTCGAAGTCATAAATGAATATGTTTTTATTACTGTTTTTGGATGTATACAGGTCATAACTATCATCATTTTCTGAATACAGAAAGTCGTTGGCCTCCGAGGAAGCTCAACGTTGGCCAAAAAAGCATCCTGCATGAAAATTCCATGTCTCCTCATGTAGTTCTTTCACCACCACTTTAAATAGAACTAGAATTGATGAAGCAATTTGTTAAAGTCACTTTCAAGAGATTGAAATTGCTTCAAATACTTCATATTGAAGTTTCCAGGCCTCTCGGAAGCAAAGTTGAAGGGAGGTGTCTACATTGGACCAGCTTATGGCTGATCCACAATTCATCGCAACTATGACAGATCCTCAAGATGAGGAATGGATTGCCTTCAATGAGGTCATAAAACAGGCAATAAAACAGACCTGAACCACAAACAAATCGTCAAAGGAATGTTGAAAGCATTTCTAGCTTTAGGTTGCCTAATGAGTTTAAAAGTACATTTTCTACATTTCCACTTGGACTACTCTCCAGAAAATTCAGATGTGATTGAAGAGCAAGGTGAACGATTTCATCAAGATTGTTTTTGAATTACCTGCAAATTATTATTTATTCCGGGTCGAAGAACGAAATTTTATATTCTTTTAGAAAAGTCAGACGTCTTTCAAAAAACTTTACTTTTTTTTTTAACAAAACTTATATTTTCACATCAACCTTGATCACTACTAACAAATGTCAACTAGAAACGATATACAGGGTGTAATCAGATAACAATGATAAATCTATAACAAAGATATTAAGGAGATGGGAAAAAGATACCAGGGCAGATGGAGCGCCTCTATGATGGGAGACTTTTGTTGGACGCTTCAGAAATCTTTCAGATGCTTCCTACAAACGAAAATGTACCAATGTAAAAGAGAAATACGTTTGGTGTTTGCTACTGCATGTATTTTCGATAAAAATTATTTTTGTTATGCAATTATAAATATAAATTTTTTTAGTCTCTCGAACTTTCGGATTCAGCACATTTAAAACCGTAAAAATTAGACAAGAAAAATAAAACAGCTATTAATATTGTTTTGTAGACTTGTGAATCCAATTAAAGAAACTGATTCCCTCCTAGTGGAATAAACATAGTAGCACTGTCAGAATGTCTATCTATAACCAGAACCTAGATTTGAAGCATATTAGTACTGTTGTATTGTAATGATTGGATTTGACTTTTCTATAGTTTCTCATAGGAAAAGATACCATCCGCTCGCTCTCTCTTACTCAGGATCATCCTCCATAGCAAATAAGCAAAAACCCTTCAAAAAAGAAAGTTTCACTCATGCAGCAAAGGGCTTATAATGGAAAATCTGTTGATTCCTTCGCTAGCTGAAACTTTGTATTGATTATCATTTTGAAACAGCTCATTTCTATAATTCTATCTGAACAAAATAAATGATATTAGTGCCATGATTTGTGCCACATGAGCATTTGAAAATTGTGTTATAAGTGGTTTGAAGTAACTGTAGAAGTGGAATAATACCAGTAATCTCATAAAATCTTTGCAACTGTAGAAAAATATTCATTGACTCATTCGCATCGTGTTTTCTTTTCAACTTTTCCGTGTTCTATTGAAAACGCTTTTTCCTCACCAAGACAAAAATGCTGTCTCTCAACGCGCGTTTCGCTCACCAAGTTATCATCATCAGGAGATGACTAAAACTCACCAACTTTCATGTTCCTCAATCAATACCAATTTTGAATCAAATATAATGTGATGGATCTGTCTTCTAGCAGATTATAAAACACTGCGAGTCCAAGCATTCTTTGATAAAATCATCGTTTCTGAAGCATATATTAATATGTCGGACATACATTTTCTCTCCATGTACTAACCATAAATAATTGAAATGTTAACACCCGGCAAACAGATGAACATGAATTAAAGATTGCGTGTTTCCGTCTACAGCGAATGAATAATAATATCTGCGCTTGTTTTCCCAATTCGTAGTGTCTATAAAGAATATTTATATTGAATCAGACGATGGTTAACATAATTCTCTGGTGAAGAACTTTTCCTCTCGACTACTTCATGAGTGTTCCGCGGTAATTTGATGATCGGACTCATGAATATTCTAGAAGGATGCGGGATATTTTTCAAGATGAATATCCGGATGAATGTTCTGATTGGTTTACTTGATATCAGTGGATATATTTCTTGGTGAGTGGATTCAGATTTTCTTTTACTAAGATGTGATGTTGTAAAATAACATAAAAAATGATTGATAATCAGTTCCCTTATTCAGGAATAAGGAGTTAATTGATTTCGTTGTTTACCAGCCAATTCGATTGTGATGTTCAGCTCACAAAACATATTATGATAGAATAACCAGTGTTTCATAATGCAAGAATTCTTAATATGATTCCATTGAACATAGATTCACTGACAAATGTCCACAAACCATTTTTTTTTCAGTTTTTGAATGACACTGGTCCTAATAATCAAATCTGAATCTAAAATTTCATTCACATTTATTTATTCATTTATATCCAAACAAGCCTAATCGGTCTCATTACATGGATACATTGAATCTAACTCGAAACTTAATGTTAACAATACACAAAATACATACATATCTAAGACGTAATGCAAGTAATTGCTTGTTGGGTCCCAATTTTGGTATATGGGCTTGCTGGCTCCCTTTCAGTGGACTGTATACTTGAATATAGATTTCACAGAATATCGAATACGACAAATGGTTAGATTAGTTTAATTCGATGTGAGAAACACTATAACTAAGATTATAAAACTGGGAACCTTTGATATTCTTCCCAATAAACTAACACTTCTACCTTAACTAAAAAAAAAAAAAATATATCTGATAGATCTTTCGCAAGTTATGCTGAAACCATACTGCCTAAACGAGGGTACTCTTCAGCGAGAGGTAGAGAAACAGGACCCACGCTATTGGATACCGAGAGTAGATACTTATCCCTAATCCTTGACAATCAGAGTCAGAGAACTCAATTTGAATTTTCATTTATATTCCCAACAATACTTCATAAATCACTTTGTGAAGGAGTCCAATCCAAATCAATCATTTTTCATTGAAGTTGTTGGCTAGTCGAAACATAGTCGCAAGTATAGTGTCAAAGCTAACAGTTCAGAATGATGTTTCATATTGTTGATAATTTTGTAGAGAAATACCAACAAACAGAGGGTGAACATATTTTCCGTAGATTTGAGCCTCGAAGATGAGCCCCGTAGTATTATGGGTCACAAGATCCTTTTTTTGAATCTTCTGTCCAAGGACACCGAAAATTATGATCCAGGGTGCATTCGATTCGAAATGACCTCAAGCAACTTTTTGTAAAAGTTGCAAGAGGGGCTCGAAAAAATTGCAGAAGTTATAAACAATTTAGTAAAGAAAAAAGGGGGGCTTGGTTTATGCAAATATCTCGGAAAATATTGAAGATATCCGAAATTTGAAAAAATCCTTAAAGGGAGTAAATTTCCTAAATAAGTTCCACCTCCCGGAACTCTATCACAAATATTTGTAATTTTAATTGGGAAGCGAAAATAGCGCTGAAAGCGGGCAATACGGTACAAATACAATACAAATTCATTTTAACATTTTAAATATCATTATTAAGAAAGTACCTTCTAGACACCTGATTAAACGAAAATCCATGAAAAATATATTTTTTCCGTGATTGTTTTGTTAAATATAACTTAGTTCATTAACTAATTTTCACAAGTTTTAAATTTACATAAAAACCCTGATAAGCTTTTCTTGAAAGCCTTCAGGAAAGATTCCCGTTGGAAAAATTGAAAAAATTTGATTTTCTACTTTGTTATTAATAATCAAAGACGTTGAAATGTGAAAAATTGAATTAAAGCAATTCAATTTGTTTTCCAATATTCAAATCTATTCATATTCTTATTATTCAAAGTTACATTAAAATGATTTTTCCTAATTTTTAGCTCTATTCGTTCAAAAAATTGTTATATACAAATGTATTTTTTATAAGATATTTGAAATTGTTTAGGGAGGAATTTTTATTAGTGATGAATATTATGATTTTTAAAAGCAAAATCGTTTCTTAAAAAAATGTTTATCGCTTAAAAATGCATTTGTTGATTAACAATTTTTTCTTGCTACTAATATGAATATTAAGTAACGATTTTTTTTCGTAATTTCTATTTCTCTTTGTTATTTAAAAAAACCTTTTTTTTAATTTATATTACCTTCATTCATTTAATAAACAATATATTTTTAATACTACCAAAAACAAAAACAACCATATGTCACTTTTTGTGAAAAAAGAAACACTATTTTTTACAATTTTTTTAATATTTTTTTATTTTTGCGTTTGGCAATTCCTCATGGTTCCCAATCATTGTTATTAAAATAACTCATAAACGAATGGAGGATGTTGACGAAGGATTCCTTTTGCATAAAGTCTTATAGAAAGAGAAGGAAACGTTCGCTAATATAACAACTGATTAAAAGAGTTACATATTTAATTTTTATTCGAACTTCTATCATTTACGATGGTAATGAAGTAGAATTTCAAAATTTCAAATCATATGAACAAACAGACAATTTTTCAAAAAAATCGCTCCCAAAATCACATTTGAATTGAATATGAGGTTAACAAACAATGACAATTTTTCAAAAAAATCGCTCCCAAAATCTCATTTGAATTGGATATGAGGTTAACAGAGAAAAAGACTTATTTTTATCGAATGTGAAAAACAAGAGTTACATTAGTTGTTTTTTCTTATTTACTTCGGAAAAGATATTTCATTCTGAATCACAATTATATCATAAAATAAACATATTCCAATAACTTCGACTGAATAGAACTATAAATTATGTTGCTGTTTTCGAACAAGTAACAACAAGTATAAAAAATTATTATCGATGTCTTGAAGAACAACCGCAAAACTATAGCAAATTAGTCGTTAAAAATAAATTTGTTGTAATCGCGCCTAGAATTCCTCTATAGAAAATAAAGGTGCAGTATACAACGAATGGGTTAAGCAATTTTGTTGCGTTGAGTTGACCATGGGGAATCGCTGAAATCAATGAGTCAATCGCTTGGGATATGACAAAAAATACACATTAAAAAGTAGCAGAATCATTGCGGGAATCAATAATTTTGTCTATTTCGGTCTACATACCTTGTTTCAGTTCAATGCGAAATATTTCGAAAAAACTAATTTCTTCCTTTCTTGTGGGTTTGACAGCATTGTTTATCAATACCATTTTCGGGATCCTGTAATTCAGTCTGAAGGCATATCCATAACTGCATTTCTCCAATAACCTAAATAGAATTAGTATTGAAACCGTTCTCAACAAGAACTTTACCAATAAAATTACCAGAAAATGATCTGAAGTACAGCTTGTCAAATCCGGGAAGCGACTTCAAAGTATTGGCTTAGGTCCTCCCCTAAGATGCTGTTCGTTAGGAGACTGTATGTGTGTGAGAGAGAGATATAATTCTCAAGTCCCTTCTTTGAAAAAACAAGCGATTATTTCTCTTCTTTTTCCAAAATATGTTAGCGTTACCCATTTCTTGATTTCTGGTTGTTTGACCTGAGGATATATTAATCTATGAGTGAATTTCCGGCTTTGTTTCCTGACTAACTTCTGGATGGTATTTGCGTTGAAACCATTATTATGACCTATCTGTGTAATTGTATTAATTTCCCTAGCTAGATTGTCTGCAGACAAAGGCAGTGCGAATGCTCTGTGCAACATTGAGTTGTAGGCTGCTTATTTATGACTGTCTGTATGGAAAGAATCGCTTGGGATGGTGATGTCTGTATAGCTAGGTTTTCTGAAAACATTGAACTCGAATTTAATCTGATTGTGTGTAATGGCCAGGTCTAAGAAATGTATCTGTTTATCTGTTGCCGTACCGTAGATATAGGCTACTTTGGCCCACTTTCACACGATTTTATCTTGAAACAGATCATTTCTGCTTACATTTGGCACTGGTACCATTTTATACATTTATAACATCTCAGTCCTTTCAGTAGAATCATTTGTATATTAAAGCTTGTGATCTTCTTGAAATGCGCCTTATGAAAATTTATATGACATTACTGAATCGTCCCATCAAATATTTTCTCAGAAATCTTCAATTGAATACATGAAGACACGAACACTGTTTAATCAATATTCATTATGTTCAACTTCCTGTGTAATATCCTGTATTATCCTAAATTCCTACGTGTCCTATTGAAGATTTCCATTCAATTATTCTTTCAACTAGCCCTGTAGCTGACAATAAGAAAACGCATCGGTTCATTCTAACAATAGAACATATATTCTGCGAGCTCATATATCAAGGAGTCGTCAGATGAACAAATACATCCAAATCGTGATTCAACTTTTCTGAATATTAATTGAGATGGGAACATAAATTTACGTTGACGTCCCTTGAAGATCCTAGTAGAATAGCTCGAAGAGAATCATAAGTAGTAAGCTGGATGAAAAAAGTTAGTCTCTTGTTTTTTGAAATCTTTTCTCGAAGTGATAAATTAAGCAGGAATTTGAAATGAAGATATTATCATTTTAATTTCAATATTTCATGTGAATCACTTCAGGAAAGTCTTTTAACTTTCTCAAAGCAGTTTCTGTTCGAAAATTGCAATTTGCTTGCATCTGAAATACTGAGGATTATATATTTTTTCAAGAAAACGATTTTGGAAAGTTTTTTCTAGGAACTGACTCACAGAAAAATCGAAGTGGTCTGTTCACCTCTGATATTGAACCAAAAAAAGTTCAGCTGAACAGTTTTAATGAAAAAAGATAACCCTGCAACCTTTTAGAGTTGTAAATTATCACGACTTTTATGTTCCAGCCTCCAAACATGTACTTAAATAGATTGTTTTGGATGAAATAAAACAGCTTGAAGGTGGGATTCCAAATGATTGAGCAACATTCAGAAAAAAGTTTGAGCTGAGTTTTCTAAGATTTGAAGTTGAAAATATTTGTACCTTCAGCTTCATAGCAGTGGTGTTGTGAAGTTGCCTTCGCGTTTGTCGAAATACTTGTTGTGTTCAGCAACTATTTTCCCTCTATAGATTCAGGTACTCATTAGTTTCGAAAATAATGAAACATACAGTTATAGTCGAAGTAAATGATATTGTGAACATTTAAAGTTGGCGGCACTCTCGAAGGCAACAAAACCAATACATAGAAATGAACCGGCTGCAAAATAGTCCACATGGACTGCAGAATTGGCGGTTCGTATTGCATACTTTTTACTAAACGAGTTTTGTGATTGGCCGCAAAGTCATTAAATTAAATTTGAAATCATGTTATGGTGATGATTAGAAATCGGGAAACGCTTGGATAGTTTTCGCCGTCGTGTTAAGCTCAGGAATTGATCGCGATTTGAGTGTTGAAATTCGACATTGTTGCAGATTAAAATGTGGCGTCTTTGGACAAGTACTCTTCACTTCAAGAATTAAATGTTAATGTCCATGAAATTGTCAACCCAGATGGTTCAAATATAATACAAGGCTCTTCAACATCGCGAGGTTTTAATATAAGCAGTTGTTCTAATTGTAATTTTCATATTAATGTTCATAAATAATAATAATAATGTAATTAATGTATATAATACATTTGTAACAGAAATTAATTGTATCTATATCTATTGTTCATAATAATACTTCCTTGAAAAATTAATAATTATGTTTTGTTTATCGCTATTTGGTAGAAAAAAATTGTGTTGAAACACGCTCTTAATACTCTTGACAACCATTAAAAATGTCACTTTCAATGATAGTTGCACAGAGAACATTTTATTATCAGAATAGTAGAACTATCAGAATAGTGAATCTCAGAGAATGTGTTATAGTCTCAATTCAGTTGGAAGTTTTTTTAAATTTATATAGGCTTGTATCTTACACAGAACACTTCATTTATAGAATATTTTATAATTCTCAATTGTTTTATATCAACATTGTGAAGATTAATCCAATAACAATATATCAATTGAATCTATTTCATCATTATATTTTCAGCACATTTTCTTGGCCATTTCCTGTAATTGAGTGTACACCTGTTGGAAATAAAGTGCTATCTATCTATCTAACTTTCATAAAAATTTTTCAGACTTCATATATCAGGTGTCAATTCAAGAATGCTATGATTTCTTGAAGTAGATACGAACATACAATGTGTCTCTTCCATCGACATTTCGTAGAAATAAGCCTTTTATGTATTTTCTGTCAAAATAGTTCCGACATTCCAATATAAACAAGTGTGAATTATTGTATTAGTTTACCTAATTTATGGTAGGCATGAAGTCGTAGTGGTAGATTTATTCAAATCTCCTTGCAGGAAAAACCATTTATGCATCACAATAAAAATGGCATGTCCTCGACTGAAGGTGTATTTATAGTTTCATCTCATTTTATGGAGTCGTAAATTCAAACGAACTATTACTTTTGATTCATTACTCACAAAATGCAGGATATAGACAAGCAGTAGAAATTTTTAGGGGCTACTCGATAGTCTTTTCCATAATATGAAAACGTAAACACTTATTATTTCTTGAAATACCTTCAACGATTATTAATTTCATAATTTAGAGTAAATCCATATAGATTTTAGATTGAGGACTAAAGGTAGTATGTGGAATCTAGGGAGTAACAGGATTTTCAGTCAGGAAATATTTGAAAAAGTGAATGATTATAATCCTCAACTGCAATTTACTATAGAATTCAAGAATGACGATGCTATTTTTTCCCAAAAACCAAAACAATTCACAGATATGATAATTAGTTGATTACAGATTATATATTGGCATATTGAACCTACTAATTCAAGAAGATATAATATAATTATTATCTCATCAAACATTTATGAAAATGAATTTGATTCTCTGTTCGAAACTAGTTTATCTTCCACTGAAGTATGAAAAATTACTTTCATTTGAAAAATATACTGTTGATACAAATTTTTCATAAAAATTTTTCAACTAAATTATTTGTACCACGAATAATATCATAATACCATAATAACAACTCAGTAGCACTTGTGCTAACTGACTTGAACTTAGACTTTTGTTATATCAACATTTGGATCTATAATTTATCTAAATATTTGTATGTAACTACAGCTGGGAAACAATAAAGACGATTATTGCTATTATTCTAAAGAAATTAATTTAACCGTTCAAGCCAGTCTCGAATATACCTACACAGTAGGTTGAATGGACTGACGACTATCAGAAAACATTATTTTGTATATGATCCTTTTCTATGAATGTCTGTTTTATGAATGTTTCAAACGTTTGAATAAAACTATAATTGATTTTGATTTGAAAACTGATTTAGAGCACCACCCATACTATAGTTGTGTTTTATTGGCCCCCAGATCCAGTCATTCCTGCCAAAAGCTATTCGCCATGTTCGCTAAATGCATTTTGGCGGAATTTACAGATCTGGAATAAAATTCGTGTGAAAAAAACAGCTATAGTAGTCATAGTCGTTCAGACCAACACATTAACTGATTTGTGTTTGATTATTCATTCCATTTTCCCAGCAATTGTTTTTAATTTATTTTTTTCATTATCGTCGTGTTATGGTTCTCTTTTGGGAAATAAGTTATGTTTGTGTATATTGAGAAATATTCATTATTATTAATACGGAATGGAACATTTTTTAATACAACAATTTTATGAATTTCAGAAAATATATAACTCCAATAATTTTATCCAACTGATTCGTGTTTGATTATTGATTCCAATTTCCCAGTATGTTACGTTTTAATTTACTTTTTCTTTATGATTCTCGTTAAATTACCTAGAAAAAAAGAATATACAACTTCGATGTTTATTCATTTATTGTTATGACATTTTTGAAATAGTGCTTCCATGAGATCCGTTAAATTCTAAGTTTCTGTACCCTGAAAATGATACGCTCTGTATATTCAATTGCATCTAGTTATCATTCAATCACTTACCATCCATCAGTTCTTGTTTGTAATTGCCTTGTAGTAATTGGTGCTTCGAGTGTTCTCTGAGATTCCTGTGAAATACAAATATATGAAAAATAAATAACCTAACATTCTAATATTTAGTTCTTCAAAACATACATTTACATCGCTGTTGAGTTATATTGGCAATCTGTGTCACTTCTGTTAAGTTCGTATCATTGAAAGGTTTGATTAAAAGGGTTCGCCTGTGACGTCATTGAAGATGATTTTACCCCGAACAGACCGTCTGTGACATTAATAACCATGACGACCAGATAACCGCAATAATTAACCCATTTCATGGGATTGCGAATTAAAACTGACTAGATGACAAGTTGGCATACCTTTGAAAGGAGGATATTCTTTTTTTCCTTGTTTTCAATTTTTTTTTTCATTATCGTTTCATGGTTTCCTCTTGGAAAATAAGTTATGTTTGTGTATATCTAAAAACATGCATTACGGAATGAAATATTTTTTTATGCAACAATTTTATGAATTTCTAAAAATTTATAATTCCAATAATTTTATCAAACTGTAACTATCAATACACATAAAACCTTCAAAAGCGATATACAATAGCTCATTTCAGATAGTTTATATTATAAGTTCAAATTACCTACTCGAACAGAGATGCAGTTTACATAATCCCAGTAAAATCTATTGTGTCCGAAGTCACGAATGAGCATTTTTCAAATTATCTCAAATGCCACGAGCAAAAAATCATTACTCTTGAATTCATTCATTATTTATAATATATCAATTACGCAAACGGTTTTGATGTATAGATAGCGTATGGAATGAGCAATAATGAAATATTGACTCACTTTTTCGACATTGATCGAATACCTGCATGCACAAATTTACTTCAGGGGGTATTCTCAAGGATATCACAGATAAATGAACGAGGTTCGTTTCGCTGAGGTTGGCCCGAGTTTTTCAAAAACGCATAGATAGGTGGGCGTGATTAATTTTTAGTCAATAGGTCACATAGCTTATTATTATTGTTGCGAAACCGAAGTACGTTCCGCCGAGGTCGGCTTATTTGGTGCTGAATCATTCACTCTTATTATTTTACCCCTCCTACGAAAAGGGGATGTAACTTTATCGCTGGTCTGAATTCCAGCAGCACACAATGAAATAGATATCATATACCTATGAAGGCTGTTGGAAAAAAATATATATTCAATAACAGTTTCCTTTGCAGAGAATATCAGAATGAGGGGTGGTCCCAGAAGTACCCGACCTGACCTAGAGATGGCGGTGGTTATTTGAAAAATATCATTGTACCAAAAAGTACACTATCTATAAAGCATTTCTTTCAAGTTTGAAGACGCTGCGTTGTTTAGTATTTGTTTGGCAGCCATCAATAGCGAACGTTTTCGGTAAATTTGTGGAAATGAAAAAAATTGGTCATCGTTAATAATAATAATAATATGCTTTATTGTAATAAGACATAATTTTGTAGACAAAGCTTGGGTAGTACCTACATACTTAAAAAATGCAATACTTACCAACTAAAATTAAAATAAAAATATAAATGATGCATGGGTACAAACAATGTTTAAATGGAGGATATAAAATATGTGTATACATAAAAGAGTAAAAGTCAAGTTTATAAAAGAGTAGACATAAAAAGTAACAACTTAATAGCTCCTTAATAAGTAAAGATAAAAAATAGGCGTGATTCAGTTAAAAGCTATCGTTAAAATATTCATCTAAAGTATAATAGGGTCTATCAGATAGAAATTGCTTGACAAATTTCGAGAATTGGAAGTCATGTCCATAGACAAATGATTGTACATGTTTCCACTGTTGTAAAATATGGAGTCCCTGGTAATGTTTTCAGTTGGCACAGTGAGTTTTAGAGTGTGTCTGCAGTTTCGGGTGTTATAATGGGAAGAGGATGCAGCAAAATTTAATATATGCTCATTTATTAAACACACAGATTCCAGTATAAATAATGCAGTTACCGTTAGTATATTACGTTTTTTGTAGAAGGTTCTACAGGAGTCTCTTGGTTTAAGGTTTCCTATATACCTCATTGCCCTTTTCTGTAAAATTAGTAGACTTTTGAATAAAGTTGGACTGCATGATCCCCAAAACGGTATTCCGTAGCGCAAGTGAGAATCTATGAGTGCATAGTACGCCATCTTTGCAGTGCTGAACCCCAATTCTTTATAAATCACTCTAACCGCATTACAGCCAGAGGAGACTTCAACATGATCCACTAATTTCAAATTCTGGTCAATGAAGACTCCTAGAAATTAATGTTATTTTCAGATTCCAGTGATCTGTCTTCAAAAAAAACGTTCGTTGATTGAGCATCTAAATGATAATAAATTTGTTTTAGTTAAGTTAAAGATAAAATGTTTGAATCACTTTTTTCAAGTCGGCAGAGATTATTTTGTGCAACGCACAAGAGTTTTCATTATTCCAAAGTATGGTAGTGTCATCTGCAAATAAGGTGAACTTCCCAGAAATATTAAGCTTGATGAGGTCGTTAATATATTGAAGAAATGAGAAATGAAACTTTCTATGTTTTTTACCACTTTCATTTGTAACTAACGTTACTGCAGTTTTGTCCTATACGGACATTAACGTTAGTTACAAATAAAAGTGGTAAAAAACATAGAAGTTTCATTTCTCTATTCTTCATTATGATTTCCTACCACGTAGTAACGGCTACATCCATCAATTCAATAATATATAATAAGAAACACATGGGACCGAACACAGAACCTTGTGGAACTCCAGAATTAATTTCCCTTTTTTTTGAAAGTTGAGTTGTTTTGATCATTTGCGTCCGTCCCATTATGTAGGAATCGAACCATTTGTGAGTTACTTCTCTGCATCCATAACGTTGGAGCTTCCTCAGCAGTATTTTGTGATCAACGCAGTCGAATGCCTTTGACAGGTCACAAAATATTGCGGCAGTGTTTTCACTGACATTTATCTCAGAATAAACTTTATTCAGAAATGAGAAAATAGCATCGTGCGTATTTTTATTATTCTGGAAGCCGAATTGATTTTCACTGATCCAAGTAGTTTTTTTTTTCAACTAGTTTTTCAATGATTTTTGCGATGGTTGGTATGAGAGATATAGGGCGGAGATTAAAGGGTTCATCTGAATCTCCGCCCTCATGCAGAGGAATGACCACAGAGGTTTTTATAAAAAAGGGGAATATGCCTGTTTGAAAGGATAAATTTATCAGTGAAACCAGTACATTTAGGGCACTAGAAGGAAGGTTTTGTATAATTTTGATCGAAATGTCATCGTAGCCTGCAGTATTTTTTTTAATAACCATCATGATTTCAATTAATTCATTTATATTGGTGTCATACAGAGACAGGTTCTCATCCAGGCCCAAATTTTCTAGATGTACTAATGGATCATAAGGGCTAGCAATATTTTCACTCATATTTTCTGCAATGGAGCAGTAAATGTCATTTATAGTATCAGGACTTGCGTTTTTTTGAGTTTGTAAGTCATTTATAATTGGCCAGGACTCTTTCATCTTATTGTGAGACTCGTTGAGTCTATTATTGTGAAATATTTCTTTTGCTCGCTTGATTGTCAATCTATAAATTCTACGGTGATTATTAAAGTAGTTTAAATAATAAAGATTGTCTGTGAATTTCCGAATATAATGCATCGACAGCATATTAATAGAAAAAACTTTCAAACCTTTTGTCAACCATGATTTTATTTTGTTTAATTTTGATTTTTTGAATAGACAATGATGCCTCAAATACAATACTTTTATTTGAAAGGCCTCAGATCAATCAATAAAAAGGCTGAACTGGATTCTACTTTGGGGCAGTCTGCTCCTTCGTATACAACAGTAAAATATTGGGTCGCAGAGTTTAAATGAGGCCGTACGAGCTGATAAGACGCAGTGGTCGACCAAATGAGGTGACGATTCCGGAAACGGTGAAGAAAATTCACAAAGCGGTTCTGAATGATCGTAGACTGAAAGTGCGTGAGCTAACTGACTTGATAGACATTTCAAAAAGTGCGGTGCACCGTATACTATCCGAAAATGTGTACAAAAGCTGTGTGCAAGATGGGTGCCGCGTTTGCTCACACTCGAACAAAATCAGTGTCGTGAAGATGTTTCAATTGAGTGTTAAGGTAAGTTTCACAGCAACAAAGCTGAATTCTTGCGTCGTTTCATAACCATGGGTGAAACATCTTCAAAGAGGTGAAACTATCAAAGGCTGGTATTATGCGAACTTATTGCAACATTTAAGTGAAGAAATCAAGCAAAAACGACCAGTTTGGCTAAGAAAAGCTAAGAAAAGCTAAGAAAAAAGTATTGTGTCATAAAGACAATGCACAAGCTCACAAATCCATCATCGCAAAATTTATCATAAATAAATTATTTCCTAATCCTTTCTGAATATTTTATTCCAATCGATTTCGATCGCACTACTTCTCATTCGTCCTCCAGAACTGAGAAGTGAATAACAAACTTCGTGAGACAAAGTAGGTGTCCTCATGAAAACGGGCCTGGAATTCACTTTGCACTCAAAGCTGGTCATTTCCATAACATGAATAAATAAATCTCATCACATTTAAAGAATGTAATTCTTTTCAATTCCTAGGAGTTTTGCGAAAACGTGGTCATTGTTTATGCTTATAACCATCATTTATATGTATACAACTTGATGCTGATGAAATTTCGTTTTAAATCGAAAGTGACACGTACAGAATATGATAATTCGCGTGTGACTCCAACTATTTTGGCAGAAAAGTTATAAGCAATTGTTCTCATGATCGATAAAAACCAGGAACTCAGAATTCGATATAATACTTATCATAGAAATCATACATAGTGTTTAAAAAAATAAATGTTTCACTTCAAGGAAATGTAAGTAGTAGAAAATGAAATTACTAGTTATCCAGTTTTTCCAACATGAACAACCCTCGGAAGTTCTTAAGGAAATGAAGCCAGTAACTGGTCGGTCATTTTTTTTCAAGAACAATATCCGAAACAGCTCGATGAACAGACGAACCACCCAGAAGCTCTTCTTTTTTATATTCATGAAGTTACTGAAAAACTGAGCCAAATCCTGAAGAGGCGCGATATAAGAACAGCATTCACAGCCAACAACCAAATTTTAACCCGAGGACACCATACCCAATGAGGCACGACATATACAAAATACCATTTTCCACCTGCCACATCGGCCAGACTAACAGAAAAATCTCCAACAGAGTATACGAACATAAGTTTGCTGTTACTAAATCAGATCCACTTTCATTCCCTTCAAATAGGCCTCACAATAAGCTTAGAGAACACCAAAAACCACGCCGTACATCTCACAACAACATTGCACACCTCGCTTCTTCAAGTCACACTCCTGTTTCCACTGCCAACTCCACCCTTGCCCCCACTCCACTCGTCCAAGGACATCCATACCAAACCAGAGCCTGTGGACCCACTTGGGAGTAGGTAGATTGAGATCCTTTCTGAGGCCATTGACGAGACCTGGGGAGTAGGCAGATCGAGACCCCGGTGTCGAGTCACAGAAACTTTATAGCGTGTTATCACCTAAAGAGTAGGCAAATTGAGACCTCAGTGTAGTCATAGCTTATTGAAAATGGCAACAAAGTCGAAAGCGAAACATCGAACAACTAAAAACTTCAGACGCGGTTCAACCTGGAAGTATATGGAAAACTATCATTCTCGTTGTGCCTTATACCTAAAATCTGTAACAGGAAAGCAATTAAACAGTTGAACTAGTATTTATGTGAATATGCTAGTTTATAATAGGATTTATGAATGAAGGTGCAGCATGTAAAATCACACCATGAATATCATTAGGAATTTCTGCAAATGAACTGTATCGTTGAGACGTTAAATATTAATTTCACATTATTTTAAGAGGTTCAATGTTCTGTATCAGTTGTCAAAGCATTCAGTTTCAAAACTCAGAAAATTCCTCAAAATCACCTGCGCTTGAGCCATCAGAATGGAATCTGTGGCAAATAACATTATTTTCTTGATAATATTATATAACGATAAGATACGACCATGCTATTTTCTATAAATTCACTATAAAGTTATCGAATAACACTATTATATGAATTCCAATAACTGGAAAGTGTGTAATTGAAATAAACAGGTTAGGCTGAGCAGTTTCTCTGACTAGTGTATGATCTTTTGTTTAGAAATTCTTCGGACCAGTTTATCAGGACCCACATTATTTAAGAGTGAAAGCAATACAGATTACAAGTGTTTTTTGAAAATTGGAAATTATATAAAAGACTAGCCAGCCACCCCGACTCAGCACATTAAACAAAGATCACCACTCACATATCTAATAACTTATAGTATTTTGAGTCGTCATTGTCGAGGTTTAATTATGACTGATACTGTTATTACATAATTTCTTTATTTAAGATGACAACCTTCATTATTTCTTATGGTTAAAACACAAGCACTTCAGGAAAATTCTTGAGGCGCTCTAGGAATGGGGTCTGTGCAAAAGTAGTGATTAACGTTGGATTTTAATCGCTGGAAATTAAATTCATTTGGAAAAACGTCCTCAGGACAATTATTTCACATAAATACAGTTCTCCAAATGGAAGGGTTTTTAAAAAGTGAAGTTCGAGGTGTACTGAGTTTGACCTCAAAACGATGAGCAGTATGTCGCGTTTTTCTGATATGTACGTCTCTTGATAGAAACAAATGTGTTGAATCACTTTAACACTTTCCGTGAAAGTATGTATAGAAGAGAGACCATGTGAACAATACTATAAAGAAGGTCTGATCTGAGCTTTATGAAGCAATAAAAGTTGCTGAGGTGTGTACACGGAATAGTGTTCCAAACTTTTGAGAAGTAACTTTTGCAACTTCAGCAACATGACCGTGCCAAGACATATTGGTGTCCATTTTAAGTCCCAACCAACTTATCGAAGCAGAAAGCGAAATTTTCTGTGCCGACATTATTACATCTGGTTCGAAGACCTTTATCTTTTAAGAGGAAACCAATGCCTGGGTTCTTGTTGAATTGAACCTGGATCCTCATTGATATATACAACTGTCTGCTGCCGGTGCAGCAGACAGTTGTATATAGCATGGAAGTTTGGTCAGCAACCGTCCAAGCCACACGCAGTCAAAGGCCTTAGAAATATCAAGTATTGTTCTCATGTATCAAGTTACACTCCTTAACATAACCTGAAGCTGCTGGATTCCATCCAGTAAAAAGCCATCCGCCTGATTGGAGACGCGAACATCACTTGCGACCTTGATAGTGGAAGAAAGGTTCGAGATTTGTCTCTATTCTATAGGTATTTCCACGGAAAGTGTTCAAGTGACTTGCCACATTCGAGTCCATCAAGAGCGGTACATATCAGATATACGCGACCAACTCTGGCTTTCATTTAGAGCTCAGATCAGACTTTTGGGGTACTCTATGAGTATGAAGCTCTGCTCCTAAGCATACCCAGAAGCTACTGGATTCGATCTAGGAAAGAGCCATTCGCCTGAATGGAGACCCAAACATCACTTACTACCTTAATAGCCTGGAACATCGAAAGAAGGTTGGAGACTTGTCTCCCTTTTATAGATACTTTCACGGGAGGTGTTCAAGTGACTTGGCACTTCACTGTTTCATTTGAAGCACTGCGTTTATGTGAAATAAAATTCTTGAAAACGTTTTTCCAAATGGATTCAATCTTCAGCGATCCAATGTGAATCGCTACTTTTGCACAGGCACCGCTCTTAGAGTGCCCCAAGAATTTTTCTGTCACTACGTCAAGTAGTGAGAAATTCTTGAGTTAGTTTTTCAACGTCCAAGTTCAAACCGAAATAGATTTTATTTGTTTCATCCTCAGAAATATCAGCTCTCATAAACTGTACCTCAATTTCGAATTTCTTACTCAAGTGACAGCAGAATGGCACTATCATACTCTATGATACATTAATATGAATTGAAGTCATGAATATCAATTTAGAATTTTATCAACCGATGCGACAAGAGTCTGACTTGGTGTAATACAAATGAGAATACTGAGATCAGTTTTAACGACAATAAAATCGCACGTATATATGAATGCTGATCATGAATATAGTCAATAGATTGTATAGAAACTATGTGGGAGATTAATCATGACTTGAAATACAAAAGTTATAGAAAGAGCTTTCTTGATATTGGAAATAAACCTAATTTCTCGTCGAATAACAGGAACTCAAATGCATTTGTTTCTCCCGATATTTTTCATCCATATGCACGTTTTATTATTCGTAACCTAGACCACCGACTCATTTGAAACATTAATATCATCTAAATCATTCGAATATTCGAATTCAATATATTCGTTAACTTCTACAACTAGTAGAGTGAAATAATAACAAACTCATTTTATAACTTCATCTTCACACTTAACCGTACACCCTACATAGATTTTGATTAACGATAAATCAGCTTGTATTCCAATTTTTTCATTTCTTAATTGCTCCATGAACATTGATGACAGTATTCCCGATAACTATTGATTATTGTAAATACCAGGTAATTCTATCGAGAAGGAAATCTTCAAACAAGTGTATACATCTGACTCGATGAGAAATCCATTTTGTTTTTCTTTACGAAAGTAGCGTTACAGGAAGAGAATAACACAAAAGCAATTTATTTGGACTTTTTCTCGTGAAAATTGGTGTGAAGGTTTTCATTGCAACCTACTTATTATTATAATAGCGATGAAATTGATAAAGTGATTGGTATTTGGAGAACGGCTTTCTTTGCACATTGTTTAATAGCTATTTGTTCAAGGATCAACCTGCAAAAAGTTATTAGATGCACAGAAGGCGATAAAGCTTGCTAGTTTATTTCTAAGTTGAATGTTGAGAAGTTTGAGTTATTGTTTTTAGTGTTCATTTACGTGAGTCCATGAACTGTTACATAAAGTGATGATGATGACAAAATAACTTTAATAGTAAACTCCCTCTGCTTCTTTGGAGTAGTGGAATAGGCCCGAAGGTAGCTGTATCAACTCGACGTAAAGACCAAAAAAATGATGCACCTCCATAGGAGTTTGCATATCAAATCGTTCGTTCCACATTGTACTTCCCCCGGCAACATGGAGGCTGTGGACTGGCTGGAGTCGTCAGGAATTCGGATCCCCTTCTCTGTATGGTCTGCGACCATGAGAGAGCAGGAACTGGAGTATTTTTCTTTAGGGAAACTGCCGGAGCAGCTGTTGAACTTGGTTCAGTTTTCGACACAGAATGAGGTGATCACAACTCTGTCACCGAGTTGGAACCCGTCCGGCAGAAGGCCCATTTGAAATCCGCAAGGATCACTTCACTCCTGTGGCAACGAAAGATAATCCAATGCATTGGTATTCTTCAATAACGTCATACTTTCAGAGTAGTGGAGTGAAGACCAAAAAAATGCACTTCTATAGGAAAATCTCAACAGCAAGGTGGTGAATTTTTGAACCGGAAGGGTCTACATAACGGAGCAAATGTTACTCAATAGTGCCTGTTTGGTCCATGTCTACGAAAAAGTAGACCATGGAGCATAATTTTTTAGGATAACCACCCGTGTAACCTGTAAACTAGACTTTGTCTTTGATACTGAACAAAGTGCTCTGTATCCTCCAACCTGTTTGTAACCCTTTCAGCTTTCTTCAAGTAAAGTTGGCCAAAGTTGACCAACAGGGGTTTCAATGGCCCCATTCAGATTTTGAAGAAAGTTTTTTATATGTCGACCTCTTTTGAATAAAAGTATCAATATAGTCTTATCAGGATAGGCTTGTACATCAACAGCAAGAGTGAAGATTTTCAACCTCGAAGATGAATCATCAACTTTCAAGTAAATAAAGCAGCCTTGAATTTTTTTATATTACCATGGAGTTCAACTCTAAGCGAATTCGCTTCTTTCATGGAGAACATTTTTACTCAACACTTTCATTATAGAGAGAAGGTTTCTACTCAACACTTTCAATATACAGTGTATTCCACCACGAATAACTTTTGGTACAATGATTTTGAGGAAAAATTAAAAAACACGTCAGCAATAGTATACAGGGGGACACATTTTTACATATTCACATTTGATGTTATTTTCCCTATCACACCCCCAGAGCATGTCACCAACTTTTTTAATGGATCACCCTATATTGTTTCGCATTATCAGATGCTCCATGATGTGCAGATTTCAACAGAGTATAAAACATATG
The DNA here is from genome assembly GCF_025532065.1 of Leptinotarsa decemlineata. NCBI lineage: Eukaryota > Metazoa > Arthropoda > Insecta > Coleoptera > Chrysomelidae > Leptinotarsa > Leptinotarsa decemlineata. Next base: position 22,230,645 of record NW_027412702.1, read on the forward strand.
GTCTGAAACTTATGGTTCGGGCGCTACAAATTATTTGAGTTGAAAACAAATCACCCTGAATAACTTTTGCAAATCTGCAAATCATTGTTTCAGAAGATATCAATATGATAATGTGAGGAAAGGTTATTTATTAATGAAATGTTTTATTGATTATTTTGTGTATGTACTTATATAGTATAATCCAGTTGTTACTTCTGTAGGATTGAATAATGACACTAATAATGTACATACACAAAATTAGTATCATAATTTTCAAGCCACGTTTCAAATAATAAAATAATATTACGTGTTTGCTGGTTAAATTTTGATAATAATGGCAACAGTATATGTTTATCGCAGACAAAAAATTGGGCGTCTGTTTGACGAGAGCGGAAGAACCTGCCTTCCACTGATCTATGTGAGCGAGAAATGGAAGCCAGACTGGCGCTTAACACGTTAGGTAACGAAGCGGTTCACCCTCCCATAAAAAGTTACCACTTCGAAAAAAAATTAAAACAAACGACAAAACATAAATGTGGCCTCTTGATGGCAATTAACTCATCGACAGAGAATTGTTCTCACACAGCCGTTTCTAATAATTTTCTCTATTTGCAATGCTCGTGTAAATGCAAAACATATGTCTATTTTTTTATAGATCTTTTAAGGGTTTTTGAGAAATAATTGTGAGAGTTAACGGCTTCAAACAGTTAAAAGGAAGTATCTCTGTTGTAAGTCTGTGCAATAGAGAACCAAGTAATTTTTGGTACTACATACCGTCAGGTTTCAATGAAGGTTTGGGCTTTCTTCGAATATTTCAAAAAGTGACACTTTCAACTAGAATTTTAACAAGCCTGGTAGTATAATATACAAAACGGTATAGCCGCTCTGTTACATTTATAGTTTACATTGAGTCTTGTTTTGCATCAGGGGTGAAATTTACAAGAATTAACTATTTTCTGTGTTTTAAAGAGAAACTCATTTTTTTTTCTCAGAAGAAGAAATCTAAATTTTTCATTTTGGTTGAGACAGAAATTAATGGAAAAGTCAAGTTTGGAATAGAGCTTAAAATAAAAAAAATACATATAATTTGTCAGAGTGTATGTGAACTTTTCTATAAATTTTTGAGATGTAATTAGATATTCATTGTATTCATTTCTCCTCAGTAGCCTCATATGTCTATGTAGATATATCTTTCTATTTTTATAATGTGTTTTGCTCCGACGGTCAAAAAATAATTTGACTCAGAGGTATCTGAGTGAATTTTTGTGCTAGTTGGTTGTTATTTTTGTTCAATTCGGACTACAATTAATGTACAATTAGTGTTGCTAATTGTAAGTTTCAGTTATAATATGGTATTAAATCATGCCTCGTTATAAATATAATGTTATTTCGACCTCCAGCATTGCCGATTAGAGTTTTGAGTCATTAGTTGTGTTGAAAGAGTAAATCAACTTAATTTAAATTGATACAGGAATGTGAATAATGAACATGGAGGTGCGGAAGAATTTTAATTCCAAGGACTTCCTGTACATAGATGATTTTTTCATTTCTAGGTAATTTGGTTATATTTATTACGCAAAAATTTATTATAGTCACCTTATCAAACGAGCAATACGGAAATATATTCCCCTCAAGAATTGAGAAACAAAAAAATCAATTACATTGACCATTCAACTACAAATCATATTTCAACAAATGTTGCTAACAGAAACATGATAGAACTGACCTATACTTTTTTTATAAGGACACAACACAAGTAGATCTCCAAATGAAAGAGTTCTTGAACAGTGAAGTTCGAGGTGTACTGACTTGAACCTTGAAAAGATGAGCAGCCACAGTCCGTCGCGTATTTCTGATATGTACCGCTCTTGGTGGAATCAAATGTGCCAAGTCACTTGAACACCTCTCGTGAAAGTATCTATAGAAGAGAGACAAATCTCCAACCTTTCTTCGATGTTCCAGACTATCAAGGTTGCAAGTTATGTTCTTGTCATCAATCAGGCGAATAGTTCTTTTCTAGATGGAATCCAGAAGCTTCAAGGTATGCTTAGGGGCGGAGCTCCATACAATACCCTAAATGTCTGATCTCAGCTTTATAAAGCATCAAAAGTTACTTAGGTGTGTACAGTTTTCTGCTTCGTAACAGTGTTCCAAGCTTTTGAGAAGCAGCCTTTGCAAATCCAGCGACATGATTGTGCCAAGTTATAGTCGTCAAAGCAGAAAGCGGAATTGTCTTTCTCGATATTATTATATCCGGTTCGGAGACATTTATCTCTTTGGAGAAAACCGATGCCTGAGTTTTCATGGCATTGAATTAAACCTGGTTACTTCCAACTCAATTCGAAATCACATCAAGATTCTCAATAAGATATGCAAACCCCCACTGACAGCGAAGATGTGCATCCGCAGTCGATGTCCTGGAATCCAAATGGAATGATGAGACAAATGTGCTGTCTTCAGCGAGGCGAAATTTTTTTTCTGATTGATTCGGCCGTTACTTCTTCATCAAGTAGCATAGTAGCAGCATCCATAGTAGCAGCTTATAATAGCATGTTCACAGATTAATCAATGTCCCTGTTTCAATACATAATTTCAATAAAGAACATAATATCATCAAGAAAAATTGCGGTTATCAATGGGTTTAAAGCCGAAATAATTAACAAAATACTTGCCAAGAAAGTCTACGCAAAAGTAATACGTTGAGAAATTTAGTTGATAATAAGACATCCAAATTCGAGAAATCAGTAGTATCTATATGAATTAAAGTGTGGAACGTGCTCTAAAGGTATATATCGGTCAAACTGGTAGAACACTTAGGACTCGAATCTAGGAACATCATACGAGCTATGTAAATAAGAAAACAAATTCAACATATTCAAATCATCTTCTAGAAGAAAATCATATCTTCAACGAAGAGTTCGAAATTTTGCACATATATAATAAAGGTTGGAACTGAATCATTTGGAGGCAATAGAAATTATTAAACTTACAAATTCAAACATTCTAATGAATGACCAACTAGATTTGAATAGATCATCATTATTAAACTTGTTTTCTTAAAATCCGAGAAAGAATTATCATTGATGTAGATGTGAGGTAATATGCTTCAGGTAATCATAATTCAACAGGTACCTTAGGTAGAGGTACAGGTAATTTTTGAAGGTGGTCTCAATTGTAGTTACCTGTAGTATAAAAATATTATTGTAAGAACAATTTGAAGTATTCATACACTTGAGAAAGCTACTGTGCTAGCGAAACATGTTGTGATTATATTTTTTTCAAATAAAGTTTATGGAGATCAAACCGTGAGGTGTAGTTTTCGAAAAAAAGCCAAGCAATATATTGGATTTTTATTTTTATCCAATAAGTCTTTGATATACAATAAAAAGAGTGTTGGAGACAATATGGATCCCTGGGGAACACCAGCGTTGGTGGTAAAAGTATTCGAGAGATATTCATTGACGGCCACTTGCAGGGAACGTTTTTTCAGGAAACTGGAGAGTCATACACAAGCCATAGCCATCAAGACAAAAGAAAATAATATTGACTGTACGGTACAAACTGGTTACCTCTATTGTTTTGGCTTTGGCTAGAAAGTATGCAAATACACAAATAGTGAGAAATGTTTTCTTTACTTTTGAGGATGTAATAGATGATTTTTTGGGGTGACTCGAATTTGATTTGAATTGCACAATAGTATCGAGAATCGACGTACTGAAGAAACTGTGATAAAACGAATATAAGACAAGTTTCCGCTCAAAGAGCAGGTTACACCACATTTTATTGCCAATGGAATATGTCATTAAACTAAATAGTCGCGAAATCAAAGAGATAAACGCGCGATATTGGCTACTTGTACATGTAGCTTTGTTTAGATGGTTATCACCTTTCTCGATTCTGATAAGTATCTAGACTGAAATTAATTAAAAGTCGAGATGAAATTAACCGAAGCAGTGAATGAAACTTACAAAGAAGGAATTGAACGACATTGCCGGACAGGTTTCTATAGATTCTTGAATGAATCTTGTTAGCGGAGTATGTAAGAATTTTATTCGATCTAGTTTTTCGCGGAATACTATGAAAGATCAATAAAACATGAAGGGTACTAGACTCGGCACACATGATCGAATGGAGTGAATCGAGTAGTTCGGACTCCTTGAAACTTTAATTGTTAATGGTAATGTTGTTCTAAGTATGGTCTTGAAAATACCGCGTGCGATTTTATACAGATCATGATTATTCAATGTTTCATCAGAGGCGTACCTTTGAAGATTTCTGACATTCACTTATAGCAGAATCAAAATGACATTCTAAACTTTCGCGACGATTTATATGGTTCTTTGTAAAATAACTTGTAAACTATTCGAATATTACCTGTCAGTGACAAAAACTGTTATTAGGTTAGGTTGACAAAAAGTGTTATTAAGTTAGGAAATTTCACAATAATAATTTAGACCGATGACGAATTTTGGACGTATAGTTTTTTCAATATTGTATTTTGTTTGATAACAACGATATATTTCATCACATTTTAACATTCAAATATACCTAGCCCATTATTTGAGAGAAAAATTTGCGCTCATCCATTTTGTCTAGAAAAATAAAACTACCGACAATTTTTCAACTTATCATGGTATTAGCATCAAAGTATTCTTTTTTGTTGGCCAACAATAATTACATGTATTGCTTCTAGTTGTAGTAGAAATATTTGATGTTCAAATCATTTCAGACTCAGTGTTTGACTTCTCATAATCTTCAAATACTTCAACGTCTTGAAGTATCAGAATCAGTGAGTGTATTGTAGATTTTATATTTTTATTTTTTTGTTATGAATATGAGCAAAAATGAAAGATCATCTACAAAACTGTTGAGAAATCAACAACATGATTTTCAAACAGACTAAATTTTGTCAACTAAATTTATTTCAAAATTGATATATTTCAATCACTGTATGAATAAAAAGTGTCTCTTACTGTCATTTGACGTCAAATCTCCCGCAGTCATTTCCAAATGCATTAAGCTTATCACAGAAACTTGGAAAAAAATTCTATTGATATAATAATAATGATAATAATTGGTTTTATTGATAAGTTCATACATAAGTAATCAGTACATACATAGCTCTTATCAAATGACAGGATTCATTTTTTGCCCAAGTTCACGCATGGAAAATACTTGCTCTTCCATCCAACTTGCTTCCTATTTACAATTCAATTTCAAAAATAATAATTATGCATATATATATATATATATATATATATATATATATATATATATATATATATATAAATGAAGATTATAATTATTGTGTGAGAATAAATAAATAACAATTTATAACTGTATGGTATACAAGATATGATATAGATATTAAAATACCTACTTGACAGGTCTCAAGATATAGTGAAAACACCCAGTAAAATATCTCTCTTGAGTTTCTTTTTCATATATCCATTTAGTAACCCGTTGCATATGATTTTCTTTATATCATTGTCATACAAGCATGAATAATATTAACTTCAATGAATCTGAAGAAAGGTCGCTTTGGTAACAGGATCAATTTTTTCTTTTAAAAAAAGGTTTCGAATTCAATTAAATTATTCTTCAGGGCTCTGTAACATAAAACTTATACGATTATTATCGTTTCAATTCTACAAGAAATAATGAGTTCCTATCTGAATTACTCACCGAAAAGTAGTTTCTTTGTGTAGATAATATCACTATTTTAAAAACCATCAGACATATTAGATAAATAATAAAAATAAATAAATAAAAGGCATTACTAAATCAAACTTCCAAGACAAACTAACACAAACTAACACAAAATGACATGAAACAAACGAATGGCTTTATATGTGATTCTGATGAGGTGATGTCTGTTTTTTAATCAATGACAGAAAGAGAAAGAATGAAAAAATGGTAAATTATTCAGGTATTTTACTTAACAAATGGTAATATGCAGTATTGAGGCCATTGACATCTCTTCTAGTGTTAACACTATCGCACTTGGGGATATGTTTCATTTCGCTCAAAATTCTTCTGGATAAATATGGTTGAACATCCAAAATAGTTGGATGTTCAAAATCAAAAATGTGTCCATATTCTTGTTCATGTTCAAAGAAAGCTGTGTGATTTTTCATATGTCGTTTCTCTCATATGTTCTGAAACTCATGTGTTAAGATACCGTCCGGTTTAACCAACATATAATTTGTGAAATTGACTTTAATATTGATACTTCGATCTTCATTTCACATATATCTCTGAATACATAGAGAGGGTAATTAAAACGTTGGTTGAGAGAGCACGACATATTTGTGAACCTGAGAGTCTTCCTCAGGAAGTCAATCACCTGAAAAATGCGTTCAAAGGAAATGGGTACAGCGGAGAAGACTCGGGCACTGCGACTGTACCCATCGTGTACCACATTTTATACAAATAACCACCTAATTTGAAAAATATTAATTTTATACGAATAATTTCAATAATATAGCTAGCTCAATCTTTCATATTGAATTATTATTATTATTATTTTTCAACCTATCAAATACAAATTTTTAAAAACATTTTTTTGAGGATAGATGCCTACCTGTAAGTAAACAACCCCAACCAAATGATAGGTAGTTTCACTCCTGAAACAGCAATTGTCTCCAAAAAACATGAGTCATAGTTATAAAAATCATTTTGTATTGTTTTTTTTAATATTTTAAATGTTATCATTGGAAAATAATTCTAATATCACATTAATGATCATTATCACATTTTTAAAGCGTTTTTTCAACTAAAATATGAATTCTTAAGTTTCAACATGCATAGATAGGTAATCATATTTTTTTGAATTAAATTTCACCAGCATTTATTCAACAAAAATATAAATTCTTAATTGTTGTTATGGAACATTCACATTGAGTTTCAACATGTGCATCACTTCATCATTCTTTTTATATTGAAATAATACAATAAAGATATCTTCATTATTTCATCCATTTGCACTTTGGATCAGAACTTTGATCAAAAGATCATAGAAGTTATTGACTTCTTCTCTACTAAGACATTTAGCTCTAGCCACGGATAAACCTTCAGCTTGCCTGAAAGACAGCTCCGGATTTAGTTCAATAAAACTTCTGAACCATTCATCTCCAGCTATTTCGTTTTCGTGGTCGAAATTGTGTTTTAGCTCCAGGTTTTCACCAAATTGATAAGCTAACATGCAGATAGCTTGTCTATTTAGGAGAAATTCTGCATCACCAAGCTTGAGAATGTGCTTTAGAGCCTTTTCTCTTTGTCAAAATCTAAAATAGGATTTTGACTAATAGGAAAAAATGCTTACGTTAATAGATGTATAGGAAACTAGAGACAGTAATTAGTTACTTGTGATACACTGTTTGGAACCTTTGGTGTACTAATGAATATTACTGGATTTTTATACCAACACCAAACCATTATTTTAACACCTCAACACGTATTTCGATCACCAAGTGATCATCTTCAAGAGGAAGACTAAACTACAGTTTAGTCTTCCTCTTTGAGGAAGACTAAACTGTAGGAAGAGGAAGACTAAACTACAGTTTAGTCTTCCTCTTTAAGATGATCACTTGGTGATCTGAAGACTAAACTGTAGTTTAGTCTTCCTCTTGAAAATAATCACATGGTGATCAAAACACGTGTCGAAGTGTCAAAAATAATGGTTTGGTATTGGGATAAAATTCCAGTAATATTCAACAATTAGTTAATTGAAAGTTTGTAATGTCCTGTAGTTCATGATCTTTGATACATACCCAGGGTCAACTTTGTTGTATTTCTAGCAGCATATCGTCTTCGCAACGTCCTCGATGGAGTCCCAAATTGTCGGGATATTTCGTTTATCCCCATGGTTTTCTTGTCCATGTCATCGAAAGCTGACTGTATAGTCTAATCAACAAGTTCAAAAATATGAAAAATAGAGATAAAGGTCCTAAAAATATGAGCGATAGCTCATTCGATTCGGAATCACCTCTAGAAAAATTTTTTGAAGGATTTTGGTGCAGGTAAAATATTGCAAATGTTATTAACAAAATAAGATTAAAAAATTGGTATTTAGTTTTTCATTAATAACTCAAAAAATATTAATATTTAGGCAATTTTTAAAAAAAGCTCGTTAAAGAGGAGAAAATTTCTGATAAAAAAGTCGCGACTCTCGAAACTCTATCACAATTATTTATAATTTTAATTTGACGTTGAGAATAGGGTTCCGCGCGGCTGTTACGACATGCGCGCGCTGCTGCTAAAGAGAGTTTATCAAAAGAAATAATTTTTTCATAACATAAAATGTCATTTTAAAAATCTGAAAAAATCTAGTATCTTCTTAACACTTGAATGAATCGAGTCCCGTGGAAAAAAAAAGTTTTATCACCATTTCTCAAAAAGGTATTCAATTGTCAAGTAGCAATTTTTTTCCCAATCTCCGTTGGCATAAATATTGGGATAAAAGGTATAAATAATTGGCCTGTAAATTTCAAACTTCGTGGAGTTCTTTTGATATATATACTTCATACGATCCTGCGATAAAAGTTCATAAAAAATCAATAATTTTTTAATTATGATTTTTTATAACTATTGCAAAATGAAACATCTAAAAATTGTTGATACATTTTTTTTTCAATTGATATTTTGCTATGTCTGTTTTCACATTGAACAATGGCAGTTATTAACATAGGATATGAATTCCTTACGTAATTTATTCATTAAATTGTTTTAAACAAATAGAGAAATTCAATATTTTTGAAATTTTTTTTTTGCTATTCTGTTGTTGGGAAGTTAGATTTTTAGTATATGAGGTATCTATCCCGTTGAGGCATCTGTCCCGGTAGATGGAACTTCCGGCATAAAAACCGGCAGACCACGGCCAAAAAACCCGAAAAATAGTTTTCACAATGTTATCTCGGGTCGTGGAAATTTACATTCTCAGTAAATACTTATTTTAAAATACCCTCACATACTATCGATTATTGTAGAATGAAATAGATCTTTCGAGTATCTAAAAATCAAAACCTCTGTGGAATCAAAAACTATTTCAATAAAATAACTATAGCCCATTTTGTCGTCGAAAGCATAGCGCCAAGGCAAGTTTCTAACAGTGAATACATCTAAATTGATAAATAATGACTTGCAGAAACGACTAACCAAAAACATATGTGATTCATCGCCTAGATACACTTTCTTCAAACCAATTAAAATTAAAAAGTTTTTTGGCGGGCACCACCATGTCAGGAATAATTAACAAGCCACCTTGTCCTTCAAATCGCAATTGGGTCTGAACCATTTAATAATAGCTTATCTGAAATATCAATAACCAAAGGCGATACTGGTTTTGCGCAAGTATTGATTATTGATATTGATAACTTATTGTTGGCAACCGTGCAAGGCCTTATTTGGTTTTCAATTCGATACATATTCACAAAACTTCGTAATTAAAGGTACAATTAAAGCTTTCAATAGTTGTCGGGGCTATGCTTGAGGTGGTTATTTCATTATTATTATTATGGTTATCTTTTTAGTTTATCCCGATGGAGGATGAATGAAAATACAGATTACAATGTTGAAGCATTTTCAAACAGAACTTGCTAATTATATGATTTGGTTTTTTGATTGAGAAAGGAAGTTGAATTTGTAAACGCATCTCTGGCCAAAGTAAGTGGTTTGGATGAGAAAATGAATATCTCTAAATAAAATCTCAAAACAACCATCTCTACTAACTTCAACATAGCTTTGGAGCAATATAAGAAAATGATGTTTGTCCAAAAGTTCTTGAGATGTAGGAACATGATATGGAAATTTTCCTGACGGATGCCATCACAATGATTTGGTAGATGCGCCTGATCTTTTATAGAATATTTCATCCGACTTTAAAGTCATTCAACTGTTTCAAATGGGAATGCTCATATCTAATTCAACCGTAATAGATAATAAAAAAATTCCACTCTGATTTTTTTTATTCATCAAACCAACCTCAAACTTTCCTTTCAATAAAACAGAATTCAACCTATTGAACGTTTAAATTTCTTAATATGGCACTTTTACGTCGATAATAATTGGTGAATGCGCCAATGTTCGTTAAGAGAATTGTTTTCAAAAACCTGATTCGGTTAATTGACGTCATTTCTGTGAGACAGAATTCTGTTCTCAATTGAATATTACTCACATTTAGGAACGTGTATATCTAGTCTTCAATGCAGTCATTTAGTTCAAAGCACATCTGTGATCCAAATACGATTTTCAAGATACCCACTGATGAGGCTCATTTATGGCATTGTATGCCGGGCTAATAATTCTTTGACAGAAGCTTATGACAACATTCCAATTTTGTGAGTGACCGCAAAATTTGCAATTGTGTTTGGAAGATCGCATTGAAGAAGTTGATATTGATCGCACACATCAATAACAATTCAATTGAGACCACACGCGAATTGTGTGTCCCATATTGTGTCGAAGGGCAAGAATTAAATGAGGAGAGTTTGGGTTCCGTACAGTCTGAAGATCAGAAAAACAATGTAGTGACAATTTATGCTATCCTCTACTGTCAAAAACTACAACGACTATGTTGAAAACTCCTGTCATTTCGACTGAGTCTAGTCTTCGAGGTTAAGGATCAGCTGAAATTTTGGTCATTCAAAACATGGGCTTAGAAGTCCCGGGCCTAAGAAGGAAAGCGGATTTTTTCTTGTTCAATTGTTTATTCTTCAACGTAATCCCCATCACGAGCCACACAATCATTCCAGGGCCGCTCTAACATTTCAGTACCACTTTTGTTGAACGATTGATCTTTTGCCCCACAATAGGTCTAATTTTCAGCAATAACCTCTTCAATCGAGCGGATTTTTTTTACCGATGAACATTTTTTTGGGGTCAGCGAACAGCCAGTAGTCGCTGGTACCCAAATCTGGCGAATACAATGGATGTGGGAGCAATTCGAAGTTCAATTCATGTAGTTTTGTCATTATTTTGATTGACTTGTGACACGGTGCGATGCTTTAATATAACAAACATTTTTTTCGCCATATGCGGTGGTTTTTTGCAAATTCGGTCTTTAAATGCTCTAATAACACTATATAATATTCACTGTTTATTTATTTATTTATTTATTTCATACACATACAGGATGAATCCAATTGCAGAATAGGGAGTAAGGGTGGCATTTACAAATATGTAGGTACTTAGATAATATAATTTGTAAATCTATATAAAAAAAATAAAAACAGAACTGTCAGTTACCTAAGAAATGCCTTTCGATTTCTATAATCTGGAATTGAATATATCTAGGACATGACTAACAGAATTAGAGGTATCGCACATTGTATAAATTGGAGATTTTTTCATTATATTTATACACGGAGTGTTGAGATAAAATGTGATACTATTCCTAGATGACCGTCTAGAAACCCAAAAACTCAACATATGTAACAGTTGAGAGTAGGTGATGATATTGGTTATGACCTTGAATAAAAAAAGAAATGAATAATATTTACGCCTTACTTCGAGACTACAAAAATTGTGAGTTACAAGTAATTCATAATACGGTATTCCTACAGTAAAATACGTGTCTTCAAGTTTAAAGGACATAAATTTCAGAAATCGCCTCTATAGGGCTCCTAGTTGATTTATATGAACCTGATAGTGGGGACTTCACACGACAGATGTATATTCCAGCCTAAATCGAACAAAAGTAAAATGAAGTAATTTCAATGTTGAAGCTTTTTCGGAGTCTTTTGTATTTCTAACTAAAAATCCATACATGCGATGAGCTGCTGTTAGAGTAGTGTCAATATGTTTATTGAAAGAGAGGGATGAATCAAAAGTAACACCCAGATCAGTGAGTGTCAGGACGCTCCAGAACTTGATTGTTTATGACGTAGTTGTGTAAATTCAAGTTTGTTTTCAGTGGGTAAGACACCACATTACATTTGGATATGTTGAGAGATAAATTATTCTTCCGACACCATGTAGCAACGCGATTTAAATTCAGGGCGAGACGTTCGCACTCATTAGAACATGTTATATTGTAATAGAGTTCGAGTCATCTGCGTATAAAAGGAAATTGACATCAATCCCAGCTCCGATATCATTAATGAATATATTGAACAGTAGGGGTCCTAGATTTGATGCTTGTGCTGGTACACCAGATGTGACTATATATTCGATAGACTGGATACCATTGAGGTGGACGTACTTCTTACGGTCGTAATAATACGATTTGAAGAGGGTAATTCATTGATTGGATAACCCAAAAGTCGAAAGCTTGTTGAGCAGGATACTATGGTCAAGTCTGTCGAACACTTCAGAAAAATCAGTGAAGATGACATCAGTCTGAGACTGACAATCAATACCGTCTGCAATACATTGAGTGATTGTTACAAGATTGGTGGTGGTTGAACGTCCTTTCATGAAACCGTGTTGATTAAGGCTAATAATGTTGCTGACATGACAATAGATTGTCTTCTCAAGAAGCATCTCTAACACTTTACAAAAGTTACATATGATAGAGATTTGTCTGTGATTTTTTATCTCACTTTTATCTACTTTTTGGAAAATTGGGCAGACTTTCGACATTTTTCATATTGATAGTACAGTTGATGTTTTCAGGTATATATCAATTAGAGTTGTTAGTGTTTCAACCAGAGCTGAGGCACAATCTTTAATGATGAATGCTGGAATATGATCAGGTCCCGCAGTAAATTTAGGCTTCAATTTTTTTAGGGTATGATAAACATCTTCAATACAGAAGTTTTTGGTTACTAAGCTGGGTATATCACTACTGTTGTTCGCATGGTCACTTGAAGATGACACTATATAAGAACCACTGAAGAAATCTGCAAAACCATCAAGAATATCTGGGGGATTATCGAGTAGCTTGCCTTCATGTAACATTTTATCTCCGAATCCATTCGTATATTTTGACTTGTTAATAGATGACCTGGTATTTACCTGAATGATGGTATTTACCTTTTTGAGGTACTCAGTGGATATTACACCACACACATTCCAAGATACCGAAGCCATAACCTATCCAGCCGATTGTTGTGCTTTCGGACATGAGAACTATTTGCTATCGGAAACTCTGGGAAAACTCAAAAACTGATAACCACGTGAATGAAGTCTTGAATATAGTCCGCAAAATAGAATCCATTCATATTTTCTCCCCCATATTGAAATTGTTCAATGAAATCAGGACTGAAGGTGTTTCATTACATTAGTATTTTCTGAACAAAGTTCTCTTTCTCTAAGATGCATTGTTCAATCGAGAACAACTTTTTTATTGATATGCTCGAGGAAGCAAGCATCAAGAGATGAAACGAAAGTTAAATACATTACTCTTTCTGCCAAGTCGAAGTAAGAACACGCAATAGCAAAAAATTGACACAAATTCCAACAAGAGCATTGATTACTCGCATGTTCTGTTTTTCAGCAACTACATCTCGCAATTTCATCGATAGGTATGTCACGCAAAACATGTAAAGCATCAGAGGGAAAAAGTGAAATTGACCATTTTATCTCTGTGTCATTATCTTTATATCAGAATCGCGAAATAATTAACTTATGTAACAGATCATGTCTTGATAAGATTATTGGAAATTACCGTTTCCTATCTGTAAGCGAATTTTTATTGATCGTAATTATCAAGTTTACTCAACGCCAAGTGTTCAGAACAAGTAATTATGATACAAGTCATAATTACGAGCATTATATTACAGAGTGTTCATCGAACTCTCCAATTCAGGACAGAACGAGGAAGTAGGAACAATTGATAGATGGATTAAAAGGATCGTTAACTAAATTTTTAATCCTGTAAGTATTTCAACACGCCACAAATATTCAGGTTATTCATTAATCGGTAGGAATCGGAAATTACAAGTGGAGAAATAGACTCTTCTACTTTGAAATGCCATAATGGAGTATGAAGTATGACAATCAGGGTATCATTTACCTTTTAGTTTCAATCTGTGTATCTGTTGGTATTTTGTAGGTGTCAGATTTTCCACTATATAGCATCATTCAAAGCAGTGTATCAACTTGAATATTCGAAATAAAATAATCAATGTGACTAAGTGATTTCAAATATTTTTCCTTCAGATATGCTGGTATCCTTTATGAAGTTTCTGTTAGGAAAATGAATACGTAACTTCTGAATTGAGAAAAGCATTACAACTCATTTCACTGTTTTTCACTACATTGAAGTGTTATTTTATCAATCATTCAATTTCCATCAAATATTTCACTGCAGTTATCTTTTATATTTATGGTTAGCCGTGTGCCCCTGTTATAGGATTTTCTCCTCTTCAAGGGCGGGTTATTTACGACAAATAATTCTTATACATGGTTACTCAATTCTAGGTCAGTATGTGGGTTAGTTAATATGTCTAAGTTAGTTGGTGTACGTTTTCATGGCAGAGGTCGTCTTTGGGCTGGTTCGTCTGGGTTCTGCGTTTGTGAATTGGGTGTCCGGGTTAGGAATCACACGTTAAAAGGTAAGACCTCGTTAGTCCTTAGCTCGCACAAGTTTCTCAACTTCTGAGAGTTGTCGTTCGTATGGGGGCGACAGCTGATTAACGGAAAAACAGATTTTTTTGCGGTGGTTGTCGTTGAGCTGAATCGTGTGGTTACTTCTGTTGTCGCTTCTGCAAGTGTTCATGTTGGAGAGAACGGAAGCTTTATCTTCGGTGTCTTCCAGAGGTGTGGATCTGGTCTTCAGGGGGCGGCCAATGCCTCTATCGTACAGTGGTTTGTACTGTTGATGGTTCGCTTGGTATACTTCTGCCGAAGCTCCTGCAAACGAGAAGGAATGGATGTAATTGCTATTTTGCTTTTATTACTGATGGTGTTGTATAGGGAGTTGGAGGGATGTTTTTAGTGTAGGTTGGCAATGTTTCGTAGGATTTTCCTCTCTGTGATTAGTATGTAGTGGATATGTCTCGGGGTGATGGTGCTGTAGATCACAGATTTATAGTTTATGATCGGTCTTGGGAACGTTTTATACGTGTGTGATAGAGTTTTTACAGCACATCCGCCGAACATGCTCCTCAGAGCCTTTAGGAGATTCGCTCGTTCGCGTACTTTATTGAGTGGTTGCTGGATGTCAGTCTCCCAATTGAGGTTACTCGTGAAGGTGACCCCCAGGTAGGACACCGCACCCTGCAGCTGGAGTTCCTCTCCTGAAAGTCTTGGGAGCAAGTTGTTTGCTTGAAGCTTAGGGTTGTCGGTGTAGTTGTTATGCCTGAATAGCATGGTTTGGATTTTGGATGGATTTAGCTTGCACCATAGTGCAAAGTGGTCGATCATCGCGAGGGCTTTGGTTTGGAGTAGGCGGGTGAATGGTGCAGTTGTGTAAAGTATGGTGTCAGCGTATTGTAGTATTTTCTGTGAAGTAGGTGCGTCTTAAACGAATATGGAGAACAGGGATGTGGATAGGACAGAGCCTTGTGAGACTTCGGATTTGGGAATGATTGTTGTGGATAGGAAGTTTCCTACTTCCACTGGAATATTCCGGTTCGTGAGGAAGGATGCTATTATTCTTATAAATGGTGAGGAACGTTAATTTGGATTAGCTTCCAGATAAGGTCGACATTCCAGACTTCACCGAACATCTGGAAGTTCGGCGACTGTACCGTGTGAATGGTTGATGTGTTAGACAATGTGGGTTTGTAGTTCGTCGAAGGCGTTTTGAGTGGACTGTCCAGAGCGAAATCCGTATTGGTGATTGGGGATGCGTTTGTGTTCGGTTAGGAATTCGTTGAGTCTATTGTTTCTCTATTGTCTTTCCAAGAGTTTTCCTAGACAACTGGGGAGGCTAGTCGGACTGTAGGATTCAGATTTTATAGGTTCTTTGTTTGGTTCGGGGATCATGATAGTGTTGGCTTCATTCCACGCTGTGGGGAAATATGCCAGGTGTGAGAGGATGGTGTCGGGAAAGCTGCCTAGTGTTTTCCTGTTTATATGGTCAGGTCCGGGGGAAAAGACTTTGCCGGTATGTATTGCTTGTACAAGGTCGTCGTCTGTGATTGGGGTTCTAAGGATGCAGTTTGGGTCGAAGAGAATGGGTCCGGGATGGGGTTCGAGGACATTGGTTACTTGTAGTTGTGTTTGTCGTAAGTCTCTTTGATCAAAGTATGGGTAGGTGTGTAGTTTGTATACATTTTTAAATAAGCTTCGAAAATAAGGAAATCTGAGAGGAGCCGTTTTATTGTGTATTGCATTGAAAAATAATATAATAGGTAGAGCATTTATATTCAATGCATAATGAGAAAGGATATTGAATTACGTATATACAGTGTGAACGTAAACCTATCAAAATCCTGAAAGAATGGAAGGAATAGAGTTTATTGAACAAACAAAGAAAGATAATAATATTTTCATAGAATTTCTCTGGAAGCTATACAATTTTTAATTCCTGCACTTCGATAAAAGTGTCAGACGAGACTGCCAAAATAACATAGCTAAAATGAAAAATTTTCATTATTGACATATTCTGACTAGCTCAACTATAGATTTCCCATTCATCAAAAATATGGTTTTCATCTTCATATTCTGTTAATGAATGAAACAATGATGTTACCCCACGCAACAATTAATTTGTTTTTCTGTACTAATTAAGATCGCTTCAATAAACTTACTAACGAATAAATAGTCTGCATATTCTAACTATTAAAATTACGATGCCATCGTGTTTTCTATTTCATTCAAATACAATTTGTGCGTGACCGCATGCAGAAACAGTTAATAATGGTAACATAAATTTCATATACAAAAACAATATAACAATGTTCAATTTGAATGTTGTAATAAATAAATTGAATACTAATTATTAACGTCAAATATTTCATCGTGGCAACAATTTGAACTGATCGAATGGAGAACATTCGAAAAACATAACAATAAACAATATCCAATCGAAAAAATGTTACAACATGCTTAATAAACCGATACAGTAAACCAAGAAAAGTAGATTTACGATCAACAACGATTAAATTAACGATATTCTTTTAGTACGGTAGAAATGAAAAAAACCACGATTTTTATACAAAGAACTTTAGTAGTAGTAGTAAGGTGTTCTGCGATCCTCAAAGCCAATTGTTGAAGTAGAGGACGCGTTGATCAACTTTATTCTTCTATCCGTCTGTGTGTCTGTCTGTTTACCGATCGGTCTGTCTTTTTTGTCCTAAGCAGGAATACCTAAAAAAGTTAAGTTTATTATATGGTGGTGGTCGGACGTGCCGAAAATATTCATGAAAGTTTTTTCTCTTCAGAAAGCCTTCAAGTTTTCCGTAATGAATATACATACACCACTTCCCAAACCGAGTGGTTTGATATTTATTCAAACAACTTCGATGATTCCAATAACGACTCGTCGATTTGGAAACCGTAAAATATTGAAAACTTTTTTATTAGCAACGAAACATTTCATTGATACACTATTGAAAAGCATACAAACTAAATACTGTGTAATATTGAAATTACTGTAGGTCATTGAGAATGGCAATTTCTGCTGAGAACCTGATGAAACTTCCAGAAATCTATTGCTCTGCAAGAACTGTCTTCCATAATTCTGTACACTGTTACTGAACTTTTTCAAGTCTACAGCAAAATCTGTATATTTGACTATGAAATGTTCGAAAATCATTGGTACCAAAAACATAAAAGATATCTTCAACAAATGTTCATGGGTATATCGAATATGTCCAAAGCAACGAGCTATAATTACCTGAAGATATGTTTCTGAAGGGATTCCGTTCCATGGTGTAATATGGACTTCCATTCTTAACTCAATTATGAAGCTATTCCATTTGCATGAACCAAAAACCAAGAATTAAGAACAATGTATCCGTTAAAGACTTGAGATATATTATCTTGCCTTGCATTTTTGGATCATTCATAGCTTCATGTAAAATTTTGTTAACCCCATTGTCGATGATTTCAATTGCCATTCAAGGCTTCGTTAATTGAAAAGGTTTTACTTGTGGTGGTGCTCATTAGCGAAGTGTTTGAGTATATTTGTTGGATACCATTGGTTAAAATCCCTTCGTCTTTAGCAAATTTGATCGCTTGATATAATGCAAATAGTTATCCACTATTAACACTACATAGTAAAGACAACTTGAATGCTTTCTATGTGTTCGTAGTCAACAAAACTGCCGTTGTTCTTTGTTTTGATTCTGAAGCGTCTGTAAAGATGATTTAGGTTTCTCAGAGTTGAAAATCGCATCGGAGAGGAACAAAGATGAAATGCGCCCACTAATAAGAAGGCAATTTCATTATTGTCATCTTCTCAGAAAGTCTTCTGAAACAAAAAATATGGTTGTATGTTTATGTCAAACTTGATTTTGGTGATTTTTTTTCAAGAGCACTCGACTCACTATATAAGTTTTCTAGGGTGTTGTTCTGTTTGCTCCGAGATCTAGTCTCATTCAGGACTGATTTTCTTGCTTAAGCATAAAATGGCTCAAAACTCTTTTTGAGATGAAATACCTGGGAGATAGATCTGTATACGAGTGGCATTATGTCTGGAAAACTCGTTGACTGTTATGCAATAAAACACCAACAATCTTCCTCAGCTTAGATAATTTTTCCTGGCTCCCTCTAAAATAGGGAGAATGTCATCGTACCAGCAGAAAGTTTGCCCTGCTAATTTTGTCCAATTGCCCGTACTACGTCAGCTACATCATTAAAGACGAATGCTGCATACAGTGGAAGCTGGAAGAATAGAAATAGATCAATCGCCGGCTAACGGCCAAGTTGCGAATGTGGGCGTTCGATGTCAATTAAGTTTCACTCCTTATTTAGGTGAATTCCGAAACATTCTGTGCATGTCTGAGAATGTGTAACAATCTCTAATACTCGCCGACACCTAATATACACATGTTACAGTACGAATTGCGGGAGATTTTGTGGGGGAGATACGGAATTACACACATCAATAATATTCAAGTATTTGTGAACAAGTGTTCAATGCTCATCCCTTACATATACCTACTGGGAAAATTCCACATTCCATATTGACTGATTTTTTTCACCTGAAATTTCAGCCAGGACATTTTTTTGAAAGTAGAATGGTCAAATATATAAACAGTGTACGTAAATGACTCAACTCGTATTTGTCAAATGTTAGCTGCATCACCAATACGTCACGTATTCTTTACGAATTTATTGAAATTCACAATAGCTATTCCATTCGAATTGAAAATTTCTTATTGTACGAATAAGTTTCGATTATGATCTTGATGATTTTTTATTAGATTTACAGGCAGCGGTTTTTCGTTCTCTTTACCACATCGAAAATATCAATGACAAATTGGTTCTTTTCAATGAGACATGAAGCAATCTTTTTGAGAAACATTTTTCTATCAAAACTGTTGAAATTTCTAAGAGGAGGGCCCCTTGGCTTACAGACAACCTGAAACTCATGTTTAAACTAAGGGATTCAGAAAGAAAAAGTCACGGCATCACTGGGATTATTACAAATAGTTGAGGAATTCCATCGATTGCACTGGGAACCTGGAAAAACGAGAATATCCGATTTGAGTATTCACAATAAAAGAAATCTCAAATCCATTCTTGACCAATTACTGAACCTTGAATATATCAACAAAATTTTTGAAAGTTTGTCCAACTGCAAATCTTCCCCTGATGATGGAGTTTTGAATTTTTTTCGGGTAATGATACAGACAATCCCAACTTTTCCTATAAAGCTACTGATGACGATGAAATCTATAAGTCGAATGCTGTAGGACCTGATAAGATAAACATTAGAATGTTGCTATACTGTTGCATACTGTTGCACTGCATATCGACTAATTCCTATCCATCTATCTGGAAGCAATCAAATGTTCTTTCGTTGGCCAAAATTTCTAGCCCAGAAAGTTTAGGCGATCTCCGACCAATTAGCATCTTATATGCGCTATCAAAAGTTTTTGAAAAAATATTGAACTTGCAGATACGTGATTATCTGAACGACTTCTATATAATACCCGAGTGTCAATCAGGGCTCAGACCTAACTATAGTTATATACGACAGCCTTCCTGAAAGCTGTTGATGATGTGCACAGATTTATTGATAACAACAAACTGTGCCTTCTGATATTTTTGCACCATTCTGAACACCTCTCTACTATTTTGGGCTACGTAGGGTTTTCAATGCATGCTGTAGCACTACCAAAAAGTTACCTTTGCAGTCGTTTTCAAAAAGTTGTTTGTAATAACGAGAAATCTGATTTGATTCAAAGTAAAAACGGTGTTCCTCAAGGTTCAATATTGCGCCCTTTCTTGTTCGTTTAATACACATCTCAATTTTACAGGTCACTGCAATTTGCAACCATGCATTGTTATGTCGACGATACTCAGTCCTACATGGAATTCGACGAGAATTCAATTAACGAGGCCCAATGGAATATCAATACTAATCTCGATATGTTATTATCTTTGTCAACTGAATATCTGTTAAAGCGTCTAAATCTAATGTCATGCTCTTTGGTAGAACAGTGACAGTGAAAAATCGTTGTTCTGGCCTTATGAATATTGTAATAAATGGAACAGAACTTCCTTTGAAAGGGCCTATATCTTGACAACAGTCTTGTTTCCAAACACATATTTCGCCAATTCTGAAACAGGATCATGCAAATTTGAAAATGATATATTCCAACACAGCATTTCTGAATAAAAAAGTATACTTTGCGATGCTTTAGTTCTTTCACATGCTAACTACACAGACGTGGTGTATGGTCCAAGAATTTTGAAGAGTGACAGTTTTAGAATCCAAAAGCTTCAGAAACATTTCATTCTGCAACATCTTTTTAAACACTCCTCAAAACAAAAAATCCCATTTATCTTTTCGAAAAAATATCCTTCAAAACTGACATACACCAACTTGACTTGAGATTCAGGAGACAATTTAAAATACCACAACGTAAAACTTCTATATTTCGTGGATCTTTCACTTACCACCAGTGGCGGATTCACAAATTTTCAAGGTGAAGGCTGTACAGTTTTTGCCGCCCTTGCCTCTACAATTGTCATGCCCTACATTATTTTGACAATCCCAACAATTTCGTTGAAATCGTAGGTAAAATATTTTTTGGGTATATTTTTATTGAGCCAATCAAAGCTCAATCATTTACGAGCGGGGTAATGTTTCCTACTCACACAATAAAGTACATTTGGTAAACGTGAATAAATATTCTTCATTGCGCTTCCGAACAGTTGAAAAAATTAACTCGGTCAAGTTATAAAAGTTCGTTGCAATAACTTCTGTTGGCAGAATAATTGATTCTGGCTCTACGCAAAAAAGAGCAAAGGCGTTCAATTTTTTTTGCCTCAAGGTCGAACCCAGATATTTTTTTCCTTTATAGAGAAGAAGAACTTCTCTCACTCAAACAATTCATCGGCAAAATTTGTTGCAGACTTCTATCTGTAAGATATCAGACAACCGTCTTGCCAAAATCTTTTTGATTTCCATGATGTAGCAAAAAATCGGTCCCCAAATTTGCCGCACCAGAAAACTACCACCCTAGGCTCAAGCCTACTCAGCCTGCGGGTAAATCCGCCACTGCTTATCACTTGGTTATAATTGTATGGAACCATCAATAAAAACCATTGTTATTATTATATATCATGTATGAATTGTTGTTATTCAATGAGTTTGAATCGAAAGATTGTTGTCTTATTTTTGTAGGGCTATGGAGCTATTGGTTCAACTAGGCCCTGAGAAACACATATTATGGGTAAATTGATGAATGTAGCCGTTACTATACGTGGTAGGAGATCATAATGAAAAGAAAAATGAAAAATTTTTATGTTTTTTACCACTTTAAATTGTAACTAACGTTACTGCAGTTTCGTCCTATATGGACATTCTCAAACTTATACAATAAACTCAGTTTCATTTATTTTTATTGTTTATTGAATTTATTGTATAAGTTTGAGAATGTCCATATAGGACGAAACTGCAGTAACGTTAGTTACAATTAAAAGTGGTAAAAACCATAGAAATTTTCATTTCTCTTTTCATTACATATTATGGGGTACCCCAAGGGTCCGTATTAGGTCCTCTCCTATTCATTTTATATATCAATAACCTACCGCAAAACTTGTCACCGGCATCATGCATGCAGTTTGCAGATGATGTAACCATATACGAATCACATTTTGATTAAAAAATATTGTCAAATTCAATAGAATTGACGAAGCATAGAGCAGAAGAATGTATTCTAACAAACAAATTGACACAAAACCCTAATAAATGCTAAAAGATTTCAACTAACTGTCGTGAGAACTCAGCAAATAAAGTTAAACTTTTGGGTATAACCTTGAATTAATCTTTGGAATGGAACTGCCATTTTGACCAACTATGCTCTAAACTTTCTAATCAACTATATCTCCTAAGACAACTGAAAAAAGTAACCAGTTTCAAAGCATTGAGAATATCTTTGACCTATTCCATTCACACATTACTTATGATATACGAAAATGAGGAAGCTCTATTCTCTCACTTAAAGTTCTCCGAATACAGAAAAAAGCTATTAGGACATTAGCTTGTGGGGGATATAAGGAATCTTGTAGAAAGAACTTTACCGAATTCAAAATTATGTCACTATATTCAGCGTATATTTTTTATTGCCTGTAACAGATCCACAAGACCATCAATATCTACCGAGCTCACTCCGATACGCATAATTATAAAACAAGAAACAATAATCAGTTGATCAATCCACGATACAGACTCACTCACTAGTTCAGAAATTAGTTTCGCTCTAGACAGTGGGACATTCAGTGCGTTAATTTTGAAAAGCCCTACACCATTCAGCATGATTCATTTTTTTCGATTTATAATCAGACTATCCAGTTCCGTAATCTGATCGTGTATCATCAATCAGAAACAATCATCAATTTATATAATTTGTTCGTATTCAGGTGTGAAGCTTTCAATTACAAACTGGCTGAACATCAATGAATTCAATGAGTCATTATTACTCGCGACAGATTCTAAGAAGTAACTCGGCCATTTTTTTGTAGAAGAGAAATTCGAAATGAATTGCTTGGCATACAACTTGCGCTATAGTCCTGTAGTTCATTTAGAAGTAATTGGCGATGAAAATGTGCCAATTTCCACATCCAGTTTGTGTATTTAATTCATCTGACTGAAGTTTTTTTTTGAAAAATCATACCTGCAATCAGTTTAATGAAGATGACTTCGAATTTTATATTTCACCTGGAAATAATAGAAGCAACCTCAATAGATAATGTGATCAATATTAAATACTCCTCAAGAGGACATTATTAATTTAGGTACTTTCATTTCAATTAAGATTTCGTTTGACTTTTTGGGATTTAATTTCCAACGGTATTTTCAGCACTGAAGCTGTTAATTTGTTTTTGCCTTCATTTTCGAAATGACTTTGTTAATTACATCATTGGAATATCGATGAAGGAGGTTGACTGACATTCTTGCCGTAATGAAGATCGAGTAAGATGTTTCAGACGAGTATCGTACAAAAACTGTGTTATTCAAGAAAACTATGAGGACAAACAGAATGATGAAACCGATTGGTGTTACTCAAAAGTATCATGATTATGAAAAATAGGCATTTGACTGAGAAAATTTTCCAATCGAGTGGTATTCCTGAAGATTATTTTCTGAAACATCCTCAGGTGAACGCATCTATATAAAAACTAAATGTAAATTGAATCAATTTTATCAATGGTGCATCTATGTTCAATTATTACAATTTCAAGGCTGTTAGTTTCATCGCTGTTCATCGCTGCTTTCCTATCCAAAAAACTTGATTCGCTTGGTATGAGAGAGTCAGTAAATAAATGGATTTTATCATATACACAGAATAGACAGATTATTGTATAGGTTCAAAAATGTTACTCTGATTGTTTTGATGTTCCCTTTGGAACGCCTCAAGGGAGCATACTCGGTCCTTTGTTGTTTCTGTTGTATATGAATGGCCTTTCCTCCGATTTATCGGAAGGTTGGCTATATCTGTTTCTCCGTACTGGTGACTCCTAGGAAGCTAAAATTTAGTATATTGGTGCTTCTTAGTTCTTAGATGCACTTTAAGGGAGTATTTTTTAAAATATCAACTTGGCGCCCCCGTGGGAGTAAAAGTGGGGCCTTTACATATGAAAATTAACTTTTCATCACTGTTTCTCTGAAATGTTATATGCAGGTTGGTTTCATTTTATAGATTTGCAATAAGACAGGATCTAAAATATTCCAACTGGGGCGCCCGCCGCAGAAAAAAAGGCGCGTTCATAAAATAAAGATATTTTCTTATCACTGTTTCTCCGTTCCGGTATATTTTCAGAGACTGAAATTTTGTATGTAGATTAGTTTAATATTGTAGATGGGCAATAAAAATTGATTTTTAAATATTCCAACTGGGTCCCCAGCCGCGGGGACGAAGGGGGTGTCTATGAAAAAAATATTTTTTTCATCACTGTTTTTCCAAGAACTTGAATTTCCGGTGGGTGAATTTATATTTAGTATCAGCTTTACACCCACGAAGTACTTTTCATCGATTGAGCAAATGAACAATTTCAATTCGGGTCTTCTACTATACACAAATATATTTTATAGTGAGTGAATTTTATTTTCGTTATTCTCAGTGAATTAAAATGAATAAACATTCACCAAAATTATCTTGGAACAATTCAATTGAACGGGTTGGGTGGCTTCTTTTCACTGTGATATTTTAAACCACCCATTTCACCTAATAGCCCGTAGTGTTTGGCATCGTTTTTTTCAGACCTCATTTGATTACAATCTTTTTCGAATATAATTGCCTGTTTCACCCACGGCTTGACCACACTGCATCACAATGATATCAATTATGTTTGTTTACTGTATGATCAACGAATTAAAAATCCATTTGAAAGAAAGATACTTCTTGTGAGGTAGATTTCTAATATTTTCTCTGTTAAACCAATCAAATTATCAACGGCTGAAGAAGTACCGCCGTTCGACGATAAAAATGGTATTTATTGGTGCCATTAGAATCGATGACGTACAATTCAGAGAAGTTTCATTGTAATAAGGCTGCCAGCTATCAATAGCCCACAAACACTACTTCATTCTCATTACTGCGATGAGTACTCTTCAGTCGTGCGTTCAAGTCTTTAGATTTCACGCAGCTGTGATCTCAAGGAATACACACCGAAAACAATATCCACTTCGAAAAATTCATTTTGACAAACATCCTATTCATGGAATACAAAGTAACGTTATATGAAACAAATTACAATCCGAAATTTTTCCTTTTTTTTTCGTTATAAACATAATTTCAAGATTTTCAGAATTGAATGCATCAGTAAGTTGGACATCATGTAAATCACCATATAGGCCAATTCCTGTACTGACTGAAATTGAATTTTGAAGTAAAAAACGTTACCATAACCTCATAGAATAAAATATAATACAATAGGATAGGATAAGATGTAATGGGATGGGATGGAAAGCGACGGGACGAGACAGAAATCTGGATAATGTAAAAAGTACATTGAAATAAACAGTCCGGGACGGGACGGGACTAGACGGAATGAGGCGGGAAGGGACGGACCATGACAGAACGGGATGGGACGAGACGGAACGAAAATATAAATAATGTAAAAAGTACATTGAAATAAACAGTCTATAACAACGAAACATCAACGTTTCCTCAATAGGAGATATTAATTATTCGTATCAGTTTAAAACGACTCGAAATATTTATGCCAAAAACTGAAAGAACGTTGCTTATTCAAAGAAGGGAAAGAAAGGTTCTGGCTCTGTATCTCTCCATCTTTGTTCAAGAAAAATGAAAAACTTTCAATGGAAAAAAAAGCATTGATTTCAAAATATTTTTTCAACTATTGCTTCACTCCTTCCTTTAGAAGTTTCCCACGTTTTTTGTTTGAAAACGGAGAAATAGATATGCCAAAAGTTTTTTTCCCAAAACTGATCTTGCCTTAAAATATACTCTTTTCGATTCAAAGGATACGATCTAGTGAGACACCATTTCAATTTCAAAATTGTAATAAAAATACATTCGGAAATGTCGGAAGTGTTTTATTGTGTACTGAAAATCAAAAAATTCATAACACCAGCCCAGCTTAGTGTAACAAATGAATTTATGATTTTTGTTACTTTAGATTGAAGCATTACTTTATATATATACCACATTACAGGCAACGGATGTATTTGACGATTCATAAACTTCTGTATATATAATAATATAAAGAATGTAGGTCAATATTTCATATAATAAATACGTTAAACAAGATTATTAGAAATAAAAATAAAAATAGGCATGCATCAAGCTCTCGAGTTTTCATTTACCTACCCAGTTATCCGCTTCAAAGCGTTTTCTTCACTTAAATTCAAAGTGAATTCAATTATGATTTCATGCTTCTACCTAATCATGAGTCAGCAAAATATTTCCCACCGCACAAAAACTGTCATTATTTCTAATAACGCGTCCTAGTCGGCAAGTGACTAGCAGAAGAGGCAGTCATCGCGTTGTTCCATTAAAGACCCCACATTAACAGTTTCTCTTTTGTTACAGATTCCGAACTTCAAGCCAAACATAGCAGCGTATAGAAGATGAATAGTGGAATGCCCTGAACAATTTATGGAGCTTAAAGAAACTGTGATAATGGACATAACAGAAGCATTCCGCAACGAAGACATTTCAAAAACGGATTTTTTCGACTTTGTCGTCCCACCAGATGCCAACGACACGCAGTCCATCCAACAGTTTACCAAACAAATGCGAAGCGTCAACGCCTTCCTCGAAACCGACGAAAACAAAGAAACGAATAACAACACCATGCTGATCACGGAGATACCTACCACTACCTCAGAAAATGTGGCCAACTTCGACGCTAATTTGTGGAGCGAAAAAGACACAGTGAGAATAGAAACTGCCCTACTCGATGACTTAAACAAATATTGTTGGATGTCGGACGAAAACGGCGCGGAGCAACTCAGTCCTGGAAAAAACAACAATAACAATACAGACGGACAGATATACACCCTGACAGTATTAAACGGCATTGACCAAAGCGCCACTTGGTACCGCCTACCGAAAGAAGAAGAGCCGATCTCCAGTCCCAGTTCAATGGAGCATCTACACAGTGCCCTCGA
The DNA here is from genome assembly GCF_025532065.1 of Leptinotarsa decemlineata. Classification (NCBI taxonomy): domain Eukaryota; kingdom Metazoa; phylum Arthropoda; class Insecta; order Coleoptera; family Chrysomelidae; genus Leptinotarsa; species Leptinotarsa decemlineata. Next base: position 22,257,766 of record NW_027412702.1, read on the forward strand.
CATAGAATCAATACTGAGTATAATGCCGAGTGGACAAATGAACAACTACAATAATTACAATGAAGGCACCATCAGTCCCAATACGGATGGCCTCATAAAATCTGAAACGTACACCTATGAAGACAGCGGTTTCGCCGACAATAAGGATGAGCTGCAGAATTCCCTCATCATAGACACCCCTATGCTTGAAGCACACGATAGCTTCACCACCAACAACAATAACGACTGGAAGATGACAAATAACAACAACACCAGTAGTAGCAGCAGTAGTTCGCCGGATTCGTTACTACGCAGTGCGTTGCAAGGAAAAGCGTTCATCCGCTACAATGGTACCACCATCAAGAGCAGTCCAAAGCCGGAGACCAACAACGCTGAACTCCGTAGAGTGCTTTCTACGCCGCCAACCAAGACAGAAACGATTTTTTTGAAGGAGGACCAACAAGATACCATACCAACCATAGTAGCCGGCTTGGATGCAAACGGAAAGGTTGTTTTCGAGGAGCACGTGGGCTCTAGAGTAGTCAGAGAAACGGAGAACCCTGGCAGCACCCACACTGTAGACGATCTCCTGCTCAGTCAGCTCGACCATCCATACCCGGAAGATTTTGAGAAGCTGAAGAGAATCGCGAACGAGGTGGCGGAGTACTGCCAGATAGATACTTCCGGAGACAACACGGTCAATAGTATTAGTCCTATCAGCAGCGATCAGATCGGAATTCTGTACAACCTTACCTCGCCGATCCAGATTACTGCTCCAGTAGTTACTAGCACTAAAAACACGAAAAAGTACAAGAGGCAGAGCAACACCAGCAAAGGACAAGCGACCGTGCAAAGCGCCACCTCCACCAGCAACGGAGTGCGGAAGGAGCGGTCCCTACACTATTGCAGCATCTGTTCGAAAGGATTCAAGGACAAGTACTCCGTGAACGTCCACATACGAACCCATACGGGGGAGAAGCCGTTCGCATGTAGTTTATGCGGGAAGAGTTTTAGGCAGAAAGCCCATCTGGCGAAGCATTACCAAACCCACATAGCGCAGAAGAATGCCGCTGCGGCTGGTAATGTCTCGGCAGGAAAGGCTAAATCGAGGTAGCTTGTTACAGTTCTGTGAAATTCGAAAAGTTTCTGTTTCAGGTTTTCGAGATATTTTGCATTGGCTGGAGAATATTCGCGAATGAAATTACGATGCACGGGGATAGACCGAATTCCTTTTCATCCTTCAAAGTTTTCTGAATATGATTCTGTTGAAGTTTTGCAAATATTTCCATGTTCCGTGGAATGGAGAAGAAATATAAAGCACTCAAATTCCATATGAACTTTTGAAAATTACGTTTAGAGTTCATAATCACTACATTTCATTTCAGAGACAAAATGAAAAACTCACCAAGTAGGTTTGAAAGTGATATTGATGGCATGATTTCAAATTGATATACCAAGATTACGTTCATAAACATACTCCTTGTGATGGAAAACACGCTATCATCTTACACTCGAAGTATCTGTTTGAAACCCATTTTGCATATAAACAATGCATGGAATGTGCCACTTGTCACTTTTACGAAATTGAGGTTAGAATAGAAGCTCATTGTATTTCTTGGTAAATTTTTGAAGGCAACTTTAGAGTCACTCAAAAAATAATGTAAAATTTCTATCCAAACAAAACAAAATACAAAAAATGAGTTCACCTACTACAATCTTCATCATTTAGAACCTACTTACTGAGCTATTTCTGATAAAATTGTGGTTGTGAGCAAGGGTTTGTTTTCTTATAATGGAAACCGATTTCGAAGTAGAGAACTTTGCAATGGTTCTAACCGTTTTTGTCACAAGACAAAACAATATATTAACGTGCCTTTTCAGTCTGTGATTGATTCAGTTAGAAACTATTTGAAAACTAAAAATCTATTCGAAACAATTGATTATTTCCTTTGTCAGAATTTTTGAAATCTAAATCATATGAAGGGACGAAATCCATCTGAAATATTTTGTCTCGATTAATTTTTTTCCATAGTTTTCATAAAAAATCGTTTTATAATCCTGAATATATCCTTTTCAGTTGGAAGAATAAATTTAGATGAAATACTAATTTTCTTTAGCAATACGTTCAAAAAAAAGTAAAAATAATAATATACTCGTATTAAATTGATATCTTTCCGTCACTCTACACACTTTCGTTTTCAAATTCCGACAATTTGGTTAACTTCAATACTCAGAAATAGCATAACTTTTCATTTTTCTCTGAGCAGTTGTTAAAAATCATTCGTACATGCACTGAATAAATTATTAGCCAGAGAAAAAGATTTTTCAAAAATACTTGCAGATCGAATCATCATTGGAAAACACCAAAAATTCAAGGTTTCATTCAAAAACGAAAACTGCTTCCACATACCAGAACTACAATACTTTTCTTGACGCGTCGTCATCAACCAATTTGGTAGATGTGACCCCCCATATAACAAAGTTGCAAGGAGTTAGTGCAGTAACTTTTGATGAAAGATGCGTTGAAAAGAGTGTTTCAGTTTCAGAGTTGGATTCATTTAACACCATAAATCTGAATTACCTACTTTCACACAATCGTGGTTCTTCCCCGTGTAATTTCTAGTTGAAATATCATTCTAGAGAGGGCTTAATTAACTATTCATATTTTTGGCAAAAGTAGAAACTATTTTTCATGAGTTCCTCGCTAGAATGGAATTTTTTATTTTTTAATGAATGGGAGAAATTGAGAAGCAATATCCTCAAGATACAATACATATTTCTCTTTTTGAAATTTGGTATCGACAATGTCGAATTATCTGAAAATATTAATGTATAAAAAATGAACAAAATTCAATACTCATTTCGCAATTTAATTTCATAGTCTTGTTCCTAAGCTTACTTTGTTTTGTTATCGTTTTTGTATTTTTGTGCTGTGATTTTTGAATGTAAAATTATATATTCAAAAAAACGATGTTGCGTAAGTGAAATCTGCCTAAAATTGTTCTTGCCATTTCTGTATTATTAAATACTTTTAAATTTAGTTATTTATTTATCATTGATTTCAAATCATATTTTTTATAATGAAACTTGTTATGTACAGGGTAGCTTTAGTTTTTCTACGTTAATACTAAGTATATTTCCTAATATTAAAAGTATTATTCTGCCCTGAATATATACAAGGTGCGTTCCAAAAACTGAACAAAGACATTTCAAAAATGACATTAGATTCTAGCAATAATTTGTGATTGATGAATATGAAATCATGAAAAATCTTGATATGCATTCAAAGAACAAAGTTTTTTGGCACACCTTGTACCCCTACTAGAGAGCTTATAGATATTTTGTTAGCCGCTTAAAATATAGTTTAACTACGGATTACCATACAACAAGGCATTAAATTGACCTTTCTTACCTTCAAATACTCATTTTGTAAAAAGTATTATTACTCGAATATGTTATTTTGTATAATTTGAATTGTAGTTTTTAATAGAATTAGGTAAATTTCCCTCGTCCAGTTCCTTCACATTCGTGGTATGCCAAAAGAAAATTCACTTTGTAAATCAAAATATGTTCAGTATTTATTTATCATATACTGAGAAATAAATATCTGAAAACTATTATTTGGAAATATTTCCATCTTCCATTTCATATTTGATGTAAATAAAAAAAAGATTTGTTACCGATCATTTTCTTATATGTTTGAGTACATTTTTTTAATGAATGAATAATCTTTTATTGAGGAATTTCATGAGTATCGGATCAACAAACTTTATATTTTACATTGGCTGTTCACAGAAAAACATCTGATTTTCATAAATCATACTGAGTATGATTTATGAAAGTTAATCATTCCTTGAATAAAACGATGCCGGTAAAGGGATAGTTTATGTAATTCTATGCTGTTAATTCGAAAATTGCAATGTGAGTACAAAGGCAGTATCTCACTGTCGTATTTTGTTGATCATTTTGTAATTTTACCATCTTCCATTGTTGTTTATTTTATAAATATTTATACGCGTTTTACAATTTTGTAAAAATTGGTTGTTATAAGATCCTATCAAAGATTTGGTTGTCAAAGACAATAATGAACATAACACTCTTAGAGTGAAATTCTTAATGTTTTCAATTATTTTTGATTCTGCATCCTGTTATCAGAAGACGCTGTACAATTCCCCCGAGTTTGTAATATATATCAGTATGTCAAACATATCGTTTGTGAACCTTCATTTTCTTATTTATGACAGATTGCCATGGTATAGGGATTTTTTATACTCTTTTTGGATCTCAATCGCTTGTTCTTATTGGCCCACTTATGCCGATATGTTTTTTGTGTTTACTGTGTTCTCATAAAGACAAATAATACTCCATATTTGATACGAATATACACTAAAAGAGACATACAATGATTAATGCATCACCCTATAAACTTTTGTTTATACGCCGCCATAGAACATTTTTACACAGTTTACGTTATGTATAGTTGTACCAGATTTTATCTTTTTTCTCTTTATTTGTATTATTGATTTTATTAAGAGTATTTTCTATACTTAGATTCATATATTTACGTTTTATAATTTTTCAATATAATATTTGTGAACCAATAAACATATTCAAATTCATGAGTGTTTGATTTCATTACTAGCAATAAGTTAATTCCACATCATACTGACAAACAAACAAAGAGGATAGGTAGAAATGTTATATAGAAATAAATATATACCTCATAAGTGCAAGATGTAACGGAGAAATAGTTCGTTTGTACAATTCGACTAGATTTGAACCATTCTTCTTCTCCTTTTCTCTTATCATTCAGCCATTGAACACACTTTCAAGATTATAAAAACATAACTCTGTTAAAAATACGAGAAAATATAGCTTTTCACTTACAGAAACCCTTACAATAAGTTGAATTGTATATGCTACCGAAAATGTTTAAAAAAAATTAAAATTTGTGACAAAGCATTGGAAGTATATAAAACACATAAATTAATAGGTACTCGTAAATAATAGACCTCCGAACCATCAAAACCCCAATAACATGACCACTGCGTTATAAAACAATGGTTATTAACTCTCTTTAGTATATTGGTAATTTCAATTTAGAAATTTCAATGTTGGTAAAATCCAAACAAGTACCTTGTTCTATTATAAGGAAAAATAATAATCAAATTCAGTCACATTTTGTTTTCAGTAAAATCCAACAAATCTCAAAAATCCAATAGTGTCTTAAACAGGTAGTTTTTTTTCACCTAATTGCTCACTTCTAAGAACTTTTCCTTATTACACGATAGTTAGTGTAGAGTGCATAAATATACTACTTGGGCTGAAAAGTTTCGGGCCTGACACATAGATGGCGCTAGCTTTTATTGCATTCACCGCTTCTTCAGTCGAAAGAAAGCTGTTGAAATTTCATAACATCGTGAGTTATCGTGCTAAGGGTGACACTTCAAAACAGTGGATCAAAAAACAATTTCGTGTTTTAATTTTACACTACTTCTTGATGGAAAAAATATAGCTTTAGAAGAGTTATTAGGCCTCAGCTCCGTCAGCAAAAATAATTAAACGTTGCTATTATTTTTCTTCACGACACAATCCGAATTTCTACTTATAAAACACTTTTTATCTTTTTGAAACTATGTAACAATATTATTTATTCTCACATCAAATACTATTAGAAATTATACTATAGGAACATGGAAGGAGATTGCGTCTGTCTGTCTGTGATCTGTGATACTTTGATTGTTTTTCTATTAAGGGAAAGTCCAGAGGTTTCTGACCGGGGATTCCCCGCGATTGCCTCTCAACGCCATGTATCGTTGCCAGACTAAATAAAAACGAATGATCAGAAACGACAAAATTGAGAATTTTTTTAATAATTATTTTATAATTTAATATAGTTTTTTGATTCCATGATGTTCTATTTTATACCTTATCGCAGGCCCAGCCCTGGAGCATGCTCTGTTTTAGACTTTTTGAGATCAAATGAATTCTCCAGAGTTTCCAAAGTCGAGAAAAAAATATCAAGCTTATATTCGGCTTGATTTTGTTATGAAAGTTGCATCAAAAAAATTTTGACCACTCTGTCGCTTCATTTATTCAAGTGTGCAATGTTTGCTAGAAACAACTTAGAACTATATCCGACGTATTGGCGACAGGACACAATTTCGAGATCACAAAAACATCAGCAAGCAATGAAAACTTCCACTCTAGAACAATAAGAGAGGCTATCGAAATTGAAAAACGACCTAGAAGTATGAACAAAAAGGATGACGCCAAAATAAGATTACCAATAACATGGAGATCCATCTTGTCACTACACAAAATCAATTAGACCTCACAACGCAAGAGCATAACTTAGCGATAATTATTCAGGTAATCGGGCTAACACGGGTTGTGGGAGGAACCCAGGTATATAAATGAGAGCATCCATACCTGTAAATTAAGGCACTGAGTTCGAATGAATTAGTCTAGCTGAAAAACTCCATACATCACCAGAAGATGACAAATGAGACTTTGCGGAAATGTTCTGGAAACAATCCTTTGGAGATTCAAAAACGCAGAACACGGGGCAAAACCCGGAAAAACAGCTCATCATATTTTTGTCCGTAGGGAACGTACTGGCAGACCTGAAAAGTGATTTTCGTAGTTATTACTCAGATAAAAATAGTTTGACATTTTCTTAGTATCTAATGTTTTTTACAAATTTCAATACAATAACAATGACTGAACATCCAGACTTGTGTGAAAAATTATAAAAATAACATATGGGACTACATTTGCAATTTGATTATTCGAAATTTCCTGATTATCATTGGTGAAGCAAAAAATAATTCACTATTGCAGTCATCCTATTAAATGGTTACTCATTTGAGAAATGATTCGTAAGCAAAGTTTTAGAGAAAAAAATTATTATCTCCGTTTTATTCTGTAAGTGTTTGTCATGCATAATGAATCGCACAAAAACTATTTCCACCTATTTATAGTTCAACAATTGAACACACATCAAACCCCAGCATTCATCAATTAATGTCACTATGTGTTGAAAAACCTATCGTCATATCGTTGAAATTTTTCCCTATTCGAGAGTACCTCGAATTCTGAAAGGGGTATTACACAATGGTATTACTGAGTGGGCGACATCTAGATTTAACATTGCGAATGTCAAAATCTAGAAAAGCATTGACCATTGCCATAAAGGGTCATAGTGACACATACATTCTAATAGTTGTTGAATTCATCTATTATAATATCATTTTACAAGAATGTAACATTCAGCTCCCCTTCGATTACCAGTCTAGCAATATCTTCGAAATAATGCATTAATTACGTCAACAATACTTTCACTTCATGCTTTTCGAAAGTAATATTGTTAAAATAAAAAATGTAATATTTCCTGAAAATTTCAATAGGAATATCATATTGACATTTTCTTTGTTTTCATGAAGTTTTGTGAACATAACTCATATTTGGGCACATACTCATAGAATTATGAGTTCTGTGGTTTTTCGTCGCTGCCTTGTAGCAAAGATACCTTCGAAAAGTCACCACAATATGAGTACAACCACAGAAGGTAGTATATTTAGAAGAAATTGAGCACAAGGTAATAGAAGGTATTCTATTTAATAGAATACCTTCTGAAGCATTCATTATTAACTGAAGACTAGAAAGAAATTTGATGTAATCGGCCGATGAAAATCCACAAAAACAACCACACTCCAAATATAGTCGTGAAATATGCAATATTGTGACATTTGTAACCAATGAATTTATTAAACATTACCTACTGGAGTTTTTTCCCAACACCAAATCGCTATTTTCAACACCTCGACACGTGTTTCGATCACCAAGTGATCATCTTCAAAAAGAAAGAGGAAGTTTTAATCTTCCCTACTACACCAAAAGTTCCAAACAGTGCATCATAAGTAATGAATTTATTCACAAATAATAGACGAACTTCGCGCCACGTCGGTGTCAATTGGTTGATGCGCTATGGCGAGAGTATTCATACTCAAGTTAGAGATAATTCAACTCGAGTTAATTCAAGTTAAACCCAGCTAGAGTTGAATCGGATTGGTAAATCGAGTTGACACATCTCCTCATCACCATTCTATTATACCAGCTAACAGCATCAGGCAATGCGTGTCAAATACAATCAATTTTTGGCTCAGAACAATAATAGACCTAAAATGACAAATGACCATTGACAATACGACATAACCTCTTTTCTCGTTGAAGTCATTACTTGATAACAGAAACCAGAAACAGCGAAATGTATACTTAACAAGTATAAACTTTTACAAATGATAATTCATTTCTTGGTAATTCAGAAAAGACTAAAAGTGACGTACAATGGCCGCTGTATTGAAAAAGCGAGCATTAGCTGAATATAGTCAAACAATCCAGGTAAGGCATTTATTTTGTCTTTTAACTTTTGTGTACTAAAAAGAAATTTTAGGAACCACCAGTTGTTCCGTTGAAAAAACTCCGACTAGTAAAGAAGCCAAAAGCGACCACAACCACTTCTTTTGTAACCCTGGTTAATCTCCTTGAGGAATGCAAGGATAGTGGTGAAACACTAAAAATTATACTTCAGATATCGGAAACTGATCTGAAAGTCTCGGAAATAGCAGAAGCAATTAAAAAGTTGAGCGACCATTTCAAAGGAGAATGTGAATCAACTGTGAGGGTAAAGATTCTATCATTATTGTGTGATGTAGGACACATTAACAATTCTGAAGTTGCTACGATCATTGATGAGACAATTTCTCTTATAAAAACCGATAAGTCTCACAAAGTTGTAGCTCAAGGCATGAACTCCATATTGAAGCTAGGTAAACTTGTCCCAGATAATGCTACAGCATTCCACCAGAAACTGGTGGATGTAGCAAAAACTTACTTGAAAGATACTAGTCATGCTGTCAAACGCAAGTGTTTGGAAATAATTGGTGTGCATTCACCATTATGTACAGGTGAAGGTACTGAAAAATTAATTCATTTAATCAGTTCATACTTCAATAATGATGATGCTAGAGTAAGATGTCAAGCTTTCCTAACGATAGTAGCATTGCATGAAAGAGGCTTCAAAATAAATCCAATCATTTATGTGGATGTATGTGAAGCCCTGAAGGATGACTATGAGATAGTGAGGCATGTTGTGTTGAAGCTGATATGGCTGTTGGGAATTTCATATCCAGAGAAGTAAGTTCAAAGACATAAAAATTATTCAATAATTCTTTTTACTCTTAAGGAAAATGATGTTTCGTCTTCAAATTTTTGAAATCGGTATTTTTTAAATTGTAGTATTTATGAAGAGGTTTAAAGATACAGTGTATTGAGGATGAGATATACCTGCCATTTTTTGTAACATCTTAGTAAAAATCTAGTACCTGGTAGATTTTCCCATACTTCATTCTTTTTTTGTTTTTCATGATTTTATTTTCCATGAAAAAGACTCACTTTTATTCATTTTTTGCACTGTAATTGTACTTGTGATGCACTGTTTGGAACCTTTGGTGTAGTAATGAATATTACTGGAGGAAGATTAAAACTGTTTTAAGATTAAAACTGTTTTAATCTTCCTCTTTGAAGATGCTCACTTGGTGATCGAAACACTTGTCGAGGTGTTAAAAATAATGATTTGGTGTTGGAAAAAACTCCAGTAATATTCACTGTTATTGTAATCAATTTAGATAACAATTCTATGCATAAGTGATATTCAAACACAGATAAAACTTGGACTCCTTAAAGATGTCCAAACATGTTGAACAAAGTTGACAAATCTCACCTTTAACACTCGTCCATAAACATTTTTTTTCAGAATGATAAATTTAACAGAAAGCCATTTTCTATGAGGAAAGTACAGGGTACTTTGCATCTATTTTGACTAATATTTCATTCTCAAGTATATTTTAATGGCATTTCATTTCCAGTGAAATTTTACTGCCGGGTAGTGAACATGAAATAAGACTGATAGACGATGCTTTTGGTAAAATCTGCAATGGGGTGTCTGATCTATCCATGAACGTAAGAACTCTGGCTGCCAGTCTTTTAGGTTCCATGAAATTAGTTAGTCCAAAGTTTCTGAATCAAACTTTGGATAAGAAACTCATGTCCAATATGAGGAGAAAAGTAAGTATTACCAAATTGTGTTTAGATCAACGCCGTACCTAGATTTTTGTTTCGGGGGGGGGGCTCAATAAAAAAGACCTGCTAATTCAAATTTGATTAATTACCATTACATTGGCATGGGAAAAGCCCTCCACTGAAAATAATGTAGTAAAATATTCGTTTTTAAAACTAAAAACTTCAAATTTTCAGTTCGTGAATTCACAATACAAAATCAAGCCTTCTATACTTTTTATGGGCGAATTCTGTTATAACATAATCAATTGGAATGATGACATATTTGTGAATTGCTATTAGGGCCAACTTAGTTAGCCTCCCTTGTCCACAAGAACTCCGTTGATAGGTTTTTAGCCGCCTAAGTGTGGAAAATGACCTTTCCATGGTTCACGTGGTTACTGGCAGATTCGACAAGATATAAATGCGTGGGGAGTCCGAACCCCCCTGGGCACGGCGTTGATATAGATGATTGTATACATTTGAAGTATTGTAATTTTATAGAGGACAGCCCATGAATTGGCTTGGGAGAATGTTACTAGTGGAGAGTGGGCAAGTGGAAAAAAATGGGCAGACGATGCACCTAAGGAAGTTATCGATGCTGATAGTATCAGTTTGATGAGTAGCGGTGCGTGTGGAGCATTTGTACATGGATTGGAAGATGAATTTTTAGGTAACTCAATAATAGTCTATTGAAAGTTGAATTTCCTTTGAACTATTTCTTGATCATGAGATTTTGGGTAGGCAATTAGTTCATTGAAAAGCACTCAAAATTTGACATTTTTGTACAGATAGACATAAATATTTAAATGTAGCAAATCTTTCAATTTATATGTAAGACATTTTTAATATATTTTTTTAGAGGTTAGATCTGCAGCAGTTGAATCCCTGTGCCAACTATCTATAAGTAACCCCCAATTTGCAAATATGGCTCTAGATTTTCTGGTAGATATGTTCAATGATGAAATTGAAGATGTGAGACTGAAAGCTATTGACAGTTTGAGAATGATATCCGAACATATCATACTGAGAGATGATCAATTGGAAACAATTTTGGGTAAGAAACTGATGAACATTCAAATATAGTTTGTCAAATATCAAGAAACTTGAGAATCCCCACAACCTGCGCGTTTCCTACAATCATATCACAGTTTGAAAGCTCTTTCTGTATTTGACAAGTTTTAGTTAATAAGTTCGTTCCATTCCTTTCAGAATCTTCATAGAATTATTCTAAATTAGCTCATACCTGCCTTATATGAGGAATGGTTTTGTTTTTAAAATTTATTATATATTTATAAATATACTTGATACCAGATGCATCAAGTATATATTTTCAATTATCATTCTTTACGTGATTTCGCATTTGCAGTCATGACTAATTTTGGCTTCAATTTATGTAATAGAAATAAATGTTGAGTGTCTTACTTTCAGAGTTTTGTATTCTGAGAGCCAGTACTGTATGACTCAACTGAATCAAATTTAACAGTGATTATCTTCCATTCGAGAATTCATTTGACAGATCGTCAATCAAATATATTTAATGCTGACTTGTTTCATTCTTTTGCTATAAATTCCATTATTTCTTGGTCATCGTCATCGAAAAAGGTATAATATAACCATAAAAAAGTGTGTAAGTGACGTTATCAATGTTACAAAGTATGGAATTTTGCTAATCATTCAAAATTAATCTTTGGTTGATTAGATCATTTTCAAGAAGAAAGAAATCAGTGGGATACAATCATTTTCTTCCCATTTATATTATTCACTTCAGAAACAGTAGTGATGCGAACCTTCAAGGCACGTTGAACACGTTTGCGAAGACAAACCGAAGTCACTATTTATTCAAAGATTTTTAATTTCTCAAGTAATCTTCATCAGTGGAATTATAATTAGGATGAAGCAACTTTTAACTTCATGATGTTCAATTATACCAAAATTTCTTAGTAATATTTCCTATCGCACTGATGGTATTTTCCAACACCAAATGTATTTTTTCTTCTTGTGGACTAGACTTCTGTTGAACTCAAATATCTATAAAATTTTTATACACTCTGGTAAGGAAACAAGTATTGATACCAACATTTCTTTCAATTCAATTAGATCATTGTTTCGAATTAAAACAGTCTTTGAATAGAAAAGTTCATTGAAAAAAAACTACTGCCTTGACTATGAGTCTAGTTGCTGTCACCTCTTCAGTTCATGATATATATGGTATTTATTGGTTCTATAGGTGCCGTAGAGGATTTCTCTCAAGATGTTAGGGAAGGATTGCATAGGATGTTAGCTTCATGCAAGATGTCGACAACTGCAGGTCTAAAAATGTGTGTGGAGAAGTTGTTAGACAACTTGAAAAGGTACCCGCAGGACAAAAGGTCTACTTTCAGATGTCTACAGAAAGTTGGATCCCAACATCCGGAGTTGGTGTTGCCCCTGGTGCCACAATTCTTGAACATTCATCCATTCTTTGATACTGCCGAACCTGATGTGGAAAATCCTCAGTGTATCCTTTTATATCAGTTATTATTATTATTTTTATAAACTGGTGTAGGCTAGACTACAGAGTTGATGCTTCAGTAATATTCGTCGACTGGGGTATTAACTAGGTGTTATTTTTTTATTATAAAATAAAATGTTGTGTTTTGTGTTGATATATTGTGCTACAGCAACAATCATGTCTTCCAGAAACTTTGATGTTCATTGAATGGGAAGCAAATAATAAGTAAATTAATATAATTAGTTGAAAAAAAAAAACACTTGAGTGCTGTCCATGAAATCAAAATGTTTCCAATGAGTGAGGGGGCAAAATTGCCAGTTGCATACTGTAACAAGTATTTTTAAGCTATGCCTGACCCTGAATTTTCAATATTTTCTTAATCTGTTAGGAAACCAATGTTGTAATTTCATGCAACCCTTCATAATTCAACTGTTGTTCTCCATTCAACTCATTATTATCAAATGTGGAGAATTTTGTGGAAACTTACCTCACACATAAAATAGTAAAAACATTCTATTCAACAGTTGGGCTGAGAAGTTGGTATGCTTTCCAAGCAAGCATTTTCTTGGTCTAAGAACCGAAAAAAGTCGCTGGGGGCTAGATCTGGAGAATACAGTGGAAGCAGAAGCATTTGTAAAACCAATTTTAGCAATTTTGCCATCGTTTTCATTGATTTGTGACATGGTACATTGTCTGTATGGAGTAGCAATAACGCTGTATAAAAGTCACTGTTGATGGTTTTATCTTTTCAAGATAGTAATATGTGTATGGGTATATGTGTATATATACATAGTTGTATAGTGACTGAAGATAATTTTCGACTTTGTCAATAAGAACTATGGTTCTTTGGGCAATAAAGTATATTATTATTATTGTTAAACCCAGTGATAACCTAGGTTATCTAACAACTCCACTTTTGACTGAATCATCACATGAAGAGACTTGAAATTTGTGCAGATTCGAATGTCTTTTCTGTTTTGTAGATGGCCCAAATCAGGTTTTCAATGTTTGACAGAGTTTCTCCCCTAACATCAATCCTGGAAGATCACCGACTGAACAAACTAATCGGCTTTGTTTAGAAGCTGATGGAGTTTGTATAGTTATGAACCGCGATAAATCTTTACGGGTTATAGTGGATGGTTGAGTAGTCCCACCCACTTTGGACCTAAACTAACCTAAATAGTTGAATTGGAAACCTTAATTTATCGAAATAACATACATATTATAAACCTTAACCTAATTATAGATATCTGTCTTCTGATTTTGATACTGAATGCTGCCAAACACTCTCTCACAATAATGCAGTTGCTTGAACCCCATACCATCAGGCATTATTTGTATCTAAGAGATACAATGACTCAATATGTGCCCATTCTCAACCTTCCAGATTCTAACTTCAACTCGTTATCGAGACCAATGTCTGTTCCTGAGAGCCTGAACTTCTTGAATAATGTCATAAATAATTTGGATATGGCGGAGAGTTCTGTAAGGTCGGTAATATGCATATCATTATTATTATTATTTATTTATTCATAATTCAATTGAAAGTTATATTGTGATATTAACATTAAAGTCAACATATCTCAAATATTACTAATTTTTCATTTTTTCAAACAAATTGGCAATTGAGGTCTTCAAAGTGGTGAAATGACTTTACATTGTTTTTTTTTTTTGGAGAAGCTTACATTTCCTTTCAGTTGAATGCAAATATAATATATTATTTGAGGAAAGTAAAAAAGGGACATGAATCAATTAACTATTTATAAAATAATGTTGAACTTTTTTGAAAATAAATGTAATATCAAATTTAATGATTATGCACATGACACTGAATGTAAAACTAAAATACCTTCAAAAAATAAAAGTAATGAAAAAATTGGCTGAAGGAATTTCCAACATATTATACCTTATATTTATGATAAAATACTAGATGAATTAAAGACAATAAAGTCATTATATAATAATAATAATAATAAATCGTCTTTATTGATTTTACTCGAGACATGATCGAATTTTCTTAAAGAATAGACAAGTCTACAACAGAAGTTCTGTACTTTCTGTTTCCGATTTAAATCAAATTTACTCAAAAGATTGCTGTACACAATGTCACCATAGTTGAACCGTGATAAGACTAACGACTCAGTGAGAAGTTTCCTGATTGGTCGACTGAATAAATATCTATTTGAATAAATCAGTTTGAGAGTCCCAAACGATTTTCTAAGCAAATCAAATTTTAGGTCAGAATCAAAAATAATACCTAGGTTTTTAATGGAATTCACAACGGGAAGTATGGTGTTCTCAATTCTAATTGTGAGATGTTGTGCGACTATAGCCTATTCTTTTTATTACCGAAAAGCATCAAATGGCATTTATTCCTATTCAATTTTAGATTATGTTGCGCAGCTAAATTAGAAATGGTTTGTAGGTCGGAATTGATGAGGTTTTGAATAGTTCCATAGTTGTAGATGTTTGAGTTGGTATACAATTGCGTATCATCTGCATAGGCCTGAACTTTTGAGTGTTTCATAGAATTCAAGATGTCACTGGTGTAGATTATAAAGAGTAAAGGTCCTAGATTGACCCTTGAGGCACACCAGAAGTAACATTTCGAGTTGACGACATTTCATTATTATAATATACCGTTTGACAGCGATTCGTTAGATATGAAAATAGTAGCAAGACTAACTGATCCGAGAATCCATAATATTTCAATTTGAAACATAATAGAGAATGATTTATAGTATCAAATGCCTTCGAAAAATCTAAGGCAACTAGAGCTGTCAACTCTTTATTATCAGAGTTTCGAATTATGTCATCTGTAACCTGAACGAGGGCTGCAGATGTACTATACCCACTTCTGAACCCGGCTTGACAATCAGGAATAATATAATTTTCATATAGATATGAACTTACTTGTTGGTGAATGAGTTTTTCTAATATTTTTGAAAGCGTAGAGAGAATACTTATAGGACGGAGGTCAGTGTAGTTCACTGGGTTAGAAACTTTACTCAAAGGTCTGACAATGGCAATTTTCCATAGATTAGGAAAATAACATTTTTCTAAGCAACAATTCAAAATATGAGTGAGAAAATTATCTATAAACGGACTGACTACAATAGTTAATCATATTGATGGATCGAGTTGACGACATTTCATTATTATAATATACCGTTTGACAGCGATTCGTTAGATATGAAAATAGTAGCAAGACTAACTGATCCGAGAATCCATAATATTTCAATTTGAAACATAATAGAGAATGATTTATAGTATCAAATGCCTTCGAAAAATCTAAGGCAACTAGAGCTGTCAACTCTTTATTATCAGAGTTTCGAATTATGTCATCTGTAACCTGAACGAGGGCTGCAGATGTACTATACCCACTTCTGAACCCGGCTTGACAATCAGGAATAATATAATTTTCATATAGATATGAACTTACTTGATGGTGAATGAGTTTTTCTAATATTTTTGAAAGCGTAGAGAGAATACTTATAGGACGGAGGTCAGTGTAGTTCACTGGGTTAGAAACTTTACTCAAAGGTCTGACAATGGCAATTTTCCATAGATTAGGAAAATAACATTTTTCTAAGCAACAATTCAAAATATGAGTGAGAAAATTATCTATAAACGGACTGACTACAATAGTTAATCATATTGATGGATAAACCATCAAAACCAGTGGCATTCGATTTGAAACAGAAAAAACTAAGAATTTGATAACTGAAACTTCTACAAAAATTTTTGATGATCTTACGAATAATCAAAATTAAACTATTTTTGAAGTGTTTATACAAATTATAGGTTTCGCAAGTTTGGCATCATTGAAGAACCTTCCTCATCCTTTTATATTAACAATATCTGAAAAATATGATTCAAAGTTAGGATCTGTCTGTGTTAGTCTTTGTTGAGTTATATGTGTACTTCTGATTTTCTAATGTCAAATTTAATTTTTCTTGGAAATTCTGGTGCTACATAATTTTTTTCGAATTTCCTCTAGACATTTTGATACAATCTAGAACCTCAAGAAAAAACACTCTTCCTGTGAAACATGAATATTCACAAAAATAATAACATCAGGTTGTATTTCACTGATACAAGATAAACTCGGTATATTAAATGCAAATATGCAAAATGGATTCTCGGTTACCAATCCTTGTGTCTAGTGTATACCGACCAAATCATGCTGGGTATCGCACATTCAAAAGTACGAATTCCTCCTTTCCTCGGGAGCAATTGATTGGTTAATAAAAAGACTTCAAACGAGAAATTTTTTAACAGTGAACATCTAATGAAAAGTGATTAATAATAATGAATATTTTTGGATGGGAATACTGGGTAGTTATACACAACCTTATTTCTTGTAGAGTGCACACTAGCCTTCTGCAAACTGCCAAAGAACATCTACACAGATTGAGCGAAATGGATTCGACAGTAGCAGGTACAGCTCAATTCACAGCTCTTTATATTGCTGCACAACTTGAGATACTTCAGTTACTTGATAAAGGTGAGTCTACTAGTGATAAAAAAAATAAGATATCAGTACATTTAGAAGTCGTTTCTATTAGTATCAGAACAACTTATTTGTCAACTTCTAATGTTCAGTTTAGATGATTTGTGTTCACATAGATTGCATCCTTACAAGCTCAATTTTTTGCAAAAGAGTATTTCCACTTAAATACAAAAGACATGAAGCCCTGAATCACATAATTAAAAGTCCCAATTTGCTTTTCTGACAAGTGTTTCCCATCCATCTTTATTTAATGGGAAAATTTCAAAAAATAAATATTATTGAAGTTTTTTCTCAACACCAAACCTCTCGAAGACTAAGATGTTCCTCTTGAAGATGATCGAAACACATGTCGAGGTGTTAGTATAATTGTTTGGTGTTGGGAGAAAACTCCAGTAATATGCATTACTACACCAAAGTTTCCAAACATAGCATCACAAGTAAATAATTCTCATTTAATTTTTATTTTATAATCGGTAGATGCAGCACACTTGTGATGCAGTAGGAGTGCAACCGCGAACTTTTCGACGAAACAATTATATTTTTTCAATGATAATAATCAATGTTCATTTGTAGGTTTCTGGGCTAATCCTGGAACATTAGCAACACAACAGGCCAATAATCTTAAAACAAGTATTGACAATCTATTGCAACTTTGTTTGAAATTGCAGTTTTTCTTTGTTGGATTGAGTTCAGTTGAGCAGTGCGCTGTGAAGCAGTTTAGACTTAGAGCCCTGGCACTGAATTTAGTTTATATTGTAAAAGGTAAGCTCATTCATTTACACTTCTTGATGATTGTAAATATTGGAAAAATTATTTCCTAACAGTATTTTATTCATCACTTTCTTTAAGGCGGTATCTATTGAATCCTTTTATTGATGTACAATTTATTTCTTTGTGTTCCCAACAAAGGCGGTATCTGAATTTGGAGGGGGGGGAGAGTAACTTTCGGGAGGGATCATTCACATATGGAAGTAAATACCTGTTGTATATATTACAATATTCCTTTGAAACCTATTGAGGATAGTAGTTAATATCTCATTTCTGTCACCATGATAGTGAGTTATTGCATAGATATTTATTGACTTCATTATGTGCAAAGGGAATCAAAAAAGGATATGAAGTATTCCTTACATACAAGACATATACAAAAGACACAAATACATTCAAGATAAAAAAATACAGTTGAAATGAGATTCAATTTAGAAAACCACTGAAATACAGTTAGAATACAAAAGATCAGCCTGCGAGGCCATATGTTGAAATTCTGAAAATTGTTTCTTTTGATATGTGATGGAATTGATCGATGCTTAATGAAAATCTGAAACATATTCAAGTAACACTTTATTGAGAGATTTTCATTGGACATCTAATTGATGTTGAGGCTGCCTAAACATATTTTTATTTTTTCTGTTGTTATTCAATTCCAAAATGTTACAGTATGTATTTTTATTTGTTATCAAAGTGTGAAAAATATATATAGTAAAACCAATAATGATTGAGAGTAAAGCGCGTTGTCATATCTAAATTTTACGTTACCAGTTTATAGCAGAATCAAAATATAGTGAGCAGTAGAGTTGTAGGTTGTGGCAAATTATAGATAATACACAATACTAGTACGATTAAAAGGTATTATTTATGACACAAATGAGTAATGAGCTTGTAATGAGTAATACTTATACATTTCCTGATTACTGATCAGTTAAAATTCATTATTTTCTGTATAGTGTTAGATATTTATTACAACTAGTGGCAACGCTGTATGCAATGATATTTCTGTCTTTGTCACTTTACCGTAACTTCCATCTCATCGTTGCAGTCTTCACTAATGTACTTGCAGCCATGAACGTATCATTGGTTTGTGAATTATACAGCGTGAATTGTACGTTTTACAGTTAAGTTAGTCAGCAATCGACGTGTTGTGATAACAATTGGTGAAAATAATAGTGCTAATAAGTGTTTAAGCGTTACATAATTATATTTCTACACCGTTTTCAAACTACTCAAAAAATGGGAGACATGGTCGGGCCTTCCACGTCGAAAAAGGTAAAACGGTCGGAGTCTCGGTCAGTAAGAGAAAAACAAATTGTACTGCGAGTATTTCACTGTCTTGAAAGAGATCATCAGCCACCAAAAGATGACTTTGTGCATATGTGCTGTAATTATACGTGTGTACCTCCGAATAACCAACCGGGCATTTCTACATCATTAAGTTCCACAATTACAAAAGATAAATTAGTTGATATGTGCTCTGATTATACCGGTGTACCAAAATCATCGATTTACAAAATACTAAGAGAAGCAGAAATTCATGGGGACGTACAAACGCCAAAAACTAGTAGTGGACGAAAAAAAATCACAGTTGATGAAGAAGCCAAAACCAGTATACGCAGAACTATTCACAGTTTCTTTTTCAGAAATGAGCTGCCCACACTACAAACAGTTCTGGAGGCACTTGCGATCATGAATTGGTCCCAAAAATGGATAAAGAAACTTTTAGGAAACTTGTACACGAAATGAAATTTACGTACGGAAAAGTTGACAGGAAAAGCATTCTCTTTGAACGTCAAGAAATAATAGCATGGAGAAGAAACTATCTAAGAAAAATTGACGAATTTCGGGAGCTCAAAAAAAAATTGTACTTCATGGACGAGACATGGGTTAACCAAGGACATACGGTCAAAAAAGTATGGCAGGATGGTAATATAACAAGTGCATGACAACCCTTTATTGAAGGTTTGTCAGTTGGGTTAAAACAGCCATCTGGAAAAGGTAGTCGTCTGATAGTTACGCATATAGGAAGCGACAGTGGATTTTTACCAAATGGTGAATTAATATTTAAATCTAAGAAAACAGGCGACTATCATGAAGAGATGAATGCGGAGTTGTTTGAAAAATGGTTTGAAGGCATCATTCAACTTGTGGAACCTGGGTTCCACAAGTTTATAAGTTCAGTATCTTATCCTTTCATGTGTCCATGTAATGTGACAAACATGTAACTAAGGACCCAGTAAAAACGTACATTGAGGGGTTGTGAGGGGTATCATAAGATGGCGGGAGGAAATATTCACTTGAGTCTATGTGGCTGCTCCATTTTCCAGAGACTTGGAAGAAATGCAAGTCAGATGGCTTTCAAGTAGTAGAACAAGTCTGTCAAAGTCATTATAGCTCATGATTTACATAGTTGCGAAGCTCAAGTCAATGAAATAAAATTCAGCAACACAACAGAAAAAAATAGAATATGGAAAATGTCACAGCCATGATCTATTGTTGTATTTCAGAATTGTTAACTATCGAAAGTATTTCTCAACATTTTTCCAATGGTTTTTGTCAGAGTTCGGGTGAGAAATGGGACACAAAGTTTTTATCATTTCATTCATGGTTTTTAAATATATTAAAAAAATGTCTTTGAAATATGTTATTTCCGTTAACCAGCTATAGCACTCCGACGAAAGACAACCCTCAGAAGTCGAAACTTGTGCGAGCTAAGAACTAACGAGGTCTTACCTTTTAACGTGTGATTCCTAACACGTCCTGTAATAGTCTGAATCTCATATATTATTATTTTCATAAATATTGTGCCATATGATTGTTTCAGTATAGTTTGATGATTTGATTCACAACTTATGACACTTTATGGGTTTTATAGGTAGCAATGCATCTGCCTTAGCTCCGTGTCACCATTTTTTGACTGTGGTAGAGGACATGCAAAAAGAACTGACTCAAGCTGGACTCCAACCTGACAATTTCACTTCATTAGTGTTTTCCGAATTGGCACAATTAGAAGAACCGAAGCCGGGAGCAGTTTCTAGGATACTTATACCGATTCTATCAGAAGCTAAGATGGGAAAAATACCACGACCTAATGTAAATGTGAGTTTGTCCCTTGGGATAGTGTTTCACACTATAACTGATCGTTACTATTATTTTTCATTCTAGATTTGTATGAGCTCTGCGGTAATCTTGGAACCTAGTGGGCATACTGACACGTCTTTAAAATTCACAGCTGGTTTGATTATGTCAGTTCCTTTCGAAGCTGAATTGCGATATTTGATGGACCCAAG
Organism: Leptinotarsa decemlineata; assembly: GCF_025532065.1. Classification (NCBI taxonomy): domain Eukaryota; kingdom Metazoa; phylum Arthropoda; class Insecta; order Coleoptera; family Chrysomelidae; genus Leptinotarsa; species Leptinotarsa decemlineata. The sequence continues at coordinate 22,278,932 of NW_027412702.1, forward strand.
TAGGATAAGACTGAAAATCAAATATCCAGATCAGAAAACTCAAGTTATCTTACCGAGGCCTGCACATCTGAAACCTCTCTATTATGATTCCGCAGAAAAAGGTATTGAAACTATTTTTTTTTATTCATCACTGTGCGGGTTCATTAGAAATGTTTTAGATGTATAACAAATCACTCTTTTATATTCATTTCGTTTTTCAATGTAATAATCATTCAAAGAGATGAAACCTTTAGGATACATCTAAGAAGCATTCAAGAATCATTTAGGAACATAATGAGTGAATATGTTCGATATGTTTTTCAAATACAAATTGTTTTATTCCGAAACATCAATGTCCGCCATTGAAGATAGTAGTGTTCCATGTACGTGAAATATTACCTCTTTAATATATGATATTGTACAGTAATCCAGTGAATTATATCTGAATCAATTCTATAATAATAATAATAATAATAATAATCTTTATTTCAAAGAGTGTTTTACACAAATCAGCGAAAAATAAAACATTGAAACAGTGTCAATTTTCATAATTCTTAAATCTAATATCTAATAAGAATAATTTAGAAATTCTTCTACATTATATGGTTCTACTTCAATGAGGAAGGATTTAACATTTGTTTTAAATTTGTTGATGTTCAAGGTTTTAATGTTCTCTGGTAGTCCATTAAAAAGTCGTATAGAGGCATAAGAGGGATGTTTTTCAGTTGCTACTAATCTATGTATTGGATAAGATATGTTACTATAATTACGTGTTTGATAATTATGAAGATCCACACACTTTGTAAAATTATTTTTATGTTTATACAGATATAGTACACATTCATATATATAAATTGCATACACAGTAAGTATGTGATTTTTTTTGAAAATTCCTCTACAGGTTTCTTGATATTTCATTTTAAATAAACATCTTATTGTTCTTTTCTGAATGGTAAATAAATGAGTCATGTGACTGTTCGATCCCCAAAACATAATCCCAAATCTTAGTGATGCTTCAAAATGTGCAATATAGATACTTTTTAATGGGTAATCATTTAGATATTTACTTACTACTCTTGAACTGTAAAATAAGTTATTTAATTTTTTTGCTGTTTTCTATATGGATATTCCACTGCAAATGCTCATCTAAAAATACTCCCAAAAATTTTGAATTCTTTTCTAATTTCATTTCGCTGCCAGACAATTGTACACTACTTGGTGTATCTATTTTTTGTTGTTAAGTTCGAAACAAAATAATGTTAGTTTTCTGGACATTCAATATAAGTTTATTTTTTGCGAACCAATTACTTACTTCACTTAAGAAATAATTTGCCTATTGAGTTTAATCAAATAAGTAAGAACTAGTAACTAATAAGTTTGTGTCATCCACATATTTATTAATGCTGCAAGGTATATTTACAGGATGCTGCAATATTTTCGAGATGTCATTCATAAAGAGTACAAATAAAATTGGACCTGTTATACTGCCTTGATGAACCCCAGTGTTATTTGTTTTTACGTTAGATTTAACTATCTTTCCATCAATTGATATTTTTACTATTTGTTGCCTATTTGTTAGGTATGATGTGAACCAATCTGATGCAGTTCCACGAATTCCATACCTTTCGAGTTTTTCAAGTAGATATTTATGAATGAGACAATCATAGGCTTTAGATAAATCCAAGAAAATGCCTAACAATATATGGTTATTTTCAAATGACTTTACTATTTTTCCGTAAATTGCATAATGGCTGTCTCTACTGATTTTCCCTTGATGTATCCATGCTGAATATTATTATTTGTTTGGAGTACAAACTGAATAGAAAAAAGTTTTTTTTGTATAATTCAATATTCATGTAAAATTATTTGTTTCAAAAGTATTTTTCTTTGGTGTAATTCAATGTTTATAGAAAGTAGTTGTTTCAAAAGGGCTTTTTCTTCCAATTTGTGTCTGAAAGTTACTTCTTTGCGTGATCTACACCTCTTCATATAGAGTTATTTTGAAACTAATTGCTTTCTTGCTTTCTTCCTTTCTTTGGAAGATTCCCCACTTTTTTGTATGGAAAAGGAGAAGTAGGGAACCAAAACAGAAATGTATCGCCCCTAAAAGTATATTCCTCTTAATTTATACATGGTATAGTTTCTGACATTATAAAAGCATCTGTAAAGTACATCCTGTGATTTATCTGTAATGAGTAAATGGTACTTTTCATTTCAGATTCACATATTGGCCATAATATGAGGCTTTTAACATCAGTTCTAGTGTCTCATCAAGTTTGGTCTGAACCTTGTGATGTAGAGATAAACATAGCCCTTGCGATTCCTGAAGCGGATATCGGAAAGAGAAAAGTTGTAGCAGACTCCACACCAACTTTATTAGACTTGTGCAAACCAGTGAAAGTTAGTGTGGCTCCTAAACCAATCAAGAAAACATTGTAAATTCAAATAACAAATAACCACTATATGTAAATAATTAGCTACATAAAAGAATAAATAATTTTTATTGTCGGGTAATTTGTGTGGTTCTGCCATATCAATTTTGAAAAGCTACCTACTAGTGAAAATAAATTTCATGGTTCTTGAACGAGGTGAACTGGCAAAAGTGAGTTAGAAAAATGTGAACCACTAAAAAATTATATTCCAGCAAATTTCAAGGAATGAACGTTTTTGGTTGTGACACACCGTCGAGAATTTCAACCTGATCTTGATCTGACATCACTATTGCTACATATTATAAAACATTCACCACCACCACTTCTGTATGACTGTCTGAAGGGATAAACTCAAAAACCACTCAATGTATTTCGATGTGGTTTTCATCAATAGACAGAATGATTCAAATGTAAGATTTTTGAGTACATTTCGATAGTGTGTTAGTGTAAATTGGTTGAAATATGGCATTATCCGTGCAAGGTCTGGGAAACAGTTCTACCTGTGTGAAGATAGGAGCATGTCTAATACCTACCTTCCATATATAATAAAACATTCCACTAATTTACACTATTGAATTGTGTGCGGAAAGATTAGATAAATCCAACCTCGCTCACAAGTCAATAAAACATATTCTCGGACAGTCAAGCGGCGTTGGAAGCTCTTGGCTCCCACCCAGCAACGTCTAAATTGGTAGAAAACTGCCAAAAAAGACTCTCCTCGATAGGAAGACTAAACAGATTGTCTCTGGTCTGGATTCCTGGCCATACTGGCCTGGAAGGCAATGAATCTGCTGACTCTCTCGCAGAGGAGGGTGCTGCAAGCGGCTTCATTGGACCAGAACCTGTCATTGGCATCGCTTTGGGCTTTACCAAACAAACACTTGACACCTGGATGGCAAGAAGAGTTATGGACTTCTGGCAGAATCTTCCAGGATTGGCTCACTTCAAGGCGTTTATTCACTCTTCGAAGCTTGATTCCAAACAGTTGTTGGACTACAGTAGGGATGAACTACGATGTCTGTCTGGAAAATGATGAAACTGAAGAGCATATACTTTGTGCCTGCCCCGCTGGGAACCGAATCAGGTTCTGACCTGAAAGACCACTCACCATACAAACTAATCGGCTGCGTTAAGAAGCTGGGTTTATTTGGTCGAGTGTGAATAGGTGTGAGCCACAATAAACCCTTATGGGTTGCGGTGGAGGGTCGCATAGACCCACTCACTTTAGATCTACCTACCATTATTTATACTTTTTTAGGTACTTCTTCATAATTTCTCAGCTGCAAATATCGCAGCAGCAAGTCTTAGTAAAAAAATGCTCAGGACAAAAAATTCTCGTGTTTTTAGCGTTATTGACATATTTTTGTATTGATATTTTTTGTGCGAGATGTTTCAGACTTGAGATGTTGTTGGCTGAGATGTATTGTCCGCCATATTATTTTCTAAGATATTATTTCTGATATAAAAAAAGTGGACGCTTTTTTTTATAGCTTAGGTTACAAATGTTTCTTTTTCAAGGATAGCATTTTAATGCTTGAAATAATGATAATATTCAATCTGGTGACTGAAAAACTATTTAAAGATAGGATATTGATCTCTCAAAGACTTCCTTTGCAACTCATTTTTGGGTCAAGTTCACATTTTTGTTTTGTGTTGTTTCAGGTAGATAGGTTCATAACTATTTGATTTGAGTGAATTTCATCAAAGACCGTAGATATCATTTTCAAGCTGATATGACACTGACAGAAAAAATAAAAGCATATAATATGCTATGACCCATGCAAAGCTGGGGAGCTTAGCTGAAGTCACTAGTATTATTTATGAAAATCCTGAAAGTGTCGTTTGTGATATGTTAAATGAATGTTTATATCACAAGAAGAATAGACAATAAAGAAATTGAGTCATATAGATTATATTATATTTTTCTTACATAGACAACATTCAGTACAACAGTATTCAGTTCACTCTTCAAATAGAATCATATTTATCAAATTTTAATACAATATTTGGGTCACCATATATGCAACTGGTTGTTCTCGAATTTGTTATTTGCTCTTTGATGTCATCTGTTCCTGTGAACAAATTATAGCCATATGTTGACATGAAATTATTTCAATTTGTTTGAAATCAATCAATTTTCTCCTTGAAATAATTTCGTCACAAAGATGTTTCGAAGAATGAGTGATGGGGTGGGGTACCTACTGTCATCAGTTTTACTGGACGAATAATAATACTATATGAAGATTGTTATACATACATGCTTTTGTAACACTTAAGGCAATGATGAATGATCTTTTTTCTTTAAATTTCATTCATAATTGAATCATTATAGAGGTTATGTCGTTTGTGAGAATGAATACATACTTTCAAATGAAAACATTTTTGTGATTTGATTTTGCACGTCGTCGATACGAAAGTATGTATAAAATAATTTCGAAATCATCAAGCGAGAAATTTTGGCTCTATATCTGACATGTGACTTGTTTCGAAAGAGCCTTATTCACAAAGCATTGAATATTTATATAGAGATGTCTTCATACAACTTAGTGTTTGGAAATAAATAATAGGAATGCCATTATTGGTATAGGAAGTAAGTCAGATAGTTCGAGCTATACATTGGAAGTTAGGTATAGAGAATTTGTAACACTATTTATATTTTGGCGTTCCTATGGGAAAATTTATACATAAGTTATATTGAAGAAATCGATTTTTGATATGTATTGTTCTGCATAAGATTCGACTCTCCAAAACTTCAGCAATATTATAGGAAGAGATATCAATGTGATGCAACAGAATTATAAATGTCCTTATATTCATTGATGTTCAGTATCTTTTTGCAGTGAAATCAGAAACCTATAATTCTGTCGAGGTTGGTGTCATATTCTATTATAAAGTTGGGTTATGTGACAGAATGACGGAATCAGCTGATGCGGGGCCGTCGCCATGGGGGGAGCCTCCCCCCCTGCTTTTTCGACTTGGGAAACCGTTGGGAAATTTCGGGCCATGAAGATAGAAAAAAATAATAGTAAAAAAAATGAATAAAAATTAACAAAATAAAAATGAGAGAAAAGAAAAGGGGAGGTAATAAAAAAAGGGAAAGAACCAGGAGAAGGTTGGGTTTTCCCAACATGAATAACTAGAAGAGAATTCTGAGCTGTTTGAAATCTTCAAGAAAGTTTAATTTCTCCCAAGTAAGAAAACAGTCCTGAACAGTCCACAAGCATTCAGCCAATCTTTGGATAGGTAAGTAAGAAAATTAATATATTATAGTAGTAACCAATCCCTCGGCTTTCATTTCTTCGAAAGTTGGGAAATTTTGCTGGTGGGGTTGGGAAAATTTGGATTCTCTTCCCACCTGTTTTTTTTCGCTACGGCCCTGCACTGATGCTTGAAGAAAATCCATAAGATATTTAGGAAACACTTTCGAGAGATTTTCACTAAACAATTTTACAAAAATCCTTCTTCAGGCGTGTCTATACTCTAGGCATTGTATAGCGAAACACCTGTTGAGTTTTTGTAAAACTGATTACCTAGGACATTGGTGCCTGGTCACAGATTCTAATTATCGCCTTTCCTAGTTTCACAAAATGTTTCTCGAGGATAGTAGAAAAAAGTAACTACGACTAATAGATAATAGGTAAGAGAATGCCATCATCGTCACTTCTTCCAGGTTTGGAGACCAGCTCCCCTACTCTTTTGGCTGATTATGGCCTTGAGAGGGACCAATGGGTAAACAACTGATAGATGATGGCATGAAGTCCTAAGACATCAGTGCCGCCCTTCACGGGAATAGGTAAGAGACGTTAACCATCTTGACTTTATTCAGGTTGAAGCCTGGCCTCCTTCCCCTTTTAACTGAAGTTTGTCAGAGAGACAAATGGGTCACAACTGATGTTTGATGGTGGCATGAAAGTCCTTAGACATCCATACCGCCCTTCGCGTTATACCCCTACCTGGCTGGGGTGAGATAGATGAAGATATTATTCATCTGTTAACGGAGGACATAGGGGCCTCATACGACAGAGTGTCGGGGCCTTCTATATCGGGAGGGGTCGTCTACAGCGTAATCTATAGCTTCCCTGACTAAAGGATTTTCGTGAGTTTCAGCATAATCTAAAACTCGCCGATTCCTCGACTGAATGGACTGCTGAATGGAAGGCAGCTTCAAATCTCTGCGGATGGCTTCATTCCGCACGAACCACGGAGCATTCACAATCATCCGTAAAATTTTATTTTGTAAAGTCTCCAAGATGGAGATATTTGTCGGAGCCGCTTGTCCCCAAACGCCTGAAGCATACATGATGACAGACTTGAACATCATGTTATAGATCGTGATTTTGTTCTTTAGGCTCAGCTTAGATCTTCTATTGATCAAAGGGTACAGGCTTGCCACCCGACCCTGGATCTTTGCCTTCACGCTTAACAGGTGCGGGTTCCAGGTGAGCCTACGGTCTATAATAAGACCTAGGTACTTGACCCGCGTTTGCCAATCAATCTCCCTTCCAGAGATTCTCACTTTCATGGCCGGAGAAGCTATCGTTCTTCCCATGGTTATTGCCTGAGTTTTATCCGGATTCACTCGGATCTTCCACTCGAGGTACCAGCGCTCGAGGTCGCCCAATGCACGTTGCATATAGACGATCCCGAGCTCCCGACCCATGGAAGATGAGAGGAGAGCCGTGTCATCGGCGTAGAGGGATACCTTCACATGCTCGGACCTCGGAAGGTCGCTGGTGTAAAGAGAATATAGCGTGGGAGAGAGCACGGCCCCCTGTGGCACTCCAGCGAGGATCTCTCTGTTGTCAGACAGAGAGCCCTCTACTCTAACCTGAAATGTTCGGCCTCTCAGGAAAGACCCAATCCACCGGATCAGGCCCCGAGGCAGGTCGAATGCGATTAGTTTGTGAAGAAGGCCTTCATGCCAGACGCGGTCGAAGGCCTTCGAAATATCTAATAGAACTAAATGGACTTTTTTGTTCCTGTTCAACTCCGCGATGGTGTTTTCGACCAGTCTCAGAGCCTGCAACTCAGTGGAATGCTCTCTCCTGAAGCCGAATTGCTCGTCAGGCAGAACATTTCGGTCCTCAACTTCTTCGTTGAGCCTTTGGAGTACGACTCTTTCAGCTAGCTTAGCCGCCGACGAGAGTAGACTAATCGGGCGATAATTCTGCGGGAAAAGCCGGTTCTGCCCCTGTTTTGGGAGCATGACGACGACCGCATGTTTCCACCTTCTGGGGAAGTATCTTAGGGCCAAGGAGCTGTTGATGATGCTCAAAAGGCTCTCAACGCAGTTTTCCGGGAGCTTCTTCAACAACTTGTTAGTTATTGAGTCAGCCCCCGGGGCCTAGGTAAGAGAAAAAATGAAAAATTTATTTTGAAGATCAACGTTCGAAATATTTTAGTGGTTTATTGACAGTGCCATCTGCTTTGGAGTAGTGAAAGCCTTTGTTCGTTAGTATTTCGATGACAGCAGTAATCTGTGGCGTACCACTCTGCACTCGAAAGAAACGAGAGATGGCAAACGGGCGATTTCACGTGAAAATCCATAACTACAATAGGTACAACCATTGTATATAGACTAAATACAAAGGTACAATCATAGAATACTTAGTTTCTATTGTTTTCATTTAATATATCCACAAAAATGAAATCTGTAAGTATGAAAAGAAATATGTCATATAATCAGCCGATACTTGATGAACATCCCGCCTAACGAATTCAAGAAACACTTCATTGTGAGATTTTCACTAAACAGTTTTTCAAAAACGCAACACGTGTTTCGCTATACAATAGCTTCTTCAGGCGTATCTTTACTAACTGAAATCTACATACTCAATGTTTTTACAATTTGAAGTAGGTACCTAAATTTTAATTAGGTACCCGAGTTTTATCTAGCCAATTAATGTTAAATGTGTACCTTAATCTGGGGGAAAATCAATAAACTTTAATATAACATAAGAAGAGAAAGTGTACAACCTCATTTGAATAAACCTATGATGAAAAAAATTACCTTGAGTTGTTTAATTATATTTGGTCATTCAGTAAATTACCTATTTATTTCTAAACATTCTGAAAGATAAAATTTCAAATTTTTCTCTTCTAAATGTAACACATCATAGTGATGATTGAACTCATGTCCTTCTGCTGAAAGATGATTTGCAAATGTGGAATTGGTCATTCCATTCAAAAACCTATTTTTATTCTTTTCAATTATTTGGAAAAAGTTCTTTCCGTTTGGTCAATATAAAGTTTTGGGTAAGAGCCACAAGTCAACTTATATACTCCTGATGTATCCGACACTGAAGTTTTGTCATTATTATTTTCAACTTGAACTAATATAATACTCGTCCTGTAAGCCGCGTACAAGCATTTTATACGTTGAGGATGTTGCGTTAAATAGGCCTGAGCTTATTGCGAGAAGCACTTACTGTGCTTCTGCGGCAGGCAACCTCTGATGCAATTGAACTCAGGTTTGTGTTTAACTCTACAAAATACAAATAAAACAGAACACTGAGTCAGATGCTACAAATGCAATACGCATATATTCAGACGGCTCAAAAACCAAAGAAGGCTCAGGATGTGGAGTCTATTCCATATCACTAAGTGGGGAATGGGAAAAATACCATCGTGGTCCAAACAGAACTCGCTGGTATATCAATCGCCAGCAGGAAAAGAATTTCTGGCAAAAACATAACAATTTGCACTGATAGCAGACAAGCCTTATTAGCCTTGAACAGACAACGTGTTACCTCAGGGTAACTAGACTAGAGTGCCAAGATTCAGCCACCTGTCCACCTTCCATACTCTACAGATACAGAGAAAGAAGCATTCTATTTTTAAAAAACAAGCGATATTATTGGTGGGTTCACCAAAAAATGACAATGTCCTTATAGCGCTATCGTTCCTTGCATTTGGGTAGACCTGGTTTATGCTTCTTTTTGTAGTGTTTGGGAAAAGTCCACAATATCTACTTTGTAACCGTTGTTGATAGCGATTCGTTTGATGAAACTCAACTCTCTCTGGAAATTACTTTCCGAATATTCAACAGTCTGTGAAGCATACTATTGAATGCAACTACTTTATTCTGGTAGGTGTGTGTATGAGCATTTCTGAAATTTTTACGGTTGGAGCCGTTACAAACGACACCACAGGTCTTATCTGGAAATTGGTTTTACATAATTTAATAAGGAAATACAGTTTAGTTGGTTGTGAATTCATAATCCCTACGCTTCAGTTATCACATTCATTCGGCAAGGTTTCGGAACACTCGTTCTGAAGACTGACCCTTGTTATATTGACGAGGCATACACCACAACCGAAGCACACAAAGAAAAAAGAATAAAAACCATAACTGTTCAGACTTGATGAGATGCTGGCTCGCTTTAATGAAAGGCATTCGCGAAGGAACATCGCATAGAGGTTATAGATGACGGATAATTGGATCATCATGGTATCAATTTGACGTTATCGGTGTAAGATCACGTACAATATGCAGGCACCTATTTATGTAGCGGTCCACGGGGACGATGCGGCTAGATCGTGCTCCTCGTTACATCTCATCAAATTAATTACACCTATTTTCTCGAAATTTACACCGATATTGGAGAATAATTCCGACACACAGCACCATTATTTAGGAGAAAGGGTCTGCTATGCGGAAGATACCGGTAAGAGGCTTGTGCTGGGTAATAAAATTTCCGAAAATTATAACGCTGCGGTAATTGATTTTGCAAATTGAGGTAGTTAGCTTGACGGGATCATTTCGAATCTGCTGAGTTATATTCGCCACAGGGATGTATTTTTGGGATATTACTTTTATGAGACTTAGCGTGGTTCAAGTCTGTGCTCGCAATTTACCAAAATATATCTTCAAGCGAATGAATGGTCATAAATAATGGCCCGAAAGTTTGGTTGAGATATATTGGCGATAGTTTGATATTTGGGATGCAAGTCATAACATTCTGAATGCTATTCGTCAATGAAATTTACAATAGAGAATAAATAAAACGGGTAATTTTCTTTCCTTGATGTGAAGTAATAAGAGTCCTCAACCATTTTGATACAAATAATGTTTATTGAAAGAAAACTTCAAATATATACCTCCACTACACCTCAATGCGTCATGCTAGTGTTAAAAAGGTCTGTCTCTATGAAACGATTTGAAATAAAGCTGAAAATTGTGATAAAGAAGTGTAATTTATGATATCATGTAATCATAACATGAGTAGATTTGACTCATCCGTGAAATAAATTCATAATTTTATGAAAGAATTGAATACTCCATCTTATAATGTTATTTAGAACAATGCTGTGATGAGGATGATAGTGTAGCATTCCTATGAATTATATCTGAATCAATTCCAAAACTAATGTTTGAAGTAGAAACTGAATGAAAAAACGGTGCGTCTCGGGAACGCCCGACAGAAGTGATAACTTAAAGTAATCTAAGTTGAACTATTCAATACTGAAATTGTTCATCTTCGGAAAAGTTTAGGTTATCACTCGAATTCATTGTATATCAATATGATAATATAAGAAATATAATGAAATAGTTATTCATTCATAAACTATTTCATTGCTTATTTTGTGTATGTACAGATATTATAGCTACCATAAGCCAATTGTTACTATTGTATGATTAAATAATGATATTAATAATGCATATACACAAAATCTGTATAATCATTTTGAAGCCACGTTTCACATAATGAAATAATATTAAGTACTTCTTGGTTAGATTTAATACTGTCAACAGTGTATGTCTAACGCACACTAAACACTGATCGTCTGTCCGACGAGAGAGGAGGAGCCGGTCTTCCACTAACTTATGCGCGAGAGAAAGGGAATCCAGACAAACTGGCGCCGTTACGCGTTAGGAAACGAAGTGGTTTACCCTCCTATAAGAAGTTATCACTTCAAAAAGTAGTTGTTTCGAAAGTTTTTTTGTGTGTTCATGTAAAAGTAGATGTTTCGAAAGGGTTTTTCTAGGTCGTATCTGAAAGTAACTTCTATGCATGATCTATACATTATTGTGAAGAATATAAATGCTTCATTCCTTCCTTCGAAAGTTTCCCACATTTTTTGAATAAAAATGGAGAAGTAGAAAGCTAGAATTTTTCTCCATCTCTGGAACTGTTCATTAACTTTTAAAAGCATCCAATGGGAGTTCCGTATTCAGGATGTGTTCCTGAGGAGGGGGTATGGCAAATATGGGGAATTCCAATATTGAAAATTAACAAAACAGGCGTGGAATATAATAAATAAAGCCTGATGGGTGAGGAGCGAGCCATTGAGAGATATTAGTTGAAATTTGTCCCAGATACACAAAAAAACTTTTTGAAATCTACATTTTCCGATTTGTATCTATCCTCTGAAGGTAAGAACAAAGCAGGTAAAATTATTGGTACTAATGATTCGAATTTGTCAGGAAAATAAACACAGCAATGATAAGAAATTACTTTCTTTTTGATCGTACAATTAAAATTTGGTTGTTTAAGTTTAACCATTTCCAGTGATTTTTGTCCATTTTATATATGTAGTATGTCATAGTTTCTGTCGAAGGTCACGGTTATTTTCCAATAGATGACTTGCATAGGCTGAATTGGTTTTCTTTGATTTAAAACTTCTTTTGTGTTCGAAGATACTGGTTTGGAAATTTCTAGATGTTTTTCCAATATACACTTCTGGGCAAGAGCTACCGAGCATTTTCTGTATACTTATATCAGTGCATTTTCTGTATATATTAGTGTTTGAAAAAGTGTTTGTATTACTATCTTTCATGTGGCTTATTTGAATACAGTATTTTTTTCTGGTATGAGAGAATTCGCAATAGAAGTGTAAGCTTACTAGAACTTATATTTTGCTTTGCAGAGAGTGTGTAGAAACTGTCAATATTCCAATGCAGCCTGTCAATGATGTTGAAAGCCCTAGTAGCAGGGTATTTCAAAAACCTTATTTCAAGGTTCATAGAACACGATATCAATGACATAAGGATGACTGCCTACTCGATCGGACATCAACTTCAAATGTAGCTCTGGAAATAACATAACAATTGTCGAAGTTGCCAGGAATAAATACTTCGACGACCTAGAAATGTTCAGTAAATCTTTTCTTGCAATTTTGAACTATGAAATTCTTCATGATAATGCTTTCCTGATCATCTGGAAGAAGAATGTCTATAAATGATACTTTCGCGGTCATAGTCCATTATATTGCTATTTTATGTAAATGTATTGTTGAGTTTGTTCTGATTATCTTGAATTTTGCTGGATGATATGATTCGACGTGGTGTGTGATGTTTTCTACATTGACTGATCTTCATTTTGTAACTTTTTGTGTTATATACTCAATTTTCCATTCCTCTTTTGAAATTCTACGTATATGAATATTTTATATATACTTTTAGCATTTACTTTTACATATTTCTATATTTCATTACTTTCAATATTTATGTCATATATACTCTGTAATAATAGCATTTCCTGTAACTGGGTACTCCTGTTGGAAATAAATCGCCTTTTTATGTGGTTATTTTCCAAGAGATAGATTAAATTGATTTTCCTTGATTCAAAATTTTTTTTGTATTCGGTGATTCTGGTTTGGAAATTTCTAGATGTTCTTCCAATATAAACTTTTGGACACAAACCACATTTCTTGTATACACTCGAATTTTTGACCTTGTCGATGTTGGACTTGTCGTTTTTAATGTCTACCTAAGGCGTTATCAGTCTTGTATGTTCTGTTAATGCTCTGTTTAGTTTGTAATTCACTTATCTTTTCTGATGCCTTTTCTGTATATGTCAGTGTTTTGTACATATTAGTATCATCTTCGAAGTGAGGGTATACTTGTTTAATGGCTTGTTTGAATAGTTTTTTTGTCGAGGATGTGATATCATAATCATGTCCGGATTGAAGTAGTTATCTACTGTCATCTGTTTTATCAAATTTAATTCTTCAATGAAATTCTTTGTTGATATAGGAATACTGATGAGTTTGTGAATCATGATGTGGTGATCTGCTAGGTTGTACTGGAGTTCAATTAGAATTAGACTAATTTTTGTGTAATAGATTAAAAAAATGTGACTTCTAGTAAGAAAATGAATCACACAATCTTCTCTCAGTGTTACGTCAGTTAATCAAATCATATGTCGATTTCTACCGATGATAAAAATCGCCAAAGGCGGTGATAAATATACACGTTGCAACCGACATTCCTTCTCAGCCGACCATCAGGGTACAAATTGAACTCGAGAACTTGGTCGTATTTCCCGTTGTCCCGAGAGAAAAATAAACAGATAATTGAATTACAAGCCATAGCTCACCAGATTATCTCTGGAACGTGTGTATCGCATTATTGCATGCGAGAATAGTGTTTATGGAGTTCCGCCCTCATAATCTGGCTTTCATAAAGCCTCTCTTGTTTACGATCGTTTCGATATATCGATGCATCGATGAAGTGGCATGCAGCAGCAGGGTTCTTTGTTGCTGTAAGATAAATGTGAATTAATCACTTTCGATAATGTTACATTTTGTAAATTTCATGGTAACAATTATAGTGATAATAATTTCGAAGAACATAAAAAAAAAACGTGTGTGTCTCGGGACGCCCGACAGAAGTGATAATTTAAACTAATCTAAGTTGAACTATTCAATATTGAAATTGTACATATACTGCAGCTATCATAAGCCAATTGTTACTTTTCTAGGACTAAATAATGATACTAATAATGTACATACACAAAATTAGTATCAGCATTTTCAAGACTCCTTTCACGTATTAAAAGAATATTAAGTGCTTGCTGGTTACATTTTTATAATACTGTCAACAGTATATGTCTGTGACACATTAAACACTGAGCGTCTGTTCAACGAGAGAGGAGGAGTCTGCCTTCCGCTGATGTATGTGTGAGAGAAAGAAAAGTCAGACAGACTAGCGCTGTAATGTCAGTAAAGTGGTCTAAGCTTGTCGCCCACTTGTCCGTCACAGCACAGCACGGCCCGTTCCGTCAAAATACGTATAGGATTGGAACAATGAAAATGAATGGACAACCGCCCACTAGCCCGGCACGGCACAACCAAGAGCGCCCGCCACCGGAAAGGACTCCAGCTCTACGATCCTGTCCGGCAAAAAACGGTACGTGCAGTGATGGACTGGCCAAGTGAGCGCGTCGCCGGGCAGCGCTTGCCAGCATCAACTTGTCCAAAAGTGCCTGGGAAGTTTCAGTATTTCTGTTTTGCTATTCCATCAGTTGACAACACAGTGTTAGACGGTAGCTATGAAAATGGAGGAGGAAAAATTGAGTTGCTTGTTAAGGCAGCCTCTAGAATATCCAGAAGCTCTGAAAATTTGCCTGGAATCATCACAATCAGGCGATGGACAGCGCCGTGCTGTGCTGTGCCGGTCAAGTGGGAGACAAGCTTTATCCTGCCTTAAGAAGTTATCACTTCGAAAATCTAACATACACACTGAGGCCCTTGCGGAGTAAGAAGTCGCCTGAACTCATCTTTTGAGGTGCTGATTATTTTCGCATCATTTTTCATTGTGAATACAAAAATCAATTCAATAAAAAATAAGTACAATCAAATGAAGAAATGTATTGAAACACATATTTTCCATGGTGTGTGGCTTTCACAACCGGTATCTTAGAGATTGTTCGATGTTTTTGGGTTTATTAGCCGTGGTCTGGAGGTTTTTATGCCTGACATTTCGTCTGCAACTGCGGCCGACATTATTAAAGGAGATGTACCTTGCCTCTTTGATTCTATTATAAGTACAAAGCATCAGGACAAAAATAGATTCCTGATAACTAATAAGATAGACCAATAAGAATTCAAGCAGATTTTTATATGAATATAGTCAAAAACATTTGAATCAAATAAAATAGTTTCTATGATACAATATACTGTATATAGTGATAGGATCGTACGTTGAAAAGTAAGACCTTGGTAATCCTTATTGAACCGGTGGATTGCCTATATCTCAGGTACTTTTGCTACTTAAATATCAACTATTGCGACAATTTTCTCGTGAATTGTTTCGGAGTTCCTGGAAAGTGAATGTATCCTCGGGACGAATGAGTTTCCAAATAAAAATTCTGATTAAGGTTTCTCGAATCTGATGCGGATAAAATTTTCATTAGTTACTCTGTTTTATAGAAAAATTATTATTTATGTAATTTGTAGTTATCGCTTTCACGAAATTTCAATATTTCTGCTGGGAATTGAAAGCCAGCGTTGTGGGGTTGCTGTTTTGTTACATTATCTCGCACTTCTGAGGGCTGCCGTTCGTTGGGGGCGACAGCTGGTTAATGGAAAACATATTTTGAACAGATAGATATCTAAGAAGTATAGCCTCAGATGATTTTTCACAAATAACAGAAGGTTCAAATTTTGAACACCGTCTTATGGCAGGAGTCTGGAGATCTCGAATTCTGCAATATCTAAAATATACAGTTTGTCAAAAATCCACGATCCTGGTAAGCCGGTTCGACTAATCATCATCAATAAGGTTGCCCTCAATATAAAACTGTCAAAATGCTAGCTAAACTACTCCAAACTCTCTAGAATTCAAAATTCAGTTGAATTTTGTACACCAAAAATGCTAGAACGTAGATTCAGTGGTGTCAATAGTGAAGTAGTAAAATTGCTTTCAGTTGTTGGACTTTTTCTATAGACTTTAAACAATACACAGCAACGTCTCTCTTCATGGCTAAGAAATCCACCGCGAGATTTGAAAGTTGGAATTCTTTTCTCTAACATATGAATAAACATAAGAACCCTAGTTACAAGAAATGCCCACATACAGAGTGGTTCAACGAAAAGTAAGTGCTTTTCTCCTTTTTTTGTAACTTAACGCAAAAATGCTCGGATAGGTCAATTTTGCTTTTGAGGGGGACACATTTTAGATGTATTTTTCTACCTGTGCCTTCAACCCCCTAGCGAGGGTGAGTAACAAACCTAAAATTTTAAATGGAAAGTGGAGTCGACTGATATATCATTTGAAAGGGCACAAACTTATCTTTCCAATGATACCAAATTTGTTGTATTTCACTCAAACTTGTAGGTATTTTGAAGAAAAACAACTACAACCCAGTACTTTGAAATGTGTAATTGACTTAGTAGAATCCTACTTCAGCAAGTGTTGAAAATGTGACCCATTTGCTTCCATACAATAATACAGATTTTGTTCAGATCTATTCCTAACATTCTGTAGCATATCAGGTGTTATACTTCTGCACTCTGCACAACTTCGTTGGCGAAGACCTTCTATGGACTCGGGCTGCGTAGCAAAACATTTTTTTCTCAAGGGTCCCCAAAGGAAAAAGTCTAAAGGCGATAAATCAGGTGACCTGGCAGGCCATTCGATGGGGCCTCTCCTTCCAATCCACCGTCCAGGAAACCGGTCATCTGAAAACTCTGTTACCGGAGCAACATAGTGGGGAGGTGCTCCATCTTGCTGGAAATGAAGCCGATCATCATTATGATTTTGGTTATTTCTGTTATGAGAGGATCAATTGTATCTTTAAGCATGTTCAGGTAGACCTCACCAGTTAAATTCCCATGAATAAAAAGTGGCCCTACGATATGACTACCTAATATGCCACACCAGACATTTATTTTTTGAGGGTACTGGGTATGGACCTTTCGGAATAAGTGTGAGTAACTGTCATCTCAGTAACGGCAATTATGCCTGTTCACAGCTCCATTCAAAAAAATGTACTCTCATCGGAAAAGCAGGTGTTGAATGATAGGTGCGGATCATCAATTAGTAGCTGGCTCAGTTGTTGACAAAATTGCAGCCTTCTATCAGGATCATCTTCATTGAGTTCCTGTACTAATTTAATTTTGTACGGATGAAATTTATAGGTTTTTAATATCCGTATTATGGACGAACGGGAGACACCTGAGGCAGCAGCAAGCTGACGGGTACTTTGAGTATGATCCAATTCAACATGTCCCATAACAGCGACTTCCACTGCTTCATTTCTGATCGGTTTCCGTGGCTGGTGTTTCACATTACAGACAGATCCGGTATCGACAAACTTTTGGACTAACTTGGCAACGTACGAATCATTCACATTTTTCCCGGGATGACTGTTATCAAAGAGGTGAGCAGTAAGTCTAACACAACTATTATGTTGATGATAAAGTTTAACAAATTTCAACTCGTTCAGGAATGGAATAAACCATTTTTACAGTAAAGTTGAAATAATTTCAAAAGCAACCGAACTGAATCAATGAACGTTTGCCTAAATTCTTTTTGTACACTTATCTGCTGTTGTTATTTGAACCAAAAAACGCACGAGAGAAATTGGGGAATGTAGTAGTGATAAAAATGCCGTTTTTTTCGCATTTTCATTAACACCAAAAATATCGAGTAAATGTTCTTGCTTTTTTTATAACTATTCAAGTAAATACAACACATTAGGTATCATTGGAAAGAGAATTTTGTACCCTTTCAAATGATATATCACTCGACCCCACTTTCCATTTAAAATTTTAGGGTTGTTACTCACCCTCGCTAAGGGGTTGAAGGCAGAGGTAGAAAAATACATCTAAAATGTGTCCCCCTCAAAAGCAAAATTGACCTGTCCGAGCATTTCTCCGTTAAGTTACAAAAAAAGGAGAAAAGCAAGGTGCATACTTTTCGTTGGACCACTCGATATAGTCAGGAGAATCACTAGTTATTTCAGATATATTCCCGAGGCCTCCCAGTGTTCCCACTACATAGCCAATATCAAAAATAGCAAGATATATTTTTTTGTCTTGGGTTTGTTACGTTCCTCTCAAACAAAGAAGGCATTGTTGAGAAAAACGATGAAAAATAATTTCATTTCCAACCTACTCAATTACAGAAAATGTTTAAATCTCTAACGTATACCGTACTCATGTTTGTACTATAATGAGTACAAAGTATTTCAAAAATTGACTTGTATATTGAAATGAAAATTTCAAGTTTGGCTAATGTGTTTAATGTGTCAAAAATTGCACTCTTTCACAATAATAACCGATAGCAGCAGTAGTACTGATCAATTGTTTATTTTTCGCAGCAGATGATTCGAAAACTTCGTTCCGTGTAATTTGGTGCAGAGGAAGTGTCTTTGTACGTGTTTAATGGCAAATTGGCTCTTGCAAACGTAGCTTGAAATAATCCGTTCGCTTGTAAAATAATTACAGAGTTGTCGACTCGATTTATTGCCTTGTTCCCTGCAGTAATTAATAGCTCTGTGAGTAAAATATGGAAAATGATTGAACTTTGTTGCACATGAGCAGTTTTACTACTAATAAAATTATATTTCTGTTGCAAGAGACTACTTTATTAGACGCGAAAATACAACAACTGGAATAAATAATTTTTTTTCTAATTATTCCACCAGAATATGAAACAGGCACACATTTCGTATCGACCGACAAAAAAAATATTATTATGAATGGATATTGTTGAAACCGTTGGGACTGGCAAACATTTTGTTCCTAAATCTTTGGTTGTGGGGGTCTTCACTTTCTTATGAGCATTAGTAGGCCCGATACCCTTCTCAGTGCTCCTCATAGGTAATATTTTCATTAGAAACAGGTTGTTCGCAACTTTCGTTAACCACAGATTGCTACTAGCTCCAGGTAGGAATCGAACGTTGAAAGTTAAGACCTCGCACAAGTTTAGACTTCTTAGTGTTGTCATTTGTAAGGCGGTGACAGGTGTTTAACGAAAAAACATATTTTTTGACCTTCATTAAATTGAGAAAATAAACATCCATACCCGATAAAATTACCCCATTGACTTTAGAAGCATTTGAAAGTAAAATCTGTTTCATTTCATGCCATATTAATTGGCGTTGAACATTTGGAACGGTCGTTGTTTTACCTTCACCGAATTATTAATTGGTGTATCGTTTACTAATATAACAAATAATTGTTGTTGACATTCATATTGTAGTACACCTCATTATTTAATAGAGTGAGAAACCTAAAAAATACGTATTTATGCATTTTGTCTATCATCTTTTACGTGCTCGCTCAATTTAGAGTCTCAGTCTCCAATACAGAGGTCACGCTACAATCGATATCTATGATTATTAGCTGATCTATATCGTCTGCTAGATTTCTCAAACAACTCAGCTTTCCATAGAGTTATTGAAAGCGGAAATTTCATTGAGATTTTTTTTAAATCTCCTTTTATTAAAAATTTCAGGGATCAGTCGTTGATGTAATTATTCTGCCAGGATTTCAGCTACTGATATCCTAATTATTGACTAATATTAAGTAATTTATTGTATGAAACAAACCAAGTAACTTGGTTTGGAATCTTTTAATTTTTAATTTTCATTTCTTGTTAATT
The DNA here is from genome assembly GCF_025532065.1 of Leptinotarsa decemlineata. Classification (NCBI taxonomy): domain Eukaryota; kingdom Metazoa; phylum Arthropoda; class Insecta; order Coleoptera; family Chrysomelidae; genus Leptinotarsa; species Leptinotarsa decemlineata. The sequence goes on from NW_027412702.1 coordinate 22,298,678, forward strand.
TTTTTTTATCTTCATCTCGTGTTAATAGTTCAATTTTTCAATTTTTTGGTTGTTGTATGTATTTTATTTCATTGTAATTTCAGTTTTTTTTGCTTGATATAATTGTTATTTTTTCAGCTAATCTCTTTTTAATTTTTACAGATTATTTTTGGTATTTCAAAACAATTTATATCATATCAGACAATGGGAGTCCGAAACTAATGAAACGAAATGTCCAAATCATTCAACTTGCGAGTTTTGTTGCAAATGATAATGTCTTGCCAACGTAATGTTGAGATAAATTACCTTCGAAATAATCTACTTCAGCGGTGTCACTTGCACTTCATACTTCAATTGATCAAATTCCCTGGATGAATAATACCATCATTTAATCTCTCATATTAACCCAGACCGACAATTTAGGTGCCTTTTAAGTCCGCTGCGAGCCCACAAAAAAAATTAATCACACCATACTCAACTTACATACCAATTTCAGATCAAATATAAGACGCTTTAACATTATAACGAGATAAAATCGAACCCACCTCTGCAATTATGGCAGGATAAATCGGCGCTTGGGCCATGTGAAGAATTGATTATAAGTTCTCGCTAGATAGTTCGATATCCAACACTTCTTTTAGACTGATTTATGTAACTTCTATGGTAATGTTGTATATTTTAGGTAAGAGTTCTCCTCCATTGCATCGTGATAATATTAATCAGGCAAGCTGTGACCTACAGGCGTGAAGTATCGCCTACGATGCTCCGTGGTTGTTCTGGAAAATTGGATTTTAACGATGCGATTTCATGGTTTTTGAGGCAAGGTATGTGCCTCATTGTAGAGCACAATTCTATCTGGTCTGATTGATACGAGTGCTAAGAATGTAAAAAATCGAATCCACTTCTACTCTGCCTCAATTACTTTGATTCTCAAAAACATTCCTTATTCGTTCTAACTTTTCCATTTTACTTTGGTTGTACCTACTCCATATCCAAAGTGATTTTGATTATGGCGTTTCTGTCATCGATAGTCTATTAATGAATAGTTTGAGTTTTCATAGAATAAGTAGATCAAATATTCGAAACAGTTAGGTTAGGTCCAAAGTGAGTGGGTCTATTCGACCCTCCACTACAACTCGCAAGGGTTTATTGTGGCTCACACCTATTTACAGTCGATCAAATAAACCCAGCTTCTCAACGAAGCAGATTAGTTTGTATGGTGAGTAGTCTTTCAGGTCAGATGGTAAGAGTTCAGCTCTGCCAAACTCTAAAAACCTGAAATTGGAACAGTAAGTCACTAATCATATCTAGACATTGTTCTACCATTTTATAAAATCAATATAGTATAATCTATATAATGAATCACCAAGTGATTTTAGATCGTACTCTCTTTCTAATTTCAGAAAAAGGTTGAAGATTCATTATAAGAAAGCAAGGATCAACTGAAACCGAATATGTCACGGCATGTCACTGTACTGTCTGAAATCACAATAAAGCAATGAGTTAGTTATATATTTTCATCTGTTTATGGTATACTTATCTTTCTTGGCATTTCTCCACCTCTTCTGAAAGTTTTTTGTTTACAGATGAGTTGAAAAATAGCTTTTTCTGATACTTTGCCGATTCATCGCTCATGGTTATTCTTTTACTTGTTTGTTTTTGTGCTGCACTGTTTGGAACCTTTGGTGTAGTAATGAATATTACTTGAGTTTTTCCTAACACCAAACCGTTATTTTTAACACCTCTACACGTGTTTCGATCACCAAGTGATCGTCTTCGAGGGGAATATCAAACAGTTTGATCTTCCTCTCGAAGATGATCTCTAGGCGATCGAAACACGTGTCGAGTTGTTAAAAATAACGGTTTGGTGTTGGAAAAAACTCCAGTAATATTCATTACTACACCAAAGGATCGAAACAATGCATCACAAGTAACAAAAGGGTTATTTGGTGTTGTAGCCTTTCGTTACTGAAGGCATATTGAAGTTGATGAATGAAGCTGATTCATTATTATTATTATTATATTTTACTACGTTAACAGTAAAACCGAAATTGTGTCTCTTATTCATCGCTGCTAAAGGAAAATTGAAGCATATGCATTTGAATTCGGAAAGTATAAAATGAATAAGTGCTCAACTTCAATAAAAGTATTAGAACGAGAATGAGCTCACTGAAACATCTGATAGAGACGTGGAGCACCAATTTTTCGAACTTGTTGACGTTCCTCATATGTTTTAAACCATCAAAAACCGCATGGGAGCTAATGACCAGTTCTTCCTCCAGCCCACGAACTGTTTCTGATGGGTCAGTCTCATCCAGGGTCCTCTACTCTTGTTCCTGGATTATTGGTAGATCAACCACTTCGGGGCACATCTTCAGGACTGAATTCTCTACAGAAACACATGACCCCAAAACGGACAAAACTTCAGATGATTGGTGTTTCGGAAGATAGCCCTTTTCCGTTTTCAAAATCAATAGAAATATTTCGTGAATATCGCCGCAATTGGACACAGCTACATTTCCAATTGACATACGTCTAAAGATTAAAATTTCCAGATTTAATACATGATAGTCTACACTATAATGAAAATAAACGATTTTATTGTTAGAATCATCGTTCATTACGCTAATGGTTTGATATAGTCTGAACTGAAAAGTAGCTAACTTACACAACCGAAATGTTTGGGAAAGTTGAAATTTGAAGATATTGAAAAGATCATAGTAATCTATTTAACAAAAATGCGTATGAATTTCAACCGAGTTAAACGAAGTGAATAGTTCTGGACGGTTGACCGAACTCCAATAATTCACACTTCCAAGTTTTTTTTTTTCAGAATGATACCATACATTTTGAATGACTGATGGAAGTCTTAGTCGAATGAAAACACATGGAGGATGTTTTTCTGAGTTTTCACCTCTCGCCTATATGTCAAAGGAAATGAAGCTGTTTCCAATTGAGGTGATATTCTCAAGTGTTTTTTTGGTTTTGAAAACAGCAAAGTTGATTTTCCAAAACGTTAACTATCATGGCATAGAAATTCCATCTTCTCCTTTGTTTGTTTAATTTGTAGAAAAGTCCATGAATACGACAAGTTAAAAGGTAAGACCTCGTTAATCCTTAGCTCGCACAAGTTTCGACTTTAAAGAGTTGTCGTTCATAGGGGTGGAAAAACAGATTTCAAACAGATTTTTTTAATTGGACTCTTCAGTGGTTTACATTTGGCAGTAACTTTTGAGGTGAACTTTTCAGCTTGTCCAATATTTCAATGTAACAGATTCTATATTGATAAGCTATGTTTGTTTTTCAGATCTTGTAACCTTGAACACCCCAAAACACTTAGAAATGAAAAATCAAGGTTTTACTTGGAAAACTGTTTGAGATGTAGAGTTCAATCCAGCCTAGAAGAGCTCCTGACTAGATTTCACTAAAAACTTCCGAACATGAATATATTTTCTATGGAGAGGAATGCTATTCTCAACATGACATACACAATTATTCTCAATTAGTCGAAATTGAAACAAACAGAGCATTTTCAGAAACATGCAAAATTTCCAACGCACCCGCCACTGATATCTGGTATCAGGGTAGATGATGACCAGACCGTCTTCAGCACTCTCAGTGCGATGCTCAACAGTTATTCACACCGCCACCTCTTTTACCGCCCACACGATCTGACCGTGGAGTGAAAGATGAGGTTCGATTAAATATTCGATCACTATTATTAATAAGCATATAAATAAAATCGTGCGTACTATACCGGTCACATTGGAAAGGGGCAAGTCAAGAGATGGAATATCACAGACGAAAAATTGAAATACATATATGGAAGAGACAAAGTAGAAAAAAAAATAGTTATGGATGATCATTATTATTTTTCCCTCAGAAAATCCAATCGAGTCAAAGTCAACATTTATTTCATGTTATATCCGGATGATCGCGAATGTGTATCCATAAAAATTTATGAGACGATCCTGAATATACTTCTAGATTTGAACAGTAGTAATTAAGACAAAACGAATATCGTATTAACCTCCACGTCATCAAGAACTGCTGATAAAAAATAACTACTGAAGAGTTGTCGAGATTATACATGATAATATTGTTACGTTTTCCCTACACTGACAACACGACAAAAAATTTTAAATGAAACTTCAGACTGATGTCTATCGCCTCATTAGATCACTTCGTACCGCACTTTCAACTAGACTTGCCCCATCTGCCTGTTTGTAGTGTTTATATATGGAAATCTCTGGAACCGATAGGAATCTTCTGGAAGCGACGCGACGCGTCACAACTGATTGACGGAGAGCAACGGCGGCCGTTGTTATTTTTTTTCAGGGGATAATTTACAACAATATCAAGTGTGCCAAGCCACTTGAACACTTCCCGTGAAAGTATATATAGAAGATTCTAACTACAAATATTTCGTGCTTATACTGAGGACAAATCTACAGATACTTCTTTTACATCAACATTATCAAATATATTTTATATGCTGATATTGGAGACATTGTAGAAAGATTCATGAAGAGGTATATTCTTCAAAGAGTAAAACGGTAGATGGAAAAGGAAAACTTGCACTTTCTAAAGGACTACTGCGCATTTAAAAATAGTTCACTTAAAGTCCTCTGAGATTGGAGAACCAAGAAACATTCATTTTCAATGCAAAACTTGAAGAAGAATTTGTGCTGGATCTCGACATTATTATAAAAACTCCTCGTGTTGAAGGGGAAAAAGAAAGTTTCACGTGGAGTCTAACACCAAGAATACTGGTGCGCTTCTGAGTCTTTTTCGAAAACCCAAGCGAAATAAAAATGTACTCAGACTGAGGCCTCGATCTATCTACTCCTTAGGTAGGTGTGAGTCATTGCGCTTGTGAGTCTTTTTTGGAAAATCCAAACGGAAGAGAAATGTCCTCAAACTTAGGCCTCAATTTTTCTACTCCTCAGGTGGCTATGAGTCATTGCGCTTCTGAGTCTTTTTCAAAAATCCAAGCGAAAGAGAAATGTGCTCAGACTGAGTTCTCAATCTGTCTGCTTCTCAGGTGGGCATGACTCATCGTGCTTGATAAGGCACCTGGAAAGTTGTTATATTTCCATGACTTCACAGGTTTTCCTAGCACAGAGAATTGTTATGGTATTTGTTGTTTTCAAAACCTATCACGTGACCTGTTTCTAGCTGATCCTGCTGATCCTGCGTCTTCAGAATTCATTTTACTTCATTTACATATGGAAGGATATCTTTTGAATACTCTATTTGGTCTTCGGGTTATTTAGCATACAGAGTATGGCTTTGCTGGATTTGGAAAGATTTTTGGATTTGGGAGTCGGTACTGTCGTTTTGGTGAAACGGTGATTTGAAATCATCTAATTCCTTGAGTTTGTTGTATATAGCAATGAGTATAGATTCAAAAAGGAATTCAGTTAGGCAGGATATTGTACTGGACATATAGTGATTGTTGATATTGAGGGTATCTTCAGGAACTTGATGTTTTTTTTTGAGGGCGGTTAAAGGGGTGGAAAAAATCACACCATTGCTGAAGTGATAGAAGTTCCGGACATATGATGGAGACCGTTCCGCAATGGGTAAAGTAGTTGAAAGATTTCTGACGGGAGCATGTGTGGGGAATCCAAAGGTACTGATGATGGGATGAAGTAGAATGTTTAGTTTTGTGAGGCCATTTATACGAGGCGTGCGAGAATAAAAGATGTTTTCTTTCTATTCGGAATGGTGGAATCCTGATGATCTTCTTTAGGAAGACTTCTTTCGAAGTCTTTAGCCATCAGTTGGTATTCAGAAAAGTCGAAGAATGTGATCTTTTTATGAATGTACTCTGTACTTTGTCAGTCGGAATAATTAGTGGCTGGATCATTGTGGAGAAATTTTCTTTATATTGGGGTGATATTGGATAAATCAAATATGTCTTACTATAACAACCAGAAATTACTTACATTACATATCCATCGACCAAACAGAGTACTCTGCGAAACTGAAAGTTCAAATTTTCAAAATTGAAAGATTATGACTTTCAAATAATATTTTGAATTTTTCAAAAAAATTTAATGATTGCAGAATCATTTATTGAGAATATTTTCTAAAAAAGTTTCAATTATGATCGTTGAAACGGGCAATTATTTTTCATATTCCTCTAGCGTTTAAAATGATCGGTGATCCTGACGACACGTCTTTTTTGAATTCCCACAACTGTCCCTGATCGTAAGTTAGGAAGGTGTTGTGGATGTTCGGCTATCAACAATCTATAACAACCCGTAATGAAAAGCCGCTGTGGAGAATTGATTATGATTAATGAAAGAGTCGTTCAAAAATGCCATCTTCGCGAGATGAAACACTTGACGCGAGAAACATAAGGGTCACGTAGCCATATGGTTCGACGAAGGAGCTGAGAAGATATAAAACACTCACTACCAATTGGAAATAATTCCTATACAGGGTTATTTTCAATGAAGATTTTCGGGAAATCATTGTCTTGTTTTGGTGTGGTTTCAAAGTGACTATCAGTAGGTATACAAGTTTCGTAAAACTTATATGATAATAATGGTGTTTTTCATGGCTCCGTTTTTGATCTTATGCCGTAGATTCTACCAATTTTACAAAAATACATCGGTTTATCCATAATGACGGTTTATTAATTTGTTTATGAGTACTAGAGTGAATCGTACTTCAAACTGTCTCAACTGCTGATGACAAGGAGTTCAAAACGTGTGCTTAGAAGTGAAAATGATTCTCGAGAACGAAAATTCATATTCATCCATATCCATGGATAATTTTCCATTGCAGTTTTTTGGCGTACAGAGTGAGAAAGTAAAATTGACTTCTGTGTTATAATATTAATGATAAAAATGTCTTTATTTCCAATGAAAAATGAAATGGTACATGGTATTCGCCTTATACTACTCAGAATTCCCAAGGATGCTCTACCACTCAACCCTTGCTGATATAATATGGCTGATAACTTGAAAAACTAACTCGTCCTAAAACATGAATCTACATCACACAGTTTTTGGCATTTGTTGGGTCACTTGAATATTCATCAAAAACAACAAAAAGAGAAAAAAGTAATATGGAAGATAACGAAAAATGAATACTTGTCAGACATAGGCTGGAGAGAAAAAAAGAGGGATATACGAATAAAATGCATCAAATTCTGTTAACTTGCAGAACATTTTTAAGCTCTCTTTCGCTCTCTTTACCGAAATGGGTTATGTCAGATTTGGACCAAAGTGAGTGGGTCTATTCGACCCCCACCGCAACCCGCAAGGGTTTATTGTGGCTCACACCTATTCACACTCGACCAAATAAACCCAGTTTCTAAACGAAGCCGATTAGTTTGAATGGTGAGTGGTCTTTCAGGTCAGATAGTAAAGTACGGTTTTGTCGAACTCTAAATACCTGATTCAGTCCCCAGCGAGGCAGCCACGAAGTATGTGCTCTGCTGTCCCATTATTTTCCAAACAGAGGCGACACACACTGTCTTCCGACAGTCCGAGTCTTTGCATATGATGATTCAAATGAAAGTGATCTGTAAGAAAGCCTGTTAGACATCGTAGTTCATCCCTACTGTAGTCCAACAACTGTTTGGTATCAATCTTCGAAAGGTGAATAAACGCTTTGGAGGGAGCCAATCCTGGAAGATTCTGCCAGAAATAATAACAGGTTCTGGTCCGATGAACCTACTTGCAGCACCCTCCTTTGCAAAAGAGTCAGCAAGCATCCTAATTGCCTTCCAGGCCAGTATGACCAGGAATCCAGACCAGATACAATCTGTTAAGTCTTCTTATCGAGGAGAGTTGTTTATGGCAATTTGCTACCAATTTAGACGTTGCTCGATTGGAGTCGAAAGCTTTCAATACCGCTTGACTGTCCGAGAATGTTCTTATTGACATGTGTATGAGGTTGGATTCTTCCAATCTCTCCGCACACAATTCAATAGCGTAAATTTCCGCTTGAAATACAGTCGCATAGGTTCCTAAGTAGGTTGACATCTCTGTCCTGGGTCTGCGACTGAAAACACCTGCACCAGAACGGGAAGGTGTTTTTGATCCATCTGTGAAACAACACCTATCTGCTCATAATATTTCCCTCTCCCGAAAAATCTAGTCTTCTCTACTCGGGAACAGTAGAGGCAGTTCGTGGTTGACAGTTGGAGGCATAAAGTCTGAGGTCATTTCCAGAATGCTGTGACTTCCAGTGTCAACGAACAGTCTGTTGCCCTCTGCATTAAATTGTTTTGTGCAATTGGCAATATGCACAAGTCTATATGCAGTCCATCTAGCCCCTCTCTAGAAAAATGTGGAGAGGAGGTAAATCTGGAAGGATCTCCATGGCCGCTGACTGTGTAGTACTGATGGCTCCACTGATGGCCAGACAAGCCTGTCTCTGTAAGCCAGACAGCTTACCCTGGCTACCAGGCAATTGCACCATAAGTGATCATTGGTGTGACAATGATCACATAAATCCAATCGATTTGTTTGGGACCTGAACTCCAAATCCTTCGACATGTCCATAGGGACAGTCTGGCTTTGTGTAAAACTTTTTCCAATTGGCCGTTCTAGGTGAGTTTTTCATCAAGGACAATGCCAAGATATTTCACCTCCGTTCCAAATGGAATGACCTTACCATTGAGGGAAAGTGGCGTTATATCGTCCAATTTTCTCCTCCTGTTGAAGGGAATTATCACAGTTTTGCTGGGGGATCAACTGTGAACAACGTCCAACGTGCTTTGGAGGATATTACAAGCTACCCTTCCCGACGTGGACCTTGCCAAGATGACAAGATCATCTGCATAAGCTTGCATATCTACTTTTCTTCTGTCGAGAGCATCAAGCAGACTATCCATCAGGAGCAACCTCAGAAGGGGGGATAGTACCCCACCTTGAGGGCAGCCCCTGGTGACCCTGAACCTAATGGCCTCGTCTTGAAGAGTCGTAGTTGCAGTTCTGTTTACCAGCATGGCATAGATCCAGCCAGTTATGGTCGATTCTATACCTTTCCTAACCAGGGACGATTCTATTGATTTAGGTAGTGCATTGTCAAATGCTCCTTCAATATCGAATACCGAAATGTGATTAGAATTATTGAAAAAAATTGAATAGGAAAAGCTTTCCTGGAAGACTGAGGTCTTGTATTATTGTCATATGATTTTGTTTCTCAGATTTATGTTGTGTACGTCTGTCTTGAATGTTTCATGAAATAAACGTATTGAATGAAATTTGAACGTATCTTCTATGGTAAACCAGTTTAGTTCCGTAGGCTTGTGGGATACATGCTCATACTTCCTCATTCCATATATATAACGAATACAAGAGTTTTGTATACGTTATAGTCTTGACCAAGTATCGTAGTCGTAGACAAGGTCCATAGACCGGAGAACTATGATCAAATTGTGATCAAACTATAGACTCGCATAAAAAAAATTTTATGGGTAAATAGAGGTACGTTCTCTAAACCCAAACGATTCATCTAAAATAAATCCTCGAACACTAACGCAGCACATTGTAAACCAAGTTTTTTTGCATTACTTTCAATTCTGATTATTTCGTTATTTAGGTGCAGTTTGAAGTTATTTTCTGCTAGCGATACACGAGTATTGCTTCCAAATACTAGCACTACTGATTTTTTTCGGATTGAGCACAAGGGAAAAATTGTGACGTATCTACACATTTCCTTACATATATTTCACTGGGTTAGCCACATGACTAGTGAGGTCCACTCATGAAGTCATCGCATTGCTTGTAAAAAATTCGATCCCTGGTTTGAAACACGAAGACTCAAGTGGCACAGCCTAAGTGTTTTCTTAGTGCTAGGAATGCCTAATTGTTAGTGCGTACAAGTGTTGACATTTAGAGTTGGTATTCGTGAGTGATCGACAAATGGGTAATGGGAAAACTCATATGGAACTAATTATTACATTTGATTTTAAGATTCCAGAAATAAAAACACGCGTCATGTAAAAAATTTAGGTTAAAGAAAATTGTATTAGCTTGTGAGTTGACCAACATAGGCATTGTTATGAGAAGTTTACTATCTTGTAGGTTTCAAATAGGAAATTATATTTTAACAGAATGCTGACCAGTCGCTAGCAGCAGAAATAGCCGCATCAACCGCGGGGGTTAGCACCGGAGGAAAATGTATGCATAATTATATTTTACCTAACATGTGTATGGCTTTCAGTTAACGAGTTCATATTTGCTACTTGCAATGCAGAACTAAGATTACTGGGAAGTTTTGCTGCTTGCCTTTCAGGTTCAAAAACTGGGCATTCCTGGATTATGTGCTTGACACTATTGTTCACACCGCATACATAACATTGTTGGGGTCTTCTTCCTTTATTAGTTGCTAGTGTGTTAGTTTTGTGTGCTCGATTCTAATACGAGTAAGAGTGACTTGGTGTTTTCTTTGGGTCGACTGATATTCCTGGGGCACACGTAGGGGTTTATACCTCCGAGTTTGTTTCTTTCCAAGACCAACCATCTCTCTTTCCATGTGTTCGTTACTAGTTTCCCCATTGCGTTAAACTAATTTGCGTGGGAAAATTGTATAACTTGAGTTAGAGGGAAGTAATAGTGATATTACGAGCGATGATATCGGCTTCATCCTTACCTCTGATCCTGATATGGAAATGTATCCAGACAATTTTGATACATTTTTGTTCTTTGATTAATTTGGGTAACCCATATTTGATTCGAGCAAGTAAGTCATTGCCTGGGTAGAGCTGCTTGATTCCTTAGATTGCACTCAGTAAATCAGTCACCTTCCAGTCCTCCACAGTGTGCTGCTTGAGCTACAGCGTACCTGTGTAGACGCAACAGACTGACGGCAGACAAAAAGCATGCTCCGTATCATTTATGACGACGGCAGTTCCCACACAGTTAAAACACTTCGAAGCATCCGTGTGCAGGTCGTTGTATTTCTTGTATTTGGAGATAAGTTCGGACAAGGCTTTCTGGATAAGAATTGGTGGCGTATCGTTGTTCTTGTGAACTGTGAGTTGGGTGTTACAGGATGGGATTTTTAATATCCAAGGTGGTGGGGAGTAGTGATTGGATATCATGACGTTTTCAGGAACTACAGGGTTGAATATTACTGGAGTTTATCAGATTATTGAACTGTAGTTTAATCTTCTTCCTGAAGATGATCACCTGGTGATCGAAATAAGTGTCGAGATGTTAAAATAACGATTTGGTGTTGGGAAAAAATCCAGTAATATTCATTACTACACCAAAGGTTCGAAACAGTGCATCACAAGTAACTACAGGGTTATTTGGTGTTCCAGCCATTCATTACTGAAGGGCATATTGATAAGCTTGTATTAGTAGAAATTTGAGCTGCATGAGGCTCGCTCATTCTACTACAAAAAAGTAGTAGAATGAGTAAACAGCTCGATGTTATTCAGCACGCCGCCGTCATACCAACCTTGCATTCGCAGTGGTCCGGGTGGAAGTTTACTTATTGAACTAGGTGAACAACCTTTGAAATTGAGTCCTGGTTGTGCAAAAAAAAATGTCAGAAATAGGCTCTTGTATGTTCGAAGTGAACATTTTTGAATAGCAAATTTTCATGTCTTTAATAGTGCTAACTGATGATATCACGTGAATCACGAGACTGAAGAATTCGTTCAAAACAACATCTGTGCAAACATCAATTAGACCATTCTACGTTTCTATTGTTTCGTCATTCTGATAATATGTAATGCAAACCAAATTCTTCGTTCCAGTGATTTATTGAATGATATTCAGAACGATGCTGTATCATTGTTTCCCAAGAAATTAGCATCAATATTGCAACCGACTTTGATGGTAAAATATCGATAAATGTGACATTGTCTTAGTGTGCAGTTTGATTAGGAACTTAGAAAACGTTAATTGTAACAGTAAACTATTGTTGTATTTTACATACGATATTTGATAATGAGTGAGAAATATTGTTCAAATAGAGTAGGAAGTGATCTCCAAATTGACTGATCCTTCTGGATAATAACATTGAATCTGATAACTACATCGATTGTACGTGACGTCCAAATTTGTGGTGAGCCCCAGGCAGCGATATTCTTCAAAACCACGGCAAGAGGTTTAAAAGAAAACCTTCGAAGTCACTAGTGGTGTGATTCACACCCCTTGTATAAAATCACCTGGTTCATAACACAATTATTCCGGACAGTAATGACATAACTCATGCTACAGATAATAATGAAGCAATCATTTTGATTATTTGAACAATATTTATTGTAAAATACTCTTGTACTATGTTACATGTTTTATGTTTGGTAATGCATCGATAGAATTGATATCATCTCATCTGAAAGTTCAGATTCATAATATGTCTCCTACCTGGAAACAATTCAAAACAAGGGTGCTACACGGTGGTATTGTAGATCCACTTTTCTATACCCTTCATACTGCCAGATTCATCGAGAAGCTGGAGTCTTGAAAATATAATGTTTATCAAATAACACTATTATTCATCTTTCAAATTTGTCACACATACAATAAGCTGTAGCCATAACTCATTGCTCATTTATTTATTTATCTTTGAAACTCATACATTCCCATAGCCATAGACAATAGTTGATATAGATGTCAAAAAATGCCATGTGATTCATTAATTCCTGGTGGGTTCGAACCGCAAAGTCGGACGATCGATTTTCACTTCCTATCGTCCAGCCCGTGTTGAGAATCACACGTTAAAAGGTTAGACCCCGACGGAAAAAGAGACATACAGATTTATGCAAGCTTTCAAAGTAAACTACTTGTATGTATACACTCGCGTCCTGAATCCTGACAAAATTTCCTTATATTCTATTGAATAGAATTCTGTTAGACCGTTTCCTTACTCGTTTCTTCATCTAGAATCTAGAGCAAGAAAACAGTACATGTGCCCCGTTGGAATAACTAGCTTTTGATTTGCAGAGGCAAGGGGCAGGTCGGTTTTTGACTAGAAATTCAATTATAAGTGCTGAAAAGATTTACGAAATTGAAGGCTCTTATTCAAACGCCATCCATAGAAGTTTCTAGAAATATTGTACCCCTTTTCAACTTAGTTACACTGGAGTGGGAGACACTTCAAGCACACCAACAAAACAAGGTATACGGTTTACTTGGGAGTTTTAACAGGGTTTTGCATTCCATACCTTGAAATGAAAGAATTAACGAAAATACCAAAAACTCACTATTGAACATAAATTGTCACTGTATAAAGAAATCAGATTGCCAAAATTCTCAAATTTTCTATTCTTTCTTATGATTTTTCAATGAGAAAAAACAAAATACAGGTTCTTACCCTAAGGTTTAATGCACTAAATCCCACATCTTCTGATCTAAATCCTATTTCTAGGATTCAAATAGTCTTCTCTGATTGTGTTTTTATGCTATTCATGGCTATTATACTTTTATTGGTTCTTATGATTTTACCTTTTTGTGCTTGCATGTTTTCATGAATGCATGATTGTATGATGCCTGGCATACAAAAAACTGTTGAGAAAAAATTCTGATGCCTCTAAGATTAGTTGAAATTAACAATTTCAAAATATGATTTTTCATAATCACCTTCGGGAAGTAGGGGTTTATTCCGATGGATGATTCTCAAAAATTTTAGCTAAATCACCACTATGTGCACTCTATATGAAGCCAATATCAGTTCAACTTTCAGGCAATGCTACCACCTGTTACATCCATCTCTTCATACACAGTGAGCCTACCGATTCCAGGTATGACATTACAAAAAGTAGATATCTCTGTCTGTACCTCACTTCTCACTCTACTTTAATCACTCTGAAAAACAACTCTGTGACTGAACAAAACAAGAAGAATACTAGTTGACCTCTATTTGTATACCTTACCTCAACATGAATGAAAATGATCAAAATAAACGATATGGATTTTCAATAGGTGTCGGCATTCTGATTATGATTAATTTGCAGTATAGTACATCTCTCAGAAAAATCCCAGATCTATGAAAATAAAATAAATTTTTAAATAATTGGTATGTTACAATCTACAATTCCAATTGACAAAAATGGTTTCTTTGTGTTCAGATTGTCTCTCGAGCAATATAAAATGAGAAGTGGAAAAATGAAATGTTACACTACTGTTAATGACCTAATTTGGGAAACTAATCGAAACTATTTTCTTTAAAACTTTGACTACATATTTGAAGGTGATTGACAATGTTTCATGATGAACTTCACTAGTTCGGACTTCCATTGTCTACTATATAAAATGATTTGAGATCCCTGAAACAACTAAAAAAGAAGAATTGAAAATGAGTAGCTGAAAATAACAATTATATTAACAAAATAAACCTGAAATGAAATAATAGTGGAATAAAATACAAGTGAAAATAGAACAATTGAATAAATAAAAATGAAGAAATGAAAAAAGAAAATAAAAATAAAAAGTGGAGAGATTCCAAGTCACGTTAGTTCACGACGTTTCGATTGTTAATATCTAAAATCGTCTTCGGGTGATGACTGGACTGATTCCTCCGAGAGATGACTATTTTATAGGTCGTTGAAATACTTTCACTTTCTCTACTTTCCATTTTTCGCTTCACTGATTACGTGAGAGATGGCCGATTTGGCGGGAGTTGGTCATTTTTCGTTTGATGATGGGTTTCCATATGTTTCGTATATCTACGCTGGCCTGGCTGAATACGTTGTTGGACAACATGTATGCGGCTTCCTTAAATTTTCTCCTGAACCAATGTTCCTCTCTGTACAAGATCTCAGCTTGGGACCACTCGATGTTGTGTTGATGGGTCCAAACATGGTCTGCTATTCCTGATTTGCTGGTTTCTCCTTGCTGTGTGTGCTTCTTGTGCTCGGCAATGCGAATATTCAATGGCCTCTTAGTTTCACCAATATAGGATTTTCCGCACTCACAGGGTATCCGGTAAATGCAATTCTTGGAATCGCAGTCCGCGTTTGGGGGCCTGGTTTTCGTGAGGCTGCTACGGATAGTGTTACCGGATCTGAAACAGGTTCTAATGTTGTACTTGGAACCAATTCTTCTTATCCTCTCCGATAATCCTCTGATGTAGGGAAGTGTAAGCACTGGTTGTGACGGCTTCTCTTCCTTGCGAGGCTCCTGCTGTCTTTTAGCCAAAGTCTTTTCTACCATCGCTTTGGAGTATCCATTCCGCTGAAGATCATTTTTGATGAAGTCTAGTTCCTTTTCGCGACATTCCTTTGTATTACAGAGCCCAAAAGCACGGTCTAATAGAGTCCTGATGATTCCTCTTTTTGTCGATTGATGGTGGTTGGATTCGTGGTTCAGATACTGTCCCGTATGAGTGGGTCTTCGGTATACAGATGTTTCCCACTTAGTGTCGGTCCTCTTCCCCAAAACTTCTAAGAATGGCAATTATTTCTGAAGATTATTAAATGTATTATTATTTCTATTGTGTCAAATGCGTCTTTCCGGTTTTTACGGCATCCACTAAAAAATTCCAATCATCACAACAGTGCTTCCGAATTTTTTCATCTGTGCTGGACAAGGTGGACAATTTTGTTACAGAAGTTACGCGAATCGATCGACTTGAAACTCATTTTCATAAATGGGTAGAAAAAAAATTTCGATATTATTTTGTGTAACAAGAAAAACAAAAAAGCGAATAGACTTTCAAAGGTAGTGTTCTTACGAAATTTTCTCCTATATGCAGTGAGTGTTTTTTTTTCGGAAATTATTTTTCTCATGTGGTACAGCTTCTTAATTTCTTCATGCCTCAGGATTCCCATAGACGTAACATAATCATATTTTTGGGATAGAGAATGCTCATTCTCATTTGAAAAAAGTTTTGAGTCTAGGTCAAAACCCCTTCAGTATCCTATTTCTCTTGGAGCGTCATCTACTTTCTTCCTCAAAATCGTTCTTTAATGCCGAGTACTGGTGGTAGATCGAAACAGTACTACATCGCATTGGTACCAGAGCTGCGCTCTTCTGCTTTTGAAGGTTATTTATTTTACTAACAATCATGTTATTATGGTTTATACGCAATATGATTCTTGTTTGAATAAACCAACTGTTACCTGCTTTTCCACTTTGCAACATAAAACTTTTGAAAGTAATCAAACGGAAAACCGTGAGCTAATGGGCAAACTTGATAATCAGATAAGGCTAACAAGGCATCCACAAAGTGAAAAAATGTGTCGTCAATCCCCGTAATGCCGTGACCCTGCATAATAACGTACAAATACTGAAATAATTCCACAAATGAAATTTTAAATTATATACTTCGGCATCCGAAAAAAGATAATGTAACGTAGAGACGAGATTAAAGATGGCTATCTCCGCAACTTATAAGTCAAACTTTAATAAGAAAACAGTTCGCTTTTATTAATAGTCTGCGAAGTTAGAGACCATGTTCAAAGTGCTTCCAAGCACGGAAAAGAACAATTTGTTACAATATCCGAGGACAGGAAGGGAGTTCAAGCCAGACGAGAGAAAAAATGCAGAACATAATGCAATCCTTCAGGAAGTCGAGATAACGCCAGGATTTATTGAATACGAATGAAAAAGTGGATATATAATTGCAAACTCGGCTGTGGTAATTTTCTTGTTGTTATTTTCCATTAGCGTTGAAAGTTTATCTCTGTTTATCAATGTGTAAGGAATTCATGTAGCGAATTCAATTTAATTTTAATGGATGTATACGTCAGTGCCGTCAGTAAAGAACAAATTTCGACATTTGTTTCTCTATTAGCGTCGATATATCCAGAGAAATTGCAAATGAGTTTATTTTCAATGTGTCAACGGTGGATCAAGATCAAGATGACTGCCAAAGATAAATATATAGGCCGAAAAAAAACTATTTCAAATGAAGTTTCTAAATATCCACCTTCTATAAAAATCATTGCATTATATCCGAGATACAGTGCGTTCCAACGAAAACTTGCCCCCAACTGCGGTCAGCAACTACCCCCCTATTTTTTTAATAGCATGGGGGTCATCATCATGGGGGTCATCATCATGGGGGTAATACATCATTGAAAGGTATTTTGCTGGTCGTAGCTTTTTTTAAAGATATTTCGAAATATTTAAATGCGCTAAAAACAGATTCACAAGGAAATGGAAAATTAATATGTGATCTGATATAAAACGTACCTATCTGCTTTTCGTCGCAAGCTGAATATCTTTGACAAAGATATTGCAAGACAAGAATTTATTCATATTCCGACAATATAAAAAAACTCTGAAGAAGACATTGCGGTGTTTCTGGCCGATCTTAGGATCTAATTTGCTACAAAATCCTAAGACTTTGGAGAGATGGGCAAGCTATCTTCGTTTTCTAAATCGTCATTTGAAGTTGATGCAGCAGCAGAATGGACAATGACTGCCAAAGGCATCACTTCAAATAGAGATATTTGATTTGTAAGAAGATGTGTCTTTTCAAATATTTGAAATGGTATCCGCTGAAGAATTTTGGACTAAACATGTTTCAGAAAAATATGAAAATTGCAAGAAACTAGCCATAAATTTGGCCACTATGTTAGGCTCGACATATGTATGTGAAAAATCTTTCTCAAAGATTAATTTTTTGAGACGCCTACCTAGAAGACACACTTTGAATTTGCTGTTCTTCTCGAGAACCAAACTATGAAAAACTGGTTCAAGACCGTCGCTGTAATTTCTCACATTAATTTTAGGTCTTGTGTTTTATAAATCAGAATTTGATTTGAAACCAAAATAATGCATAGGTAGCACTTGATTTTAATCAGTTGTTTTTTCTGGACCTCGTAAAAATTTTTCCACAGTTACCGGACCCCACCTAAAACTACTTGTCGACCCCTGACATAGACAAACCTTATGAGAAATTGGCAAGAAAAGTAGACTAATGAAAAGTACGAACGTTGGACCAATAGGCTGATATCCCGATCATGCGGAACATACATGGTTCAGATGTAGCGGATGGTGAGAGTTTAGACAACAATATCAGAGATGAGCAAGAAGGCCATTTAACGATAGAAGTATGATGATATCTCTGATGGCAGGAGAGGAGGAATGGAAACAAACCTACATGGTCATTAAGCTCATTATTGTAACGAAAGTGGAGACAAAGAGAGACAGGGCGCTGTAGACAGCTTTCCCACTGATGAAAGTATAGTACACTCCTAATAATAATTTGACCAGACTATGCAGTCAACAAGACGGTTTCGAGTGAGCGCTCCGTGGGAGGTGTTTAAACATGTGTTCAAATAAAATCTTATTGTTTTACGCGAAAGTCCGCCTCTGAGCCGTCGGGGGTCCAGTCTCTTTGAGTTATGGGCGACTACATCCGGTCCTCAGGATCGGTTCTTGCATTCAAATGGGTTCACTTGCGTCAACTAGTCACGTACATAGTCATTAGTGGCATATTGTTATTTCAACACGAATTCTAGAGATAGCAAGCAAGCCCTCTGTTCTCAAAAGTGGACTTCCACAAAGGATAATTTCGAATTCAAAAATAGTTCTGAAATATATTTTCAATTTCGGGGTACATTATTGAAAGTGAAGTGTCAATGCAAAACTAATTGAAAACGAAAAAATAAGTGCGATGAAAAATGGGAAATGAAACTTCATCACCACCTTTATTTGTAACGATCGTTACTGCAGTTTCGTCCTATATGAACACTTGCGAACTAATACAATATTGTATTAATTTGAAAATGTCCATAAAGGACGAAACTGTAGTAATGATAGTTACAAATAAAAGTGGTAAAAAACATACAGTAACTAACGGCTAAGTAGCCGTTAGATATTTGCATCATATGGGAAACTTTTTTATTATTCATTTGTCAGAAAATTTTATCGTTGATAAAAATTGTTGCATTGCGGGAATCGTGGATATGAGCCGTCAAAATTCTGAATTTTTGAACGGTATACAGGGGAGAACAAAAATAGAAATTTTTATCAAGATTAAACTACCCTCATTTTCGACATTATCGAAAAAGTTCATTCAGAAAAGTTGTTTGAATTTGAAAACAATATTCACATCTGAAATCACAGCAACCTTCGTAATAAAACAAAAAAAATCCATTTTTTATGGTTCTAGCCTCAAAAAGAGTATTGGTATCTCATATACACCTTAGGCGCCTCCCTCATATTACTATAATGATGTTTCAATGGTGAGTTCAGTCCAATTTATTATTTGAAGCAGTATACTGATATTTGTTGAAAATGGTTCAAATTTTTACTAGTTTTTTGGTGCAAAATTGATATTTCACTCTGTATGAATGTCCATGATAACTATCAGTTTCATTTGATGTAAAGAAATGCTTAACTAAATCAATTGATGATAAACACTTGAGTAATACAAATCTGTAAATAGCACTAGTACTCTTCATGATGCTAGAACTATATGGATTTTTTTTGTTTTGTTACGTAAGTGATTTTGTGACCTCAAATCTGAATATTGTTCTCAAAATTGAACAACTTTTCTAAATAATCTTTTTCAATAATATCGAAAATATGGGTAATTTACTATTGATCAAAATTTCTATATTTTGTTCTCCCCTGTACACCGTTCGCCAATTTAGAATTTTGACAACTCAGATATTTCAATATTCATGATAATAATTACAAATTTCCACAATATAGGCTTTATTTACAACACGAGTTCCACTACAAAAGTTGTTTCGTCAGTTTTGTTTTCACTGGCCCACTCTCTACAATGAAAATTAGAAAAGAGGACAGAAACGTATTTTCAAATAAATTTTTCATTTGTTCTGTTAAGCCACGTTTTCCTTTTAGTTTGAGTCATCTCCTGATGATGCTAACTTGGTAACCGAAATGAGCGTTGGGAGCCTATATTATGTTGTGGTGTGGAGAAAGTGTTTCCATTCATCACTGAATGACACAAGAGTACAGAAGCCCTGCTTGCTTGCAGGTAAAAATATACAAGAAAAGGCCTCATCTTACTCGGGATTATGTGGATTGGGATAGAGGAGTTCAGTCTTTGCATCATGATTCGGCCTAGTACCATTGATGAGGTATATATGGTAGATAAAAATAGTGCTGTCTGGTATTGAATTGGTTTTTTTGGTTTTTAGTTTTTTGAAAACGTCTTGGAGCCACTTTGAGAAGGGTTTGATTTTTTGTTCCGTGAACATGCTGTCATCTTTAAGTCAACGGTATTCACAAAAGTTTTAAACATGGTGGCGAAAGTGCAAAACACAGATGTCAATATTGGTTATTTCGACTATATCTGCAAACGAGTGCACACAATGTTGTCCTTGTTTATACCATAGATACCTCTGATAGGTACCTAGGGTCTTAATTGTCTTGAATTAATTGTACAATTGCCTTATCTACTAGTCAGGTAAATGTAATAATTGGAATATTATTTCAACAAGCTATATATTATATTATAAGGTAATGGTCAACCATCATTATTCTTGATATCATTATGTTTACTCATTTCTACGCTCTCATAGGCATCTAGATGCCTGTTGTTGTTAACTTGTCTAACTAATCTGAATGAACTGGTTTTGTTGCAAAACATGATGGGCGACTGCTGATATTTATGGTCTTCCATATTTTAGATGTCGCAAAAGTGTTCCTTATATCTAATTTCAATGGATCTTTCAGTCTGTCCATAATATTTTGTATCGCGGTCCTTACATTCAATTTCGTGAATTCCAGACTTGGTTTTTGATGTTGTACGTTGATTTGTATAATATTTTAATACTTGGGTATTATATTTGAATTTGGTCCTATTATACCAAAATTACTCGTTTCGTTGGCGAGTGAGGATACATTTTTCATGGATTTGTGAAGAGAAACGATCGTTTCTCTACACACAAGTATTTTCAATCTTATTAAAAAGTTGAATTAGTGGAGAAAATTGTTCTAATTTTCACCATATTCATTCATAACTTTCGTTCATCCGCATAGTTTTCAATCCTTAACTAGTTTTCACTACAACTTCAAGTTGACTTATTTGCGGAAGATAATGAACATTGATATCCTAACAACGAAACTCACCCACAAGTAACATTGCGGGACTATAGTATGGATAGTTTCAACTTGATTCTGAATCGCTCGTAGTAAAATCGAGAAAAAAAAAAATTGACAAAATCTTCACCGGAAGAGTTATCATAACAGCGACAAAAATGGACACTCATTAATATCTATTGAGTAAAACAAAGTCTGCCAGACATCAGGCAGAGTATCGCTCATTTTTAATTCTGTACTACAATGTTATTGAAATTGAAGGGAGGAAGTATATTTTCTGTGAAAAAAACTTTTAGCTTTCTATTTCTCCATTTTTATACAAAAACTGATCTCTCATGAAAAATATATACCCCCTGAATTACATAAAATATGTAGCAGGAGTTTCCTTTAAATAAGTACTGCAAATATGTATGGTTTGATATTACATTTGTCATAATATGTGCATGATTTTTTTTTCGATTGATTTTCCTGGAACATTTTCATTAATAACCGTTGAGTTTTTTATCCTTT
The DNA here is from genome assembly GCF_025532065.1 of Leptinotarsa decemlineata. Classification (NCBI taxonomy): domain Eukaryota; kingdom Metazoa; phylum Arthropoda; class Insecta; order Coleoptera; family Chrysomelidae; genus Leptinotarsa; species Leptinotarsa decemlineata. The sequence goes on from NW_027412702.1 coordinate 22,320,112, forward strand.
CAGATTTGAATCCACTACCTTTCCAATACATCACAGAAAACAAAATCCGGGTTATTAAATCGTGGTCGAATTCAACCTGAAGTACCAAATTTTCCGTCTGCTGACACTGCATTTGTACGTTTACTGTGAGAATGAAACTTATATGATATCTGTCGCAGTAGCAGACGAAACGTTTCGTACCACAGCCTGCTTCTTCGTATTTTGTTCTCACCGTCCGCAAAGCCTATGTCCTTATATTTTTCAATAGAATTCAAGATCAGTCACTTTCAGGTAAAATACATAGGTGGAAAATCGTAGACAACGTGAAAAAAATTTGCCCATTTTCAACATCCCTGGTCACGAAAAAAATATTAATTCTAGAATTTCGGCACGCACGCAGAAATAACCCTCTATCGGTAAAACCCTATTATCCTGCACGTGCAATCCTTAACTATCACATTCACGTGGCGTCCATGATGCATCGGTCGGTAACTAAGATACCTGTAATTACTTTGGATCTCATGATGACTTCGTGTAATAAACATAGGGGAGTAGATGAGATTATTCTCGTCTAATTCCTATCACATGTTCAAATGGATATTTTGATTTCTTCCAGAATTTCGTGAGCTTCTTAATGCATATGCAGGTTATTTTCAGTTGAATTAATCATGAGAATCAATACTATCTTCAGTGTGTAATAATTCGAAATAACATATTAGCTCGGAAATTGAATCTACGTAATATTTTTTGAAAATAATTTTTTTGTCCCTCAATTTCTTTAGGTTTCAATTTTTTCACATAAATAAATATAGATCGACAGAGAATTTTATTGAATATAGATGCCATACGTGTTTTAAAAATTCCAAAAGTGTTTAAAAACTTATACAATAAGTTTGAAAATGTCCGTGTAGGACGAAACTGCAGTAACGTAGTTATAAATAAAAGTGGTAAAAAGCAGAAAGTTTGATTTCTCTTTTCTTCATTATGATTTCCTACCACGTAGTAACGGCTACATCCATCAATTTATTAAAAGAAGAAAAGTCTAATTAGTCAGTAATTTCGTCTTCATACATTTTTTTCTATCAAATAAGATTAAATTTATGGAGAAAATAATTAGCTCTACTTCATGAATGGTGGCTCTTTCGGATAGCTATCTTGTCCTCTTCTAAAAACGGAAATAATTTGAAAATCTTCAATCCCTTGACAGATAATGAAATATTACTCAGTAATTGATAACTAATCATCTATCCTTATGGTTCAGTATTTATCTCAAAAGTGGTTTTGTGTAAAATTCTGCCTGTCCTATGAAGCAATTGATGAATTTTCAAAAGAGATCAAAACCATTATGTGATGAAATTGGCCGATGATAATAATAATAATAATACTTCATTTTGAACTAACGTGGCTTGGAATCTCTCAACTTTTTATTTTTATTTCTTTATATTTTTTGTTCAATCGTTCTATTTTAACTTGTATTTTATTTCACTATTCTTTCATTTCAGGTTATTTTTGCTTAATGTAATTGTTATTTTCAGCTATTCTTTTTTAATTCTTCCTTTTTTAATTGTTTCAATTATTTCAAATCATTTTATATTTTAGACAATGGAAGTCCGAACTAGTGAAATTCATCATGAAACATTGTCAATCACCTTCAAACAAACGTTAAATACTTCATTTTCTTAGTAGCCTGCAGAAACACGTGTAGAATTTGTCAAAAACAGTAGCCAATCAACTAATAAAATAGAACTTGAACCATGACTAAAATTGAAACTCTTGCGAGGAGTAAAATCCACCTTTCAACAAGTACTTCCTAAGACGTTGTTTGAATGATTTCAATGTTACCAACGATTCAATTTTGGCCTGAAGTTTATTGAACAACGTTTGCTCAGTCATAGGGGTAACCTATATAAAAGATTAGTCCTTAAAAATGGTGCATGTAAGTCATTTCGCTTGTTTGTATTGATGGTGTAAATTTGATTATTAGTTTTAAAAAAGTTCAAATTTTGGAATACAAAAACACACACTTCAAATAGAGATACCCAATGATGCAAATAATTAATTTTTCATTAGTTGGGATTTAACTTATGTATAATATAAAATTATCAGTTGCTTCTCCGTCAAAACTGATCTGATGTTTTTGAATAGATGGCTGACATAGTTAAGTTTCGAAATTACTGACTCACAGTGTCTCTTCAAGTCAAGACTCTCATCGATGTTCAGTCCCAGAAACCTCACACATGATACATTTTCCAAAACTTTATTATTAATATTTATATGAATGGTAGGCACTCATTTTTGTCCTTCATATTAACTGAGTTTTTCCTTCATTTTGATGTAATGAATTCATGCAGAACCAGTCATAGAGATTAGAAAGAACTTCTCTACATCTTTTTTCTAGAGGCAAATTAGACTGGTCGGAGATAAGTATGGACGTATCGTTCGCATACAAGGTGGAATGTATGGATGGGTTCGCTCTGACAATGTCATTTACATATGTTAGAAATAAGCTTGGATCCACTACTGGTCCTTGAGGAACACCTGGGTGTAGAGTAGGGAGAGTGAGTGTAGGCCCACAGCACTCAGGCCACATCTGACCCATTGTACATCCTCCCAAGTAGTTGTTCTCCTAGGTCCTAGGTCATCGTCCAGGAAGGTGGACAGGTCTCTGGGAGACATATCCTTTATATCGGCAAGTGTAGGCCAAGGCTCCCGAACACACACTTCTCTTATTGACGATAACTCCGGACATTCGCATAGGACATGCGAATTCCGAACCATCATTTAATAATAATAATAATAATAATCGTCTTTATTCATTGACATAATATAAAAAATGAAATACAAAAATTTAGAACAATAATTAAGGGTCAATGAAAAGGTGAAGTATCAGCCTAGGCTGCTTTTCAACTTAACCTAGCGAAAAAAAAAAGAAAAATATATAGGTGAATCATTAGACTATAAAAATATAAGTGAATCATAGAAAAATAAAAAAGTAAAATTTGAGTATTAGCGTATATAAAATCAAAAATACTTATTTCCAGAACAATTCATACTCGTGTGAGTATAAAATATAAAAGTACAAATCAAATAAAAATTAAATTTTTAAATAATAATTTAAATATAAAAAAAGAAATAATTTAATTCTAAATATTTTCACTAATTAACATTCATTTATAACACTAGCGTAAACAATAATCATATACAGGTCCGTCTTAAAAGCAACTCTATAGTGACTAAAGTAAGATTTTTAATTTCTTCTTGAAATTGTACAAAGAGAAGTTTCAAAACTCCTTGGGAAGAGTGTTATAGAATTTAGGTGCAGAATATGAAAAAGAATGTTGGTACAGTGCAGTTGAGTGTTTGGGAATAACTAGCATATTATTTTTTCTTGTTTTCACCCTATTGATGTTTTTGAACATAGTAAGTTTATTGAGGAGATACGTAGGTTTGCCAGACGTTATAACTTTGTGTGTCAAGGTAAGTAAATGGAGTTTTCGACAGTTATCTAATTTGAGCCATCCTGTTTCTTTAAATTTCATACTAATATGTTCAAATTTACGTATTCCATGAGAAAAACGTAAACAGGAATTTTGAATTTTTTGTAGTCTAGCTGCATCAGCCTGTAGAAGTGCTGGACCATAAATACTGTCACAATATGATAATTTAGATATCACCAGCGATTCGTACAACTCAAGTTTCATTTTAGTAGAATCAAATCACCACTAGGATACAGATGTCTCAGAATATTGAACGAGCTCTGACAGAGATAGCTGACTTGTTTGGTAAATCTTAGGTCAACATCAAACCAAATACCTAGGTTTTTGATTTCACTTACAAAGGTTAACGGCATACCTGCTAACCTGATTTCAAAATTTTGTGTTAGCTGTTTACGTTTTGTTTTCGTTCCGAGAAGCATAGCTACTGATTTCGAAGGGTTAAGTGTGAGATTATGTGAGGTTGAGATAATGTATGAAGATGTTAAGAGTCTTCTTCAATTTGAGAAGTTGCTGAAAGGATTGAATTGCTCGTAAAGTCTAGGTATAATTGAGTATCATCGGCATAGTGATGGATAGTACAAAACTTCAAACACTCATGAAAATCCGAGATATAGATGGAAAAAAGAATAGGTCCCAAGATTTAACCTTGAGGCACTTCGTAATTCACTATTTGGGCATCTGACTTTAATGAACCTACTACTACCGACTGACATCGTTCCGATAAATGGTTACGATATTCAGATCATGATATTCAAAATGAATATCATGATCTCTGACAAATTGAATATTTCCATAAAACATAAGTAGGTAATGGTAGAACAAACAAATTCTACGTGTGAACAGAGTCCCACTCCCAAAAAGTGCCCTATCATGATGCCTGTGAATCAGAAACGTATTCCAGTACTGATGATGACAGCATCGATATGAGAAAACTATGAATTATTGAAATCTACACTCCCGGTTGACACAGCGAAAACTTCGTATTCAAATCGAAAACATGCACGTTCGAAAACCACCAACTAATTATTTTATGTCTCATGTAATTTAATTAAAAAGTATAAAGAAGTGTAAAAGATCGAGCTTCGGTTCTTGGCAAGCGATCCGCTGTGTTTTTCACCGCAGGGGGTAGTCTGACTAACAACATCTTGTTAGGCACCTTATTTATCACTTCTCTCTCTCGCTTTTCCGAAGACCGCATCTTTTCTCTCTCGTCCGAGAACCACACACTTCGCTAACAAGCAGTTATTTATTTAATTATTTATTTATTCTATAATAGGTGCGTTTTGCCCACCTCTCGGTCTTATTTATGGAGCCACACGCAGGCAGGCATTCCAATTGAAAATCACCAAAGGAAATATTTATTGTGCAACAGCCAATATCTATGCTGATTGGATAAGCTCCAAATGGAAGGTTTAATAACGCTAGTGAGTTACAACGGGTGGATGTTTGTTTTGTGGGAATATACAGGTGGTTGCATCGTCGGGGAACACTGGAAAAATAATAAAGATTTTTTAAAGGACAAAACATAAGCACTACAGGAAAATCCTTAACACACTCTAAGATCGGTGCCGGTGCGAACGTAGCGATTCACGCTGGAGCTTAAATTCATTTGGAGAATCGTTCAGATGGAGGTTATTTCACATAAACGTAGTTCTCCAAATGAAAGAGTTCTCAAACAGTGAAGTTCGAGGTGTACTGACTTGAACTTCAAAACGAAGAGCAGCCACAGTCCGTCGCGTATTCTAGATAATATGTACCGCTCTTGGTGGAATCAAATGTGCCGAGTCACTTGAACACCTCCCGTAGAAGTATCTATAAGAGAGAGACAAATCTCCAACTTTTCTTCGATGTTCCAGACTATCACAGTTGTTGGAGGTTTTGCAGGATATGGGATTCAGATGAATCGCGCTGGATTTGATAGAAACCCACCTAATGGATAGAGTGCAATATGTGGAGAGTGGTAAATCATTAAGTGAAAAATGTGGAATCCCACAGAGTACGTTTCTCGGTCCCATACTTTTTACATAATATATTGATTCTATACTTCCTTTCGATAGTCGTGGTGCAATTTCTACTTTTGTCGATGATACAATTATCATCTATGAAGGCAATAACTGGAAAGATTTGAAAGAAAAAGCAGAGCAGGATATGGAAAATATAGATAAATGTTTTATTGAGAGGATACAATCCATAAATTATTTCAAAAAACGTGGTTCTTATCTTTTGCATTTTATACTACTGGCTTCCCTAGCTATGATACATTACAAATCAACAATTGCTCTGGCGAAACAATTAATATACTGAGAACAAACAGCATCAAGTACCTTGGAGTAACGGTCGATTGTCATATGAAGTGGGACAAACACTTCTGTATCTGTAGAGTAGGGAGGGTGAGTGTAAGCTCACGCACTTAGGCCACATGTGACCCATTGTACATCCTCCCGAGGAGTTGTCCTCCTAGGTCATCGTTCATCCTGTCCTTTCCAGGAAGGTGGACAGGTCGCTGGGAGACATCTCCTTTATATCGGCAGGTGTAGGCCAAGACTCGCCGAACACACACTCTCTTATTGACGATAACTCCGGGCACTCGCACAGGACATGCCTGACAGTCTCATCTTCCTGTTCACACATCCTGCATAGATGTGTGTCTACTAGCCCCATATTATGGAGGTGTTTCCTTAGTTGACAGTGGCCAGTCAGAAATCCTACTGTATGGCGTAGATTTTTCCTGGTCATCGCCAGATATTTCTTTGGCGCCAGCTTCCCAGGGTCGCCCAAGGTAATCCTGGCAAGATAACATCCTTTGATTTCATCCCATCTCTTTAAGGATTGAGCATGGGTGTAACATTTGACAAGTTCCGCAATTGTCGAAGTCATCAAGCCGTGGATGCCACTGGGTCCTAAAGTTCTTAGTCCAGCCGCTTCCTTGGCTAAAGAGTCGGCAATGTGATTACCTTTACTCTTGTCGTGCCCTTTTACCCACCTCAGAATAATGTTATTATCTACCGAGGCTTTGGCTAAATCTTGGTGGCACTCTAGTACTAGCCCTGAGGTAACACGCTGTCTGTTCAAGGCTAATTGTCCTTGTCTGCTATCAGTGCAGATTGTTATGTTTTGGCCAGAAATTCTTTTCTTGGTTATTTCTTTTGTGGCGATTGAGATACCAGCCAGTTCTGTTTGGATCACGCTGGTATTTCTTCCGATTCCCCACTTAATCCTTAGGCTTAGTGACCTGGAGTACACTCCACATCCTGAGCCTTCTTTGGTTTTTGAGCCGTCTGTATAAATCCGTATTGCATTGGTAGCATCTGACTCTGTGTTCTGCTTAATTTGTATTTTGTAGGGTTTATTAAACACAAACTTGGGTTCAATTGCATCACTTGTTGCCTGCAGCAGAGGTTGCGCAGTGAGCGCTTCCCGCCATAGGCCCAGCCTCAATTGACCCATTCCTACTTCGAGGTTTACACCAGCCGTGCGCAATCGTACCATGGCCATTAACGCAACCTCCTTAACGTACAGATCCAGAGGGGTCAGACCCGTGAATAATTCCATTGCCGCGGTTGGTGTTGTTCTCATGGCTCCTGTGATGTTTAAACAAGCCAGTCGCTGTATTTGATATAATTTTTGGATGGCCGTTGCTTGTAGAACTTTTGGTCCCCATGCAATGGCTCCATACGTTAACATAGGTCTTATTATTGCAGTGTAGATCCAGGTGACCACACGGAGTGAAAGACCCCATGCGCGTCCCACTGTCCTCCGACATTGCTCATAAGCCACGTATGCTCTTTTTGCTCTACACTGTAGATGAGAGTTCCATGTTAGCTACTTGTTCTGGCAAAACAATTAATGTACTGAGAACAAACAGCATCGAGTACCTTGGAGTAACGGTCGATTGTCATATGAAGTGGGACAAACACATATTATAAGTCTGTAAAATAAATACTTCGTTATAAACACCTTAAAATTCTTTATCAAGCCTTAGTGGACTCATGTATCACGTATGGGATATTGGCCTGGAGAGCAGCATCTAATTCACATATCCATGACATCGATGTAATCCAAAAAAGATTTTCGAAAATAATAACATCCAAACCAATTAGGTATTCGTCTAGCTTACTATTTGCAGAAACGAAAGTATTAGATATACACAACGTTATTTCTATAAAATTGTCATGCGAACTTACATATTATCAGTCACAAATATGAAACTCGTCTAAAAACAAATAAATTACTGGAAACCCCTATATCAAAAAATTGGTCAAAGGAATCATATTTTTTTATCAAATTGTTTTTACAATACTCTTCCTTCAACCATCAAAGAGGCCCCAAATACATATACAGTGTTTCAAATAACAAACTAAACTGTAATATTATTTAAGGAAATTACTACGATACATGCTTCATTCAAGTGATTACTCAACTCTTGTATTCAAGTAACCCACCCCCAACGCAGACGATCAGTTTCATGGTCTTTTATGTAACGAATATCAATTGCTCCTAATTATTTCATTGTCGCTATTAGTTTAATAAAGTTTATATTACTTCTTCATTAACTTTTATTATTGTTTACTATAATAATAAAAAGAGGGTTGGGAACAATATGGATCCCTGGGGAACACCAGCGATGATGGTAAAATCATATCCATCCACGACCACTTTCAGGAAACGTTATTTCAGAGAGCCCTACACCAAAATGATCCGCCATAGCATCGAAGTTTGGCCAGCAAATCCTCGTGCCACCACACACTGTCAAAGACTTTAGAAATATCAAGCGCAACAGCTCTCCATGTTTTTCGATTGCGTTATTCAAAATTTGGGTGACATAGGATAGAAGGTCGCCTTCAAAACGTACTTATGAAGTAACCGAGATTATTCTATAAGGCAAGGATACATATACCTTCTCCTTTTTAATAAAACGATCTGTCATCTCTAACATTCTTGCTTATTGACAACGCCTAAATTCATATATGATAATGACGAATTTGAATTCAATGACCCGCTGGTTAAGGAAGATGGTCACAATCCTACTTCAAACTATGATATACCTAATTGTTAACTGAAATAATATTTTTTCATTCAATAACAATAGACTGAGATATAAGGTAAGGAGGCCAAACTTTTTAGAAATGCATGAATCGATTCTGAAAACAGATAATCAAATATTAAAGAATTTATTGAAGTTGAAGGTGCTTGTCCTGAATTTTTCTCAATTCCGGTATTCCTGTTTTCATAAATGAGTCTCGCGAATTGAAAAATTCTCTAGAATTATCAGGAAAAACCATTATTGCATAAACTTCGAAAAATTTAAGACTCAAACGAGATTCAAAGCCTTACTTAGTCGAATGAAAGGTCAAATTCGAGCTGATTATGTTGCTTATTTCCAGGATATAGAAATACAATAGATGGAACTCCGGCAAAAATTTGGTCTGTTGTTGAACTAAAAACAGGCATCCAAAACAAGTAATTGATGGAATATCACTTCTATTCTAACCAAAACCTAACAATTTTGGATCTTTTAATGAATTCAGGAATCACACTAATATTTCTGTAAAAGCTATCACTGATAATGAAATAATAAGTGCACCAAAGAAGCACAAGGACAAATTGTCTGCTGTAGATAGCATAACCAGCTCCATAGAGGAAGATTATATGGACATTTGGGCAGAATAATTATGTCACAACCATAATAATAATTATAGCAATGCGGAATATCCAAGTAGCGCCGTCCTGTTGAAACCACATATCATTGGTGTTCAGATCATCCAATTCAGGCCAAAAGAAGTTGGTTATCATATCACATAGCCATTGTTCCAGAAATGGGTGTCCTCGCTGAAGATGATTTTATGATGAAAATTAGGGTCAGCGAACACACGTTATTGTCTATTGTGGTTTACCTTCAGTTCCTGATTCAGTGGAATTTTGTACGGGTGGAGGCCCAAGCTTCAGATTAATCCATGTCGATATCTTATCTTATCATAAACTCACTTCTGAGATGGCTACTTCACATAAAACTGGACGGCGTTGATCAAAAATAAATAGCCCATATTACTTGCTTTGCGCAGGTGAAAATTGGGTTTAGCCCATATTACTTGCTGATAATGTAGCTTTTTGCAGGTGAAAATTGGGTTTAGTAATTTTTGAGTTTATCCGTTACAAACATAACATATCTCTTTATAACATCAGTTTAGTTTTAGTTTATTAACATAGGTACTATCCATCTAAACATCCTTATTTTCGAATATAAGAACAGCTTCTAAATTTGGAAAACTGCACGAGATGTTCGAAATCCAAGAGTTTGGCACATAAGTAAGAATTAGTGAACCTAGCAGACTCAAACTTTGAATATCCTCATTTGAAGTCGTCAAATTTTCTGCAATTTACCAAATTATCACCATCTTGAGTGAGGTTACAGATGACCTGGTAGTTTATCTTCAAAGAATATTTAATAAACACTGTATCGAAGGGGTGTTTCAGCTTCAAAATCTTCCGTTAAGTTCGAACCTTCCAACAGCATCGCTGCAACCCATTTTCATATATCATACTTGCGCATACGAGTAAAACACGTGAGAAACGAAACATTGCTGGTACTGATCAACAACAGCCGCAGTGCAATTTACGGACGCTCAAGCCCGCAGAAGCATGAAGGCATTGAAGGCATTAATTCCTCTGACATATTTATAACGCCAATATTTACAATAATCATTTATGAAATAGTGATCGTGGAAATATTGATATTATCAGCGGGAGCGAATTTAAGTCGAACTAACTGAAAGGATTTCTCGGAACAATCTTGGTGGTGGTATTCACAGGTGGAATTGATTGCGATGAAAGATTACAGTAGCTCTTGGTAGCAAAAGCAATTGGAAGAACAACAAATGAGCAGCATGTGAATTTTTTGAATAAATTTCATCATAGAATCTTTCCACAGTCTTAGAAAATAACAAAGTTTAGACTATTTAATACTGACAGTGAGTGAAAAAATCTCAAACGCTCATATGTATTCAGTGACAGTATTTTTTGTGAAGATAAAGTTTATTGGCCTTTTCAGGGTATTTTTAAACTTGCACAGTCTCAAAAAATATTTCGAAGGATAAATTCACACTTTTGTAAAAAATAAAAACTTTTTACTCTTTTTTTTATACTTTATTCTTTTGCTACTTTTTACTCTTTTGATTGATACTAATTTTTTAGGAACTAAAACTAAAAATCTGTCACGGTATCATCTGCTCTGAACTCCTGCCGAATGGAATTCCAATTATGTCAGATATATCGATTGCTATTTGTGAAATTTGATACTTATAGGGTGCTTTGAATATCGATTTGTTGCCATTTTGCCACTTTCCACAGAACATTTTTTCCCCAAGAAGAGCCTTCTAATAACTTTTTGGATTTTTTTAAAATGTTTTGCCCCCCAACTTTTAATATGTATTTTTTTTAACTTAGGCTGTTGACAATAAAATAGGAAAAAACACATTCCGTTCCGTTTACGTCATATCCTTCACACTTACTAGAATATATGAACTGAATATGCAAACAAATAATCAAAATATGTTTACAATAACATCAGCAAATTAAACAAAGTACCTAAGTATATGCAGCTATTCACAATAAGAAGGTCATATCAATTTTGTCAACAAAAAGCTATGATTCCTATTTTGTGGAAATAGAGTAATCTCTTTTCAGATCGAACATGATATAAAAAAAAACATTTGCGTTTCGGGACGCCCAAAAGAGATAACTTTAACCAAACTATGTGTATCAATAAGATAATGTAAGGAAAGGCTATTTGTTAATGAAATTTTTTATTGATTATTTTGGGTATGTACATAGGATGGGTAGCCTGTTGGGTGCTCAGCTTCACTCACTCAATGGACGGCTGGTTAACGGAAAAACAGATTCAAACAGATTATAGCTGCCCTAAGTCAATTGTTACTTTTGTAGGATTGAGTAATGATACTAATAATGTACGTACACAAAATTAGTATCATCATTTTTAAGGCACGTTTCACATAATAAAAGAATATTACGTGCTTGCTGATTAGATTTTTATAAAACTGTCAACAGTATATGTCTAACGCACACTAAACCATGAGCGTGTCTCCAATGAGAGACGAGGAGTCTGCGTTACGCTGACGTATGCGTAAGAGAAAATGAAGATAGACAAACTGGCGCTGTTACGCGTTAGGTAACGAAGCGGTTTATCCTCCCATAAGAAGTTATCACTTCAAAAAACCGCAAAAAAGTAGGGACCAATATTTTTTGGGACTAGAACCCCAACATATACGTAACCTTTAAACATCGATTAATGAAACTGAAGGTCCATATAAAAAGCGAAAACTTTTGAAAAATCTATTTTTATGTAAACATTTTTATAGGTAATTCAATGTTTGTATCAAAGTAAAGAGGGTGTTCTCTTTTATTTCGTGTCAGAAATGTAATTCCTCGCATGATCAATACATATTTGTAAAGAGTTTATTATGAAATTAATTGCTTTCCTCCTTTTTTATAAAATCCCACTTTTTCCGTATGAAGATGGAAAAGTAGAAAGTCAAAACCTTTTTTTACCAAAAATTAATCTCTGCTGAAAGTTTACCCCTCTTAATTTGAATGGATCATGTTATAAACATGTGATTCGAGTGATTCAGAGATATCAATGTTGGTTGATTTATCATGAGGATATTTTGGAAATGAATTTTTTCGCTATAAAAAAATTAGGGCAACATTCCAATTTATTTCATTTTTTATTGGAAATACTTCATCTTGAATGATACTTGTGAATTTTCCAACAGGGAGATATGTCAGCAAACTGAAGAAATGTCGAAGTAACACACACTGTTTATTGATTAGCTGACTGTGATTTTGGTATGATAATAATGATAATAATAATAATAATAATAATAACAATAAAATGCCTTTATTCATCATATTCAGTAGTTTACAAATCCATGTCTAACAAGAATGATGAATGGGCGGGGTTCAGCTAGTAAAGCTGCTTTTGAACCCAACCTTAGACGTACACACACAAAAACCTTCAATATTGATATACCTGTATAAGTATAGTAAAATAGATACAAGGAGTAGGTAAAAATAATGATAATAAAATTAATGAGTGAAGTGACTGAATAATTAAATAGTTTCTTATCGTTAGAATTAAAGCCTGTTTCTACATGTGCCACAAAATCATTGCAAGAGTCATCAGATAGTAAAGACATCATTACCTTGTTTGGAGCACGACTGTCAAACGTTTTTTGAAATTTCCCAAACATAAGTCTTTGAGTTCACGGGGTAACCTGTTGTATAGTTTTGCTATATTGTATGAAAAACTACGTATGTATAATGCGGTTTTGTGTTTCGGAATGAGGAGTAGATGTTTATTACGCGAATCATTCTTTCGCGACAAAAAAAAAATCCGCAAATATAATGGTGTTCCCGATTGCAAAATTTTATGGGTTACAGTAAGGAGGTGTGTTTCTTTCATTTGATTGATTTTCAACCAACCTGAGTCATTGAATGAATTACTGATATGGTCATACTTCCGTATACCGTATGCGAATCAAATACAACTATTTATGAACCAGTCCATAAATAATGTCACAATATGTAATCGGGAAAGTATTAAAGACTCGCATAGATTCAGTTTAAGTTTTTATGACATCAAGTGCCTACTGAGGTATAGCTGCCGTAACACGTTATAGGAGGCCTTACACAGCTGATTAACATGATTTATGAATCTTCGGTCGATATCGATGCAAAGACCCAAATTTTTGCTCTGATTTACGAATTGAATAGGACTGTTATTAATTCTTATAGTGAGTGAGTTGGCGACGGAGTTTCTCTTTCCTTTGGAACCAAACAACATCACTTGCGATTTTGTTGGATTGAGTTCCAAGTTTCTGTTTATGATATCCTTGACAATTATGACTTCACTGAAACTGAACGACAGGCATAATTGAGTGTCATCCTCGTAATGGTGTATTTTGATTGATCTGACGCACTCATGGAAATCGGATATATAGAGAGCAAAGAGTAGAGGTCCCAAGACAGAGCCTTGTAGAACGCCATAATGTCTTCATAAGGAAGAAGATTGTTCACCATTCAAATTGACAGTTTGAATTCGTCCAGTTTAGCAACTCTTCAGGTTTGAAACTGCACCACCAGAGAAGCCAAAATATTTCAGTTTCTGATAATCAAAAAAAAAATTCATAGGCATGTCATGAACTGCTTCCAAAGGGAGCATTGCGACCATATTACAAATTTTTACAACAATTTAATATTTCGTTTGGGGCTCATAGAGATATTGTTGTATAATATTGTGAAAATATTCACTCTCAACTACCAAAATAACACGACATACTAACTCCCATCATAGAAATAACCATTCATACTCTGACAAAGATAGAAAATCACGTCATTACATATTAAACACGAGAAGTTCTGAGGAAAAGGTAATCACTAGAAAGTGATTACCTTTTCCTCAAATGTGAATTAATTTCATTGTTTGAACTGAATTCAGAAGAAATTTGTAATTCGATAATGCTAACATTGTACATTATAACATTTCTTTCCATTCCAAATTGAAATCTGATAGCAGTACTTGTTTGTTAGAATATTCAAACCGAATTACTAGGTATCATATTTCTGTTATATCAGTGGCGTCTAATGAGTTCCTAACTTACGCGGTGTGTCCAAAACGGAATAGCGAATAATCACGATATGTGAACCTTAAATATACAGACTGGGGAACTTGGAACTAATCTGATAATTATCAATTCACTTAAGATAATTCCAAGTGGAAGGCTATCTCTGTATGTTATAATAACTAAACAATCTAAGACATATTAAAGAGGACAAAATCGCACCAACTCACATACCACTGATGATGTCCGCTGCAGTAGCAGATGAAACGTTTGGCACTTTAGGTTCCATTCGACTACGAACTACTATCCCGGATTTTATTCTCTTTAATCGTGACTCCAGCCGAGAAAGCCTATGTTCTTGAACCCGAAATAGTTTTTGTTACTTAGAAATATATAAACGATTTTCTAGAAGTTCTATCGAAATTAAAAACGATAGTATCATCTACGATATTTTCAATTTATATGAATTGAGAAGTATTCATATAGACCGAAAAAATAATTAGCCTCACAACTGGTTCCTACGGTACGGTTCACTATTATACATTGAAATTGAATTACAAGAAGTATAATTTATTTTTTGACGAATTTTTATTTTGTGTTTTCAAGACAGCTACTCCATGGTTTAAGATGGTTAGCACGTATTCCGATATTAGTATGAACCATAATCTGTTTCAATCTGTAGCTCTCGATATCAAATACTTTCATCATACTATATTATATTATTTACAACATTTTTCTTTAGTCCGTGTTTACCTAACATAAGCAAACTGGAGAGTTTGCCTACTCGAAAGCATGTCACGTATAATTTTCCGTTATGGTTGCTCAAATCCAAGCCACAGCAGACATTATTTGGCCTTGGGACTCATTAATAGTCATTGTAAATGCCAATCTTATTGAAAATTGCACAGGTTTCAAATAAAATCGTACATCTGTATGTATGACAGGGATTCGGGATAATAATATATTTTCAACCCGAAAATTGCCATTTAACATGCTGGCTTCGACAACGTTTTTAATAAATAATCGTGTACTGTTGCGCAGCCGTGGTTGATTCAAATTACGGAGCGATCCAACCTTCAGGTGAGACGTGAGAAGTGACTACGGTAGACGCCTGGCAGGAATGACAATAACTAAATTACTAAAATGACTAATAATAAAAAATAGGGGTTGGTGATAAATGGGTAAAAATTGAGAGATATATGTATTTTTCAATGTCATACCATTAAAAAAATAAAAACAGAAAAAAATGTTTAAGTGGTGCACCATAATTACTCAGGGGTATGAAAAATAGATTGAAACCTATTTTCAGATCTACCGAATATACATATAAAATTTCATAAACATCGGTCAAGCCGAATAAAATATCGTATCATATTAAATTACATTATATCATACGGTATTATTGATATTTTTAACGTATTCAAAAAACACTTCAATGTTAGATTTTCACAGTTCTTCAAAAATGCAGTACGTGTTTCGCCATACAATGGCTTCATATATCATATGAAAAATATGACTGAAGAGGCGTGAAATACAATATATAACGAGATTTCCTGAAAACCTTGAATCATTGAATTTGATATTCTGTTGTTGAAAAAAAACTTGTGCGTCTCGAGACACCCGACAGAAGTGATAACTTGAACTAATCTAAGTTGAACTATTCAATTTCGAAATTGTTCAACTTGGGAAAAGCTCAGCTTATTACTCAAATTGTATGTTAATTTATATATTAAAGTAAATAAAGATAATTTATTATTAAAATCTTGAATTGATTATTTTGTATATGTACATATAGTATAGCTACCATTAGCCGATTTTTTCTTTTGTAGGAATAAATAATGATGATACTAATAATCAAAGAATATTACGTGCTTGCTGGTTGATTTTCATAATACTGTCAACAGTACACGCACACTAAACACTAAGCGTTTGTCCGACGAGAGAAGAGGAGCCTGCCTTCCGCTGACGTATGCGTAAGAGAAAGGGGAGCCAGGCAGACTAGCGCTGTAACGCGTTAGGTAACGAAGCGGTTTATCCTCCCATAAGAAGTTATCACTCCAAAAATAAGAAAATAATATATAGCTACGTTGACGTGGTGATCCTTCCTTCTTGAACGTACGCCTATGTTTTCAGCTTTGAACAATATTGTGTATATTCGTTGATAATGAAGTGTATATAACGGCTGGATGTACTAAAACAGCGCGAGGCGATAGGCGTGAATCCTTGGGGATTGATTCCCCGTTTCTAATGCGTTCGTTATTGTCTTTGGGGAATTTAAACATTCTACGGAACCTCAGGACGGTTATTCTGTTTGCGACGGGTCTGTTTTCTGTCTCTTTGATTGATTTTTGTTGTTTGATTGCTCACAGCTGGAAAACTGTGGAGGCAGCCCACTTATTTACAAACCAGGACACTCTGATGAACTGGCTGAAATATAGGATAATAAATATTATTGGTCCAGCAGTACTCAAACTTGAAAAAATAGTTGTCATTAATGAACACCGTATTCATACATTCGAACATCCTAAAATTATTTTTGTGGCTGTTTAAAAGTTACTTTGTTTTGCAATTCAAAATTATACACAATCGTTGAAATGAAGTTTAAATGTACGAATATAAAATTTGCTAAAACTGTAGTTGGTATCAAATCCTTTGGAAAAAAACACATCATTCTCGATCCTTTGACCAAAAGGCCGCAGACGTAGCTGTCAATAGAATTATAAGGATAAGTATAAGTAGCATTCTTCATCGAGGTATTCACGTTGTTATTGTGATATTATAATAATAATATTCTATTGAGATTGAGTCACTGGTATTGGTCTTTTTGTAATATCACCAAAACTTTCAAAATGTTATAAATTGATAAGAATATCTAATCGAAGCAAGATTAGAGCAATATGAATATGAACAGTAAATCCATTTGGAAACCTCATTCTTGTTGTCTTGTTGGTTGAAATGATGGAAAAAACTATTCAGAGAATTATTATATTTATTCCATATGTTCACACTTTCATACCATATTTTTGGACCATTTTGGTGAGTTTATACAAAAGATTAAGCAGAATGTTTAAAAAAATTGACAGAATGTTAAAATTTCGCAGGCTACATGAATGCGTTTTCCTGATTTTTTTATGTTGATGCACCAGTTTTGAACATATGTTTCGGGAGACTTTTGAGTTTGGAGTGTCTACATGACAGAATCGTACTGGATACAGCCTGTAAAGTCGTCAGGAGTTCGGATCCCCTTCTCTGCATGGTCCGTGACCATGAGAGAGCAGGAATTGGAGCATTTCTCATTAGGGCAGCTGCTCGAGCAGCTGATGAACTCGGTATGGTTTTCGACTCTGAACGAGGTGACTACAACTATGTCACCGAGTTGGAACCCGTTCAGCAAAAAGCTCAGATAAAAGCCGCAGAGATCACCTTACTTTTGCGGAGACACAGGGATAAGCCAATGCATGGGGTCTTCTTCAATAACATTGAAGACCTTGGCTTATCAAAGCGCCTGACGATCGCTTTTCTCAGGTCGAGTGGGCTGAAGTCGGAAACTGAGGGGTTCATCATGGCTTGCCAGGATGGTCTCTTCAACACCTTAGTCTACCGCAGTCGCGTGATGGGTATAGAGGTTCCTGACACAAGGTGCAGGGCATGCCGCGAGGCGCCCGAGACCCTAATGCACTTGCTATCAGCATGTCCAGCATATGCGGTCTCGGCCTATATCCATCGACATAACGCGGCCCTAAGAGTGATATATTACCATCTACGGTACTCTTACGGTATTGACGAGACACCGGTGTTGTCCTACGCTCCGGGGGATATTGAATCCGTTGTAGGGAACGAGAAGTGCCGAATTTATTGGAACTATTCGTTCCCCACCCTCAGGCTCATACAAGCTAATAAGCCTGATGTAGTCCTTCTCGACCACCAGACCAAAACAATATTTGTCGTGGAGTTTTCAGCTCCTGGCGAGACGAATATCGTCAGAAAAGAGGAGGAAAAACGGATAAAATATCGAGATTTTCTCTTCGAACTCCGCAGACTCTATCCAGATCACTCTGTCAAGATGGTCGTTCTGATTATTGGAGTCCTTGGTCGAATGATGTCTTCTCCTTGTCTTCTCCTTCTTCCTTGATTATTGGGAACCAAGTGTTGGGTCCACCAGGTGGTTAGCCCTGTGGACCCACGGCCGGCACCAGAGAGAAAATAGAGTTCTCGTTCCCGGGTGCGCCTGGGCTGCCAGTCCGGTTTTGCACCGGCCTGGGGGAATGATGTCTTCTCTACTCTCGAATATTATAATCATACCGGCTTGCCGCACTAAGGCAGAAATCTTAGCCGCACAGATGCACAAGACTGTCATTCTTGGCTCACTGCGCTTGCTCAGGGCACATGATTCTCGGACCCAATGATCACTTACCCCACGGTGTGGGGAGTGGTCTGGCGCGCCCTCCCGAATGTATCGGGGCTTCGGGGGATAGGGCCTGACCAGCGCACACTACGGTGAAAAAAATAATAATAATAATAGTTGAATAAAGAAAAATGGCGATAAGTGCGAAAGCACTTGCTTCGCTTAATAGAAACAATAAAATTTCAAGAATTTGGTAAGACACAGAAATAATATACAGATATAAAGTTAAACCTATAAAATTAACGATAGTAAAAGGAATACATATTTGAGATATAACTATCGTTGGTGACAATTTCAGTTACACAAAGTAAAATACAATGTAAATAATAGTAAAACTTTTGAATAAATGGAAAAATTGATACATACCTATATACTAGTAAAAAAATGGCACAATGATTGGAACATGATTCAATATATAATATAAATAAAACGATGTAGTGTATGGTTTCCAAATTGAAATGATATTAATCATGTATATTGAATTCAAGTATTTTTTCTATCAACAAAATCGGAAACTACTATCCTAGGTTGAGAAAAATGTAATAGTCTTAATTTTTTTAAAACTCCGCAGGAATAATATTATACAGTTTCGGAGCCAGGTAAGTATATGAGTGTTGAAAAATAGATTTTTGTGTCTGGGAAACAACACAATAATTTTTTCTGCGGATGTTGTATGAGTGAGTCGGCAGAGCAAAATTTCTGTTCTTATGGTAATGGATGACGATATTATAATAAAAGAGCTGGCGAATATCAAAAACTTGGGCTTCGTTAAATAGAGTTTCAGTTGAATAATAAGGCGGTTTGGACAATATTAATTTTAGGAACCTGTTTTGGAGCACCCCAAGAGGGCGAAAGTGTGTTTGGTATAAGATAACTCTGTTGTTATTTTTGTTAAAAAAAGGCTGTTACTCTCTGGAGAAGTATTAAAATACACCAGTTAACGCTACGTATTTTTTATCCATCAATACCACTGCCATTGTAAAACCTCAACATATATAGCATTCCCGTATGAAATGGGTGGTATTTTTTGGAAAATGGATATCATTTCCTATACTGATTTCAAAATAACGATGACTATGTCGAATATGTCACCTCTCTAGAATTCTGATTGCTCTATCGAAATTTTATGAATACGATTACAGAAATTTGTAATCTTTTTTTCACTGGGAAACCTTGTGAACCCCACAAATTACTTACTAGTTAACGTAAAATTGAAGGATACGCAAGACTGGCTGTCACCCTGTCATCAATGATCAAATTAAAAATACAAGTTAGACCGCCCACCGACGGTCACAGCCTTTCTTGACCAATTTTTCATTTTTTACCTGGAACGTTAATTGTACTGAACACGCGTCGTTAAATAAAAGGCCTTAATTTAATGCCTGATCGGGCAATAATATTAAAAATATTACCACACACAATAACTTTTCTGTTCATCGTTCTGAAAAGTGATAATTAAATGCGGGGAATTTTGAGACGATAAAACGGTTACTCAACCAACATATTTTTGAAATTTGACATACTCCTTGAATGGTCTTGCAGTTTATTACACTTTAAAATTTTTTCAAAATGAGTTTGTGATGAGTATAGAGTAAGCATAGCAAAGCAAAAGTAGTAGCAAAAAAGCAACTTACGATATAAAAGTTTCGGAATAAGACACATGTCTTATTACCCCATGAACACCTTTTTGTACAACATTTCAAGACCCAGCAATTTGAATCTTCGAAGAGACAAATCTACCCATGTCACGGTGACAGATGAAGACATTCATACGCCAATTTGATTCAGTCCGTGCTAGCAATAGCACATTACGAAGTAAGACCTCGTTAACTGGTTAACTGGTTAATGGATTTTTTTGAACAGAATTCCATTCATTATCATGTTGGTTAGAGATCATACACTTCCATTGCACTCAAAGTATATGTATGATTTGATTCCCAAATTGATAGCCAACAATGACCACAATAATGTGTCAGCGTTCGATCCAAAATTGCTGAGTTTTGACCAAAACAACTCAGAAATTCTAGAATGACGGGGATCCAACGGCGATCCAGATTTGCTGAAAGGGCCAAATTTATCGAAAAACTTTCTCATTGGTATGCATACTTCAACAGCAGATGTCTCTCATCACATTGTCACCAAAACTGTTTTGATTTTTCCATAGTTTCAAGATGGACAAACATACTTATGATGTACTGTTTGGAACCTTTGGTGTAGTGATGAATATTACTGGAGTTTTTTCCCAACACCAAATCGTTATTTTTACACCTCGACACGTGTTTCGATCACCAAGTGATCATCTTCAAGAGAAAGATATAACTAGAAACTACTCAAAACTAAAGCTGTTTATGATATTCAGCTACATCTTACAGGTAGGTAATCAGTAATACCACCCATACAAGTGTACCACCCTAAATTAATTTTACAATTGGCCTTTCTATTATTTTACAATATGTCCTTATGTATGTTTAAATGAGCTATATATAGAACAATTTTCAGCTATATAAAATTAGTTTCACAATATTGCCTATCTAAATATATTTAAAATGTGTCTTTTTGTAGTAATCAGTAAACCCAACAATATTATTTCAACAAGCTATATAGTATGCTATTTAGTATTGGTCCGTTATCGCTATTCATAATATTATTATGTTTACTTATTTCTACACTCTCATAGGCATCTAGTTGCCTGTTGTTGTTAACTTGTCTAACTAATCTTAAAGAACTGAAGTCTATGGAATGGTTTTGTTGCAAAATATGATGGGCGACTGCTGATTTTTCAGGTCTTCCATATTTTAAGTGTGCTATGTGTTCCTTATATCTCACTTATTTTAAGTGTGCTATGTGTTCCTTATATCTCACTTAAAGTGATATGTGTTCCTTATATCTCACTTCAATATCTATTAAAGCACACTTAAAATATGGAAGACCTGAAAAATCAGCAGTCGCCCATCATATTTTGCAACAAAACCATTCCATAGACTTCAGTTCTTTAAGATTAGTTGGACAAGTTAACAACAACAGGCAACTAGATGTCTATGAGAGTGTAGAAATAAGTAAACATAATAATATTATGAATAGCGATAACCGATCAATACTAAATAGCATACTATATAGCTTGTTGAAATAATATTGTTGGGTTTACTGATTACTACAAAAAGACACATTGTAAATATATTTAGATAGGCAATATTGTGAAACTAATTTTATATAGCCGAAAATTGTTCTATATATAGCTGTAACATTTAAACATACATAAGGACATATTGTAAAAAAATAGAAAGGCCAATTGTAAAATTAATTTAGGGTGGTACACTTGTATGGGTGGTATTACTGATTACTTACCTGTATGATGTACCTGAATAGCATAAATAGCTTTAGTTTTGAGTAGTTTCTAGTTTTATCTTCCTCTTGAAGATGATAACTTGGTGATCGAAACACGTGTCGAGGTGTAAAAATAACGATTTGGTGTTGGGAAAAACCCCAGTAATATTCATGGACGATATATTTTGAATTGAATTCCATGACAGATGTCAGTGTCATGTTTCTTGTCTCTCTCTTTTTGGTAACGAGCACATGGTGTTATACCGGTAAATTATATTTAAAACATATTCAGATGTTTTTTTTCCGAAAAGTTCATGTAAGGGATGCTCCAATGAAATTTCTTTATATGAAAGATCCTATCTTTTTTTTTAAGGGAAACACCTTCTTAAATGTTTTACACTTATTTAGTTACACCCTAAATATACATGAATATATATTTTTTCAAATCGTGGTGACTGATATTTATTATAATTTAAATAATAAAAAAAAGAAGTATAACTTCTTACGGCCTTACATAAGTACACATACACTTTTTTATTACCATTCAAACCGTTTGTAGCTTTTCCTTGAGGATGATGATAAATTCGATCGAAATATTAGAATAACTCGTGTTATAAGAGTATACTTCCATTCTGCTGTTCATCCAAAGATACTTTTCAAGTTATAGTTCTGACACAGACTGAGCTATTTACCTACTTGAATTGAAACAACCTCATTTTGTGACCTATACCCTTATAGGTACGCCTTTTCACCGCTTTCTGTACAGAAGTGAGGTGAACATTCAAGTCGTATAAAAACCCAAATAAAAAATGAACATCGCGTTTCAACAACCTTGTACACGGCAGTAGACGAGTTTCCATCAAAAATGATGCACGGCCCTTTCAACCGGCGTGACTTATGCCCCCTCACCTGGCCGGACCACCGAGGATATCTTGAAGCTCGGACAAGATGAATGACACTCGTTAGGAATATAAATGTACGTCGTTTTTAACTCATCTCTCGCGGACTTTTACGGAATTTCTCGTTTGTTTTGGTACACTTTATATTACTCGTTAAGCTTCTACTTTGTTTTAATGCACGCTTTTGTTTGAGTAAGTAATACGTGACTGAATGGTGTTTGCTGATGATTATCGTCGGCGGTGATTAGTTGTCTACTGAGACGTTTTGAGAAAAAAAATGCATGGAGAATTGATGAGTCTTGTTTCGTGTGCCAGTGGGATAGGCTAATATACCAAGTGGTTATAATTGAATGCTACAATATCTAACTGACCGCGAGGAGTAACTATTAGATACTTACATTTATAAATATAATAATCACTGCCATTTTATGCAAAAACTCAATTAGATAAATAATTTTGGGAAAAAAATGTTTTGGCTGGCTACTTCTACATCTATAAGTGAAAGGATTATTTTGAAATTAAACGCTTTCTTCCTTTCTTTGAAAGATTCCCACATTCTTTAGATAATGATAGAGAAGTAGAAATCCAAAACCTTTTTTTCCCCAATGAATTATGGATTCTGGAAAAAAGTAGATTTTGAAAAAACAATTACAATACATTATTACTTACAGGAAAACAGTTTATGAATAAGTTAATTATTAACCTTTCATGAGCACAAGTTTAGCAATTGTGAATGAATAACTCATTATTATTCGTTTAAAAGAATATTTTAATGTTTGCATTTATTGAATTCTATCAAGTTCAAGTTCAGTCCTCAATTACATGTATGTAATATATCGTTGTACATGTGTTGAAACTATAGTTGTTCTCTAGAAGGAGGTTACCATGTCTACCGATGTCTTAGAACCATAAAACGTCAAAGAATGCTAATATAATTAACTACCGCATCCGCCATATTGTATGATACAGAATAACGCCACTTTATCGTATCCCTGTCACCAAGTAATTTCATTCAAATCTTAGTAGTTACTATGTGAATGATAATCCGTCATTCTTTCATGAAACCCTCCTACTTATTATTTTTGTGGTATAGTAGTTACCCTGAACCTGTTAGGAACTGATGAGAAAGAATTTTTATAAAACGTGCTCAGATCAACTTTATTTACAAATCCACTAGATGTCCACAACTACTACAACAATGTTATAAAAGCATAAAACATCAAAGAAAGTTAAAATAATTTTCTAAGGCTTCCGCTAAGGCTTCCGTCTGAGGCTTCCGCCATATTGTATTTAGAATGACGTCAATTTCCTTATCGTATACCTGTGACCATGCTCTTTCATTTAATATTCAAATCTTAGTAGTAACTATGTGAAGGATAATTCTTCATCTTTTGATAAAACCTTTCTACTTAACATTTTTGTCGTAAAGTAGTTACTATGTGAATGATAAATCGCCATTTTACAGCAATCTGTTGAGAACTGATGAGGAAGAACTTTTATGAAACGTGTTCTTCTCAACTTCATTTATAAATCAACTAGATGTTCATAACTACCGGTCACAATAAAAAAGGCTAATATGAGGATATAAACTTTCACGGCCCCAGATAACTTTGTGAAAACTATTTTCTGGAATTTTTGGCCGTGGTCTGCAGGTTTTATGCCTGATGTTTCGTCAACTTCTGCGGTAGATATTATCAAAGACGATGTAGTAACGGTCGCAGTGCCCGAGATAGTGCTCGAGTTGTTATCGTTGTTCCGTTACTGAGCACACAATTCGAGCACTGCGACCGTTATCATATTGCCTTTGATACTATCTACCGCAGTAGTAGACGAAACGCCATGCTTGAAAATCTGCAGACCACGGCCAAAAATTCCGGAAAACAGCGTTCACAAAGGCTAATATAGGTTTTGTTTATTACCTAACGCATTCGCCATATTTTATTCAGGATGACGTCACTGCTTATGTTTTCATTCAATATTTACATTATAGTAAATGATGATTAATTATCATTTATATCGTTCACTATATGGAATTTAGGAAAACGTCACTTCGCTCATCTTGTACACAATCGTCTTCGGGTGATAACTGGACTTATTCCTCCGAGATCTGACTACTTATAGGTCATTCGAGTGTTTTCACCTATCCCCTCTTTCCGCTTCATTGGTTTTGACGGGAGGTGACCGTTTGGCGGGAGTTGGTCGTTTCTCGCTTGATTAGAGATCTCCATATGTTACGTATCTCTACGCTACCTTGACTAAATGCGTTGTTGGACAACATATACGCGGCTTCTTTGAATTTTCCCCTAAACCAGTGTTCCTCTTTGTGGATGATTTCAGCTTGAGCCCACTTGATGTTGATGTTGTTGTTGATGATGATATTGTTGTTTGTTTTTTTTTTCAGGGTCATCAAATCAATTTATATTATATTAGACAATGGAAGTCCGAACTGATGAAATATTCGAGGGGTATCCATCGACGGAAACGTTATTTTACACTGCTGCGAGTTCATTGGCCCACTTTTTAAGTACGATGACGGACACTTCATCAGTGTTTTTTTGAATATGGTAACTAGCTTAATCAAATAAGAGTCTCCGTTCAATTCTGTCCCATGTCTATCGACGGCAATCAAGATTGTACTTTTTACACAACCCTCGTACACCCCGTTAACGAGTCCTTACGGCGACCGACATATAATTGCTTGTCACTACACGCCTTGCCCTTTGTTTATGACTTTTCATTAGCATAAGCTCGTTTCGATGTCTGTTAAGGACCAGCAACACTAAAATTAAACGTAAACTCTACCTTTTGTTTATTGGCAACCGTGTCAATATTTGGAAGGGTTTTATGGCGTCACAAGTCAACAGAAAAAAGTAGAAGATTCATGCGTATTAAGGAGGTGTTGAAGAGAAAGGTGTTTTTAGATAATTCTTGTTTGTTTTTGGAAAGGTAACTTAATCTTCAATTATTCCATGGCAACGTGAAGCGTGTTACAATTTTCTTTTCCAGCACAAAATATAGAACTATTGTTGTTGATTCCGAATTTTTGTTGAAAAATATGATCTCAACTGTCTGAAAAAATCATTCAAGTGTTTTGCTATCAGCGCACTTGCCTGACGCATTCAGTAAACTTGTTTTAAAACTTGTAATCACAATTCCAACCTCGGTTATATAGGGGTCATAAGTTTGTTAGATCCGTCCAATGTAGCCCAGAATCGATCACGAATGTTGAAGCTTCTAGACTTTGCCTACAAAAATATGAAATATTTATATTTTTTATCAGCCCACAACTTCAGGTTCCTAACTTCAAAACTGACGAAATTCAATACAATCTTTGAACCCCTAATTTTCCCCCTTGGGGGTGCAAATTCTTCATTCCCTTTTTTTACGCTTATTTACGCTATACAAAAAACCTACCTGCATATTTCAAGATTCTAGATTTGGTAGCTTCGACTTTACGTTGATATAAGAGCGGACAACAGCTAGTAATTTATATTTTTATTGTAAAAATACAGTAACTAATATAATATGCCAACTGCACTAAGTAATGAATAGCTTCGAGACCTTTTTTCCCTAGCTACTCGTGGGACTTTTATGGACAGAGTGAACTTAAAAATTCTTTCTGACGCTGGCTGACCTCCAACTGACCTCCCTGCAAAATGAGATCAGGAGCGAGTCTACAGAGGAGATGGATGTCGATATTACGACTCCAACTGACCTCCCTGTAAATTTAGTTCAGGAGCGAGAGCTTCTCAACCCCCCAACTCCTGATCCAATAACTGAACCTGAAAAAAAGATTTGGTGGTGCAGCCAGGAAATTACTGATTCGTCTCCTCAAGAGGTGTACCTTATAAAACCGCCTTGCACTTAATTCTTGAGAGGCGTACGCAGAATCTGTCTCAGGTGGGGAGACAAACCCCCCATAAGCAGGTTAGCTCAGCTTGCTTGTGCGAAGCACAAGCAAGCTAACCGCTCAACCCCAGAAGCAAAACTCGGCACATGACAATACAGGTACAATAACAGAGGCAGGAGAAGCAGCTCAGGTAATGAGGCCAAAACAGGTAGTCGAGCAAACACAGGTAGTGGCAGCAAGGCAGGTAAAGGAAAACATCTATCCCTATAAACTGAGACACAGAGTTCGAACTAATCAGTCTGGTTGAAAAAAACCAGACATCACCAGAAGATGGCAAATGAGACTTTGCCGAAACGTTGTGAAAATAATCCTTATGGGGATAAAACGGAGCGAAACCCGATATATATATATATATATATATATATATATATATATATATATATATATATATATATATATACAGATAGATATTTTATCGAGTGGGTATGATACAAATCAAGAATGAAATAATTCGTGGACACAACACTCAAAAAACAGGGGCAAACCGCGGACACGTGTTTCTGGCTATTGGCCTCATCAGCGCGGTGCAGCCAAGTGTAAAGATGGGCAACACTTGTTTGCCGAAAGCAGGAAACAACATATACGCACGGAGTCAACAACAGAAGCCAACCGCTGTCATGTTAGATGTAGCCTAGGAATTCTAGGTCTTCTAACTGGAACCACAAATGTGCGGTTGGCTTCTGTTGTTGACTCCGTGCGTATGTGTTGTTTCCTACTTTCGGCAAACAAGTGTTGCCCATCTTTACACTTGGCTGCACCGCGCTGATGTTAGATGTAGCCTAGGAATTCTAGGTCTTCTAACTGGAACCACAAATGTGCGGTTGGCTTCTGTTGTTGACTCCGTGCGTATGTGTTGTTTCCTGCTTTCGGCAAACAAGTGTTGCCCATCTTTACACTTGGCTGCACCGCCCTGATGAGGCCAATAGCCAGAAACACGTGTCCGCGGTTTGCCCCTATTTTGTGAGTGTTGTGTCCACGAATTATTTCATTCTTGGTTTGTATCATACACACTCGATAAAATCTTTATCTGTATATATATATATATATATGAATACAGATATGAAATCTGAAGTTTTCACAGATATATATATATATATATATATATATATATATATATATATATATATATATATATATATATATATATATATATATATATATATATACATCCATCCTCACAAACTTTCACATTTATATTAATATAGATTAAGAATATTCCGGAACACATGCAAGACCAATCATGATCTTTGCCGACTCATTCATCGAAATTTTCGGAAATTACATGAAAGTCTCAATTTTAATTCTATAAAAAGTCATTTTTATTTATAAAAAGTCTTCAATTGAATTACCTTTTAGTTGAGAAAACATAAGGCGTATTTTTCTACAAGACACCCCGATCTTCATTTTCTTCAATGAAATGCTGAGGTGTATTTGGTTGGGCTATGACGGTTATTACAATTTCACCGTTGTGCCCATATGATCCTTAGGGCATTCAACCAACACATTTCTCACCTGCATAATAACATCATTTATAATACCCCGTTATTAAATTTATCTCTTAGGATTATTCAGAGCAAGCTCAAAGTAATTTTTGAGAAAAATTACTTTTATTTGTACTAGATGGAAACTGCTGCCCGTATACCAGCATTGCACGTAGTAAATTGCATAAGGTTCATTATTTTGATCAAAATTTAATAGGAAACAATTTGCTTCTGAATGGTTTCCTTATGATATCCGCAGTGAGGGAATAAGTAAGGCAAAGATGATTACTGCGATTACACAAATAATTTATGACCCACACCCTTCCGATTCTATTACGATAAATTTAACACCTGTACTGAAACGGTGGCAACCCTTATCAAGTGTGAGTCAGAGGCGTTCACAAAAATCATGTGAGTTATTTTTCAAGATGTGAAGAGATCTGTACCAAAAGGAATTTTAATTCAAAATAGATTGTTCAAATTGAAAGGGGTGTATTTTAGGAGAGATTAGAGTGAATGTTCACACTAAAAAATATGTTCAAGGACGTCGTTACAATATTTTAGTAATGAATTCCATTCTTACACTCTAATCAGAATTTTAATTATGAGAATTCGCTTCATCTTTACTGAATTTTAATATGAGATTTCGCTTCATCTTCTACTTAATGTGTCTTCATCAATTTGTGTATTCTCTTCATATTAAAAGACCACCCTTATCAGGCCAATTTGAAGAAATATAGAAGCATCAGTTTACTTCCAAACCATCCCAAAAATATTTGTCGATTTTATCAGAGCTTGAACTAGATTTAAACTCACTGTATGGATTTTGTAAAGGAAGATAAATTAGCGATTCACATTGGATTTGAATCGCTGGAGATTAAATTCATTCGAAAAAACATTCTCAGGAAGTTTATTCCACATAAACGCAATTCTCTAAATTAATATCATATAGATGATATTTGGTTTACGTTTGTTTGAAGGTGATTGACAATGTTTTATGATGAATTTCATTAGTTCGGACTTCCATTGTCTGATATTATATAAAATGATTTGAAATCCCTGAAAGAACTAAAAAAGAAGGAATTAAAGAAGAAGAATAAACATGAATAGCTGAGAAAAAAAAACAATCATATTGAGCAAAAAACCTGAAATGAAATAATAGTGAAATAAAATACAAGTAAAAATGGAACAAATTGAACAGAAAATAAATAAAATTAAATAAAAAAGTTGGGAGATTCCAAGCCAAGTTAATTCAAGACGTTTCCATCATCACCCGAAGATGATTGGGGATACTAACAATCGAAACGTCCTGAATTCACTTGGATTGGAATCTATTAACTTTTTGATTTTATTTTATTTATTTTTTATTCAATTTTTTCCATTTTTACACGTATTTTATTTACCTTGCTTACCTTGCTTAATATAATTGTTTTTTCTCAGCTAGTCTTTTTAATTCTTTTTCTTCAATTTTTATTTACTTCTTTTTTAGTTTTTTCAGGGATTTCAAATCATCTTATATAATATCAGACAATGCAAGTCCGAACTAATGAAATTCATATTTGGTTTACGTTGAGTTTGAAAAAGATTTCGACATTA
Source organism: Leptinotarsa decemlineata (assembly GCF_025532065.1). Taxonomy (NCBI): domain Eukaryota; kingdom Metazoa; phylum Arthropoda; class Insecta; order Coleoptera; family Chrysomelidae; genus Leptinotarsa; species Leptinotarsa decemlineata. Next base: position 22,349,840 of record NW_027412702.1, read on the forward strand.
TTTTGTATGCAAAATTATCATTCAATAACAATATATGCAGAAGAGGCCAATCTTGTTTTTGACCCTCTAGCTATGTTCTCGGAAATGGAAATTACTACAAGTACTAAATTTCAGTTATTTGGTACCCATTATACAATCTGAGGAATGTGCGGTACAATCTTCATGCATCCAGAGTGTGTCGTTAAGTGAAGGATTTTACTTGTTTTTGTATCAGAAACTAGCTTCACTTACCCCCAATAGGAAATCAACTTATTCAAAATGGCTTATCATTCATTTCATATTACCTCTGAAGATATTGATTCTTCAGAACTTCTGACTAAGTAATATCAGATTCAAGATTAAACCCAAACACACAAGGAACTAAAAATTTGTTTCTATGAAACAGTCTTTATCGAGACTCAGCTAAAACTTTTTTGGTTCGGTCCAGAGATGTTAAAAAAATCACTCTTTTTTTATGTTATTTTTCGAATAGCATGATCTAGCATGACTAGATCTTTTATTCTAATCAGTTAACACTAATTGTTTCCCCTATAATAAAATTATATTAGAACATTCAGAAATTGTAAAAGTAGGAACGTTTAATAATGAAATGAAATTAATAATGATATCGATATAAGTATAGAACAATCAGCCGTTTCGATTCACAAATTGAATTGTTATTCCAGATCTTTCAGATCTAAGACCAATTAGTATCTTAGCTAATTTATCAGCACCGTTTGACAAAATATTGGCCGAACTGTTCACTTAGTTTCCTAAAAAAATTCATGATAAACGTTTTTATGATGGATTATTTGACATAATCAATACATAAACATTGAGTTGTGTGGTGTCTGAACAGATTTGCTGCAACTATTCAACTCAAATCATACCAAGCGCGTACAAAATATCGAATTAGGAGATAGTTATACCGTTTGCAAGTGAAGAATCATCTAGAATTCAACAGTGATTCGTCTTGGAGCTATTCTTTACATTTGCTAGAATCAACTCCATCAACCAAAACACATACAAAAATTATTTTTCAAAGTTAAAAATGTATATTGACGAATTTCAAAAACAAAAAATTATTGAAATTGTTAAGACAACATTATAAAACGCTCAGTATTGTGGAAAAACATTTCATGAATTTCGCAAAACGATAATGCACCTGGTCACTGGACGTTCCATTTTTTTGACGTGTGTCAAAGGAAATATGTCTATTTGCTATTAGGCCGATGTTCAAAAGTGGATTTTTCAGTTTTCGAATATGGATAAAGGATTTTTCGAAAAGTCAACCTTATAATTATGATGACGTTAATAGAATTATTGAGAAACCAAAACCGACCTTAACGGAAATTAACGAAAAATTGAGCGATAGCGGAAAAGCACAAGAGTCATGGCTGATTTATTTAAGTACGTATAACTCTAAGATGGTAGATAATTTCGTTGGTCAATTGAAATCCACGATGATGTGCACACATTTTGGACACTCATTAACCCTCGATCCTTTCTGGGATTTGTCACTCCCCATACCACAAAGAACTGGCCAATTGAGTCACAATCACACAAAGTCGATCCATAAGTTTCCCCGTATTTTAGCCATTCATTTTAAAAGATTTTCTCTAACAGAAATATCTATAGGCAAGTTAAATGTTGCCATCGAATTTCCTCTAGATGGATTAGATATGAACAATTATGCAGCTGACAATGTAACTCCTTGTCGTTATAATCTATATGCTATTTCGACTCACAGTGGGTCTACCTACAGCGGACATTATACAGCATTCTGCAGACATCCTTATTCTGACACGTGGCACGAATACAATGATTCACACGTGTCACCTATTTCACCAAAATCGCTTGTGAGTGGAGATGCATATATCCTCTTTTATGAAAAGGAGGAAACTATTTCGCACATCTGAGCGTGTTGAAAAGTTATTTTTGAACTGTTGATTTTAATGTTATAATGAATTATATGTTATTATAATTAAAGTATAGGTGTCAATATAAACAACAAAAAAACCTTATGAAAGAAGCTGAGTTTGGAACTTTCTTTTATTCCATCGATTATTCAATTTCTTGTCAAAATGTATGAATACGACAAGTTACTAACTTATTGGGCTCTTCAGTGGACTATGTTACGAGGCTAATGACCTCAGTAATCGATGCCGTAGACACCGAGAGGAAAAAATACATTGACGTTGATTTTCGAAAAATTATTAATACTTGTTATGCGCTAACGTACTGGTGTTTTAACTAATGTAATGGTATAATTGTATCAAATAATAGTAAATGAATTATCATTTCTATTAAAAAAAACCATAGGTTTTTTTACTGATATACGTTTTATTGAATACAGTCATGAAAAAACCATTTATAGGTTGCTCTATACAGTTCGTTCCAACGAAAATTTGATCCCCCAGTGAGTCAGAAACGGACGTGTAATCGAAAATTTCAAAGAACATGTCAATTTTCATTTCTAGGGGGACTGATTTTGATATGGAAAATAGAATTCGTCCCTTTTGAAATAAAAATGAATGTGTCCTTTGAAATTTTCGATTACACGTCCGTTTCTGACTTACAGGGAGGATTATATTTTGTGGTTATATCTTTAATGTTCGACAATTTGTAGTTCAAATGAAGGTTTTGAAAGTACAAATATATTAAAATACATATATCGAATCTAGTCTTGGAATAATTCATGTAGCAACGCCTCTGAGGCGATGTTTATTGTCGAAAACACACGCTTACTTTCATACATTTCATTATACGTCACGCCGATTAAGTTTAAACGCTTCGAAGGGATGTGTAACAACTATCGACTTTCTTGTGTTCTATCGGCTGGTAAATTGCCCAGCTGACAAATGACGGGTGGTTATGGGTTATCGAAGATGCGATTAGTGAAAAACTCATCAGAAAGCACATGCTTCGGTCGGAGACGGTTACAGGAATAATTAAGTAATTGAAATTTGAGCCGCTTTCGATAATGACGGCACTTTTCGTTGAATTTTATGAGATTACTCGAAATTAGTGTGTTTTGTGCGATACCGGTAATGGGATGGGATGGAATATTCCTGCCTGCGCCGGTTTTGAGCAAAATCAATTATTAAAAGTTTTGAAGCTCAAAGGAGAGTGTGTTAAAACTTGGTGGAACCTGGCGGTTAATCTCACCATTAGATCTATGCTTATCAGATCATTTGAAAGGAAAGGTGATAATGTTTGAATCGAAATGGATTATCTTCTTGGAAAAACAAGTATTTCCTTTGTTGTTACTCACAAAGACAAGACAAGTTTTATTTCCTAAGAAACTACATTTATTTACTTGATGGTAGAATCTATCGAAGGGAGTCGTCAGAAAATTCATTTAGATAATAGTACACTTTAGTCTGTAGCAGTTTTCTCAACATTTTTATGAATTTGTTAACTGATGTTTTATTTTTGAACAAATTAGGTAATTTGTTAAGAATGTTAACTCTCATGTACAATGGATCTTTTCGATTGACTTCGTAATTAATTTTTTGTCAAATATCGACAAAATTATAAACATTCAACTAGATAATACATAAGATTGAAATGAACAGTTCCAAAATAACTTTACAAAACGCTCAAAGGTGCGAACTCGTTTCCTCCTTTTCATGAAAGAGGATGTATGCATCTCCACTCACAAGCGATTTTGGTGAAATTGGTGACACTTGTCAATCATTGTATTCGTGCCACGTGCCATTATAAGGATGTCTTTGAATATTTAAATATTGGCCAGTGTAAATATCTTCAACTTGAGGAAATGTTCTCAACATGAATCTGCTCTTTGGAGTCCCAAAACAGCACGACGAATAGCTCTCTTTTGTAAAGAAAAGACAGAGTTTCCCCAAAATTCCACACCACACGAGATTGTACTCTGGATAAACTGTAATATACAGTATTTGCTACTTTGAAACTCTTTCGATTTTTTATAATTTGTATTGCATGTATGGCGCTAGATAGCTTTTTATTCATCGCTGCTATATGCATCCTCCAATCTAACTTATCATCAAGAATGCAAGAATTTAGTTTCTGCAGTTGGCTTCAATACTCCATCTTCCATAAAAATTATGATATAAATTTGTTTGAAATGGACTGTCGCGAAATAAACAATTCAATAATACGTATTTCAATTCCTCTCAATTTTATATCAGAAGAAAATTATCGTGGTTTATAAAAACAGTGTCTAAGAGTACACTTCTGAAAAATTTTTTAGTTATTTAAATGATTTGTAGAAAATTTTTAGGCAGTTGGATTAGGGATTAGGGAGGAATTCTGAATGTATACAACACAAATCATAATTTTTAGGCAACAAAATGAGTAATTTGAATTTCCAGTTCGAATATTTCTAAGTGGGTTCCTGGCATTAGTCATTGATTCATAATCACAAATATTTTTTATCGCGGATATTTACGAATTAATTGGTTATCACAGCTGATATATTTTTACAAGATAGTGAGATTTTGCTTAACTTCATTATAAACTAGTACTATGTTGCTGTATCGCTGCTGTTCCAATGTTTTGACAGAATCAGAATCAACGAACTTGGGCGTGCGCAGCGTTATATAACAGTGCTTTCAAAAAAATGGTTCTACAGCGCCATCTAGTGGCGAATTACAGAAAAATTGATAGCCTAAAAACCTTCTCTTTGAAAAATTACTCATACATGCCAAGTTTCATCACGATCAGTTGAGCGATGTAGAAGTTTATCACTCACCAACCAACCAACCAACAAACATTCATTTTTAGTTACAGAAAAATTGATAGCCTAAAAACCTTCTCTATAAAAAATCCTTATACATGTCAAGTTTCATTACGATCGGTTGAGCGATGTAGAAGTTTATCACTTACCAACCAACCAACCAACCAACCAACCAACCAACAAACATCCATTTCTGTATATTAGATTAATATTTCATCTATACAATCCTAATTTATGAATGACTAGTACTATGTTGCTGTATCGCTGCTGTTCCAATGTTTTGACAGAATCAGAATCAACGAACTTGGGCGTGCGCAGCGTTATAGAACAGTGCTTTCTACAACGCCATCTAGTGGCGAGTTACAGAAAAATTGACAGCCTAAAAACCTTCTCTATGAGAAATTACTTATACATGTCAAGTTTCATCACGATTGGTTGAGCGATGTAAAAGTTTATCACTTACCAACCAACCAACAAACATTCATTTTTATATATTAGATTAAGATTCCTGTTTTTGAATGAGCTTTGATGAATAAATTTAACACCTCTATACCCAGACTGAATGGAAAAGCATAAATGACTTCTGATTAGTGTATTTTAAATCAACTTTTCAAAATGAATTACTACAGTTAACAGTTGTTGTGTACAGTAAAAATTTGAAATACTCGTCAACTCAAATTTCGACATCTTGAGTCCCGACCAGATGTTACCAAAACTCATATTGACCAATTCACTTATCTCTAATTTTAGTTCTCAGTGTAACTCTACCCTTTATTTACAATGAATATTTCATATTATTTAACGCTGGAAATGTAACAGGGAAAGCTTTCTACGAATATTTACCTGATGTTTACATTTCTCGTTACACACGTAGTTGTCAGGATACAATTTTTCGTTTATTATGCATGTCAATATTATAACAAACTATTTTGTTTATTTTTAAAAACAACAGAGGCTTCTTTTGAGGTATTAACGAATAGTTGGGACTGAAATGTCACACATGTAAGTTCTTTCTATAGAAATCAAATCCATTCACTAAACGATTGAAATCAACGCACTACCTGAGGAAATCTTGAATGTTGAGTTGATTATCGAGAAGTATTTGGAAGCTTTTGCTGGATTTTTTGGCTGTGATCTGTTGGTTTTTATGCCTCACGTTTCGTCTACTACTGCGTCTACTACTAGTGCCTTCTTTGTTGAAAGCATATTCGGCTACAGCTAATTTGTTGATTTGTCCAAGTCAACAATTTCCCTTGTGTTCAAAGAGACAGGTATCTAGGTATACTTCATGTTGTGGTTCCAATGTAGACCGACCCGCAGCTACAAGGAATCTGGTATACCCCGTGTTTTGCTAAATGTTCTCTGGGGTTCTCAGCTGACCTTACTACATGGGCTAAAATATCTCGGGCCTAATACATAGATGGCTCCAGTCTGCATTCACCGCTTTTTCAGTTAGTACTAATCTCCAAATGAGAGCTGTTAAAATTTCATATTCTACTACAATTTCTTGTTTTAAGCAATGGCTTCAAGAGTTATAAGGACTCCCACTGGAGGTCCAAATGAGATAGTAACACCAGAAAACATAAAAAATCCACAAAATCGTTTTCAATGATCGAAAAGTGAAGTTGCGTGAGTTAGCTGACATTGTATAAATATCAAAAGAACGTGTTGGTTTTTTATTGCATGAGCATTTGACTATGAGAAAACTCTGTTCAAAGTGGGTGCCACGCGAGCTCACTGTCGAGGAACAACAAGAACGACTTGATTCATAGCAGTGTTTGGCCATGTTTGAACATAACAAATCAGAATTTTCGCTTCGATATGTGACAATGGATCCATCACTTTACTCCGGAATCAAAACGATCGTCATTTGAGTGGAGAGCAACTAGTGAACCTTGTCCAAAGCGCCCGAAAGTACAACATCTGTATCTGTAGGGCAGTAGACCCAGAGCACTTAGGCCACATATGACCTATTGTACATCCTCCCGAGGAGTTATCCTCCTAGGTCATCGTCCATCCGTCCATCCTGTCCTTTCCAGGAAGGTGAACAGGTCACTAGGAGACATCTCCTTTATATTGGCAGGTGTAGGCCAAGACTCACCGGACACACACTCTCTTTGGCAACCTTGATGTGTTTCACGGTGGCCTCCACCAAGGTTTTGGAAGGTGCAGCGACCTTACTGTCGTTGCGTGGCTTTTTCAACCTTCTTGGAGTTCCCTCCGTGAAGGTGTACAAGTGAGGGAGCTTTCCTGCAGGGGCAGCCGATTCCTTGTCCTTGCTGTTAGAGGTGGATTGGGGGAGGAGGAGAGTGCACTTATAGTTGCTGACACTCTATTTTTGGCCTCAGCGCCGCAAATGCGCTTACGACTTGGCCTTTGTATTACATCACAAGGTGATCTGCTTTGTCCAGCCTTATTCCAAGCAGTAGATTGAGGTGGACATTTCTGTTCATCCCCACTCACCGCCTTAGATTGAGGTGAGCACTTCTGTCCAGCATCGGGATTGGTTTTTGTTTTTGTTGTTTCTGTTTTTGTGTTTGTTTCATTCATGTGTGTTCCCACGAGTAGCAAGGAAAGAGTTGGTCACCTCTGGCATTACCAGGGGTAGGCTGATTGCAATAAGGTTTCGCCCAGTTCCCCAAGGGGATCGTTCGTGACCGCATATCACCCAGCGGCCATTCAGCTGTCGGCACGATTCCTTACACCTTAGCTTGGGAAGGTTGGTCCACGGTGACATGTTTTGCAAAAGCTTTTGGGGTGTTTTAGTTCCCCTCACCCTACTTGTTTCTGTCACTGACCAGGAATCCGGCGACCCCGTCCGTAAGGCAACATTGGCTTCCCGGACAGGGCCTCCAGTCCCCTGGACATTCCCATATCCGTCACCTGTGGACGCGCCCAATAGGTAGCCCAAACTACGGGCACAACAATCGGCTGGAAAGGTTATGGTCTCGCTATTTTGGGATGTGTGTGGTGTTATATTCATCTACTAGCTTGAGGAGGGTAATACCATCAACAGTGAATATAATATAACGTTATTGGAGCGTTTGAAGGTCGAAATTGCGGAAAAACAACTTCATTGGAGAAAAACAGTGCTGCTTCATCAAGATAAGGCACAGTGTCACAAATCAATGAAAACGATGGCAGAATTGCATGAAATAGGCTGGGAGCCAGAATTAGCTCCCAGCAGCTACTAGCTGCTGGCCAACCTCAAAAAAATGTTCACCGGTAAGAAATTTTGCTTGAATGACGAGGTTTTTGCTGAAACTGAGGCCTATTTTGAGGCAAAAGATAAATCGTTCTACAAAAGGGGTATTAATGGAAATTACGTTGATAAATAAGGTCAATTTTGAACAAAAAAAAAACGCCTTTTCTTTCTTGGGCTCGGTGTTAGACTTGTCCGATAGTTTTTGTTGGTCCAGATATTAGTGTTTCGCTAATATTCTCCCAATTCTTGACCATCCTTGCTTGGGGTACTTCGTGCTATGCCCATCCCCTTTGCAGGCATTTTTTATATGATTCAGTTTTTCAGGAAGACTCTCAGGTTCACAAATATGTCTTGCTCTCTCAACAAACGTTGATTTTATTTTTTGGTAAGTTTCTCCAAAGCAAAATCCTATATACGTCATTGGTTGAGTTGAATTATTGGTAGAAGTCCTCATAGACAAAATAGTCATGATGATGATATTGTATGATTGAATGAATTAATAAACAAATAAACTCTTTGTGTGGTCACAATATTTATGCAGAATCTAAGTAACTAAAATTTAATGAAGAACAAGGAAACATTTTTGTTTGCTGAGTTTGTAATTATTGTGATTTATTTTTGATAAAGAGGCCACTATCTGGATTTTGACCTGTTCGTCAGTTTTACGAAATATGAACCCTATAATTCCAGAGTGGAATCTACCATGTGTTATATCTCAACACCCCGCTACATCAAGCTGTTAATCATAATAATCGGATTCATCTGGGCACTTTTATTATGGCGTTGTACGATTAGAAGGCATTTTAGAAAATGAATAAGCAGGTTGCTGCGAGTTAGTTAACAGTTCGTGGATAAGTTATGGCATCCGTGATATTCAATTAACTCGGTAATTTAAAGCACTATTGGAGTTGCTTGATAAATTGCCTCCTGACCTCATATTGGGATAGTGGCGTGGGGCGTAGAGGTAGGTGTAAATATCGTTGAAGTTATCCTTTCTTGTCATGGAAATGAATAAAACCACCAACGTGTTAAATGAGAGAAACTTTGTGATTTCCACAGCGTTCGTGTTACTGACTAATTAAAGATTGATGATGCTCCCTTTGATTAACTTATTTTTATCTTGGTATTTCCACCAGAGAAATAGTTTTATATGTTAGTGGAATTTTATGTGTCCGAAAACTGAGGATTGTAGCCCATAAATCGAATCGTGGGCACCGATTCTACAAAAAAATTGACCAAGTATTCAGTAACCTATCATAAAAACAATATAAGAAACTGGGGTATCTGTATCTGTAGACTAGGGAGGAAGGTATAAGCCCACAGCACGTAGGCCGCATGTGACCTATATCATGTTCTTTCCAGAAAGGTGAACAGGAGACATCACCTTTATATCGGCAGGTGTAGGCCAAGATTCGCCGAACACACGCTCTCTTATAGATCTCTTATAGATGATGTACTCGCATAGGACAATCCTGACGGTCTCATAGAGATGTGTCCACTAGTACCATATTATGGAGGTGTTTTCTTAGTTGACAGTGGCCAGTCAGAAATCCTACTGTTAAGCTGCTTTATTGACAGCATTCCTCTACCAACACAGGACGCGGACAGGATAATTGAAAACAGACCTAGTACTAAATTTTTGGGGGTAATAATTGACAATAAACTCAAATTCTCCGATCACATAACCCTCAATAAAAAGATAGCTTCAGGGTGTTTTGCAGTGAGAATAACATATGAGAATCTTGGTTTGTCTGCCGCTAGATCGGCTTATTTCTCACTTGTTGAGTCACATTTAAGATATGGAATTCCGTTCTAGGGAGTATATTGCAAAACTCAAATGCAGACGGTGTTCATTATTCAGAAAAGGGATATAAGATTCATGTGCAATGCCAAAAGTCGAGACTCCTGCAAATCCCTATTTGAATCACATTAAATGTTGACAGTTTTTGGAATCTTTATTTTAGAAACAGTATGTTTAATTAACAAACATGAATTGATACTAAGCGGTGACTCCAATTATTATGCCCTTCGTCAATCTAACGACCTAAGATTACCTATACCAACCTCTATTCTAGTCAAAGACTCTATATATTATAATGGTCTCAAGATGTTTAATCATTTACCTGACCATATTGAAATTTTAGAGGATAGCTGTGTATTTCGAAAATCAGTAAAAGACTTATTATGTGGTAGACCCTATTATAGTTTAGAAGAGTTCTATGAGAACCGCTTTCTCTAATTTATTTTATCAACTGTATTTTTTATTGAACAAAGTAAGGTATACTGCATTTGAACATTTTAAACTTTTTTGGTATTTTTCATTGTATGATATCTTTAATCAATTTTATATGTGTTTGATGAGTATTTTAACATTATTTGTACCCTGTATATGTATATATATATATATATATATATATATATATATATATATATATAATTTGTATATATACATATATATATATATATATATTATATGTATATATATAATATGTATATATATATATATATATATATATATATATATATATATATATATATATATATATATATATATTTTGATTGATGCAACTAATTTTCCTTTATTTTGAGTATTTCAATAATTAATTCTACAAAAAGGATTTGAAGCTTTATATCTTCTATTAATTATCTGCGAGCGCTTTCGACAGTTGGTAGTACTGCCATCTTCTAGGCACCCTCAAACTGAACTGGTCATCCTGTTGTCTGCCTCTTTGAACGGTCAGAGCGTCTTAACTCAGGTATTTCAGGTACTGTAGGTAAATTTGCCTGTATTTGTACTCTGTTTTGTGTTAGATCTTCTCTAGGAATGTGTATGGTTTTGTTTAATATATTGAATGTGAGGTCTTGTTGTGTTTTGATTTGTACTTGTTCCTCGATAAGTGATTTATGACTGTTAAATTTATGGATGTTCAAGTTTTCCCAAATGTCCATGCGGTTTCCCTTGTTGACTTGTTTTATGAGTTTTATGTTTTCTGGTGAGGGGAAATTATGTTTGTTTTGTATGGCACACACGATAGTTTCATGATTTATATTACTTTCTTCTTTAAGAAACACATAAATCAATCAAGTTATCCCACTATATTACTTAGGATCTTGAATTATCAATATCAATAATGAATGTTTCAATATGAATTCCACCATCATTATGAAATTACCAGCTGATTTTGAAATTTTTGTCAGTTTTTATGGAATTTATTCGTATATCGGTGATCTACAAATTGCTTGTTTCTTTTTCTGAATTGGAATGACACAACATCTATGAAGTAGAGCTGCCTTATATCGAGGAGTAGTGCCTCTTTGAATAGCGCGTCTGAAGGGTAAGTTTAATTTTTTTTTTCATTATTTTTATGAACTTTTTTTGCAATGATTTCCATTTTTTCTGATGGGTTTTCGCAACTCCAGCCCAATCAAGTATACCATACCTCAACCTTGATTCTACAAGTGCACTATACATGATTCAAAATTGTGGTAAATTAACAATTGTTTGAATTTATCTAAATTTGAATAGTAGGCTTCCCAATGTGCGAGTAACAAAGTTGACATGAGCGTCCAACCCAAGAGATTGGTCTATAGTTAAACCTAGGTAGTTTGTTTTCTCAACACGCATTATCTGGCTTGTTTTCCCTGTGTTATCTTTGATGACTAGATTACCAAAATTTGGCAAGCCACTCCTGCTATTGGCGAAAGATATAATTTTTTTTTTTATAGTTTACCGTCAGCAATTTATGATCAAACCACGTTACTATTTTTTTGAGGCCATTTTTAACTATTTGTTTGAGTTTTATCCAATTTTCCCCGTGGTATGCGATAGCTGTGTCATTAGCAAAACATATTAATTTTCCACATGAGTTTAAAGTGAACAGATTGTTCATATATATGGAGAATAAAACTGGACCCAAGACCGTTCCCTGTGGAACTCTGTACTCAACAGTTTCTTCAAGGTTTTCTCTGTATTTATTTCTACATATTGTTTACGGTCTTTCAGATAGTTGTTGAATAAGTCATATGCAGTACCTCTTATTCCTATGTTCTGCAACGTTTCCAACAACTGAGGATGACTGACTGTGTCAAATGCCTTTGTGTGAAGTGTGAAGTCATATCTACGTGGATAACATGTGGATTTATTATGTGAAACTTCCGACCCCGCGAGAGACCAACGATTAGTCATTTCATGCATGTTTCGACATGGTACCTCTCCAATTTCGTATCACACCATCCATGCTGCTGACCACCGACCATCCCGCAGAGTTATTTATAAGGGAACGAACTGTATCAACGTATTTCTGAACATATTACACTAATAAGTTTAAATAATTCAACCGGAGCCATAACTCGAAGCAATTTTACGACTAGCAAGCACGATCACTCCTTGTAAATAATAATTACTGGTAGTGGTAGCAAAGTTATTTTATTTAATTCTCGTGACAACGGTCCGTTTATTTCAAGACCGATTCTATTAAAAGTTAACTGCAGTATGTTGCTCAAACAGATTTTAGCATCGTAAAATATAATTAACTTGCCAGGAAAATGAGGAGTAATGAGTATTCGGTTGATATTTTTTTGATTTGCCGCTTTGAATTATCAATTTATGAGCATTCTCGGTGGTTTTCCTTATTGAATGGGTTGCACATACTTCAATACAGTTACATTAACTTACTGTTTGAGTAATGATAGCGATACATAGTAGCAGGATCGCAAGTCAGTTCATCCGCGGGGGGTTGGTATATCTAATCGCCATTCATCAACGCCTTTTCAGATGTATTTCTTCTTCAGTTATTCGAGACCCCTCGAGGGTGAATTGAATTATATCTGTCAGCAATGCTGTAAAGTAACTTTTTCGATAAATTCTTCTGTACTCGAAAACAAATTCGTTGCGCTGCTGGGTTCAAATAATCTAAAAGAACAATTTCTTCAGGCAGGATTCTTCACTGCTGGGTTTGACAATCGATGACAGACTAAACTAAAACCATCATATAGACACTGGTTATACACAGGCTAATGCAGGGACAAACCCCAATCAGCCAGTCACAAGGTGCAGAATACTTGGAACTGTACAATGAACTGAAGCAGATCCGATACTAGGAATGCCTGTGGATAACACAGTTGCGCATAACAACTTTCAAAAAGATTTCAAAATCATCACACCAAGTGGAGAGGACTGGCAAAACGGCCCACCGGTAAAAGCGAAAGAAACTTGGTATACAGATGGTTCAAAGACCCAAGAAGAAGTGGGAGACGGTATATACGGAGGCAGAGCAACGACGAGGATCGCACTCACCTCGGACATGATGTAACTGTGTTCCAGGCAGAAGTAGCGGCCATCGAACCCTATATAGGGGAAAAAAACAAGCAGAAGGTCACAAATAAAACCATTTCCATTTCCTCCAACAGCCATTTGGCTGTTTGGCAAGTCCTCTCAAGACTGGTGGGAAGCTGTCTGAGCGCACTCATGAAGCTAAGCACCCAAAATAGGGTCACTCTAGCTTGGGTACCCGGACATGAGGGTCACAAGGGCAATAAAGAGGCTGATGTGCTGGCCCGTAAAGGCGCATCCAAGGCTATGATTGGTCCACAATATTTCTGCGAGGTAGCGAAAACATGTAGAAAGACATCCATAAACCCATGGAGGCAGACCGAATCGATATATTTGTGGACTAAGCTCCCAGGAATGGGGCAGGTGAAAGAGTTCATGAAGAAATCATCGCCCAGATTCACGGAAGACCTGCTAAACCACAACCGTATGGTTGTAATGGTAGTGGTGGGTCTAGTAAATGAGCAACATGGGTCTGACAGAAGAAACCTAATGCAGGTTGTCAAGAAAAGGAAGAAAATGCACATTACATGTGCTCTGTCAATGCGAAGCGATAGCAAGGCTGAGACACACAAGATGTGGGAAGAAAAACCAGAGGCTGCCAGCTATATGAAGGGGTCAGTGTCAAGGCTATGGAGTCTCACCAAAGAGATCAAGCTAGACAATGAGCTCACAAAGGAGCATCACAATAGATCTGGAAAGGTCGCAGTGAATCAGGCCATGGGTTAGCTCCTCGAAAATCTAATCTAATCATATAGAGCAAAGGAAGCAGAAACTATCGAGCACTTTGTTTCTACCCTATGTCAGCTCAAATCGTATGTTAATACTGAAACTCTGAAAATTACGTATTTTACAATATTTCGTGCACATGTGACATATAGCGTGTCATATGGGGCGGCTCCTCAAAATCTGTAGAAATTTTTCGACAACAAATAAAGCTTTGAGAATTTTGGCAAACTGTGGTTTCAGAAAACACTGCCGCCCTCTCTTTGTTAAATTCAGAATACTACCGTTTCCGTCCATATATATCGAACATTCTCTGAAAGGCATACATGAACAAAATAGTAGGTTCACTAGACAGTCTCATATACATGGCTACAATACAAGACAAGCAAACTTCATTAGGTTAGGTTAGGTTAGGTCCAAAGTAAGTAAGTCTATTCAACCCTCCACCGCAACTCATAAGGGTTTATTGTGGCTCACACCTATTCACACGCGACCAAATAAACCCAGCTTCTCAACGAAGCCGATTAGTTTGTATGGTGAGTGGTCTTTCAGGTCAGATGGTAAGAGTACGGCTCTGTATGTGATCTGCTGTTTCATCATTTTCCAAACAGAGGCGACACACACTGTCTTCCGATAGTCCGAGTCTCTGCATATGATGATTCAAATGACAGTGACCTGTAAGAAGGCCTGTTAGACATCGTGGTTGATCCCTACTGTAGTCCAACAACTGTTTGGTATCAAGCTCCGAAGGGTGAATAAACGCCTTGTAGTGAGCCAATCCTGGAAGATTCTGCCAGAAGTCCATAAATCTTCTTGCCATTCAGGTGTTCAATCTTTGTTTGGCAAAGCTTAAAACGATGCCACTGACAGGTTCTGGTCCGATGAAACTGCTTGCAGCACCGTCCTTTGCAAGGGAGTCAGCAGCCTCATTGCCTTCCAGGCCAGTATGGCCAAGAATCCAGAGATGCAATAGTAGTATATAGCTGTAGCTATAATAGTCTAGTGTCTGTTGCATCCATAAATTTTTACTACTACTAAATGGGCAATGAAATGACTGAGGAGTTTGAATATGGGATTCCCCAAGGAATCCACAAACATCTATACATCCATATAAACATTCAATTCAATAGAATGAATTACAAACTAATGGATATTCCATTTTCAAAGAGAACTGAGTTTAATCAAACACAGCGCTGTTAACAACGGTTACAAAGTGGATGTTATTGACTGAATTATTTCTTGAAATATGCAAAAACAAGCTCAAAACCAGGTTTATCCAGTTTCAAAAAATGATAGTGAATATTATGTGACTCTAACTTTCTTTGGTGATCCTACTAATAATATCGTTCGTTTAAAAAAAACAAAGAGTTGCACGTAACCTACAGAACAAATATAAAATTTTATTAAATTCAGCAAAAACATTGAAGATAAATCTCCAGTGTCGGATAGATCCAGAATATAAAAGTTTACTTGTGGTTCTTGTCCTGAATTTTATATTGGCCAAACCAGAATAACTCTCTCCAAAAGAATAAAAGAGAATAGAAGTAGTTTTTTTAATGAGAAGACCGATTTCAACATTTGCAAACTATCTTTTGAGAAAGGCACGGGTTCAATCCACGACTGCACTTGGAAGAGAAAGATTTAAAACTCAACCTGATTGAATGATTTGTAATTAATAGATTTGAGTGGTAAAACTTGGAAGAATACGAGGTCATTTTCATACAGTAGAAATAGTATGGGTCCCAAAATAGATCTTTGGGGCACTCTCTGACATTCTTTATACTTAAACAACTATCGGATTTTACAAATTATCTACGTCCTGCTGAGTGGCATTCAAGTAATTTCAGGCATTTTCAGCAATTCCATAATAATGTAGCTTCAGCAACAGTATTATCTGTACAAAATCAAAAGCTTTCAACAAGTCACAGAACATAGCCTCAGTCGCCTCACCACTATCCCACGACTATTTCACGACTAAGACTGTATGCCTTAGTGCTTATTTTTGCTGAAATAGAAACGTGCGCCCTGAAAAGTGAAGTTGATTGGTTTCACAATGTTTTTATAGTCTCAACATCAAAGTGACTTACCCAGAATGGCTCGTTCTATCTGAAATGCACTGTATGTATCACTTTTGATCTACAATATAGTGTTCCGATCATCTCGGTCTCATAAATTTGAAGATCCTCTTACTAATTACACACTTTTAACGAGCCAGGTATACACTCGAGCATTTCGAAAATTCATGTAAGAGTCCAAGGGGCGTCTTCCCTCATAAATCTCGTACTAGCTGTGGGCAAAACACACATGTTGATCAACTTTTGAATTCTCTCCGTATGCAGTAGGTAGTTCTGAGACCGGTTTGTTAACAAATTGGAGATTGATTTCGGTGTAATGTTCTTGTGATTTATATTTCACACTATTCTTCCAAGTGTCTGCGAGCAATTCGAGACTGAGAAGGAGAAACCAAGGGAGGGGTTTATATGGATCTGACTTTGTACTTCTGAAGGTGTCAACCAGTCGTGTCGACGAAACGTTGAGAAAGTAATTCTTTGTTTGTTTGTTTGGGTCAAATTGAGTGATTGAAGTTTGATGACCTTCCTGTTGAAAGATTGATCTGATATTTGGTACACAAGTTTTGATGACAGTATAATTTAATAAATTCTTTTTATCATGGTAAATCCAAGATGGCCGCAGCTAAAAAATGGCGGATTACATATTGTTTCACAACTACCTCAATATGCGTATCAAATGACAGGACTTGTCTAGTACACTTTGATGAAGATGCAAATTTAAGATGGCCTCAGTTACAAAATGGCGAATTATATATAACCTTGTAATAGTGAGGTACTAAATGAACTAAACAGAATGAGAAGAATTGATTAACAAAATTAGAAATTTAAAACTTGAAAATTAAATAAGTAAAAAAAATGTGTAACGGTTTTATTGAAAAAAGGGAAAAATGATGATGTAGATAATGTAGATAAGGTCCTAGATAACGCAGTTATCACACTCTCCGTAGATTGCTGAGGAGTGGTGTGATGACTGCTACCTAGGATCTTCCAAATTATTTTTCAGTTTTCAGTACATCATTATTTGTTTTTCAATGAAACCATTCAACATATTTTTTTACTCATTTCATGATAATATGTGGATATTGATATGCTTGAAAGTGTTCAAAATGAGTTTTTAAGTGCATATAAACTGGGATATCATATTGGTGAATATGACTGTAAAGTTATATTGGACATTCTTAACTTTAATACTCTGGCTCATAGAAGATTAGAATCAGATCTTACACTAATTCATAAAATAATCAATGGCAGCATCAATTTCCCGGCACTTGTTGAACTTATAACTTTAAATGTGAATCCAAGGAGAACAAGAAATTTGGAAATCTTCAAAGTACCCTTTTGTGGCACCACTGTTAAATACATATGTGTGAACTTGTTAATTATTTTGTAAAAAATAGGCATTGCCGTAAATAAATAAATAAATGAGTAAATAAATAATTATTTTTCTCATTCGTATTCAACCGGAGGATTTATACCAATTTATGTTTTATAATGTCCAGTAATATTAAATTTTTTTCTAATAAACTACAGCTTTGAAGTTTACATAAAATAATATTTCGCTCAAATTTGAAGAATGCAACGAAGTGCACTATTTTTGTGTCAACCGTATAGAATAAGAAATCAATGAGACACATTTCTTTATTATATTGTATTAATTATTATTTTTGTAAAACAAAATTTTGAACAGTTTTGTAGTTTCACATATTTTTATTTGTTTTTTGTTTATTTTTATTCGTTGTATTATTCTTTGTATGTTTTTTTTCAATTTGTATGTTACATTTCAAACATGTAATGGTTTTTGGGATTAATAAATTCATTAATTTTCTTTACAAAAATGGTTATTTTCAACACGGAGTACATGCTCCACAAGGTAGAAGATTTGACAGTTTCAGATTTTTGCACCAAATAAACTAAAATTACATCGTCTATAATAGTTCACATTCATTCATATCCATTCCATTCCCAAACACATTGTCGCTGCTGCTTTCCATAGTTGCGAACAAGGTTCAACTTTTGATCCTCATCGATTTCAGAATTCCATCGGCCAAGAAATTTGATCACATTTGATTAAACAATAAACAACGTGAGAATGAACAGGAATACTCAACACAAATAATACAATATGAAAAATTTCTGTCTCTGCTGTTTACTACTGGTGACGAAAATCAGTCTTTCTATAATATTTTCATAATATTTAATTCTTGAACATGATTTGTTGATAGAATTTATTCAAACAATTCTTTATTAAGAGAAAGTCATAAGTGAAGTTTTTAGTATTGGAAATTTTCTAAAGACATTGCCACTTCATTTCCACCAACGGCATAAGAAAATATATCAATCTGAACTAAATTTCTGGGATATTTTTCCAGTTATGTTTAAACAAGTTGATTCACAACTTGTTTAAACTTGTTTACAACATAAACATAAGAATCAGTTAGTGACACTTACCCATAACTATTGTACCAGTTCCAATGTCCGCGGGTGCATAGGTCAGAAATGTCATCAGTATTTGGGACCAAAACTATACAATAGCCTACCTTCAAATATTCAACAGATTCGTAGTATCAACCAATTCAAAATTAAACTAGTCAGATTCATACAAAACTCACCATAATTTAATTTCAATCAATAACATGAAACAAAAGAAACAGTTACAATTCATTGAAATATGAACTTTGCCTTCTCTGCCTTGTACTCTATATATGTATATTATTCTATTTTATATTATAAAGTTAGTTAATATTTGTATCTCATCAGTTTATCAATAGGTATAATGTGTAAAACTTTAATATTTGTTATCCTCACAAACAAGTATGAACTTCTGTGAGCTCTCTGTATATGTTTGTTTGTTTCTTAACTATTTTGTAACCTTTGATTTTGTCTATTAGAATGGGAATGTTTGGCATTAATAATTTTTATTTTTTTTTATTATCACAACAAATTGTTTTTATCTGAATAATTGTGATTGTGATTGTGTTATATGTAACATTATTTCAATTTTCGTATTTGTTAATTCAACCACACACTGGGTTAAACCCTCAGTGGATTTGAAATTTACTTATCATTACCTTCAAGATGTTAATTCTATTTTGCATGCAACATAGATGAATAAATATCATTATTATTTTTTAATTTTGTAACAAATGATATCTACAAGAATCTCAAAATTCACACTGTTTGTGTTACTACCTATAAATTTCCTATCATTATCCGTGAATGGACGCCTTTATAATATATTCTGAACAGTATTTCATATCGGCGTCTGCGGCAAATCTCCTGTCAAGATGTCACTCAAAACACAGGAAATGCATGTTACTTTGCTTCTAAACGTAATGTTATTTCTTCTTCGTGAAATGTGTGTTTTCATTCAACACAATAAAGGTTTGTTTCAAACTGAAAAACGGCAACTGAAATAGCAAGGGATGTATTTCAAGGAAAGTGATCTGAAGTACCTCAAATGGATACCTCATTGCAACTAACAATTTCTGGAATTCTGGAAAAATGAATTTCTGTGGAATGAATAGACTTTGTCAAAATATACAGTCAAAGCAATTCAGATCAGGAAATTCAGATCAGGAACTGAATGAAAAATTCGCATACAGCGACTACACGATTTCATTCAAAAATCATTGCTTGACATTGTTGAGATTGATAGGTGGGTTAATTTTTTAAGCATGGAAATAATAAAGTGAAGCATGAAAACTACAAATAGATCATATTACAAATAGTCATTATTTCACTATTTCATGAAAAATTTCATTCAAATCATCTGCGAAATTATTTTTTTCATTTTATTAAAACAACGATAAAAATAAAATAAAAACAACAATAAAAATCAATTGGCGCTCCGGGGCGACTTCATTGATTCCAGTGGCGCATTTGCTTTTTTAGCTGCAGGAAAACCCGGAAAAACCTGCAGCACCACATCATCTGAAGATCTTGATCTAACAATGTCCTCTCTCTTATAAAACAAATTGTAGGGTGTCTCTAGAGGCTTCAATAAATTCAATGCATTTATTTTGTAGAAATTCATGTTGAATATAGAATAAAGAAAAAACTTTTGTCTAGTTTCTACTGTGTTTATTTATTCGTTACGACCGGTTTCGGCTTATAAGGCCATTTTCAAGTAACTATCAAAATTTGTCAAGTTGCGTCTTAAATAGCATAAGTTATTCAGGGAAGCTCTCTAAAAATATAAAGAACTATTTTTCAAAACTCAACATAGGCACATCATTTTCTAATAAGAATAATTTGGGAAATATATTATTCAACGCAAAACCCAAAAGGGATAAATGGAAAAAATCGGGCATATACAGAATGTGGGGACTGCCCAGCAGCTTATACAGGTCAGACAGGCAGAAACTTCGACATAAGATACCAAGAACATGTATTATCAGATAAAAAATCAGCCATATATGGACATCTAAAAGAAGCAAACCATACAATAAATGAAGGAAACATGGAAATTCTTCATACATGTAACAAAGGAAGGGAGATGAATTTATTGGAAGCGTTGGAAATAAATAAATTTTGAATTTAGGAATTTTAGGATCCATCCAATAGTTGGTAATCGTGACATATTGTAATATTGGTAACATGTTAGGTCAGGTACCTAGAGCAGATACCTGTCCACACTATTTAAGACGCAACTTGACAATTTGTGGTAGTTACTTGAAAATGGCCTTATAAGCCGAAACCGGTCGTAACGAATAAATAAACACTGTAGAAACTAGACAAAAGTATTTTCTTTATTCTATATTCAACTTACCTATGCTATTTATATATATAATTCTGAATAACTTATCACCTTCATATTTTTCTGAATTTGTCAGCCTAAATTTAGAAGTGCACAAATATGCCACAAGAAATCATACCAATTTGCATTTATGCAGAACAAATAGGAGAAGTGCCATGAATTCTTTATTTTTCATTGTTTTATTCATACAATAAATTACCAAATGAAATTAAATCTAGTCCATCATTAAGTATTTTTGAAAAACAGTTATTGAAATCCATCCATAATGCTAGATAGAATAATACTTGGTAAGATAATATTAATAAATATAGTGTTTGTATGTTGTTTTCTGCTTTTTATCATTGTATCGGAGCTGCATCTATATTGCAATGTATTTTTAATAGCATATGTCGTTATTTTTCAAACTTAAAATTTTTATTTTCAATTTTGAAGTACCTATATCTACATTTTAAGTTTTTTTTTATGATTATTTTCATTTTTTATGTTAGTGATATGTTTTGTATAATATTGTGTATTAGGATTACCTATTTCAATAAAAATATTCTTCTTCTTCTTCTTCTGATCATCCATATTCTGTATCACATAATCTGAAAACTCTATTGAATTAGTATCAATGAATCTACAAAACATATTTTTGTTCTATTATCATATTTTGTGTATGACGTGTTATTCGGATTGTAATTTGACTCCGAAAAACATGAATAAAACACGTACTCGGGAAGTCAAAATAGACATCAGTTTGTAATGTAGCAAATAAATTATTATTTTTTGAAAGTTCATCACTCAATAGCTAATGAATCGTATTCTGAAACATTGCTGATATGAGTTACAGTCGCCTTCGGTTCGCTTACTTCTCACCAGTAATGACCACATTTATCGCTCGTTGAATATGATGGATACTGTTGCTCTGTAGTGAGAAACAGCAAGTCCACGTTATGAGAAAATTTACGAAGATGTCACTCATAATTGGCAGACTTTGATATCCCACATTGTGTATCCACAAGACAGGCCATCAGTTCTTCCAAGTAAATAACTTAAAACTAAAGTGTTGTATACGACCAAATATCCCAGATAAAATCACAAAATAATTTATTAGGGGCTAAAGGGTGTAAATATTTTTCACAATAGCCACCCGCTGGCTCCGGGCCACAGAAATAAAACCTAAAAAACATCTCGACAAATTTGTGTTCAACAAACTTACCTGATTTTAATCTTTTCTCGATACTCGCCTCTATTTTAACGCACGTAAACTCCGTTCGAAGTGTTAAACCCGAAGAGAGAGATAGAAGGTCCGACGTGATAGCACTCTCGGAAGAAAATTCGAGGTATAACATGACACTACGATGGTTTTTTAAAGATATTAAGCGTTGGAGGTGAATAAGATACCTACATTACACCATCAAATGATTTTTTATCGTTTTTGGCCGGATTTCTGATGTCTGGCGTGTATCTTCTTCTTTTAGAATATTTGTGGAGGCTCCAGTGTCATTTATTATTCTGTTTGGTGCTAATCGAGGACGAGATGGGAGTTTCTCGTATCTGAATATATGTGCAATATAGTATTTTTCCTAGTTAGTAATTTTTGCAATATATTGGGGAAATAAATCTGAATCTCTTCACCTGACGCTAAAATTTGAAAGTAGAGAAACCGCTACATATGTCAGTTCCTGATACTGTCTATGTCCATCATGATTTACGTTCAGAATGAGTTCAAATATATATAAATATGAAACGTACTCCATACAACTCATATTCTTTTATCTGGTAGAAAAATCGTTTTGCTGATTTGTTCGATTGGAATCCAATAGTATCCAGAAAATAGGGAACTGGAGGAAGGAGAAAAATATTTTTTGGGTTACACCGGTACATCATTTATTTCGATTCGAAAAGAGGAAAAATAAAATGAAATTCAACTGTTTCCAGTATTGATAGATGAGATAGATGAAAATTCATAGCTCTGTTCGAGGGTCAAATTTTATGGCAAACTAAATAGTGAAAACCGCACTTCGATACCTATCATCGTTTTTGAGTTACAGCATGTTTTTCGAAAATGTGCATTTTCGAAAAGTTGTAACTTTTTTCCTGTAAAAAATTTATTGTTTCTATGAAAACATTTTCCAAGCACTTCTTTATGTAGAATGGTGTAAAAACTTATTTTTCCAAATGAGATATCAATAGTTTTTGATGGAAAACTATTTTGTTTCAATGAGATCCTGTATGTTCCTGCATATTTCAATAGAGCTTGAAATAGTAATACACTTGATGTTTTGCTAGAGTCTTCTTTGAAATAAAGAGCTATGAGGTTTTTTTCATGTAGACTTTGAAACGCATACTTTGATCAAGTAGGCTTTTGACGATAAAAGAAAAATGCAAATCTTTACTGGTAGCTGTCAAATTTTGATTTAAGCAGTAAAGATGCTTTTCAATTAGTGGTGAACATATTCGCAATGGAGTACGAGAATTATGAAAAATGGGATATAATAGTTTGTTTTATACAAACCGAGCGACGACAAATATCCAGAGAGAAGACAACCTTTAAGAGAAATTTTCGCAAGATTGCGACACAACCTAATTGATGGTGGTCGATTTGAAAATAAAAGGTCAAAATCATATGAATCAAATGAGGATAAGAGATTGGAAGAAATAGTTTTTTTAGGAGCTGTTGAAAATGATCCCAAAATGTCAACGCGAAATTTGAAAATATCAACAAGCCTACCAACAACTAACGATAGGTGGATTTTGAAAAAACACAAATTCAAGCCATACATAACCGGAAGAATTCATTAACTCAGACCAAGAGTTTTTGAACGCCGCATGGCGCATGGCTTTTTGATAGTGGTTCCTGGAAAGTTATAACCAAGTGCGTGATTTTTCTTTAAATTGTATTTGGACAGACGAAGCTTGTGTAAGCATTGCCGACATTTTCAACTGCTACAAATGTTATACTTACGCTTAACAAAATCCTCATTGTATTGTAGAGCAGAGAAGTCAAGGAACATTTGGATTTAATGTGTAGAATTGTCGGCTCGTTCATTCTTAATGGCACTCCCACATCTCAGAGGTATTTGGAAATTTTAAGGCAAAATATGGAACCCCTTGTTGATGAATTGCCACTAATGCAGCTCAGAAAAATATTTTTCTTAACAAGACGAGGTTTCGTCTCACAACATTGCAATTGTCACCAAGTTTTTGGCTGCAAAATGAAGAGCCTACCAAGGATCCACACGTTGGCCGACTAGGGCTAGGTCTAACCTAACCTAACGCCTATAGACTTTCACCTCCGGTGAAATTTTTCTTGTGATCTAATAGACATTTTACGAAATGTTGTTGTACACTATGTTTACTTATACTTCACGGTACGCAAAGTAGACTTCCATTAGAGAGATACATATATATATATATACAATGCTATTGAGGTCTTGGAATATTTTTGCTTCTTTAGACGCAAATTACAGAAATTGAACCACATACATTGGTTCTGTTCTGAATGGAATCCAGCAGCTTCAGGATATGCTTAGAGGCATAGCTTCATGCATATGAACAATACTCTAAAGAAGATCTGATATGAGCTCCATACAGCATCAAAAGTTGCTGAGGTTTGTACAGTTTTCTGTACAAACCTCAGTACAAACAAGTCGAACAGATAGAAATCGAGAATCTTATAAAAATTCACACATCACGTTCATTAATTTCATTACAAATTTGACACTATGTGTCAGTTTATTAGGTGTTCAATCTCGAAACAGAATCTTTCCAGAATTCACTGTAATCATTAGTAGTCATCAATGATATGAGGTACATTTGGCGCGCCAAAATTCTCAACTTTAATTAATTCAAATGGTTTGAAGTTTTTTGAGATAAGTATGCTTCGGATGTAGATATTTCATTCAGAATGTTTGGAGAGTTCAACACATGGAAACTTATCGATTTTCATGAAAACAAAAACAGTTTTCAACCATATACTTCCGAAATTCCTGGCCGCCTATCTCACACTGTGTAATTTCAATATATAACAAATTCAATTTACTACCACACAACCGTTATTGAAAAATTATGTAAATATCAACACCATCGCTATTTATCACGGCAGTTATCTGGTGTTTTGACAGAGGAACATTTATTACGGGTCTAAAACAAAGGTCATCGTCGGAAAGAACGGCGTTCAGTTTTGAAAAATGGCCTCTACACTTCTCAGGTGGTATTTAATGTGTGAATACATTGACACGGGAGTTGATTAATCGGTTTGGAGCCGTGTTTCAACACGCTTCATTCTACTTTTATCTCTGGATTTATCTAACCGGTGGCAGTTGCGATAGTCGAAACGAATTGAAAAAGTAATTGGAAGGAAACGGCCTGATGATATATTAAATTCCTAGTGTGTTTTCCATTGAACTTTCGGCTTTAGTAGGCGAAAATAGTATAGTGTACCAGTTTTGAAAAATGCCTTTCAAGCGAGTTGTACACTATAATTTTTCTGTGACTCCACTATTTAAGTACTTTGATGTCCATCAAAGTAAATTGTATTTCATTTCGTTACAATCGATGGGTTTTCCTTTTTTAGCCAGAATTACCTTTCGGTTATGATGTAACGATGTTTCTGTAATGATTATTACTGATCGTATAATCTGTTCTGTTTTAAAATCTGTTTTTCCGTTAATCAGCCCCCATACGAACAACAACTCTCTGAAGTAGAGAACTTGTGTGAGCTAAAGACTAACGAGGTCTTACCTTTTAACGTGTGATTCCTAATAGGCCCTTAGGAGGCGTTCAAAGAATCAGCGTATTATCTTATACCTACAGAAAAGTGAATTTCGAACAGCTCTTTGCAAATGTATCGAGACTTGTTTCAAAAATCAATTAACATTGACACATTTCGAAACTTCTTTGAAATATGTGGGGGACATTCAAGAATAAAGCAAACCGTATCATAACTTTTTTTTACAATTCTGAAAACGTTGAGATAATTATCTATGTTTCAGCTCCTTTTTTGCTAGGCAAAATTATTAAATACAAGTTAGTGATCAAAGGAACATTTATCTTTCTCTAAAATAGTTTGAATTTACGCAGTAACTTAACAATAATAATAATGAATATTACCGGAGTTTTTTCCCAACACCAAATCGTTATTTTTACACCTCGACACGTGTTTCGATCACCAAGTGATCATCTTCAATTTTATCTTTCTCTTGAAGATGATCACTTGGTGATCGAAACACGTGTCGAGGTGTAAAAATAACGATTTGGTGTTGGGAAAAAACTCCAGTAATATTGATTACTACACCAGAGGTTCCAAACAGTACATCATAATATAATATAATAATAATAATAATAATAGCCTTTATTACCCAACAGTTAAAAACCATTTACAGGGTTAACTAAGTATGTCAAAAAAGTAATATAGGTCCTATAATTACAAAGTTACAATTTGAGAAAATGAATAACAAAATCATAATATAATAAAACAACGATAGAAATGAAAACAATAATAAAAATTAATTGGCTCTCCGGGGCGACTTCATTTATTCCAGTGGCGCATTTGCTTTTTCAGCTGCAGGAAAACCCGGAAAAACCTGCAGCACCACATCATAAAATAAAAAAAACTATACCACAAAATTCTCCATGAAATACTGAGATGCAGTGTCAACAATATATTTCAGGGAATCAAAATTGATATCACACAAATTTGAAACTGAATTGAAATTATTGCAAATGCTAAAGATACTGATTTGAGGTTCAAATTGGTTCAGGCCAGTCGGCTGTAAAAAATGTTTGTAGGTACTTCTAGTTCTAAAATGGGGAACATAAAAATTTACTAGAGATAACATATTCCAGCAAGTTTTCTGCGTAATTCAAGACTCTCAATATTGAATGTTATGGTAAGAGATTCATATGGAATATTTTTATCAGGATAGATACCATAAGTTTTGAAGCAAATAAACTTTAGGAAACGACGTTGAACTTTTTCAATTAATGTATTAGAGCAATTATAGAATGGAGACCATAAAACAGAGCCAAATTCTAATTTTGACCTTATGTAGACTGCATAAAGAGTTAATAGAGCAGATATGTTTGAAGGAGATCTACAATTACGAACTACAAAACCGTAAACTCTCAATGCTTCACTTACTTTCGATCCACCGACGGATCCAAAGGGGGGGGGCAAAGGGGGCAAGTACCCCCCCCGAGGAAAAAATTCCCTCAGGGATGTGTGCTTAAGAATTGACGCGTCAACCTTTCAAAAAACAATAATTAATTTGATGTACGTTCTAATTTTATTTTAATTTTGGCGATGATAGTGGCAGCAGAAATTTGCAACCTTGTGACAAAACCATTTCGATAATCGCCATTGCAATTTGTTATTGTTGCTTTGATAAGTAAATAAATAAACTTTCCACACTACATGGTAGAATATAATAAAACATATTTTCCTATATCAATCAAAACGTAGGGTAGACCTACAGGTAAGGTATTTATCTATAACTTGGTGGTTTTAGAAAGTTAGGGGTGAACTAAGAAATATCGATTGCCCCCCCCCCCCCCCGAAATCATGGGTCTGGATCCGTCACTGTTTCGATCTAATGTGGTTGGAAAAAGACAAATGTTGATCAAAATATACACCAAGATCTTTAATTGAATTACTTCGTGACAGTGAAATAGTATCTACTCGATAATTGTACTCGATGTCTGACATTTTCCTACTATAAGACACTACTTCACATTTCGATGCATTGATATATAGTTTGTTAACTTCACACCAACTCTGTTTATGTTCTACCTGTCCGTTGCAATGTATTTCAGTTGAATTGTATTATTGTATTACAACGGATTGAACTGAAAAGTTTGAACTTTCGATACTTGTAAGAAGTTCTCCGTTACAATTTTTTATGTTTTCAGATAGTGAAAGGTGGAAATACCGAGAAAAAAAGGCGATAGAAGTACATATTTTGTGATCATTTCATAAAAATCAGCCAGGAGTGCACCTCATCAAATAAGAGAAACACAGGTTTGCTCTGGCTACCACAATATTCTCATCAGTAGAAATAATGACTTCACGAAGAAAAGTGATAGTCTGATAAAAATATTTTGGACATTTTTCCTGAACCTTTGGCCTCGTTATTCCAAATCACTTGCCGGAAAAAGCTCTCGCTTCGTGTATCTGTCTTCAAAAATCGATTTTAACGCTCGATGAACCAAATGAATAAAAAATAGTCTTATCGGCAAGATAAAAAGCTCGATCTCCTGCTTCAGTACCTGAATCAGGGTCGCAAAATGAGGACCTTTTCAAAAGAGCAAAGTTTCATCAAAACGATCCACATTGTTCTGATGAAATAATTACCGGATCGGCAGCGTGCACTTTTTGGCAATTTAGAGCGGAGGTAGGGGAGAGTGAAACCTTGATCTGTTCGGGATAAACATATCATTATTTGATCATTACCCTGCAATTTGGGTAAGTCGTGTTCCGACAACAATATTTATACGAGGTTAGGTTACGAATACTGAAAATTGTCAATGGCGAATCAAAAGTGATGTCCAATCAAAACATTTTTCTTGAAGATGGTATTCAAATATTTTAGACAATGCTTGATACACCCAAGCGAAGGTGAAAGAATGAATAATATTTTGCAATGAAAATTCTATTACGTTTCTAATATTTTCATAGTATCGAATACTATCCATTATTCCATGCCTTTATTTTTTACCTGTCAAATATTAATTCGGGCACGTTTATATTATGGATACAGAATTACTTACACAACACAACAAAAAAATATTTTTTTAATGTTTCCTACACTAAATTAGTCAATTTCTACTAATTTTGGGGTGATAAAAACGAAAATAACAATGAAAAATTTTTATTAGCTCTGGTTTTTGAGATACACAGTACTTAATCTTAAAGAGTAGTTATACTATACGTGAAAAGTGAAAGTACATAAAACAATATCGTTATGTTTCTTTTAGAATATTTTATGTACAAAATTAATAAAAAAAACATTATTTTTAGTGTTTTGACAAATAAAAGAAGTTTGTACCACCAAATTTCAATTAAGTCCATCCAATTCATTGTAAGATCGCTGTCGTTTAGCTTGTCTTTTATAAAACACTTCTGGAGCATCCCTACACACAGACCAGCAGTAGTCTGCAAGCATTGCTTCATTCCAACGGCCCTGATATCTCTGTTCCATTAAGGCAATGTCTTGATGGAATCTTTCTCCATGTTCGTCACTCACAGCTCCACAGTTTTGTGGGGAGAAATTAAGATGAGAGTGAAGAAAATGAATTTTTAAGGACATGTTGCATCCAAGTTGGTGGTAAGCTTGAAGAAGCTCTTTAACCAATGCTGTGAAGTTATCATCTCTTTTGTTACCTAAAAACCCATGTACAACCCCCTTAAAGGCTTCCCAGGCCCTTTTTTCATTACCTGTTAAAATCATGTCAAAAGCAGGATCATTTACGATTTCACGGATTTGAGGCCCAATAAAGATGCCTTCCTTGACTTTAGCATCACTCAACCTGGGAAACTTTGCTCTCAAGTACTTAAAAGCTTGTCCTTCCTGGTCCATGGCCTTCACAAAGTTTTTCATTAGTCCCAACTTAATATGTAATGGGGGAAGGAGAACATCCTTAGGATCTACAAGAGGCTCGTAAACTACATTTTTCTCATTAGGGTTTAGGTCTCGTGTAGGCCAGTTCATTTTTTTATAGTGAGATTTTCTATCCCGACTGTCCCACAGACACAAAAAACAACAGTACTTGGTGAACCCTAATTGCATTCCTAGGAGTATAGCAATGACTTTCAGCTCACCACAGATGTGCCACTTGTGTTGTTCATATTTGATTGATTTATATACGTTTCCTTCATGTGAAGTGCATGACCTATAGGAATAGAGGGTAGCTTATTTCCATTATGCAGAAGTACAGCTTTTAAGCTTAGTTTTGAAGAGTCTATGAACAGTCTCCATTCAGATGGAGTGTGATCCAAATTCAAGAAGTCCATCAAATCATTAACATCAGAACAAACTACGAGGTTTTCTTTTTTCTCAAAAAAAGGAAGCAAATCTTTTTGACGCTGTCTGTACTGAGATATTTTCACATCATGTTTTAGAAGATTCCACTGTTGTAGTCGTGACCCTAACAGCTCAGCCTTTTCCTTAGACAAGCGAAAATCTCTTATAAGGTCACTCAACTCTGCTTGAATAATTCTGTGCGGATCACTAGACCTATCGCTTACCTCAAAATCAGGGTCATAGGATGTAGAAGGATGGGTTGCTCCTTCTAAACAGTCTTCATCACCTTCCTCTAAAATTTCATAGTTTTGGGGTGGAGAAGGGACTGGCAAATTGTCTGAGTGTGGTACAGGCCGAAGAGCAGATGGGAGATTAGGGTATTTAACCGTTCCTCTTTTCTTCATAGATAAACCTTGCTTAATGGGAGGAGTTAAGCAGAAATAACAGTCGTCTGTATGATTGGTAGGCTCACGCCAAACCATAGGTACTGCAAAAGCCATTGCCCGGTTTTTATTTTTCAGCCACTCTCGCAATATGACGGAACAAGAATTACAACATATATGAGGAGCCCATGATTTATCTTGGTCCCCAACTTTCACACCAAAATAATGTTCATAGGATGTCTTAACGATAGGTGTCATTTTACGTTTCTGAGCCTTAAATGTTATTTCACCACATATATAGCAAAAGCTATCGACAGAATTCACACACTTTCGAGGCATTTCAGATCAGCACTTAAATTAATTTAAAAATCAACTTCACACGATAATTTCAATAGCAACCACGTGCGTACAATTGACAAACTCACATAGGTTATGTTTACTACTTAAGAACAGCTGATGAGAGGGGTGTTATGTAAACAAACATGTGTACCAACTGTTGGTGATGAAATATTTCATTTGTTGAAAACTCAATATACATATATATAATATAATGATACTATGTCTTGAAAACAAGAGCTAATATATAATTTTTATGGTCACTTTCGGTTTTAACACGTGGAAATACATTAAAATCATCTAATTTCAACCCCGAAACAAAAACTTTGTTGTGTTGTGTTATTTGTATTTGATACAAATAAAATCAAACTATTCTGTTTGAATTTTGTTCCGTTTTAGGACAATATTTCTAATTTATGCTCTGAGACTAATGGTTCAAATGGACTAAATTTTATATTTTGCTTCGATAGAATAGCATACAATAGAATCGAATTTATTCGTGCAATGCATAGATGAATAGTATTCTCATACGTCAATGGGATAAATAGTATATAAATTGAAATCAATGTAACGCAATACAGTTAAATAATTATATAAATATTGTTGTATAGAAATATATCTATTATTAGACACGCAACAACTTTGTAAAAGTAAAATTCTGTAAGAGAATATTATTAATTTTCACTTTAAAAGTGTTCATACTCATGTCCAAAATCTGAAACTCATATGGTGACACGTTAAAAGATATGTGTAAATATAATATATGTAATAATAATATATGTAAAGATATATGTAAATAAGAATGAATGAATGAATGAAAGTTTACTAACACTAGTACACTGTTACTACCTATTGTAAAATGTCGCAGTGGCGAGTGCACTCCATAGAAATACACCAGCGATGTCGAAAATGCTCCATGAAATCACTGACAGAATAAAAACAATTAGTAAGTAGAAATTCTTTTAAGCGCTTCTTGAATTTATTGTTTGATAGGATTTTGTATTCCTGCGGTAACAGGTTGTAAAGATTATAATTTAGAGAGTTTTTCTGTGATTTGGTTAAGCGAAAACGATCAGTACGAATATTGCCTGCAGCTCTGGTATAATGATTATGTATATCGGATTGTTTGCGCAGACACATTCGATTTTTGTGGATCTCGAGCAGAACCGAGAAAATGAATAATGAAGGCAAAGGCAATATGCGTAATTGTGCAAAAAGGGGCTGGCAGTGATCACGAAAACTCACATTGGCAAGTATCCTGATTGCTTTTTTTGAAGTCGGAAAATATCTACAGCACTAGAGGCGTTCCCCCAGAGTACAATCCCATAAGTAATGACAGAGTGAAATAATGAACAATATACATTTTTGAGTGTTGGAAAACTTGTAATTGGCTTCAGTTGACGGAGCAAAAAAATGAGCTGGCCAATTTACCTCGTAGGTCATCCGTATGATTTTGCCGTGATAATTTACTATCTATGTTTATGCCTAACAATTTCACACTGTTATCACTCGACATAGTGCTAGACAAACAAAATGTGAGATTCTTTGTTTTTTCATTATTCAGTTTTAGTTTATTTAATGAAAACCACGTTTCAGCACTTGAGAGTGAAATTTTTACAGACTGTTGCAAATCCGGCAAGGTGTTACCTGAAAAGATAAGCGTAGTATCGTCAGCAAATAAAACTGACTTATAGGGATGTAAAAAATTAGGTTAATCATTGGTGTAAATGATGAACAATAGTGGGCCGAGGACTGAGCCCTGGGCACTCTATGTTTGATAGGTTTGTTAAATATGAGGCAATGAGCGATAAAGCTACACCTCTTTATTCCATAGAACTGCAGCTCATCCAGAAGAATAGAGTGAGAGATGCAATCAAACGCCTCAGATAGGTCGCAGAGTGTGATGGCGGTTATCTTGCCCTCCTCAAGGCCCTCGATCACATTACTCACCAGAACAGCTTGCGACGTTGATCTCTCTCTTCTGAATCCGAATTGTGAGTCGGTAAAAAACCTGTTATGTTGAAAATAGTTGTATAAACGCTGTTTCAGGAGAGTCTCGATTATTTTACTGAAGATAGAGTGATAGTTATTGGTCGGTAATTATTCGTATCCGAAAGGTTCCCTTTTTTATGAAGAGGTAAGACTTTCGATGTTTTGAAAGCATCCGGGTAGATAGCGGACAAAAAAATCAGATTTATGAGGGAGGTGATATGCTTTACAATTAAACCAGCTACTTCCTTGCTGACGAAGCTGTTTAGTTCGTAAGAATCCAAGCAACCTGAGGTGTTTACACTATTTATGGTATTTAGGACTTCATGTTCTGTGATCGGAGATAGAAAGAATGAACTGTTTGGGGTAGGAAAATTACGATACTTTAAGAGTTCCGTGTCCGACGTTGCAGGAATTGACTTTATTATGTTTGCGGCAATTTCAACAAAAAATTCATTGAAAGTCTCAGAAGACAAGGAGTCATCTTGGAGGTTACTTGCATTTTTATTTTTATTTCTTTCGAAATTTACAATTTTCCATGACGCTTTACACTTATTCTTAGCTGACGAAATGAAATTGTCACAAGCTAATCTTTTGCTGTTTTTTAATTGTTTGAGAGTTTTGCGATTTACCTAATTTATATTTGGGTGGCCTTACATTTCTTTTGGCCCTGGTATCATAGTAGTGTATGTCCTTCTGCTTAGTCTGTTTTTTCTCACCTATTAAATCTTTAATATAACACAGACATTCATGCATGAAGCAAGAAAGCAGAGTTAATATACGGAGATTTTTGAAAATAGGTTTAAAATGATCGTCGTATTTAGCCTGGCCATAATTCTTACTACATTTTTTTGTAGTTTAAATATTATATCCAGATGACTTGATGAACCCCAAACTATTAGTCCATATGTCATTACGCTATGAAAAATGGCGAAATAAGCTACCCTTTAACAATCCGTTGTTATTATGTTGCTAAGATGTCTTATCATGTATATACACGTGGATAGTCGCTTTGATAATTTGTGAATATGTGAAAAGAAATTCAGAGATGAGTCAAAATACATTCCGAGAAGCTCGACTGGTTCATTTTTTTTTATATTATTCCAATGTGATGTAATATAAAAATAACAATAAAAATTAATTGGCGCTCCGGGGCGACTTCATTGATTCCAGTGGCGCATTTGCTTTTTCAGCTCCAGGAAAACCAGGAAAAACCTACAGCACCACATCATCTGAAAATCTTGCTCTGCCAATGTCCCCTCTCTCATAAAACAAAATGTAGGGTGTCTCCAGAGGCTCCAATAAATTCAATGTATCGCCAGAACACTTCGTGACACGACTATCGTCAAACTTAAACCAGTCTGTTTCGTCTTTGACCAAGGCGTAATAATGTTGAGAAATATAACGTTTTGATTTTATCATCATTTATAGTGGGATAATTGCTTCTAGACCAATTTGCTAAAAAGGTTTCAGATGCATTAGCGTTAAAAAGTAGATTGTGAGGCGTAGTGTCACTCAACAAGAAAGTTGCATCATCAGCGTACATTATAGGAGACACATTCATTACTTTGAAAGTCATATCATTAATGTAAATTATAAATAATACAGGACTCAGGACTGAGCCCTGTGGTACTCCATAATTGACTTTTAAAGGTTTTGATATGTCGCCGTTGAATTTACCACCACATTCACCTCATTGACACATTCAAAATTTTTCTTTGCCCGAGGTGACAATTTTTATTGTGTACGAAGAGAGGAGTACCTTCACTTCTTTTTGTGATTCCAATTATCATTATCTCATTCAAAGATATACAAGTACTCGATAAAAATTAGGATCCAAGATATATCCACAATATAGAGGAGCGATGGAAAATTAGAATCAAAGGGATACTTTCAATGGAAACAAAGAGCGACAATGAGCATTAGCAAAATCTGTCTACCTGTCCTCAATTGTAAAGAAATGAGATAACAAACCTCACAAAACCATAGAACTGAGTGCGAAGAAAGTATAGTCAGCAAATTGAATTGTACATTAACGATTAGAAGACAAAGAGTAGAACCAAGTACACCACCCTGGGGAACTTCTGCCATAGTTCCACAGATACAGAACGAAGATACAAGTATAACTGATCAACCCTGAACAAATATAAGTGTATTTCGGACAAGAAATAAAAATTGCCCATATCTACCCCATACCCTACGACCGAATCTGGCATAGGAGGGGTCCTACACAGTATAGATGCTGGGCCACGATAAAAACCATATAGAAGTATATAGTCTATTTATAGGCATTGTCAATGTTCAGCACTGTTCATTTTAATGTGTTTGTTTTTCTGGCATGAGAGCGGTAACGACAGAGTATGACGGTTCTTGGACGAGCGAGAGAGACGGACAGAGGCTCTTAAAAGTATCAGGTTTCCTCTAGCAGACAGCTGTTTTTAGTGCACGGAACGAAGGATTGATGCTTTGTGTTGGGAAAAGACAATATGGAGATGTATAACTGAAATTATTACTCGGATTTTTGGGCTTTCGATTCATTTACAACTTTCGCTACTGAAAAGAAGGATATTACAAATGTTGCAGAGAAAGATGAATATTCAAAAGTTCATGGAATACAAAAGTAACCACTGATTTTCGCGTGGTATATTGGAACCAAACAAACTAGTAGACAATTAATTGTTTACGCAACATACAATTAATTCAAATTCAATCTCAATAATTGATCTTCATAGTACATCTGCATAGTATGGTAGTCATTTGCTTTACAGATCAAAAACTGTCGTCTTATCAGATGCAGTAAAACTGCTGCCATTATAAAAAAATGCTAGATTTGATTCAGTTATTGTCCTATTTTAGCAAGAACGGGGACATCAAAAGACCAAAGCGAAAGTAAAAACATCTGTCACACCAGCAATATTGCAAAGGAATAAGAATCAGCACTAACAAGGAGAAGGAATACTGCTGAAACTAGGTCTATAACAATGTACTTTTCGTAATGAAATCTAAAATGTCCAAGATAATTCATTCAATCTCTGTGGTGAATTCCAGAATAAGCAGTTTAGGTGGAATCCCATATAAACCAGGCAGAACATGATGCGAATAGGGAATTAAATTAACTAAGAAGTAGATACAGTTGATCCAGAAGGCCAAGATGAGTATTTTTATGGATTTGGCATTTGTTCTCCTTCAGGTGAGTTGAGCCAAATGAGAGTAGATCTGGAACTTACTTCGTAAGTAGAATTTGGAACCTTGTGCATACCTACAATGAATCTACTTTTCCTAACCAAGTTAGCATCATCAGAATATGACTGAGACTGGTTTCTTAAGGATATGAAACCCTACTTGGTATGACAAATTAATTCAATGCCAACTAACAAACCTATAACTGAAGAAAATTCGGTAATATTGAAATAAAATTATCGTTTTTTTTTTCTAATCCAAATGACGTTGCGAATATATTGCGTTGCGTTTATGTTTTGAGTTAATCCGTCATTATCCAACTATATACATGAAAAAAATGTATTCACATGAAAATTATAAACCATCAATCGCAGTCAACTCACATACCACTGATTATGTATGCCGTCGTGACACAAGAAACGTTTGGTACTTTCTCGAATCATGAATCTGGCCGTGAAAACCTATGTTCTCATATCGAACCAGTTTCTGTTTTATAGAATTTTCAACATTCTGGAGTTATCTTTCCATTCAACTTGAAATGTTCTCAAAAAGGCAATAAGTATTTAAGAATGAACGAAAAGTGCATTTTATTCGTAGTATGGCCCAAGTGTAACCTATAAGTAGTGTAACGTATCAGGAATAGGCCTGAAGACGACTGTGGATACTAACAATCGAAACGTCGTGTAATAACTTGGTTTTATTATTTTTTCAATTTTTTTATCATTCATCTTGAATATTAGTTCATTTTTATTGTTCGTATATAATCTACTTATCTTAATTATTTCAGTTCATTTATATTTCTTGATTATTTATTATTTTAGTTCATTGATTTATTTCAATTTTATTTTTATTGTTCGTATGTAATCGACATTTCACATATTGTTTTGCCGCTATCATTTCAGGCCACAATAATTCGTTTTTTCACAAATTAGCGTTCTTGTTATTTTTCACTTTTATACTCATTTCCTATTCCTTTTTGTTCAATATTTTTCTCTTTCTAATATTTTTCCTGCTTTTACCAACTCCTTTCGTATACGTGGAAGTCCTGACTTGTAACATAGAATTGCGTTGATTGTGTGTAATGTTTATACCCAGGGCCGAAGCGAAAAGAAAAACCAGGGGGGGACGGAATCCAAATTTACCCAACCCTACCAGCAAAATTTCCCAACTTTCGAAAAAATGAAAGCTGAGGGGTTAGTTACTATTATAATATATCAATTTTCTTACTTAGCTATCCAAAGATTGGTAATCTGGTAATAAATTTTGGTAATCATAAAAATAATAATGGGAATTATCCTACTTTGGACTAAGGTCCTTGGTCTTCCACCATATCCACCATGTATAGGAATATTCGATACAAATGAAAGGAAACGACATTTATTGTGCTTATTGTTTTCTACTATTATTTTTTCTATCTTCACGGCCTAAAATTTCTCAACTTTTTCAAGTCAAAAAACAGCAAAAAGTTGTGAATTTTGTAAAATTCTTACTTCAAAATGTGTGGACTGTTCAGGACTTTTCTCTTATTTGGGAGAAATTAAACTTTTTTTGAAGTTTTCAAACAACTCAGAATTTCAAAGTAGGAGATCACGAAGTTAGGCATGTTGGGAAATCATACCTTCTCCTGGTTCTTTCCCTTTTCTTATTACCTCTCCCTTTCTTTTCTCTCATTTTCATTTTTTTAAATTTTTATTCATTTTTTTTACTATTATTTTTTCTATCTTCACGGCCCAAAATTTTCCAACTTTTTCCCAAGTCAAAGAAGCAGGGGGGGAGGCTCCCCCCATCCTCCCCATGGCGACAGCCCTGATACTGTTCCAATCTACTATTAGTTTTAGGAATAGATATTTCTATACAAAGTATCTTGTCTATAAGAAAATGAAACATCTATTTATAGTTGTAGTTAATTATTTATTCACTCTTTGTAATGTAAAAATTAAGAGATCAAATCCGCCTTTTCTCTCGTGTGATTTTTAAAAAAAAATCACTGTAAACGCTTCATTTGAGTATCTTGAAAATGATGTTGCTAACTCGGACATATTAGATTCGCTTTTAATGTTTATTTTTTCGAGGATCGTTTAAATCATCATACGTTAACAATACGGGTGCTGTTCAAAAAATAAGGTAAATATTAAAGTTTTGCAAGATACGTACTAACACACGATTAGTGATTTTTCATTTTTCAAAGTTGGAACATTCGTCTCGAACATATCTTCCCAGTTTCAGCTATTTAGCATGTTTAGTTTGTGGTGAGAAGCATAAAAGTTAGAAGTTTTGAAGTGATAACTTCTTATGGAAGGGTAATCCGCTTCGTTACCTAACGCGTTACAACACCAGTCTGTCTGGCTTTCCTTTCTCTCACACATACGTCAGCGGAATGCAGGCTCCTTCTCTCTCGTCGTGTCTAGTGTGCGTTATACATGTATTGCTGACAGTATTTAACCAGCAATTTTGTGTTTGTACATTATTAGTATCACTATTTATTCCTACAGAAGTAACAATTGGCTTATGATAGCTATATGTACATACACACAATAATCAATAAAAATTTTTAATAGTAAATAACCTTCCCTTACTTTATT
This sequence comes from Leptinotarsa decemlineata, assembly GCF_025532065.1. Taxonomy (NCBI): domain Eukaryota; kingdom Metazoa; phylum Arthropoda; class Insecta; order Coleoptera; family Chrysomelidae; genus Leptinotarsa; species Leptinotarsa decemlineata. Next base: position 22,388,102 of record NW_027412702.1, read on the forward strand.
ATAATATTAACATTTGTTCACAAAAAGGATTTGAAGCTTTAATAACTTATAATTATTATATGCAAGCGCTTTCGATAGCAGGCTGTGCTATCATCTTCATAGCTCTACTCAAACTGAACGTTTTATCTTCTTGTTTGTTTTTTTATATAGTTAGAACGCAGGTATTTGTCATCTCCTTTCATCCGGATGTCTCTTTAAATTTGCCTGTACATCAGGTAATATACTTTGTGTTTTTGTTTCTCTAAGTTCACTGTTTCTAGGAATGTGTAGTATTCCTGTAGTATTGTGTACACATTCCTAGAAATAATGAACCTAAAGAAACACCAACACAAAGGATATTACCTGATGTAACCCAGCTACAGGCAAATTTAAAGAGACATCCGTATGAAAGGTGAGGACAAATACCTGTATTAACCGTTTAAAAGAACAAAAAAGAAGATAAAATGTTCAGTTTGAGTAGGCCATGAAGATGGTAGCACAGTCTGCTATCGAAATCGCTCGCATATAATAATTAGAAGTTATTGAAGCTTCAAATCCAGAACTGCTTCAAGGATTAGAGATAACGCTGTCACAAGTGTATTATATCTGAGGGAGACTACTTTGAAGAGGGCAAAATAGAACTTGAATAAATACATATTTTTTGAGAAAAATGAAAATTCATTTTACTTTTTGAACGGACAGCACATATTAACTGAAACACATTTTCACAATACCATTCCCCAATACGTCCGCCACTGTCTTCCTAATACACCCAGTAACCGCTGGACCGGTGGCCTCTTTGATTCCTTGTAGGACTCGACGTACACCCGCCTGAATTACTCTCACGTTGTCAAGAGCTTGTTGACAACTTTCTGATAAGAGCCCTGCTAGAAGAATAACCTTTAAAAGCTCTTCTGTTCCAAACAACGGCTTATCGACGGACCGTGAAAGGGTACAATGCTCGGTAATTGAATGATGGAAAATATTTGTAAACAGAAGCAGGTACTGTTGGTCCAATATCTGACCGCTCGATTCGAAATAATTGCGAAATCAGTGAAGTTTCAAGAAATTTTGGAGCCAGTCAAGAGGCTGATGTTTCCAGCACAGTAGCTTTCTTTTGTTGAAAATTACGACGCTGGTGAGTGAAGAGTGATTGCATTCGTTTCTAGACAATATTCTTCAACACAGACGCCAGAGACTGGAAATAGAAAGAACAATGAAAATAGAGAGAAAATGTCTCGTCAATAATATACATATACATACAGGGTATACTGTGTGACAATTCAAAAACTAACAATTTACTATAGATCACAAACAAAAGTTGATATCAAAAAATGACAGAAAAAAAACTTACACTTTTGAAAGACTATGTAAAATGTTACCCAATGATATGAATAGTATTTGCAGGTCGCATCAATAATTGAAGGACATGGCATGGCAATGAAATGGCATATTGTAAAGAGTTGGAAACCCGAATTTTTTGAAAATGAAAAAAGTGGCAGGTGATACTTAAATGAATAGAAGTGTAAGAAAATCTAAGAATGGTGATGTTGGTGAAATCCAAATGTAAGATTGAATGTAAAAATATCAAAATTTACTTTTTCAAGGTACTCAATGTTAATAGAGTCACGCTGCTTAATGCATTCCGAAGGAAAAATTCTCAGTATTGCTAACGACACAGCAATCTTTTATAATGCGGAGACATGGCAAGACCTCGAGATGATATCAGAAAGAGAAATTGTTTCAGTATAACAAATTGACCTAAACCGTAGAAGAAACAAAATATCTACCATTTACCTCTTATGCCAATAAACTATCGAACCATTCGGTCCATTAATTATCAATCGAAACTTATCGATACATGAAAGGGGATTCACACGTATTATATATAACACAAAAATTACGAAGATTTTTGTCTCGCTCAAACTATTGAAACAACGGCTCAAAATTCCCTATATGACTACAGTATATTATGATTTAGTTTAATCGCAACTCTCAAAACAACAGCAGTAAACTCTTATTTGAAAACAGTAATGTCTTAGATACACGGCGGGTATACTGTCAGAAGATTATTCTGACAGTGGAACACAGTGGAACCAGTGGAACACATGTATAATAACCAAAGGAAAGAAAATACATTTTAGCTCCTAGATGCCAAAAATTGGTGGGTCGAAGACACTGTAGTTATCTTGGCCCAAAATTCTGGAGCATGCTACCGGAAAAAATACAACTCATTAATAAACAAAATAAATTCAAATTCAAGAAAGAACTTAAAATTTGGCTCAGAATTTCTGATCGAACTCTGTTTCATCAAATTATTCATCAACACACTTTCTAGAAAAAAATAATGGTGATGCCTACCTTACTAACATACAATGTGACTTTTATAGGTGAGAATAAAACCCCCTGTAGAATGAACTCAATAAAAAGTACTCAATTTCAATCCCATTATGTTTTATGTGTTTCATATTATGTATATAGTTCATTTTCAATTCATTATGGTAATTTATTTTTAACAGTTTATATCTATTCAATGTATAGAAAACTCTTACATGCATATGTAAGAGTAGAATTTGGCAATATCACGCACAAGGAACCTTTTTTATGAAAATGTTGCTTCTGTTATCCCTACATTCATTTACTCAATCTCACATGTGATGAATATGACGAATAAACATTATAAATAATAACAAAGAAGTAATAACTTAGCTTTGACTAATGATACGACAATCATGAAAGAATCATAAAAAAATATAATCTTGGAAACTTTAACATGAATATCGAAGAAACTTTCAACATATAACAAATAACTGGACAGATATCAATCACCGTCTCTAATGATATAAAATAACAAAACCTCTAAGAATAAATTTTCAGGATTTAATGCTCTAATCCACTTCAAGTTGTATTAAAATGAGGTGCTTTATTATTACCTTTTCCACCTACAACATCTGATGATAAATACTTGCAAATCCGATTTCGTTCTTTCACCGCCCTACTTTTTTCTGATTTCTCACACCAAAGCTCAAATGATGCTTCACGACACGTTAACTAAGTTAGCATGTTTTAGTTATCTCCCGATGATGCTAACTTGATAAGCGAAACCCATGTTGAAAGATGCTATTTTTGTTCTGGCAAGTGAAAGTGTTTCCATTTCCCATCAATTATACCCATTGGATAGAAATTTCGAAGTTATCATCTAGGTAAAATGCCTTCTTTGAAACGAATGAACTTCCATTTGACCATATTAGAATTATATGGTTTCTGAGAGTTTCAATGCCTTCGAAAAACACCTCTGATCGTTGTTTTTTATGCCATGTAGATCAGAAAGAGATACATTCTTCCTAATGCTGATCACACAGAGAATTCACATCGAATAACTTTGTTGAGAATAAACTCTTTATCTTTGAGAAGACGTAAAAAGATAGTTCAACACTCATTTCTCATTGCTTGATGGCATCAAAACAAATATTTTGCATTGAAGTTGCTTGCAGCACCCTCCTTTGCAAGGGAGCAGCCTCATTGCCTTCCAGGCCAGTATGGCCGGGAATCCAGACCAGAGAGAATCAGTAAGTTTTTGGCAATTTGCTACCAATTTAGACGTTGCTCGATAGAAGCCAAGAGCTTCCAACGCCGCTTGACTGAAAATATAGTCACTCTAACTCAGTGGTTCTTAATCTTATAGTCATGCGGGATCATTTGACAAAATGATGGCCATGGACCACCAAGTTGGTTAATTAGTTTGTAGTTAATATAAAGTACCTTACGATAAGTACAAATAAATACAGTACAATACAGTACATAATTGGAATGGTTGTTTTAATTCATCTATAAATAGAATACGCATAAAATTATCTAATGCCCTTCAATCATTAGGTAAAATCTGTAACTGTAACAAAAATTGCATTATAAATTAATGCGATCTTTGTGATTGCATACTCTTTACTAAATTCTGAATCCTTGGTTCAGTGTTACTTAAACTTAAACGCATAGCAGTGGCATCTAACCGATTTCGGTGCTTGTTTTTAATAATCAGAATCGCCGAAAACATAGATATGCCAAAGAAAATAAAGTTAGGTAACGAATAGCAATGTCTCGAAGTTTTGGTAAAGAAATTGCCTTTTGGATCCAAAATTTTTCAAGATTAATTCCTGATTTGAAAGTATCTTTTAAGTTGGTGTAGTGTAGCATATCAATTACTTCTTCTTGAACTTCATCAGACACTTCAAAAACGTTTACAATAAATGGGTTGCGGATCAGTTTTTGATTACTTTTATCCTCGCGGTCGGGAAAATAGGGAATGAATTAATTTTTTTTAAGTTTTTTAAATGTAATGTTTTTTTGTATTTTTCCTTTAATTTCAGCACTATGTCCATCAATAATTTGATTAAGCTCATCAAACACAAAAAAGTTATTACTTTCGACCTTGTTGATCCATAGCTCGATTGTAGCGATAAACGCACTGATTTTATCTTCATAAGCAAAAATATTGCTTATGCCTTGCAACTTCAAATTTTCCGACCCTTGCAGTAGAAGCTTTAATTGCAAACGGATTTTTTGTTTTTATCAATGCTGCAAGACCAGAGCGAGAACCAAGCATAGCAGGAGCACCGTCCGTACAAAACCCCGCAAGCCGTTCACACAAAGTCCATGTTTCTCCATTTATTGACTTATTGCATCTATTACATCTACACCTTGCGACGTCGTTTCAAGTTCTTGAGAAAATAGTAACTCTTCTTTAAACATTTTAGCGGCGGGTCGCATTGTATCGTGTCTACTCATCTAACAAGCGGACCGCTTGGGATGCTTCCAGGGACCACCAGTGGCCCGCAGACCACCGGTTAAGAACCACTGCTCTAACTCTATAGCCATTGGAACTTCAACCCCGCAGAAATATGAAGATATTATAACGTAGTGAACTTGATATCTCAACCTTTCTCAAAAATGAAATTCCAGAGAAAATTAATATGAAAAAACATCTGGATGGACATGGGAATTAATATTTACTTAAAAGATATTCGAAATATTGCAGACAAATCATCGAGAAACGAATGAGTTGAAGCTGATGCGTTCTGATACAATTTATTGTATGATTTTCACTATAAAGAGTTTTACAAAAACCGCGACACGTGTTTCGCCATACAATAGCTTTCTCAAGCGTAAACTAAAAGTTACTTCTGAATTACAACGATTTTATACTCTAACAAATTAAGTACCTACATGTATGCATTTTTTCTAATGGGTGAATCTACCTGAAGAAAATAGTTATAACTTAGAAGCAAATTTTAGTTTACTCTTGAAAGCTATTGTAGTGCGAAACACGTATCGCGGTTTTTGTAAAACCCTTTATAGTGAATATCGTACAATAAACTGTATTGATTAGTTTTAATATGGATTTTCATCAAGTGTCGGCCAGTTATCTGTCTGTTTAAAAAAATATGTTTTTCCGCTAATCACCTGTCGCCCTCATACGAACGACAACTCTCAGAAGTTGAAAAAACTTGTGCGAGCTAAGGACTAACGAGATCTTACCTTTTAACATGTGATTCCTAACCTATATATTCGATTACTCAGTAAAATAATTGAAAGATGATTTTGAAGTCAAAGTATCGCAAGATAAAATTTAACCCAAAGGAGAAACAATATTTACTCCAACTTCATTTTTATTCTGTGGGTGGGTATTTGTAGTACAGAAGGTACAGGTGTCTGAGCAGTTCTTCCTTATATCAGACACACTGTGTATCCCCTTCAAAAACACTCTCTGGTACCAGTTCGGTCTGGCCCGAGCTTGGGCCGGTGATTAGTCTGTCAATGGCTATTAATTTTTGGGTCCTTTGTCGATACTTCCAGTTCGGTGCGTTCGTTCTTTGCCCATTGTTGAAGCGTTTCAATCCATTTGATGTGCTTTTCAGTCTACGTTAAATGTGTTTAAGGGACGAGGGATTGTGCGGACAAATTGATTTGCTGCTGTTTTCAGAAGTTTGAATAATTCGGAAATTTGAGAAGATATTACGTAAATGTGGGATCCGCAGGTGAATATCCTAATGGAAAGGTCAGACAAATGGACAAAAGACGAATAGTTTCTTGATTGTGTTTTGAATAAAAATGGAAGCAAAATGTACTATTTTCCAAATCTGGAATCTCTATATCTACAGAAAATTCAAAATCTACATAAAAAACTGCACCAAACAGATGTCATCACAGAATATCTTAAAATATATTTCAAAAAGTCCAAAACGCTATTGAAAAGAATTGCTCTCAACCCAGCTCCGTCACGCTGGAACCCGCTTTGAAAAAATCTACCTTTTTTTGACTACTTCACCTACAAACGATACTAATAAATGTAGTAATGTTTGTAGTCTTATCGGTTACTGAGAAAGCACTATTGATATCATTCAAACCACGAAATACAAGTAATAATGTGCCAAAAAATTCTGAAATAGGTTCTAAATGGATTGTAGTTGTAGTAACAACAAAATATTACTATATTTTATATTCTCTTGAAGTATAGCAAAAAAGCTACCATAACAAGATTTCAAATCATAACAATTGTCCTCAAACTACAAACGATGGGGCTGATTGTAGCTGAAATTAGATGTTTGTAGTTACCATTAAACAAATCAAAAAAGAATGAAATAAAATCGAATATTTTGCAACTAAACTAACCTAACATAACCTATCCTGACCAACGTATGTAACCTGAAATCTGAAGTAGAACTAACGTATTTTATAATGCTTTATTTGGAAAGAAGCATCTACCCTCAATATCTAACCTGACTTCCGAATTCAAAAACGAACTCATGTTGGATGTTCAGGATTAAGAATAATTTACAACATATTTCCAACGTTAATATACAATAAAAAGAGGGTTGGAGGTATTAGTGGACACATCCCAGGCAATAAGAAAATCCTAATGATTGTAACTTATATGTCTCTCACCAACAAATTAAACATGCTTAACAGCCTAAACTGTGAACATAATATGTTCGTGTCGAGAGTGCCAACATAAAAAATAAGAAAATCGCGAATCAAATGTAGGTACATAGCCCGCGAAATTTGAACATTCGCGTTATTTTTTCAACAGTCCACGTATTATTATTATTTAGTTTTTGGGTTTGCTTGTATCCCGAAATATTTTCACCCCGGAAACCTCACTATAACTTCAATTCCAGTCATCAATTTTTCCATTTTTTAAGCGTCTCATATACTTTCACATAACATTTGTCACCAATGACGGCTTAGAGTACATTCACAATCAAATGATAATGACAAATAAACCAGAAATTTGTCACTTTCAACAGCTTTTCATTCAGAGAGTACCTACAGAAGCCTTGTGCTTGACAGGAACTCAACCTACCTGTGTATACAAATAATAGTATTGATAACAATGAATGCTCAAAGCACCCCTCATATCTCCCCTCGGCAGCGTATGTCAGTGATGCTTTTCATGTAATGAAGTGGTCCGATGTTCTTCGATTGTGTGGAGAATGAAGAATGCAAGATTATGGGCACGACGACTCTCTATTCAGATGTCATTCGAAGCAGTAACAAGGGGTTTACAAGATTAGGGAAAATGAATATCAGCATACCCCATTATGTCAGTGGAATCTGAAGAGTGTTCTCACGCATGTTAACGTCCTTGACTGCAGAGGTATTAGCGTGTGGCAATCGGAGAACTATTAAAGGATTAAATTCGGTGGAAGTAATGGGTTTTAGCTCGAGAAAAGGATTTACTGTGAAACAAATGATTATTGAGCACACATCTAGACAACCCCTGACTATTGTTTCAAAGGTATAAATGATATGAAATTGCGAACTGATGGACAATATGAGACATTAAGTAGCTGCCTTTTTATTTTGATCGAGATTGCACCACAGAATATAAAATCTGGAAAAAAACCCATTTCAAAAGAGGACCTTTGCCCCAAGTTTTCATTTTCTATACAAGTTGATTACTATATCTCTGGTCTCAGATAAAATACACCCCTATTCAGATAAATTATCAATTGTCATGTAGCTATCACTTTCAAATATATCAACCTTCAATAAACCATATTGAATAATTCAGTATTATTAATATTGTTACTTTTTTCCCCGTGGGTTGACCAATAATTGACTACATTGAATAATCAAACTTAACTATATTTCACGTCAAATACAACAAACACTTCAACTAAACCTTTTACTATTATTCGAATGTCTATCACCTTACTAGATCACTTCGCGTACCGCACTTTAACTTTCACTTGACTGTATCGATATGGTTGCGGCTGGCGTTTATATATCGTAATCGAATGCGCTAGAAATCGGCAGCATTATTCCCGCTACATCTAGAGCGGCAGCGAATATCGTACGTTCGCGCGCTCTTAGCTACGTCACGATTGGTTTATGGCTACCAGTTGCGGCAGCGATATTTTCTTTGAATAATTATTTACAATACTTCCCCCTTCGCCCCAAACAACATTCCAAGGGGGGATATTACGACCCATATAAGGACTCGGCCTCTCTATGTGGACAACTTTAGGCTTCTGGGTAACAACTAGATCGTTTAATTTTTTTGGTTACCAAGTGAGGTCCTTGCAATGGCCTCTGCAACTCGGGACACAAACCTTTCCGACGTTGGGGTTGGTAGAGCCACACTGCATCGCCCTCCTTGAAGCTCACCGACAGCGACTTTTTGTCAAATGTTATCTTCATCCTGTCACTGGAAAGCTTCAATTTGGTTCTGGCAAATTCGTGTACAATTTCCAGTCTCTCCTTCAGGTCAGTCACATACTCTGAAAGAGTAGAGATTCATCGAAAGGACTGCCATACAATACATCTATCGGAAGCTTCAGTTCCCTACCAGTTGACAACATGAATGGTGTGTAACCTGTCGCGTCATGTTGGGAGAAACCAATTTATCCCAGTCTCTTTGGTTTTCGGAGACAAATATCGAGAGGTAGTTATTGATAGTGCGATTATACATCTAGACCATTCCATTGTTCTTGTCTTTCCCAATAGAGTCATTATTTCCTTTCATTAATCGGATTCGATGTTGCGGCTCTGATCCGAGTGTCTTCTGTCCCCATTTTAGCCTCTTGGTTGGGTAAGGCTACTACTTCAGGCCATTTGGAAAAATAATCCATCACAACCATAAGGTACTTGTTACCGGATGTGGTCATAGGGATATGTCCCAAAATGTCGACTGCGACTATCGAAAGGGACCCACTGAGGTACTGCTTCAACTTTCCTCTTTGCATTGTCTTCGGACCCTTTCTCGAAAAGCACAGGTTATAGCGCTGACACCACTCTTCCACGTCTCTCTACGGCAATTGACCCAATAGTACCTCTCACACACGCTCGCTTGAGTTCTATTTACTCCAAAATCCCCTCCAGTGCGACCATCGTGGAACTGTTCAAGGATACTCGGGATACACGTCTTAGGAAGGATCATCTGGAATTTGTGGGTTCTTTCATCCAGGCTTTCCCATTTTCGAGTGAGTAGGTCACCTCGAATGCTCATGGAGTCCCATTGGAACCAGTATCCCTTTTCCTGCTGACCATGCTTGGGTATCTCTCGCCATTCCGGCCTCACTGCTTTGGAATTCCATTCGCGTCCAGTTTTCGGGATTCTCCTTCTGCGCTACGATGATGTCTTGCCTCATCAGGAAGGAAGTGTCACCCTCAGAGGTTAATGACGGTACAACACCATGATTCCCCAAATTGTCTGTCCGTATCCCTGGACAAGGGAGCTTTACAGGTTGCTACCCTCCAGGTCAGAGGGAACTCGAAGTGACAGAGGGTAGGGGAGCTTATCCATCTATCAGAACTATCTGAAAGGAGTCGGTGCCCGCTACCTTATCACGTCTGGTGGGGAGTTCTTCTTCTGGTAGCTAGGTATCCTTGTCTTCCTGCTGTTGGCAAAATTTTGATCCGGATGTCAGGCATATTTCCGTGACATTCTTTGGTCTTGTGGTATTGTTAGTGAAAATTAGACATTGTCCATTCCACAATTTCATTTTCTGCATTTAGTTCTTTGATGTTTTCCTACTATTCCACCTTTGTAAGTATTCTAAACTTCTGTATTATTTCAAACATTCGATGCCTACTTACTGAACTATGTAGCTTTTTATGTATATCATTTTTGGATTTTCACTTTTTGACATCCCTACTTTTTTCCCTGAAATATTATGACTTGGTTTTCGATTATTGATTTTTTAAGATTTTTAAATGTTTTCATTCAACCATATACTGGAACCAGTAAAGTACAATAAATTTGGAATTATTCGAAATCAAAATAAATCTGAGAGAAGTAACGATGAGAGATACATACTTATAAAAATAAATATTTCAAAATGGAATCTCCAAACATTCTCCTCTCTCAACATACCTACACACGAGGATATGATTCAATGTCAGTCGTGGTATCTGTACCTGAACGGAAAAACAAATTTTAAACAGATTTAAACAGAGTAGAAGTTGCCCTCCTAGGTCATCGTCGATCCTGTCCTCTTCAGGAAGGTGGACAGGTCACTGGGAGACATCTCCTTTATATCGGCAGGTGTAGGCCAAGACTCGCCGAACAAACACTCTCTTATTAACGATAACTCCGGACACTCGCAAAAGACATGCCTGACAGTTTCATCTTCCTGTTCACACATCCTGCATAGAGGTGTGTCCACTGGCCCCATATTATGGAGGTGTTTCCTAAGTTGACAGTGGCCAGTCAGAAATCCTACTGATTTTTCCTGGTCATCGTCAGATATTTCTTCGGCGCCAGCTTCCCAGGGTCGCCCAAGGTGATCCTGGCAATAGTGCATCCTTTGATTCCATCCCATCTCTTTAGGGATTGAGCATTGGTATGACGTTTGGCTAGTTCCGCAATTGGTGAAGTTATCAGGCCGTAGGTGCCACTGAGTCCTGAAATTATTAGTCCAGCCGCTTCCTTGGCTGACGAGTCGGCAATGCGATTACCTTTACTTCTGTCGTGCCCTTTATCCTACCTCAGGATAATGTTATTGTCTACCGAGCCTTTGACTAAATCTTGGTACTAGTACTAGCCCTGAGGTAACACGTTGTCTGTTCAAGGCTAATAGGGTTTGTCTACGATCAGTGCAGATTGTTACGTTTTTGCCAGAAGTTCCTTTCCGTGTTATTTCTTTTGTGGCGATTGAGATACCAGTCAGTTCTGTGATCATCTTGGTATTAGCCAGGGATCTAGTTGTTTTCTGACAAGCATTCATAAACAATCTTCTTTCACCAGTTTGTATCTGAAAGAAACTTATCTCCATGCTCTACACATTTATACTCGCTTTCACTTTCGGAAAGCATCGTATTAAAAAAATCCTTTCAACGTTACAACTTCAAAAACACTCGCATCAAGTTCTCAGAAGAATTATCACAGAGAGAAAGAAATGAATGAAATATTCGTGGTCTACTTAATCCGACATCGATATCTGTCATCCGATCCTGAGACTTCGAGGCACTACGTTGAAAAGTTCGCTAGAGCGCACCGGAAGTGCCCTGGGCGTGTGCGAACGAAGGACACTCTTTTTTTCGTATCGAATTTCCTCGAACATCATGTAACCGAATTCCTTAATACAATGGAAACCGCAAAGGACAATGGACACGGCATTATTGGCCGCTTTTAGGTTTTCTTCACAAAAAAAATTGAAGGCTTTCTTGCATAATTAATGAGACATGTTGAACACGAAAGATCTGTTGATAATGAGTTAACGGAAGGGCCGGGATTTTTTTGGATCGGTTGAAAAATGTCCGATGGAGTTGCGGTGGTCACTTCATTCATGATATCGTTATTATTCATGAATGTCCAAGTGGGTGGTATCTCTTCTTTGATCTCTCTGTAAATTGCTGTATGTCGTGTGTATTCAAAGTACTTTAGGGTTATTCGAAAGGGATTTTTTGTTTGGGCATTACGTAACAGCTTGAATAAAGTTTTAACGACAATGTTCTGAATAGATCGCAATGTTATTCACATCAACGTGAAAACAAGAAAATACCTTCAAAGATTTTTTTAAAATCTGTTAGTGAGAGTTTCGTTTCTAACGTGGTGGTGGACGGACGTGCTGACAGTGACGTGCAGTGTTGTGAATGTCTGCCGTCATAGAACGTGCCATCAATGAATTAAAAGTATTTTGTGAAAGTTTATAAGTGTAATAGAGAAACAGCACTCCCATTCACGCCGGTTGGAGGCCGGGGTGGTCCGGATGTCCACGTGGGAGTGTTACAGTGGATATATATTACTCCTGTCCCCATTCACGCCGGTTGGAGGCCGGGGTGGACCGGATGTCCACGTGGAGACAGGATTTTAACAAATAAATGTGTAATTATGTGGAAAAAGTTTGGAAGTCTCCAAAAAACTGTTAAGTGTTTTTAATATAATAAAAAATTTAGACAAAAAAGGGGTGGCAGCATTGCTGCGTGCAAGCTGCGCCCCCTCGAATCGAGCTGGCTAAATGCGCCTATATGGAAGCAAAGGCCAAGAACTTTAAGTGAAGTGAAGTGAAATCTGTTAGTGATCGTATGAGCTATACAGAATTGAAAGGAGAGATAAGTTTTTGACTTGCTACTCCTTCATTAATAAACAAAAATGTAGGATACTCTCAAACGGGGGAACAATGAAATAACCGCAATAAAAACTCTATATAAAGATATATAGAACATACACAAAAGTTTCTTTCAGATATAAACTGGGAGCAAACATGTTATATCCTCAATGGTGTACTTCGGAGTTTTGGGACAAGATACTTGTCTTCTTATCTAATCAGTACCGCTTTTTATGACATTACAATATGAAGCACTCACTGTATCACAATATTACGACTCCAAAATACCTGAAGATACAAATCTACTTTCGTCACGATGACAATACATATGCACATTCATACCGTTTGTTAATCTCAGCCATTGGAACTTCATTTCAGACCAGAAGGAAAAAAATTTAGAAGAAATAATTTTTTTGGGAACAAAATGTTTCTACGTCCCAAAAATGTGAGAAACTTTCAGAGAAAGGAAGAAAAAAGTAACTATGAAGATAGATCTACTCTCTATGAAGATAGATCATACACATAAGTTTATCTCAGATACCAACTGGAAGGGAATAATCCTTTCGAAACAACTACTTTCATATAAACATTGAATTATATAATTGACAAGACTCATTTCACATTGCAAATTGAACAAATCAATTTTATGCAGACTGCAACTGACTGTTGGTTGACACTGGAAGTCACAGCATTCTGGAAATGACCTCTGTCAACTACGAACTGCTTTATAAAGTACTATTCCCGAGAAGAGAGGACTGGATCCTCCGGGAGAAGGAAATATTGAGAGTAGATAGTTGTTGGTTCACAGATGGATCAAAAACACCTTCGGTTCTAGTGCAGATGTTTTCAGTCGCAGATCCAGGACAGTGATATCAACCTGCCTAGGAACCTATACGACTGTATTTCAAGCAAAAATTTACGCTATTGAATTGTATGCGGGGAGATTGGAAGAATCCACCTCATAAACAGGCCATTAAAAATATTCTCGGACAGTCAAGCGGCGTTGGAAGCTCTTGGCTCCGACCGAGCAACGTCTAAATTGGTAGCAACTTTCCAAGAACGACTCTCCTCGATAGGAAGACTCAACAGATCGTCTCTGGTCTGGATTCCTGGCCATACTGGCCTGGAACGCAATGAGGCTGCTGACTACCTTGCAAAGGAGGGTGCTGCAAGTAGCTTCATCGAACCACAACTTATCATTGGCATCACTTCAGGCTTTACCAAACAAAGATTGAACACCTGGATGGCAACAAGATTTATTGACTTCTTGTAGAATATTCCAAGATTGGTTCACTCCAAGGCGTTTATTCACACTTCGAAGCTTGATACCAAACAATTCTTGGACTATTGTAGGGATGAACTACGATGTCTAACAGGCATCCTCACAGGTCACTGTCATTTGAATTATCATATGCAGAGACTTGGACTGTCTGAAGACAGAGTGTGCCGCCTTTGTTTGGAAAATGAAACAGCAGAACACATATACTTTGTGCCTGCCCCACTGACTTTGGCAGAGCCGTTCTCTTGCCATCTGACCTGAGAGACCACTCACCATACAAACTAATCGGCTTCATTAAGAAGCTGGGGTTATTTGATCGAGTTTGAATAGGTGTAGGCCACAATGAATATTTGCGGGTTACGGTGGAGGGTCGAATAAGCCCACTCACTTTGGACCTAACCTAACCTAATCAAACACCTCAAGTCTGTCTGTGCTGAAAAACACCATGTAAAATCTGGAATGATCTCACCGACCTCAATGGTCATTCAAAAATTAATATGCATTTTCCAATCATCTCTCGAAACCAGATAAAAAAAACTGTTTTCTTTAATTCGTACAGAATGATGCTAATAATTGTTATGAAAAAATCAAATACTGTAGCAAGAAAACTTCTCATTTCGATTGACTCGGTTATAGCTAATATATAAATGGAGTGGTTTGAAACTCTGGTCATTAAAGAAGCCCACAAGAAGCACCGAGTCTGGTTGGGATACGTAGACGAAACCTTCATAATATTGAACCATGGAAATGCAGAACTAGACACTTTCCTGAAGCACATAAACATCGTAACTCCTTCCATGTTTGGAATAATCAACATAATATCAAGTGGGCTCAAGCTGAAATCATCCACAAAGAGGAACACTGGTTTAGGAGAAATTTCAGAGAAGCCGCGTATATGTTGTCCAACAACGCATTTAGTCAAGCTACCGTAGAGATACGTAACATATGGAAACCTCTAATCAAGCGAAAAACGACCAACTCCCGCCAAACGGTCATCTCCTGCTAAAATCAATGAAGCGGAGAGAGGGAATAAGAGAGGGGATAAGTGAAAGCACTCGAATGACCTACAAATAGTCGGATCTCGGAGGAAGTCCAGTTATCACCCGAAGATGATTATGGATACTAATAATCGTTTAGAATCTTTTAATTTTGATTTTTCATTTTTTGTTAATAATATGTTTTAATTTTCAGCTTTTATTATAAAAGCTGATTGTTGCTTGTGTGTCATTTCCTTGTAATTTCAGTTTTTTTGTTGAATAAAATTGTTATTTTCGGTTAATCTCCTTAATTTTTTTCAAGGATTTCAAATCAATTTATATTGTAGCAGACAATGGAAGTCCAATGAAGTACAGCACAAGATATTGTTGTGGTACCTAGTGAGAGAATGTAAGATTTTTTGAAAGCATTAAATACCATCAATTATATAAGTTGATTTTTATGAAACTCAAATATTTTCGTTTTTATAGTGCTGCCTTATCTCTTATAAGGTCATATTCAATGGGTGAGTCTCAAATGATTTATACTGATAGTCACTCCTCCTCATCTTTTGCTATTTCATCTGAAGTAGCACAAGGTTTTATATTGGGACCTTTATTGTTTGTCCTTTATACTATTGACATACATTGTCAAAAAAAGTTCTACTTTCACCTAGATTATATTATTCTGACTTCTGTCAATATTCATTAAGTGCTGTCACTTCAACTACTGCTAACACACTATATATGGGCCATACATAAAACATCCAAACTTATTTACAATTATTGAATTTGTATTTTATAACCATTGGTGGGCGGACAGTTATTCAATTATTTGTTCTTCATTTTTAGTGAACGGTAGAAAACCAAATGCTTTTTTGTATTGTGGAAGTTATAAGTACATACTTTACTGGAATTTTACTTGCTCATATCTCATATTGGAAAAAATAAATAAATGAAGGAAACTACTGAAAGAAGTTTATATGCTTTTAGGAGACATTATATGAAACTTGATGATTCTAAAGGCCTCAGAAAATGGAAATTTTTCAGAAAAACTACAATATAAAAAAGTCCCCTTGACCTATCTGACGCGTCTGTCTGCCTGAAGACGATAAATTCAAAAACTACCGAACTCATTTTCATACGCTCCTCACCAATGGATGGGGTGATCCAAGAGAAAGATTTATGTTTTATTGTTTTATGTGAATTGGTTGAAATATGGCGATGCTACCCGTGTGAAGTCAAGTCAAATCGCTAGTTCCTCATAAAGTTTTCAACAACAAAATTACTAACAACTCAAGTTATAGTTCTCGTTGAATAAATTTATATTTTGGTTAAACCTCATCCAAATCAGAATGAATACTGGAATGTTCTGTTTGTGGTCAACGTTCTGGTCAATAATAATTAAGAACGAAATATCCAGGACCTCCCAAAAACAGAAATATATCTTTGTACGATAAAACAGTAGGGTGCCATATTGTTTCCCTTTATCTGAGATCATCAAGCAATATATCTTTATATAGTTGACATAGCATAATACTTCGGAAGTTTTTTCGGAATGATGTACTGCTGAAGAAACTGTGTGGGATGAATTTATTTTGTAAAAGCGCAAAGTAAATACTGCAAAACATAAGACACACTATATTCCATCCTCAAAAATATTGTGACCAAAAAAATAATATGATATAAAAGTTTTGAATAAAATGAAGAGAAACATGTGTGAAAAGTTAACCATTTAACTAGAAGAACATCTACATGAGGTGAATTTCATTGGAACATTAATTATGTGTTTGTGCAGAGGACTAGTTTCACCTATGAAACTATTCATTGCAAAATCTCCAGCCTTTTTAACGAGTGTGTCCATTGTCCATTTTCCAATCGTTGTTTGAATGAGAATGTTACTTCGCATTTGAAAATCGGTTCACGCGTATGGAGCTTTGAAATGACAACAATACCGTTTTCCGAAGAATATAAATACTATATTCGGAATAGGTGTGGAGTCTATATCGAGGAGATATACATACATATGAGAAAACGAATATTTCGAAATGAAATCTTGAAACCTTCTTCTCTCCTGACAATTCAATGTCCACCTTGGTATTAGTCGGGGAAATAGTAGTGTTGTGGCAGACATTCACCAAATCCTACTGTGTGCCATTGTGTGATTTTTAGGATAGGGTAAATTTCAAAGTTTTGCGATTTATAATCCGAGATTCTTAAAACTGGATACCAACAGGCCGAATCGAACATTTTCTTTTTTTGTAATTCACGAGTGTTGGATGGCCGTGAAGATAAATATGTTTTTTGCCCAACTACAACGAAAATTTTCTCAATATATGTTTTGGAATCTGGTATTTTCACAAGCAGCATGATTTCCTATTCGTTCATTGAATTGATTGACATTTTTGTTAGTTCTACGTGCTCCAACTAACCCAATAGTTATTGTTGCTATCTGAGAATGAAGTAAATTGAGTTGTTACTTATATGTCCTATATTCATAATATTTTGTTAAAATTTCCGTTTGCATTATTAGATACTTTTCATTATTTGCTTCCATAATGAATTTGTTGATATGCTCGCTGTAGAAGACTTCTGATTTCTTTTCTCTATAATCACCAGCGGCGGCTTGTCAGAGGAGGCAATGGAGGCTTGGCCTCCCCATAAAATTTAAGGATACTCATCGCAATCAATTAAAAGGTATTGACAAGTAATTATGATATTTTTTTTAAATGCTTGGGTATCATTACTTTACCAATAATTTTCAATATGAATACATAATATGCCCGAAAAAACACTATCACTCACTACGTAGTACGTACCACACTGTATCCTGCATCAACAAAACTCAAACACACCGTCATGAACGAATAACGAATGAACCATCAACCCGAAATGATAAATGCCGTACGTTGCAAGGGAGCCAAGCCTCCGACCGCTTTGAAAAACACAAGCTTCACGAGACCGATCCAACCAGCGACATACGTCCTGATTTGTAATTTGAGTTGCAGAAATTATAGCGTTAGACGAGGCTAGCCTCCAGTTGGTTTCCGTTAGTGTATGACTGCGTTTGTTTTCATTTAATTATTCGGACGGGATTCCGTTACGGAACGGGACTGAAAAATATTTCGATAAATCGTTTTAGTGTTTCTTGATAATATTTGTTATTTGTGTATAAAACAGGCAGTATTGTATTATAGCAGATCTTTTTGGTAATATTTTTAATGTGTTTTTAAAGTGTTTTCTTTCAATTTGAAAGTGTTTTCAGGTTTTCCCTTTTCGGTAAGATTTTTTTTCATTTATTATGGATAAGTTGGACGGAATTAAAAAATCTGACAATATAGTCGATTGGTTGCTGACAGATAAGTTTAAGTCTTTATCTTATGAAAATTAATTTTACATTATTAAAACTCTGGGAAGGCCTCAACCAAATTTGATTTCAGTTAAAGCGTCAGATAATCGACAAAATCGGGGTTTTAATATAAGTTGGTACGATAAATGCGATTGGTTTACCGGCTCCATTAAACGAGAAAAACATTTTTGTTGATCCTGTGTTTTATTTTCCGTACGAACCGAGGATACTCTGATTTAAAAAATTTATCTCATTTTCAGAAAGACATTTTAAATCTAAGGACATATATATTTGTCTTGTAAATTAAAATTGTTTAGCAAACAAAATATAGCAACAGCTTTAGATGCAGCTCAAAAAGAGGCCATAATTTCTATTGAAAATCAGGTTAGGGAAAATCGGTCGAATTTAAAAAGGCTCATCGATATTACGATTTAATTGGGTTCTCAAGAATTAGCTTTTCGCGCACACGATGAAACCGAAGATTCGATTAATCGCGGCAATTACAAGGAACTTTCAATGTTATGGGGCAAATATGATTCACAATTTGGCACTTTTTTAAACGGTAGCGTTTTTTCGGGCACCTCAAAAACCATCCAAAATGAGCTTATAGACAACAGTGTGGCATTTATTATTAAAGAAAATATAAGCAAGAAGATTGAAAGTGTTTCTTTTTTTTGTATGGGAAATTGATGAAACTACCGATATTACCTGTACATTACAACTTACCAAAACAATACCTACCAGCAAGTTTTTCATTTTTGCAATGACAACAATGATGTAATTCTTTCCAGTCTAGTCCGGAAAGTATGTATTTCCCGGACTGAGTTGGAAAAATGCCACTTTCTAAAAAAACAATGTCCGGAAAGTAGACACTTCGACGAACGGTTGCCGGAAAAAAAAAACGTTTTTCTTTTCGTGTAATTCAATGTTTATACGAGAAAGTTATTTTCAGAAGGTTTTTTCTTTTCAGTATGTAACTGAAAGTAAATTTATGTATGATCTACATACACATTTCTGTGAATAATTAATTTTTAAATCAATTGCTCTTTCCTTTCTTTGGAGTATTTATAGACCGATTAGTCTTCTCAGTATTTTTCAAGAATTTCAGTCTTATGTAGAGTAGATAGAATTTTTAATAAGTCATAAAATTTCATCTGACAGGTCAACAGAATCTGCTACTGCTCTTTTTGTGGATTTCATATCTATTGATATGGATAATAGGAAGCACGTGGCAAAAATTTTCTTTGGCCTATCAGAAGCTTTTGACTTAAGTGTTTTTGGCTTCTAAACTATATAATATTGGTATAAGAGGAAATATTCCTGACTCAATCATTCAATTCCTAACATATAGACAATTCTTTGCAAAATTAGATGCTGTATTCAGTTGATGGAGTAGCGCGAGATTCAATTCTGGGGCCATTGCTTTTCTTGCTATTTCTGAATGACGTCCCAATAAATTTTGATAGGCGCTTATAATCTCATTAATTTTGCTGCTGACACAACATTTGTTATGGCTGAATCATCTATGGAGGATATGATTCTAACGGTTGAACTCGGTATTAGTGAAATGACAAAATATTGTCATTTCAATAAACTGATGCTGAATGTACAGAAACCAAATTATATATCTCAATAAGAACAATCTGATCCATACCTAAAGTCCTTCTATGTGACTGAAGGACTTCACTTTGTTTCTTGGTGTAATGATTGATAAATCACTCTCATGGTCTGAGAGCATATGGCAAGTTTATCAAAAAAACTTTCCAAATCCTACTTTGCAATTGAGGTATCAACTTCATGAGACTATTCGTATCCAAGTTAATTATGCATTAGTTTGTTCTACATTATCATTTCACATCATGTTATAGGGAAATGCTACCGAAATAAATAGAATATTTATTATACAAAAACGAATTGATTGATTGATGTTCAGCTAATTTTCATGAGCTGAATAAAATAAATTACCACCACTAGAAACGCTACCAATTCAATAACAATGACTCACAGAACATCCGCATTTGAATAATCGAACTCATGATCATTTGTGTATATATATTTATATTTTAGGGACCTATGTTTATGTTTATGTGTACTTAATGTATATTTACATACTTGTTTGTTTGTTTATATAATCTGCATTAACGGTTCAAATTGTATAGTAACTTTTGTTTTTTATGATTATGTCCACTTTGGATAATAATTTTATTAAGTATAAATTGGCATGTTCGATACCATATAGTTGGTCTATGAATGAATAAAGTTCTTTCTTTCTTTCTTTCTTTGCTCATATATGTATAAATATGTAGAATTTTCTTTTCCAAATCATATCAAAGGTAACAGTATGGCCTCTGCTATTACTTTCACAATCTATTACCTCACACACGGTAGATACCTTGAACATGTGAGTATTTGGTAAAAAATTAAACCACACGTACTGCAAATGTTTCTTTCCCACGAGTTCCTGATGCATTAATTACAAATTCAATTAATGATGTGGAGTGCGGATAAAAATATGGTGGTTTTCAGCTTCAGTTACCAGTGATTAAAAACATGTGATATTATTAGACACTCATTTAAATACAAAAAATTGAGTAACAATAATCATTTGAGTGTGGAAAACCAAATGTTTCATAGCATCATATCAGTGTGGTGTCTGAGAGAAAAATCCGATAGAGTGCTGCTTTGAGTGCTCGTATTAGAATGAAAGATGAAAATTGAAAGCAAATAATAATAAGTGATAACCTGTCATAAATGAAAAATAATCATCTCTCTCTATTCTCAAATACTCACTGATTATCTTGAGAATAAACTTAAGAATAGAATCAAGTTCCAAATGGAAAAGACACGGGGATTGTTATATAATTTTCTTGAAATTTTCATTGAGAGCATGGATGTTTACTACATTTGATTATTACCTGTACAATTATTTTGGACAAAAAGATGAAAAATATAAAATGAGAATTTCCAATTTATTTGCTATCATTTTGAAGTGGGATTACCTCAATCTCTCATAGGATATACATGGGCATGGATATCTTCATTTGTCGTGATTTCACGGACATTGATGTTGGTATAAAGCAATAGTTTATAGACATAAATGAAAGTTCAGTGTTGTTGTACAAATTTTACAAATTTTATTCAATTTCATATAAATGAAGTCAACGTGTTCATAAAAACTTAATTTAGTATCAATTATTGGGCCCAGAAACTTGTATGTTCTTTAGAATTCACGAGATATTCGTCAATATCAAAATACAATGTATCTATATTTCAAGTAATAACAAATTTTGTGTGAGCAACTTTGTTTGTATCAGATGATTATTTCGACACCACTCTGAGAAACATTTCACTATCGAATCGACTTTTTAATAGGTTTCTAGAATACTTTTCATATTAACAATGACAGTTAGTGTCATCAGCTCAAATATACTTGGCAATCCTCAATATATTTGGGCAAATCATTGATGTACAAAAAAAGAGCAATGGACCAAGTACTTCTCCTTGAGAGTTTCCCAAAAAGAAGATATATAAAATCAAAGCTAAAAGTTCCATGGCCTTCTTATACCGAATGGATTCAATATATCGTCTTAAGACTTCGGATTGATTATGTCTAAAGCATGACTAAAATTTCATGAAATATTCCTACATTTGAGAATTTTTTATCTAATATTATTTAGATTTTCACGAACATTGTGAACTCAACTATGGATATAGGACAGTTCTCAGTCTGCAAATATATTTGCAAAAGCAAAAAAAGCAAAATACTTGTACTGTAAAACTATAACTGAAAGTTCAGTATATGTAAGAGAATGCATCATTTACTGTCACTATATCAACCCTTTAAGATTAGATTGTCTGGGAGTTCCTTGGTTGTTAGAGCTCATTGTCTAGTTTGATCTCTTTGATGAGACTCCATAGCCTTGACAGTGACCCCTTCATATAGCTGTCAACCCTATACAATGGAAAGAAATCATAATGAAGAAAAAATGAAAACTACACAACAAAAAATAAGAAAAAATGATCTTGTTTTCACGAAAGCTGATGAATCCAATGCCATCGTTATTCTTGAAGGAAAAATGGTCAGAATGAACTGAAAAATTTCCTCTCAGATACTAAAATCATTTTCATGGAATCAGAGAAACGAAGAATCACCAACATAAACCCCTCTTATCCTAAACTATATGGCCTGATAAAAACACATAAAGAGAATAACCCCATAAGACCGGTAGTTTCGTATATAAATAGTCCGGTAAGAGAACTAGGAATAAGTACGTCTTAACGAGTTGTTCAAAAATATTACCAATTTCGTCCCACCTCACATAATTAAAATTTCACTGACACTGACAGTAGAAAACATAAGGAACCAAACCACGGCACATAATTTAATCTTAGTTTCATTCGTTATAAAGAGTAAGTTCTCCAACATACCATACAACGAGTGTAAACCCCTAATTTTAGACTAGCCAAAGTAGACCATATCACTTCCTTTGAAGTTTCAATAGCTTCCGATGTGTGCCTAAATCAGAGCTACCTACAGTTCAACAACAAATTTTATAAACAGGATTCAGGTTTACCAATGGCTCCCCCTTAGTTCACTTATAGCAGACATATTTATGAACAGATTGGAGACCACTATAGTAAATTCCAACCTGGGTAAAAAACATATTCATTTTTGGTACAGGTATGTAAACTATATTCTCGCCTGTTTCAGAGGTAATAAACGACAGCTGAACCAATTTATGATATTCATGAATAATCTCAATAGCAACATTCAGTTAACACTCGAAACAGAGATAGAGAAACAGATAAATTCCTTAGACCTGACTATACACACAATCAGAATAAATTTGAGTTTAATGTTTTCAGAAAACATAGCTATACAGACATTACCATCCCAAGCGATTCTTTCCATCCAGACAGTCATAAAATAGCAGCCTACAATTCAATGTTGCACAGAGCATTATCAGTGCCTTTGTCTGCTAACAATCTAACTAGGAAAATTGATATAAATCTAAAGCAAATGGAACTTCAAACATTCAAGCCAGTCTCTATTTACCTACACAGTAGGTTTAATGAACTGACGCCTATCAGAAAACAACTACTCCCCTGGCTAATACCACGAAGGGCGTTGGATTATATCCGACAGGCGTCAGTGCAGGAATCTTCACAGAAAATTTCCTGCATATGCAATTGGCAATGCAACTGAAAGAGTCGACCTTCAATGATATTCCACAATTGAAAATCGGAATTCTTCCAGAGTATTTCATTCCTCTTCCGAAGTTGGAGCGAACATTTCAAAATGTCACTCCATCCAGTGGACGACACGGCTACATCCATCAATTTATTGAGAGAAATTATATTGTCAAAAATTTTATTTCCCAAGCCAAATGATAATTTTCGATACATATAAAGAAATCATAACCGTCAAAACCTAATTTTCTCATGGCCGTTAATATCGCAGCCATATCAACGATTCCATAAAATACATAAAAAAGCAGAATGCACCCGTTTCCAGAATCATCATTCTTTCGGCTGTTATTGGAAAATAACAAATGCGATTCACTACGAACAATGACAACATAATTCACGAAGAATTGCCGCAGTCTTCCCAATTTCGGGAGATAAACGACCGACTAACTAAAGCATTGTGTTTGACAAACCGCATACCCATCATAAGAGAAATTTCAAAACGATTCACTTTTAACTGCCATTGACTTCCGTGAGTAGTTGTGAATGGGGTCCTTGGCACCCCTGCAGTGTTACCGCTAATTCTTGTATCATCATTTAGGAGGGCAGGGTGGGATTTTCGAAAAATTGGGGTTGTTCCGCTACACATATTTATGATTACTCTTCTAGGAAACGGAAGCAATCTGATGACTTGAGAGTAGTAGTAACTGAACAACATTTAGTGTTAGCAATCACACGTTTAAAAGGTAAGACCTCGTTAATCCTTGTCTCGCACAAGTTTCGAATTCTGAGGGTTGTCGTTGCGACAGCTGGTTAACGGAAAAACAGATTTTAAAACAGACAGACAGAACAATAGGTTACAATATATGAAAGTAAATAGTTATCAAGAAAAAATATATCAAACTAACAATCATGAGTATAACCTGACTCAAAATCACAAATACCTTCGTAAGTTAATCATCAGACATATGGGTTTATCGTGAGTCATAAATAAATAATTTTTGTCTGACTTTACTAGGCTGACCAAACCTTGGTAGTTTAAAAGTTGACTAGTTATTACAAAACGAAACTCAAAATTACCATATTATGCAGAAAAATGTGCAGTCAAACCTATTTACAATAAATTCGGTGAGAGTCGACAAATTGTTGATATATGAGTATCTTTCTTCAGATAATTCCAATGTTGCTATGTATTCTATTGCTATCTTTAAATAATATGAAAATCATTAGACCTGATTCAAAGTTACGTCAGCAACAGAACACACATTTTCAGGGTGAATGATTGTTCAAGCCATGGAGAAAATATGGGTGGTGATGTTTCACAGGGCACGGTTTTCGGACTACTCTATTTTCGTTATATATAAATGACTTTTCGAATTTGGGAAGTAGCGGAAGTATACCGAGCTTCGCATCATCACTCAAAGCGGTCTTTCAACTAAAAAAAATCGTTTCAGCCATATGTAGATCGCCATGAATATTAAAAAAATATTTTTTATGCATTTTGCAAGTTATATGTTATTTTCGCCAGTATTCCGAACATTATCAGTAGATAATCAAGGAACATTGTATGACATAGAACTCGTGGAGCATATAAAATATTTGGGTGGCCTAATGTAGCACTATTCAATTTTTTCATCACACAAGTCACTGTACTCAATATGAATTTGAGTTAATTATCAACGAATAACGTTTCAGTTTATTCGAAGATAAATTGTCCATTGATTTGTCACCACGTTATCAAATAACCATAATCAGAACTAACATTACTACAAAAAGGTTTTAACAACTGATGTTACTTAGTCACATCAATTTTTTTTTGTTTTATAGTTTTGCTCCTTGGAAAAAGCTGAAACTGGTTCAACATGGACTATTTCATGCTCAAAAGTTGTGTAGAATTTTTGCTAGTTGACTAACTAACTTGTTAGCTTCTTCCAAGTCAAATTTTTGGTTCTCTCCCCAGACAGTATCTGTATATTAATCTCGTGCATTTTTTCATATAGAAATATTTTAGGGAATTCTGATCTGGTGATTTTGGTTGGTTCAGGGCCCAGAGATAAAGAGTTGTTTATTCTTTCCTATGATTCAACCAGTTTCTGTCTACTTGTTCTTCCACAACGTTTACGGACCAATCTCATATTTTTGTTCGTCTATAACCTAGTTGTGCCTCGATTGTGAATATGGAGCCACTCATTTCGTTGACGCTTCAAGTTATTGTGTCTTACATATTGCTAGAT
This sequence comes from Leptinotarsa decemlineata, assembly GCF_025532065.1. Lineage (NCBI taxonomy): Eukaryota > Metazoa > Arthropoda > Insecta > Coleoptera > Chrysomelidae > Leptinotarsa > Leptinotarsa decemlineata. The sequence goes on from NW_027412702.1 coordinate 22,413,652, forward strand.
TATGAATGGATAAAGAATATATATTGACAAATTGAGCTGTGACATATAAATCACTACCCTTGCAGTTCCAGTCCCGTGTTCTGTTTTAGAAACTTGAGTGTGAATATTTCAATGTAACATCGTTATTTACAAATGTTTCTATTCTAAAAACTTCATAGGATCTTTGGTCTGCGTGATGAAGCAGCAGTTTAGGAATACATATAGCTAACACAAATCTGAATGGAATAAAACTGATTTCAGTTCTACAAACAACACAAATGCAAAATAATGAATACTCCATTACCTCTTTTTGTAGCTAATTTCGTCATGAGCAGATCCGAACTGAAAGCAAGAGCACAATTCAGGAAGTGCGCTCGTAAATCCTCACCTTTTCAAAAAGGTACTGAGTCAATTGAATTGATTTTTCAAAACTTTGAAGACTATTGGATAACCATAACGCTAGTTGCACACACACCGATTTTGGACGGCCGACTTTGTACCGGTCGTCCGAAGTCCAATAGTGAACCACACCGACCGGGGATCGTCGCCGGTAAAATACCGGTGAGCAGCCGTCCACAATCGGTGTGTGTGCAATTAGCCTCACGCTAGTTGCACACACACCGATTCTGGACGGCCAGTATAAAATCGGCCGATATTTTATTGGTAGCGGGTGCTTGCACACTCACCGGATTTTTATCGGTCAAACAATTAGTTGCTTTGTTGTCGAAATTAGCACGCACTACCAAAACGAAGTTAATGCGTAGTAACTACAATTTCACCGAGCATTCGAGACTGAAATGGTCGGTAAAAAACCGGTGAGTAAGCAAGAGTGTATTTAGTAATGTACGTCACTACTTCCCGGTACTGTCGGCGATACAGTGGCAGTGGACGGCTGCTCACCGGTATTTTACCGGCGTCGATCACCGGTCGGCGTGTGTACCAGGTCCCGTTTCCACAAGTGGTTCACTATTGGAATTTGGACGACCGGTACAAAGTCGGCCGTCCAAAATCGGTGTGTGTGCAACTAGCGTTACTCTGACAAAAAATATCGGTCAGAGTAAACGAGCTATTTGAACTAGTTTCAAAGAACCCGCGAAGCATATACGACCTGAAACTTCTGAAACTAATACATGACCCTATTATTTTTGACATAGTGGACATAGCAAAGTGTGGTCTAGGACCTATGAACAGTGGCAAACATCCCAATCCAAATAACCCACTCTTTCATGAATCATTCTGTTCAAATTAACGGGAAATTTCCCACTAATTCGTATTTAAGTAAACATTGCATGGCTAAATGTGAAAGTAAATGTTCACTCTATTTCAGATATCAGTAGGCGAAGTAAGCGTTGAAAATTCAGTATACTACCTCTCTTGATGACGCCAACTTAATTGAAGAAACCCGTGTCAAGAAGAATATTACAGCTCTGGTGTTTGAGAGCAGCATTTCTTTCGAAAGCATGGATTCTATAGTTTCAATGTATCTGTTCAATAGAATGAAAGTGAAAGTGGAATAAAAGTATAATCAAGAGTTGATCAATTTTTGACTACTATCAAGGAAACTATTGTCATCAACAGAATGGTAATTAAACTAAATAGTTGAACATTCAAAGTTGAGTAATTCGAACTGATCTGAGAAGCGAAACATTGAGTATGAATGGAAATTAATGAATCAATGCTTATCGAATTGTTTATTTCGACTCCGACCCTGTTCAGGAGTAGGCTCTCGACCCTTGTTGAAGAGCCTCAATAACAAGAAGGCGATTCCATAATAGCTACTTGTGCAATGGAGCTTGACACGGGCTAGCACCACGCTACAGTGTGCGTAGAGTGCACTTCTCCCTGTCCCTTTTTTCTTTCATGATGCCGAACAACATAACAAATAATCTAGAAATACAGAAACATGAGTGATAATGTCAAAAATGTTATTTGCAATCGTCCAAAATCATATTTCTCTTGCTTATAAAATACGATATTTAAGCATTATATAAACCGTTTGAATAATTCATATAAATGAATATCGTTGAGATTCAAGTTTTAAAGTATTAAGATCACTAACTGAAGAGGTAGGGGTTAAAGTTGTTATGGGCCTTCATGAACCTTATATCATTATAATAATTGCGATAATACCTGGCAACTAGACTTCTGGCAGAATCTTCCAGGATTGGATCAGTCCAAGCCGTTTATATACCCTTCGAAGCTCAATACCAAACAGTTGTTGGATTACAGTAGGGATGAACTACGATGTCTAACAGGCCTTTTTACAGGTAACTGTCATTTGAATCATCATATGCAAAGACTCGGACTGTCGGAAGACAGTGTGTGTCGCTTTTGTTTCGAAAATGATGAAACAGCAGAGCACATACCTTGTGCCTGCCCCGCTGGTGACCGAATCAAGTTTTCAAGGTCTGGCAGAGCCGTACTCTCACCATCTAACCTGAAAAACCATTCGCCATAGAAACTATTCGGCTTCATTACCTAACATTCGTTACCGCTCACTTTTGACCCAACCTAACCTAACCTGGCGACTAGAAAACGACTAGAGCCCAACCGATTCCTAAAAAAGAAATGAAACATTTCAAAAAATAGGTTACTCGGATTGCTTGTCGTGAGAAACAAAACTATAGAGAAAGCCATCAACATTGAGGTATATGAGTTGAATGCTTGGTACGATGTTATTTGGAGGGTTGATATTATTAATTTTGACATTCATAGTTCATTCCGCTAAAACAGAAAATAATTATCTATTATTCAAGACAATAAATTGAAAGCTAAGTCAATGAAATATTTAATGATGGAATGAATAATTTTTTCAAATAGCACAGATTTTGTAGAGAAAAAAATTTGATGAATTCTGTGCGAACTCTAAGTCGTTTCCAAAATATGGTCTGCTACGGGGAGCTAGAGGGTTACATGGAATGTATTCATCATATACATATATACATATACATATACATGTCCCTATACCTAAATCGTCAAGTTTTCTTAATAAAGCCGTTTTTGTGGAAAAATAGTTATTCACGTTATACCTACAAGTGTTGAAAGTGGCATTTTATTTTGTGAGTGGGGATTATTGCAAAACGAGCGTCAGCAAGTGGAGCAAACTCACGAGCAAAATAAAATCACTTTTAACAAATGTATCATACAAATTTTTTTGTATAACGTTACTGCTGATAATAAAAAAAATTATAGGGTCCATGGGATTTGAACACACCATCTTTGGATTACAAGGCATATGTTACAACTACATACGCCAACTCACGTTATTTTAAGGAGGATTATTGGTTAGTCATGAAGGACTTTCTACAGTTGGACTGAATACTACTTCGTCATCGTCAGTAACTTCACATGGATTTAATATTACCAATAGCACGAACTGCATGTGTGAACTTTTCTAAATGATTTTTTGGTAGGTGTTCTGATTGAAGTGTTTCTATCAAAGAGATTTTCAATAAAAGTTGTACAAAAAAATAATTTTTAAAGAATTTGATTTCTAGGTAGCCGTGGAAATATCAAGCTTATGACAGTTTGGTGAGTTTTATAAGTAATTGATAAATGGTTATTGACGGTGTTTCAAAAAATCGCCAAGAATGAATGCAAATATTGATTATTCAAACGAAGTTCTTATGAAATTATTTATTATACACGGACAGTGTGATCAAATCATTGCCAGAACTTGTAGAAAATTCAATCAAATGAATTAACATCAATGAACGAGAGGAAGTTTGTAAGATTACAAAATAATTTCCTCAACTATGGCTCCATGTTCAACATTACCAAAACCTGTTACTTCAAATGAGGACAATACTGTTAACGTTTTGGCATATTTTTATGCATATCCAGAAGATTCCATTCGCAGTGCAGAAAAAGATTTAGGTGTATCACATGCTTCAGTACAACGAATTTTGAAAAATCACGGAATGCATCCGTATAAATTTATACCAAAGTTCAAGCTCTAAAAACAAAAGACTTCGAATGTAGAATGCATTTTTGTGAATCCCTTTTGATTCATACACAAGAAGATCGGGAATTTTTTTCAAAAATAATTTGGAGCGACGAATCAAAATTTACGAGGGATGGTATTTTCAATAGAAGGAATAAACATTTTTGGGCTGATCATAATCCTCATGTTACAAAAGAAAAATTTGACCTGAATGTTTTCTGTATTCTGAAGAACAATAAAATTAGCTTTTTTATTTATGAAGACACACTGAATGCAGAGAGATATCTCCAAATATTAAGGACGACTGTAACCGATTTTCTTGAAAATTTGCCTTTAGAGGAATATAGCAATTCGTGGTTTCAACTGGACGGAGCGCCAGCTCATTCCACCCAGAAAGTTTCCAGGAAACTTGACGAACTCTTCGACGATCGTTGGTTTAGGCGTTTAGGGCCGTGGGATTGGCCACCGAGATCACCCGATCTCACGCCACTTAATTTTTTTTATGTGGTGTTTTAAAAGAAAGGGTATACAGTACTCCAGTGCCTACCAAAGAAGAATTGCGACAGCGAATAGTGCGGAGTATTGAAGATCAGGATCCCCAGGAAATTGAAAAAGCAACCACAAGTCGCGTACAAAAAAACATTTCAAAGTGTTTAGAATGTAATGTACAACATTTTCAGCATTTATTGTGAAAATGTGATATTTTGTTTACAATTTTGTTATTTTGAATCATCCTATTCTGTTATTGTCTGTACTTTCACATGTTTTAGCCCGCAAAATCTTACTTTTTACCTAGAAATGTCTGATTTTTGGTACAGTTGTTCCCTGGAAACTTTAAGCCATAGTTAAGGAAATTATTTTGTAACCTCACAAACTTTCTCTCGTTCATTGGTATTAATTCAGGATACATTTGATCGAATTTTTTACACGTTCTGACAATGATTTGATCACTTTGTTCATGTGTATAATAAATAATTTCATAAGAACTTTGTTTGAATAATCGATATTTGCTTTCATTTTGGAAGATGATTCGAAACACCGTCGGTAACTCTTCGTAAATTACTTATAAAAGTAACCGAACTGCTATAAGCTTGATAATTCCACTGCTACCTAAATCCAAATTCTAAAAAAATAATGTTTCTAGAAGAAGCGACTTTATTGAGAAAACTTGACGATTTAGGTATAGGAACATGATATATCATCTTGAACCATTTTTCACCATCTTTCAATTTACTGAGTAATATACAGGGGGTTTCATTTGAAAAAATTATCTTTTGACTACTTTTATGCACAATGGAAATAATAGTAATTTTAGCACGTCCTGTATGATATGGAGTCGATTTCTTGGTATTATTTGAATATTTCGAGTTTGTCCAAACTATCATCAAAATATCAACTTTTCATGAATTGAGTGTACTGATGTACTTAATTTCAATTAAGACTATGTTTTGGACCATATTTAGCACAATTTATTTTTTATCTCGGAAACAGATAGGGATAGGTATAGGACATTATCAACAAAAAAGTTTTGAAATACCAGAGCGATTTCAAAAATGTATTAATATACGGAGTGTTCCATAAAAAAAATAAAGTTGCTAGGACTTTTTGATGGAAGTGGGAACGCCGCAATGCTGAAAATATTTCAGATCGATAGAACAGGTAAGGAAATGTGAGAGGTGAAATTTTCAGAAAAACATGCTTTGCGTTTTCCAGAAACGTCTAACCTACCATCGAGTGAGTCACGCTGTATAAGAAATTAATTGCCATACTTTGAAGACTTCTTCAACTAGATATATATCTTCTATAATACTTGTGACTGCCTATGAATTGTTTATTATATATAGGTTTGTAATGGTCTCGTCGATTTCTTTCACAATAGTTTTGTCATATTGTACATTCAACCCAGGTGTATCACTTTGAACAACCTTATTGATTAAAATAAATTACTTTGAGTATTATTATCATTTCCAGTGATATGTTTATACCAGATTCTAGAATGAATATTTTTAATCCCAAAAGTTTTCAATTTTCATCTGAGATCAGCAGCTTTCTGTTCTAGAGTAACCAGTCGCGCCCTTGAAACATATATGAATATTCATTCAGAAGAGGTATTAACCCTATTCCGTATTCCACAAACAGGCAAGACTTCTAGAGCTTTTCCCGTTTCCTCAAACTTATTCAAGCAGCACTCAAAAACACGACATTAAAATGCCATCCCTCATCCACACAATCAGCCTGATATTTTGATACGTAACCGATACGGCATTGTGAAAAGTGTCACTTCAACTATTTCCCAGCGTATGTTTCTCGAATGCCTTCATTAAATAAAAAGATATCGAATTGCAAAAGGAAAGGGTTAACCCGGGAGAACAATTGTGACATTTAAAAATTCCCATACAAAGGACCTACGTCACCTAGCTCATATAAAATAATATTTCTTATAAACTGGACAAACAGGAAACGAAAATGCTCTTCCTGAAATATAGCGAAAGTTCAGAGCTCTGACCCTTCGAATCCTTTATTTATTATCGGAGTTTTGATCACAATATGAGAATGAAAAGGGTTCACACCTTCTCTGGATTATCTCATGGCCAGGCGAGGCATATTTTTTGGCACAGTGAAAGGAGAAACGTTATCAGATTTGGGATAAATCTAGTTGTCATTTTGCGAAAGGTGCAGCTCATCGAGAATGTTTTGTGATGTGGGATTCTGATATTTAGTACACACTGGAATGGGAGGAGATCAAAATGAAAATAAAAGTTCATGATGTAATCGTTATCGTGATATTTCGATTCGTTTTTATCAGAAAATAATTGATTACCTCCATTATGTATCGAAATATAATGTTGATTTTTGGACCGTATTACCCTCTTAAATGCCCTACCAGTTGTTAAACAGTGGAGACGGGAGTAAAACAATTTGTGAATCGTTTATTGATTAAAGTTATCTGAAAAGGAGCAGTTAACCTTTCAACAAGTAGACGAGGTAACAAAATCAGAGTCCGATCTACAAAAGTGGATTTATTCACAAAGGAAAATAAATGATATGAGAGGTATCCTCGATTTCTTATTCAACCGAATTATATTCCTTCTAGTATGTATACCATCGGTTAACAGTTGTTCCAAGGTAGCTAAGGAAAGGATTTAAAATTCCAATAGAACACAATAAACTAACACAACTTGAACTGTTACTCCTGTGATGCTAATGCATCCCATTAGGACCCAAATAAACGGTAATAATGAACACACTTACCTTGATCAAGGAAATTATCAGTTACCTACGAATATTCAGTCTTACTGGATATTATATTGTTTAGAAGAAAATGGAAAATGAAGGCCTTTGAGGTGTCTAAGTTCTTCGATAATTTAGACTTCAATTAGAAAGTTTCGAGTAGATTCCAAGAAAAATCCTTCGACAGTAGATAATTGATCAACTGCCTTGAGAAAATGAATTTTTGATTCAAGAATACTTTCAAATCTGCAAAACCACGGTGTTTTTCCTGTGTGTGGTTCAAAACCAAAACAAAGGGACCTTTTCTTTTTGAAGTCCCGAAACGTCAAATGACAATGACATGAAAGACAGATGAATCATTAAGAAGAAACAATATCTTACGAATAAACTTTGTGAATGTGGAGGTTTTATTTCATTAAATTTCCGATTCCAGACTCGTTTTACTTCATGGCATATACAGTCATAATACGAAATGAAATTATGAACGGAGAGACCCGTTACTTGATAACAATCAATAACACTATGCATGATAAAGTTATTAATTGTTTGATTATCAACATGGATACCAAATGGAATGTTTTTGGTATATTGTTAATAAACTGTAAACTATGTAAAGCTTTATAGATGTTTCCTTTCGTCACTATATTTATTTATAATAACGTAAAATAATCCATGATAATAATTTCTCGTTTCGCTAACACCGTAGTTTCCAATAGGTAGAAATGAGGAGGAAGCTAGAAATAAAATGTTTTTGGTATATTGTCACACATAAAGTCCGCATCAAATGGGATTTTTTTTGTTCATCTCTTCGAGCAACTTTTGATATCTCCATTAGGTTGTGCTTTAAAAATGATGGCAAATGACATGCATATGACCGATCAAGTGATTTTTCTTCCCTGTCCAATTTGACATTTTTTCCAAAAAATGTTCAGAAAAGCAGTTATTGCTCGAAATTTCGAAAATCGGTAAAGAGAAAAGATGATTGTTTTTTCATTTTTTACCCATATACCAATTTTTAGCTCTCTAGTACAAATTTAGTTTTTTTACAGTTTTTCGAAAATTTGACATTTGCCGATTTCTCAAATTTAGCCAAACCTCAATAAAGTTAGTGCTTTATGCCTAACTTATCGTTCCAACGCATTTTTATTACCAATTGCAATTCTAAATACAACTTATTTCGCAAAAATTTAAAACACCAGAAAAAATTATGCCAAAAATGATGCAAATTTGATACAGTTTTTAAAAACAGATAAATATTTCACTTTATTTCTACTTTTTGCGAAATAGCGTGATACATAAGTATAATTAAAAAACAATATCAATGAAAAGTCAATAATTTATTCTTTACTGCACTTTTCAAACAGTTAAACTTTGATTTACTAATTACGAAAAATTACAATGCAATTAAACTAAGGGAAGGAATTATAAGAAAGTAATTTCACATTTACTAAATATCTTTTATGAGGTATGAATGAACAAAATTACTTCAGAAATATTTAGATTTTGTTGCCTAGAAAACTAAACCGTAAAAAATTCAATTCACATTTCGGTGTGCCTTCCACCACGTTCAATGTAATCAATTGTCTTTTTTAAAACATCTTTAACTGCATTCTTTATACTACGGGGTTTCGTGCTTACAACACTTTCTCGAATAACTGCCTCTAAATGGTTTATATCTCGTTCCGGCCCCGCACGGATGCAATGCTGATACCAAAAATAAATTCCAATCGGTAATTTATGGGTATGAGGAAACAGTGATAATTTTGTTTTATGAACGCGCTTTTTTTTAATATTGAAAAATTCATTCTTATTGCACATCTACAACATAAAACTAACCTATATACAAAATTTCAGCCTGCAAAAATATAGTTCACGATTAAAATATTCATTTCTCTCAATAACTAACTACGCCTACAAACGCTATTGAAGTCATATTTTGGATTATTGAACTGGACAGTAATCATCTGGAACACAAGGTTGAAAACAACGGTGTTACAATGCGAGACCTATGGAATGTCAAAACGTAAATAATTTTTCAGATCTATTAATTCAAGGGCCTTCTTCACATGTTCGTATTCCAAACAACGTGAAGTAAATTAATCTTTCCCTTTAGAATGCGTTAAAATAAGATATAGATGAATGTATTTCGAAGTGGTGATAAAATTTTATCACCCCGTATAACAACATAACTGACAACCCGCGCACATAAATAATCCTAAATTTAGAAAATGTTTTTCCTAAACTCATTAACCCTTTCAAAATACACAAGTCAGTTTCAGTTGGGGTGACTGTTTACACTCTTGAAAGGAACTCATTTTGATGAGCAAGAAAACTCAAAAATACAAACACAATTTTTAATTTTTCCAGTGAGAATGTACAGGCTATGAAATATATTTCAAACATTTCAGATATCACTTTGAATGAAAATTGTGAAAATAACAATAATTAAAGTATTCCTAGTGGATTCACTTGTTTTCACTTTTTGAGTCGATTTTTTTATTTTTTATTGCTTTTTTTTAACTAAACTGCCAGTTCAATGATCAAGTATGACATTCGATAACAATTTTGAAGTAGGTTTATTTTAAACTCTTACTTACACAACTGTAAATTAACGAATTTGCTCATATGTGATTGGGCTTGAAAGTGTTGAGTAATGTATCTGGTAAACTGTGATTGGTTCAAAGGCGTTGAGTAATGGATCATTGTCTACTCTAATGACGAAACACTAGCTAACAAGAAATTGTCAAATAATCTACCGTTTCTACCGTAATTAATAAATGTATTCAACACAATAGATCCAAATCATCTACATGAAATGACGAAAGAAATAAAATTTTCAACGTTTTTGTATCCCATTTCTTTGTAAGGCATTTGGTTACGTTGGGTTAGTCGTAAACAGTCAATTTGTCAATAAAAATGGATATGAAAGTGTACCTCAAAATAGCAAATGTTACTATTACCCTTTCTGGAAGACGAATTTCACAATGTTATATTAAAAAACGCATGCGTCTCAGGAAGCCCGACAGAAGAATATTGAAATTGTTCAACTTGAGGTTATTACTTAAATTGTATGAATATTAATATAATAATGTAGGGAAAAAATTTTTATTATACGGTCAACAGTACATGCCCAACGCACACTAAACACTGATCGTCTATCCGACGAGAGAGGAAGAGCCTGCCTTCCGCTGACGTATGCGTGAGAGAAAGGGAAGCCAGATGAACTGGCGCGGTTACGAGTTAGGTAACGAAGCGGTTTACCCTCCCATAAGAAGATATCAGTTTAAAAATATCATGTAAGCCTAACGTTTGCAATTATAGGTCAGTTACAGTGGGATTAACACTGATTTCCAGATATCGTCCACTAACCTATACATCTATTGTCATCCAAACCAAATGTGCCATTAAAGCTCAATAGGTTGAGAATTCTTGCTTCAAAATTCAGATACAAGATTTGACCCAAACTAACGAACATACATACGAACGTACATTGCAAGTTAGATAAAAGTTTATAAAAATTGACCTGTTTCAGAACACTTTAATATTGTTGTTTTATTAACGCACTGTATATTTTCTTCTGTGTCGGTAAATTCCAATAAAATCAACAATATACTTACACGGTTTAACTTCCTTCTTTCTTATAATTGATAAATTATTATGAATGGTTTTTATAACAGAGTATTAAATTCAAGCTTCTCAATATGTAGTCAACCTCTTGATTCATTGATACGTGAATTTTTTATATTGTTCGAACTCTCCAAACATTCGCTTCTCTTCTACTGGGGTTTTGAATTACCGAAAGCATAGGACCAGCTTTAAGCTGCTATAAAGATATCGTTTTCAATAAGGAAACAAATTATACTTAGATATAATTATAGTAATATTATACCGGAAATGAATGTTGTTTCAGAGAGAACAAGAATTTTCGGTTTTCAATAATGACCTATAATAAGGAAAAAATTTTATTCGGATACAAAAAAGTGTTTTCATGAAAATCACTGACTTCATACAGTTGTTTCATTGTATATTTGGATTGGAAGAGAGAGTGGAAGTGTTCCACTCTCCACTTGTAATTTATTTTTTTAAGATTATTATTGTTGATACTACAGTGTCAAAATTTGCACTAAACCGTAATACATGACGCTCTAACGGGAACTTGACTCCCGTCTATTAAAAAAAAATTGAAGATCATATCAATTTTGATATCAAATTTTACCCAAAATTTCCCCCCTTGCGGGAAGCGACTGATACATCATTTGAATAGTCTTTTGTCCCTCTATTACCTCTGTGATTTCTTTGAAAACTGGTTTAATCGTCATCGAGGAATTCCTTTGATTTGAATTCGTTTATTTGATACAAAAACTAAACATTTTTATTCGATGGTTTTGATTATGGTTATTCGATGATTAATGGTTATTCAACCATCAAAGTTCCTGGACGTAATTGTAAGGTTTTTCTTACAACTATTTAGTTTAGAAACATTTCATTTCGTTATTGATTTTTATTTTTGTATAATAAATTCTTGTTAGGAAATTAACTTTCCATAACTCTATTATCGAGCAGTTGTCCAAAATATCCATCTACTTGGGTTTTTTTGTTAATTATTTTATCCTAATTGTAACTTATCATTTTTGTATTTTTTTTCATCGCATATCATTGAAATGTCCTCTTCTTTCGAAAAGAAAGTTTATTGCCAAAAAATAGATGTATATTTAGAAGGAAACCATTTGGGATGTTTCGAGTAGGTACTCATTGTTAACACGTTTATGGATTAAGACAAGGGCCCAAGTGGTTGACCTTTCATGACTTAATTTGTGACCCCGATCATTGTGAGAGATAATTTTTCAAGAGACAGTCTGTTCAGGGATTTCGGTCGGGGACTAATTCTAATTCTGATTATCCTCGCCACGAAGTTACACTGTTATTTTTGTTTGTCGTTTTGTTGAAGTTATTCATAAATTTTATTATTTGTAAACGCTGTGGCCGACTGATTAATAATTCACCTATCACCAGTCCCGACATAATCATAAAAATTTTCAATAAAATTATTTTTTATTTCATTATAAACCGCAGATGTAGTATTACAACGAAGAAGAGATGATTTATTGTTATGTTAGAATATTTTATTTACATGTTTTTTTGAAGTAAATACGTTGTCTGGTTAAAAAACATTTTTTTAGTCATGTAGTATACGAGTGAAAAATAAATTAAAGTATAACTTATACTCATTTATGTAGGATTTCTCTCAAATGCTTTAGCTCCATCATTATTTTATCCATCAAAAACATATTTAAAGTTGGTGTCACATTTATTATTTGGATATCTTATGTACTGTTATATTAATCAATGTGAGATTATTTTTTTTAAAAACGTCACTCGAAAACTGTTGGTTTCATATCAATAACATAATATGTATCGTATAGAAAAACACGGAATTTTGCAACAAAAAAAAACTGAAACAGTTGCAAGATTATGTAGATTCTATGATTTCATTTCATTTTGGAAAATAATGGAAAACTTGAAAACGAAACGGCTTTTTATATTCAGTTGATTTAAATTGCAAAATCTGTTAGAAAGAAAACATGTAGAATATGTGAACAGGAGAATGCTGATTACATTCATGTTTCTTGTTACAAAAATGTTTTCATACTGAAAACACTTGAGGAAACACGTGTTGCGGGTTTGTAAACTTCTAGTGAAGATCTCACAATGAAGTGGTACTTGAATGAATGTATTAATTTTACAGGGAAAAAACCTGGTTTGTTGACTTTTGCGATCTACGGCGCTCCTGAATCATCTTGGTTAGTATAACTCATGCACCGCACTTATCGAAACCATCGCTGAAACAAACTTCTTTGATTTTGTACGTCTGGGCTACTATTTTCATACATTTCCGATTTAAATGCCTGTATACCTGGTATCTCGTGATTTAAAATAGTTTCATAGGTTTCGCCTGTCTCTACTTGTAAACAAGATCAATTTTTTGCAAATTGATCATGCCATTGACAAAATTTCTAGATTCAACAATTTCAAGGTCCGCAAAGTCGAATGACCTAAATTTACAGATGATAATGATAAACAAGGTAGCACTGCAATAAGCAGCGAAACAACTAAGACTCCTGATCCAGATGGAGACATTGCAGGTCTTCTAGAATCTAGAAGAACTATTTAGGAAGCAATCCTGAACTTTATTAAGTCTCTATCCAGGTCGTCTTCCTACAAACCGATGACAGTTTTTTGAAAATTACTTACATTTAGTGCGAAGATTGGCAATACAGATCTTGTGATGCACAGTTTGGAACCTTTGGTGTAGTAATGAATATTACCGGAGTTTTTTCCCAACACCAAACCGTTATTATTTTAACACCTCGATACGTGTTTCGAGGAAGATCAGTTTATTCTACCTCTTGAAGATGATCACTTGGTGATCGAAACACGTGTCGAGGTGTTGAAATAACGGTTTGGTGTTGGGAAAAAAATTCCTGTAATACATATCTGCTGAATGAAAAGAGCTTCAAGAGCATTTCCTAACTATACTCTAGCTAGACGTTTGTTTCCTGTCTGATGTTTCATCGATAAACACTTCTCAACGAAGAGGTTATTTCACCAGCCAGAGGTGCACAGAGTCACTTTTCAATGAAGCCACCATTTAACAATTAACCATGATTACATGAAACCAGAGCCTGAATACAAAATCTTCGTTATTCAACATCAGACCCGCTGAGGTTTCATGAGAGGTAGATTAACTCTTCTTAGCGAACAAACCACTTATGAAGTCGATAAAATGTTCAATTCACTAACATCAAAGATAGACGAATCTCCCTAAGTCGGTTCTTCGTAAAGCAAAGCTTCAAGAGTGAACAAGCTGCCGTCTCTAATGAAATTCTCGCCTACCTACAGTAGCACAGAATTCTCATTGCCAAAAATTATCTCAGGTTCATTAATGAACGCAATAGATGCTAATTGAGAATGAATCTTCACTGATCCACCACACTACATCTACGAATGTATTAAATACGTGAAGATCTAACCTTCTATAATACAAAATCCATTACTCATTCACATAATACTCGACAAAAAGACAATGTTTTTGTGCAATATAGACGGTTAAAAAAATATGAAAATTATTATGATCCTGAATTTTTCAATTACGATACTCACTAAGAGATTCCTTGAGACACGAAGTTTCTTATCCAAATAATGATGGCTAATATAGGTAGTACTGAAGAGTTACTATTGATTATCCAGGGAAAAAAACAATCATCATCTCCTCTATGAAATTCGTAATGTCGGAGATTCTGGTCTTGATTAAAAATCTCCAGATAACTTGAACTAGTATTTAATAAACTCTTCAATCTCTGCTAAACGAAGGAGTTTCTATTAACTTCTCATTGGAAGACCTTTCAAATTCAGACAATACCCAAAAAGCTTAATTGCTTTACCATTAGTGATATTGAAAATCACGGAGAAAACTATTTATCAACAAACCCATTCTTTAATATTTGGAATACCTCCTCACATGTATCACATTCCGTTACGCACGATATTTCCAAGGTTTTTTGGCTGCTTCTGATACGAGAATGTTATTAATTAAGAGATCGTTCCTTACAAGTAAACATCGACGGTTCACGAACCCCATATTATCTCTAACCCTATTTCTGTATAGTAGAGAGGGTGAGTGTAGGCCCACAGAATTTAGGCCAAATGTGACCTATTGTACATCCTCCCAAGGAGTTGTCCTCCTAGGTAATCGTCCAACCTGTCCTTCCCAGGAAGGTGAACAGATATCTGGAAGACATCTCCTTTATTCGGAACGTGCACGACATCAGCGCCACCATGTAAACGCAACAAAAGGGGAGTATGTCAAACAGTGAATGACAAGTGCATAATGTTTTTTGTTATAAAATAAATAAAGTAAATATATAGGAAGACAATAAATAGTGTTTTTATAGATATTTGTTAAAACAATTAAAGGGAACATGGATGTGTTTATAAAAACTTGTTTTGAGAGCGTAAAACATGAAATAAACCTAACCTAACCTAACCTAACCTAACCTAACCTAACACAAGTTTAAATGTAAGTACTTTCCTAACCTAAAAATATTCGCACATTTTAGTATTCTACGGTAGTATATATTCTACGGTAAGTATATCTATTAACTATTTCATCTATTTATTACAGATAAATAATTCTCGGGTTGTCACCGGAGTAAAGTGCAGCTGCGTTTACAACCAAAGCGGCAAATGCAAACATGTTGCTGCTTTAATATATTACATCAACAACAAAGTTAGTCATTCAAAAACAAGCTGTGAACAACAATGGGGCAAACCCAGCATTCGTCAATTTGTTCAATATAAATATTCCAAAGGGAGGTACTTTCAAGATATGTTTCCATCAATATCCAAGACTGAATGTTGTAAACCACAATCAATAATAAGGTATGATGAATTATTGCAAGAGTCAACGTTGAAACGAATAATACAGGTAACAGAGCAGACTCTAGATTCAAGCCTAGTAACTGAAGTTGTATCAGAAACATCGGACAAAGTTGATTTGGAGACTGAAGACTGCTTAGCTTGTTTAATTTTTTTTACAGTTAGGAGTGAATTTCAATTATACAAACGTGATTACCCGTTAGCAGAAGATCTACAGTTAGGAGTGAATTTCAATTATACAAACGTGATTACCCGTTAGCAGAAGATCTACAGTTAGGAGTGAATTTCAATTATACAAACGTGATTACCCGTTAGCAGAAGATCTACAAGAATATTATAAGAAATATGTAGCTGTAACGAATGAAGATATAATTAACATTTGTTGTAATACAATGAAGCAATCAGAATGTCCAAACTGGTATGCAATTAGACACTTGAGGATAACTGCAAGTAAAAATATACATAGTATAAAATCACGTAAAACCACGTAGAAGACCAATTAAACCAGATTCTACTGTTATTTGTGAGTCTGTTTTTCTCCCACCTGCTACTTTGGATTTGAATGAAATAAATCCTCCGGGATTAATTCCTATAAGAACTTTTGCAGTGAAATCTTTTTTGTAATGGGAGTAACAAGCAACACGATCATCCACTGCTGATGGTACTTTTATTCTGAATTCAGTGCAGTCAATAATTACTCTTGTATTGGTGTAATCTGGACTGAAACACTCTGGCATTGTTCCCTGCACTGCAGCTCTAGTAGGCCAAAATACCAAATCAGCAGATTCAGAAGCTAATTTTTTCAAGATTGAATGAAAAATTCGTGAGATACTTGTTCTGTGTTTACCAAATAACACACTCAATGCTGAAAATGTTAAGCCAGTTTTAATTTTCATTAAAAATATTAGAAGCTGGTCTTTAATTGAAACTGTACATTTTGTCTCAGTTAATAATTTGGTTAGTAAAAAATCAAAATTATTGAATGACACGCCAGCAAGATCTAGCAGTTCATAATCATTTTTTATTGATGAGATACCAGCAAATTCTCGGCTTGTAGTTTCAGTAGACTGGTCTTGAAATTATTTTTTGTTAGTGCAACAGCTTTTATCTTTTTTTTTGGACTAGTTGTTGTTACAATTTTTGTAGTTGTTGCAATATCTACTTGAATTTCTGCATCACAGTGATCAGTATAAATAAAACTATTGCAAATAAAGGTTGTATCCTTTAAATTGATTTCAGAAAAGATATTAACTTGACATCCTTGATTCACCAGACGAGGTTGAGTTTGATTTTCTATTTCCAGTATTATTTCATTTGTTGTGGTATCCGAGACTTCCGAGATATCTGCTGCAGCTTTTGTTGTTCTTCGCTTAATCTAGCTTGTACATGTGACTCGTTAAACTTTCTCTTTCGATATATTTTAGGTAGTATCATGGGCACATAACTTGGACTCGCTTGCGCATCTGATTTTTTGCCTCCTATGAAATGTTCACTGCATATTTTGTCGTCGGGTTTTGGATGCCATGGCGATCCATTATCACTATACAATAAACAATAATACCATAATTAGTAAATATCCTATAAAATTATTTAAATTAATATTGTAGGCAATTGTATTTAAGGTCCAACATCACTTACTTTTTCCTTTTAACCGCAGCTTCATCTAATTCTTTGATCTATTTTCCAGGCTGCTTTTGGAAAAATATAGAAGTTACACTGACTATTTCCACTGGTATTTTTGCAGTTTATAACACAACAAGAATAATGACCCATCTTCAAAACAGCGTTTGACAAGTTTCACTTACCCCTTTTGTTACACAATTCTGCCACACTGTGCGCTGCCATCGCTTACTATATCCCTTCCATACACTTTGCTCGTACTCAATGTTGGCAGGTAAAGGCCAAGACTCGCCGAACACACACTCTCTTATTGACAATAACTCAGGACATTCGCATAGGATATGTCTGACAGTTTCATCTTTCTGTTCACACATTCTGCATAGAGGTGTGTCCACTAGCCCCATATTGTGGAGGTGTTTCCTTAGTTGACAGTGGCCAGTCGGAAATCCTACTGTTAAACGTATATTTTTCCTGGTCATCGCAAGATATTTCTTCGGCGCCAGCTTCCCAGGGTCGTGATCCTGTCAAGACTGCATCTTTTGATTTCATCCCATCTCTTTAGGGATTGTTTTATCATACATGTTTTATTATACATCAACGATCTATTGAATAAACAAAAAAGCCACTGTTTTGCTTCGATGATGACATCACACTCGTCTCTTTTTTCCATTTAGATACCCAATCATCAGCTCCCGATGCCCATCTTCGGCGATAAAAAGAATAGACAGTCCAATCAAGAAGAATTCTCCGGTAGGAATATCTAGAAATCTGGACCATTCATAAGACCGTTCATAAGAATATCAGATCACAACATTCCGCTCGAATTGTTGAATTATTACAAGTTGAAAATCAATATTGTATCGACAAATTATGAACATCTCTGACAGAGACACCCTGAGGCTGATTTTATTAAGAAAATAGCCATCCTGCCTGATTGCAGATCCGAACATCAGAGTCTTATAGCCTGAAGGTTCTAATAAAGGGACTTTTCTATAAATGATGTTACGGGAAGTATGATATACCAGAACTACACGGATTCCTTGTTACAACTACTCTTAATAAAACTCCTCCACTTGGAAAAGAGGTTTCTCTGTAGAATAAAGTTCCCGAAACGGCATTTCCAAGGTAGACAGGTACTGCTCTTAGAGCGTTCGAAGAAATTTTCTGCAGTGAATGTATCTGTGCATCTCCATCTCAAAAATTGAAAATAATAGCAATAATATGCCATCAAAAGCATTATCGTGAATAATATTTCTCCAAGCAATTACGTGAAACAAATCACGCTCTAACAAAAAAAAAAGATTTCATTGGAATAATTAAAGCACGACCCAACGTTTTACCGCGAGGGGTCGGATTTGTCACAGAAAAAAAACATCTTCTCACATTCCCTCCTCCAGAGTAGCACACTACTCAGAAGACATAACACCTACAGATATTGCATTAACTAGATAACAACAAATTATCACTTCTCCTCGGCAAACACTTCGAGCGTGCACTTGAAAATCCTAAACGCGATTGGTCGCGTACGCCATTCGCTCCGCCTCCGACTCCTTGGTAACGTACCTTGCGGGACCGCCTATCGGTGTCGCATATAGGAAAGCCTCAAACTCGTTTTACTTCAGCAGTCGTTCTCGAGGTTGTTGGCGTGAGTCTGCGTTCTGCGACGTTTCTACATAGCGGACAATCTTCTCGCGGATTGTTGTACAAATTTTCACGGAAAACATCGAAGTTGCATCACAGACTAATTTTAGAAGACACTAGTGTGTAAAATTAGACCCACTGTGAGTCGTATTGTGTTTCTAGTAGTCGGTATCTAGTGACTTGGTTTGGTTTTTGTTTTGTGTGTGAGTGCAGCCATTGAGGATTGGGGATATTGTTGTGAGTACCAGCTAGTCTTGTCAAAAATTCAAAACGGTTACTGTTTTAAGTGTCTGAACACCATTGTCAGGGATCAGAGTTGAATTATCTTCCAAATTTTTCAAGGACCAACTCTAAGTTACCGCCGCTGTTTCCGAAATGTATACGAAAAAACATCTTATTTAGATAATAAACTGGAATTTGTGAACCTCATACACCCGTATTGATTAATTTTCTCATTCAGATGAAATTTTTGGAACTGAAACTGATAGAAGTTTCAATCTTTGCTTTATATTATTGGAATTAGCCAAGGTACTTATGATGCACTGTTTGGAACCTTTGGTGTAGTAATGAATATTACTGGAGTTTTTTCCCAACACGAAATCGTTATTTTTAACACCTCGACACGTGTTTCGATCACCAAGTGATCATCTTCAAAGAGGAAGATTAAAACTCAATTCTTCTTCTTCTTTGAAGATGATCACTTGGTGATCAAAACACGTGTCGAGGTGTTAAAAATAACGATTTGGTGTTGGAAAAAACTCCAGTAATATTCATTAGCCAAGGTATTAGTCAGTTTTGCGATATCATTATAGTATTCCATATAAGAAGAGCACCGCGTTCTCAGAAATATTGCATTAAAACGAAAACATTGTTGTCAAGGTTGTGATTCTATATAGTTTATCATAATTTTTCATATCTGTTAATTATAATTTCCGTACGCCCCTGCCAGAGACAGATTAAGGCAAAAATGTTAATAACTTCTGAGCATTTAGTGCCTTGTATTTTGGAATTATAGTCTAACTAGTTTCCTTTGACATTCCGTGAATCCCTACATTGTAGTTTCTTCATTAGATAATTTTAAGAAAGTTAAAACAAACTGCACGAAATAAAATAATGTGCTCCAAATATAAAATAAATAACAAAACAATGAATGAATGCAACTTGTACTGAAAAATATTTCAGAAATGCATGCATTATTGAAAATTATTACTCGAGAAATAAATATACCTACATCATGAAGAATTTTTTTTTTGGATTTCTATAATATTGTATTTGTAGTTCCACTCGTTTTGTATTTTAAAGGACACCTAATACAATTATCAGTCATTGAAAAATACGAAAGTATCATTTCTAGACAGGCACTAGTCTAGGCAACAAAGATTTTTTTCTCGAAATCCTAAGAAACAACTACGATTTTTCTGCTTTTTTTTGTTTTATTATATCGTTTGTAATTGTAATTGTATCTCAATTTCATTTGGGACGGAATACCCATAGATATTAAACAATATGTTTGATATTTATATAGCTTACTGAGTTCTGTGTTACTTTAAAAAATGGTATTTTAATTAGTACCTATATAAAAAGAGTGTGCAATAATGACCGCATCACTGTCTAAGTTATTCTTGATGGATATAATTATAACGGAACTAAGAGAAATCGTAGATATAGGTATAACTTATACGTTAATGGATTATTTATAAGAAAAATGCATGTCTTCAAGTACATCTAAAATTAATTCTCAGGAAATAGCCAAAATATAAGTAGGTTTGGTAGTTTTCTCTGCAAAAAGTTGTCCGAAAGTAATACTGATTGGAGTCAATTAAAAAGTGATGTGTTCATTTAATTGTTCGATCAGCTCTAAATAATAACTTTCATGATGTAGTTGTTGTAACAGAGAATAATTGTTGCATTAGTTTCATATCACTTACTTCAAAAAACACGAGTGTAAATTATTTTCAGCGGTATACCATACCAAATGGGACAATCTGATCGTAATGATAAAACCAGCAGGTGGGTTCTTCACAGAGATTAAAGTGAGTTATTACTGGACCATCTGAAAACAGAGTATCTACTTTATATTCAACTACAAACAAAATCCCATGTGTTTATAATAATAAACTTCAATTCAGGACCAGGTTGGTTTATCTCTGAAAACACTATACATCTCAGTTCATTACCTCGGACAGAGAACGTAGCAAAATAGTGTATTAAGGGAATTTACTTACAAGTTCAAAATATGCTTCAATACCTCCTGGGTTTGGCCAAAAAATAACCATCGTTATTTTATCCATCAAAAAGAACTTTAACATTGGTGCCATAGTTATGTGAGATTCTGTCGAGAAATGTCAAATTCAGTCACATGATTTCAAGTCAAGTTGTTTCAAATTTGCAATCGTAGAAAAAAGTAACTTTTTTGCAATAGTACAGAAAAATACTACCCATACAAAAAATGGGGCTTCTCCACAAACTTGAAGGAAAAATATTTTATTGTAATGCCAATTCACATTTCTCTGTGCAAAATATTTATTTCATAGTATTAGTAGTCTCAATGTTACTCAATTTAAAATGTTGAAAGGAGAAAGGTAATATAGAGAAGTTAGCATTCAACAGCCTGAGATGCGTGATAGGAGCTCAAAAAGATCACACTCCGTAGATCAACGTTATTGAAGACATTTCTTGGAAGGATATTTCCTGCTTGCAGATTATCACTGTGCTATGCTAGGTGGTAGTAATGTATCGAGCGTTGTATATTGTCTCCTTGTACTATGAGTTTTTCAATCCCAGTAAGGGCGTGTTAAGAATTCAGCAAAGTTACTTTTTCCGATTTTTCAGCAGCTGGTATAGTACCCAAATGAATTATTTCGAAATTACAAATGAACAGGCCTTCTCATAGGTCACTGTCATCTGAATCATCATATACAGAAACTCGGACTGTTGAAAGACAGTATGTGTCGCCTCTGATGATGGAAAATGATGAAACAGCAGTGCATATACTTTGTGCCTGCCCCGCTGGGGACCGAATCAGGTTCCTTAGAGTTCGGCTTTGTTAACAAGCTGGGTTTATTTGGCCGAGTGTAAATAGGTGTGAGCCACAATAAACCCTTGCGGGTTGCGGTGGTGGGTCAAATAGTCCCACTCACTTTTGATCTAATCTAACCTAACCTACAAATAAATGGAATTTATTGTCACATTTACTTGAATCATAGTGTGTTAGGGTGCAATTTTTTCATTGCATGTGACACGCTTTGAGTTAACTTCCAAAGGAACACAATTAAGCTTCCTCAATTGATTGCCTGCAATGATCATTTCAGCCAACGAGACACATCTTCCCTCAATTTTCCAATTCATCAGGTTGATGCCTACTGGAGCGATCTTTGTTAGTGAAACCTGTTTTAGCGTTAATCAGCTGTCGATCGACCACCCTCAGAAGTCGAAACATATGCGAGCTAAGATTTAACGAGGGTTTATCGTTCAACATGCGATTCCTTCATTCTATACAAACAATTTCTTTCAAAAACGCACATTAAAAAATCATCAGAATAGTATATTTAAGAGAACCAAAATATATCTTCAACGAGACAACGAGACAAAATTCTATGTCTGTTTCACGAAGAGTAATCAACATTGGTAATCAAATCACGATCAAGAAAATAAATATTTTGAAATGAAATTTCGAAATATTCACCTAACCAGTGGTCTCCAAACTACGGCCCGCGGGCCAAATCCAGCCCGCCAGTATCATCAATCCGGCCCGCGACAGCCAATGATTTACTGTCATCAATCTGGCCCGCGACAGCCAATGATTACCTAATTGTTGTTCAGTTGCGATTAAAATAGTATTATTTTCTGCCTGAAGGATTTGATATTGGTGTATAAATCAGGGAGAAGCTGATTTTCTCCTTGCAATCTCAAATTCAGTTCGTTCATATGATTTGTCAAATGGACATAGAAGGCTAACTTCCACATCCATTCATTATTTTCTGAATCGGCAAAAGAGCGCTGCTGCTCATTTAAAAAAATTTCGATCTCTGCTCGAAGTTCAAAAAAGCACATAAGGACTTTTCCGCAACTAAGCCAGCGAACGGCAGTATGATACGGTAAATCATTTTCTCCAATATGTTGAATAAACTCGCGGAATTGTCGGTGATTCAGCCCAGTGGATCTGATGAAGTTAACATCTGATATGACTGGTTTTTAGAATTTCAGACATATCCAAACATTTTCCGCACAAGGACTGTTGATGAATGATACAATGTAATACTAATGGTTTTGTACCATCATCATTTTCTACAGCCTTTGACACAAGTGCATCCACTCCTTTATTTTTACCATACATATTTTTACCTCCAACAGTTGTTATAGATTTCAAATTTCTCCATCGAAGGTTCTTTTTATTAATGGCATTTTCAACTCCCTTAAAAATATCTGCCCCAGTTGTCGTGCCGTGACTACTATCGATATCAAGAAGTTCTTCATACACTTCATAGCTTTTATCTACTCCGCGAATAAAAATCAACACCTGAGCAGTATCTGACACATCCGTTGACTCATCCAAATGCTAGAGAAAACCACTCATGATGTCCATTTTTGTCAGACAGTTGAGATGATATATTTTCTGCGATGTCTTGCACCCTCCGAACCACGGTGTTTGCTGACAAACTGACACTTTTAAATAAATTAACCTTTTCGGGGCATATTTCTTCAGCTACTGCAATCAAGCATTCTTTTATCATTTCTCCATCGGTGAATGGTTTGCCACGTTTTCCGATTTCAAGAGCCACACGAAAGCTAGCGCGAGTTGCAGAATCTTGTTCAGTATTCGCTTTGGTAAACAAAGATTGCTGCGATTTGAGCTCGCGTTTCAAAGCTTCAAATTTTTCCTTCCGCAAACTTCCTGTATACTTGGAGTAACTTTGAAGATGTTTCGATTCATAGTGTCGTTTAATGTTATAGTCTTTGAGAACAGCTATGGTTTCATTACAAATTAAACATAGCGCCTTATTACTTGACTCAATCACAAAATACTGAAAGTTCCATTTTTCTTGGAACGTTCTGCATTCACTGTTGATTTTTCGCTTCTTTTTCATACTAACAAATCACACATAAAAACAATAAGTCAAATCAAAATACTTTTATCGACGGGTGTTACTTTATTTCACAATAGACAGTTTCGCTTCCTTGGCCTTTCCTACGCAGACTAACTCGCAGTTGCGCCGCTAGCCTTTTTATATGCAATTATTATTACTGCCATCTCGAGGTGATCGGAATACACTAGCTAGAACCAGAACTTTCTCGAACCAACGCGATAATTCCAAATATTTAATTACGCCTAATGCCACCTACCGGGTAGCTGAAAAAGATAGTACATAGTACCACTACTCGCCACTAGATGTCGTTAAGTGTCACAATACACAATAATAATTGAAATGCAAAAAAGCGTAACTTTACTTAGGTCACGCACTTTTCGACTATCCTAGTCTAGAAATATAGTTAAGGGCAGAAATTGGCCCTTGGAACGAACTGAAAAAATCATTATGGCCCGAAGGCTTCAAAGTTTGGGTCTAACCCAAAGTATCTACACAGTAGGTTCTGGTAAACGCCAGCCTGAAAACAACTACTTCCTTGGCTTATACCACGATGGACATTGAATTATATCTCATGTGTATGTATCTATCCTCGGTACAGTGTCCAAACCTATACCAAATTACAATTGCAAAATTGATTTGAGGCAATTGCATATTGAACTATTGTAGATCATAATTCCCTTACTGATTCATTCAACAATAACTTCAGTTTGAAGTGGATTTTAAGAAAAAATTAATCAACTTAGTTCTGCTGAACTTTCAGCTGAAAATCGAGATGTCGTATTGATCAGTATCCGTTCTAGAATTTGAAAATCTCTCTAACATCAAATATGTATTATGGAAGGAAAAAAATCAATTCTCAAGGTAAATAAGTCCTATTTATTTCATAAACACGTCACGATTTGATGTTTAGTTTATGAAATTACTATGGATCTTCATCAAGTAACAGCCGAATCAATCAGAAAATCTTATTAGCTGAATAACGAGAAATTTCAACAAGAACATTTGTTTGGAAAGACACATTGTTAGAATATATGAAAAAAGAATGTAAGTGACTAAACTCGTGTTTTTCAACATTAGCCGACCTTCTTGACGCGCCTAGATGCACCACCAATACGTCGCGTATTCTTTTCGATTTCATTGAAATTATTAATGACCTATCCATTCGAATGAAAATATCTAATTATACGAATAAGTTTCGTTATAATCTTGAGATTTCTGGATATCATATGTAAATAATCGCATGAAAAAATGCCATTTTTATTACTAGTAAAACATCACACCAATCTGTCTGAGATATTTTGCTTTCGAGGAAAAATGTATATGCGTTTATTCCTGCCGACCTATCAATCTAAGATGTGGATGTTTATAAATCTAATCAACTGATATGATCTCTAATATCCACGCTACGTAATTTTCAAATAGTTGTTGTATATCAGGGCAAAATCGTTGGTAATGATTGTAACAGTGTTATTAGAAATAACATCAACTATAATGCATGGAAGAATACCAATTACATTATTCAAATGAGAGTATTTGGTTTTGGTTAATTATGATAATAAATTGAACCCAGTCGTTCAGAGTAATTGGTGATTAGATTGATTATAACATGCAAGTGTTAATTTCTTTCCTGGAACCATAAATTTATGCGTTTCTATATTGTGTATATAATGATATAGGTATTAGTTATTATTAGAATTGAACAAACTCAGGCAGCTGGATATCAAATGAAAATTTCAATCAATTAGATAATAGTTGGGAAATGAGCAGTAAAGTGTTGAATCAAAAGAAATAGTTGAAAAAGTATTTCTTTTGATTCAACACCAAAATTACTCACAGAGGTGAGGATATATTGACAATCAATTGTTATATCACACCAAAAAATGTAGATTACCATTTATCATTTCATCAAAAATTCATGGAAAATAAAAATTTTTTACTGAAAAATGTAATCCAAAAATTTGTTCATCCTTCATAAAAGCAAAAATTTTACCAATAGAAAATTTTCCAGAAATATTACTTGATATAATATTTTTCAAAAATTAGTAATACAGAAAGTATCATTAGTAGAGATATGGAATATAATTGGATACTATTAATTTCCTAATACTGGAAAAGCCACCACTAATATTTTTAAAAGCAGGCCTTTTAAGTGAAAAGGCGAACCTTTTCCATAGCTACCACAACATTGTATAACTCTCTTTTTCATTAGTTCGGACTTCCATTGTCTAATATGATATAAAATAATTTAAAATCCTTAAAAGAACCAATACGATTGGGGAGGAACAGTGGTTTAGGAGGAAACTCAAAGAAGCCGCATATATGTTGTCCAACAACGTATTCAGTCAAGCTGGCGTAGCGTATGGAAACCCATATTCTAGCAGACAGTGCTTGCATTTTCCTACATCAGAGAATTATCGAAAAGGATACGTGATTTGGGTCCAAGTACAGCATCAAAACATCCGTAGCAGCCTCACGAAAACCAGTGCGGCAAAACCTATATCGGTGAAACTAAGAGACCATAACATCACGTGGTCTCAAGATTAGATCGTTCACAGAGAAGAACACTGGTGATACTAACTACCGAAACGTCGTGAAGTTACTTGGTTTGATTTCTTTTAATTTTTTTTATTTGCATTTTTTGTTCAATTGTTATTTTCAGCTTTGTATTTCAATTTTCAATTGTATTGGAAGTCCGAACTAATGAACCATGGCCAAACACTATCAAACAAACATATAACTTCCTTGATTATTCCACACTGATCTGGAATGTTTCGAAACGCTCCAAATTGTGAACGAACCTTGTACCACATTCCGGAATGTTTCGGGATGTACTGAAATGTTTTAGAACTTCCAGAGAGCCAAACTTCCATTCCGCGTATCTTCAAAAGCACGCCCTCACATGAAAACTAGAACCTTCTTTGCAAATGGGGGATAGAGAGCTATCACATAACCCATCGAATTGAGATGTTCCGGGGTTTTCCAGAACGTTCCAGACTATTCTCCAACATTCCACCACGTTTAAAAATACTTTGGAATGTTCTGGACTATTCTAGAACATCATGGTCGGACCGCTAGTATCTTTATGAGTTGGATTAACTTCTAATGACCATGAAGTTGTTGCCGCACAATTAAACGAAAAAAGAACTGTCTGTATATATTGTGTGGTGTGATATATTCGAGCTTTTCGCTATTCATCAGTATCGTAACCATCTCATTCAAAAATTGTTCAATTCATTACAATCACATGTCGTGCAGCAATAGATCATTGCCTGGGGTTTTGTAGGTCACACATATGTGCCACTTCGAGAGGAATAAGTGGAAATGTCACCCTCTTGAGGATGTTTAGAAAAGCATAATGTAGTTTATTAGTCGGTACAAGTCTTTAATAACCTCCCATAAAGTCTGCCGTCAGCGAAGGATGATTAATTGCCAAGGCTGGAGGTATTCACCTGTTTTGAAACTCAATATGTTAGTCTGGTGATTTGTCAACATTTTCCCAAAATTCGTCGAACCGTTATCGATTCCTAGAAGGAATCATTTGAAGTTTCTGCTCAGATACACATGATCATTGGTTTGAATGACAGGTTGTGGAGCAAAAATGTTGGAAATATCGTTTTGAAAAAAAATCGATTGATAAACTCAGACATTATATTGACTGAAGAATATTCCTGATTGAACTTCCTTTGCGTCCTTGAAAACATTTTTAGTATTGTATCATTTGTATTTTATACGCTATTTTCAAAAAAAGCACTTTTGCCAAACACCAGAACTACAGTATCCCAATTTGGAGTCTCCAGGAAACTGAGTTTTCTTCATATCCTGAAAACTGAGTTTTTTTCATCTCTTGAAGACGTCAACCTGGTTAGTTAATCGCGAGTTGCACAACACGTGCAAATAATAAAAATTATTTGTCAAAATGAGCAACGTAGCGCGCGCTTTGCGGTACGTTGCCTAAAGTATACGCAGTATACTAAATGAATGATATTTGATTCAATTTTTAACAAATGTTTGGAATACAACTGAGTAGAGAAAATTGTTTTTGTATAATTAAGTATTTATATAAAAATACTTGTTTCGAAAGAATTTTTCTTTCGTTTAATTCAATGTTTATATGAAACTAGCTGTTTCAGGAGGGCTTTTTTTCCAGTGTGTGTCTGAAAATTACTTCTTTGCATGATCTACAGATCTATGTATGAAGTTACTTCTTTTAAAATTGTTTGCTTCCTTAGTTTCTTTGGAAAATTCTCACATTTTTTTAATTTTATTTTTTATCAAGATGGAGTAGTAGAAAGCCAAAAACTTTCTTTCCAAAAAAATTTGTCACCCCTAAAAATATAACCCTTTCAAGTTGAACACTCAAATATTTCAAGAATAATTGGATCCATTATCAAAATTCCAGGGTTTCTTATAACATCAAATATCAAAACGAATAATCGTAACAAAAAAAATAATTAAAAAATATTATTAGCAGAGCGTGGTTTCGATCCACGGACCTCTGGGTTATGGGCCCAGCACGCTTCCACTGCGCCACTCTGCTCTTGACAAACAGTTTTCGAAATTCGTTTATGTTCACAAATTCCAGTTTCATTTGAGTTTTATGCTGCAGGACCTATACAAAAGATCCCAAGGATTACTCATATGCTAAAAACTGACCAGAGATATGATGGCTTCCACCACTGGCCTGTGAAGATAAATCGAAGAGTCCTCTATATTGTCACTTAGAGAGGTGTTCGGACAGATCATTTCGTTGCTCTAAATGTTATGTTTATCTTTGTCTCAGTAAAAAACAATTTTTTATTGCATTTCATACAAAATTAGTAAAATTGACGATGATAATGATGGAGTTTAATTTTTAGTTAGACTAGAAAATTACAAATGTGCGAGTGCACCAGTACTGAAGCACAATCACCACTACCTACTTATGCATATAATTCAGCCTACTGAGCAACACAATTGTGAATACCATGAAAATCCTGCAAAATTAAAGAATGAAAAATTTTAAATACTCATAAGGGTTCAGAAGTAACCAACAAATGAGAGCAGTGTTAATTTCGAGTTAATTTTTCAATTTTTTTATTTCTCGTAAGCCAAAGGACTTCTAAAGTCTACTTGTCTGGGAGTTTGTTTAAAAAAAAGAAAACGAAAAAATAAATTGATATATTCGAATCATCTAAAGTAAAGGAACAATTCGTTCAGGCAAGTCTTGCTTTACCTACACAGTAGATTCATGAACTGATACCTATCAGAAAACAACTACTTTTCTAGCTAATACAACGAAGAATGTTGCACTGACAAGTGTCAGTGCAGGATTCTTCACAGAAGAAACTCCTCCATATGCTTTTGGAGATACAACTGCCGAAATAGATTTTCAATCATTGGAACGGACACACTAGCAGACCGGTTTCGGGCTATTTGGCCTCTGATAGCTATCAATCCAATAAACCTACAGTGTAGGTTACTGAAGACTGACCTGAAAGAATTGTTCCTTCAGATGATTGGCATTAATATGTTCAAAAATAAGCTTGAAGTTTGGATCTCAGGTTTGCCCAGAACACAAATACACCAATATGTTAATGTAAAAAATACATATATAAAATGCTTGTGAAAGATGTAGGTATATGTGGTTGGAATTGTATACTCAGTAGCTCAATTTATCCATTTTTTGTTTGTTTTACTTTTAAAAATAGGGCGTTTTGTATGTTTGATTGAAATGTGACTGATGTTCTATACAATGAACCTATTATGTATCTATTATATAACTAACTCTATTTATATTAACCATATATGTGATTTTAATATGATATCTATATACAATTTTTCTCTATATTCTTTTGTAGTTAACTGAGATTATTTATATTTCAAATTGAATGGCAAACACATATTATTATTATTGTTTATCATTGTTATTTTTTGACTTATAGCCAGTCTTCAAGTATGCCCACTTACTAAAGATGTGATGTATTCGAGCATTTTTGCCCCAAATCCCCGGAAAATTTCTCAAGGTTCTTTGTAGCATTCTGTATGAGCATAGTAGCAGATGTTAATTATAACAACCCACTCTAACTGCATATTTTGTTCACAGGCATGCCAACCCTCTCAGTCGCTACCGCCTCCAATACAGCAACAGCCATTCCCAGACGAGTCCCGGAAAATGACCAAAACATAAAGAAACTATCGTGATCGAGACCGTCCAGAAAACACGATGCTGTCGGCGGGGCTAGGATACGGGGGTGGCCAGAGCACCGTCTCCGTAACAAATGCCACGCCCCCTTACAGCCCTCCGCCGCCGACGAGGCACAGCCCGCTACCCAGTTTTGGATTCACCCAGGAACAAGTCGCCTGCGTCTGTGAGGTAAGGGTGAACGATCAGTTAGTGGGGGAAAGGGTCGTTTATTGTACGAATATTGTTGGAAAAGTGACCTTTTGTTGCTTGGCAGATGTAGCGTTTCATCAAATAATTGGTGTTAGTTCGAGCCGGGAAAGAAAAGGCAGAGGAATTGAGACTTCTTCTCAATCCTTATGAAAACATATTTTATAACATTTCCTCTTGCAGAAAAAAATCATCATCGAAACCTGACGCCATAAAACCATATTTTTATATACCTTTATTTTCTCCTTTTTCTCTTTTTTGAATATGGGCGCTCCAGAATCAAGTTGCAACTATCAATACTATCTATCTATTGAAAACACTTCCCCAGAACCAGAACAAAATTACGGTCTCTCGACGCGCGTTTCGCTAACCAAGTTAGCTTCCTCAGGAGATTTCCTCGATTTCCAAGCCTTCCAAAGTTTTCGAATAAAAAACAGATAAATGATCAATCTCATTGACTCTTTTTTGATAAATCACTTCACCTTTCTCATAAACTTTATCATTACCAGTTGATAATTTCCAGAATGTTGGAAGGATGGATTGGTTATTCCTCTGGCAAAGTGTAACTCACCTACTGTCATTTCTGACCTAAGACCAATTACAATTCTACCGTGTCTCTCTAAAGTAGTGGAATCGATACTGAAAAATCAGATTAATGAGTACGTCAATGAAAATCATATTATAACAATCTGTACAATCAGGATTCTGACCTCAGCATAGTACCACCACGGCTCTTCTGCCAATTACAGACGATATTTTTCAAGCTGCAGATGAACAAAATTTGACCTGTTTATTACTTCTAGATTACAGCAAGGCATTCGACACACTAGATTCTAGATCATGAGATATTGTGTGACAAACTTGTCTACTTCGGTTTTTCTTGGAAAACAGTGTCACTCTTAGAAAACTATCTGAAGAATCGTACTCAAAGAGTTGTTGTGGATGAAGTTGTTTCAGATGCGTTACCGGTATTGAAGGGAGTGCCACAAGGATCTATCCTTGGGCCCTTGTTTTTTAGCTTGTATATTTGTGATTTTTATCTGTCCGTAAAAAATGCAATATACATCACTATGCAGACGACACGCAGTTATATTTCTCTTTTTCGCCTGGCGAGTCTACATCTGCTCAGTCGTATATTAATAACGATCTCCAAGCCATCTTTGACATTTCTACAGCCCACAAGCTCAAGCTCAATTCTGACAAATCCGCAATAATGATGTTCGGAGCTAAGAAGAACAGAGAGCTCACCAACTCTACTTTTCAAGTTCGCATCGAAAACGAAATACTTCCCTCCGTGGCCGAGATAAAAAATTTAGGATTGTGGTTTGATCTGGAACTTCGCTTTACTAAACATGTCAGCTACTTGAACCGATCTTCTTATAACGTTCTCAGACAGCTTTTTCCTAATCGTGATTTGCTCAACACAAATTTAAAACTTAGACTATGCGAGTCTCTGATTATGTCAAAAATTTCCTATTGCGGCAGTATTTATGGATCTGATTTAAAACAATCAGATGCTCTCCGACTACAGCGCATTCATAATTAGCTGTCTACGTTTCTCGTTTGGTATACGGAAATACGACTATATATCCCTAGCAATGCAAGAATCAGGATGGTTAAATGTTGAGAAACTTGTATGTATAGCGTACAAAATTCTCTATCGATTAGTAAATACCGTGACACACCATAATGAATATTTTTGAGATATGGAGCTACAAAAACGAATCACATTATTCAACGGCAAGGACAATTTACCAAAATATATTTAACAAAATGTGACAAACTACAAAGTATTTTCGAATATCTTCCAGTGATTTTAATATTTAACTCGGTTGAGAGTTGACTGTACTCATATTCATTTCGTTGAGTACCAAAGTGAAAAGCACAATTCCTTTAAAAAAAAATTTACACATTCTCAATCAAATCGATATTTACATTATAGTATGGGACCCATATAACAGAGCAATATTCAAGAATGGATCTTACGAAAGAACAATATAACATCTTTTTTGTTTTAATTGAAAAATCAGTAGAAATTCTCAACACAAAACCCAGCATTTTGAGACTTTTTGCTACAATTTCTGATACTTGAATGAGACTAAAATTAATTTCGCAATCAAATTCAACTACCAGAATAAATTTTTCTCTTTCAATATTTATTCAGATAATATTGGACTTCTATTTTTAGCGAACGTAATGATTTGACACTTATTAATGTTAACCTCTAACAAATTATTTCTACACCTACACAAGTAAGTTCTCGATAAAATTTGAGATCACCTACAAACATAAGAAATTCTGAATATTTGAAAACAAACTATTTGTCCGATACAAACAAGTTGAACGGCAGTGGGCCCATATGGGATCCCTGCGGTACTCCTGATGGAACCTTAATGAGCGTAGATGTTGTATCTTCGTATTTTATAAACAGAGTTCTACCAGTTAACAAGCCATTGATTACTTGCAAAACATTCACGCCCAATAATTTCGTAAAAATTGGATCTGTTCAAAACTGTATTCAAAATATTTAAAAAGTTTGAGTTGAACTAAATTATAACTTTCAAAACTTGAATCAATTAGAAGCATTATAAACATTTTGGAAATATGATCCTCCTTCTTTTTCAAAAGTGACACTAATTTATATTTTCATTCGCCCCTCCACAAATAAAGCTAATATAAATGATAACAATAAACGATGACATTTTGACTGGCATTATCTGATGATCTTTATTGGTTGATGCCTATTTCCACCCTTGGTGGTAGTAATTGTTTGTGATATTGTGAATTCATCCCCTGTGGATTTCCCTCGTGGTTTTTTCAATGGGGAAGAAGTCCCTCATCCCATGAGACAAAGAAACGTGTTCAAAAGTATTAATCAGGAATGTTTTAACTGAAAGGATAGATGAGTATCTAGATTAGACATGAATAATATTTTTCGATACATTATAAATAGTAATTGTTGACATTTATATGGAAAATTGAAATATTGTGAATACACTGATCCGTAACTGGATGAAAATTAAACACTAACTAACCAAAAATAATTAGACAAATGTGTAATTATTATCATCAATTATATGGAAAAAATGTGAATTGGATAACGAGGCTTATATAAGCAATATATGAAAATAGCATTTAAATAAATAAAAGTAACTATTTTATTCCGTATTTCCTTTATTCCGTTACTAGCTTTCACCCGCGGCTTCGCTTGTGGGTGACAGAAGAAAATAACAATAAATATAGAGAAATTCCCAACAGCTGAAATTGTAGTCAATTGGATTGGATTGGATATTGTCGTGACTGTCAATAATACAGTACGACGGTATTACGGCACTAAGGGTTGTAGCTAGATTTTGAGATTTTTTTGAAAAACAAATTTTTTTCTCTTACATAAAAAATAATTTTTTCCATCAAAAGTATCCTATGTTACTTCTAATACCTCAAATAACAAGTGTACAAAATTTCATGATAATCGGTTGAGGAGTTTTCGCGTGAAACCGTAACAAACAAACTTACATTCGCATTTATAATATTAGTAGAGATTTTTGTGTTATGAAGAACCCATTTTATTGTTGGTAAACTTCTTCATTACATAATATATTTGAAAATTTGATCTTATGTTTTTGAAATGAATAACGGAAAAAGGTTTCCATAATTTTTTTTGTTAGTAGAGTTTTCCGATATTAATCTACTTTTTGAAATCACTGTCTTTACATGCAGTAAAATGTTCCAACTCCATTTTGTGCAGTTCTAACTGTATTTTTAATAGAAGAATGTCAGTGAATTGAGTCGTTGAATAGTCATTTCATTTATTTATATCAATCCTTTCGTTTACAATAGTATTAGTTGCAGAAGATGAATGTTCAGTTTTTTCACAAGTGGATAATTTCCAAAGATTCTGAAAAATATAGATAGTTACTCTTCGACATGCCCATATAAAACAAGATTCATCTACCACTTATAGGTATTTCTAAGTTTATCTTTAACTCCAATTACACACAATCTCATATTAATTCCCTTAGCAAAGCAAAGTACCCCAGTTACTTCTAGATACCCATTTGAATTGTGTGAAGTGCATGAAATGCTTATACTTATTTATTTATTTGACGTGGTATAATATGTTACCATTTTTTTGAGATTGAATTTAGTGAGGTATCCTCAAAAGATATTCATATGCCACCACGGACTTTTGTATACCTATAAAAAAGAACAATATGTAGGCAGTTTAGTTTTTGAGTTAATGTTGTTCAGATAGACAGACAGAGACTGTGGGGACTTTAATCCATAATACTAATTGATTTGAGATAAAATTCACTAATTGAATCATTATAGACTCAAGTCATTAACCTAACACGTTGAGTTCGAAGAGAACCCAAGAACCATCGCGATGATTGTCATTTCAGCCATATGGATAATACTAGAATGAATGAAAATCACTCAGGCAGTTATTCTGAAAAATTTTTCAGAATGATTTAGTCTGTCTTTGTTTTTTTTGAGATTTTGCCTGCTAGAGTTTTGTTAGAACACTACAAATGGAATTTATCAAAAAACTTTTATGAAAACATTTGAAAGTGTAATCCAATACAGGCATTCCTTTCAAAATTCAAGATTTAACTGAAACCTCTGATAATATATTCAAGTAATAAAGAGCAAATAACCTTCAGCTTTTGTTTTTGAAAATTTCATTTGCTATTTATGAAGAGAAACATCTTGATATGCTTTTTATACCCTAAAAAAATTACTCACTATTTTGATAGTCATCAGATTATGATCTATTGTCTTGATATTTATGAAACTTTTTATCACACTCGTAGAAACAATGTTGGTAGGATGAAGTCATACTCGAAGATAAGCGATAGCGTTTTTACACGAGAACAACCGTTGATAAAACCATACAAAAAGACAAAGTCAGGGAATGGCTAATGGTCAGCTTTACACCCACACGGCTACAGTATAGCACCACAGCAAACAGTAATGGTAACTTGAGAAGGTTGAACAAGGAATGATGAATGGGCTCCGAGAATGCACACTTGTGTGGGTGATCACTTTTTGGAATTTTTATTCCTTTCGCTGAATTTGCGAGTTTACTCGGGATGTAATTATTCAGTTTTGACATTTACCTTCTCGGGGTGACAATTAATGTACTTCTTTTCATGAACATGACTTTTTGAACTGCATTATAATCAAAACTTGCCACGTATAATCGAAGATTCTATATCAAGAACTCATAAAGAGCCCTAACTTTTATAGTATGGCATTATATAGGCATATGAGCAATTAACCTTAATTAATTTCAATTACAATCAATTAGGAAATATCGGCTTTTCCACTTCGTATGTGTTGTTGAGAAGGAAGTCAAACTCAAAGTATAATTTTAGATAAAATTTAACTAGACCATTTTATTATCATATTTCTATGAAAATAAATACCCTAGAATTCATCTGAAAAGAAAAAAAGGGTTAATAAAATCAAAATCAGAATTAAAAAACTGTATTGTTGAAGTAATATAGGTAATTATCATTGACATAATCAGTTACAGTATGTAAATAAAATATATGGGTTAATATAAAAATATATATACACAATTGTTCTCCTAAACTCAATAACAACTAAATATATATTTCATTACATTTCATGACATAACTGAGCCCTAAATTACCAGATACTAATATAATGTTTACTGAGTCCTAAATTAACAAATACAAATAAAATGTTCACGCAAATATCAAATGAAATTTGTTTGGGAAAAAATGCGTTAGAGTTTCAGAAGAAGAATACTGTGAAACCTCAACACTACTTCAGAATCTGTTATAATTCCCAATATCGTTCATTCCTGATGGAAAACAGATTTTTTTACCCGTCAATATAATAGAGACAGTGTCAAAGCTATTTTCCGGGTTTGTTAGCCATGGTCTGTACATTTCGTTTACGAATTCGGTAAACATTTATCGAAGGAGATATCGAAGGAGATACCTCGAAGAAGATATCGAAGGAGCGGCATACACCACCATACATGGTGGTGTAGCGGCATACACCACCATATATGGTGGTGTATGCCGCTACGGCAAACAGAGCTATTCTTCTTACTCCTACGCAACTATAGACGAAACGTCAGGAATGAAAACTTGCAGATTATGGTCCTCAACAAACCCTACCTTTACACTCTGTGATAGAGTCGTTTACCAGACTACCCTAATAGCATACATATAACATAAAACTCGCATCTTCTGGAGTCTTGGTTCCATAGAAATTCGTTATGAAGCCAAGCATCAACATAGACCAAGGTCGATGTTGATGCTTTTTCTCTTATTCTCTTCCAGAGGAGAAGCAGAAAGTTAAATAATCATTATCTACTATTACCGCTGCTACCTTTGTGAACATAACAGAATCACTTTCGATTTCTATTTTTTTCCATAATGGTGAGGTAATTTTACATTCCCCCGGATATTCTTCTCTTTATTCAACAAAGATCTTATGGGTTCTGCTAGATCAAAGTTAATATTAAGATAGCAGAACCCATGAATTAGGTTCTCTTTTTGAAAATTTTGAAATGGAAGTAATTTTATGCTCCTCGATTATATTGTTGATCAATTTTGTGTTCTTTGTTTGAATTGCATTTCTGAGTTTATATCACAGGCATACACAGTAAGTGCGAAAATGAATCATTCTGAAAATATTCTTCATGTATTGGACAACTAACAATAATACATTTAGGCTCATCATATAGACTTCTAGTCCTGCCTCCCTCTAATTTTCTATTGTTTTTTAATGATGGGTTGTGCTAGCTTGATCGTTAATCTAGCAAATAGTAAAGTATTTCGAGTTGATTCTGCCAACTTGACGGTCAAACTACCAAAACTCACTGATTTGAGAGAAACAGCAAATCGAAAATCGGAAAGTGGTGAGGATAGAAAACTCAAATGGTCTGCTAATCATGACATACATGAAAAAATTTTTTTAAAGATATTATTTCAACTCTTATCATCTATACATAAAGTCACTACTGAAATATTCAATTCAAAAGATTATCAAAAAGTGTAATGGAGACGTCTGAGCAGTGAAGGATTTTGATTTGTTTCTGCCACTTTAATAGTTAAGTTAACAAAACCCAGCATTGATTTAAAAATGACCAAAATATAAAAACAGGTAATAATGAAGAAGTCCGAATTGAGGCGAAAATTACTACAAATTTTGAATTGGTTATGACAACTCGATTTTCAACTCAACCGTTTATCTAGTCCAGTGGTTCTTAACCTCAGGCATGCGGGACCATTTGACAAAATTTCTGTCAAGCCATGGACCACCAAGTTGGTCAATTAATTTGTAGTTAATATAATGTACCTTACGATAACTACAAATAAACAGATTTCGGTGCTTGTTTTTAATAATCAGAAACGCCGAAAACATAGATATGTTAAAGTTAAAGTTTTTGAGAAAATAGTAACTCTTCTTTAAACATTTTAGCGGCGGGTCGCATTGTATCGTGTCGACTCATGTAACATATTTTTTAGGATGGCTCCGCGGACCGCTTGGGATGCTTCCAGGGACCACCAGTAGTCCGCGGACCACCGGTTGAGAACCACTGACCAAGTCCAACCCACTGTTTTTTTGAACGGTTTTATTTACTTTGACCTGTTTGTTTATTTATTTATTCATTTGTTTGGGTCAAATTTGGTCTTATTGACAGGTTAATTGATTGATTATTGACAGGTTCAGTTTTGATGACAATACAATTTAATAAATTCTGTATGACTGTAAATATATGACGGCCGCAGTTACAAAATGGCGGATTATATATATTTTCACACCTACCTCAATATGGGTATCAAATGGCAGGGCTTGGGTAGTACTATGGATCTCTCCCACCCGTTAGGGTGGCTAAAAATGATACGTCGTTAGCCAAGGTAAGGTAAAAAGTTAAAACATGCTGAGAGCTGTGTGGCATTGGGGTGGATAGAAATCAAAAACTAAAAACTTTAAAGTAAAATAAGTTTAAAAAAATATCTAAAACGTTTTTATCGAAAAAGATACTAAAAACTAAAAAATAATTCAGAAGGTAGAAGGTCCCAGGTAGTAGCCATCACACCACTCTCCTCAGCAATCTACGGTATTGATCAGATGAAAAAATTATAAAATAGTTGGGCATAATATTTACATATTTACTCAGGTTACGCTATGCCTGGAACCTTCTGAATTATTTTTCAATTTCCAGTACATTTTTCAATAAAACCATTTAACATTATTTTTCATTATTTTATTTCAAAATCCCAGGGAAAATCGATAATAGAGAAAAAAAGGAGGTTAAAATGACCCTCAATCTACGGTATTGTCTTTTCTTCGGTTAGTAGCTTGACTGTTTGAACTTTTACCAGAACACATGATGTCTGTCCACGTTAAATGAAACATAAAATGAGCCGAAAACAGATGCAGAAATACGAAAGTTGGAATTTCATACATATAGTTTTCGATTCGCATTCTGAAATACTGTAACTATTATTTGCCCATAACACCATACATTCTTATCGCAGACCGCCTCAATGGCTTCAATATCTTAATTACTTCCTGACAACTCAACACGTAATATATTATCGAAGTAGTGATTCAATTAAGAAGCGAATGTTATCAATACCGTTCGAAATAATCGAATACCAGACCTAGTAGTCACTCACCTGATAGAATCATTTTTTATTCAATGAATATCGTATCGGTAATGAGATTTTTTGCCGTTTCCGATACAGTATATCTCGTTACTCATGCTGTTAGCAATAACAAGCGAAATAACGATAGTACACTAGAATTCAAATATTTCCGTTATCGCAATTACAGTTTGGGTTTTGTATCTATAATGAGTTGTTTTTGTGACGAATAGAATATAGTTATGCATTTTTATATCAGTTTGATATCGACATGCACGTTTTGATAATGCAGAAACCGATTTCATTCGGATTAGTGAAATTCGTGCATTGAAAAGTACCATCTGAATAGGTACTAGACACAATAATATTTATTGTAATGAATATGGCAGATACATTTCCACTTATTTTTCTAGCCATAGTATTTTAAAGGAAGACAACATGAATTGATTAGTTCAACATTTCAAAAAACTCCGGAATCGTACGATATCACTGTCAACACTATATGTCGATCGCACACTGAACACTAAGTCATGCGAAGAGTATGAAATACGGCTAGCACTGTGGGTTAGAGTGAGAAGGAAGGGAAGGTGAACAAACTGGCGCCCTTATGCGTTACGTAACTTCAGTAAGCTGGCGATTGAATAATTTTAAATTATCATTGTTAGAACTGAAAATAACGATGACAGTGTTACTAAATTTACTTTCGTGGGTGTACTAGGTATGAAAACATAATCTCGTTTTCAGTAAGAAGGCAATACCATAGTAAAAATCAACCAGTAAGTCCACTCCCACTACTTTCATTCATGATTTCACAAAGTTCTCGGTGACCCCGAAACGAAGTGAGGAGCCAATTCCGTTCTTTTACCATAGGCGTGCGCTCATATGAAAACGAAATTTAAGGTTATTATAGAATATTTTGTGGTAAATTACTTATAACCAACTACAAAAACTAAAAACAATAATAACAACAGCGAGTTAACTAAACACAATATCAGTTTCCGACCGTTTGTTATAACTAATCCGATATCCGCGGTACCGTCGAATCCTTCGATACTACAGCACTGAACACGTTGGATGAGAATCTCATTCTAAGAGCGGTTGAAGGTCCCCGGCAACTCGGGCGGATCACGTGGTAAGATAGCCTACTGGTTGTATTATTCTACTGTGGTAATACTGTGTGAAAAAATAGGAAATAGATAAATTTGATATCCGTCTTTCTTATAACAACTTGATTTACAAAATCAAGTTCTTAAAAGTATTCATTAGCCTCTATGTGTGGCTATTTAATTTTATAGTCATTTTTAAGTTGTCATGTGATATGTGAGTGGGTCACTCATCCAGCATTTCTCGTCCCAAGAAGTTTGAGAGACGTCATTAACGCGACCAACTACGTGATAATAACTCCAACATACTCGAATGTTTATTTAATGTTTGCATAAAGCATCGTGTTTTGTGGTCGCAACCTTTTGATTTATTGCTTATGGAACCTGTTGTCGAGACACAACAATTTTGAAACGGCTAAACATTCTTTCATCTTTTAATCGACGGGTATATAACTGCTGAAAAATTTTTCAACAATTATAAATCTCCTGCCATTTGAAATTCAAATTGATCGGAATAACTTTTAATTTATCAACAAATTTTATGAAATCAAAAATTATCAATTTATGCATCCGGAATTAATCTTACTTTTCATAAAATTCACTTTGCTTATTATTACATAAATAAACTACTCAAAATGAATATAGAGACATGTCCTTAAAATGCAATAAGTAAAAAAATATGTATTATATTATAAAATAGTTCATAGGTGCCTTTATTAAATTTAACTTACCTTGTTTTCAAAATGCTGTTTGGTAATACGATTAAAAAGAAATACAAATGTACATTGATAGTGAGTACGTCCACCCCTGGCTCTAAGAAGTTCGGCACAACGACGAGGCATGCTTTCCACCAAATTTCTAATTATTTGTTGTGGTAACTGCTCGTAAATCGTCAAAAGAGCATCTGCAACTTGATTCAGATTTTGGAAGGATTGATGATCCTTCAAAAGTCTTTCCAGTTCATCCCAGAGCTGCTCAATAGGATTCAAATCCGGAATATTAGCTGGCCATCTCATGAGATTAATATTGAGGAGCACAATGTTAATTTCATTTCTTACGATCCTGGCTACGTGTGGCCTGGCGTTATCTTGTTGTAAATTGAATCCAGCGCCCATATTTTTGGCAAATGGGACGACATGAGGTTCCAATATCTCCTCTACGTAACGGACAGCCGTTAAAGTCCCTTCCCGAAATACCACAAGGTTCGTGTGTCCTGTCAAAGTTATACCAGCCCATACCATTATCGATCCACCTCCAAATGGAACAATTTCTTGCAAACAGTCATCCAAATAGCGTTCACCGGGACGTCTCCATACCCGAACAAGTCCGTCATTGTTGAATAATATGGAGTTTTTTTAATCTGTAAACATTACATTGACCCACTGCTCAAAATTCCAATTACGATGCGCTTGACAAAAGTTTCTACGATTTCCTCGATGAGCTGGAGTTAATCAAGGGATTCTAGCAGGTCGTCTTGCATGGAGTTGTACTTCGTGAAATCGGTTTCGTATCGTTTGGTTCGAAAGTCGCGTTCCCGTAGCTTCTATAAGGCGACTTTGTAGTGTTCTAGCAGAATCGCTGCGACCCCTAACTGCCCAAAGTCGTAACAAACGATCTTCTCTGCGGGTTGTTGCCCTTTTTCGATTGGGATAAGGGGTTCTTTTTACTATGCCGAAAATTTGGTAGTGATTCCAAGCTCTGGAAACCACAGAATGGTCGTGTAGCATTTGGGCTATACGACGCCTTGAATACCCTACTTCGATCAATGCCACTGCTCTAGCAACTAAAGTAAAGTGAAAGTAAATACAGAATCTTTCATATTAATGATTTTGTAGCTAAAAGTACAAAAAGAAGTAAAAAAGTAAACAACAACCGAATAGAACATGATAAGAATTAGTATGGAGTACACACCAGAAGTGTTTATCATGAAATAATACATATTTTTTACTTATTGGATTTTTAGGATGTGTCACTATATTCATTTTGAAGAGTTTATATTATATATTACATTACATATACCAACTTTGTCCCACTAAACAATTTATATACTCATTTATGCGAATAATTATATAGAGTCATTTCAAATTTGAGGTTAAAATATATAATTGTGATATAAAATTTACTTATATTTTACTATAGAATGAGAAACGCACACAGTTTATCAGCGAAAAGAACTATTTGTCTAGTATCAAAACGTAGAAGCTTCACGAAGATAAAAACATCAACTTTCAGAATTTGGACTTCGAGTTACGTTTGTATTACTGTCTCTCTTTTTTCAAGGACAAAACACAAGCACTACAGGAAAATTCTTAAAGCGCTCTCAGAGCGGTGCCTATGCGAAAGTAGCGATTCACATTGGATTTGAATCGCTGGAGATTAAAACCATTTATTTTTGACGAAACACAAGCACTACAGGAAGATCCTGTAGCGCTTGTGTAGCGATTCACATTGAATTTAAATGGCTAGAGATTAAATCAATTTGACTAGACGCTGTCGAAAAGTAATTTCCGGCGTTGTGAATTCTAGTGTAGAAATTACCTGTTTTGTCTTTTGTTTTAACTTGTAGAAGAAAAGGATTCGTTGATAGTTCATATATAATGATTTTTGGTTTTCAAATGTCCACGTTTTTCGATGTGACGTCAGTGATGCCAATCTCTCACATTCTCAGGGAATAATATTCAGCGATAAATATTTTTTATTTCAATGAAAATGGGTTACAGACACCATAAGAGTCCTCTTCTTCGTCATTTATCCATATTTTAGTAATAAAGAAATTGTGACATAGATAGATGGATAGATATTTATTGTCTACAAATTTTGTTGATGAAAGGTGTCATGTTTAAGAATACATAAAATGTTAAAAATATGTCAAATGTTGTTTTTTAAAGACTATATGATATTAACAAAAATACAGTGGAGAATAAAAATAACAGACCAAAAAAAGCAAAAAAACATCAAAGATAAGAAAAAATGTACAAATATGTTATCAATAACAAACATTATTTTAAAATTACTTGATATAAATCGTAATATACATCGTGATATACCGAAAGAGTGGAATTTGTATGCAAAATACTTTTTCAAACTGTGGAAGCACTTTCCCAAAACAAGGTTCTTTAATGATTTTCTAAATTTTTTAAGTTCATTAATTGACGTAATATGTTTTGGTTGATGACTATATATTTGTCTACTTCTGTAGATTTGAGTCTGCCTGGTCGAAGATGATGTGGAAAGTGAAAGGACAAGTTTTTTATTGCTACGGGTAGACCTTTCTGTGTTGCTTTCAAACTTTTCTTTATGTTTGTGAAGTAAGCAGACTGTCTTAATATTTCATTGCTGCAGAAACGTGGCCTACACAAGTCATGTATCTTCAATTTGAATATTATTCTCAAAGCTCTTTTCTGGATAACGAATATACTCTGCCTGAGCCCCAGAAAGAAATTCCATACAGGAGATGACTCTCCATAAGTGAATAGTGAGCAGTTATTGAAAAATTGAAATTTTGACAGTTTTTGTAATTTTGGAAAATATTGTTCATTGTGCTAAAAATTAATTAATTTTTTAGAGCTATATGAAAAATTATCATTCGAATTCTTACTAACTCATGGAACTTGAAATTTTGACGAAATTTTGGGTACCTACGACATTTTTTGACACTCATTATATACCTTTCATCCATTTTCTCTAGAAGTTATATAAAGCTTATGAAACACGGATCATGGAGTATTGCTATTATTTGTTTACGTCCACTGTTTCGATTTCAGATTGCATTCCTTATCGTTTATTTTGTGATATCTATAATTGGAAAACACGCTTAGGGGCCGGGCTGATTTATTTGTTTATAAATGAATCTGTTCGGTATTCTGGAATGTGTTAATCGATAATAAATGGTGTTTAGTTAGTCTATATAACAGAACCTTTCCATTTCTAATTGTTGAAGCAATTTATATCTTAATTTAAAAAACCAATGGAGATTTTTATCAGAAGACAAGTGTATGAAAACAAATTGAAATAAATTACCTTGTTCCACAAAATACTCTTTTCATTACCCTTCAACAGTACCACGATACATTTTCTCACCCTGTACTTCGACTATTGTAAGTAACTGCTCTTTGATTAGCCCACTAGAAACCTTACAGGCAGATATAAAAATAATGTCCTTGATAAACAACCTATTTTTTCTGAGTTGCGTTCACCCCGCGACACCCCAACAAAATTCTCCTGAACGCTTCCATGGTTAATAGCCCATATTTGGCTAATAGGTGGGGTGTGGTCGAATTGAACTTGTACTAATGAACGTTTCGTCCGCTACTGCGTTGACTACTAGGACGAACGTCATATCTCAAAGTCTCAGCTACTTCAATCAAGCCATGTTTTACTGTACTCTGACCACATATACTTTTCTTGTAACTATCTCAAATGCTGTTCCTCCATAATCGTAATCAGTGATTTGACGCTCAGATTATTTGTAACTGCTTCATTTCTTAAGTTCTTATCCTATCTCTTTTTGTAGCTCATTTTTGTAGCTATTTTTGCTGGTATTCTTATCTGATAACTTCCATAGATTAGAATCCTACAACTTTTTCATATACTTT
Organism: Leptinotarsa decemlineata; assembly: GCF_025532065.1. Taxonomy (NCBI): domain Eukaryota; kingdom Metazoa; phylum Arthropoda; class Insecta; order Coleoptera; family Chrysomelidae; genus Leptinotarsa; species Leptinotarsa decemlineata. The sequence continues at coordinate 22,458,293 of NW_027412702.1, forward strand.
GTAATTTTTGATATTTTCTGCCTTACTCAAAAGGTAGTTTTCATACGTTGAATAATCTTCAAGTTTTTTCTAGTCTCTCTTTTTTTTCTCCATCTATCATTCCATTATCATCTATAACGATTCCAAGGAGATTATATCTTTCAACTTGTTCTAGTTTCATCTATATCTTTCAACTTGTTCTAGTTTCATCTTAGGATTCTTTTCTCTCATTGATACCCTCATATTCGCCTAATCTGTCTTCATTTCCATGTTTCCCTTAATGTTTAATTCTTATATTTCGTTGTAGAGTGGCTTCTGTGTCTGCTGTTATTATCATGTCTTCTACGAATAGTAGTTTTTGTATAGTGACTAGTTTTCTCATGCTGTTTTCGACCAATAAGCTTTTGCATTTTTTTCTATAAAAATGTAGAATAATAATGGAGACTCAGTATACAAGGTACACATTCTTGTTTCACACTAATTTTGTCTCAAATTCTGTTGGTTCTTTGTTATCGGTTCTTGCTTTATTTTCATTGTTTCTGAATATTATTGGAATTTTATCCCAATACCAAACCGTTGATTTAACACCTCGACACGTGTTTCGATCACCAAGCGATCATCTTCAAGAGGAAGATTCAACAGTTCAATCTTCTGAAGATGATCACTTGGTGATCCAAACACGTATCGAAGTGATCACTTGGTGATCTTGAAGATGATCACTTGGTGATCACTTGGTGATCATCTTCAAGAGGAAACACGTGTCGAGGTGTTAAAATAACGGTTTGGTTAGACTAAAACTCCAGTAATATTCATCACTACACCAAAAGTTCCAAACAGTGCATCACAAGTTTATTGTTTTCAAACAATGATTTGATTACTTTAATAATTTTTTGCCCAATTCTTTCCCTTTTTAGGCTATTCCATACATTTTTTCGTATCTTATCTTCAGAATATCGTTGAGTATTTTGAGAAATTCCTCTTTTCCTCTTTCACCCACGAATTGTATCATCTCCGAGGTAATTTCATCCTGACCTGTAGTTTGTTCTGGTTTTAATTTGCTAACGGTTTCTGGTGTTTCTTTTTCCTTTTATTCATCCATATTTTGCAACTGTTGTTCTTCATCACTGTCTTCCTCTCGGGCTGACTCCTTAAGTTCTTGAAAACATTATTTTCATGATTCCATTGTCACATTTCATTCTACTGAATTTTTTCTGTCTTATCTATTGTATTTTCCAATGCGGGTACTTCCTGTCATAATATCTTTGTTGATCCTCCAAAGAAAGGGTACAACTTATACTTAATGGTCTTTCTGTTCAAAATGCTTTCATCTGTAAAAAAATCTGTTGGAATATGTATAAAGTCGACACTTGTACGAGCTGAAGACTAACAAGGTCTTATTTTTCAACCTGTGATTCCTAAAACTTGCCATTTTAAAATCAACATGAACTTTTTATTTTCTGTGGACTTTTCAATCTTTTTTACAAGTAAATATTTGAAACTGACACTGAAGAAATGACAGTAATCGTGAAAACAGTATATTTTATCCATTATAAAGTTATCAAATCATTATTAATTATTTACTTATCAATCACTCATTTCTGAATTGATACATTGAAAACTATATTTAGATAAAGGAACTCCCTGTCATTGCTCTCTTTCTCATTGCTGGATTTAATGTAATGCAAAAAAAAGTCTTTGTCTCTTCCTAGTATCTTGATATGTTTTTTTATTATGATTTTAGGTACTCCAACAAGCGGGCAACGTAGAAAGATTAGGTAGATTTTTATGGTCGTTACCAGCATGTGATAAACTGCATAACAACGAATCTGTTCTCAAAGCAAAAGCGATAGTAGCGTTCCATAGGGGAAATTTCAAAGAATTATATAGGATACTGGAAAGTCACACGTTTAGTCCCCACAACCACGCCAAATTGCAGGCCCTGTGGCTCAAGGCACATTATATAGAAGCAGAGAGATTAAGAGGTAGGTGACAATTCTCAAGTATTGAAAAATCAGTGGCACAGTATTTGATCCTTGGGGTATACTGAAACAAATATGATATAACTCCAATACCAATAGAGATTTTTTTTATCTGTCGACAGGTAGGCCGTTAGGAGCAGTAGGAAAATACCGCGTGAGGCGGAAATTCCCCCTTCCAAGGACCATATGGGACGGAGAAGAGACTAGTTATTGTTTCAAAGAAAAATCTAGGAGTGTTTTAAGAGACTGGTATTCACACAACCCCTATCCCAGCCCGAGGGAGAAACGAGAATTGGCCGAAGCGACGGGGTTGACAACTACGCAGGTTTCCAACTGGTTCAAGAACAGAAGGCAGAGAGACAGGGCTGCAGAGCACAAAGACAGGTATTTCATTGACTATCATTGAAACGAATTAGCCATTTTGGAAACGACTTCTAAATGAAGTAATAATCAAAACACAGGAATTAACTGATGTATTAGTGTCCTTACAGCGTGTTTTCTATCGAACTGATGAACGTTAACAACATTAGTTTGTCATAAATGATGTTTCGTGGATTTGTTGTTGTGTACAGAATTCAATCGGTTATAGAGATTTGTATCAAAATTTGAAATTAGTTAATGCATTTTTCGTGAAGAAATCAAAGATTTTTTGCTCTGGCCCAGAGCACTTAGAGGAAGAACTGAAAGATCTTGAGATCGATGGATACAGTGTACCAGAGATCAACAAAGTCATGAACTGAATAGTTCCTCGGTCCAAAACGGGAAAGAAGCTCAGATGGTTGCACGTGCGTATCTACCTAGGTATACCTAGGGTCACAAACAGAATTGGGAAACTCTTGGGAAAACACAACATTAAAACGGTTTTCAAACCAAGAAGATACATCACAGCCTCAGGTCGGCTAAAGACGAAAGGGACCCACAATCAGCAGCAAGGGTTTGTCGTATACCGTGCACTTGTAGGCAGGTATAAATCGGAACCACCAAAAATCGATGGGAACAAGGCTGAAGGGGCATGAAAAAAACTGCAGATTAGGCAAAACGAACAAGTCGGCTGTAGTAGTAAAGTGAAGGAAACCACACATTGCCCCCGACCAAGGATACCATAGCCGACTGATACACGGATCGTTTCAACAGAAAAGAGGAAGCTATGAACCTCAACCGAATTTGAACTTCCATTCTAAGAAGTTCAAGAATAGCAAACAGCATAACGTCAGGCAGAAAAGAATCGACGAATATAATTGACAATTTACCTAATCCAGATACAGGTATCGACATACCAAACTACCTGAGTGAACATAAATACGCTTCACGCAGCCGTAAAATCCAGTTATCAGTTAAACTCAGGATGTATAAATCTCTGAAGAAGCTAGCCATTCGCAACAGCGAAACGTCAGGAAGAAATTCCAAAAACCGGCGCGGCGGCCTCCAAATAGTGACACTGAAATCCTTGGTCGAGATTGTTAGTTCATTTTTGAAAGGGCAAACTTCTAGGTCACTGCGAAAAATTGTGCTTAAATTTATTTATTAGTATTTCATCATTTTGACTACCAAAGAAAAAGCTCAATTCATTCGCGTTTCGGAGGGTAAAATGTGCCGTCGTCCATAGAAGTGAAAAAATCAATCATAGCTTGCAGTTTTTCTTTTTGGATTTATTTTCAAACTACCTCGACAGGTGTCGAAAGGTTTTTGAAAATATGTGAAAAATGTCAATTTTGTTAATTGTCTTTCTACATTCGGTCGGTCGGTAGCCAAGCGGTTCGGCGTGGGTGATTTATTCACTCACTCGAATTGACTGCCGTGTTGGTCGGTGGTTCAAGCCCTTGTCTGAACGATCGATCTCCACTTGCTATCGTCCAACCCGTGTTAGGAATCACACGTTAAAAGGTAAGACCTCGTTAATCCTTAGCTCGCACAAGTTTCAACTTCTGAGGGTTGTCGTTCGTAGGGGTGCGACACCTGGCTGACGGAAAAACATATTTTAAACAGATTCGATGTGCTTTCAAGAATGTATTGGTCAATGGTGAATCAAATGTATTTTCATTCAACACGACGTTTCGGTTTTTCATTGAAACGTATTCATGGGTGCTTGGATCCTATTAATTTAGTCAGTGCACATTAGAAAACTTCTGCTGTAATGGGTAGTCAATAATGGACTGACCATTATTAGTCACCAAACTAGCTTTCAAAGGATTAGGAAGTAGTCTTCAATATTCACACGATAAGTAAATACTGACAGAAGGAAAAAGTACCAGAAATGAATGTAGAAAATTGTTCAATGACGACTGATAGTACAACAATTACTAATTCATGTCATTCCGGTCCAGGTTATCTCAAAATTTTTGGAATTATGAGAGAGATGTAAAAATTCTGAGATTGGTAGATCTATATAAACGGGTTTCATCGTGTATTTTAAAGGAAGTAACTTTCTTCATGCAGCTCTACATTTTACTGACGATGTGTATTCTAGCACTGACCATTTGTAACTCCACTATCCACGAATGACATTATAATTTTTTTCCTGAAGGACGGGCGACGTCACCGAAGGGCGCACCACCATAATCAACCAATGACCACTCCTCACACCGTGGGGTAAGTGATCATTGGGTCAGAGAACCATGTGCCCTTAGCGCAGTGAGCCAAGAATGCATTCTTCCTAGATTCGAGAGTAGAGAGAAGGTCATTCAGCGAAGGACTTCAATAAGCAGAATGACCTGAACAGAGTTTGCGGATTTTGAAGAAAAATTCTTGATATTTCTTTAGTTTTCCTCCTCTTTTCGGGCGATATTCGCCTCACCCGGAGCTGGAAAATCCAAGGCAAATAGTGTATATCTGTGATGATTGAAAAGAACTACTTCAGGTTCATTAGCGTGTATGCCTAAGAACGTGGACTAAGAATTTTAGGACCCAGTTGCATCTACGACATGATGACTTCGACAATTGCGAAACTAGCCAAACGTCACACCCATGCTCAATCCCTAAAGAGATGGGATGAAATCTAAGGATGCAATTTCGACAGGATCACCCTTGGCGACCCTGGGAAGCTGGCGCCGGAGAAAATCTTGGGATGACCAGGAAAAATCTACGCTTAACAGTAGGATTTCTGACTGGCCACTGTCAACTAAGGAAACACCTCCACAAAATGGAGCTAGTAGACACACCTCTATGCAGGATGTGTGAACAGGAAGATGAAACTGTCAGGCATTTCCTATGCGAATATCCGGAGTTATCGTCAATAAAAGAGTGTATGTTCGGCGAGCCTTGGCCCACACCTGCCGATATAAAGGAGATGTCTCCCAGATACCTGTCCGCCTTCCTGGAAAGGACAAGATGGACGATGACCTAGGAGGACAACTCCTTGAGAGGATGTACAATGGGTCACATGTGGCCTAAGTGCTACACTCACCCTCCGTAGTCTACAGATACAGAGATGCCTAAGCATGTAGCCTGAGGGTGACGAACGATCACAGCGGATTCAGTATCATCATTATTATGGTCTTCAGGACCCATATTCCTTTCGTTACTTTCAAGTTAGACATATCGTTCCTAGTCATTCAGTGATTAATTCATAGAACATAAGGAGGAAAACTAAAAAACATTGTGAAACAACCTTGTTCACTGAAATTATGACGATAGCATTCTGGTTATTCAGAATCCTCTTGTTCGGGTACAGTGAATGCGCACGGTGAACCAGGTATTTTCCCATGGTGGAATCGATATAAATTGAGTTAATCAAAAGTGCGGTGCATGCAGGCGTACCAACCCGTCGTCGGTCGATCAAATTACGGCGCGGAAGCCGTACAATTATTATTCGATACCCCGGTGTGATGAGTTCGATGTGAAGGGGATGTGTTTCTTTCATTTCATTGTTTCGTATTAATCCGACTACAGACGAGATAGTACAGTGATGATCGAGAACATTATCTCACAGTTGAAATATCTTTTTGTTTTTCAGTATTCAGAATCATAAAATGAAACAAAAGGAGGAGGATTTTTGAATTTTACAGGTAGTTTATGAATGATGACTTATTCTTCATTGAATTTTCTCAGAGATAATTTGAGATCGGCGATTTATGGAATTCTAACATGGTTTTCAATGATAGTCCCATTTGGATATCATGTGATGTCATTTAAAACACTCTCGACTTTTCCCAAGCGCAAGACCGAAAGTATTTTAAAAATGGAACGTTCTCCTAATTACAGACTCTCGACGTGATGGAACTGGCCGTATTGAACCAACATTGTGAAAATTTCTCTAAATTGTCGCTACACCTATTTTACCTTGGAATAACTTCTTCAGGATATTTAGTGTATACCAACCAACTCAATTTCTACATCGTTTTTTTTATATTTTCTAAATATTTGAATAATAACTGTTACTACTACCTAACTGAAAAACAAACTCATCAAATCGGACATATGGTGAGAACAAAAATTACATTGACCTCATATTACCTTCAAAATCTACCCTAATTCAATTGAAATCAATCGTATAATACTTCGTAATCATGACAGAACTCATGATCTTCTGCCAAAAGATGATTTGCAAATGCAACTCAGTCTTGCATTACAAAAAACAAAACATATGTTATTTTGTTCTTCTGAAAAAAGGTCTCCCAGTTTGGCCAATGTAAAGTTTGGGACAAGAACAACTGATATACTCGCGATATATCCTACACTGGTTTCGTCTTTATTGTTTGTAATAAAATTACTCCAACTCTTTCTTATTTAACACACGCTTACTGTTTTTTGAAATTGGATAGACCTGGATCAAATCTTGTTTCCGTCGGATTTCAGAAAGAATGTTGTCAATAATATCCACCTCGTAACTATTGTTGTAACACGGTTCTAAATGCTTTTCGTTGGTGGAATATTCAATAGTGTTTGAAACTATTGAGTGGATGAGAATATTTCAAATTTCCTGTTTTTTATTGGCTAATGGTGAAGCAATGCCGCAAAAGTATTTTTCTTTCGATTGTAACTCTCAATAGTCGGTAATCCAATCTCTATCATGTCAATATGAATCAAGCCAGCTCTAGTATCTGTCCAACGAGTGGGCATTGTGGTTTTCGCCTATCGTTAAAGGCATTACGAGAACTAGAATGGCAGAACGGAATACGTATTGCGTTGCTTTTCGAGGTGTCAGATGTCTGATTCGGTTGAGTCACAGGCTAATTTTAGCGCCGCTCGCCTGAAACCGAATAGCTGGATGTTTTTACAGCAATGTTTCTTGAATTTTAACCCAGTTTTTAGATCATTCAATATTAGAAATGCGAGAATACTTCAAAGGAATCATATAACGATGAAACAATTCAAAACTTTGTGTCAAGCGAATGTACATCCTTACATATTTGGTCCTTTGCCAAACATTTGAAATAAATGAGTAAATCCAAATGGCTGATAATAACTGACTAGCGATCCGCCTCAACTCCGCACGGGTGCAATGCTTATACTCAATTATAAATTAATCCACCAGAGGGTGTGGAGAAACTGTGATGAAAACGTAACTTCATTTCATGAACGAATATTAAAAAATCATTTCTTATTGCACATCTACAACATGACACGAACCTACATACAAAATTTCAGCCTCCAAAAATATAGCGGTACGGAGAAATAGTGATGAAAAGGTAATTTTTATTTGTAAACGCGCATGTTTTACCCCCACGGGAGGTGCACCACTTGGAATATTTGAAAATTCTTTTTAAGTGCGCATCTAAGACCTAAGAAGCACCTATATACCAACATTTAGCTTCCTAGGACTTACCAGTTCAGAGAAACAGAGATGAATGTGTGAGTGTTAAGTTAGTGACTTTCGCATTTATAAGTATAGATTCTGACCTTATAAAAATCAAGGTTTTTCCTCATATTGAAACCTCTTCCTTAGATTATTTCTTTTAGAAGTATAAAATATTGAAAACATTGAAAACTAGGCCGTCAAAACAGACTTCTTCTTGTTCCGAACTGCGATAGAGATTACAACCATGAAATTAACGTAGATTGAATTTGAATATCTCGTTCTTTTATTGATGCCTTCGGCTGAAAATATTCCACAGTGATTGTGATAAAGACTATGATGATGACAATGATGTAAAACTATGCTCAACTCAAATTACTGAAACTCACTAATACAATGAACAAATACAAGAGAATGAGACATTAATTCTTCAATTCAAAAGCTTCGAAAAACTTATGTTCCACATTCAGCTGAAAAACTTCACAACTTCCTTTGTTGTACCCATTCGTAATCTATGTACATTGTAATTTCCTCTGATGATATAGTATTCAAAAACTAGTTTTGCTGCCAAATTTGAAACCTATATGAAACAACTTCTAGTAATTATTAAATATTTTTTCAACTTTCATAAACGGTTTTATCTCTCAGAGGTATATGTTATACATAAAGATGAATTCAAATACTTTCCCGATCAGAAATTAATAATCAATTCGCTTTTCTTTGAAGGTGGTTGACAATCAATTCGCCATCTGTCGGTCTTACGTCACAACGTAGATTAGATAAAAAACTACTTGAACAAAAAATCGGTAGATGGCGAAGAGATATAATTTTTGCAAAAAATACACCTGACGATTTGATATCCACAGTCAGGTGTAGTTTTTGAAATTACTATTCAATAAAAAAAAAAGAGATATACAATCAAGAAAATATTTTGTAGGGGTTTGGTACGAGAGAACATTTATTCGATATAAAACGTTATCACTAGACCAAATTACAGTGTAGGTAACGATCATATAAAAATGTGAAAGGTTGATGAAATCTGTGAATTTTTTCAAATACTATGAAACATACTGTTTCTAAGACTTTCACAAAATTGTAAGGACTTGAATTGTTGGCATAGTTGGCATTATATACATATTAGGCCTTGCTAAAAAAAAAACATTCTTGTACTTACCTCTTCAGATCAATCAATAATTTTTAGATTCTGAAAAGAAAAAACGGTTGATGTCATTGTCATGTAGAAAAATTGTACGCAATATTGAAGTACAGAATCTCCACTAGAGCGGCTCCTGGAAACGCACCTTCACCATTAAAAATGGTGTTCCTCAAGGATCTATATTGAACATAATTGTTTTTCTCGTGTACATCAAACACGATAGCACAATTTTAGAAAACAAAAAATATAATATATTGTCTTTTTTGGGACAGCAAAAGTTGTCACGTATTTCACTGAGTTACCTATGAACATTTTTAATACAAAAGTGAGTAATAGTGACCATTTCAATATATATCGTGCACTATTGAAAGATCACCTGCAGATTTCATTTAATAAAGTAATGTGAGTTGGGAAATTGCTATCTCAACTCAAGAACTCATTTTATTGTGTCCATCAAATGTGTCCTATCAAAAAAAAATATCAATTCCAAAAATTCCCCAAAAATTCGTAGATCTGATTGAGGTTTATGCACCACACAATTTATTTTCATTCAAAGAATGCACCAAACATATAAATAGACTTTTCTATCTAGTACAACGCGAGGTCGAGTTTTGTTTATTTTGAAATAAACTTGAAAATTAGGTTATACTACTAGGAAATATATACCGGAATTGATGATTTTATGTAAGTGGATATCCATAACAGATAAAGAGTGTATGACGAAAGAAGAAAGGTTTTTCAACAGGAGGAAATTATTTGCTGAATCGAACATAGGAAACAGGTTTTTGGAAATAAACCAAAAGCATAATTTTACGTCGTATTTATTCATTTGACATAATTACATTTCATCAGGTACCATTTTCAAATATTCATCAATCTTATATGATTACTAGTACTATGTTGCTGTATCGCTGCTGTTCCAATGTTTTAACAGAATCAGAATCAACGAACTTAGGCGTGTGCACCGTTATAGAACAGTGCTTTCAAAAAATTGTTCTACAGGGCCATCTAGTGGCGAGTTACAGAAAAATTGATAGCCTAGAAACCTTCTCTATGAAAAATTACTTATACATGTCAAGTTTCATCACGATCGGTTGAGCGATATAGAAGTTTATCACTTACCAACCAACCAACCAACCAACCAACAAACATCCATTTTTATATAGTAGATGACAACTGTATTGGTGGTCTTCATAATTTCCTTTATCTTTGACTATCATAAGTAATCCAGTTGGGTACCTTCCAAGTACAATAATATGTTGAATATTATCGAATATGTCTTTCGGCCAATTCCGTACTTCTCTTATATTTATTTCATACCCTTATTTTAGTTTACAGTATTCTTTTTACCTGTCTTCCAAGAGGAAGACAAACATTATAAGCCTGTCCTCAAGAAAAGTTTTATCTTTTATGTTATGAACCATGACCATGATGGACTCTGCAGATGACTTAGTCACCCTAGTCCAAAAGTAATGGTCAATATTTGCCAAAATGTTGAATATTACCATAAGAAACTCATGGGTAACGCACCAAATCTTATATGGGTCAATAAGAAATATATAAAGGAAGAACAGAAGAACTGATTCAATTGAGCAGGAATGGGTATAACAATTACAGAAATACTTCTCACTGCACACTGTCCTTTTATAGGACACTCGAACAAAATAGGCTTGTATTGTGGAAATCTTACCTACAGAAAATTCAGTTTGAACATAAATACTTCCTGTCATATCTTATCATAGAATACAAGCAAATATGGACAAACTAAATCCAGAAAAATATGATAAACATCCAATAGAAGAGCGACACAAACTAGTACAGAGAAAAAGATTGTTTGCATGTGTCATGAAAAGAGCAACATGAAGATGTACCTAATATTTTCCTGTTATTGATTTTACTAAAATCGTGTTTATCTTCTATAAATTTTTCTGAAAGCTTGATTACTATAATAAATAATACCTACGTACTATTGTAGGATTTTTTCCATTAATTTTTTAATGATATTTTTTCCAAAAATGTCATGGTATTTGCATTTTGTCTAGTAATTTGTATACTACTGGAGTTTTTTCTCAACACCAAATCGTTATTTTTAACACCTCGACACGTGTTTCGATCACCAAGTGATCATCTTCAAAGAGGAAGATTAAAACTAGAAACTAATGCGAAGCTAACCCTATTTATGCTATATAGGTATCCCATACAGGTAAACCATCCAGGCGTACCACCCATACAAGTATACCAACCTAAATTAATTTTACAATTTTGCCTTATCTATTATTTTACAATGTATGTTTAAATAAAACAATTTTCAGCTATATAAAAATTGATTTCACAATATTGCCTATCCAAATTTATTTTTGCAATGTATCCTTATGTAGTAATCAGTAAACCCAACAACATTATTTTATTTTAACAAGCTATATATTATGCTCTTTGGTATAGGTCCGTCATTGTTACTCATATTAATGTGTTTACTTATTTCTACACCCTCATAGGCATCTAGTTGCCTGTTGTTGTTAACTTGTCTAACTAATCTTAATGAACTGAAGTTTATGGAGTGGTTTTGTTGCAAAATATGATGGGCGACTGCTGATTTTTCAGGTCTTCCATATTTTAAGTGTGCTATGTGTTCATTATATCTTACTTTAATAGATCTTTTTGTCTGTCCATAATTCAATTCGTAAATTCCAATTTCGTAAATTCCAGACTTTTCCGAATTCTCGACTTTGTTTTTTGGACTTCCCAAAAGACTGTCGACTTATTTCAAAAACCACCTTCATACCTAGTTCTTCGAAAATATTTCCATAGTTCCTCGTATATTGATGGTATGGAACTGAGATGTATTTATCTTGGTTTTTGTCCTTTCTGAAAGTCGAGATTTGGTTCATTCTTTACCTAAACTTCTTCTTCTTTATTAAGTCATCTACAATACCCCTCGAGAAACCGTTAGTGGCTGCTATTTCCTGTATTGTACGTCTTCAACCCAGCACGTTTGTGCTGTCCACAGTGATGTGAACTGTCAGGAATATATCTGTACGTGCTTGTTTCTTTTCTAAATATATCTTAAAAATGGTAGTTGTCCCTTATTTTCTAACTCATACGTGAATTTTATTGATGGACATCTATTATTTAAAATGGAAACAAAGTCGTCAATATTCGATTTTTTGGTATCGAATATCGCGAAAATATCATACACATACATTAGCCAAATCCTAGTAATTTGTCTTCATATTCATTCTGGAAGACATTTCCAGAGGATTTGAAGCATTTTTTAGTTACCTATGTTAAAGCTAATTGCACAAAAAATGTCTTATCTAACCGAGAGATAGTGATGATCTTTTGTTAAAAATAGATAAATAATTTTGTGTTTTCAGATTGACTTGATGATGAGTTGTTTGTTCAGCTAGTACAAAGTGCTGATTAAGATATAAAACATGTGAAGTGATACCGAAATAATGCAAAATATTTCACGAACTCACCAATTACTTTTCAGATTAATGTCACTGATATCAAACCAAGTTATTTCAAGGTTATCTAGACGATTACCTTCGTATACATTCAAAATACGTGTAGCAGTAATATTTATCTATTTCGTAAATCAATAATAAATGTCTCATGAAATACTTACAGGCTTTACTCAATTGTATTTCAGGATACAAATTAAAGAAAATCACTAAACTTTGGAAGTGTCTAAAATAAACCATTTCTGCCTTTCTCTCTGGTATATACATCCAGTCAAGTCTATCAGTGGTATACTTTTTGACTGGAGTGAATATATTACTAATTTTGTTGTTTTTTTAAAGTGGGTTTGTTTCATGATTCTTCTTTTATAGTTGACTTGATAGAAATTTTAAATTGAAAAACAGTGCACTTTCTTTCAGCTCTCTAAGTACCGTAGTTTTCCGGTAATTAATTATTAAAAATCAAATGTGGTAGGCTGGGGACGTCACGGGCCTATTCCTGCTTCTTGTTTGATTGACCAATATAAACAATAGAAATAATCAAAATTGCCAAATCGTAAAATTTACGAAGCCTATAATCATTAATTCAATTATGGAAGTGTATATGAACCTGTTAACGTTTCAATTACTGAAAAATTCTCCACATGGAATAAAATGTACGGGAAAAATCATGTTTGGAAATGAGTTCTATATCTAAAATCAGTACACAAAGAGGAAAGATCACAAAATATTCACCTAAACTAGGATTTTATACATTATTTAATAATATACAGTTATGAAAATCAAAAAATATAGTAAACTGGATCAAAGAATCATTTCAAATATTCAATTCATTCTACAATCCTCAATCTGTACAACTGCAATTTATTATAAAAAAAATTCCTACATACATACCTCTTTCTGATATTGCTACTAATTTCAAGCGTTATAGGCTAGCTTGGGTAATCTGTCTTCCAAAACTTACGAGGAAGGTTGAATGAGGTCAAGTATAGACAGAATTGATTGTACTCGAACTGATCCAACAAAAGCTTCTGAGGTAATACCATTAATCATATGATAAAATTTAATGGAGTAAAATGAAAAACATTTGATTTTTTTGCAAAAATATCAATCCATTTTGTTTCATACTTTCAGCAACAATATCAACTCCAGATAATACTTTCTATGGAGAATACTTGAGGTTGAAATAAAAAACTGTGTCATCAAATTCAATATTTTCGTTCCCCTTTCAATTATAGTCACTTTTTAAATGATTTGTATAAAGTCTTGGAAGAGTAGAAGGATTGTAGTTCTTTCTTTTCAATACTTTCACCAATTTTTTTCTCATCATTTTATCCTTTGGGAACCTAAACTCGTTATATGAAATAACTCACCTATTATAAACCAATACGCTTTCTGTTTCCTTGTGCCTTTCCGCACACCTAAAATCAGCACAAGAATGCACCATATTAATATTCAACTATATCTCTAAAACACATTCAAAACACACACAAACTATACTCGATGAAAAAAACGAATTGTTCCTACGCGAGCTGTCAGCTAAGAAACAGTTGAAACTCAATGCAAAAACAAGCAGAATGGATCCAATATGACATACATTTTCAATGCCGAATGAACCACTAAAATTTCCTGTAATTATTCCTTAATTTTTTTGAAAGAATAAAGCCAGCAAACAAATAAATATTCAATAATAAGATCGCTCGAATCCACGAATTAAGCATAAAAATGGACAACAATATTTTCCTTGATAACTGATATAGTACAAGTTATATCTAAATGTGATTCTAAATAGAATTTAACGAGCTGTATTTTCAAATAGTTTTCGAATGCTTATGAACCCTAATAAAGTAAATCAATTATGCATTCATGCCATCCATCAAAAATGTTACTGATATATTAGCCATATTGTCATCTAGTTAGCCAGCGCCCTCTGTAGTGTATGCGACAATGTGCTCTTTCCAATGTCAGTGGTTTCCACACACAACTTCATATTTTTGTTAAAATAATTTCAAAATGAATTTTGAGCCTAGTTTTGTTAAAGCTGACTCCGACAACTTACCAAGAGTCGATTTTGAAATGATCGATGAATTTTACTTGAATAATTGGCAATACTTTGGTATCGAAATGAAGAATGAAAAATTGAAATGGTAGGTGGTATATTTAGTAGGTCCGTTTCATTTATATGACATTCATTTCAGACTTTGTGTTTTATCGAAGGATGGAAAGTTTTGATTTAATTTTTATTTTAACTCGGCCAAGGATCAGTATGGTGACAATGCTGTGAGCTATGGTCAACTGAAAAGAGAAGCAGAAATATGTACAGCGAAATATATAATTACTCCAGAACATATCAATCCAAAAATGGCCTTTACAAAAAAAACATTCTTTGATCAGATAATTGTAACAGTTGTATTCACACCGAGTGACAACAATAAAAACAAAAACGGCGTCTGAGAAATTGGATCATCAGATCTGTGATTGGATATTAAAAACCAATACACTTGGCAACTCCGCTCTAGACACGATCAATTTTATTGGTCAACAGACAGGCGGCCAATTTAAATTCTTGCTTTTCGAATTGTTCTTTTTTCTGCAAATATAAAGAGATCTTGGGACCGATTAGGCTTGATAAGTATAATATACCCCTAACTCGATCAGTCTATAAGCAAACCAGTATCATTTTCCATAGCATGAAACAAGCCCATTATGAGTAAGGTTAGGTTAGGTCAAAAGTGAGTGGGTCTATTATGAGTAGTATGATAAATAAAATAAAACGAATTCCTTCATATCGAAAAAAAATGTTTTTCAGTGCAGAAGTAAACTTTGACAGGACTGAAACAACTCACAGTTGGATATAATTCAATGACCATCGTGGTATTAGCCTGGGAAGTATGTAGTCGTTTTTCGGTAGCCCAGAACCTTCTATGTAGGTACTTTGGGGTGAATGTTTGGAGAATTCACTTAGAAATACCTACTTATTTTCTTGCAGTCTTCACACTTATTTTGATACACTATTTTAGTTGTTCTTGTATAATTTTCAAAGTATGACCAGTGTTGATAACATTAGGGGAAATGACGCATACTATCTATACCTTTTCTAAGTCGCAATTCCGTTTACGTCAGCTTTTTCTGTGAAACAACTTTTGGAAATGATTCAAAGATATCGTTTGTACATAAAAACTCAAACAAATAACATTGTCTCTCTTTGCGAAGCTGTATTTGTTTTAACCGCTGCTTGCACATCACAAAACTAAATATAGCCCCGAACATAAAATCGGCAGGCATGGGAAGAAGGCGCAGTTAGAGCCAGTTAGGCAAATTGATGGTTAAATAAACACTTATTAGGGCCTTTCTTTTTTCTCTACCGACACCCCAGAGAGCCATACTGACAAGTGGTGCACATGTGTTTACCGAATTCCGGTAAGAATAAGGAGATTTCAACGGCTCCACTATTATTTACTACTGTCACAGATTTTCAGTGGCGGAGTATTGTGGGGTTGTTTTCATATAAACTAATGGACATCATATTTTTTGAAAACAATAATTTATCTACTTTTATTAGAGCATTGAACTAAACAAAAATCCCTTTTTCCTATTCAGTTTGTACTCCAAACGTTATGGAATTCACATGATTATACATAATATAGTAAATTGATGGATGTAGCCGTTAATACGTGGTAGGAAATCATAATGTAAAGAGAAATGAAAATTTCTATGTTTTTTACCACTTTTATTTGTAACTAACGTTACTGCAGTTTCGTCCTATACGGACATTTTCAAACTTATACAATACAAGTTTATTGTATGCGGACATTTTCAAACTTATACAATACAAGTTTATTGTATTGTATTGTTTGAAAATGTCCGTATAGGACGAAACTGCAGTAACGTTAGTTACAAATAAAAGTGGTAAAAACATAGAAATTTTTATTTCTCTTTTCAATATAATATAGTATATGAAAGAGGCAAAATTTCAATTACATGGAACAATGTCATCCTCAATGACAGTGTGCTGATTTAACGTTGATACAACAACTAAATGCAGCCTTTTATTGAATTTTCCTCTATCGTTGTTGAAATTCAGACCAACTTTCGAGAATTGGAAAACATCCAAAATACTACAATATTATCAACGAATAAGATTGTTTCTGCATTGATGTCTCAAGAAATTGATTTCATATTTGGATTCAACATTCGAAAAAACCCTTTTATACAAAATGCAACTGAAAAATCTCGAAAACAAATCGTGGAAAAAAGTTTAAAATAAAAAGTTTCACATATATTCCAAAAATTTGTTTGGTTTTTGATAATTTATTCATTATTATCTTTTTAATTTCCTTTTTTAACTGATGAAGAATTGAAATACTTTTTGTGTTTTTTATGGGTGCACATGAAAGTTCCATTTTCTTGAAAATATTAAAATTTGATTCTTATATAAAAAAATATTGAAATTAACTAAATAATGAGCTTCGACAAAAAATTACCTTGGTTAAACATTGCTCTTAAAAAACCAAATGAAAGTTTCAAGGGCTCACTGAAAAACGTAAACAGAAGTGAAGAATAGCATACTTTACCGAAAAAATGTCAGTACAACAGTACATGAAAAGTACAACAGTACATGAAAATATGATTTTCATACCTTCCACCGTTAGTTTGTAATAGTTTCAGAATGAATTTTACACAAAGAAGTTTTTGAAAATGCTAAATCGATGTAACTACATATGTGATCGTACAATATATTTTATCAGAAAATTTGTCGTGTCACACCAAATCCAATATTTATTTATTAAGCAAACTGTAAAACTTTGGTATATCTAGCCAATCGGTAAAGTTGGTAATAAAAAAATGTTGTTTCTTTTTCAGTAATTCAATGTTTCTTTGATAGTAGTTGTTTCAAAAGGGTTTTTTTTTCCAAATCGTATCTGAGAATTACTTCTTTGCAAGGAATATTCCCATATTTTTTTATATAAAGAGAGCGAAGTAGAAAGCTAAAACCTATCTTCCAAAAACCTAAAATATATCCAAAAACCTAAAATATTTTATTCTCTCCACATTACGTAATAACGTTTTTGTGCGAGTCAGGTAATCACAGCCTCTTTAGCTCAGTGGCAGAGCACTGGTCTTGTAAACCAGGGGTCGTGAGTTCAATCCTCACAGGAGGCAATCACGTGAATTTTTTTATTTTTTTTACTATACAAAATGTAAACACTAGTTCAGATTTTTAATCGTGAACAGATGCATTTCCATAGAAATGTGTAGTACATAACTGAAATAGGAAGTTAAGTAAACTTATATACTTCTCTGAACTTTTCCACAGCACAAATATATAAATCAACAATAATCTCTACCTCCTACTATGACTGAAAATAATCACCTCTAGATCTCTATGTTTTCGAATCGGACAATGAATTTCATTAAACAGTTTGAGAAAGATCGCAAAATTGATTGTTGAAAATGTGAAAGCAACTCAGATCACAACAAATTACACAAAATGTATGATATATCTAAAAAAAATTGAAAATGCACGTCATATCTTCGACAATATCGAAAAAATATACAAAACCTGAGTAATTTTTAATCTGGTACTGCTAATTCGGTCTCATCTCACTTCAAATCGCCTTTTGTCACTTCTTCACAATATTTGTCGGTTTTATTTCGAAATATTCAAGTGTTAATTTCTTCAGGTTAATTAAGATGACTCGTTTCGATATCACTAATTTATTTTCAATAAATTTAACACATTCATTATTCTGGTGCATTTTTTCATTTCATTGTTTATTGACTCCATCAATTTCATCTTACCTCAAGTTCAGAATTGGGATTTTTTAACAATTACAATTATAATCTCATTGAATTCATTATCCAATGACAGAGTTTTTGATCTTCGTTATAAAAATAAAGTTTTCAATTGTATCTTTCATACCTCGAATAATATTTTTGATATTGAGAAAAAAATGAACACGTCTTCATGGGAACACATTTCTACTTAAATATTAACCTAAAAATCAAGTTATGCCAAGCATCAACAATGTAATCCAATTAAATTATCTATTGCGAAGTGATTTAGTTTTTCATCATTTTCGTAGAACCAGTGCGATGTTTCCTCAAAAATAACTTTTCAAGACGATTTTTGGAACGGGAGGATCTACAGACTGGCCAATCATATCCCCCGATTTTACTCCACTGTACTTTTTTCGTATGAGGAAATAAATTACAAGGTGCTGTAAGCTACTAACACCTGATGTCTTTCAGAATGTGCGGGATGAAACAGAAGTAAATTTATACCATTGTTTTAAAAAAACTGTTTTTCCGTTAACCAGCTGTCGCACCCCTACGAATGACAACCCAAGTCGAAACATGTGCGAGTTAAGGATTAACGAGATCTTACCTTTTAACGTGTGCTTCCTAACATGCAAGTTAATGAAGCAGCAATTCGAACTTTTGACAAAGTCCATTTTTCTGTTTAGTTCCACTTCCTAGTTCGAAATTGAATATAAACTCAAAAAAGTATTTCAGTCTGGCATTATTTATCGTTGTAATGTCAAAACTCTCAGGTGTAACTCTTCCGTTATTTCTATTTGGAATATTCCATACGTGGGTTGTTATGGGGAAGGGGTAGCTGACAAGGGGATGATTTTTATTGAGAATAGATCGATTCAAATAGAATGAACTGTATATTTATTTTTCTTGATAAGCTTTGGCCTTGTGTTTGAAAGATTGAAATGATGCTGAAACATCTTGATTCTCATTATCTCTTCTTGGAACTAACAAGTCCAACAGCGTTAGGAGATAGTTTTTGAGTGTCAACTGTCCATTTGATGGTAGAATAATGATTTGTGGAACAACTATTTACCTTTGGCAACAGTTATGAGAAAGGAGATGGTGTGCTAGAATTACAATTTTTGTTTCATTGGTGGACTGGCTTTTTTGTAATAGTTTTTTTCACCATTTGATGGATTCAACATAAAATTTAGTGTTTGCATTATTATCAACTACTTAACGTTTGGAATCAATGTAGTTTTTCATCCTACAATGATTTATCTACTATTTACCGAAAACTAATATTCGGTAAAAGTGTTGAGCAAGTGGTGAATGATATTTTTAATACAGTGCGGATGTAAATGTCAAATAGGTACTTTAGTTTAACTCATTCCAAATACGATTAGTTTTTGTTGATAATTCCTTTCTCTTACCCATCACAAACTGTATAACCTGTGTTATACAGGTTATAACAATAACCGGCGACCAGTTATCTAAATTTAAAACAGTAGATGTCGTTGTATAGAGAATTGAAATACCTTTCGAGCAAAGGATCATGCGACACCATTGGATTTTTATGAAAAAGTACCAAAAATTATTCATTTTCATACAAATTATGTCCGACACTGATATTTTGCTTCGAATTTATGTCCGCACATTATAGTAAAAAGTAGATTAAAAATTATTTCATTCTGTTGGCGTTTCACTAGAACAAACATTATTATTTTTCATACGTTCTAATCGTATTTTTCGGATGATATTCAAAACGGTGTCGAGTTGGCACGTATCGTATGGTGTCGTCTAAAATAGCACCGGCTGGTAGGCTATTCTCAGTTTCCAGGTCCGAGCTATACCGTCATATGATACTTGATACTAGAAATAGAAATATACACGGTACAATAAACCGATTTACCTAATTTTGTCTGACTAAACGCCTAGATATGCGGCTGTCTCGAACTAAAATAATAATACTTCAAACTATGCCAGAAATTTAATGTTTCAGAATTTATAACATTCATTGAAATTTCAGAACAATAACAATAGCTATTACTGCATTCCATTCGCCTTCTTTGTGAGTATAAATGGATAATCAATTTGATTCCGGAGTAGCATTGGATAGCACAAATCAATTCATCAATTTTATTGAATATATATTCAACGTACATCCTTCAGAAACAAGTTTTAATAGTGCTTCTGGAAAATGTATGATCTGATATAAAATATTTTCTAATTAGTCAGTGGGCTATGCTTGAAGACTGGCAGTAAACAAATCTGAAGAAACGAACTTTAAACGTTCAAACCAGTTTCGACGTCCATAGACGTTGGTTAGTACCTCGTCCACTAGATGGAGTGACATTGTGTTGTTCGCGCCAACTTAGGAAGAGGAATGAAATACCCTGAAAGAATTCCGATTTTCAATTTTAGTCAGGGAAGCTATGGATTATACTGTAGACGACCCTTCCCGATATAAAAGGCCCCGACACTCTGTCGAATGAGGCCCCTATATCTTCCGTTGAAAGATGAACAACGTTTTCATCCAACTCACCCCAGCCAGGCAGGGGTACACCGTGAAGGGCGGTACTGATGTCTGGGGACACTCATGCCGCCATACCATCAACATTCACATCAGTTTGTACTTCTGGCAAACATCAGTCCAAAGGGTAAGGAAGCCAGGCTCCAACCTGTCTAAATTCAAGATGACCTTCCACCGATTTTCAATTATGGAATATCATTGACTTTAGGTCGATAATGGCCACTATCTTGCACTGATGAGTAGCTAATGAGCCCGAAACCGGTCTGCAAGTGTGCCCGTTCCAAAATTGAAGGTCGACTCTTTAGGTTGTATTGCCAATTGCATATGCAGGAAATTTTCTGTGAAGATTCCCGCACTGCCGCCTGGTCGGATATAATCCAACGCCCTTCGTGGTATTAGCCAGGGGAGTAGTTGTTTTCTGATAGACGTCAGTCCATTTCACCTACTGTGTAGACTGGCTTGAACGTTTAAAGTTCATTTCTTTAGATTTGTTTACTGCCAGACTTCAAGCATAGCCCACTGGACATGTACTGCGTTTCTCCAACGAGAGAGAAAGAGCTTACCTTCCGCTGACGTATGCGAGAGATAAAGGGAAGCCAGACAGACTGGCGTCGTAACGCGTTAGGTAACGAAGCGGTTTACCCTCCCATAAGAAGTTATAACTTCAAAAAGCTTATAAAATGCTACGAACCAATTCGTGAGACGAAGAAATTTCAGCGGCTATCTTCCTCATACTGAACGACGATTTTCAGTCACCATTTCATTCACTTAAGCGATGTTAAGTTCAATGGAGGATGGTGGTGGCCGACCAAAGCTAGGCAAATCTTCCACCACATCGCAATGTAGCACTTAAACGCACATATTTTTGATGCAGACAAATACTGTGTACGATATTTTTATCCATTGTAGAAATCCCAAAACACTTTTGTGGTTAATTAACAAATTTAAGTGTCGTAAACAAACTGAATGACGGAGGCGATGTGACCTTACAAAAGCGTTTAACTGCGTTGATCATAAAATGTTGCTACGTAAGCTAAATATCTATGGATGCATAGGGATGTGTATCTCAAGGGTTGCAGTCAGATTGTGAAAACGATTAAATGTTCAAACAGCATTGAAATAAATAGTGGCGTACCACAGGGATCGGTTCTCGGTCCAATACTTTTCCTGTTGTATATTAACGATTTGATGAACACAGGTATAACTGGAATATTCACTATTTTCGCTGACGACACCAGTATATTATGGTGAACAGGAAGTGAACTAAATTTCTGGGACTGTATATAGACGGTGGACTGAAATTTGACGCTCACATCAGAAACATGAAAAGTAAAATTTCCACCGGCTGTTATGCAGTGAGAGTTATTGCCAGAGAACTGGAAGTTCATACTGCGAAAACAGCGTATCACGCTTTGGTAGAGTCTCACTTAAGGTACGGTATACCTTTTTGGGGTATGTGTAGCCTTAATTTTCTGGAGTCTGTATTTGTATTACGGAAGAGAAATATACGGTACTTGTGCAAAGCTAAACCTCGTGGCTCATGCAGGCAACTGAATAAAGATAAAAAATGTTTGACGGTTGTAGCTCTTTTTATTCTGGAAATTAAGAAAAATCTTGAAAAACTTGAGGTTACCACCCATCACTATACAACTCGTCAGAGCATGAAAAAAAATGTAAATTACCTATCCTTTGCAACTCTCTGGTCAAGGACTCCTTATTTTACAATGGTGTGAAGATCATTTTTAACCCAACATGTCTTATGTGTATGTATATTTCAACCATTGTTTGTGGTTTTTTATTCAGTGCTTTTATACTTTCGTTTATATTATATTTTAACTATATTTTTATATTCATAGGACATTTATGTATTCTTTGGACAGTAAAGTATATGAAATAAAAAAAACGCCGCGTAAGTCTAGAGAACAATTGTGCCAACCAACCTAGCTACAAACATAATTTCGACAATGCCTTCAAGCGAGCTTTTTACAAGATCGATTTCCGATACTTTCTTGAGAACATGTAATGCGAAAATAATCGATTAATCAACAAATATCTATCAAGTATCCACCCATTCAATCTCTTTCATCTAACGGGGCCATTAGGCTCTAGACAGCTTCCCCTTCAGAGAGGCAAGCAAGGAAAACAATCCACCCCGTTGTGCGGTCGACCAAGACCGCCAGGTCTACCCGAAACGTCCATTTCTTGGGGGTGCATCTGGTGATGGCGGTGAAGAAAAACCGAACCCGCTCACGTATTGAATTTCACCTGCGGGCTGGCTGCCTCCTCGACGTGTAATTCAATACCCGCGAACGCTGCCGACAGCAGCACACGGGGAACTGTTACTTTGCCGTAATGAGAAGCAACCCGATTTTTTTGGACCTGCTACCGAAGATCGTGACTAATGAATGAATATTGATGAAGCTGAAGTCGCCTGTTGAACTGAAAAGCGCTCCGACGTTCGTAATATCCATATTAACATGTGTAAAATGTAAACAATTCTTATTTTATAAGATCATACAAGCGTAAAGTCGCCTTCTTGGTAAAAAATTCGAAAGATCAATTGCTGCCACTCTTCCGCAAAGTTGAGATTTTGATCTGATACTGTGACCATTCGTTTTAGACCGACCCTCAGTGGGCTAAGAATTGAAATTATTTTGAGGAGAGGTTTGCTATAGATATCTACTGCAGGGGAATATTGATCTGTGAAAAAATTGAACCGATTTTTATTCTTTTGAAAAGTAATCTCATGAAATGTAGAAATAGGACTGAATTCGTGACATGATATCCGAAGGAAAAGATATCACATAGATTGTATCTACTATAAATTGCCAATTTCAAGTTTTATTTTATTCGAAGCGATGAAATTATGAAAAAATTGGATGCTAGGCCACCAAAACAGAGTTTTACAGCTGCATGAAATTAATATCACTTGAAAAAGCTACTGTGCTAGCGAAACATGTTGTGATATATTTTTCAAATAAATTTTGTGGAGATCAAATCGTGAGGTGTAGTTTTTGAAAATACTATGGATCTTCATCAAGTAACGGCCAAATCAATCAGAAAAAAAATTATCTATTAGTCAGTAGGATATGCTTGAAGACAGGCAGTAAACAAATCTAAAGAAATAAAATTTAAACGAACAAGCCTGTCTCGAATATACCTACACATGGGGTTGAATTGACTGACGCCTATCAGAAAACAACTACTCCCCTAGCTAGTACCACGAACGGCGTTGGATTATATCCGACAGGCGTCAGTGCAGAAATCTTCACAAAAAATTTTCTGCATATGCAACTGGCAATATAACTGAAAGAGTCTACCTTCAATTCTGGAACAGGCACACTTGCAGACCGGTTTCGAGCTCATTAGCCACTCGTCAGTGCAAGATAGTGGCCATCATTGACCTAAAGTCAATGATATTCCATAATTGAAAATCGGATTTTTTTCAGAGTATTTCATTCCTCTTCCTCGTCTATCCAGTGGACGAGGTAATAAACAACTACATATCCGAAATTTGCCGATTCCTCTGAATAAGGAAAAGTGTCATTATTCTTGAGTCATATGGGCATCATTCTCACAATTTCGATCACTGTCACTGTCCTAATCAAGTTGAACCACTGGGAATCAAATAGTCGAATATGATTGTGACTTAATAATGAAACTTTGCTAACAAACAGTGGCTAACTTAACCTCTACTCGTACAACTCGAATGTAAATGTTAGTTAGGTGAAGCTCACTAATACGTGGAATAGATACAAGAGACCAAAATAAAAAACAGATTACCACCTTGTTCAAATTGAAAGGGTTGTATTTTCAGGAGTGATTAATTTTTGGAGTAGAAAGCCAAAAACTTCCTTACCAAAGATTACCGTCTTTCACTGACTGACATAACCTAACGAAATATAAGACGACAATCCTTCAATTCAGAGTCTACCTTGAATACTAACAATTTATGTATAATTTTCAGAAATCTCAAAGATATTTTTTGATTCGAATCGAAACATTATTCTGAATGTTAGTAATTTCATTGAAATCGAAAAGAATACGCGACGTTCAGTTAATGCATCTAGCCGCCTCAAGTAAGTCGGGTAACGCGTTTCAATGTTAAGGCACGATAGATTTTAACAATGAAATATTTTTATATATAGATGCATTCAGCTGAGAATATTCCAAGAAGTAATTGTTACGAATAGCACCTAAAAACTTTCTCACATAAATGTCCGTTTTTTATACTCAAATTTTCTTATTTTTAAGCAATACCAATCAAGCAACCAGTAATAGATAAACTCACGAGTCCGTAGGACGAGGGGTCTTATCATCCTGACTGCTCTCATCGTATTGCTAAATAACAAAGTTTTCAATAAAAAATGTAAATTTATCGATGAAATTTTGAGGTCTTGTTAACAATTGAAATATTGAAACTATGCAAAATTTCTTTCAAAAAAATTCACGGGTCAACAATGCAATGCCTTCTGGTATATCTTATGCATTCAATGCCTCTTTCAATTCGAAACTGTATATACGAGATCTGTTAAAAAATGAGGTGCATGTTCAAATTTCGCGGGCTACGTATATCGATTAGCTTTTTTTTTTAATTTTTCATGGTGGTACACTCGTCTCGAACATATGTTCAGAGTTTCAGCTGTTTAGCATGTTTAGTTTGTTGGTGAGAGGCATAAAAAAAGGAAGTGTTTTGCGCGTTCAGCTATTTACTGCTATCGAAAAAATTGGATCTAAGAATTTGCATCAAATGTTGTGAAAAAAAATGGAATCAAGTGCTCAAAACACTTGAAATGTTGACAGTGGCGTACGGTGATTGTACTCTGAGTTATAAGAATGTTTGCAAGTGTTACAAGCTTTTCAGTCGAGAAAATTATTATGGAGAATCTTCAAAACACTATTTGAGAAATTGCTGAGGATATCGGCATATTGGTTGGTCCATGCCATGCAATATATTCGGAAATTTTGGGCATGAAGCGCGTGGCAGCGAATTAGATTACTGAATTTTTACCAAAAAAACAGTCGCATGAGCATCGCTCAGGAATTGTTGAATGACGTCAACAGCGATTCAGATTTGCTCAAAAGGGTCATAAATGGTGACAAATCATACTTTGGAGTGGATACAATAGAAATTGATGAATAAATAATAGATATTCAAGGTATGAGTGTTGAAAGTAAGGTTTTATTTTGCGAGTGAAAAAGTTTCACGAACAAAATAAAAATTACTTTTAACACAAATATCATACAAAGTTTTTTGTACAACTGTCCTGTTTTCATAATAAAATAGATAAATTTATTATTTCCATAAAAACACATTTTAATATCTCTTGTCAGTTAACTATTTTCGTGTTATCGCATTTGCTGTGAAGTGGCCGTGTCAGGTGACGCCGAATCACTTTGTTACCAACAAACAGTATTTTTTACAGCTCACGGGTTTTATTTAAAGTCACATTTAAAGTTCTTGCTGGTATTTAATGTCTTGCATAGTGAAGAACAATATTAAGGAATTGTGAGTTCCTGATGATATTGAAGAGGCTGCGAAAAGAGCTTCAATTGAATTGTTACCAAAAAATTCGGCTGAGCAGCACGACATCGCATATTCTAATTGTCTTAGCTGGTGTAGACTTGAAAACGTCGAAGAAAATTTCAGTGAAACCGTCTTTTTAGCCTATCTAGAAGAGAAATAAAAAATATGAAAATCGTCAATTTTGTGGACCAAGTTTTCAATGATAAAGTCGAGTGCGCTCGTTAAAATAGCATTCTTAAAGCGAAAAAATGACAGTTATAGGCCCAAAAAATTAAAAACTCTTACGTTTGAACAAGTCCAGAGGTTTGTAAATGAGGCGCCAAATGAAAAATATTTGATGATAAAAGTTGCTACCCTTTCGGAATTTTTATTAATATGTAAATTAATAGAAGACATTTAATTAATGGATAAATTATTGATTGTTCAAATTCCAAATACAAAAAAGAAAACAGTCCGTTCTTTTTGCATTGTTGGAAAAAACATTGATTATTTTAATAAATACGTTGCATTGCACCCTTCTGTTATCAATCATCAACGTTTTTTTCTCAAATTATAAATGCAGTACCAACCTAGTTGGTATAAACACGTTTGGAAAAATGCCCTTTACCATTGCTGAGTTTCTGAACCTCCCGGAACCAAAGGAATGTACAGGTCACTGTTCAGAAGATTTTCTGCTTCTTTGCTAGCAGAATCAGGAGCAAATATAACGGATATTAAGAAGCACGGAGGATGGAGGTCTATAACAGTAGCTGAGGGTTACATCGATCAATCTATTTCTTATAAAAATGCTATCCAACAGCTAGCTCCAGCATTACAGCATCGTCTATTCACTTCAAGAATTAAATGTTAAAACCCATGAAACTCAGATAGTTAAAGGCTCTTCAACATCGCAAAAAATTAATATCACCAGTTGTTTTAATTTTACTTCTCATAATAATGTTCATAAATAATAATGATGCTGTAATTAATGTATATAATACATTTGTAATAAAATTTAATTGCATCTATATCTATTGTTCATAATAAAACTTCCTTGAAAATTGAATAATTATATTTTATTTATTGCTATTTGCTCGAATAAAATCATGTTGTGAACATCATCTTTCAATAATTAAAAATCTCACTTTTGATGACAGTTGTACAAAAATATTTTTTGAGAAGAAGAATACATATGGAAGCGCAGATTATCCAAAATTGAGATAATCAAATAAATCAATAAAACAACAAAGATCCAAAAATCAGGAGACTCTCATCGTACTTAAAGATTTCCAAATGAAGAAGGGAGGTACTGGAAGTCCTATTAGAACTAAAATGCTATCTACATTTTTTATAAAAAAATTATTGTTTCCATTTTGCTCAAGTCATTTTCAAATGAAAATTAACAAAGTTGTAAATTTTTTTTTATCCAAAAACAAACTCTTTTCTATATCACCAGTACTGCAATACTCCTTCTCAACATGTGTTTCATCAAACAAGTTGACATCTTCGGGAGATCGAGAAAACTAATTTCTTGTGATAAAGTTGGCCGATACTTGATTAAAATCCAAAACGTATTCAAATAACACTCTATTGTGAGATTTTCACTAGGCAGTTCACATCACAGCACGTATTTCCCTATACAATATATTTCTCAAGGTGTATTGAACGACATTAGATCTTTCTGGTACTCGGTTATGTGCCATGTGTTCTTTGAGACGAGTTTTCATGGTTCGTTCAGTCTGACCGATATATAGTTTCACAAACTTATTTTTTGGCATTGTTTCAAATGTCAACACTCACAAAAGACTGACAACTTATTTGCAGTTCATACCTAATTTCAGAACTGAAAAAAAAACATGTTCATTCATCGACCACATAAAAGGGTCGATATCTTTTGACACTAAATGAACAGTTACCTTCGCCCTTGAACTCACTGTTACATTTGGAATTCTTTTTCGAAGGGTTTCACCAAGGAAAATTCAAAAATAGATATCACTAATGACATTATCGAACGTTTTTCGTTGGTTTCGAATATTCCACCCAGGAAAGTGGAAGCGTATATTTAATTCCCTCAATATATTGCAACAAAGCAGATCCGAGAATTCAGAAGCCCCGCATTGTTTTACCAACAAACAGCAGTTTGTAGGGCTTGGCATCGTGGTAGGCCGAGGGGATGAGAGAGGAAAACGCTCTGGTGGAAACGGCGGTGTCGAGTTTCACCAAAACAACGAAGTCTGTTCAAACATCCTCCCCCGTCATGGCAGGCCACTGGCATACACAGGATTGGACTTACGACAAAAAATTGACAAAGCTTAATATTTCAATCTAGTTTTCCTCAATAATGGATAATAAATATCCATCTTCCTTTCATAATACATTTTTTCTACACTCGTACTATAATAATCTATACTCTATACCAGTAAACGGCAACCTTTTAACAAAGAGGTGACGATGTGCAACTTTGAACAAAGCCAAAGTGCCACTTTAGAAACTGTATAATTTTTATACAAAAATTGTTGAAAGTAATGAGGAAGGTAACTGATAAAATAAAAATTATTTATGAAAATTTTAATCAAAAAGGAAACATAACACATGAAGCGTTTTCAGTGTAATCCTTGTCCTTGTGTTTCTCGGGAAAGCTTTTGTATTTCTGGTTCATGTCTAGTTCGATATGGATTCAAAATGATTTTCATATGGGAAAAAAAGTTACCCACACATATAGGAGGATCTAAATGCTGAAAGCATTGCAAATACCACTTTTTTGAGGCAAATACATTATCTCTTCTTATGTTTGAAGGTGGTTGACAATGAACATTTTAGAATATCTGTCAAATTCTTATAAAAATTGATAACATTTTTGTTTTATGTATTTAGTATAGAAAAACATTCTTTTGCACTGAATAATTTGGACGAATCGTTTGAAAGTTATCACGATAAGACTAACTTGACGCAACGCAGCAAGCCATTACGCGTCGCGTCTACTGCAAGACGACGGGGGACGATGCGCGGGAATAGAGGGCCGGTCTAAGCAATGAAGCGCCATCGCCGAAAACGCATAAGGGCAGACTTTAGCGTTCAGTTGGCAAACAGATGGCATATTCTTTTAGTTTTTGTATTTTTAAAGTAAAAATATAAATTACTACCTGTTGCCCGCTCTTATATTAACGTACAGCCGAAGCCACTGCACCAAGAATCTTTAAATATGCAGATAGGTTCTTTGTACAGCGTTTTTAATCATCAAGAAAGAGAATCAGGAATTTCCACCACCAAGGTGGAAAAATAGGGGTTCAAAAATTGTATTGAATTTCGTCAGTTTTGAAGTTGGATACCTGAAATTTTTGGTTAATGAAAAAATATTGGAACTACTTATTTAAATTGGACTGTCACGAAACTTGATGTGACAAACCAAATTCTACGCGGGCGAAGCCGCGGGCAACAACTAGTTGTACATATATGTATTTTATTTTATTTTATAATTGCAAACTCACGCACAAGGATGATTTCCTTCTGTGGATTGATTTGATATTTCTTGTAATAATTTACCAGTACCTCTAATTGTATGTATTTTGATCGATTAAATATTATTATTATCGGTACAAGAATACTTATTCCCAGTAGTATTATAGAAAATAATAAATTCGGCAAACATTTTTCTAATTCACTCAAAGGTGTTTTATTCGATAGTTCTTGGTATCGGCTTCAAGAACAAAAACAATTTTCTGGATTTATTGTAGAATAGAATAATTTTTTCAACAACACTGTTATTACATGCCATTATTTTTGTTGGGGGAAAGTAAAGATATACTTTAGTATCGGTAGCATAGCCGCGGTTCTTCAATGAGATCTGAGGTACAAATAATTAAAAGTTGGTCTCTTTGGATACTCCTCTCAACAACTCAATATCAATTGATATTCCTAAATTACTATCAACAATTTTCGTTAGCCTTCTCCCAGAGGCGATGTTACCTATATCGAATTTTCAAATATAGTTGCTGAAAATATTTTCAATATTTTTACCTTTTCCCAATATCAACTACTCGAGAATAGCCCCAAGTAGTTGAATTTACAGATATTCTTCACTTCAAGTTTTCGTGTGCTATGTTTTTATTTTTATATCTTTTTTGAAAGGTTGTAGGTAAATACATTTCTTAAGAAGTCTTGACATTGAGGCATAATGCATACTTGACTGAGTATGCATTATGTACTTGACATCAAAGGCTGTTGCATATAATATGAGAAAATCATAATACTAACGATAACCATCCCACTGTTGAAAAAGGTCATGAAGCACATCTAGAAATATTTTTAGTCCGGCCCTGATCAGAAAATACTCTGCCAACCACCGCAGCGGCCTGATGTGCGCAAACTGGGTAAACAGAAACTTTTATTTCTGCTGAAAAGCTTTCAATCTAGTGAAACTTCCAGACCGCAAATGATGTGAGCTTTTTTGGCAGTAATGACTTACAGTATTTTCATTAAACATTAACTTTTTAAAAGTATTTCCTCTGGCCCGAACCTATTACTTGCACCACCAAAGAACGACTTCAGCAACATACGTTTCATGTGAATTACTGTGCATTATAATAATCTGTAATGAAAAGAAATTTGTTCTGCTTACTTCATATGTTATAATTTCTTGATTTCAAAAAATTATAGTCTATTTCAAAAGAGTGTAGAGTAATAAATCATGAAGTGTCATAAAATTTGCCTGAATTTCGTTGTCGTCCATGGGCGTAGGCAAATCTTAGGATTATTAAACTTAATAATTAAAGTAAATTAAAAATTACAGACATAGATAATAATAAAAGGCCATTTTTGGGAAGTAATTTGGTCTAAAACTAAGTACCTACATGTATTTAGGTAAGTAAAATTTCTTAAAAAAAGATTAAGATTAGACTATACTGATGTAGAATAATTTAATTGAATTGTAAATATACTGTAGCGGGATAAGCAATCTGGACAGAGACCAGTGTATCAGTGACAGTGACACTTTTGCTTAGGTTAGGGTTTAGAATTAAGGGTAGTCTGAATAATTATTTTCTCGGAAGGTTCTCGAAAATTGTACCTAGTAATCTCTAGAACATTCAATTAGGGTATAAATAGAGTGTTGTTAAACGTTAAGAGAAGTTCACAGTTTTAGTATTGTTCAAGTGTCAAATTGTAATAACGTATCCAGTAAAGTTCTTGTCGTTTTTGTGAATAAATTGATTTAAAGTCCCCACAAGTGTTTCAATACGTAAAGTTCGTTCGTGTGTGTTTGTGAGTATTTCCCGATTTCGGTTCGTATATATTTTATTGTTACATTTTATATTTTTTTAATAACACTGTTCTGCTGTATTAAATTTTTATTTCCTTTAATATAATTTTTATGAATGCATATTCTTTTGGCAATTATCCCACTAGCGCGCCTCTGGCTCAGTATTTATCCGTCGATAACAATGGACAAATCCCTTAAAACAGGGTGATACCTACCTGCTCTTTATGAAACGACATAATTTTGCAATGCGGACTAGGGAAGTGACAGAATTTATTGACGGATCACCCTGTAGCGCTTTTGAATACTTAATGAGATTTTATTACTCTACACTCTTTTGAAATAGACTATAAGAGAATATTAATTTAAATTATTTTTTGCAGTAGCCAGACGAGTTCCGAAAAACCCCATCTTGATTCCAGTGGCTCCGATAGCGAAGCCGAAGCACACAAGATGTCCACGTATACCCCCAGCGGAGTGATTCAAACCCAAATCAATCCCTACCAAACCATGGCCGCTCCTGCCCCATACCCATGCCAGCCAATGTATCAAACTCCTCCAGAAATTCTGCACGACTACCAGACGTTGTGACAGTGGTTGACAGTTCCTCAGGATCATACTGCCGCTGGCAATTTGTAAATAGCTGAAGTTCAGTCAGATCAAATATCAAATGTTTGATCTGAAATTATTGAAGAGGCTGATGAATTAAAATAAACGTTAGCAATCAAGAGTATGTACGATGTTTCCGAATCTGAGAAGGGAAATTAGATTCAGTAATGTTATTCCTACTGACTGGGATCTAAAAAACAATGTGTTCGTTACAAATAATTTGAAGGTTGACTCATTCAAAATGAATACCGCTTATGAATAATGGAAAACCATATTGCTGGTACAATTGTAAACAACGTCTGCATTGGCTACCAGTACTGAATGTAATGTATCAAAATTGTTGAGTGAAAACTATAAATTAATATGGTGCATTTTGTATGGGTCAGAATCGCAGATTGGTTTGATCGGCCATTCTGACCCAGTATTGCCGATCGGCCAAGCCGATCTACATTTCTGACTCACCGGTTTGACTGATCGGCAAAACCATTGAGGAAATGATTGTAATACAATGGAACCGAGTGATGAAGTTGCAAGAGAAATTATGATTTTCGAAGATTTCAATAATTATGGAATCAACTTTCAACATGTATACAGAATGAAGCAAAAATAGGATAAAATTTGCAAAACAGATTTGATTTAAAAGATCAGAGAGTCAGAACTAGAGAATCAATCATGCAATGATCTAGCAAAATATAGATTATTAACAGAAGAACAATGATGAACCTATAAAAAACTAAAAAATTTGCTTATTCTTGACCAAAATTATCTTTGAGGGTTATGAAACATTTCTTGAAGGAAGGTATTTCGAAATGACAACTACAACCAAAGAATTTCTGAAAAATGTCTTACTGGCACTTTTGAATATTTCCTCAACTGCTTTTCTGAATATGATGAAGTATGATGAAAATGAATGTTTTCTAAAAATGTTAAAATTCAAACCAGAAATTGAAAATGAAAAATAATGGTAATTTTTTGGCAATTGGAAAAATTTTTCATATAATCAATCAAGAAAGAACTTTTAATCATTATCTTAGGATACAAGGGTTTTTTGGGAAAAAGTTTTTTAGTTTTCTTCTTCTCCATCATTTATCAAAAAATGTTGGAAACTTACAAAAATGGAAGGATTCAAATAAATGAAATAAAATATATTTACAAAGATATGTTACAGTTATTATATTTGTTTTCTTCATTGGAAGTTTACCACATTGTTTGTTTGATGTTTAATGTTTTCATAAAATATTCCCTTCATTGTTACTGCGAATCAAGAACGATCATTGAGAAAGGTACATATTTCATTCAGGAACTCTCCAGTCATATGGACTCATCATTTGGTATCATTGGAATATTTTTCCAGAACACTTATTAGCGAGATAATATTGTACAGAATTTAAATGATTCGAATATTGGAAATCAGTACAAAAATTATCAGTTATTGTTAATGAATGTCTGTTCCAAATTTTTGTCTCGTCAAATAGCATATTTATATGTAAACATTTCGGAAAAATACTCGGAATGCAACAGTATTTGTTTTTCAAATCAGAACTCAAAGTATCGAAACTCATCTGTACCAACACAGAATTATTTATTTTCGATTAATAGATTGACTGCGTTTACGGTATAAAAGTTTTTATTCTACAGAAATATAATTAATGATAATTATTGACAAAATAAATGAGAAAAAATACTTAATTTTTCTGTAAGTTTAGAATACCTTTTTTCGGAAATGCCCATCAAAAAATAATAAATCAGAGTACCATTGGAAGCAGAATTGAACGCCAATCAAAATGATGTGTCACTTGAAATTCTAAAGGTAACATCTACCACTCCAAGGGAGTTGAATCACGAGGGCTTCAAATAATCCTTGAAAATGTCCCCCTTGACAATAAAATTGACCTGTTTTTCGATTCCTCATATTGATTACTGGAAGGAAGATGTTGAGGGTGGGAAATTTTCAACTTGACACCCTGTATTTAATAACTGTCGACTGTACTATTTCGTTCGTAGACGTAGTTGAATGTGGAAAATAGTAATTCTTATCGTTCCTAGTTTCTGGGTGAGTTTCGATATGTTTTGTTGTGAAATAATAATGTGGTTCAGTTTCCTTTTAAAGCGTTTTCCTACAATTCTCTTTCTTCTCCAATAACCGAACGAGAATGTAAATCTGGTCCAACCAACTACGAACATACTGTTTCCCTTCAGATTTGTCATCTTGAGTTATAGATGAACCACATCTGTTGGTTTTACCAACATTTCAGTCTGAATGGTACATAAAAAACTTCTACGAACAAAATTGAAATCAAAGGTTATTTTGATACTTCAGATGAAATATTTGTATTTTATTATGGGTAAGCTTTCATAATTTTCTGACACATATCTTCTAATGAGAATATGAGGATAGTGAGGTCAGTTCAAACTCAAAAAGTCAGTAAACTTGCATTCTTATATTTTTAACAGATATCCCCTACAGAATCTGGAAACATTAAACTGTTGCTAATTTGGCTAAATCAACCTTCCATGTATCTAAAGCAGTAGACTATTATTGTACTTAGCATTGTAAATAGTTCAGTTTTGTAACGAAACTATGAATGAATTTCATTTGTAAAATATTTGTTATACCTTATATTTATTTTTATCTTCAAAAGATATTGTTATAATTTTGCCAAACACTTATTGGCCATTAATTTTATGTATAAAATAATAATTCCTAGTTATTTTATATTATTGACATGTGAACTAATCAGATTGAAACTGAACATTATGCCGTCATTTGATTGAACATTGCTTGTTAACTGAATAATCGCATAGATTCAGAGCCAAATTCACGGAACCATTCATATATTAATTGCACAAAGTTTAGAAACAAAAATATCCACAACCAATCTCGACAGTGAATTATGTTGAGTATAAGGTTCCCTCAATCTGACAAAAAAATATAACGTACACGTATGAACAACAGCACACAGTGTAACAAACATGTTTTTGTTGTAATAAAAGTAATCCGAATATAATCTTTCTTTCAATTACCATTCAATTAGAAAATACTGGCTCTTTGAGAATATTTGTATGTATGCCTAGGAAGTAAATAATGTGCATGGGTGTACCACGGATTAACAAGGATTACGGAATGTCAAAAAAATATAAATACGATAAATAATAATAACAACAATAAAAAATAATATTGTCTGTTTTTTAAAATGCAAATACGAGTACACCGAGTTACATTTCAAATAATAATTCAAACTCCCAAAGGGAAATTACTTGTAAGAAATAATACCTATCCCATCTCAGTCTTCTCATTACAGTTTTCTTTCTTGCATCTTGTTCAGCGTCCGCCTTACCCGTGGGATGTCGCAGCATCTTGTTTTTTTTAAATCCTAGTTTCGATTTCAAAAAACTTTCCTATAAATAATCGACATTTCATTCAATAGTGTACTGACTGTTTGATCTGTAGACGTTTTCATATAGTTTCCAGGAAAATTCAAATCACAAAATTATATTTTGTAAAGGTGCATCTCAGAACGACATGAAAACACATTTTGTTATTAAATTTTGAAGAGTCTTGGGAGAAGGGATAACTTATCTGGGAGAGATTAAATTTTGGAGGAAAAATGTCTCCAATTTTATACTGAAAAAACTATTTGCTGAAATATGTAGATTATGCACAACAGTGTTTTTCTTGTAAAAACTAGAAAATATCCATCTGAAACAACTACCTTCAATATAAACATTGAGTTGAAAGGAAATTTGCATCATTCATGTTGTACTA
This sequence comes from Leptinotarsa decemlineata, assembly GCF_025532065.1. Lineage (NCBI taxonomy): Eukaryota > Metazoa > Arthropoda > Insecta > Coleoptera > Chrysomelidae > Leptinotarsa > Leptinotarsa decemlineata. The sequence goes on from NW_027412702.1 coordinate 22,494,030, forward strand.
CAAATTTTTTAAATGAATTAGAAATGAAAATTTCACCTGAAAACCCTGCATAACATGTGTATGATGTCTATTTCAATTCCATGACATATGTTTGAACTACAATATCAATGAGAAGAGGCGACTTCTCTGTAATTAGATGTTCATATTTGAAAGAATTTGTTAGAGTTGTTATTGACGTATTTAATTGTTTGTAACTTTTTCAGTCGTTCTTTGCTTAATATAATGATGGAAAAGTAATCCAATAGGTTTTTCCGATAGAAAAGACGTATCAGAAAATAGGGAAGATGAAAAATTTCGAGTCAAAAATTGACATGAGCTCAATGTTACTGGATAAATTTCAGGACCAAGCTACCAAAGAATGAAAAAATACTCCAGAAGGGAAAGAGGATCCTCAAGTAAACTGAAAAATGTTATGACTCTATATCATTCATTAATTGATATCTAGAGAAATTTATTAAACGATTCTTATTGATAACAATATAACTGAAAAAAAAAGAGGACAAGAAACACAATATCGTTCATTTTGACTTATTTTAAGAATAGTGTTACAAATTGTTGTATATTATATTTATTTACTTATCGTCATGTTTTCAACCCAAGTTGACAGTATCATTTTCATTTATTACAAACAATTATATCCAGCGGGATGGAAATTACAGGAGTCGGGCCGTGAGTTACCCTGAAGATTCACATTTGACCACTTGAAATTTTGACATCCTCCGGAAGCACATAAAATATAGATTTTTCGTGACCACGGTCCATTCAAACTTCCAGTCACCCCATTAATCTCCAGAATATCGATAGGCACATTATTGTTTGGATTTCCAGAAGGTCCACCATTGTTTCTATAGTTTTGTTCAACGTTGATTCCGTAGTCAGATATTCCTGAAAAAATGACATATTTAAATGTTTGATGTAAAGACTCCCATTGTAATAATAATAATGCTTCATTTGTTTTTGAAAAATACATGTTGTGGCTTTCTACTTCGACATCTTCATACAAAAATATCGATTTAAAAAAAATCAGTTTTCGTCCGGGAGTATTTGTTACAAGATCATACCGTTTTACCGTGTATTACAGAAATTCAATCTTTGGCCGGGATTACTTGTTGCAAGACATACCGTCTTACCGCGTTTTAAAAAATTCAGTCTTCATATGAGAGTACTTGTTACCGCGTATCACAAATTCAGTTGCAAGTACCGTAGAAACATCTTGTTACAAGAAATACCGTGTCACAACATACAGTTAACAATATCACTCTCGTCTAAGTTTTTGCCACACATTTTTTTTTGTTTTTATAAATCAAGGCTCATACTACAACCTCAGTAAATTAAATATTGAACAGATATTAATATATCTTGTCAAAAGTGATTGGTGAAATCTAATTACTTTATTCAAATTGTAAATTCTGGATTGACAAGTTGGTGTCATAGTTAATGCTATGTCTAATGACATATTGGTTACCACAGTCCTAAACGTTTTGGACAAAGATGAAAGACCTATACCAGTGTTTTTCAACTTTTTTCATGACACGACCTCCTTAGTAAGAAAAAATATTATACGACCCCCCGACCCTTTTTTCATGTATGTCACAAATATTCATACAATATTTTGGTGCGTTTTGATGATTACGATTACATCGAAAAAGTCGCGGGAATGGTGGATCAAAACCGAAAAAAATCGTCTTCATGATGACAATTATTTGAAATTCGGGTTTACTGTGATTGCGAATAGACCGCGCTATTTGCATTATTTGCTTTGAAACTTCATCAAGAGAAAGCATGAAGCCACCGAAGTTAGCACGCCACCTCAACACAAAACATCCAAATGGAAAAGATAAACTCGTGGAATTTTTTGAGAGAAAATTAAAAGCTCTTCAACATCAGAAAACTGCTTAGTACAAATGTCCAACCTGAACGAAAAAGCGTTGCTTGCTAGTTATCGAGTGCGAGTGCGGAGAATCATACATTGGTCAAACTAAGAGGCCCTTGAAACAAACACAGCGAGGAGAAACCAGCAAATCAGGAATCGGAGTATGTTTGGACTCATCAACATAACATTGAGTGGGCTCAAGCTGAAATCATCCACAAGGAGGAACAATGGTTTAGGCAAAAATTCAAAGAAATCGCATATATGTCGTCCAACAAAGCATTTAGTCAAGCTAGCGTAGAGATACGAAACCTCTAATCAAGCGGAACACGACCAACTCCTGCCAAAGGGTCAGCTTCCGGTAAAACCGATGAAGCGGGAGGAGGATAGGTGAAAGCACTTGAATGGCCTATAAATAGTCAGATATCGGAGAAATAAGTTCAGTTGAGAATGAGATTCTGAAAACGGAAGAATATAACAACAAAACTGAGGAACTACTAGACCCGGAAAACTATCGCAAACTTCAACGGGACCCAACGCAATCTAAGTTAAGGAACGGTGGACAATATATAAGATCTTTCTCGCTGTCGGAAACCACACAGAAAGCCATTCTTAGAACTGAAACTGCTCCACCTAGGCTCTACGGGCTTCCGAAAATACACAAATCCAACATGCCACTGAGACCTATAGTGAGTACCCCACTTGGCGAGACATCTGACCTCACTCCTACAACCCCATGTGGGAAAGACCAACTCCTACGTCAAGGACTCGACAGACTTCGTTGGTAAAATTAGGGGCTTAACGCTGGAGCCGACAGATATTCTGGTCAGCTTCGATGTGGTGTCATTGTTTACGAATGTCCCACTGGAAGACTCTCTGAGGGGGTTAGCCCACGTGTTCCCGAATGACACCGTCGAACTCTTTAGAGCATGTCTCACAGGAAGTTATTTTCAATGGGGTGGAAACTTCTATGAGATATTAGATGACGTTGCGATGGGGAGTCCAGTTAGCCCAGTGATAGCTAATTATTTCATGGAACGGTTTGAAGGGAAGGCGATAGACACTTTTGAATTGAAACCGACCTTATGGCTACGTTACGTGGATGACACCTTCGTCATCTGGAAACATGGAAGAGACCTCCTAAACCACTTGAACGCCCAACACCCGAGTATAGAATTCACCATGGAAATTGAGCAAGACCAACGGTTAGCATTCCTAGATGTACTAGTAGAACGATGTGATACCAGACTGACCCACAAAGTGTATCGAAAACCCACACAAACAGATAGATACTTGCACACACTATCGAACCACCATCCTAGCCAAAAGAGAGGAGTTATCTCCACTATAACGGAACGGGCTCGGAGAATATGTGAACCAGAACATCTGGAGAGGGAACTGAAATACCTGGAAGTGAGCTTGAGATCGAATGGGTACAGTGTCTCTGAGACCAGAAGAGCCATGAGACCGAAGGACAACTCGGTTCAGAAAGCGAAAAAGGATCAGATGGTTGCACGCGCATAGATACCGTTTGTCCCTAGGGTCACGGATAGAATTGGAAAACTATTGGGCAAACACGACATTGAAACAGTCTTCAAACCCAAAAGAAAGATACAACAAAGCCTCAGGTCGGCTAAAGACAAAAGAGACCCATTATCAGCAGCAGGGGTCTATCGCATTCCGTATACTTGTGGAAAGGTATATATCGGAACCACCAAACGATCCATGGGAACAAGACTAAAAGAGCATAAAAGAAACTTCAGACTAGACCAAACTGACAAGTCAGCTGTGGCAGAACACGCACTGAGTGAAGGAGACCACTGAATTTCGTTTGAAAACACAGAACTAATTGCCCCCAACCAGGGATACCATAGCCGACTGGTACGGGAGGCAATAGAGATCCACAAACACACGTATAATTTTAACAGAAAAGAAGAAGCGGTGAACCTCAATCAAATATGGAACCTCATTTTAAGGAATTCGCGAATAACGAACAGGACAACAGGCAGCAAGATTGTTAATGTTCCAGGTTCAAGTACAGGTACGAATACGGGTACAAATGCAGGTACAAATACAACTGACTACCTGACAAGGCATAAATATGCTTTACGAAGCCTAAAAGGTAGTCATCGGACAACAAACCATGATGGTTAAACCTCTGAAGAAGCTAGCCACTCGCGCCAGCGAAACGTCAAGAAAGAATTCCAAAAATCCACGGCTTTCAAACTCGAAAAGCAATGACACTGAAAATCTCAGCCGTGAAAGTCTAAACCATTTTGTGAAATGCTGTTGGTCACCTCGTTCACAGGCAGATGGGGCTTCGGCCTAGTTCGAGCAAAGATACTAGATTTTCAATTATCGGAAATTATCGACTTAATGCTGATGATGGACACTACCTTGCACTGACGAGAGGCCAAACAGCCCGAAACCGGTCTGCAATAATTGAAAACCTATTGCGACAGTGGTATAGCCAACAGTATATGCACGAATAACTTCAGTGAAGAATCCTTTACTGACACCTGTTGGATATTATCCAACGCCCTTCGTGATATTAGCCTGGGAAGTAGTTGTTTTCTGATAGGTGTCAGTCCATTAACCTACAATGCAGGGAGTTGAGACTGGTCTGAACAAATTGTTCCTTCAGTTAATTCGAAATAATTTAAAATGCAAAAAATATACTGTACCCAATATAAACAATCATTATCTCTTATATCATTGAAAAATTGAATGAAGAAATTCAATATTTCATTGCAGCTAGAAATTATTAATGCTCACCTTGAGCTCCAACAACTGTAATTCCATTTCCTTTTATCCAAATCAAGGGTCCATCCCATTCAGCATATGCAAATGTAGTTGTTCCTTCGAAAGTTAGAGTCGCTCCTGCCTTCAGAAAAAGTTTGAGACTCTGTCCGGCATCGACAACGAGGTTTCTCACAACAATATCGTTACAACTGTTTAGTACCGAAGAAACTTGATCGAATCGTGTAATGGTACAACCAGCACCAACGTCAGCCGATGATGCTGAATTAGCTACAATAGCTACCAAGAATACTAGTCCGTCCAAAAGTAGCATGACTGTCACCGGTTACAGCCAATATATATATATATATATATATATATATATATATATATATATATATATATATATATATATATATATATATATATATATATGGTTCGAAACTCTGGCCATTGAATAAGCCTACAAGAAGCCCCGAGTCTGATTGAGATACGTAGACGACACCATCATAATATGGAACCATGGGAATGCAGAACTAGCACATCGATATGTCCTTCCATCACTTTCACAATGGAGAAGGAAGTCCACAATGAATTGCCTTTCTTAGACGTATTGGTGAAGGGAACGACACGAAATGGGAAACATCCATATATCGAAAACCCACTCACACAGGACAGTATCTGAACCAGAAACCCAACCACCATCAATCGACTGAGAGAGGAATCATCAAGACTCTACTAGACCGTGCTTTTGGGCTTTGTAATACAAAGGAAGGTCTCGAAAAGAAACTAGGCATCATCAAAAATGACCTTCAACAAAATGGTTACTCCAGAGTGATGGTAGAACAGGCTTTAGCTAGAAAACAGCAAAGGATCCACAAGGAAGAGGAGCCGCCACAACCAGTACTTGTACTTTCCTACATCAGAGGATTATCGGAAATTATAAGAAGGATTGGGTCCAAGCATATCATCAGGACCTGCTTCAGATCTGGGAACACTATTCGTAGCAGCCTCACAAAAATCAGGCCACCAAACGCGGACTGCGATTCCAAGAATTGCATTAACCGGATACCCTGCGAGTGCGGAGAATCATACATTGGTGAAACTAAGAGGCCATTGAAAGTTCGCATTGCTGAGCATAAGAAATACACACAGCGAGAAGAAACCAGCAAATCAGGAATAGCAGAGCATGTTTGGACTCATTAACATAACATCAAGTGGGCTCAAGCTGAAATCATACACAAAGAGGAACACTGGTTTAGGAGAAAATTCAAATCTCCAAATTTGAAAATAATATTTTTTGTTTTTTAATTCTCAGCTTTGATTATTAGTTCAATGTTTTATTTTTTGGTTGTTGCTTGTATGTTATTTCTTTGTACTTTCAGTTTTTTGTTTAATAAAATTGTTATTTTCAGTTAGTTTTTTTAATTTTTTTTTAATTTTTTTTCAGGGGTTTCAAATCAATTTATATTATATTAGACAATGGAAGTCCGAACTGATGAACTACAGCGTTGAACTAGTAGCGAATATCATTTCTACTAAATATATTTGGCTCCAATGTTTTTCTTAATTCGTCTCCCCTTCATTTATGAATATCACGGAAATATACTCGTGGATGATCGTGAAACCAGTGAAGTTTAGTAGTTTGTTGCAGATCCGCGATGTCTTATACACTCGTGGATACGTTTGGGCATTTTCCCTTATAAGGTGATCTCATTTGACCCTACTTCTAATTCATGTCTAAGTGCTGCTAAAGTCTGTGGGGACTGTTGTGAATTCAGTATGTGAAAGGTCGGGCGATCTGGGTGGCCATGGTAAGCGTTTTATGTCATGCTAATCCATGAAGTCTAGAGTTACTCTAGCCACACGCGGTCTAGCGTTGTCTTGTTGAAATATGGGGTCCTCGATGGTCTCGAAATATGGAAAGACATGGGGTTCCACTACTTCGTGAATATAACGAAGATCTGCCATATTGCCTCTGAAAATGTCCTGCTACCCAATGCAATAGCACCCCATACCATTAAACCAACAGTATGGTGAACATTCCTCTCCGCATCAAACTGGGGATCTCGTCTTTCACCACGACGCCTTCTTGCGCTTGCTCGTCCATCGTGCATACTCAAACAAAAGCGAGATTACGCGTTTCCACTGTTGATCTCAATTTATTCTGTTTCTGCATCAGTGCAATCAGTTGCGTCGATGCTCGAGAGTCAGTGGCAACACCCAATGGGGATGATAAGAAAAAAGTACGAAACTTCGTATTCGTCGATACACTGTGCGCATTTCAACAAGCCTTCCGTTTTCTTCAAACCACTAATTCGCAATTGCCCCAGTAGAAATAAACTGATCCCTAAGAGCAAAACTCTTAATCGACGATCCTCACGCGCTGATGTTCTCCTGCGACGACCGGGTGCCCTAGCTCTGTGTTCTTGGCCTTCTTGGGTCCATGCCTAATAACATCTTAGAATAGTACGCAAAGATCGATTGCTTTTTCTTGAAATTTCTCTAACTGAAAAACCTGCCTCACGTAAACCTACAATTCGTCCTCTCTCAAAATCACTAACTTGTGGAATACGACGAATTCTTCGCACTCGAAGCGCAGTGTTAACAATACGAAACACTTTACAACAAACTCTTTAACAGTTAAAGCACAAATAAGAATAAAAATTGTAGAAATGGTAAATGCTCACACGGAAAAACAGTTGAAAAAACCAGTCCAATACGGCTGAAATTTTACTAGCTCTTTGCTAGCCTCAACATAAATACACATCCAAAACATTATTGAAATATTATCAATATTTACCTTTTTTGTCACTTAGTATAATTGATTGAAAAAAAATTCCATATCTTCGTCAACTTTGAATTAATTTTAATGTTTTTTCTAATCTGAGATAGCTTTCGGAGAATAACATTTATCATACGGGTCATGCCAAATATGAATAATTATGGTAGTAACATCAGATTTGTTATTTAACAATTATCGCACTTGCAATGTTCGTGTTCAATTAACTAATGCATTATTAACTGGGAAATCACGGTGAGAATTTTGGACCGCGAATTATTGTTCATACATTAATCCAGTAGGTGCCTGAAGTTTTCAATTCCTGATTTTGATATTTGAAATCATATGTTTTCATAAAAGTGCGTGCAGTGCGCAGAGTCCTGCGCAAGCCAGAGTACTCGTTTTAGAATGTACTTTAACACCTTGAGAAAATTATAAAAATATGTCGTACACTTCCGGGAGAAAGGAATTTTTTTGGAAAATTCCTCTGAAAAATGTCAAATTTTTGCAAGCGGTACTTGAATTTTCTCAAAAATCATCTACACGCTCATTAATATTTTTCGGAGGCAGAGGAAAAAGTATGTTAGTCGAATTCAGTACCAAGTTCTCTATAAATTTCCTCAGTATCATATTCATTTTATATTTTGCAAAGACACACCTAAGAACGAAGACTTTGAGAAAAGGGGATACTTTTCCCGGAGAAATTAATTTTTGAAAAAAAGTCTCCATTATTATATTAAAAAACTTTCTGCTGAAATATGTAGATCTTGCACAAAAATTGCTTTCTGATACAAACTGGTAAAAATCTATCTGAAACAACTACCTCTAAATATAAACATTGAGTTGCACGGAAATTTGTATAAGTCAACTTGTAATACAAAATTTCGTAATGAATGAGAAATGAAAATTTTATCTAAAAACCCTGCATAACATGTATGATGTCTTATTCAATTTCATACTACAAAATGAATGAGAAAAGGCGAATTTCGTGTAATTAGATATTCATATTTGAAAGAAGTTGTTTTATTGAGCTTTTGAGAGTTTTTATTGATGTATTCAATTTCTTGCAACTTTTTCGGCCATTCTTTCTTTAATATAATGATGGAAAAGTAGGAAGTCCAATAGGTTTTTTCGATGAAGAAGACTTATCAGAAAATAGGGAATATGAAAAATTTCAAGGCAAGAATTGACATGAATATCATATCACAGGAAAAATTTCAGGAACGAGCCACCAAAGAATAAAAAGACACTGTAGATGAGAAAGGATATTCAAATAAACTGAAAAATGTTATAACTTAATATAATTTATTAGTTGATATCTACAGAACTTCATTATAGGTATCATATTGTTGACAATATATCTGCCAAAAAAAAGTAGATCAAGAAACACAAATTCGTTTATTTTGAATTATTTCAAGAATAGTTTTGCAATTTGTATTTTTCATTATATTTAGTTACCTTTCGTCATTTTCTCAACTCTAGTTGACAGAATGTCATTTTAATTAACAATTATATCCAACGGGATGAAAGTTACATGAGTCGGGACGTGAATTACCCTGAAGGTTCACATTTGACCATCTGAAATTTGTACATGCTCCAGAAGCACATAGAATATAGGCTTTCCGTGACCACGGTCCATGTAAAGTCCCAGTCAACCCATTAATCTCCAGAGTATCGATAGGCACATTATTGTTTGGATCTCCAGAAGGACCACCATTGTTTCTATAGTTTTGTTCGACGTTGATTCCGTAGTCAGATATTCCTGAAATATCGACATGTTTGGATTATATTCATGTTTGATGACTCCCACAATAATAATAATGATAATAATAATAATGCTTCATTTGTTTTTGGATTTTTATGTCGACATCTTCATACAAAAATATGTGGGAATCTTCCAGAAGAAGGAAGGAAGCTATAAATTTATAAAAAGTATTTCTATACATGCAAAAAGTTAGTGGGAATATGATTGTTATATGCTATCTGCTTTATGATCTTCATTTCTTTCTGAAAAATATCCTCCGATGACGGAATCATAAATGCTCTATCATTGATCTGAATGCCAATAATTTATAATAGACTGAAAGAAGGTATTTTACAGTCCGTGAAAGTGGTTTTCTCAAAGATGTTAAACTGTAATTCACATATTTATAGCATTTATCATCAAAGAAGGCGTTTCGAGAAACTGATCTCCAATAAGAACCAAAAATTGATCAGGCGGAACTATACCTGAATCATGAAGAACCAAAAGAAGCTGAAAAATATGCAAGCATAAGTCATTCGGGAAATCTCTCTGTAAACATTGTTTATTGAAACTCAACATAATTCACTAATGAGAATAATTTAGGAAATATCTTATTCAAGGCAAAACCCAAAATAGTGGAAAAAGCGGGCATATGTAGACTAGAATGTGGTGACTGTTCGGCAGATTATATAGGCCAGACAGGCAGATATGTCAACATAAGATACTCTAATCATGTATTATCAGATAAAAAAATCAGTTACATATGGACATCTACAAGGAACAAACCACACGATGAATGTATCGGCTACTTGAGAATGGTCTAGTAGAAATTAGACAAAAGTTATTTTTTCATGCCATATTCAATATGAATTTCTACAAAATGAATAGGTTATCAATGGAACAAAACATCACAAAATAGTGACATGATAAAACTTTGTACACGAGGCATAATTTTGATATGCTATAAAAATACGAATCCAATATATATGATTCTGAAGAAATGAACTTTAAGTGTTCAAGCCCGTCTCGGATATACCAACACAGTAGATTGAATCAGAAAAAATCTACTCCGCTGGCTAATACCACAAAGAGCGTTGGATTATATCCGACAGGCGTCAGAAAATTTCCTGCATATGCAATTGGTAATACAACTGAAAGAGTCGACCCTAAGTTTTGAAACGAGCACACTTGCAGACCGGTTTCGGGCTCTTTAGCCACTCGTCAGTGCAAGATAGTGGCCATCATCGACCTCAAGTCAATGATGATACTCCATAATTGAAAATCGAAATTCTTTCAGACTATTTCATTCCTCATTTTAAGGTAAATTTTCAATTATGGAATATCATTGACTTTAGGTCGATGATGACCAATATCTTACACTGACGCGTAGATAAGGAGCCCGAAACCGGTCTGCAAGTGTGCCCGTTCCAAAATTGAAGGTCGACTCTTTCAGTGGTATTGCGAATTGCATATGCAGAAATTTTTCTGTGAAGATTCCTGCACTGACACCTGTCTGATATAAACCAACGCCTTTAGTAGTATTAGCCAGGGTAGTAGTTGTTTTCTGATAGGCGTCAGTCCATTCAACCTACTGTTCATTTCTCAAGATTTGTTTACTGCCTGTCTTGAAACATAACCCACTGACTGATAAGCAACAATATATATGATTTCAATTTCACCTTGAACTCTCTGTAAGGTTGTATCGCTTTTGTGTTTACTGTCTTCATAACAGAAAAAGGCGATTTGCATTGATAAAATATGTTCTGAAAGGTAACACTTATCCAGATTTATTCGTAGATTCAGTCTAATAAAGACCAAGAGACCCTACAAACAGCATCACAAATTCAGCAACCACCAACTCAATAAAACAGACAACAAGATGAGACGAATTGGAAACAAATAAAACAAATGCACTGAGATATATACTCACACATACAAAACCTAACCACAAAAAAAAAAAGAAAAAGATGTAGATATTTATGATATTTCGTTATTGTCGTAAGGGTTATATTGGTGAAATTTCGAGGCCATTGAAAGTTCGTGAGGATGAACATCAAGATCACATCAGAAATAGACAGTTAACACGGTTCAAATTATTGACAGAACACATTTTGAAATCAGATAAACATCGAATTGAATAGGATACCTAATACGAGACTAATTGCCAATGAATCCTACTCCGAGAGACGAAACCTTAAAGAAACAACGTATATACTTATATTTGGAGAAGAGTGTATTTGGAATAGCTCCTTAGAAATGGATCGTATTTGGCCACCATTGGCTATGGATGGTGGCAAAATGGCAACAGACGAATATCACAGAACACATGTTCGAACATCGAATGTTTCAGAAATCAATCAACAAAATTCACATATCTCACATTTCAAAACTACTTTGGCTTCCATTGTGGAGAAAGTTCAGAAATAAAGATATTCTGCAAAAAAACCTATTTTGTTTTTACAATTCTGAAGACGAAACGTCAAGATGAGTATCTGTAAAAAGTAAAAATACACAAGGAAGGCCATGAAAAATATTTCGAAAATATTGAAAGATTCATCTCACAACTACTTGCGTAACTCACCTGACAATTCAATGCCGCTAAAGTAGAGGCCAGACATCTTTCCTTTTCCTCCGTCTGCTATTGATTTGATGTGAATTCCATTTCGTGAATCGATGACATGACTATTTTCGAAATGCACATCGGAAACGACATTTACATTGTAATCTGTCAAGCTCATTCCTGATGATATACTCAGGCCGTGACCTCCGTAACACCATAAGTTTCTGAATGTCATGTGAGAACCTCCATTGATACAAATGCAATCATCTTGATTTCTGACAGCAACGCTATCAATAAGGATGTAAGAGGACTTGTAAAGATCGAATCCATCGGTGTTATGCCCAACTTCTCTCTGAAATTTATTTTAAAGTTAATTGTTAACTAATCACACTAACAGTGGAACAGTTCAAAGAGAATTCAAAATCTTATCGTATACATCTCTACAAGGACAACTCTGCTTTTGGTTATTTGCCTTAATATAACTAACTCTTTTTATACTACAACCATTAAGCCTTGTATCCTACGAATACGATAGTTATGGATTTTTATCAAGTATCGACCAATTCCATCATATATTCCGATCGTCTTACTACAGGATTCAACTAGATAACATCCTGCATCCATGTATTTACCAGACGAAACATACATTTTGTATTTTAAACTCGACTAATGCACCCCAAATATTTTGCCTACCAATATATAGTATAATCACGATTACCTTTGATTAAAAAAACTGTGCGTTTTTGGATGCCCGACAGAAGTGATAACTTTAACTAATCCAAGTTAAACTATTTAATATCGAAATTGTTTGAATTGACAAAAGCTCAGATTATTACTCAAATTTTATGTATATCAATATAATAACGTAAGGAAAGGTTATTTATTGGAATTTTTTATTGATTATTTTGTGTATGTACATATATTATAGCTACCATAAGCCAATTGTTTCTTTTGTAGAATTAAATAATGATACCAATAATGTACATACACAAAATCACTATCATAATTTTCAGGCCACGTTTCACATAATAAAAGAATAATTCGTGCTTGCTGGTTATATTTTTATAATACCGTCAACAGTATATGTCTAACGCACACTAAACATTTAGCATCTGTCCGACAAGGGAACCGGAGGGTCCGGAGGTTCCCTGCCCCTGTGAATATGGGAAGCCTGAAACGGCAGAGCACGTGATTGATAGATGCATGAATGGGGACAAGATTGGTAGGCGAGAGTTGAAAGAGATGGAAAAAGGATGAAATGGGAAAAAGGATGAATGGGAATGTTTTATGAATGACTGGCCGGACAATGTGGTGAGGGAAGAAAGGGAAGGATAGATTTAGATCTGCATACAAACAAGCGTAATAAACACGCTAACTATGAGAAGGGGTTACGGTCTCTCCAGTCATGGCTGACAGTTGTAATGATTGCTTGTAAATACATCCAAGGATGTGCAAGAATGACTTTGTACCACTGGGATACATGGGTTGGGTCATTTTTTTTGTTATTATGTCTGATTATTTTGAAGGAGCCAAGTTTTAATTAATGTATTGCGGAGTAAGGATTGATTTGTAATTTTTTTGGGAAATAATGGGAATGAAAGGGTCTTCTACCCCGCTGATTCGTTTTTCCGTATGGCTGACGCCTTGCACCGGTGGTACCGGACGGGGTGAGTTCGGAGGATTAGGGGTTTCCTTGTCAGTGATAGCGCTATATAGAGGGAAGATGCCAGATGTAAGGCCTACGGGCTACGGCATCAAAGGCACTGGCGTTATTCATGTCCGACAAGGGAAGACAAGTCTGCCTTTCACTAACGTATGCGTGAGAGAAAGGGAAGCCAGATAGACTGGTGCTGTAACGCGTTAGGTAACGAAGCAGTTCACCCTCCCATGAAAGGTTATCGCTATGTTCCACCTGGAGAGCAAGCATTACATATATTCGACTTTCCTACAAAAGTCCGGTGAACTTTTTTGTCGGGGACGTTATCTAATAAAAATGTGCCTAAAACACCTCTCCTTCTAGCTATCCTTTTCATTTGAATAGGTCGACACATGATTACCTCAGACCAATAATATTTTTTTAAAGTATCTTCTGTGTTATAACTCTGAGCACGTCATATTTGGTGCTTAACCTAGAATTACTCAATCAATTATCAAATTAATTGGACAAATTACCGAACTGAAATAATATTGAGATAATTAGGATATAGAACTGGATTATAACACAAATACCATTTAACCTAAAAATCCTCAAGGCGCTCTGAAATCGGTGCCTGTGCAAGAGAAGCGATTTACGTTGAATTTAAAACTGCAAGAGATTTTACTCGTTTGTAAAAACGAGTATAATCTTTCTTCTGCCAATATGGGTTTCGTGGGGGAAGGTCTTCGGAGGATGCCGTGTCATCTCTATAAAGGTATTGACTCAGAACAATATGTATCCGGTATCTTCTTCGATCTTTCATGCCCTTCGATAGTCTACAATTAGATTTTATTTTACAAAAACTGTGCACACATGGAATTAGAGGAAATATGCTTGAACTTATGCAGTCAAACCGAATCAATAGCGAATCCTATGTTAAAGTTGAAAACTCTTATTCTGAGTATATGACGGTTGATATTGGAATGCCTCAGGGGTCCGTACTGGGGCCACTAATGTGCATCATATTTATAAACGATATGCCTGAGTTCTTATCATCAGGATCTGTCACGATTTTTGCAGACAACTCCTCCACACATTATATATATATTTGAAAATTGGTGTAAGAGAAATAATCTCATCTTAAACTTGAATAAAACCGTATGTATCATTTTCAAATGCCGATAAATTCACAATAACATAACTATTAATGTTGTATCAACTAGTACCAATACAAAATTTCTAGGGGCCTATGTAGATCAGTGTTTGACAAGGAGTAACCAACTGCAGCTTTTTTGCAAGAAATTAAGCTCAGGTTTCTATGCAATTTCAAAACTGAAGTCTACGATGCATTGATTTACTCCCATTTGGCTTCACAACTGTGAAGCCGCTTTTGCGAAGTATAATATTCTAACATTTACCTGTATTTATCTTCATAAAGTATCAATATTTGTGAAGCAACATATAAATGAAATCACAAAAAACTCGGATTACCATTAATATCCTACAAGAAACGTGGACGCACTTTCAGTTACAAAGCATAATTTGAAGACATCTGAAAGATCTCCAGACCACGACGCAAGTATAAGGATGTTTAATAAACTTCCACCACATGTCAAAAAACTGAACCATAAAATTAAAAAAAAAAATTGAAAACATTTCTGTGTGCAAAAGCCTATTACTCCATCAGTGAATTCCTGAATGATGATTTATGATCTTCTTGCTGTCTGAGAGTTACACATATTTGTCTGTTCTTCAGTACTATTAATGTTTGTGACATTTTATTATATTTTGTTCAATGTAACAGTATCTGACGTGTACATCTATCCTAAGGATGGGTGCTGTGTAGCAGGTGCGAATAAATTATTTTGATTTTGATTTTTTTGATTTTTGTGCCTCAACTACCGGAGGTAATTTATATACACCAAACCTACCCCGTTCACTGGGTTGCCAGCCGAAACATCAACTTGCCAATTGAAGATAGTAACATGATCACTATCAGAGATCCCCACACACTGATGGGGACAATTGTACATATTGATATTCTTCAAGGTAGATCCTCCTGTGGCTTGGATCAACATGAATTGTGGCTTTCTCTTCCCCCCGTCTCCTTGGCCATCCCACCATTTCTCTCCTCGGCCATCGAGTCTGTGACCTAAAAGTAAAATATGATCAATGTTTGCTAACCTGCTCCTCCACCTGAGACAGATTCTGCATACGCCGCACAAGAATTTGGTGCAAAACGGTTTCATAAGGTACCCCGCTCTTGAGGAGACGACTCAGTCAATTCCTGGCTGCACCACCAAACCCTATTTTTAGGTTCAGTTATTGGATCAGAAGTCGTCGTAAAGTTGGGAAGTTTACAAGGAGGTCAGTTGGAGTCGAAGGCTTGACATCCATCTCCTCTGTAGACTCGCTCCTAAACTAAATTTACAGGGAGGTCAGTTGTAGTCGTAAGTTTGACATCCATCTCCTCTGTAGACTCAGTGTCAGAAAAAATGTTTAAGTTTACTTTGTCCATAAAAGTCCCACGAGTAGCTAGGGAAAGAAGGTCAATCACGGCGGAGCCCCGCATTACCGTGACAAGGCGATGCTACGACGAAAGCAAGGCGAAATATGCACTTCTTAGGGCATCAAAAGACAATAATCTATTCAGCTGTCGATAAGCAAACATACTCTCACACAGCTTCTTACTCAGTTCATCAATGTGTGCATACCATGATATATTCCGGTCGAAAATGAATCTTGGCAATATCATCGCTATTTTTAGTATTTGAAGTCGTAAAGAAACAATATCTTTTGGATTTTGCTGTCGTTTGATTTCAAGTGATATGTTTTGGTTGGTTTGTGGGTTTTGCCGTGATATTCTTTGCTTACAATCTCAAAACGTTTCAACTGCAACTGCGGCAGTCATCTTCAGTGGCGTGGTCGAAGTACTCTTCTTGACGAATCAACTAAAACTGAAGCTCTCAATTCTGCTGTCATTTATTGTGCTGATTTTCCGCGCACTTTCTCTACTGGCGGGTTCGCGCGTACTGCCCGCGGGAATTGGGTGACACGGCTTCGTTTTTGCGCCTTTCAGTGCTATGTGCCAGATCTTTGGTAAATAGGTTCTCTTTTCCTTTCTGTTGAAGTTGTCTTGGTGCTTGTGTATTTTTCATGGCTTCTAAATACATTCTTGTTGAATAGTGATTTGTTGACGTTGCTAGCATTTCGCTATTTTCGTAAAAGATCTTGTGTTCCCCGGACAATGCATAATCAGCGAATGCAGACTTCTAGGTCTGAGCCGATCGGCAACTCCGCTTGTGCTTGACTAATTGAGTATCAACGCTCCTTTTCGTCTGACCGATATAAACTTTGCCATAGTTACAAGGAACCCTCTAAACTCCTACTGGTTTGAGTAGATCTCTGCTGTCTTTTGCTGATCTTAGATATTTTCTTCGTTGGTTTGAAGACACAGATAAACAGTGCCTCTTCTTTTCCGTTGGACGTGTGGCGCGAATTATGTCTTTTCTGTCGTAGCATGTAACACAGTTGTTAGGTGTATATTTTCTTGTAGACATATTCTCAAAGTTCTACTCGCTAGGGTATTGATGACGGTTCGTTTCTGTTTAGGATGATGGTTGAATCCATTATGTAGTTATCGATCTGTCGATCTATGTATCGAACTACATACCTCAACCAGTGCTTCAGTCGTTTTTCTAAAGTTTGAATGACTATTTCTTCAAATTTTTCCATGTAGACATACAGGGCTCAGTAGAGTGCCCATGGCGACTTCATAAACTTTTTCATAAAAGATTTTATTCCATTGGAAATGAGTTGATAGTGAATGTCGAAAAAAGTTATCATCTAATATGGACATTCACTAACGTAAACTCATTTTCATTGGAATAAAACCTTTTAAGCATATGTTGATGGAGTCGTTATGGGCAGTCCACGTAGCAGCCCAGTAGTGGTTAATTTCTACTTGGGAAAACTTGAAGAAAGAGCCATTCAAACTTTAGAAAAACGACCGAAGAACTGGTTAAGATATGTAGTTGTCACGTTCGTTGTTTGGGTCCTTGGAAAAGAAAAACTTCAGAACTTCCTAAATCATCTGAATCCAGTTCACACCATGGGATTAGAAGAAGACCTTCAAATCCCATTCCTTGATGTTTTAGTCATCATGGAAGGTAATCAACTCGGCCATAAGGTGTACAGGAAGAAAATAATGTCGAATCATTGTTCAACAAGAATGTTTTCAGAAGCCATAAAAATACATAAACACCAAGAGAACTTCAACTGAAAGGAAGAGAGAATATATATACCAAAGATCTGGCACACAGCTTTTAAAGGCGCCAAAACCAAGCCAAGTCACCCAAATCGCGCGGGAACAACACGCGAACCCGCCATTACAGAAAGTACGTTGAAAATCAGAAATATAAACGACATGGCAGAAATGAGATCTACAATTTCAGCTGATACGTCACGAAGATTACTTCGATCACATCACTGATGATGACTGCCGCAGTTGAAACGTTTAAAAATTGAGAACAAAGAAGATCACGGCAAAACCTGGAAACCAACCAAAACATTGACGCCAGACGTGAAAGCCTACAATCCTCATAACTCCTACTCCCTTGGCCCGATATGAAAAAAAATATTCTTGTTTCCAAACGAAAAATGTTATAATCCAATGAGTTCATATGCGGGGTGCAATTGCACTGTATAATTTCAAAAATGATTTAGCTGCACAAATTTTCTGAGGAACTATTATGTATTAAAAAAGTTGCATAAAGTTCTCTAACATTTCCTCATAGCTAAAAATTATCAATACTCACCTGGAGCTCCAACCACTGTAATTCCGGATCCTCTTATCCAAATCAAGGGTCCATCCCATTCAGCATATGCAAATGTAGTTGTTCCTTCGAAAGTTAGAGTCGCTCCTGCCTTCAGAAAAAGTTTAAGAGTTTGTCCGGCATCGACAACGAGGTTTTTCACAACAATATTCGTACAACTGTTTAGTACGGAAGAAACTTGATTGAATTTCGTAATTGTACAACCAGCACCAACATTAGTGAGATTAGTCGGTGAAGCTGAATTAGCTACAATAGCTACCAAGAATACTAGTCCGCCCAAAAGTAGCATGATTGATTCAATGACGAGGAGAAATTGGAAAGTCTGATACTTATATCTATTTGAGTAATCTGTATATAATGGGGGCCATTGAGAAGGAAGATTATAATCAAAACGATTCTGAGAAAAGAGAAAAGTGCTTATCTCCATGTCAAAAAACATTGAGATATTAAGTATCGTAAAACATGAATTTATAGACTCTCAATCATTCGATTAGAAACTGTGATGAACTAGTAGCAATTATTATGTCTGCTTCATATATTTGCCTCCAATATTTTTAAAAACTGCGGGACTAGATTGACACAAATGTATTCCATTAAGCATGACTTATCTCAAACTGTTAGCTGCCAAAATTCAAAATCGAGATAACACTGAAGTAAATTCCCGCTCAACCTCAGATATTTTTTAATGCTGTTTCAACCTCTTTTTAGATATCCTTACCAAAGTTTCGAGTTTCAGGGTATGCACCATTGCGTTGCACGGAAATTTGTCTCATTCAGGTTGTGCTACAAAATTTTTTATTGAATAAGAAATGAGAACTTCAACTGAAAACCCTGCATAACATGTGTGATGTCTATTTCAATTTCATGACAAATGTTTGAACTACAAAATGAGTGAGATAATGCGACTTCAGTGTAATTAGATGTTTATATTTGAAAGAAGTTGTTTTTATTTATGTATTTAATTTTATGGGCTTTTTTGGTAGTTCTTTCATTAATACATAATGATGGAAACGTAGAAAGTCCAATAGTCTTTGCCGATAGAGAAGACGTTTCATAAAATAGAAAAGATGACAAATTTGAAGTAAAGCATTGGCATGTTTCATGTCCATTTTTGACACAGAGGATTCGTTTCTGGACCGAGCCATCAAAGAATAAAAAAGGACTCCAGAAAGGAAAGAGGATCAATAAATGAACTGAAAAATGTTATGACTTAATATCATTTATTAGTTGCTATCTACAGAACTTCATTAATGGATTCATATTGTTAACAATATATCTGCCAAAACAAATAAAACAAGTAACACAACATTGTTCATTTTGAATTATTTCAAAAATAATCTTACAAATTGTTTTTTATTATGTTTAGTTATTATGACCATTTTGTCGAATCTAGTTGACACAATATCATTTTCATTCACTACTAACAATTATATCCGGAGGGATGGAAGTTGCAGGAGTCGGGCCGTGAGTTACCCTGAAGGTTGATATTTGACCATTTGAAATTTTTACATGCTCCAGAGGCACATAGAATATAGGCTT
The DNA here is from genome assembly GCF_025532065.1 of Leptinotarsa decemlineata. Taxonomy (NCBI): domain Eukaryota; kingdom Metazoa; phylum Arthropoda; class Insecta; order Coleoptera; family Chrysomelidae; genus Leptinotarsa; species Leptinotarsa decemlineata. Next base: position 22,513,735 of record NW_027412702.1, read on the forward strand.
TCACTGACCACGGCCCATTTAAAGTTCCAGTCACCCCATTAATCTCCAGAGTATCGATAGGCACATTATTGTTTGGCTTTCCAGAAGGTCCACCATTGTTTCTATAGTTTTGTTCGACGTTGATTCCGTAGGTAGATATTCCTGAAAAATTAACATATTTGTATTAAATTCATGAAAAAAGAAGAGACTCCCATCATAATCGGCATTATTATTATTTTTGTTTTTGGGAAAGACATGTTTTGGTTTTTTATTTCGCCATTTGTATCAAGACGGAGAAGTAGAAGGTCAAAAACTTTCTTTCCCAGAGCTATAATATTTTAAGATCATTTGTCCTCATGATACAGGTAAGTGTATTCTCATTCGAAACGAAGAGTGCGAGTTCTACAGCTTTTGAAATTATTTTTGAATGTTAGATTTCGTTTTATATTAGGCGGATGATTACTTAAGTGCATAATAAACATTAAGCAATTATTTTGTGGATAAAATACTATTTCAATTCAAAACTTGCATATTAGCTGCACTTCAAATGAGGGCAATGAAATCTAACCTTCTATGGCATCGACAGAGAAATCAGTCCTCGAATATCGAAGTCAAAAGAGGCTCCCCAAGGCGGTCACTTGCAAAGTCAAGATTTAACATCGATAAGATTCGTCTTTTACTGCAGCTCTCACTGCAATTGGAAACTAGCTGAAAACCAGAGCCCAAAACACAACGCATTCATGATTTAACACCATAAAGCACTGTTTTGACCCGCCATAGTTCTCATCAGTGTTGCTAGCCTGACCCACGAATGCATTTCTGGACTCAACTGTCATGTAAAGGACAAGCCTAAGTGAGGGCAATAAAATCTCCCCCTACATCTCTAGTTTTCTGTCGATCCTATAGATGGCATCTTCGTAGAGGGAAATTTCATTGCCCTCACCTACTCAAGCTTGTTCTTTATAAAGAATGTTGAGTACAGCAATGCATTTGTGTGTTTTGGACGACCTCGAGCGCTGGTACCTCGAGTAGAAGATCCGAGTGAACCCAGGAGAAACTCAGGCAATAACCATGGGAAGAACGATATCTTCTCCGGCTAGTAAAGTGAGGGTCTCTGGATGACAGATCAACTGGCAAGCGCAGGTAAAGTACCTTGGCCTTCTAATAGACCGTAGGCTCACTTGGAACCCACACGTGATATCAGTTAAAAAAAGGATCGAGGGCCGGATAGCCAGTCTGTACCCTCTGATCAACAGAAGATCTGAAATTAGCATCTACAACACGATGTTCAAGCCTGTCATCATGTATGCTTCAGGCGTCTGGGGACAAGCGGCTCCGTCTAATATCTTTATTCTGGAGAGATTGCAAAACAAGTTAATAAGGATGATTGTGAATGCTCCTTGGTCCGTGCAGTGAAGCCATCAACTCACATTACGTCAAACATTCATGCGATTGTTAAAAGAGGTATAACAAATTATCTTTATAACTGTGTAAAAAAATAATTCTATTGATAAAATCTGTTCTGAAAGAGAACGCTTATCCAGATTAGGTTGTAGTTTCAACAATGAATGTGATGGAAAATAAACAGTCTGATAAAAACCAAGAGACCCTACAAACAGCATCATGAATTCAACAACTACCAACTCAATAACTACCGACTCAACAGAACAAACAACAAGATACAACAAAGACACAGATCTAAACTGACACATACAACACCTGACAACACAAAAAAACAAATAATATATTCATAAGACACTTTTTTATTGTAGTAAAAGTTATATTAGTGGAACTTCGAGGCTATTAAAAGTTCGTGAGAATGAACATCAAGATCACATCAGAAAAAGATAGTTAACACGGTTCAAATTCACAGAATACATTTTGAAATCAGACATCGAATTGAATGGGATACCTAAGACGAAACTGATTGCCAATGAATCCTACTTTGAATGACGTAACCTCAAAGAAACAGTGTATATTCTTACATTAGGAGAGAAGTGTATTTGGAATAGGTCCTCAGAAATGGATCGTATTTGGCTGCCATTGGCTATGGATAGTGGCGAAATGGCAACAGACTATCACGGACCACCTGTTCGAACATCGAATGTTTCAGAAGTCAATCAACAACATTGACATATTCACATTTCAAAACTAGTTTGGCATCTGTTGAGGAAGTTCAGAAATGAAGAAAGTTAGTGAAAAAAATAGCTATACCTATTTTTTACATTCTGAAGGCGGGGGCAGCCTTCGAAACGTTAAGATGAGTAGGTGTCTGTATAACTTTTTTGCTCTTTTTTATGATAGGCAAAGTTAAATGCTACAAGTTACTGATGAATAGTACATTTTTCATATTTTTCAAATTGTGGAAGGTAAAAATACCCAAAGAGGGTCGATAAAAAATATTTTGAAAATAATGAAAAATTCACCACACAAGACTACTTCGTAACTCACCTGACAATTGAATATCGCTGAAGTAAAGGCCAGACATCTTTCCTTTTCCTCCGTCTGCTATTGTTTTGATGTGAATTCCATTTCGTGAATCGCTCACATGGCAATGTTCGAAATGCACATCGGAAACGACATTCAGATTGTAATCCGTCATGCTCATTCCTGATGATATACTCAAGCCGTGACCTCCGTAACACCATAAATTTCTGAATGTCAGATGAGAACCTCCATTGATACAAATGCAATCATCTTGATTTCTAACAACAACGCCATCAAGAAGGATGTAATTGGACTTGTAAAGATCAAATCCATCGGTGTTATGCCCAACTTCTTTCTGTAAGTTATTTTATAATTATTTGTTTGTAACTAATCACACTAACAGTTCAACGGTTCAAAAAGGATTCAAAAATATATCGTACATCTGATGAAGAAGAAGAAACTTGAGTTATTTTTGAAGTTAAATGTATTAGAATCAATGAATCCGGAAGCAATCTAATATATAAAAATGGATGTTTGTTGGTTGGTTGGTAAATGATAAACTTCTACATCGCTCAACCAATCGTGATGAAACTCGAGATGTAAGAGTAATTTTTCATAGAGAAGGTTTATAGGCTATCAATTTTTCTGTAACTCGCCACTAGATGGCGCTGTAGAACAATTTTTTGAAAGCACTCTTCGAGAATACCTAGTATTCTCGGGTCGGGCACTGCTCTATAACGCTGCGCATGCCTAAGTTCGTCGATCCTGATTCTGTCAAAAAATTGGAACAGCAGCAATACAGCAACATAGTACTAGTTGATTATAAAGTTTGGCAGCATTGGATGATAAACTTCGCTTTATTACGATTACTTCGGTCTTTTTTGAAGGATGACAAGTTGACGTCGATTTCTCGCAGGTAAATAATTAATATTCCGAAACATTTTCAATTTCATTGAAAGATAATTCAAAAATTTTGTGAACAGCTGTCAGAAAGTAAGTTTTCAAAGTTGATAGAGACGTAGCTTCATTGTTTCTTCATTTGCTTTACTTATGTGATCAAAATCACGAATTCCTAAAGAGTACCTGAAATACATGGATTCGGTATACACTGTAGACGCATAACAGAAAACCGATTTCTAAAAATATTGAATGAGTTCCGTATCAAAAGACTACCATGCTTTGTGAATCTCATGTCGCTATCTAACCATAGACCAGAGAAGCCGGGTCAAAATGCAGAGCGATTCCACTGCCAGTTAGAGAGAGAGAGAGAGAGAAAGAGAAAATAACAGGATAAAATTCTTCATCTGATGTCGAAGCGTGCCTTGACAACAAACAACTATCGGAGATAACACATATACACCAAACTTACCCCATTCACTGGGTTGCCAGCCGAACTATCAAGTTGCCAATTGCTGATAGTAACGTGATCACTATCAGAGATTCCCACACATTGATGGGGACAATTGTACATATTGATATTTTTCAAAACAGATCCTCCTGTGGCTTGGATAAACATGAATTGTGGCTTCACCTTTCCGCCATCTCCTTTGCCATCCCACCATTTCTCTCCTCGGCCATCGAGTTTGTGACCTAAAAGTCAAACATGTTCGAGATACTTTTCACTTGGCCCCTAAATCGTTTATTGAAGAAAATTTTGGGCGACTTATATCCGCTTCCATTTACTCTCATCAGAACCGGTCATTTAATGGTTTTTGGGGTTAATAACAATTTAAAAATATAAAAATTATCGAGATACAAAAAGAATGAGAACTTCCACTTGGAATAACATATAAATACGTGCAACGAGCCAGCTTAACATCGGAAATTATTTTTTGCGCTAATAATGAAAAGCGTGACAGCATTATAAAGACAAATTGGAGGATTTTGGAGGTTCAGGGATCATAAGAATGTTCTATTATAAGAACTGCAAGTATTCCGAAAAGAGGGTTGATAAAAAAGAGTTAACGAATTCATAATTCTTCCTGGACTGTCGTAAGTTAATGTTAGATTATTTCAAAAGTTCTCTCAGTTTTAATGGCATGTGTTTTGTAGCTCCATTTGTCAAATATTTTATGTCGTGGTACATGATGGTTTGAAAACACATTGGTCCAAATTTGGATGCGAATAGTGTAATTGTTCTTGACAACCCTTCCTATCATTCGCGACAGTTCATCAAAGTACCGTATAAAAATTCGAGGAAAGATGAAATACAAAGTTTTTTAATGGATAACAATTTGTATTTTGAAGATAACTATACCAAAAACCAACTACTTGAAGTTTATGTCCTTGAGAGTATTGCTGAAAAGTATGGACACACCATATTGGACACGTGTTTCTGGAGTGTTCTGTCCACGAATTGTTTCATTTGTGATTTGTATCATGCACACTCGATATATATATATATATATATATATATATATATATATATATATATATATATATATATAATATATATATATATATATATATATATATATATATATATATATATATATATACTGGAGAGAACACTCCAGAAACACGTGTCCGCGGTTTGCCCCCCCTTTATGGAGTGTTTATATATATATATATATATATATATATGAGTCACTACTTTTTTGAGACATCTTTGACGGAGAAACTATATTTTGAATTCCTGTCAGAGTTGTTGGAAGATTTGCCTTTGAACATTCCGAGAAAATATCATAAAAATAGTCTTGCAAGAGCGGATATGTGTTTAGGAAACGATGGACGGCAATTTTAACATTCAATGGGATATCGTCAACGACGTAGATGATTAGGGGTATTTTGACTTTTTTTTCTGTTTGTTGCTTGGTTCTTTACGTGTTCTTCAGATATGTGGAGTTTATATATAGATCCAAGTTCTAGTCCCAAAAATTATTGGTCCTTACTTTTCTGAGGTAGCTCTGACCGAGAATTGTATCGCTATACAGTGATGATGAGAGAAATGTCGGGAAACACATTTTTTAACATATAGTTAAATATGCTATATGCTACAGCATAGGTATATGTTATTATAATTCTGGTTTTTGGAAAATATTTCGAAAACAGCAACTGTTATTCTCGATCTGAATAGAATATAATAGAAAACTTGTGTCGAATTTAAACCACATTGTAGATCAAGATAGCAATGATGGGGTCAGCTATAAAAACGGTCTGTATATGATATCTAATCATCATTAATTTTTCATCAATATTTTACATGCTCAACAGTTATTTATTGGGAGAAATGGGTAAAAGTTTATGATCTGAGGCGATCGAGGGCATAATTAATACCCGCAGCGTATAAAAACTTTTGTGTCATACTAGTCCGTTATTGAATTTGCAAGATACATGTTTAAATATTTTTCAAAATTCGTAACATCAATTTGATTTTAACAACATATTCGTTTGATAAATGCTGTATTTACTTAAGGGAAAAACAAATTTTGCTTGCTTTTTAAACTCAAGTTGAACCAAAAATTGCTCTCTAAAAATCGAGAGATGTCCGAGTAAATAATTTCGCAAGTAAAAAATATGCTGTACTCAATATAAAGAATCAACGGAGAGAAAGTACTGGAAAACCATGGCACTCTAAATATATGTTTATTTATCATTTTATGACTTGACATTTTTGTTCAAATATATTTGGTCCTAATAACCTCTTGGACCAATATGAACAAACAAAATCTACTTTCTAAACAAAAAATGTCATTCCAATGAGTTTATATGAAGGATACAATTGCACTGTACAATTTCAAGAAAGATTCAGCTGCAAATGATTCGTAAAGAACTCTTATATAATTGAAAAATTTAATGAAGCTCTTCAATATTTCATTCCAGCTAGAAATTATTAACGCTCACCTTGAGCTCCAATCACTGTAATTCCATTTCCTTTTATCCAAATCAAGGGTCCTTTCCATTCACGGTATGCAAATGTAGTTGTTCCTTCAAAAGTTAGAGTCGCTCCTGCCTTCAGAAAAAGTTTAAGAGTTTGTCCGGCATCGACAACGAGGTTTTTCACAACAACATTCGTACAACTGTTTAGTACCGAAGAAACTTGATTAAATTTCGTAATGGTACAACTAGCACCAACATCAGTGAGATTAGTCGGTGAAGCTGAATTAGCTACAACAGCTACCAAGAATACTAATCCGCCCAAAAGTAGCATGATTGATTCAATGACGAGGAGAAATTGGCGAGTCTGATATTTATAGCTATTTGAGTAATTTGAATATAATGGGAGTCATTGACAAAAAAGATTAAAATCAAAATGGTTTTAAAAAACAAACTGAGTGCTTATCTCCAAGTGAAAAACATTGAAATATATTGTAAAGCATGAATTTATAGACCCCCAACTATAAACTGCGTTGGACTACTAGCGAATATCATTTCTGATACATATATTTGGCTCTAATATTTTTCTAAGACTGCAGAATAAGATTGGCATAAATGTATTCCATATACCATGACTCCTCTCAAACTGCGAGAAATTTGTCTGTTAGCTACCAAAATACAAAATCGGGTTGATACTGAAATAAATTCCCGCTCAACGACTGATATTTTTTCAGTGCTGTGTTAGCCTTTTTGTAGATATTTTTACCAAAGTTGCAGGATATGCATAATTTTTCAGGATTGTGAACCAGAACTTCATCAAAATGAATATGACTTTCAGTACTTTCAACTCACAAAAAAATGTTCGTTCGAAAAAAAATTGCGAATGTTCGCAAATTAGAAGCAAGATTTTTGCAAAAGAGGGATTTTGGCTCTCTACTTCTTCATCATACAAAAAATGAAATGTATGGAAGGAAGAAATAAATCAATTTCAAAATACAAAGAAGTTCAGTTCATGTAAAGAAGTAACTTTCAGATACAAACTGGAAGAGAAAGCAGTCTCGAAACAACTAATTTCACAGGATCATTGAATTACACTAAAAAAAATACTTTAGAAATAACTACTTTTATATGTACATCGAATTAAAAAAAAATCTATTCAGTTTGTACTCCAAACATTCGCTGTGGAATCAGATATCTTTAACAGATTGCTACACATTCTAAGATATAAGAAAAGTAAAATTTCACTTATATGGAACACTGTCATCCTCAATGTATAATTCAATATTCATATCAAAGTAGTTGTTTCTTTCAGTTCATGTCTGAAAGTTACTTCTTCACATGAACTACACATCTTTGTACAGAGTTTATTTTGAAATTAATTTATTTATTTCTTCCTTTGAAAGATTTCATATTTTTTGTATCAAGATGGAGAAGTAGAAAGCCAATTTCTCCTAAAAATATACCTCTCTCAACTTACACAAGCAAAACTAGAAGTAATACAGAGGAGATTCATAAGGCTGATATACTCTAAAAATCTCAGATATCCTTCTAACGAACATTTTTTTGAATTACAGATTTTAGACCTGATACAGTTATTTTTCCTCAACACAAGTATTAAATATTACACCTCAAAACACCTAGCTGAAGAAAGAATAGCCAATAGAATAGTTGCAAAAGATGATTTCATTCTAGTGAATTTTTTCGCAAAGAAATCCCATAAATATTACGTTGGGCAGGTCCGGGACATTGAACCAAATGGGGACTACCTTGTTAACTTCATGAGGCGTAGGCAACCCGGTTACCATTTCGTTTTCCTAGCCGTTGAAGATGTTTCAATGGTACCTGCAGATGATGCTGTAAAAAAAGTTGAGTTTTTCCACAAACGTCAATCAAAATATTATAACAGAAATTGCAATGCAAACTGTAATTTCAGAATAATATATCATTTCTTCTTTATACCCGCATCACACATCCAGTGTATAGGGAGCTTTGATATATGAAGATAAAAATAAAAAATCACAGATTTGACTGGTTTAACATTTAATATAATCATTGATATTCATACGTATGGATATTCTACGTATGGAGGCCATTTTCCGGGTTTTATGACCGTGAATATGTTAATGTATCTTCCATTATCTATTTAATGCATTATTTTCACATGAAAAATGTGTTTCAAAAAACGGGTATAAACTATATTGAGGTAGTTGTGATAAACTATGTAATCCGCCATTTTGTAGCTGCGGCCATCTTGTATTTACCATGGTACAGAATTTATTGAATTGTATTGTCATCAAAACTAAATAAGTGTACCCAATATCAGATCAATCTGTCAACAAGAAGGAGATCAAACTTCAGTTATTAAATTCGACACAAATAAATAAATAAATCAACAAACAAACAGGGCAAGCTCAATAAAACCGTTCAAAATATTATCGTCTTGTTCCACAAACCCTAAAATTTTGGTAATGCTTCCTACGAAGGAGCTGAAACACCATTAAAAAAATATTGTTTTCGTTATTTCCGAATATACAGTACATTTCTTTAATGTCCCCCCTTTTATTTTTTGAACGGGTCAACCCGAAAAATTGAAATTTTGGATAATGAAATTAATGCATGAATTCTTTATTTTGAAGTGAAATTGACAGATGAAACTTTCAAGATGGCGACTGGGCGCCACCTGGGGAAAAAAAATAAACGGAAAGGGGGGTCTTGTGACACATCATTTTGAAGCTCCTGACGAATACTTCATAACCCTAGAATATGAAGTCAATATCTTCAAAATGGCGGAACTTTTGATAATTGCCTGAATACATTGACATTTTACTACATAATATGAGGTAATGAGCTTGAGGTCAGTTCAGAAGATGTTCGAAATGGTTGCCTCGAACTTCTTGACATATGTGCAGCCTATCCGATATTTCACGCCAAATATTTTCGAACACAGTAACGTCAGTATCTCTACAAATATTTAATGTTCTCTGCCGTATATCCAATATTGAAGCAGGTTCAGTTTCACCTTTTGCTTCAAATAAATCCATAACAAAGAGTCCAAAGGTGTCAAATCTGGCGAGCGGGCTGGCCATTCTGCAGGACCTAGACGGCCAATCCAACGACCGGGAAAAGTAGTATCCAAATAGTTTCTTACTTATCTGGAGTAATGTGGTGGTGCTCCATCTTGTTGGAATACAATATCCATATCGAATTCATTAAGATTCGCTTTGACAGTAGTTTCCAGCATATTCAAATACAATTTCCCTGTTAAAGTTTGATCAATAAATAGAGGTCCTACAATATGGTTTTCCAATATTGACAGATTGTTGACGTGGTACTTTTCTACTAGTAAAACCGAAAACTAAATGAGAATATTCCAACTGAACAATGATGTTCATTATCGTACAGTCATTTTTGTCGTTTTTATAAACAAAAAATAACTTAACAAACCTTTTCGGGTTGTTGTAATTGCCATTTGGCAGATAAAAAGGCATATTTCTAGAGATATAGATATTAATGTATTTGTCTTCAGAAAATTATTAAATTTTCTGCCATTTTTATAGGTGAAGATGTTGACTTCATTTTCTAGGGTTATAAAGAATTCGTCACGAGCTTCAAAATGATGTGTCACTAGACCCCCCCTTTCCAGATGGCGACTGGGGTATTTATACATTAAAATCATTATCCCAAATTTATTTTTTGAGTTGACCCGTTCAAAAAATAAAAGGAGGGGGCATTAAAGAAATGCACTGTATTTTACATAATTTGAACAAAATCCGGGCCTTAGTTGAATGGAACTGAATTATACCAAACTTTTTATCTAGTAATGCCTCCGACATCTTCAGTGATATGTTAGGTTAGGTTAGGTCCAAAGTGAGTAGGTCTATCGGACCCTCCACCGCAACCCGCAAGGGTTTATTGTGGCTCACATCTATCCACTATCGACCAAGTAAACCCAGCTTGTCAACAAAGTTGCTCAGTTTGTACGGTGAGTGGTCTTTCAGGTCAGATGGTAGGAGTACGGCTCTGCCGAACTATAAAAACCTGATTCGGTCCCCAGCGGGGCAGGCACAAAGTCTGTGCTCTGCTGTTTCATCATTTTCCAAACAAAGGCGATACTCACTGTCTTCCAACAGTGGTATGTGCGGAGACTTCAGTCTATTTTCTTATAATGCTTTCCATATGTTAACAATGTTTTCAGTGCTTGAAATTAATTGAATCTGTTTAAACACTTTATTTGTTTTAATATTATCTACCGAACCCCATACATTAAAGCCTGCTATCAATTTATTTTGCTTTTTTTGGTAGCACACCTGGATAGTAACTCAAGATTCATCTTTTGCCGAATATTTCGACATCAGTTGTAGGTGAACCATTTCAGAAGTAAACATATACTCCTTTCAGTTAAAGAGGTCATACTTTTTGAAAACAGTCGCTTACAATCATCTACATTCGGTTTTCGGACGTTGAAAAACAATAAAAGTTGGTTCTGACAAGGAAGACTTTTTCACGAACTCTGCTTTTCTAGTAAACGTCTCGAATGGTTCAACTTATAACAAAAATATCTCCATCGATTGAAAAATATATGTTTTGAATGAGTCTCACTGTATATGCAAAAACATGAATTTCACTTGAGAGGGTATATTTTTAGGATAGATTAATTCTTGTGTTTGACGATCAATTTCAAAACTCAACTCTAGACAAAGATGTGTAGATCATGCAAAGAAATAACTTTCAGACACAAACTTCCAGTTTGCTTTCTGATTCACACATTTTTTGTATCAAGATGGAGAAGTAGAAGGCCAAAAACTTTCTTTCCCAAAAATCAATCCTATCAATTTATACAAGATTCCTATGGCTGGGCCCAAAAATGAATCTCCCCTAAAAATATATCCTTTCAATTTAAACAAGATTCCTATGGCTGGGATTCAATCAAATAAGCAAATGAATGTTATTTACGTAATGTCATCGATAACATGGGGGTGGATTCGACCCATTCCGTGAGAAAAAGTCTTAATTATGAACGATCTGAGTGTTTTTTCTCATAAGGTTATCTGTATTTGCTACTGAAGAGCCAATAAGACAAGTGTCTCACGGCGAAACATCGAATGTCTAGCAGTGAGGATGACAGTGTTCCATGTAAATGAAATTTTACCTCTTTCATCAATTATATTGTGTAGAAATCCTGTGAATGACATCTTATTCGATCCCATACGAATGTTTGGAATACGAACGGATTACAGAAAAGTGTTTTTCGTATAATTCAGCGTTCATATTATAAAAGTATTTGTTTCGAAAGTATTTTTCTTTCGTGTAATCCAATGTTTATATGAAAATAACTGTTTCTGGAGGGCCTTTTCTTCCAGTGCATGTCTAAAACTTTCTTCTTTGCATGATCTACACATCTATATGTTATAGACTTAAGTTTTAGAAGATTCCCACATTTTTTTGTATATAGAGGGAAAAGTAGAATGCCAAAAACTTTCTTCCCCATGAATTTCACCTTCCCCCAAAGATGTGGTGGAAAACTTTGTTGATCATTACAAGCACGTGTCGATGGTATCTAAAAACCTTGAAAACATTCAAAAAAACATTTTTCAGACTAAATTGTTGAAATTAATAAAATCTACCGACGGTTTTAAGGGAGATAAAAAATTTCCATTATATCATTAAATTGAAGTGTTTACCAAATTTTCAATTGTTATCTATGAAAATAATGTACTCGGATGACGAAAATATAAGATGGATCACTCAACAGCTTCATGACATGGTCTGTACACCCAGATATTTGTCCGGCCATAAATTTAAAGTGTGGTATTGATTTAAAATCCGACTAAATAATGACAAACTCAGTCGAATCAATCAAATTCACATTCAGAATACATCAAATATCAAGTGATACAGCTATATTGAAATTATTTTGAGAATTGAAATAAATAAGAATGCTCATCTTTCTTCAGGGAAACGCTATCTACAGAATCGAAGGGAGACTCTTCAGAACAGTAAAAATTAGTACAAAACAATGAATCAAACATATAAATTGATAATAAAAAAGAAACGTGTAAATATTTGTCAAACTTCTAATTATAAGCGAGAGCTTAGCAAAATAACCCAGAATTTTAACCATTTTCCTGTACATTTCTACAGTCTCTAAGATAATCCACTTCACACTCCCGAATGGTATTCTCGAAATATTCTTTATTTCCAAATGGTCTGTGCTTATACACTTTTTGTTTCAAATAAGCCCCTAGAAAAGAGTACATCGGAGATAAGTCCGGTGATCTTGGTGGCCAATAATCTTTCCAATCACTTTGCCTCTGAACATCTGACTGAGATACTGTTTCATTTTTACCGTTTGGTTGACCGATGTCCCGTCAAACCTGTGGGTTATGTAATAACCAACACCACACGTGTGTCTTGAATAAATATTGGTCATGGCATTCTATTACAAAATATAGAGTAATGTTGGACGACCAGTGATAATTTTGGGATTTAACAGTTCTATTCGACAGGAAAGTTGCCTCGTCTGTCCATAAAATCTCACCTTGGAACCAAAATGAAAATCCTACTCGAATATCGAAATCTCTTTCTTTGAGAGTGCTCACTGTTTCTCGAGTTTGAAAGCCGGGGATTTTCGGAATTTCTTCCTGACGTTTCGCTGGCGTGAGTGGCTAGCTTCTTCAGAGGTTTAACCATCATGGCTTGCTGTCCGATGACTAACTTTTAGGCTTCGTAAAGCGTATTTATGCGTTGCCAGGTAATCAGTTGTATTGCTACCTGTATTTGTACCTGCACTTGAACCTGGAACATTAACAATCTTGCTGCCTGTTGTCATTCTGTTCGTTATTCTCGAATTCCTTAAAATGGGGTTCCATATTCGATTGAGGTTCACCGCTTCTTTTTTTTTTGTTGAAATTCTCCGTGTGTTTGTGGATCTCTATTGCCTCCCGTACCAGTCGGCTATAGTATCCCTGGAGATCGAATGGATACAGTGCCTCCGAGATCAGGAAAGCCTTGAAACCGAAAAGCACCACGGTTCAAAACGCGAAAAAGGATCAGATGGTTGCACGCGCATATATACCGTTTATCCCTAGGGTCACGAACAGAATTGGAAAACTATTGGATAAACACGACATCGAAATAGTCTTCAAACCCACGAGGAAGATACAACAAAGCCTCAGGTCGGCTAAAGACAAAAGAGACCCATTATCAGCAGCAGTCTAAACCCATTATCAGCAGCAGTCTAAACCATTTTGATTTCCAAATTCACATTTATTTTATTTATTTTTTTATAGAGAGCATACTATATGGAGCATACTATAAAGCTTATTGAAATAAAATAATGTTGTTGGGTTTACTGATTACTACATAAGGACACATTGCAAAAATAAATTTGGATAGGCAATATTGTGAAATTGATTTTTATATAGCTGAAAATTGTTTTGTATAAACATATATTGTAAAATAATAGATAAGGCAAAATTGTAAAATTAATTTAGGTTGGTATACCTGTCTGGTTGGTACGCCTGGATGGTTTAACTGAATGGGTTACCTATATAGCATAAATAAGGCTAGCTCGCATTAGTTTCTAGTTTTAATCTTCATCTTTGAAGATGATCACTTGGTGATCGAAACACGTGTCGAGGTGTTAAAAATAACGATTTGGTGTTGGAAAAAACTCCGGTAATGGTCAAGTTTATAGAAAAGTAAGATATTTCGGGTTAGTTTGTAACCGAATTATCGGCCAGAAAAATAATCAAACTGGATACAAATCTATTGAAACAAGAAATATATGTGTGATAAGAATGAAGAGAAATGCGTTTATTCGATTAGGTACTGGCATATTGACTTCCATACATTGCAAATCCGAATCAGTTTAACAATGAAATGAAAAAAGGAGATGAACTTTGCACAACGAAGACGAATTTCTGGAGGTGTAGGGGAGAGTGGGGTAATGACAGTCAAGGGGTAATCGTGGTCGGTATAATATCTCGGTAACGACGGTAACGCAGATCGCTCTGATCGGTGCTGCCTGCTTGCGGCACGATCTCGAACTACTACTCGAAAGCGCGCCATCTTGGCAGTCGTCGTTTGGACGTTGAGTGAGTTGGAGTGTTTTTATGTTGCGCCTCATTAGAAAACCTGTCGTTTAAAGTGCTGTTTTCACACGTTTCACTGTTCCCGCTGATAAACCAATGGTCACACAGTATCAAGGTAAGCCCCATTACTATAACCATTGCTGTTTATGAAGGTATTATAACAGGTTGTTGTTGATTTTTTCTTGTGAAATAAAACCATGCGTTCGGGGTAATGGTAGTCATACTGTTTGTGGTAATGGCAGTCATTATGTCAACAGACCATCATTACCCCATTCGTTATCAATTTTTGTTTTGTATGTTTCAGATGGCGAGGAAGTATATTAGAAAAACTGAAAAAGCTAAGTGGACAGCAGAAGACCTTAAAAAAGCTAAACAGGCTGTTGATAATGGCTTATCAATGAGAAAGGCCGCGGAAAATTTTGAAATACCCTTTAGCACATTACAAGTCCGATTAAAGAGCGGTACTGATTCTGACCCACGCTTAGGCAGGAAATGTGACTTTCCTCCTGCCCACGAAGAAGCTCTAGCTGATCATGTAAAGACACTGTCTAAAATTTTCTATGGAATTACAGCAATAAAGTTAAGAAAAATTGCGTTTGAATATGCAGAAAAGAATCATTTAAAACATAGGTTTAACAAAGACACTGAAATGGCTGGCTTAGACTGGATGTATGGTTTTATGCAAAGACACAAGATAAGTGTTAGAAAACCTGAAGCCACAAGTGTAGAAAGAGCTGTAGGGTTTAACAAACAAGAAGTCAATCGTTTTTTTAGTAATTTGGAAGAAGCAGTTGATAAATATAAGTTCAAGGATACAAACATATGGAATGTTGATGAAACAGGGATAACGACAGTGCAGGACCCTGGTCTAATTTTAGCAGAGAGGGGGCAAAAACGTGTTGGCTCCATTACCAGCTGGGAAAGAGGCAAAAACATTACCGTTGTATGTGCCATGAGCACAGGGGGGTCCTACGTCCCTCCTACGTTCATTTTTCCAAGGACGCGTATGTCCCAGTTGTTGGAAAAAAATGGGCCACCAGGATCAATCTACGGCTGTTCAAAGACTGGATGGATAAATGAAGAGCTGTTTTTAACTTGGTTACAACACTTCGCTGAATTTACTCACACAAGTGTAGAGAACAAAATGCTTCTCATATTAGACAACCACAGCACACATTGCTCCGCTGAGGCTTATGCCTTTTGCAGGGAGAATGGAGTGGTTATGGTTTCCTTACCACCGCATACATCGCATAGGCTTCAGCCTTTAGATGTAGTATTTTATTCACCATTGAAATCTGCATATAAGAGGGAGTGTGATTTGTTCATGAAGTCTAAGAACTTAGTGAAGATAACACCATATGATGTAGCCGAGCTTTTTAACAAAGCTTACTCATTAGTTGCTACCATTGCTAAAGCAACAAGTGGATTCAAAAACACTGGGATACATCCATTAAATCCGGGAATCTTTACTGATGAAGACTTCTTGGTAGAAGACATTCTTCAAAAGAATAAGGACTCGACACCAGTGTATGTGGAAGATACAGTGATTGCTAATAATGAAAACAACCTGCAAAGACCTGTAAGGTCACCTGCAAAGACTGTTGGTATTAATCAGTCCAACCCTATCCAAGTTCCCATTCAAGTTGTTTCTCCTATACCCGGATGCAGCACTTCTACCGATGTGCCAACATCGGTTGACCTGGTAACAGGTCAATGCGGGTATTTTCTGAGCAAGATATGATATTCAAGTCTCGTATTCATCAAAATGATGAAATTTGAATCATGTTTCGTTCGAATCGATAAAGCTATAGAGTCGAAAAATTTAAAAAATTGAAAAAAAAGTCGAAGAGAGTCCAAATTTCGATCAAGGGTATGAAATTGGAAACCGAGCAACTTTTTTCTTTGATAAAAAAATGTCAAATTTGACAGGTTTAGAGTAGCACATGACAAAAGGAAAAAGGCTTTTTTCAACTGATTTTTCAAGCACAAACTAACTGCGAAATCAAATTTTCATTATATCTGAGATATTTGCAAAACACTGAAAATCACAGATTCTGTTTTTTGTTCTACTGCTTCCATTTTCAATAATATCAGAGATGATAGAGGAACTATTCGCTTCATTTCATGTTTTTCATAATCTGGTTCAACCCATTTCTCAATGCGACGTTTCGTTCATTGAAATACATCATCAATATATATTTTTATTACGGACCTGTAATTGTTTTATACATTTTGGTAGTCATTGTAATAACAAATTCATTGACATATACAACACAAATACAGGGTGTCACTAAATAAGTGTAAAACATTCAAGGAGGTGATTCCTCATCGAAAAAAAGATAGGATCTTTCATATAAAGAAATTTCATTGGAGCATCCCTTGTTAAGATACAGCCCCTTAAAGGGGGTACATAAAATTTGTATAACAATTTTTTTCACAAGCACTAAAAAAGTTACAATATTGAAATAAACCTGACGTTTTGTACTACCAAAAAGACACTTAGTCAGAAATTTATTTGGTTCACCCCATGGTTGTAAGGGGTGGAAAACGCAACCACTAAAATTTATTTCCAATGTAACTTTTTGTCTTATTATTTGTTTACCATTTAAAAATTTATTTCCGATAGCCTGTTTCATTCTAAACAAAAAATGTCTCTTGGGTTTTCTGCCCAAAATAAAGCAGTTCGCAGCAAAAAATTATTTTAGGAACAACTGGGGGCTGTATCTCAACGAGGGATGCTCCAATGAAGTTTCTTTATATGAAAAATCCTATCTTTTTTTCGATGAGGAATCACCTCCTTAAATGTTTTACACTTATTCAGTTACACCCTGTATTTCTCGACGTTTCTTCTAAAAAACACTTCATCAAAATTCCATCATTTAACTTTTATTTTAATGAGAAATAAAATTTCTGAATATCATTGCAAGCACATAGTTAATCCTAACACACCACATTGAGAAAGAAACAGTTGCGAAAGACAATGTAACGAAATAATAATAATAATAGAAAATGAACATCATAACGGCCTCGCGTTACATTGTTTAAGTTACAGTCTCACACGATATCGCTTTAAATGTTCAAATTGTCTTTCATCATTTCTTAAACAAATACTTGCTCTTGAAATAGTGTGTTTTTGGCAGTTTTCCTTGTCGGCAGTGATAATGTGTATTCCTGTTGAACCATATTGGTTCAACAGGATATTGGTAAATCTACTTTCATTACACCACAATTTTTTTTGGAAATTTCATTATTTTGGCGAAATTTTCTAATGAGCCACCTACGAAAATCTTTTCTTCTGGTGAAATCCGTCAAACGCAAATGATGGACCCAGGAAGATCAACTACTTTGATGGTTTGAAAACTGTTTACTTCATATCCTGAAGACGCCTACTTCGTTGGTAAAACTCGCGTCAAGAAGAGTATCGCAGTTCTGGTATTTAGGAAAAGTGTGTGTTTTGGATTTATTCTACACCAAAGGTTTTTCAGTTTTGTCTTTTGCCATTCGATTTCACTAAATATGCTGTCATACAGTCTTGACATTCAAAATTAGAAATACAACTAAAGCTAGCACACTAAATTTTGTTTTGAGTATTCCGGAGGTTATTGAATCGAGGCAGGTGCCGTCTTAATAATTGCATAGAGACAAAATCAATGAATCACAGAGAAAAAGTTTTCAAAAATGTATTAGGTCATAGTCATTTAGTATTCAAGTATTTCATACGTATGGGCTGAATACCTTTTGTGATAGCAAGAATACTTTTTATCTGTGGCCACATTAGTTACTTTATATTAGTTACAACATATATTCCGAGAAGAAATGAAAATGCAGTTTCCCCAGGAATTCCTATTTTACTATTTCTTAGACGAAACCAAAAATTTCAATATTCTGAAACAGTTCTGATTTCCATTGTCTAATATAATATAAATTTATTTGAAATCCCTGGAAGAATTTATAAAAAATTAAAAAGATTAACCGAAAAATAATAATTTTCATTAAACAAAAAACTGAAATTACAAAGAAATAATATACAAGCAACAACCAAAAAAATTAAAAATTGTAATATCAATACAAGTTGAAAATTAAAAAATATTATTAACATATTTGTATATATTGACACATTTGGGAATTTATATTCTCAAATGCAGCATTGACGCTAGTCCTTTCCTAAAGGTTTACCAATCGTGTTTACACAGGCATTACCATTGGTTTTAGTAACATCAGCTGTTAGAAATCAAGTTTAAGGATAGGTACCACGTGAACATAGTCATTGGAATATCTGAAGAATGATTTATTTTTGGCTCATATTATAAGTGTCACTTCAAGTAGATCAATATTGAAAACAATGATATATATATCTGATCAATTCTATTTGCGTCACTTCAATTATACCAAAAAAAATTATTTTTCTGATAATATCAATTGACTGATATGCATAATTTCATGAAAAAAATGAAAATAATTTCATGATACAACGAATTTGAAATTTATAACATTATCAATTCCAATAAGATTTTTCAAACGTAATTGTATAAGACAATACCACCTGCTACCATTTTTTTTTAAAAAAAAGAGAAGAATTGATTTCACCCTGAATGTGACAGAATGAATCATTAACCCTTACGAGTAAGAAGATAGTGGTTCTATAATTTGCATTGAATCATCTCTCTCTCTCTCTCTCTCTCTCTCTCTCTCTCTCTCTCTCTCTCTCTCTCTCTCTATCTCTCCCACTCGCGCTCTCATACGGTGCTCATAGTCTTCTAACTAACGCACATCTACTGGGCGCGACTATAACGATTTTGTAGACTGCAAAAAACTGTTATTTGTAGATATGACAACATGAGATTTATTTCAAAATTGTTATACTGTTGAAACCAACTTGGTACAGCTATTGTTACTTTTGTAGCTTTTTAGCAGAATAACCCTGCTGTACTATTTTGAACAGGTCCTATTTCATATCTTCACTAGTTTGCATTGGTTATTATTTTTCTATTGAATTTATTTAATAGTGAATTTTTATAATGGTGAATTTTTATAAGTTTGAGTTGTTGTTTGAATACAGTAGATAATTCTAAAAAGCCTTTGCCGCAAGGTGACGCTGCAAAATTCAAGGAAAACAATAAAAGTGTTAAGTGTCTTTTTGTATTGAGAAATTTTTACGAAATATAATATTTTTCTCAAAATACTTATCATGAACGTAATGTTGACTGAAACAATGCGATATTTAGAATATAATACTAAAACGATAGTTGAATGAGTAGCAGTATTCGGGGTCAATCACGTGTAAGGTGAAGGAAATAATACCTTAAAAAGTGTTATTCCAACAGAGATTTTCTACAGTTATCCACAGTACCGACATCATTACTGAGCAAATGCCATTTGACTCCAGCGACTTATGAAGTTGAAATGAGTTTATGGCCTATTTGATTTTCTCCAAATCAATTACTTTCCATTGGCTCTGACACCCCTCCATGAACGCCCTTTTAGGAGTCTACAGTTATAAATTTATCCAGAACTCCAGACTAGATTTGTAATTTCTGACCACTCCTCCTGTTTTTGTGTGCTCCTTGGTATTTGTTTCAAGATTGTTTATCAAGACCTGAGATTCCATAGAGTCTCTCTAATAGAATCCGGCGCATACTTGGGGTCTGTTCGACTTTCTCGCATTGTCTTCTCCAACAGTATCCTTAGATTTCTTCGGAGCTTTGTTGTTTTTGGTTAAAGTTTTTAGAAGTTTGTTGTCTCATCCGTGCCAAGTCTTCATTAAACCAGGAAACATTCCTGGTCGATCTCTAGTTGACGATAGGACAATGTTCCTTATAGAGATAATAGCTTCCATTAATCGGTCTGCTGCTAACTCCAAGTCTGTGAAATCTATTATCACAAAACATATCCAGTCTAAATAAATTTCCAGGTCTGCTTTGTAGGCTTTCCAGTTTGTTTTCCGATGACCTAGACAACTTTCTTAACCAGACGCATTTCATTTCTCAACATAGTTACTTATCAATGTAGTACCTACATCTCGTGTAAATGAAGGTAGGTTCATTACCTATGTTCAAATGTCTAAAGTGTTTGTTAATATTAACTGTAGTGGATGCTCAGCTTTCTAATTGGTGTAATGAACCTCTTTCCTGAAGTACGAAAAATCACTCACTAGCGGCGCTAGTAGTTCGGTAGAGACAAACACTGCCTAATTCTCATGTAAACATATGGTAAAGTAAAGAATGTTTTTAACAGAAGAAGATGTTCCTGGAGCAAAACTAAAATTTGTCGCTGTAAAGGATAACAATGTTGTAACATAAAACATTGGCTTGCATGCCGTGATTTGAAAGTAACTGGAAAAAAGTGAATTAATACAGACTCAAGTAAGAGAGTAGCGGTAGATTCAAACTGTGATAAAAGAAATTCAAAATAATTATGAATTAAAGATTTATTTCCGATTGAAATATGAATCAAATATAGAGGGAAATGAAATAAATTTAATTAAATATAATAAATGATTATAATTCAATAAACGATTGAGGTTATATCTCATTCTAATCAATATTAATTAATTATGAAAAATTTACTATTCATTTCATGTTTAGAGCATACATATGAATATTTATTTATTTTTCGCACTGTTAAATCCACTCTCCTCGAAACATGTATCCCTTTCTTACATCTAACCTCATTAATATGAGGTTTTATAAATGGTATAAAAAACACGTTTTCTTCCGGATATCGATTCTTCGACGTACAATTCGCAAAACAGCAATGCTTTGTTGGCATTATACTGGCACAAAATAATTTTTTATATCAGATTTATATTTTTAAATAATAAATTATTAGTACGTAAACAATACTTTTACATGTGAATAGTTTTATGTTTGTCCCTACTACTATAGTGCTGCCTCTCGTGACACTTTCGCAGTACTATTCTCAGGAAAAAGGCTCATTACTCCTCCAGGTCAGATGAGGTCCACTATCATATGTACTGTTGATCTATTCGCTAATATATAGCTAGTTTTCCAAATATTGTGTGAAGGCAGCATATAACCAATGGACTATTATTGAAAGTACGTGACTGAAAAGTGGAAAACCCGTTTTCAATTCTGAATACACTGATATGGTTTTTTGATGGAAATTATTAATACATAATAATATTCACAAATTTTCGCAATATAGAATTTATTTTCAATATGCGTTTCACTACAACAGTAGCACAGTATATATAGCATCAACTTTCTACTGTGACATATGCTTCCACAGTTGAACTGGTCTAGCCTAGTCCAGCTGAAGAAGCTTCTGAAAATCGAATGTGTTCTGAAAATAACCAATTCATGGTTTTTTAGGTAACCGCTGTCAAAACTTCCGGTTACTTTCGGACCCTACCCTGGAAATAACAAAGAACATACGTATTTTTTATATCATTACCACAGATTAAATTTAATCTGTGTCATTACCATCGACATAACCATGTTATGTTGGTGATCATTACTCTGAGGTATTTGCCAATTTGACGCCATTTTGACAACTCACAGTCGTAGTTGTTTTGACTTTTGTGATGGTATCGTCATTATTTTCTTTTATAAAGCAAAAACAAATAAACCATTAGATAATGAGCTACGTTGAAAAACACGAACTTGCAACAAAGGAAGACTGGTTACGAATATTGAATGAGGACAACCTCTGTCAAAGTGATATGAATAAACTTATCATGAATTATCTAGTCACAGGTAAGGGATATTCATAATTATAGGCCAAAAATATTAACACGTATTTTAGAAGGTTTTCAGGAGGCTGCAGAAAAATTCCAGCAAGAATCGGGCATTGTCCCCTCTGTTGACTTGCGTTCCTTGGATGACAGGACTCGCATCAGAGATGCCATTATGACTGGTAAAATACAAGAAGCCACAGCCCTTATCAACCAGTTACATCCTGAGATGCTGGATAATGATAGACATTTATATTTTCATCTACAGGTAAATGTTGAAGTCATATATATATATATGACTACAAACTGTTGAATACAGAGTGTGTTTTTTCAGTCTATGTCTTGTATGTTCGCTGATGTATGGGTACACCACCAAAAGTAATTTTTTCCAGCTTCTTTATTCTGTTAACATTAAAGTCAACATACAGCCCTTGTGGGTATACTTGATTGTTGTGTACATTATTCGCCCACAAAAATATTTGAAAATTTATTCGTGTGTATCTGTTTTTTCACAATTAATTATTTGTCTAATTGATTTGTTAACTGCTTGCTGTTATAAAAAAGTCATTGTAGACTAGTTTAATGTACAAGATCAACTGATGAAACTACCATGTAGTGAAACGAGTCTTGAATACAATTTATATTGTGAAAATTATATTTTCAAGGAGAATTTAGATAAAAAACATTAACTTACATAATAATGGATTGATTTTCATTATTTTCTCATTTGAATGTTTTTTTCAGCAACTCCATCTAATTGAACTTATCAGGAATAATAGGATAGAAGAAGCTCTTGCCTTTGCTCAAAGTCATCTGAGTGAAGCCGGGGAAGACAACCCATCTGTGTTATCTGAACTGGAAAGAACAGTTGCTCTTTTGGCTTTTGAAGAACCTTTGACTTGTCCTTTCGGTGATTTGCTTGCCCCATCTCATAGACAAAAGGTGGAGTAATAATTTTCAAATTTTAGAAAAATCATTGATTTATCTGCCTGCTTGTCTTACCCAATTTTAATTTGCCATATAGAGATAGATATTGGACTCTGTTGTCTTTCTAAGATATTTTTTATGTCAGCAGTATGAGGGTATAAAACAATATATCTTGAAAATAACTACTAAAAGTAAGAAGAAAAATCTCCAAATTAAACATTTACTGAAAATATGTGTTTCCCAATCTGAAAAATGAATAAGTTTTATGCGGTAAACTAAAAAGTTACTGCGTAATATATACCACTGAAAAGTCTAGTTAGTCCATAAATTTATAAATTTTGCCTGAAAATAATTTGAAACTGAACAGACAAAGGTTGTTGGAAACTTTAGTTCACGTTCCTATTTCTGTCTTCAGTCCCTTGATTCAGCAATCAAAACTTTAAACATGAGTCAAAATGAAAAAAATGTGTAATGGAAACTATGTTATTGACATTTACGCACACACATACACCATTCACCATATACATAATATTATTATTGTATTTGCCTAGCACTATAACTAATGACAATTGAAAAAAATATTTTACTCCCTAATTACATCTGCTGAAGATGTCAATATGCGTAGAGAACAGTATTCCATTTCTGGTGCTTGTTTTTGGATTTCATAGTATCAATTTCAGGTGCTGTATAACAAAAATAATGAATCATTTTATTGAATGTGATAAGATTCAAAATTTTTCAAAGAAATCACAATAATTACATGTCTTCTTAATATTATATGTTGAATATCAGTGTTGCCAATCATGAAACACCAGAAGCGGACTGAAACATGTACAATCATTTTTACGTGAATATCAATTGATGATGTGTGTATTCAATCTTGAGAGAGCAAGAAAAGTACCTCAATCGATAAGAAACAAGAATTATGAAACGAAAATATTTAGGCTTGAAGTATGAAAGTATTTTTGGGAAAGAAAGTTTTTGACTTTCTACTACTCCATCTTGATACAAAAAAAGGAGGACTTTCTTTCAGTTTGTGTCTGAAAGTTACTTCTTTGCATGATCTACACATCCATGTATAGAGTTACTTCCTTCCTTTCTTTGGAAGACTCTCTCATCCTTCTTTTTTTTTGTATCAAGATGTAGTAGTAGAAAGCCAAAAACTTTCTTTCCCAAAAATTAATCACTCCTAAAAAATATAACCCCTTCAATTGAAATATGAAAGAATGTTATATCAAATTTCATTATAGACATTATAACAATGTTATACTAATTATGAAAAGAGAAATGAAAATTTCTATGTTTTTACCACTTTTAATTGTAACTAACGATACTGCAGTTTCGTCCTATATAGACATTCTCAAACTTATACGTTTTATTGTATAAGTTTGAGAATGTCCATATAGGACGAAACTGCATTAACGTTAGTTACAATTAAAAGTGGTAAAAAACATTTAAATTTCCATTTCTCTTTTCATTATGATCTCCTACCACGTAGTAACGGCTACATCCATCAATTTGTTATACCAATTGATACACATCACACACATACAAATTTTCACACATTTCCTGAACAATGAAACATTTTTCATGACCTCATAAATTTTTTGTTGGTGCTATCTTTTTACTGAATGAGGTAAAGAGTTATGAATTATAATTCCTCTACAGCATACAAAATATATCTCAAGGTGTCATGGGTGTATATATTAATTTCATTAGTGTTGTATGAATTCTAAGAGAAAACCTGATTTTTTGGTGTACGTGAACTGTTCAAAAAATAAGGTGAATGTTCAAATTTCGCGGGCTAGGTACATTCGATAAGCAATTTTTTTATGTTGGTACACTTGTCTCGAACATATGTTCAGTTTCTTGGGTTTAGTGTGTTAGTGAGAGGCATAAAAGTTACTGTTTTGCGTTTTAGGCAATTTTCTGTTATTGAAATAATGGATCCAATGATTTACATCAAATTTTAGGTGAAAAATCAACTTAAGTGCTCTAAGACACTTGAAGTGTTGACAGTAGCATACAGTGATTGTACTCTTGAGTAGTCAGAAAAAATTTTACCAGTTGTACAAGCTTATCACGCTCAGGAATTGTTGAATGATGCCCACGGCGATCCAGATTTGCTTGAAAGGGTAATGACTGGTGACGAATCATGGATAATATGCTTATAATATTGAAACCAAAGCCCAAGTGGCCCAATGGATGAGCCCAGGAGAACCAAGCCAAAAAAGCACGCCAAGTTCGATTTTATAGGTTTTGCTCAGTTTTCTTACACAGGCATAGTGCATCAGGAGTTCTTGCCACATGGATGGTCAACAAAAAGTATTATTTTGAAGTTATTCGCCGTTTGCGACAAGCAATACAAAAAAAAAATGTTGTGGAACAACAATTAATGGGCTTTTGCATCACTACAATGCAGGTGCTCCCTCGTCATTTCTTGTTCGTAATTTGTTGGCCAAAAACAACACCGTAATCATGCCTTGGCCACTGTATTCACCAGATATGGCCCCCTGAGACATTTTCCTGTTACCAAGATTGAAGAGACCCATGGAAGAACGGTGTTTTGCGACGATTGCGGAGATGAAAACTGAATTGTTGAGAGATCTCAGCTAAAAAGTGCGGAACTGTTTCGAGGATTGAAAACAAAAGCTGGCGCAAGCGAACACAATAGAAATTGATGAATAAACGAATAAATTTTGAGAAAAATAAATAATAATAATAAATGTCGCTTATTGGTGAATACCAAAGGGCCATCGACGGAAGTCGTTCAGCCAGTGTACAATTGAATATTTGCAGTGATTTTTACATATGCTTACATAATAGATTTGAGGTATATTATATTTCTAACAAAAAAAAATTATAAATTATGAGTGATTTGATGATTCCCAAATAGTTTTTTCCGGGTATTTGAATTTGGATGGTTGTCCTTCAACTCTTTCCTTCATAATGCCTGTAGTTTCATTTTCGGCAATGCGGTTTCCTAGGTCTGATAGTCTCTCCTTTATAGGTTTCACTTTTGTAGTTCTATAAAGCAGTGCGTTTGAGGGATTGTGAAGTATGTTCTGAGGGTAACGCATTTTGGTAATTCTCCTTAGTGTAGACGTTTCAGTTGTTTGGAGATTATTTAATGCAGGATTATGACAACTTGAATAAATTACATGTGCATGTTCGAGAAGTGGACGACATATCATTTTATATATTATAGTTGGAGTTTTAGTGTTGATTTTTAAATGTCAGACTCCGAAAGTGTTTTCCTCTATTGATCCATTTCTTTTTAGTCATTTTTGTATGGCTGTTCAAGTTGATTTTGTGGTCAATGTTAACTCCCAAATATTTTACTGATAACCTGCTTCTACCATTTCGTTGTTGATGTTTATTATTGGTAGCGTCTCTGAAGGGTTGTGATGAAAAATGATAAAATATGATTTTTCCGGGTTTGGTCTCAATCTCCATTTATTGAACCAGAACGTTGTTCTGTGTGGTTGTGTGAAACTAAGGCAGTGTCATCTGCACACTGTAAGATGTAAAGGTTTTCATTAAATTCATTCTTGTCTTCCAAGTTGTGATTGTATATATCATGGCAGTATATATTACAG
The DNA here is from genome assembly GCF_025532065.1 of Leptinotarsa decemlineata. NCBI lineage: Eukaryota > Metazoa > Arthropoda > Insecta > Coleoptera > Chrysomelidae > Leptinotarsa > Leptinotarsa decemlineata. Next base: position 22,540,269 of record NW_027412702.1, read on the forward strand.
AGAATCAGAGATAGCGGAGAGCCTTCTGGAACTCCTTGTTTTAAAATTCATCTTATTTTTTGAACAGACAGTGGATTCACATATTTATGATACTTACCAAACCATAGGACATAAACATTGGAAGTGACTATGGCTGAGTGAAAATTATCATGAACAAAGTAGATGTCTTGGAATATAGAAGCCCAGTTTTCTCAAAATTTCTATTGCAGGAGGCAATTTTTTTTCCTATTTCACTAGACTCGAAACTTAATGATTTGTTAATGTATTGTTTCTTCTTTGTGATGCTCATGTATGATCATTTTTTTATCTCCAATGCCAGTTTGTGGTTGATGAGTCAATTTGATAGATATATTAAGCCTGAGCTGATATAATTTTTGATGTTATGAACAGATAGGTTTAACAGAATGGTATCATCTGCGTACAGCTGTATGACCTTCCAGGTTCAATCTAACATAATTTACATATTTTGGTCGAACTGTTGAATCTCCAGAGAAGTTGTTTAAGCAAATAGCTGAAAACTCGGTTAGTGATTGTGGAATTTGCTAATTCATGTCAATTTCTAGGTCGTTAGTGAAGTGAATGCTGCTATCCTCAAAATGGAACACCAAGAAACTACAACGTCAAAAATATCTACCCTGCTGAAACTAATTCTTTGGGCACAAGAAAAGCTGACCAAAAAAAACTATAAATATCCAAAAATGACGAATCTAGCTACAGCAACTATCGAAGAACCCAAATGAATATATTTTCAATTATTTATTAAAGTGATTGAAATTAGGAGTTAAGATTTTACTCATTAGAATTGGTAGTGTGGTTAGTTTAAAGACCTCATTTAGGCAGAAAGTAAATCGAAACTGTGAATATTTTATACCTTTTAATTAATTATATAACATGTTTTAAATTTTGTTGGTCCAAAAAATTTTATTATAGTGTAGTTTTCTAAATTAGGAAGAAGTTTGCTTCATGAAACATTTCCTTTTGTGAATTTATTTCAAGCCTGGTTCGGTAACATACAGAATATGAGAATGTACTTATATCAAGAACTTTTTAAAAGTTGAATCAGATGTACACATTCTACGTTTGCATATTGAGCCCTCATGAGGCATAGCCTCAGACCATTCCGTGTTGAGAATCATTGAATGGCATACTTATAATATTAAAATACTTTAATATTAAAATTGAAACAAAACTTCAACAATAAATACTATTCACAACTTTGAACTTGAAATGTGACACAGAAACATCTTAGCATCCATTTGCTGTAGTCTATTCCCTGTGTTAGGAATCACACGTTAAAAGGTAAGACCTCGTTAGTCCTTAGTTCGTACAAGATTTGACTTATGAGGGTTGTTGTTCACAGGGGTGTGACAGTTGGTTAAAACAGATTTTAAACAGATTAGATTTTACAGACCACAGTGAACCCTTTAAAAAACTGGATATTGATAAGAATTTTATTAATAAGAAATTGATCATATGTTTAGCATTAGATAGAACAAATTAGGTATTTTATTGTCTCGGGGTCTCGAATAAGTATAATTGGGGTATTTTTCGGTTTTTAGAAACTTCTCAGTAGTAGCACAGAATCTGGAATTGTTGCTTGATATGTGACAATATTACATGGAACTAATAACATAACATTGACAAAAAATCGGTGTTACATTTGATGTGTCACCTAGCGGCCTAGCCCTTCAAAGTATAAAATTCCCGCTGTTAAGTTTGGTTTCATGGTTTCATCGCGCTTTTTTGCGGGTACATCTGAATATATAACACTGAGGCCCTGTGTAGTGAGATTCTTCTTTGCCCATGAGTCCAATTTTCAAATAGTATTAGTCATATTTTTTCATTGCTGATGAAATGTGTTTCTGTAATTCAATCGTTTTCGTAAAAGTATTGTTTGAAATTGAATTTTCATTTGAAGTAGACGTAGCAGTACCCTTTTATACATTTTGTGAACTGATGGACAAATAATTAATTTTCGGGACATTTTCCGCCGTTAAAAACTCTTAACCACTGATTCATATTTAAAACGATTTCCCTTCGAAATTACTAGATGTTGCACGTTCCAGGCAACTTAGCCGCTGCCATTGCGTAAACTATATCAGGTATCCCCAGTGATACCTGTAACCCACCACGATGTACTCTCTTTACACCAGTGACCTCCGAGGTCACTGACAAGACTCAGGCAATAACTATGGGAAGAACGATATCTTCTCCGGCCAGAAAAGTTAGGATCTCTAGAAGGGAGATCGACTGGCAAGAGCAGGTAACGCACACATCATAACCGTGAAGGCAAAGTTCGAGGGTAGGATCAAAAGTCTGTACCCTCTGAACAACAGACTATCCAAATTGAACCTAAAGAATAAAGTTACGATCTACAACACTATGTTCAAGCCTGTCATCATGTATGCTTCAGGCATCTGGGGACAAGCGGCTCCGTCTAATTTCTCCATTCTGGAGAAAGTCCAAAATAAGTTAATACGGATGATTGCCAGGTAGGGGTACACCGTGAAGGGCGGTACTGATGTCTTGTCCTTCTGACAAACGCCAGCTCCAACCTGTCTGAACTGAAGATGATCAAACAAAACTGTAACCCACTTTGAGAAACCATGAAGTTGTTGTTCCATAGGCGTACATATATGAGTTAGTTTAAATGTAGTATGTTTGCCATACAAAAGTAGGGTGCACCTGGTGAAGTATTATAAACCGGACTATACCGAAAAATATCACATAATGAGTATTACTATTATGAAACAGAATATAGGTTTTCACAAACAAGAAAGAGACAAAGTGTTCTAGCATTGAACAACCTGCTTCTCTTCGCAAGGATATCGGGATCAGTTGAAGACTTTTTTGCACTGATGATTCAACAGATGTGCTCGAGTTTCAGAAAAATTTGTAGGCCCGACATTATATTTCTATTCGTTTCGATTATCAACTGATCTGTGGCTACATTAAGTTTTTCTTTAAACTAAAGTGAGGTTATTACAAAATTTCACTCTTGACAAATTACATTATTTGAAGGACATGTGGAAATTCATAAAAAACAATGGAATCTTGATATTTGTTTTATTTTCAATTAATGTTATTGTCGAAGTCATACAAGATTTGATTAACAAAAAAATAAAATAAAAACCTACATTACATAACCTAAAATACTATCAGTCCTGAGTACACTAGAAAGCAATATGTTAAAATGAAAGAGAATACAAGAATTTTCACAATTTTTCATGAACATTTGAGAAAAACGATGTTAGGATATGCCCAACAAAAAATATTTGTATAAATGCAATAACAGAAGACAATAGTGATGACTATAATATATAGACCTGTTTAAAATTTTGCAAAATTTCATATTTTTTGTACACTTTTGTATATCACTTGTTAGCGATCATACAGTGATATTGTAATCCACAAATCTATGTAGAAATGGGGTACTCAAACATTGCTTTTTGTGATTATTCTATATAGATTGATAATGAATAAACTCCAGATGTTTCTTAGGTGTAAATATCAATTTTGAATATCACTCAATGTGTTAATAATCGGTTACAAGTGATCATATATTCATGTGTCATCGAGAAAGAATGAAGAGAAATGTATTTTCCTGTATCGAACTATTCCATAATTTCACTTCTACAACTGTCAAAAAATATTTTCCGCTGTATTATAAATGCAAGAATTCCTGAGCGCTTGCACAGAACAAATATAAAACTACCACCCAAAAACATACTCCATAGCTTTTGTTACAATGCCTGTTGATTTCTGTGGTAAAATCTGGGGTGAAATCACAGAGTTAGGATGACTTGGTGATATAAAGGAGTGTCTCAAAGATCTAGCTCTAATTGGTGAAGTGTAAATTGTACTTTCATTTTCTTTATCATCTCTATTATAATAAAGTGTTACTCCTATCATTATACTGTTATTTATCAGCTTGCAATTCAATGATAATGCCATCGCTACTTCACTAAGGTTATTGTATTTGACATGAACCCAATTGCCATGCGGGGGCACCTTTTTGTCAGCAATTGGACCAAAATTAGCTAGCTGAGATAAAACCAATGTGAGAGCACTTGGTGGAAATCCAAACACTGTAACCCAGTGCGAGTCAACTCTCTCTCCTCGACTTGAATTTATGCTGTTTGCTCTAATCCTGCTTTCATTCATACTCGCCATTCGACTATAATTCATACTGTCCTCATTCACCCTTGAAATACTTTCATTAAAACCCATAGTATCGTTCATCTGTGCAACAGTACTGCTCATGATTGGGCTAGCTCTTTTTTTCTGTTCAAAGCTGTCAAAAAGGCCTGTTTTTGGTGGACCAGTCTTCTCAGTCCTCTCAGCGAATGAAGATAATGCCGTCGGACTATCAACAAGTGTTTGATTGAATAGTTTCTGGCGTAAACTTCTGGGTTCTGTTGAGCTTAACCCAGCTTTTGGAAAGCTGCCAGAAATTCTGTTTCTTCCTGGGGATACGGTAGGATTTGGTGGTATTGCTTGAGTATCCACTCCCATGAGAAAACCAGGTAAAAAGTTTGGGTTGATTCCTGGAGATATTGGACTTGATGGATTACTTCCCAATGCCATAGGTTCCATCTGAAAACAAAATTATTGTACCCATCTGTAAATGATTATTTTTGAACTTACTATTTATAAACTATTGAGAATTATCAAATATATTCCTTGAAGAAATCAACGGTTTCACTTTTTAACTAAATCTGTCAAGTGTCAAAAACTACAAATTTAAAATCAAAACCTTTGTCTGTGTATGGCGCTTTCATTGTTGAAATCAGTGTTGACAATTTTTCTCCCTATATACACTGCTTCTATAAAAATTAATTGAAGCTCCTAATTGAATTTAGATATATACAAATAAGGATCTTGCCTACTGGAACAGTTCGAATTTTATATTATTTGTTGATATTTGATAGAAAGCGGAACATATCGAGGAAGAAGCAATTAAAACATAAAATGAATTGAAGAAGATACATAATAGAAATTACTGAAACATCATCTGTTCATTTTTACAAAACATTACAAAATTGGGTTTTCCCTTGAAATACCTAAAGAATTGTTCACGGAAAACTGAAAGTAGAAAGAGGAATATGTATTTTTGCACAATCAATAGTTTTGCAGTTTTTCTAGAAAATTATCAAAACAAGAATATATTAGTTGGTAAATAATTTCAAATATTACAATATCGCAACTGATTTCCGGTGTACTTGTAATAGTAGTATTTGCATCACTTGTAACCGAAATAGTTTAAAATAAAAAACATTGTCTTCGTTTTTCGTATTGCGTTTTCCATTGAAAAAACCAATTTCAGACGAGTACACACATTTTATATTCCAATGCTAAAACGAGTGTTTTTCATTGAAAAACCAAGTCAACTAGAATTGCACGCAGTACATATTTTTCTAGCACAAGCTCTAAGACTACAGGGTCGAGGGGCTTCAGTGCTCAGCAGGACGATGGCGCATAAAGAAAAATTACAAACATTGAATGAATTATTTTCATAATTTCCATCGAATAGTGATGAAGTAGTTGAATATTAGTGAACAAATTTCAAAAAGTTATCATAAGTTCCAAACAAGATGAAGTACACTGGGCAGAAGTATTAATCTATCAGTAAAAAAATTTTTATCAGTTATGGCGGAATTTTCGAGCTGAATAATAAATTTAGGCACCCCATTTCCACACTACGGAAAATATAATTCACGGAGGTAGACCTTTAATTGTTAGTGGCCTTTCAATAACTTAAATTTGAATCAGGCTTCGATAAAAATTTTGTGAAATAGGTAGTCATTTTGGTTGAATTTTTTTGGTAATAATTTTTTATTACCTCGTCACTGATACCTGTTACGATCACTGTTAACGATCCAATTTTATACTCACAACATCAACAAACTTGACTTCTACGCAGTTTACAGAGCTACCATTATCTGGACTGATAGGTGTTTTTTGTTCGGTATTTTTTGTTCGCACTAATTTCATCTGAGATGTCTTATTCCTGTCAAGAATCATTTGCATTCTCTGTTCGATGAAAGTATAACTTTTGACTGGAATAAGTCAACCTGGATGCCAACAAAACACAACTTATATCAAGCGGAGACAGCATAACTTCTGGCGGGAATAACTAAATCTGTAATGTTGGTGAGAGCAAAATGCACTAGATCTCCTCCAATATAATTTTCACAAATGAAATAAAATTTCATGATCGTAGGGTCTATATACAAAGATTGTAGCTTTGTATTTATGTACACAAAGATTGAAGCTTCATTGTGGATTTTGAATTTGCTGGACTGCCGCCTCAGTTTTATAGAAATGTATCAAGTTTCAACTACTTACCAACAGGTAGAGCAACGAGGAGAAAAAGTCATTTGTAGGTATAGCTACGCTATATTATGCTATGGTCACTGGCCACAAACCAAGAAAAATGCAGAAAAGGAAAAACAGTTTTCATGTTCATCTTGTTTCATAGCATTTCAGAGTGATAAATTTGAATTCTTGTAATTGAGATTTGAGTTTTCTTTCAGGTCAATGTTCTCTTTGGTATATTATTTTCAGTTAGGAGTAATATATCTTTGAAAAGATTTGTTGACATTTTTTGAATCATGAATCAATTTTAAATAGTATAAGAAATTTCACGCAATATTTTTTTACATAATTCATATATTTTTATTTTTGTTCAAAACATTTAACCTCATCAGTAATACATTTTTGAAAAGATTTGTTGAAATTTTTGTAGTCATGGGTTGATTTTAAATATATAAAAAATTACATACAATATTTTTTCCTACACACTTTTTATATTTTCATTTCTGTTAAAAAAATTTAACCTAATCAGTTTTCACCCGTGAAATGTACAACAATAGGTAGTGTATCTACATTTATAATTATAAACAATATATTCAATCAGAAACTATTCATTAATTGAAATTCTGTTATCATGTCATACACTTTTTTGACATACATTAAGTAGATAATTCTAATTCAAGAGAATTTTGGAAAATAAAATCGATTTGCGCAGTAGGGGATGAGACTGGATGCAGCATGGAATAAAAATAAAGCAGACGATATGTCAGTACCTCTCAAAATGGCGCTACCAAGGGTGCTGTGTCGTGCTCGTCTTCTGTTAAACAACGACTTTTCTGTGGTTTCGAAATATTCTTCAGTAGTGAGTAGTGTTTCAATAAATAAGGTAAGTTTTTCTCTTTACAACCTATCAGAATTTTTGACATTTCATGTAGTAAGTCGCGAGTAATTCCCGGAAATACGGCAGTCATCCCTCTGGATAAGCAGCAAGCACCTGTTTCCGCATTGGTTAAACCCTTTTGCGTATTTTTTATTATGGGCTTTGGATCGGGTTGAAGTTTCTCAGCAGAGTGAAGAGTTTTGAAAATGAAAGTTTACGTGTGAGGTTATGTTGCTATCTTGCCGCAGTTCGTTTTCAGTTTGAATTTTGAAACTTTAATTAGGTATTTAAAAAACGAAACAACGCACCAAAAGTTTTTTGTGTTGAAAAGACAGTCACCAGTTATATTTTTCGAGTTGCAGCAAACTGGAGAATTTTTGTTACATTTTACCTACTTATCTTAAATTCAAAAATATGAGGTCAATAACTCTCGCATGTAAATATGAAGAACAGTATACATGTGTATGCCTCTAATAGTACCTATTCACTTTCCAATATCACAATATCTGATTGTTTACTTTTACTTAATTGGTGTTAAATGTCATATAATTACAATAATACCGATAGGAGATTTGAGTTAATTATTAATATCGAATTTTGATATGGTATTTAGTACTATGCAAATTTCTTAAATAATGTTCAATTTCATTTCTTCATGTCATTTTCTAGTGTATTTGGCAGAAATAGTTTGAAGGTCAATTTTTTTATCTGATGGGTGTTTGAAGATTTCGCTACTTTTTGTGCCAAAATTCAAATGAGATTTTATTTTTAAATGTATGTAAACAACCAGTGTCGTTTTCATTCAGGTATATTTCATTTTGTAGTGTCGTATAAAAAGAGAGGCGTTAATTTGGTCCTGAAAAAATCTACAAAAATCTACTTATCTATTGTATTTGCATTGAGTTATAATTTTTTCTGAACTCTTATTAGTTTTGTATAAAATGGAAAATGAATAGGAATTTTAAGAATTTTATAAACAGTGTCAAGCTGAACTGAATTTAATTCCTGCCAAATGCGAAAAATTGCCATTGAAAGGAATATTTAATCAGTGTGAAAGCAGCCACGAGTTCTAGCCATGGATTTGTCGATGCGAAGCGGGAGATCCAATAATCAGCGGCTCCCAAAATACGGAACAAATTAATGGCCAGCCATGAATTTACTGAACAACATGAAATGTATGCGATTGAAAACAAGTATAACAATAAATCCTCCATATCAAAAATTGTCGAGAATATCAAGTCATTAGAAATTGTTGGAATATATACATATGAGTTTAAAGAAAATCCATGGCTCATCAAATCCATAACTTATTAAAATATTTCGTGGATGGAGATTTTTTTGGAAATGCATCCAATTCAGCATACAGAATAAGACCCTTATGCCAAAATATTTTGTCGGGCAGAAAATCAACCCCCACCCCGAAATAAATAATTTTCAAAGAAAGATCCATAACTCTTTCAAATATTGTTTGGATCGCGATTTTTTTCTGTGAATGTATTGATTTTAGCGTACTTGAGAAGACCCATATGCCAAAATATTTTGTCGGGCAGAAAATCAACCCCCACCCCGAATTAAATGATTTTCAAAGAAAAATCCATAACTATGTCAAATATTGTTTGAATTGGGATTTTTTCATTTGAATGTATCCATTTCAGCGCACTCGAAAAGACCCCTATGTCAAAATATTTTGTCGGGCAGAAAATCAACCCCCACCCCGAATTAAATAATTTTCAAAGAAAAATCCATAACTCTTTCAAATATTGTTTGAATTGGGATTTTTTTCTTTGAATGTATTCATTTTAGCGTACTCGAAAAGACCCCTATGTCAAAATATTTTGTCGGGCAGAAAATCAACCCCCACCCCGAATTAAATGATTTTCAAAGAAAAATCCATAACTCTTTCAAATATTGTTTGAATTGGGATTTTTTTATTTGAATGTATCCATTTCAGCGCACTCGAAAAGACCCCTATGTCGAAATATTTTGTCGGGCAGAAAATCAACCCCCACCCCGAATTAAATAATTTTCAAAGAAAAATCCATAACTCTTTCAAATATTGTTTGAATTGGGATTTTTTTTCTTTGAATGTATTCATTTTAGCGTACTTGAAAAGAACCCTATGTCAAAATATTTTGTCGGGCAGAAAATCAACCCCCACCCCGAATAAAATAATTTTCAAACAAAAATCCATAACTCTTTCAAATATTGTTTGAATTGGGATTTTTTTCTTTGAATGTATTCATTTTAGCGTACTCAAAAAGAACCCTATGTCAAAATATTTTGTCGGGCAGAAAATCAACCCCCACCCCGAATAAAATAATTTTCAAAGAAAAATCCATAACTCTTTCAAATATTGTTTGAATTAGGATTTTTTTCTTTGAATGTATTCATTTTAGCGTACTCGAAAGGAACCCTATGTCAAAATATTTTGTCGGGCAGAAAATCAACCCCCACCCCGAATTAAATGATTTTCAAAGAAAAATCCATAACTCTTTCAAATATTGTTTGAATTGGGATTTTTTTATTTGAATGTATCCATTTCAGCGCACTCGAAAAGACCCCTATGTCGAAATATTTTGTCGGGCAGAAAATCAACCCCCACCCCGAATTATATAATTTTCAAAGAAAAATCCATAACTCTGTCAAATATTGTTTGAATTGGGATTTTTTTCCTTGAATGTATTCATTTTAGCGTACTTATGAAGAACCCTATGCCAAAATATTTTGTCGGGCAGAAAATCAACCCCCACCCCGAATTAAATGATTTTCAAAGAAAAATCCATAACTCTTTCAAATATTGTTTGAATTGGGATTTTTTTTTGAATGTATTCATTTTAGCGTACTTAAAAAGAACCCTATGTCAAAATATTTTGTCGGGCGGAAAATCAACCCCCACCCCGAACAAAATAATTTTCAAAGAAAAATCCTCAACTCTTTCGATTATTCTTCGAAAGGGAATTTTTTTCCCGAAATGTATGCAGTTCAGCGAACTTAAAAAGACCCTGATGTCAAAATATTTTGTCGGGCAGAAAATCAACCCCCACCCCGAATAGAATAATTTTCAAAGAAAAATCCATAACTCTTTCAAATATTGTTTTAATTGAGAATTGTTTCTTTGAATGTATTCATTTTAGCGTACTCAAAAAGAACCCTATGTCAAAATATTTTGTCGGGCAGAAAATCAACCCCCACCCCGAATAAAATAATTTTCAAAGAAAAATCCATAACTCTTTCAAATATTGTTTGAATTGGGATTTTTTTCTTTGAATGTATTCATTTTAGCGTACTCAAAAAGAACCCTATGTCAAAATATTTTGTCGGGCAGAAAATCAACCCCCACCCCGAATTAAATGATTTTCAAAGAAAAATCCATAACTCTTTCAAATATTATTTGAATTGGGATTTTTTTCTTTGAATGTATTCATTTTAGCGTACTCAAAAAGAACCCTATGTCAAAATATTTTGTCGAGCAGAAAATCAACCCCCACCCCGAATAAAATAATTTTCAAAGAAAAATCCATAACTCTTTCAAATATTGTTTGAATTGGGATTTTTTTATTTGAATGTATCCATTTCAGCGCACTCGAAAAGACCCCTATGTCAAAATATTTTGTCGGGCAGAAAATCAACCCCCACCCCGAATAAAATAATTTTCAAAGAAAAATCCATAACTCTTTCAAATATTGTTTGAATTGGGATTTTTTTCTTTGAATGTATTCATTTTAGCGTACTCAAAAAGAACCCTATGTCAAAATATTTTGTCGGGCAGAAAATCAACCCCCACCCCGAATTAAATGATTTTCAAAGAAAAATCCATAACTCTTTCAAATATTATTTGAATTGGGATTTTTTTCTTTGAATGTATTCATTTTAGCGTACTCAAAAAGAACCCTATGTCAAAATATTTTGTCGGGCAGAAAATCAACCCCCACCCCGAATAAAATAATTTTCAAAGAAAAATCCATAACTCTTTCAAATATTGTTTGAATTGGGATTTTTTTCTTTGAATGTATTCATTTTAGCGTACTCAAAAAGAACCCTATGTCAAAATATTTTGTCGGGCAGAAAATCAACCCCCACCCCGAATTAAATGATTTTCAAAGAAAAATCCATAACTCTTTCAAATATTATTTGAATTGGGATTTTTTTCTTTGAATGTATTCATTTTAGCGTACTCAAAAAGAACCCTATGTCAAAATATTTTGTCGGGCAGAAAATCAACCCCCACCCCGAATTAAATGATTTTCAAAGAAAAATCCATAACTCTTTCAAATATTGTTTGAATTGGGATTTTTTTCTTTGAATGTATTCATTTTAGCGTACTTAAAAAGAACCCTATCTCAAAATATTTTGTCGGGCGGAAAATCAACCCCCACCCCGAACAAAATAATTTTCAAAGAAAAATCCTCAACTCTTTCGATTATTCTTCGAAAGGGAATTTTTTTCCCGAAATGTATGCAGTTCAGCGAACTTAAAAAGACCCTGATGTCAAAATATTTTGTCGGGCAGAAAATCAACCCCCACCCCGAGTAGAATAATTTTCAAAGAAAAATCCATAACTCTTTCAAATATTGTTTTAATTGGGAATTTTTTCTTTGAATGTATTCATTTTAGCGTACTCAAAAAGAACCCTATGTCAAAATATTTTGTCGGGCAGAAAATCAACCCCCACCCCGAATAAAATAATTTTCAAAGAAAAATCCATAACTCTTTCAAATATTGTTTGAATTGGGATTTTTTTCTTTGAATGTATTCATTTTAGCGTACTCAAAAAGAACCCTATGTCAAAATATTTTGTCGGGCAGAAAATCAACCCCCACCCCGAATTAAATGATTTTCAAAGAAAAATCCATAACTCTTTCAAATATTATTTGAATTGGGATTTTTTTCTTTGAATGTATTCATTTTAGCGTACTCAAAAAGAACCCTATGTCAAAATATTTTGTCGGGCAGAAAATCAACCCCCGAATAAAATAATTTTCTGATAAAAATACATAACAAAACATTCAAGTTTTGGACGATACAAGAAAGTCACATAGGAATTAAAAGACTCCGATCACGATAAATCAAACCAATTTGATCTATATTTGATGACAGAAGAAGAAAAACAATCAGCTGGTAGAGCAGAATGTTTAATATGTGGAAAATTTTTCAAAATACGAGGATTGAAAATCCACATGCGAAAAGTGCATTCTAAATAAATCGATACTACAAGTTCCTATAAAAATTCCAATCCCGATAATGATTTCGAAGAAGAATTTGATCCTGGAAACAAAGAAGTTCCATTTCATATCCATTTATCTAATTTGAGAAGAAATATACATATTATTAAACGTATTCTGAAGGCTGCAAGGTTACTCTCTGCAATTACCCTCACAAAATTAATTAACGAATGTGTATCCAGGAATTCCTTCACTGCTTGGAAAAATTTGCTCATGTTTGCTTATAAAAGTTTTAGTATTCAGAGAACTAAAGATAATCGAAACATTTCAATCACAACAATAGTGAAGAAAAATTTGAATAGTTTCAATAATAACATTACGAGATCGACTAATTGTTATGCCAAAATTTCGAATAAACATACAAATTATAATGACATCCTCAAAAAACAAGTACTCTCGAAAGTTTCTGACGGTGATATAACAGCAGCTGTTAGATTTCTCTGTTCTACTGATAGTCCTGCTGAATTTGATGCTGCAACATTGGAAGAATTACGAAGTAAACTTCCTGCTTCTAAAAGATCATACAATTCTGGACAATACACAACTTCTCATAGTCCTCTGGAAGTCTACGCTTGTAGATGTTCTCAGAGCAGTGAGATCTTTTCGCACCGGTTCTTGTGGAGGTCTTGATTCATTGCGACCGTCCCATATTCAAGATATGCTAAGCTATAGTTCCGGTAGTTGTGGCGAACATTTTTTGAATTCTTTAACGAACCTTTCCAATATGCTTCTTTCTGGAAATGTCAATCAAGACATACGTCCTATGGTGCTTCTTTATGTGCGTTAAAGAAAAAGACTGGCGGTCTACGTCCTATAGCTGTTGGAAATTTTTATCGACGTTTAGTAGCGAAACTTGCTTGTTTCAATTTACGAGAAAGTCTTGGAAATCTATTTCGTCCCCAACAATTTGGATTCGAAACAAATGGTGGTTGCGAGGCAGTAGCCCATGCTGCCCGATGTTATATTAATCAAAACCCTAACCCAGTTGAAAAAGTTTTTCTGAAACTTGATTTTAAGAATGCATTCAATACTATAGACAGGAATTTCATGTTACATTCGGTGGCTAACGTCATACCAGACATATATCCTTTTATTGAACAATGTTACAGTCTTTCTTAATATTTGGTAACGAAATTATAATGTCCGAACAAGGAGTACAGCAGGGAGATCCACTTGGACCACTATTGTTCTGTCTTTCTATTCATCATATTATAACTAAAATATCCACTGAATTCAACGGCTGGTATCTGGATGATGGTTCAATTGGTGACAAAGCAAATGTGGTATTAGAAAATTTTCGTTACACAATAAGTCATTCGAAAGACCTGGGACTTGAACTAAATTTCGAGAAATGTGAACTCATTTTTCTGGATAAACAGGACCCTAACATCATCGATCAATTTAACCTAATAGCTCCTGGTATACGAGTGATTGAAAAACCCAATTGGTTTCTTCTTGGTGCCCCATTATCTGATGATGCCTTAAAATTTTGTTTGCAAGAAAAATTACAATCACTTCGTGTCATGTCAGGACGTTTATCTATTTTACCAACACATGTCGCATTCCATTTATTGAAAAATTCATTAGCCATCCCAAAATTATCGTATATTTCGAGGTGCAGCCCACTTGGCATGACGAACAGGGATTACAAAATATCGATGACGAATTAAGAAGGATGCTGGAACTCATTACTAATAACGGTATCGAAGACGAAACTTGGTCACAGGCATCACTTCCAGTTTCAGGAGGATTAGGAATTCGTTCAGCCACTTCACTCGCTCTGCCATCATTTCTGTCCTCATTTTGCAGTGTTTCCGATCTGATAGAAATTATCTTACAATACCCAAAGCCAATATCTGATTGTGTTTTTGATCGGGGAAAATCTCGTTGGGAATCTAGAATTGGCCAAACAATGAAAATTGAAGACATGAAAAACCAGAGAGCATGGGATAAACCATTACTAGATCGAGCAACTAGTATTTTACTGAAGACAGCTTCTGACACTTCAAAAAATAAGGCTCGTCTTCTCGCAGTAACTGTGCAAGAATCTGGTGCTTGGTTAAATGCTGTTCCTGTAGCATCACTTGGGACTCTATTGGATGACGACTCTTTCAGACTTGCCATCGGATTTCGACTTGGTACACCACTGTGTGTTCAACACATTTGTAAATGTGGTGCATTTGTGGATGTATCAGGTACTCATGGGTTGAGCTGTCGTTTTAGCGCTGGTCGTTTATCTCGCCATTATGCAATTAATGATCTAATCAAAAGGGCTTTAACTTCAGCAAAAATTCCTGCGATTTTAGAACCCATAGGCACAAGTCGAGACGACGGAAAACGGCCGGATGGTATGACACTTGTTCCATGGAAAAATGGTAAATCTGTTGTTTGGGACTTGTGTAGATACATTAGCAACTTGCCATCTTCCTGCTACTTCTGCGAAAGCCGGTGCTGCTGCTTCTTTAGGAGAAAGTTCCAAACTACGGAAATATCAGAATTTGGGAAATAATTATATCTTTCGCCCAATAGCTTTTGAAACGTTTGGTGTTTTTGGCTCTGTAGCCTTATCTTTCATCAATGAAATTGGAAAAAAGGTAACCGATGAAACCCTCGAATCAAGAGCCACATCTTTTCTCATTCAGAAAATTAGTATAGCCATCCAAAGAGGAAATGCAGCTTCGTTTTTCGGTACTCTCCCTGATTCCAAAAAACTTGATGAAATTTACTTTCCTAAAAACCAATTTCATAAAGAAAAGAGAGGTAATAAGAAACCATTTTATGAAATTAAAATAGAAGCAAATGGAAAGAATACTTTCTCTCAGCAAAATTCTCAAATGGGTTTCAAAGATATTTCGGATTGTTTAGTGATAAATTCTTCAGTCAAAACCTTTGGGTTAAATGATTTAAAAAAATATTGGTAACACCTGTTTCATGAACAGCGTAATTCAATGTTTATCAAATACGAAATGGTTATTGGACGCTGAAATGAATACACTTCAAGAAAAAAATTCACTTCCGAAAAAGAATCGAAAGAGGTATGGATTTTTCTTTGAAAATTATTTAATTCGAGGTGGGGGTTGATTTCCTGCCCGACAAAATATTTTGACATAGGGTTCTTTTTGAGTACGCTAAAATGAATACATTCAAAGAAAAAAAACCCAATTCAAACAATATTTGAAAGAATTATGGATTTTTCTTTGAAAATTATTTTATTCGGAGTGGGGGTTGATTTTCTGCCCGACAAAATATTTTGACATAAGATTCTCTTTAAGTATGCTAAAATGAATACATTCAAAGAAAAAAATTCCAATTCAAACCATATTTGAAAGAATTATGGATTTTTCTTTGAAAATTATTTTATTCGGAGTGGGGGTCGATTTTCTGCCCGATAAAATATTTTGACATAGGATTCTTTTTGAGTACGCTGAAATGAATACATTCAAAGAAAAAAAACCCAATTCAAACAATATTTGAAAGAATTATGGATTTTTCTTTGAAAATTATTTTATTCGGGGTGGGGGTTGATTTTCTGCCCGACAAAATATTTTGACATAGGATTCTTTTTGAGTACGCTGAAATGAATACATTCAAAGAAAAAAATCTCAATTCAAACAATATTTGAAAGAATTATGGATTTTTCTTTGAAAATTATTTAATTCGGAGTGGGGGTCGATTTTCTGCCCGACAAAATATTTTGACATAGGATTCTCTTTAAGTATGCTAAAATGAATACATTCAAAGAAAAAAATCCCAATCCAAACAATATTTGAAAGAATTATGGATTTTTCTTTGAAAATTATTTTATTCGGAGTGGGGGTCGATTTTCTGCCCGATAAAATATTTTGACATAGGATTCTTTTTGAGTACGCTGAAATGAATACATTCAAAGAAAAAAATCTCAATTCAAACAATATTTGAAAGAATTATGGATTTTTCTTTGAAAATTATTTTATTCGGGGTGGGGGTTGATTTTCTGCCCGACAAAATATTTTGACATAGGATTCTTTTTGAGTACGCTGAAATGAATACATTCAAAGAAAACAATCCCAATTCAAACAATATTTGAAAGAATTATGGATTTTTCTTTGAAAATTATTTTATTCGGGGTGGGGGTTGATTTTCTGCCCGACAAAATATTTTGACATAGGGTTCTTTTTGAATACGCTAAAATGAATACATTCAAAGAAAAAAATCCCAATTCAAGCAATATTTGAAAGAATTATGGATTTTTCTTTGAAAATTATTTTATTCGGGGTGGGGGTTGATTTTCTGCCCGACAAAATATTTTGACATAGGATTCTCTTTAAGTATGCTAAAATGAATACATTCAAAGAAAAAAATTCCAATTCAAACCATATTTGAAAGAATAATGGATTTTTCTTTGAAAATTATTTTATTCGGAGTGGGGGTTGATTTTCTGCCCGACAAAATATTTTGACATAGGGTTCTTTTTGAATACGCTAAAATGAATACATTCAAAGAAAAAAATCCCAATTCAAACAATATTTGAAAGAATTATGGATTTTTCTTTGAAAATTATTTTATTCGGAGTGGGGGTCGATTTTCTGCCCGACAAAATATTTTGACATAGGGTTCTTTTTGAATACGCTAAAATGAATACATTCAAAGAAAAAAATCCCAATTCAAACAATATTTGAAAGAATTATGGATTTTTCTTTGAAAATTATTTTATTCGGAGTGGGGGTCGATTTTCTGCCCGACAAAATATTTTGACATAGGATTCTTTTTGAGTACGCTGAAATGAATACATTCAAAGAAAAAAATCCCAATTCAAACAATATTTGAAAGAATTATGGATTTTTCTTTGAAAATTATTTTATTCGGGGTGGGGGTTGATTTTCTGCCCGACAAAATATTTTGACATAGGGTTCTTTTTGAGTACGCTAAAATGAATACATTCAAAGAAAAAAATCCCAATCCAAACAATATTTGAAAGAATTATGGATTTTTCTTTGAAAATTATTTTATTCGGAGTGGGGGTCGATTTTCTGCCCGACAAAATATTTTGACATAGGATTCTTTTTGAGTACGCTGAAATGAATACATTCAAAGAAAAAAATCCCAATTCAAACAATATTTGAAAGAGTTATGGATTTTTCTTTGAAAATTATTTAATTCGAGGTGGGGGTTGATTTCCTGCCCGACAAAATATTTTGGCATATGAGTCTTCTCAAGTACGCTAAAATCAATACATTCACAGAAAAAAATCGCAATCCAAACAATATTTGAAAGAGTTATGGATCCTTCTTTGAAAATTATTTAATTCGGGGTGGGGGTTGATTTTCTGCCCGACAAAATATTTTGGCATAAGGGTCTTATTCTGTATGCTGAATTGGATGCATTTCCAAAAAAATCTCCATCCACGAAATATTTTAATAAGTTATGGATTTGATGGGTCATGGATTTTCTTAACACTCATATGTATATATTCCAACAATTTCTAATGACTTGATATTCTCGACAATTTTTGATATGGAGGATTTATTGTTATACTTGTTTTCAATCGCATACATTTCAGGTTGTTCAGTAAATTCATGGCTGGCCATTAATTTGTTCCGTATTTTGGGAGCCGCTGATTATCGGATCTCCCGCTTCGCATCGACAAATCCATGGCTAGAACTCGTGGCTGCTTTCACACTGATAATATTTATTGGAATTGAAAGGGTTATATTTTTAGGAGTGATTAATTTTTAGGAAAGAAAGTTTTTGGCTTTCTACTTCTTAGAGAGTTACTTATTTTCAAATTGATTACTTCCTTCCTTTCTTTGGAAGATTCCCTCATCCTTTTTTTTGTATCAAGATGGAGTAGTAGAAAGCCAAAAACTTTCTTTCCCAAACATTTATTGGTTGTCATAATGTCAAACTGACATTGACAGGTATTGAAAAATTGAAAACAGTGTTGCCAAATTGCAAAAATAATTTGAAAAATTTAGAATAGGATACCCAACTATAACGTTAATCTAAACGGGATAAAAATGTCCTTCTTTCAATTCTTCTCCTTTATGAGACAATGCTGATTTCCATGATTGTGTCTTTTCTCAAGGGCGACACTAGAGAGTTTATTTAATATACCAATTCTTCAAGAGTGGCTTGGCGGAAGCTTGTTAG
Source organism: Leptinotarsa decemlineata (assembly GCF_025532065.1). Lineage (NCBI taxonomy): Eukaryota > Metazoa > Arthropoda > Insecta > Coleoptera > Chrysomelidae > Leptinotarsa > Leptinotarsa decemlineata. The sequence goes on from NW_027412702.1 coordinate 22,558,815, forward strand.
TTGCAGATATTTTAGTTACTGTTTTCTGCAGATGATGCGTCTAATTGCAAAACCAAATCTACAACCATACTCAGTTGGTATTAAATCCAGATATGTCAAAAGCAGAAAGATCATCTGAGTAAATGGTGGGATTTTGAGAAACTATGAAAGTGGTGATGTGCATGAAAAAAACAGGTGTGTAGATGTTCGTGATCAGCTTTCGATTTTCTCTAACAATTATTTGTCGCAGTTCTTCTAGATTTATACGCTCCGTATCCCAAACTTTCAGATTCAGATGTCTCCACAGAAAAAATCCATAGGTATGAAATCAGTTGATTCAGCTGGCTACTCCACGGGACCCCATCTACCGATCCAACGACAACGCATTGAAAAATGTTCGTTCAAAAACTGTCTTACGTGAACATCGAAAATTCAAAACAAGCAATGCTTCCAAACACCAGAGATGAATACTCTTTTCGATGCACGTTTCACCAACCAACTTGGCGTCTTCAGTAGAAGTAGACTTCATCTTATGAAAACGCCAACTTAGGAGTGCGTTGGGAAGAGTGTTGCAGTTCTGCTGTTTGGGAACCGTACTCGTCTTGGATTTATTCTACGCCAGAGGTTTCAGTTTTACTTTTCACCAAGTTGCCAAGTTTATAAAATTTGAATAATCGTACTAGATTTAAGTAGAATTTTCTGGAAAACAAATTATTACAAATTCAAAATTTCCTAAAAGTGAAGGATTTCAATTTAGTTCTGATCGATAAGGGAAAATAGGAACTTAAAAAGACCCTAAAATATATTTCCATCCCTCTATCCCTCCACATTCGAAAAATTATTCCAAAAAATTATTTTCGCAATAATGGGGAATGTTCCTCAATTTGGGTTATTACAGCAAATGCAGGTTTGAACAAAATAAAGTTGAGTTTTATTCATGACTTTTTCAAATTCACTTCGAAAATTATTCAAATTGATGTTTCAAATGTTGGGTTTTAATTTTTAAAGTGATTTGTTTCTAATTCACATATTGGCAACAGCGCCTAAATCAAGTTGAAATAATTTATACGTACCTAGATATTCTACTTTAAAAAAGGAAAATTATCTTTATAAATCAACAATTAAGGCAAAATATAAATTATAGTTCAATACCACCTCCACAAGCCACATAAACAACAGTTGTTTTGTTATTTATTTATATAGAGGAAGATAGGTTAGGTGCACAAAATGTCATATGTCACAGAATGGTTCGGAACTCGGAACATAGTAAACAGAACAGCACGCATCTGAAATATGTCATCTCTGTTTGTCTCATACAGGTAACAGATTCATTCTCCTTTATTAGCTATAACCGATGTTGCCAAATGGTTAAATAGAAACGAATCCCTTTAAATGTTGAATTCATTATCCTCTTTTTTAAGTATTTAAGTAATTTTTTCAAGAAAAAGGTTGAAATGATAAGTTTAAAATGCGTTGTTTTAGAGCTCTTTTATGAAAACTACTTGATTTTCGTCATGAGGAACATTCCCCATTTGATGGATGTAGCCGTTAGTTACTACATGATTGGAGATTATCATGAAAAATGTGAAATAAAACTTGCTATGTGTTTTATTTGTAACTAATGTTACTGCAGTTTCCTCCTATAAAGACATTTTCAAACAAGTTTATTGTCCTTATAGGACGAAACTGCAGTAACATTAGTTACAAATAAAAGTTGTTAAAGAGTTCTAATTCTCATTTTTCATTATTATTTTCGCGTCTGTCTGCCTTCTTTGCCTAAGGCAATCACTCAAATATTTAATTCAAAAGGGAAGCACAAGCACAACATTTTTCAACAGAATAATGAATGAGACTTAAAATTCATAACAGTGAGAGATTTCGATTTCTTTCTGCTAGCTCAACGGTAAAGCTAGCAAATCCCACTGTTTTTCAACAACACAAGGAAAATCGAAAGGGGGAAGTAGGAGCAGAACCTTTATCTTCGTTGATTGAAGAGAGAAACATTCCGGAATAGACGCTACAGTAGCTTAAAATTATTCATGACAATAACCAGTGAAATAAAATATTCCATGCAATTTAATAGGATGGTTGGTATAATTAACATTATTTGATGTATTTCACATGTATTCATGTTATGTCAAAATAATGAGACATTTATATACGTAGTTGTATCAGTATATAGTGAAAATTAATATTGCCAGTTTATAAACCGAAAAACTCCTATGCTGCATGTACAGGGTTATTTACTATAAATTGCCCACCCCTTATCATCGTTATTATTGCCTACAAAAAAAAATGTGAAAGTTGTGTGCTTGTGAGTAAATTCTGATAAAATGCTGTGCGTACAGATTTCAGGAGATACAAATTTTTTAATATTTTTTTCAAATGGGACACCCAGTATATTCTTGAATTTTTGGAATTGAGTGAAGTACTAAGATAAGCGACGCGAAGACATTGGTCCATATGACAATGAGTAAATATGACGTAATGTTGCAACGAAATATGATTTATTTGAACTACTCAAGATGCATATAATATCTATCTTCAGAAGTACTACTTACTCAATGTTGACGTTTAAAAATGAATGTCAAAGGTAATGAAAAAAGTTTCTTTTTTATTTCAGTGCGTGCAAATTCGAACTGTTAAACAATTCAGGACACATTTTTCTTCCGATAAAGTGTTAAATTCAAAGAAAAAGGACGACAAGGATTCAGATAACAGTATTTCTTTGTCTTCTTCTTCCTCAGATAGCGATAGTGATTCGGATTTAGAAGATGGTAAGTACCTCTTTTTGCATTTTTCAGAATATATAATCCAAATTGTTAGTCATCTTTAAGTTTCAGTCTCACAAGTGAAACAATCATGTGAACTGCGTGTACAAGAAGTTTTGAAGTATGAAAATGTCCTTATAGGACGAAACTGCAGTAACGTTAGTTACGAATAAAAGTGGTAAAAACATAGAAAGTTTCCATTCTCTTTTCTCCAAAAATCAAGATATTCTTTGTTTGTTATGTTAGGAAGATAAAAGCTTCCTAAATTCGTTCCGCCTAATATTTCACAGGTCTCATATATATTTCATCTGTAAATGTACTGAAGCTACACGCGCTCATCAAATATTGACAAACCATTTCGTTTTGGATGCTCTTAAAGATTCTTGTGGGCCAACACTTTCCAACAGAATGTTGAAATTCATTCGGTTTGATGCAGATTATCAGTGGATCACTGTTGTGTATCAGGTTGTTTCAAAAGTTTTATCCATTTATATGAGTCTACTTCAAACTGTGATATCTTAGTGATGAAGTCGACGAAGGCCGTTTTTGCCTGGTCCTGATTGGCGAAGGTTCTACCGGTGAGAAAGTTATCACAGTACTTTAAAAGATGGTAGTCGCTTGGCGGGAGGTCTAGGGAGTATAATGGATAGGGCAGAAATTTGACGTCCAATGCATTTGATTTTCGGACGGTAATTTGTGAAACGTGCGAACATGCGTTGTCGTGGAGCTGGATCGGACCCCTTGTGTTGACCAGTGCCGGTTGCTGCTGTGATGATTTGGCCTGGTTGCAAAAAGTTATAGAGCATAGGTTCTCGAACTTATTTTGTCTACCGCCCACATCGAGAATTAATTATTTTCTAGCGCCCCCCAAATTTTTTTACTTTACTACATCTCGAAATTCACAATCGCAGTCATTATTTTAATAATCAAATTATGTGTGTAATGTGAAAATAAGACTTTCTGATGAGGGTTATGTAAAACACCATTTTGTAATATTTGGAAAATTTTTATTCATGTTATTAAAACAAATATTTTAAAACTAATTTAATGTGAAGGATGAATTTGATGATTTTTAACAAGTTTATTAATATCAGGCTCGAATTTATTCAAAAACAGCTGTAAGTCACCGCGTTTGGTAATCTGAAACCGATTTCTCTTTTTAGTTAGCAACGTTGCCACAGCACTAAATCCATGTTCACACAAATACGATGATGGGAATGCTATCAAAAATCGTTGAACAATGGACCACATCCAGGGTACAATTGCGGGATTGGCTTTTGTAGCCAAAATCCTTTGTATCCCTTTTTAAATTTTATTTTTATTTCCTCGTTCGTTATCAGTCCTATGAGTTCTTGAAAAAGGATCCAACACCCAGTCCGGTATTTCCAATTTTAAAATGTCCTGGAATCGTTCTGCGAAATCACTGTGGAGGTTCTCCAAATGTTGGCAGTAAACAAGCAAGTCGTCGTTGTTGAAGGATGGATACTGCTGACAAATTAGGAAAATCGCGAAACTCACGTCTGCCGATATTATTCTTGTATGAGAGCAATTTGGCTACAAAAGCAGCAATGGCATTTTTTGTTTTAATCAAATTCAAGTCGTCACTTCGAAGTTGGAGATTGACATCATTAAATAATTTATACAGGTCTGTCAAGTGCGCAATATCATTCTTTGAAGTGATGAGGTTGTCGTGCAATTCTTTGTCTTTGTTTTCCAAGAACTCTATTACAGAGTCAAATAGATTGTAAAATCGAGTCAGACAGTTACCTCTCGATAACCAACGCACCTCTGTGTGAAATAGCAATCGGTTGAATTCATGCATTCACCAGCTTCCTCTCCACGTCATGCGCTGGTAAAGAAGTTTTACTTCGAAAAGCAGTCATTCAATCATTGACTCTCGAATCAGCTAAATATTTTTATGAATTATTCTAAATCTTATCTGAACAATCCAACTTCATCTCACTTTTTACTACGATTAAACTATCGATGACTTTCATATCTGCAAGGATACTGAACGAAAACCACTTCCGACGATAACTATATTCTATCTGCTTATAATTTGATCTATACGGATGTGGTTCTGAAATTGATGCGATTTCATTAATCATATCAACTAAAGGAATAAATCGTTCAGGTTAGTCTTTCCTTACCTACACAGTAGGTTCATGGATTGACACCTATCAGAAAACAACTACTTTCCTGGTAACTACCACGAAGGACGTTGGATTATATTCATAGAAGAAATTCCTGCATATGCTTTCGGCAATACAACTGCCGGAATCGCTTTTCAGTTATTGGAACAGGCACACTTGCAGACCGGTTTCGAGCTATTAGGCCACTCGTCACTGCACTACATCAATACGAAGCCGATGATTTCTTATTATTTAAAATCAAATTATTTCAGGGTATCATACCTCGAACAAAGCGAACGACAAGCAATATATCTGTCATCGCTCCCTCTGCCTGTAGACGAGGTACTAACCAACCACATATCCGAATGGCTCAAATCCCCGTATAAAAAAATGAATTTCACCTACAGTAAGTGGGCATACTTGAAAACATCTGAAGGAACAATTCGTTGAGGCACGTCTTTCCTTACCTACATAGTAGATTCATGGATTGACACCAGTCGGATATAATCCTGCTTCTAAGCAAGACGACGGCGGACTCCGAGCTTCCTACAATATCTCCTTGCTAATTGCTCAAACAGGTAAACCTCACACTATTGGAGAGGATTCAATTTTACCGGCAATAAAAGAAGTAATAACTACTGTGCTCCACAAACCAGCGGCAGATTTCCGAAAAATTCCTTTGAGCAATAGTTCCGTGCCAAGACGAATTGATGAGATGGTTGAAAACATTGAAGATTCATTGTGCAATTTTCTGAAGACTTCGAAATTCTCAATTCAGTTAGATGGTTCTACTTTTCCAACCAATGAAGCATTGTTGTTGTCATACGTGAGCTTTATTAAAAATGAGAAAATATATCAAGAACCGCTATTTGCCAGAAATTTACAGACGGATACAAAAGGAGAAACCATATATAATACACTGGAAACATTTTCTGATGGGAAAGAAATTCCACTGAAGAATATTATATCAGCTGCTACGGATGGCGCTCCGGCTATGACAGGACGTCATAAAGGCTTCATAGCGTACTTAAAAAATAAAATTCCAGATGTGCTTGCTGTACATTGCGTCATTCATAGGCAACATTTGGTTGCGAAAAATTTGAGTGAGCGCCTCTCTCAATCGCTGCAATATATTATCAAAGCAGTCAATAAAATCCGAAACAGCTCTTTAAATGACACATTATTTAATCAGCTTTGTGTTGCTAATGATGAAGATTTCAACCGATTGCTATTTCACACAGAAGTGCGTTGATTATCAAGAGGCAACTGTCTGAGTCGATTTTACAATCTATTTGACTCTCTAATAGAGTTATTGGAAAACAAAGACGAATAATTGCATGACAACCTCATCACCTCAAAGAATGATATTGCGTATTTGACAGACCTGTATAAATTATTTAATGATGTCAATCTGCAACTTCAATGTGACGACTTGAATTTGATTAAAACAAAAAATGTAACTGCTGCTTTTGTAGCCAAATTGCTCTTATACAAGAATAATATCGGCAGACGTGAGTTTCGCAATTTCCTTAATTTGTCAACAGTATTCTTCAACAACGACGACTTGCGTGTTTACTGCCAACATTTGGAGAACCTCCACAATGATTTCGCAGACCGATTCCAGGACATTTTCAAATTGGAAATACCAGACTGGGTGTTGGATCTTTTTTCAAATGTCAACACAACAGGATCACCCCAGCTGGAAGAAGAACTCATAGAACTGATAACGAACGAGGAAATAAAAATAAAATTAAAAAATGGATAACAAGAATTTTGGCTACAAAAGCCAATCCCGCAATTTTACCCTGAATTGTGGTCCATCGTTCAACGATTTTTGATAGCATTCCCATCATCATATTTGTGTGAACATGGATTAAGTGCTGTGGCAACGTTGCTAACTAAAAAGAAAAATTGGTTGCAGATTACCGGACGCGGTGACTTACGGTTGTTTTCAGTAAATTCGAGCCTGATATTAACAAACTTGTTAAAAATCATCAAATTTTGAAAAAAATAACGTCTGACTTCTCAGGAAATTTTCATGCCCAACATTAGTACTCGTCTCAAAGTAATTTTTCACATTAATACCAATTTCATAACGCCCTTCCGCTTTCCAAAAGGATAGGTATCATTGAACCAGGTTAATGACTTTCGTCGATAATGGTGTTTTCATAGATATAATCGTTGGTTTTAGTATCATCGGTTGTTATAAATCCATGAATGTTTTTTCAAGTCGACTCATGGGGTACATTCTTACTGTTTTTCCAGTATTGTCGTTATGGATTTACCACAGAGATAAAGAGAGATTTAGTCAGCACACAATGGAATGTGTTAACGTCATAAAATAGTTATTTTTAGACCGTTAACACAATTATATCGGGCCTATACATTTTTCATCGATTTTAGGATTCTGCTTCATTCCACAATTCATATTTGCTCTTATGATAATACCTTTCATACGATCATCTTGTTATGAATCTCGTTGTTTTGGTAGGATCAACATATTTAGTAATTTATTGTTTTGTAGGTACTAGATTTGATTTTCTCCATGTTCATAATTTGTAAGGGCGACTCGTTTTATTATTTGTCTCAGAAGGCAACGCATTCCAAGCTTCCACTATAAATACCTCGTATGCATGTTACAAAAATATCTCGGTATCACAAATGAGATCATATATACTTTGAAACCACCTGGAGAATTCAATTCAGTCGATAAAATAATAAACATATAGATTAAAATTATGTGCTTTTCGGTTTCTAATTCACTTATTGTTTACTTATTGCGTCTTTGCAGCAATTAATCACTGAAAAAGTAACAAAAATACCATTTTTGAGTGTAAATAGAAATGTATTATAAATAATTCCAAATTTTAATGAAAGAGTTGATCCTTCGATAGAATTTTTTTAAATTTGTAAGTTACCTTATTTATAATCCCCTTTCCTCTATATTGCTAATATTTATCTTCGTCAATATTATGTTGCATTTTCACTCAGATTTTCAATACTCCGTGTTCCCGAAACTAATCCTTTGAGGACGAGTTAACTTTTTTTCGAAAAACTATAATTTTGGATTGTAGGGTATAATAAAAAGATTAGTAAACAACAATTTTGCAAGAAGAAAATATATTTTCATAATCCTTTTTTCACAATCGTGTGGTTCCAAATCATGACCACAAGGAAGCTATGAGAAAGTTGAATGGAATCAAAAGTAACAAATTCATGGTTGGTGAAATTTAAAAAAACAATTTGAAGCTTCGGTTAAACAGAGTCCAACGTTGCAGTTAGGGCAGTGCCATCTAGTCCTGTGAGGCTGGGAGCGTGTGCTACAATGTGCACACCTAACCTTTGTACCATGAACTGGTAAATGTGTACATTTATCAAACCTTATTTCACGTAGCCTTATTTCTGTAGCCCTTTTGCCTTTCTTAGGCATACTGGGGTCGGCAACAAAAAATCCTATAGCAACAGCCAGTCTAAAATCTTTCAGATTCATGTTTCGTGTGTCTGGTATCCGGTCTCTGAATATTATAAAGGCATTCACCATGGTAAGATCCAAGAAATGCCAGAACAACCTATGCTACCATTTTCTCGATTTTCGGTTCACTTTGTATAAGGAAACGAACATATCGGATTGATCTACATATCCCATATGGGAATTATAATCTTTTACCAGTTTCAAGCAATCGATATTCCGAGACGAACCATCCTTCTGCTTTCTCGGAACAGTTTGAACATCAGCTGGACTATAAAAGTTGCTCAGAAATAAAACTGGTTTATATTATCCATCCACTTCAGATAAAGTAAACCTTCTTTGCTAAGCGCCCAATCGCATGTACCTCTATCTGCTTTTGTATTGTAATGAATCTGAAGCCGGCCCTGACCGATATCTCAGCGAGCAAACGCATGACTCATCGGGAATGTACTCGATAAGCCACTGCAAATAATCTAGGCCAGTGCCGAAATCCCTAGAGAGATCCGAAGCGTTCGTTGACGATATAAAAAGGCCACTCTCCGTCCCGAACCGTAGTCTGTATCTAGAGGGCGAATCGAGCGATTAACAAACAGTGAAGAAAAATTAAGCGTTCGTTGCTAAGTGTTGTATATAAATTAATTGTGAAAGTGAAATATTGTTAAAAATAAATTTGTTTAAGACAGTTAATTCTTTAATTCGTTACAATTGGTGTCAGAAGTAGGATTTTTAAAATAAATTTGTGAACGCTTGGTGGACAGTCTTTTTATTACAGTGAAATGGACTATAAAACTTTCGCACTGTCGCGCAGATAGACTGGTGATTCATTGTGTTTCGCGAAGTGGACAGTACCGGACGACGGAAACATAAACTGATAGACCTTTCTCGCGAAAAATAGACTTGTGAAAATAAATAAGTGTTTCAGACCTCATTAAATAAGTGGACATATTCAGTTTTGAGTAAAATAGACAGTAAGAGACAAAATGTGTTCGAGGAAAGTGTGCCTAGTGGACTTGAAAGTCGCCGAATTGAAGCAAGAATTGGAGGAGAGAGAGAGAGCTAGATTCTTCCGGGAAGAAATCAGTACTTCAGAAGAGACTGTGGGATAATTTGACGCAGTCAGGAGAAGATCCCGAAACATATTTATTCGAAGTTTCTGAGGGTGATTTGAGTTCAATAATGAGCAAACTCGAAGAGTTCATCAAAATTCTGATGAATAAATTTCTAGAAGACTCGAAAAGTGTGGTGAGTCTACTCGAAGAAAGGATGGGAACCATCGAGACAGAGATAGATAAAATCAGGAAGGAAATGAACACAAAAGTAGAGGAAATCAACGACGGAGTTCAGACAGAAATCAGCAAGATGAAAGAAACAATTAGCAATTTGCAAAATCAAATTGTTAATTCTGCCCACCTCACAGAAATGGTTACCGAAAACTCCATTCCGGAACTGAAAGATGTCAAAGTCAGTACTGAACCAGGAAAACTCTCTTTGAAGCCGCCCCAGTTCGACGGAAAAACTCCTTGGGCAAATTTTTGCCGACAATTTGAAGCTGCGGCCAGAGCGAATGGATAGAATGCAGGAGAAAAGGCGGCAGCTTTAACATTGGCGTTGCGTGGAGAACAACGAATATTCTGCAAACCCTCGCAGCCCAAGAACAGGAAGACTATGACCAACTCATAAAGCATCTTGAGCTGCGGTATGGACAGGCCCACCTCGAGCACGTTTACCATTCACAGCTGAAGAACCGCTGCCAGAAATCAGGAGAATCCCTACAGGAGTTTGAAGCCGACATAGCTCGATTGATCCGTCTGGCATATCCTGCTACACCCGAAAATGTAATGGAGCGGTTAGCAGTTCAGGCATTCTTGGATGGACTTCGCGACCAAGAAACGAGGCAGGCCTTGACGCTAGCTCATCCCAAACATCTCGTGGATGCACTGACAAGAGCTCTGGAGTTTGAGACTGTAAAAGCCTGCAAGGGCCAGAGCAAAGTTCAAACTATGGAGGAAGATGGACAGGGTTCTGCTGATATTGAGGCCACTATTAGAACGGTGATAAAAGGAGTTTTGTCTGAAAGAAAACAAATAAGATGCTGGAATCGTGGGAAAATTGGACATGTGCGTAGCAAATGTCCAAGCATTCAAAAAACCAACACCAAATCAAGAAAATCAGAGAGGTTCCACGAGAAAGGGCAATCGTCAGCCTGTATCCAGCAAGCCCCCGTAAAAACCGCAGATGCCCTGTCACGTTGACCATGTCCCGAGGGCTACTCACATTACCGACGAGCAGAAGAGAATGAAGCAGCTATTTATAGAACTACAGCTGTAGACGACAACTGGGAGGATAATAAGATCAAGGACGACCAAGAGAAAGACCCAGATCTTGGTTTAGTCATCGGATAAAAGAAAAGTAATCGAAGACCATCGTGGCAGGAGGTAGCAGGTTATTCGCCAGCGGTTAACTCCTACTGGGCACAATGGAACTCCCTTACCTTGGAAAACGGGGTCCTGAAGCGGGTGTTGGAGTCTGAAGACGATGGAAAAGAAAGGCGCCAGACAGTGGTACCCAGGAACAGACGACGGGAGATGCTCAAAGAAATTCATGATGGAGTCACTGGAGGACATCTGGGAGTAACGAAGACCCTCCAGAAAGTAAGACAACGGTTTTACTGGGTTAATTGTCAAGCCGACGTCAAGGACTGGTGCAGAAAGTGTGCTGTATGCGCTGCATACAGCAGTAACGGACCTAGGGTACGACGGAAAGCTCCAATGCGCCAGTATAACGTGGGTAGTCCTTTCGAGAGAATCGCCATCGACATCGCCGGCCCATTCCCAGAGTCCGACCATGGAAACAAATACATCCTGGTAGCCATGGACTATTTCAACAAGTGGGCAGAAGCCTATGCCCTGCCCAACCAGGAAGCCTTTACCGTCGCTGACGTCCTGGTAAAGGAATGGATATGTCAATTCGGTGTCCCATTGGAGCTGCATTCGGACCAGGGCAGACATTTTGAGTCCAACCTGTTCCAAGAAATATGTAAACTGTTGGACATTCGAAAGACCAGAACCACAGCCTTACATCCATAGTCCGATGGACTATAAACCACCACTTGTCCAAGGTAGTCTCTGACCATCAAAGAGACTGGGACCAATACCTCCACCTGTTCCTGCTGGCTTATTGTTCAGCAGTGCATGAGTCAACCAGCCAAACATCTGCCAGTATTATAATGGGCCGAGAGCTGCGGCTTCCTTGCGATCTAAAATTTGGGACGCCTCCAGAACAAGACACTGCGAGGGAAGACTATGTCAGCAAACTTCTGCAGAAAATGGACGACATTCATGAACGAGTCCGTCCGAACATCCGGAGTGCCAGCGATAGGATGAAGGAGGCCTATGACATCAAGGCGAATGCTGGAGGATTCGAAATCGGTGACCTAGTTTGGCTGTACAATCCTAAGCGACGTCGTGGTTTATCACCGAAGTTGCGGAACTCGTGGGAGGGTCCGTACAAAATCATGAAAAAGAATAATGCCCTCGTCTACCGAATCCATAAGCCACCTCGAGGAAAGCCTAGGGTCGTCCATTTTAATAGATTGGCTTCTTATGCTAGAAATTACGACCAAAGTTCGCGCCCTCAGACCACCAGAGGATGAAATGACGTTCCAGCAATTCATGTCCTTATACTCGAAACATGATAGAACTGGAATTTTTGCTATATCATCTTTGACTCACGTTTTTTTTATTCAGATAATTTTGTTATCGCTCTGTTTGATTATTTAAATAATCCGAGAAAAATCAGTGGATTTGCATTGATTTGATAACATAAAAATATATTTGACTTATACTCACTTGTAATCCTCAACAGGATTAAGTTTATCATTTTCATGTACATCAATAAAACATGTAACAAGCCGATGAAATAAACGTTAAATATTTAATTATTCAACGAGCGATTTTTGGTTTTTTACTTTATCTGGTGAGCTAGAATTAATTGGATACATACATCCGTTAAAATCGATTTTTTCGTTAACCCACTGCCGCTCTACGAACGGCAACCCTTAGAAGTCGAAACGTGTGCGAGCTAAGGATTAACGAGGTCTTACATTTTTAAAGTGCGATTCCTAGCAGTAAAAATCGATCGTCCGACCTCTCGGCTCGAACCACACCGTTTCACCTGACTGCTCACGACAATCCAAGCGGCTACCGTCCCGAAATAACACGTGACATTCTCAATGAGATAACTGAAGTGTGACAAATTGCTTTAGCTTCTCTGACATCGGGACTTTTAAAACAATGTAAAATACCTTGAATATGATACAGTTTCAACGGTGGAATGTATTGTCAAATATGGAAAATAATCATGAAATAATTCAAATTCATTTAAGCGAATACATGAATTGAAAGATGTTCCAACCTCAACTTCAATGTTATAAAACAAAAACACTCAGTATTCAGAATTCCATATTTTAATATTCAAAGTTCATAGACATCAAAATTGATACGATCACAGTATATAGAAATATAAAACAATCTCCAAATACTCACATTGCATACTGAGCATTTTACCTTAGTATAGTAACCGATCAAAGTTGCAATGTCAGCGAAAAAATATAAACGTATATGTATAAATATATAAAAAGTATATAAATATTTAGGAAGGTAAATATCATCAGCAGACAGTATTGGAAAATCATTTAGTATCTATTGATCTTCAGAAAAGGTTTCAGTAATGCAGCACATATCCTTTTTTTCGATCCTGCTGGGTGGCAGTATAATGTAAGTTTTTGGTGATTTATTGTATTTTTGATTAACATTTTAGTGTAAGTTTATTCCTGAAATATTTTCCCCGTTTCGCTACAATAAATATTTAATTAATTTTTTAAATTAGTTCTTTCATTATTTGGATAAATGGTGAATGGGTGAAAAAGCGAATAAAATTCTCTCGTTAATAAGCCAAGGGAGTACTGAGTTGCAACAGTATGTTAATCCCTTGTAGTATTAATTAGTAGATTTGATGTTATTAATGTGGCATAAGATGATAAAGAAGAATAAGGACGAATAATTATTTTGCGGTAAAAAGTCGGCATAGCGTTCTATTTATTGGCCTCTGTGGATTAAAATTCAATAGTAATACGCCTCGAATTCTTTCGTGGAAAGAAAAATACTTCCACAAGGGTATTTGTTCGGAAATGGAAAACTCCTTCGGGGAATTGTATTTAATATTCTTTGGTTTTTATAATTGGAGGACGAGAAAAAAATAAATTGTGTTGACTCCAATGAATATCATCATTGAAAGTCTCCAGAGAACAGAATTGTTGAACATTTTGAAAAAAATACATTTGGAAATTGATGTAATGTTGATATAACAAACTACTCAATGAGATATAAATAAACATTTCAAATCATACAAAAGATCACATCTTTATGAGCTTGTAACTTTTTTAACAATGAAAAATTGTATTGTATGTTATATTATTTTGAAAGCCAATACAAATGGCTACCAAATACATGCTCAATCATTGAATAATGAAGAACTACCAAAATCAAAATGAAAACTCTTCAGTTATTGAAGATAAAAGTGAACAAAAAATTGTTTCTGTATTACAATTGATGGCTCAGTATCTTGTGTTTTCTCTTCTGGCAGGAATCACAGCTCATATTCGCCGGGGCATGGTTCTTATGAACCTCCTGGGGTTTTTATGAGGCAAACCATTCCACTCTTCTAGAACAGCGATTTTCAGCTCATCCAAAGTGGTGGATTGGTTTTGACGACTTTGGATGCTCTTTTCCAGTCCATGGGATTCAGGTCCGGGCTGCAAGTGACCCACCCCAAAGTAGTAATATTGTGGCTTGTAGGTAATGACGCACGAACCTTACGACGTAGGAACGGGCCCCATCGATTAATTTTTTTTTTAAACCACTTATGAATGTAAATATTTCCATCATTGACATTCATCTGATGCTTTCTTGGGAGGTCAGAGTAGGTATTAAAAAGAGAATTTCGGGTACGCCCGATTTAGAAGAATCAGAGATTTTACAAATTTTTATATTGGATAATTTCTCAACGGTCTTTCGGTTGGTAATCCATAAACCTTAATTATTTGTGAGTAATGAAATTTTCCCTGCATATAAAGGGTTTTCCAACAGGAACTTCCGAACTTTGACAAATGATAATGGCCATATTGTTGCAACGCATCCCGAAAAAGTACCTGTTTGGTGTGGAGATTTTGGGCTGGCGCCGTTATCGGTCCATATTTCTTTGAGATCGTCGTTGGCCAGACTATCACTGTCAATGGCGAGCACTGTAGATCACGTGGTTTCAACAGGACGGCGCTACTTGCCACACAACCCATGCCACATTGGATATTCTGCACGAGCGATTTGGTCATCTCACGTGGAGGTGATGTGAACTGGCCACCGAGATCGTACGATTTGACCCCGGTAAACTTTTTCATGAGGGGTTTTCTCGAGTCGCAGGTATATGCGAATAAGTCAGAAACCACAGCGGCTCCAGTGTTGACACAAGCTATTTTTCCATCGAGGTAGATTTCTCGAAGGGAGCGGGGTAGAACCGAGGTGGATCCACATTCACATGATGACATCAATCACAGTGACGCATTGACGTATACCTATGATTGTCGTTCTTTGTTCTATGATAAATTTGACGATCGTAATCAAAAACATAAGTCACATGTCATCGCATCCAAACTTGGGATCGATGTGTTTTCAAACCATTTCTCGATAATATTAGCAGTCCTCAAGTTTTTTTCCATATAACTTCAAAGAATTCGGATTCCATCCTTTATTTCCTCCGCAATGCACATAGGCGTACACATTCTCAAAACATCAGTCCACCCTTTCTTGACTGTGTCGTGAGTATCATACCAAGTTTCGTCCGAATAGAAAATTTGCCGTTATTCTTGTCTATATTTAGTTATTCGTTCTGAGTATTTGTTACGCAATTCCACTATTCTTCTGCTTTCCATAATAGCTTGACGTTTGTTTATTATTTTCTTTATCCAATTCTGAAGAGTTTTGTCACACCAGCTCACGTTATGGCCAGAAATATTCAATTTATTCCTTATGATTTCGGTTGTAGTTGCTTTTTTCAATGATTTTATTAGATGAACATCTAAAGGTTTTGGTAATCCTGTATCACATCGCGTCTTACGTTTGTTTTTGACTATTTTACGTACAGTTGAGAATTTCGGTCAAATCTGATGTTGCTTGTAGTAGTTTGTTTCCCTCGAAACCAAACTTGAGATGTAGATTCTTATATAAATTGAAACATACTCTCTGTGTTTCTGTATTTAAATGTATCTGAATCTTATTCACTAGTATCTCTTTTTCGCATTTTTCACCATCGCTATTGGAATCACTACACAGGAAAAAGTCTGCGTTGTTATCACACTCGTTATTAATATTAGTACTTGGTCAAAGACGCCACATTTTAAACAGCTAACAAAAATTTTAAGTAATTCTAACCACACCAATATCGAATTTTAACACTCAAATCGCGATCTTTTCCTGAACTGAACACGACGGCGATAACCAAAGGCCTTATTCCCCGATTTCTATTCGTCACCGTAGCATGACTTGAAATTTAATTTTAACTCGGTTAGTAAAAATTATCCAATTCGAATCGCCAAGTCTACAGTCCATGTGGACTAGTTTGCTGCCGGTTCATTTATAATATAAACATTTCCATATTTACGTTATCAACTTTAACTAAAAATGTCGAATGTCATATCACAAACATCAAACTCAGTACTCAGTCACAAATTATCGGAACTATCGGTGTAAGAGTCTTACAGTAAGACACAATCCAAGGAACCGCTGCCAGCGGCACCAGACACTCAGTCTACGCCAACATTGCCAAAGGTACTCGGCTCGTGTAACGCGGTAGATTCAAAATCAAACCTCAAATATTAGTTCATTTTTTCA
Source organism: Leptinotarsa decemlineata (assembly GCF_025532065.1). Lineage (NCBI taxonomy): Eukaryota > Metazoa > Arthropoda > Insecta > Coleoptera > Chrysomelidae > Leptinotarsa > Leptinotarsa decemlineata. The sequence continues at coordinate 22,575,109 of NW_027412702.1, forward strand.
ATTTTTATTTTAAATTCTTTTGTTTTATACTTGAGCGGGGTAGATTCACTTGAGGGGAGCGAGAGGGTGAAATCAAGTTCAAGAGGGGTAGAACTACCCCGTACGGAGTAGCTGTGGCAACAGTGAGCGGCCCTCAAAGCCAACATAACCCATGGCATCTGTCAAATTCAGCCTGATTTATGCGTCATGAGTCATGGAAAATTGGACATTTCGGATGCGATCCTCGTTATCATTTCCAAACCATTATTATACGGGTTGCCTTTTATATTTCGGGATTAGAGAACAGAAACAAATATTAACCATCGAAAATCACTTTATTGCTTTTCAAAATATTCCCCATGAAGATCTATAAACTTTTGCATGCGTTTGAACCAATTGTCGACGCACTTTTGCCACTCTGATTGATGTATCTCCAAAACATGCATTCTGAATGCAGCAACCGCTTCTTCAGGTGTCGAAAAACGTTGACCTCTCAGTTTGTTTTTTACGTGCTCAGTCAGGACTATACGGCGGATGACTCAGCAAATCGATGTTTTGGATGCTCAAAAATGCAGTTTTTTGAGCCGTTGTGTGAGAGCTCGCATTGTCCTGGTGAAGAGTGATCCGTCTTCGGCGGTTGGTTTTCCTGATTTCTTGAAAGACAACTGGCAAACAATTGGTTGTATACTACTCAGAATCGACTGTTCTGCGTTGTTCTAGTGGTACGGTTGCGGCAAGTCCAGTTTTTCTGAAAAAACAGGCGACCATTTGCTTGAAATTACTTCGTGAGCGAACAACTTTTGTTGGATTTGACACCCATACAGTCGACTGCTGTTTAATTTCGGGCTCATACGCGTAAATTCACGATTCATCACCTGTCACGTTGTCATAGACGTGTTTCGAAGCACCGCGATCGTATTTTTTGAGCATTTCCTTCGACCAATCGACACGAGCCTTTTTTTGAGCGATTGACAAATTGTGTGGGATCCAAAGCGAAGAAATTTGTTTGACAGTCAAATGTTTATGCAATATTGAATGTATGCTGGTCCCACTAATGCCTAAGGTTGTCTCAATCTCACGATAGGTCACATGACGATCTTGCAATATCAGTTCGCGCACAGTATCAATGGATTTCGGAATAACAGGTGATTTTGGACGACCTTCACGAAATTCGTCTTGGAGTGAATTACGACCACGATTGAATTCACCATACCATCGATAAACACTGGTCCTTGATGGAGCTTCATCGCCAAAAATTGAGTTAAGTTCATCCATGCACTGTTGCTGAGTTAATCCACGCCGAAAGTTGTAAAAAATGATCGCACGAAAATGTTCACGATTTAATTCCATTTTTGGGCCGTTACTGTAAACAACACAAATAGCGTGTGTATGTCAAAACGTTCTGAGTACTTATAAGGTCAAAAATGTCCAACTTTACGATAGAGCTGTCAGTTGCCCGATTGCAACACTAGGGTTGCCAAATCCCGAAACATAAAAGGCAACCTATCGTATTGCCTTGTAATATTCGAGGATGAACCCGATCGTATGGATAAGTGATTTGAGTTGCTCTACCAAAAACTCACAGCCGAAGTTAACCTTTTGTCGTTGTAAATACAGAAAATAGTTCCGCATTTTCCTGTTTCCCGTTAACAACGTTTATCGTCTGGCAGTGGCACATAATTAAAAGTTTTTGTGTGTTATTAAAAGCATGTCGTTTCAACTAGCTGTGCTGTTACTGCTGATAAGAATTTTTTTATCATAACTTGTTATCAATAAGTAGCCATATATCATGTATAGTGTGAGATAAAATATATCCTGCATTTCCGACAATGTACCTGAAACTAACAGAAATGTTGACTTGACGGATTATACAATGATAGAAATAGACACAGCCTGTACATGCTTTCCTAAAAGTGGGAGTGGTTTTTCAAACTGATGTTTTAACAACCGATTCAAATTTTATGGCTTTATAATAACCTCAGTTTATGTGTGTCATTGAAGGAAAAAAATCTTCAAGTCGTGAATAAACGCGAGTTGGATAACTTTTTTTGTTCTATACGTTTATTTGAGTTACTTTTGAATTATTCATAGCATGCTCCGGCATTCCATATATAGAAATTCAGTCGATTTGGTTGAAAGTTTCCATTAGATGCGAAATCGAAGTTCTTATTTCCATATGTCGTTTACTTTTACACCATCACGAGCGTGTTTCACTAAAATATAGTTTACAAAAACTAAAAAACACGCTTTTAGAAAACATTGAACTAAAAAGTTGAAAATATTTGTTTTTAAATAAGCTCAAAACAATGACGAACGAAAACTACAGTATTATTGTTAGAAAAGCGACGGGCGTTTGATATACAAAAAATATGGCACAAAGCGCTCACGCGCAAAGGTGGGTTACAAATAAGGCAGCAGGTGTGTGTATTACTAAAAAAAAAATCCCTTTTTCAAATGAAGAAATACTTGTAAAGTGAGTTCGAATTATATCAAGGAGGTACAGCGTCATCTGCCCGCGAATAGATCAAGCATAAATGTCGATAATTCTGAGAGTTACCAACAAACATACATTCAGGTGAAGCTAATAAAAGCGTGATAATAAAATAACTTCCTCTGGTGCGTCAAATATTTTTCCACTAATTAGAAGGAAATTTTGAATATGTCAAAGTTCGGTGGTACTGGTACCTAATTATATCGTAAAAAATTGCTATGAAACTTTCAATTTTCTAAGTTTTCATATTATCGGTGACCAATGATAGTTCAATTATATTTAAATGTTGAACTGATTACGAATAATTTGAAATTATTCGTTTAGAGACTTTCGCAGGTTCCCTCATCAAACAGAGCTCATAAATCTCGATCCTAACATCAGGGGGTTAGAGAAACCCCTGAACCATTCCCTGGGTTGACATCACAGCAATTAAGACAAGAAGACATTTTATTTTCTGCCTGCCTCCCTATTTATTAGGGCGTTCCCCTGAGTGTTGTAATGACAATATTTTTACTGGAATGTAATGTACTCGTAGCACTGTTTTCAGTAAAACTAATTCCAACTGCGTTTATTCGTGATAGTATAATCGTCTAGGATAGAACGGTGGATACTTATTTGTCTGGAGCACTACATCGATCACTCGGATTTCTTGGAGGTCGAAAGGTTATAATAATAATACATTCCAAGTGAATAACGGTGAGATTGGAACCTTTGGTGTGAAAGTTGAATAACTTTTTTCGAGATCAATTGCCCTAACACCAAACTGATAACTGCACTCGACGCGCGTTTCGCCAACAAAGTTAGCATCCTCAGGAGAAGAAAATTGATACCTAGTCTAGCCTGGTTAATCCTTATATACTAAAATTTGTTACCTGAGGTTGTATACCTGAAGTCCAATATGGAATTCTCGGTAATTAACTACCTGCAAGTTCTTAGTAATTATTCTCTTCCTAACAGAAGATTAAAAAGCGGGCTAAACGGGGTGGGTCCCTTATCACCATTCACGCTGTTCTTACACTTTGCTATTTCTAGACTCTCACATGCATCGAGGAGCCTGGTGTCATGCACATGCTTGATCAGTTTCAGATTGTTTTCACCAATTCTGTAGTCTAGAGCATGTTGGGCTACACTGGATTTCTCTATCCTTCCGTATTTCATGTGTGCACAATGCCCCTTGAAGCGGGTTTTAATCGCTCGTCGGCTCTGGCCGATGTATTTGCTGTTGCAATCTTGACAGCTGATTTCGTAAATCCACGACCTTTCTGTGTTTTCTAGTCTATCTTTGGGATTACCAAGAAGCTGTTGCAATTCATAAGAAGTTTTATATGCAACTTTCATATTTACTTTATCGAATATCTGTTGAAGCCCTCTCGTGTATTGGGGTTCATATGGGATTACTATAAACTTGTTATTACTCTCCTCTTTTTGAAAAGTCGAAGATTTACGAAGTGCTTCCCTAAACTTGCATTTTCTAATTAACTTGTCAACTATATCTGGGTTACAACCTTTTGCTTCAGCTACATACCGAATCACTTTCTTTTCATTATCGTACTTATCTTTCTTTAAAGGAAAAGTTATTAACCTGTGTACCAGAAATTGCAGTGCCGCCATTTTGTGTTGTGGACAATGATTCGAGTCATTGGGAGTGTATCTGAAAGTGCCCGTGTCTTTCCTGTAAATGTCAAATTCTATTTCGTTCTGGTCGTTCCTTATGACCAATACATCTAAAAACGGCAACTTTCGTTCTTTTTCTACTTCATATGTGAATTTCATACTCTTAAATTCACACATTAAAAATCGTAATTCATGAATGAAGTGTGTGTATTTTCTATAATGTTATCCAATTTGGTACTGAAGAGCCTTAGGGCAAGTGTCTTAAGGCGAAACATCGGTGTATAGCAGTGAGGGTGACAGTGTTCCATGTGAGTGCAATTTATTACCATTCATTCAAAGTAGAACTCATGTGAATGATACCTGATCCTAATTCCACAACGAATGTTTGAAATACAAACTGAGTAGAGAAAAGTATCTTCTGTATAATTCAGTGTTCTTATAGAAGTATTTGTTTCGAAAGAATTTTTTTCTTTCGTGTAATTCAATGTTTATATGAAAGTAGCTGTTTCAGAAGGACTTTCTTTCAGTTTGTGTCTGAAAGTTACTTCTTTGCATGACCTACAAATCCATGTATAGAGTTACTTATTTTCAAATTGATTACTTCCTTCCTTTCTTTGGAAGATTCTCTCATCCCTTTTTTTGTATCAGATGGAGTAGTAGAAAGCCAAAAACTTTCTTTCCTAGAAATACTAGTATTGATATCTTCCATGTATGTATCCTTTTTTAGGTATTCCAGCAACTATCCCGTGTTTGATAAACATTGGATTATACTGTTCATGAAACAGGTGTTTTATGTTTTAAACCATTGAACTCAAGAGTTTTGATTGAACAATGTATCACCAATATATTTAGACTTTCATTCGGATCTAGATGTGTATGTATTGTGTATGTATTAATGTGTATGTTTTGTATTGTATTTATCTACCTTGACGATGCTAAATCCGTTAAATTGATAATAAGCAAATTGATTGATTGATTGATTGATTGATTGATAGACTATTGCGTATGACGGCAAAAATAATTCCCAGATAGATTTGAATTTTATTTTCGAAATTTCGTCAGTTCTCAAGGTCTACATCTCTATACATTTTCCATCAATAAATAATTGAATTGAACAAGGAAAATCTCCTATACCCCGCCGATTCATCTGAGTCGGGCTTTTCAGCTCAATCAGATTTTCATTTCGTCGATTTACCGACATGGCTCCCTAGATTTATTATCTTAGGGAAATTTCCCATCAAATCTCTAAGGACAAACGATGGTTGATGAGATATACGGCGAGGTAGGAACTCTAATCGATCCTGGTCAGTTGAAGGATAAATGAGAAGACTTATTGGAATTTTTTTAATAGTTGAGTAGTTGACATATTGATCTTGGCGTATGAAATCGAGTTATGCAAAAATTTGAATGAAACAGAAATGTTTAATGGCTTAGAAAACAATGACTGAACAATTAGGAAATATTGCTTAGTTGATTACTATAAATAAATATAGCTTAAAAAACTAAAAAACACGCTTTTAAAGAATATCGCGAACTGAAAAGTTGAAATTTTTTTAATGAGCTTAAAACAATACCGAACGAAAAAATTAGTTTTATTGAAAAAAAAGCGACGGGCGCTTGATATACACAAAATATGGCACAAAGCGCCCACGCTTTTTTCACAATAATATTAGTATTTTTCGTTAGTTATTCTTTTAAGCTTATTTAAAATGAATTATTTTTAACTTTTTTGGTCAACGTTTTTTAAAATCGTGTTTTTAGTCTTTTTAAGCTCTATTTATTTCATCTAAACTTTGGGATCAATCAGCCGTATACAGCGTGACTCACGGTCGATGGTAGGTTAGAGGTTCTGGAAAACGCAAAGCATGATTTTTCTGAAAATTTCACCTCTCGCATTTCCTTACCTGTTCTATCGACCTAATTGTATTAATTGAAATTAAGTACATCAGTACTCTCAATTCATGAAAAGTTGATATTTTGATGATAGTTTGGACAAACTTGAAATATTCAAATAACACCAAGAAATCGACTCCATATCATACAGGGCGTGCTAAAATTACTATTATTTCCATTTTGCATAAAAGTAGTCAAAAGTTCATTTTTTCAAATGAAACCCCCTGTATATTACTCGGTAAATTGAAAGATGGTGAAAAATGCTTCAAGATGATATATCATGTCCATTACCTAAATCGTCAAGTTTTCTCAATAAAGTCGCTTCTTCTAGAAACATAATTTTTTTTAGAATTTGAATTTCGGTAGCAGTGGAATTATCAAGCTTATAGCAGTTCGGTTACTTTTATGAGTAATTTACAAAGAGTTATCGACGGTGTTTCGAATCATCTTCCAAAATAAATGCAAATATCGATTATTCAAACGAAGTTCTTATGAAATTATTTATTATACACATGAACAAAGTGATCAAATCATTGCCAGAACTTGTAGAAAATTCAACCAAATGTACCCTGAATCAACACCAACGAACGAGAGGAAGTTTGTAAGATTACAAAATAATTTCCTCAACTATGGCTACATGTTAAAAGCGCCTTCAACATTACCAAAACCCGTTACTTCAAATGAGGACAATAATGTTAACGTTTTGGCATATTTTTATGCATATCCAGAAGCTTCCATTCGCAGTGCGAATGAATAGCTTAATAGTAATTTTAGCACGCCCTGTATGATATGGAGTCAATTTCTTGGTGTTATTTGAATATTTCGAGTTTGTCCAAACTATCATCAAAATATTAACTTTTCATGAATTGAGAGTACTGATGTATTTAATTTCAATTTAGGCTATGTTTTGGACCACATTTAGCACAATTTATTTTTTATCTCGAAAACAGATAGAGATAGGTATAGGACATTATTAACTAAAAATTATTGAAATACCAGAGCGATTCCAAAAATGTATTAAAATACGGGGTGTTCCATTTGAAAAAATAAAGTTGCTAGGACTTTTTGATGGAAGTGGCAACGCCGCAATGCTGAAAATATTTTAGGTCGATAGAACAGGTAAGGAAATGTGAGAGGTGAAATTTTCAGAAAAATCATGCTTTGCGTCTAACCTACCATCGACCGTGAGTCACGCTGTATTGTTTAGAAAAATGACCATTGATATTTTCCGATTCCGTAGAGGGAGCCTGAAAATCAGCTACCAAATCCAAGGCAGCAGGCGCGCAAAGGAGGGTTACAAATAAGGCAGCAGGCCTGTTTCAAATGAAGAAATGAAGAAATATATGTAAAGTGAGTTCGAATTATTATCAAGGAGGTTACATACAGCGCCATCTACCCGCGAATAGTACAAGCAATAATGTCGATAATTCTCTGAAATACAGATCCCGAGCTTGAGAGTTACCAACAAACAAACAAACATACATACATACATACATACAGATGAAGCTGATACAAGCGTGTTGAAAAGGATATATTTTTTTGATAACAGTCATAGATACCAGACTCATTAATTTTATAGCAGTTTTTTAAAAGAATATGCATTACTTCCAATATGCAACAATGGTCGAAACGCGATAATTTCAAAAGTAATAAAAATTACATTCCATCCATTGTTCATAGAAAAACATTATCATTATTTAAATTCCCATTTGTCGAATGATTCATTTTACTTGGTATTCCTGGAAGAAGTTATATTGCCATTTCAGACAACCAAATGATGTTACGGAGAAAATATTGTGCAATTGAATGTGAAAAATTATATTCCCAATGAATTTGTTTTAATCTCAATTTAATATGTTGAGTTTGTATTTCATAAACCACTCATTTATTACCAGCAGTTTCAGCAGCTATTTTTTATACATAATTTCACACCAATATTCCCTTCATATTTTTTCAAATCTACTTGAGAATCTCATTACTTCATAATCTTCCAATTCAGATCCGCCTTTTATTTTCATGATCAAAATCTCATCTCGTTCAAGTTATTTGCTCTCTAGTTTTATTTTATCAAGGTTATTTTCAGGCAACGGTCTCTCATGAAGTTGGTTCGATGCTGCACCTGAGTTTTATTTTAGTATTCAATCTGCATCGGAGATTGAGAAGTTTTTTGATTGAGAAATATGGCATATTTTTTGAAGAAAGATTTTTCTGTTTAAAGTATTCTTTTTTAAATGAATTTTGTTAATAATACTTGTACTGAATATATGTATTGTTTAATTGAAAATGATTTACGGTTTCTTTGCATTTTATACTCATTTCAAACAATTCAATGGAAGTAAAAAAGTGAGTGAGAAATCAGGGAATGAAAGATAAGATATAGACGATACAACTAATCGAAAATAGAAGCTGAATACAAACGAGAGAAATTCACATTGTATTGAAATTAGTGGGAGTGCCGCAAGGGAGTATTCTGGGTCCTCTATTTTATATATTTATATGGCCAATATAGTGAATATAACACAACATAGATATGAATGGGTAGGGTGAAAATGATACTTCACTAACATTTAAAGCTAATAGTTTTTTCGACTCACTGTGTCATCTTCTGAGCGAGTTATAAACTCTCCCAATTAAAATGAATTTACAGATATTAAAAGCCGAAACTGTAAAACACAACATAGATACTTTTTTGAATCATCATCAACTTTTTTTTCAAGGGCGAAACACAAGCACTACTGGAAAATTCTTAAGGCGCTCTTAGAGCGGTGCCTGTGCGAGAGTAGTGACTCACATTGGGTTTGAACTGCTGGAGATCAAATCCATTTGGAAAACGTTCTCAGGAAATTCATTCCATATAAACGACGTTCTCCAAATGAAAGAGTTCTTGACCAGTGAAGTTTGGGGTGTACTGAGTTGAACTTCGAAACAATGAGCAGCTTTAGTCCGTCGCGTATTTCTGATATGCACCGCTCTTGGTGGAATCATATGTGCCAGGTCACTTGAAGGCTTCCTGCGAAAATATAAGTATAAAAGAGAAAAATCTTCAATCTTTCTTTGATGTTGCAGAATATCAAGGTTGCAAGTGATGTTCGCGTCTCCAACCAGGCGGATGGCCCTTTTCCAGATAGAATTCAGTAGCTTCAGGGTATGTTTGGGGGCAGAGCTCCATACATGAGACAACAGAACTCCAAAGAAGGTCTGATCTGAGCTTAAAAAGCATCAAAAGTTGCTGAGATGTGTACAGTTTTATGGTTCGGAACAGTGTTCCAAGTTTTTGAGAAGCAGCCTTTGCCATTCCATCGACATGATTGTGCCAAGACATATTGATGTCCATTTTAACCCCCAACAAACTTAACGAAGCAGAAAGCAGAATTGTCTGATCTGACATTATAATATCCGGTTCGGAAACATTTATCTTTTTGGAGAAAACCGATGCCTGCGTTTTTGTGGCATTGAATTGAACCTAGTTACTTTTACACCAATTCGACCATGCTACACATGGTCAAAGGCCTTAGAAATATCAAGCGCAACAGCTTTTGACTCTTCATGTTTCTCAATTGCGTTATTCCAAATATGGGTGACATACGATAGAAGGTCGCCTCGTGATCTTTGTTTCCGGAAGCCATATTTATGATCGCTTAAGATGTTGGAGCCTTCCAAATATTTGAGGATATGATAGTTTACAACTTTCTTCGTGATTTTTTATATCACTGAGAGCAAAGCGACTTCTCTATAGCTGATAGCGTCACGATATCGAACCGTGTTTCAATTATTCTTCTTCATGTTTTAATGGTCAATTCGTTATATATCTGAAAATACTTCACTTCAAAAGACTGAACAAGAGAATACATAAAAATAATATTGAAATTGGCAATTAAATTCTAAAAACGTTCGCAAGACTAGTAAACGTGAGCACTCAATCAACACTTTCCAGGCTGTCACTGGGATTTCCATTATACTCAACTCACTATTCAGAAAATACTTCTCTCAAAGCATCTCTTCACGAACCAGACTAGCCCTGTCCTAGGTTTCATTGTCGGCAAGAATATACCGACGCTTTTGAGTAATGAGCTTCTTAAGCTATATATCAAGCTTGGTTGTCGCATCGCGAGGAAGCAATAAATGAAAGCACAGCAGAGCTTTCCTCCCTTTTTCCGCTGTGATTTAATTATGACATATTTCTTTGCTCCTGAGTGATAATTCAGAGTCATGAACAGGATTTTATTGCCGGATCTTTCTCAAAATAAAACCCACATTATGTTCCATTAGCAGTGTTCTGGCGAATATAAAAGAAAGTATAGAGTTTATTGCAAGGGATTTTCAGAAGTACATGTGTTTTACAGTGAACTGAAATATATCAACTCACTGCGTTGGGATGCTGGCCACAGAAGTTTATGTCTGTCAATTTGTTAATATAAGAGCCTCTTTGAAAATGTACCTGCTTTGCTGATAAACATCTCTCTCACCAGTAGGCATTCAAATGAACTAGTACTTGTCTCATGAGAGTTGGTCTGTAACAAGTGTGAAATATTGAAAACTCAAGTATTGGAACCAAAACTGGAGAACAATGATTGTACCACAATAGCAAAAAAGAAAATTTTCTCTGTTTTGAACTTTTTTACCTTTCCTCTGTGTCTGTATGGGTATATTATTGAATTTCTCACCAGTTTACCCCAATACTTTCACTAGTTCGGACTTCCATTGTCTATTATATAAAATGATTTGAAATCCCTGAAACAAGTAAAAAAGAATAATTAAAAAGAATAGTTGAAAATAACAATTATATTAAGCAACAATAAACCTGAAATGAAATGATAGTAAAATAACCTAGAAGTAAAAATATAATAATTGAATAAATAAAAATTAAAGGAATGCAAAAAGAAAATAATAAAAAATAAAAATAAAAAAGTGTAGAGATTCCAAGTCACGTTAGTTCACGACGTTTCGATTGTTGGTATCTACAATCGTCTTCTGGTGATGACTGGACTGATTCCTCCGAGAGATGACTATTTTATAGGTGAAATACTTTCACTTCCTCTACTTTCCATTTTCCGCTTCACTGATTCCGTGAGAGATGACCGATTTGGCGGGAGTTGGTAATTTTTCGTTTGATGATGGGTTTCCATATGTTTCGTATATCTACGCTGGCCTGGCTGAATACGTTGTTGGACAACATGTATGCGGCTTCCTTAAATTTTCTCCTGAACCAATGTTCCTCTCTGTGCAAGATCTCAGCTTGGGACCACTCGATGTTGTGTTGATGGGTCCAAACATGGTCTGCTATTCCTGATTTGCTGTTCGCATTGCCGAGCACAAGAAGCACACACAGCGAGGAGAAACCAGCAAATCAGGAATAGCAGACCATGTTTGGACCCATCAACACAACATCGAGTGGTCCCAAGCTGAGATCTTGCACAGAGACGAACATTGGTTCAGGAGAAAATTTAAGGAAGCCGCATACATGCCGCCATTCACAGCCGCCATTCACAGTAACGTTTCGGCCATTGTCGTCTTTGAAGAAGTACGGCCCGATGATGCCACCGACCCATAATCCACACCAAACAGTGACTTTTTCGGGATGCATCGGTAGCTTTTGCAATGCTTGTGGCTGGTCGTCACTCCAGATGCGGCAGTTTGTTAACGTATCCATTCAACCAGAAATGACCCTCGTCGCTGAACACAATTTTTCGATAAAAATGTGGATCTTCCTCCAACTTTGCCAGCGCCCATTCACCAAATGTTAGACGTTATGGGAGGTCGTGTGGCTTTGATTCTTGCACCAGCTGTATCTTATAAGGTTTTACACGCAAATCCTTTCGCAAAATCTTCCACGTAGTGGAGTAACAGAGGCTCAATTGCTGGGAACGTCGGCGAATCGACATTTCACGGTCATCACGAACACTGGCGGATACAGCCGCAATATTTTCTTCGGTCCTCACTCTCCGTATGCGTGTAGGTGGTTTAATGTTCAATAATATAAACTGAGTTCGAAATTTTGTCACAAGCTCCCGAATAGCTCCCTCAGTAGGCCGACGAAACTGCCCATAAATTGGAAGAAGTGCACGATGCACTTTCTTCACCGAGCATGAATTTTGATAATAAAATTCAATAATTTGCAAGCGTTGTTCATTCGAAAGTCGATTCATGTTTAAATTATAGACCAAACTGAACAAACTTGACAATGACACAAGACACGATTCACGCGTGATCTTTCAAAAACATTGTTGCCAAAAAGATACCAGCAAAAAATCACTCATTATTGTTTGGAAAACGAAATCCATTATGGAGTTGTTCAAATTTTCATGTTTTTAAAGTGAATGGTTTTGTAAATTAACAGGATCTCAATGCAACATCATATTTTCATCAAGAAAACTTGAAGTATAAGTTGAGGCGAATGCTGTTCGAATATTTTACATAATTATGAAATATATTTAGACAGTACCTCATCTCTACAAATAAACACTTTCCCCAATCACCAGAAATGCAACACTCTTGTCGACGCGCGTTCCACCAACCAAATTTGCGTTTTCAGGAGATGAAGAAAAGGATCCAGTTTAATCTCTCATTGTCTTATGTGTTCATAATGTAGTGAATCATACCCTAAAGAAAATGACGCCGGCGGCCGCTGGTAGCCATAGATCAATTGTGACGTCGCCAAAACCGCGCCCAGCCCGGCCGACGTTTCGCGGCTGTTCGATGTTCGCGCCGTTTCGATGGAATTCTGCCGAATTCTCTATCAACGTCGAAATAATTCGTTCACCGTATATGAATGCGACCCACTCGCATATCGATATAGTGAAATATGATCGAGTGAAGTCAAGTCTCGCGGACAGTGCGGTGCAGAGCGATCTAATAAAGCGATAGACATTCAAATAACAGTTGAAGTTTTAGTGTTTGGTTGTGCTAATAGTGAAATAAAGTTAGGTCTGATTATTATACAGTGTAGTCAATTATTGGTAAACCCACGGGGAAAATGTAACAATAGACACGAATTGGCACATTTCCACCTCTTGACCCATATCCCATTTGGGACTTGCCGTTCTTGCTAACCTTGGGTGATGGTATGTTGAAAAATCCTTCATACCTTCATCACCACATTTTCACTGTCCCCTTTTTGTTTTATAAAAAACTCAAGTACGTATACTCAATATGTTTTACAAAAATATGTTTCAAAATATGTTTTTTCGTTAACCAGCTATCTCACCCCTACGAACGACAACCCTCAGAAGTCGAAAATTGTGCGAGCTAAGGACTAACGAGGTCTTACCTTTTAACGTGTGATTCCTAACACGGGTTGGACGATAGCAAGTGAAAATCGATTATTCACCCTGCGACTTGAACCATCGACAGACACATCGGCCAATTGACTGAGTGAACAAAGCATCCACGTCAAACAATATAGTACAAAGAAAATAGCTTTTGTTTAATCTCTACTACGATTTTCATTTGTTACAACAGGTTTCGGTGTGTTAAACCATTTTCAAGTAAACTGAAGTAAACTTTAGTAAACTGAAGTATTTAGTTCGTGAAAAATACTTCAGTTTACTCGAAAAGGCTTCAACAAACCGGAGCCGGTCATAACAAACAAAATTCGAGGTTGAAATCAGACAAAACCTATTTTGTTTATCCTATATTCAATATGAATTTATATCCAGTTCTTTCCGTGTTTTTCTGGAGACAAATGTATATTTTCTTTCGAGGCCGGGATAGCTGATATTTTTCCATTCGTTTGAGTGGTCTTTAAAAGCTCTTGGGCAACGGATTTATTTATTTTGTCTCCGGTACGATGCTTTTAAGAGGGATATGGATTATTTTACATAGACCACAATTGTTTTTTTTTGCAATGTTTGAAATGATTTTGAATGTAAACTCTTGAAAGTTATCTTCCTGGATTAGTTTTATCTTCATTTACGACCTTTTGTATTTTCTATATTTTGCTGTACTGAAGGCAGTATTGAAACTTTGACTGGGATATTACCCAGTTATAGATGGGCAAAATCATTACATCATAATGACATTAGTAAGACCAAAACTAGAATTTGGTGCAATAATTTGGCATGGAGAATACCAGACTACATTATACTTGCTAGAAAAAATTAAAATAAAATAAAAATAATTATAACACACTCATTGATCTGGATTGGTCAATAACTCAAAATATGTTTAAGAAACATTATAATCAAACGAATTATTGATTTATCATCATAATGCTAACTGATTATAATTACTACTAAAATAAATTTCTTATTTGTTAAATTAAAAGTAATATTGTGAAAATCATAGTGTTGAGTTCACTTTTACTTTTATTTTCACTTTTATTTTAACTTCTACCTTTATTTTTCATGTTTATCGCTTGTAAATTAATATAAATTATTAAACCAGTGTGAAGGTAGCCATGTAATTAGATCAGTAGGTATGTTTGGATACAAATAAATAAATAACCCACTGTCCCAACAATAGTGCTAGTTCCATAACCTACAACGGCATTAAAATATCAACTCATTTTATCGTATTCAGTCGTGAGAACAGATTCCGAAATTTATGTTTATCTCGATCCCTCTCAAAATTCGAAACTTGTGCGAGCTAAGGACTAACGAGGTCTTACCTTTCAACGTATGATTCCAAACACGGGTCGACGATAGTAAATCAATCGTCCGGCCTGCGGCTTGAATTACCAATTCACACAGCGGTCGAACTTTTAATTCAAATCTTTCATGATTTTATTTTCAGTTATTTCGCGTTGTAGAGTTGAAATTAAAAGGGTGTATATTTCCACTTTATTGCATTTGCTGATAAGATACAAAAATTTTAGCAACTTCCACATATATGAAACGATTTCGCCTCTTAAAAATCGGTAATCTTGACCAGTCAGTGACACTCGAAATGCCCTGATATTCGCGAGTTATTTTTAGAACTCTGATTTGAATAAATTGTGTCTTTGCAAACGCATTATACTTTGTCTGGTACATTGTACGGGCTTGTCGTTCTCATGTTATGTCGATTCCATTGCAATTACACTGAAAATTCTGTTTTTATTATTAGACATTTATTTGAGGCTCAGCCTGATACTCTTTCCAAAAACACTGAATCCGTAAGCTGTGCCAAAATGTCAGTAGAAATAGAATTTCTTACAGCACCTACGTCAATATTGTGAGTTGTAGGTGCTTTGGTCCTGATGCGTATCACGTCAGTTTCCGAAATGTACTTGCGTTCAAAAAGTATTGTGAATTTACTGGTGGGATGACACTCTCTCACCAATAACTAAAAATATGAACCCAGAATTATATCTTTATAATCGTCACAACGATATGTTTATTTGCTTGAAAAGTGCGCTAATGAACTCGCACCAGTATTTTGCAGACTTTTCAATCTGTATTACAAGGAAGGGGTTATTCCTTTTTGTTGAAAGATTGCTGGCGTGCAGCCTATTCCCAAAAAGGGCAAGAAAAATCTTTCAAAAACTATAGACCAGTCGCTTTGCTATCAGTGATTTTAAAAATCATGGAGAAAGCCGTAAATCACCGTAAACATCTTGAGCGATATCAATATGTCTTTTGTTTGAAGGTGATTGACAATGTTTCATGATGAATTTCACTAGTTCGGACTTCCATTGTCTACTATATAAAATGATTTTAAATCCCTGAAACAACTAAAAAAGAAGAATTGAAAATGAATAGCTGAAAATAACAATTATATTAAGCAAAATAAATCTGAAATGAAATAATAGTGAAATAAAATACAAGTAAAAAAACAATTGAACAAAAATAAATAAAAATGAAGAAATGAAAAAAGAAAATAGAAATAAAAAGTTGAGACATTCCAAGTCACGTTAGTTCACGACGTTTCGATTGTTAGTATCTACAATCGTCTTCGGGTGATGACTGGACTGATTCCTCCGAGAGATGACTATTTATAGGTCGTTCGAGTACTTTCACTTAACTGCTGGGAGTTGGCCATTTTTCGTTTGATGATGGGTTTCCACATGTTGTACCAGATTTTGAAAAAAACACCATGTTTATTTTTCGGAAAGATCATCGCTAACACCGCACCACAGTAAGCCCCCTAACTTGTATGGACTACCCAAAATCCACAAGAAGGACGTTCCGCTTAGACCGATCATCAGCGCAACACACACAGCGAGGGGAAACCAGCAAATAAGGAACTATTATTTCATTTCAGGTTTATTTTGCTTAATATAATTTTTATTTTCAGCTATTCATTTTTAATTCGTCTTTTTTAGTTGTTTCAGGGATTTCAAATCATTTTATATAGTAGACAATGGAAGTCCGAACTAGTGGTATGTCATCCATATTTGGAATAACGCAATCGAGAAATATGAAAAATCAAGAGCTGTTGCGCTTGATATTTTTAAGATCTTCAACCGTGTGTGACATGAGGGTTTGCTGGCCAAACTTTGATCCCATGGCTTGTCTGATAATTTTTGTGTATGGCTCTCCAGCTTCCTGAAAGAACGTTTGTTCAAGTGACGATGGACATCTCTCGAATACTTTTACTATCAATGCTGGTGTTTCCCAAGGACCCTCCAACAACTTGTTGGAAGAAACCAATGATCCAATATAAGGCTTTGATGAGGACAGCACATTTGTCTCGTCATTTCATTTGGATTCTAGGACATCGCCTGCGGATGCACATCTTCACCGGCAGCAGGAGGTTGCATATCTTAAGGAGGATCTATAGAGTTGGTTTCGAATTAGGGTGAAAGTAATCAGGTTCAATTCAATGCCATCAAAATCCAGACATCGGTTTTCTCCAAAAAGATAAATGTTTCCAAACCGAAAATAATAAAGTGAGGACAGACAATTCCACTTTCTGCTTCAATAAGTTTGTTGGGGGTTAAAATGGACACCAGTATGCCTTGCCACAATCATGCCGCACCTAAGCATATCCTGAAGCTGTTTGATTCCATCCAAAAAAGAGCCATCCGCTTGATTGGTGACACGAATATCATTCGCAACCTTGATAGTCTGGAATATCGAAGAAAGGTTGGGGATCTGTCTGTCTTGTATAAAAATAATTTCACGGGAGTTGTTCAATTGACTTGGCACATTTGATTTCTTGGAATATTGAAGAAAGGTTGGAGATTTGTCTCTTTTCTATAGATACTTTTACAAGTGTTCAAGTGACCTAGCACATTTGATTCCACCAAGAGCGGTACATATCAGAAATACGCGAAAGACTATGGCTGTTCATGGTTTTGAGGTTCAACTCAGTACACCTGGAACTTCACTGTTTAAGAACTCTTTCATTTGAAGCACTGCGTTTATGTGGCAGTACAGGAAAATCCTTGATATTCCTGTAGTGTTTTGTCTGTAATAAAAAAAATGTTCCGTAAGTTCTGACTTTCAATTGCTTTGAATTTCACATCACATTGAAACTTCATTGTTTTCATTTTCTCTCTATATGTGGAGTTCCACTTGAAACTTCTGCAAAGAATCTTTCTGAAAGTAGAAAAATTATTTGGAACGCTAATGAATTGACCGGACTGACGACTTTGATTTTACATACGAGGGGACTTCAATAGAAATAATATATCGTGGAAGTTATAACATGATTCAAATCAATACATATTTTAGATTAGAGTACCCTGCCGTGTCTGTCTGTCTGTCCTAACGTGATAAACTCAAAAATTTATTTATTTCAATTTCATAACGAACATTTCTAGTACAAACTGAATGGGAAGGGACTTTTTCCTTTCGTGGCTGTTTTCACATTTTTTCAATGTTGGAGAAGTATAAAACCAAGAAACTTCTTTCCTAAAAAACAATTTCTCGTAAAATATTACCTTTGAAAAGTTTTGTTTCTTCAGGATTTGATAGTAAAATAATATTTTTCTTGGAAACAATGGAGGAAAATAATACCTATTTTCTTGTATTTCAATTCATATCTTGAATTTCATGATTAGTGGAGTACATTTTCGAACTTAATTAGTCAGTAAGCAGATGAAAGGTTATACAGAAATTGGTTTAGCAAACATTCACAAAAGTAAATATTTGACGATCGCTTTGTTTCTGTTGCCAAATATACTCATCTCTTACAAATGAATAAATATTACGGTCATATAACAGTGTCATCTATATTTACTCTTCATACATAAAGTCAACAAGTGATGAATGTTTCTTTTTGCAAATTGTTAACGTAGTTAACACACTTATTGATTGAAACGTTCCGTCATAATCATGTTTTAACAGTTTTCAGTACTGTGAATATTCTAGAATATGGTCTTCCGTAATGGTTGAGTAGTTGGTATAGATAACCCTTCCGATAGAAAATGGCTGCGTACTTGTACTCGAGGAGCATTCAAGAATTAGAAAATCATTGAATCATGGAAAGTCAACTATTTTTTCTATGACTTATTCATTTAAAACAATCACCTTTTCCAAATACTAGAAAAATGATTGTTATGGATTTATTCTATGCCGGAGGTTCCAGTTTTTTCTTTGATTTGTTTATTGTTCTTGTGATGCACTTTTTGGAACCTTTGGTGTAGTAATGCATAATACTGAAGATTTTTTTCCCAACACCAAACCGTTATTGTAACACCTCAACACGTGTTTCGATCACCAAGTGATCATTTTAAAGAGAAAGCTCTTCCTCTTGAAGATGATCACTTGGTAATCGAAACACGTGTCGAGGCTTAACATAACGGTTTGATGTTGGGGAAAATTCCAGTTGAATCTTCCTCTTGAAGATGCTCACACCAAACCGTTATTTTTGACACCTCGACACGTGTTTCAATCACTAAGGGATTATCTTCAAGAGGAAAATTAAACTGGAGTTTTTCCTCAACACCAAACCGTTATTTTAACTCAACAACCTCGATACGTGTTCCGATCACTAAGTGATCATCTTCTAGAGAGAGTGCTTCCTCTTGGAGATGATCACTTGGTGATTGAAACACGTGTCGATGTGTCAAAAATAACGGTTTGGTGTTGCGATAGAACTCCAGAAATATTTGTTCATTGTTCATAATATTCAGTCCTTGGGTCAAATGTTCAAACTGAGGAATCTATCTTGATCAGCTTTCAAAGATTTTGCTAGACCTATTTTCAAAAATTATTGCAAATTCCTTCCACGAAGAAATTCAGGAAGCCTTGGGTGAATAAGAAGTCGTGGGTAAGTGCCAGAAGATTTGAGATAAGATTCCCGTAGTTAATGAGATTATCCGAAACTTTGGAAAGGACCTATAAGGTTAGATTATCGAGTATACAGAAATTCAAACCCGAGAATATCAACAATTCAAAAGAGGTTAGGTTAAGTCCAAAGTGAGTGGGTCTCTTCGACACACCACCGCAATCCGCAAGGGTTTATTGTGGCTGACATCTATTCACACTCGACCAAATAAACCCAGCTTCTTAACGAAGCCTAATAGTTTCTATGGTTTCTATGATGAAACAGCAGGCACAAAGTATGTGCACTGCTGTTTCATCATTTTCCAAACAGAGGCGACGCACACTGTCTTCCGACAGTCCGAGTCTTTGCATATGATGATTCAAATGACAGTGACCTGTAATAAGGCCTGTTAGACATTGTAGTTCATCCCTACTGTAGTCCAACAGTGAGCCAATCCTGGAAGATTCTGTTAGAAGTCCATGAATCTTCTTGCCATCCAAGTGTTCAATCTTTGTTTGGCAAAGCCTAAAACGATGTCATTGACAGGTTCTGGTCCGATGAAACTGCTTGCAGCACCGTCCTTTGCAAGGGAGTCAGCAGCCTCATTGCCTTCCAGGCCAGTATGGCCAGGAACCCAGACCAGAGACAATCTGTTGAGTCTTCCTATCGAGGAGAGTCGTTTTTGGCAATTTGCTACCAATTTAGACGTTGCTTGGTAGGAGCCAAGAGCTTCCAACGCCACTTGACTACCCGAGAATATTTTTATTGACTTGTGTATGAGATTGGATTCTTCCAATCTCTCCGCATACTATTCAATAGTATAAATTTCCGCTTGAAATACAGTCGCATAGGTTCCTAGGCAGGTTGATATCTCTGTCCTGGGTCTGCGACTGAAAACACCTACACCAGAACCGAAAGGTGTTTTTGATCCATCGATAAACCAACAACTATCATTAATTCAGAAGAGGTACTCAGTATAGTTACAGCCTGTTATGAAAGTCCCAAATTTTTAGGTGAATGGCTAGAATCACATTTGGAGCAAGTAAAAACAATAAAGTTTGAACCATACAAACATTTCAAATATGTTACAAATAAAATGAAAAAAATACAACTATCACCAGTGGTGACGCAAATATATATAAGAGATACAAACATGATGTAAATAATACGGTAATTAAAAATAAAGAAAATATTTGGTAATTAAAGGCCACAATTAAAATGTGTGAGTTGGTGTGGCTCCGCTATAAATACATTGTGTTGCAAAATTTCGAGCCTAATTCTTCGATGTGGTATGACCAATTCAGAGTATCGTCTAGGGTGATGCCTAGTAGTTTGACAGTTTCACCTTTTGCTATTTAATTATTTGTAGAGAATCTGATAGTTTTATCTTTATTTAGTTTCAAAAGGTTAGCATTGAACCACTTCTCAGTCTGATTTACCACAGTTTTCATTGTGACGAACAAATTCTCACAGTTTTGGTTAGTACACAGAAGAGTTGTATCATCGGCATTTTTATGGTAATAAGTGAAAGATGAAGTAATTTATATAAATGATGAACAACAGAGGTCCCAAAACAGAGTCCTGTGGTACCCCAGATTCGATTGGCGAAAGATCCGAAGTTCTATTTTTACCAAGATCAACGCATTGTTTACGATTGGTCAAGTAAGAGCTAAAGAGGGAAAGTTCAACTCCTCTGATTCCGTATTCATTCAGTTTCATTAGTAGATTGTGGTGAGAAAGACAGTCAAACGCTTTGCTCAAATCGCACAATGTGGCCGAGCTGTGCTGTTTTTGTTCAAAACCATCAACTATGCTCTTGACCACAGGAACAACAGCTTCTACAGTAGAACACGATTTTATAAAGCCATATTGATCCGTGTTAAGGAGATTGTTAATATCAAAGTAGAGATATAGTCCTGAGAATAATTTCAAAAATGTTGCCCAATATAGGGACGATGGAGATGGGTCGATGATTTTTAAGGAGGTTTATATCGCTGTACGGACAGTTGCACATATCTCGTGAAGTCTTGTATGCTACCGATTTGAAATGTTTTCTAGATGATAAGCATTATTAACATATAAAAACAATCCAAAATTTCAATGAATTAAATTACCCTATTGATTAGTATCGATGAAGGTTTCCTGAAAAATTTTTGAAAATCTTTCTGATCATCTGAAACACGGTACGAGCTGTCGGAAATGTATGTCAGGGTTGAAAAGATACTGTTAGATTTTCTAATTTCGAAAGAAAACAGCCACTATCTTCGAAACTACTGAAATTTTCGAAATTAATCTCAACGCAGTCTGATTTATTTTTTTGGCATTTATAATGTTGTGGAAATTCTCGAAAAAAAACCCATGTGAAATATCATAAAAGTTGCAGTTGTGAAATCTTATTATAACATATTTTGAAATTATAGGTTAATGCTAGATGCCATAATCCGCAACATTGATTAGACTGATGATATATCTTGATATTCGTACAAATTATCAGTTCTTCTTATGAATATTGTGATGTGCCAAATCGTTTTTGAACCGCCTGTATGAACAGGTGCTTTTTTATATTAAAATACAATTTTCGTTACCACTACATAATTCAATAAAATTCATTTTATTTATAGTTATCAATTGATATAATAATACACTAAACATACTCCATTTCAATATATAAACATAACTGGAAGCTTACCCGGAAAGTTAGTTGATAATAACTACAATAATAATTTCTATACGAATTTGATTTCTTATCAAGAACAAACTGATCACATCGAGAATTTAATATCTTTCACTTCTGAATTGATATCGAGTCTCTTCTTCATGAATTATTATTTACTTAAAATATAGTAACTTCCTACCCAGTACCCATTTTTACATAATTGTACATCGGACTATGACATGAAATATAAAAATAATCACAATAATGATTGAAATTCTAAGCTACCTCATAGGGTTCAAATTCCATATCATCGACTTTTTTTGGCCTACTTTTGACATTGTCGTAGTGATAAAAATCGTAGATTTTTTGCGAACCGTTATCGTTGTAAGTTGCATTAGACGATTTCTTATCGCTGGAGACTTCTCTCCATTTGGTCGTTTTGTTCTCTGGTATCTTCATTTCTTCTCCGATAATCTTTGGCTGATTTTCGTTATCTTTAATCGCTTGTTTCTTTATGCATTCATTGATAGCATTTTTCTCACTGAATTTATCTTCTTGCTCTTTTTCGTTTTCTGTATTAATTTCGTTTATGATCGAGCCCCTCTTCCTCAAGTTTTTTTTCTTCATCACTTGAGATAGCAATTGTTTCTTCGTATCCTGCATACTTTCAGTTCCTACCAATTCCAAGCGACTGCTGCAACTATTTGATTTCAGTATTCTGAATTTCATTCCGTGATAACCTTCTTTATGGTCTTTTTCCTTGTCGTTTTTCTCTACTTCGTTGTTCTTGCAGTTACTGCAATCCACGCACTTATTCTCGTTGTTTCTGATTTCGTTCATTATAGCTTTGGTCAAGACCGGTTGTCCGGACTTTTGATCGACCACTCTGCCGCCATAGTAAGTTACCGAAGTTCCGTATTCCCGGATTTTCTCCAAAATATCCTCGCTCACATATTCACAATAAATTTCGTTATCGATGGAGTCGTAGAGGTTCTCCTGGCTGCCAAAGTCTGACATATTAGACAGGTGGGAATTGGAATCCGTTGCGGAACATCTATCTTTATCCGGATCTGAACTGCAACATATATTTTCTTTCGTGGTTTGTTCACTTTCTTGAATAGTTTCAGATTTTTTCACGCCTCCTTCGAAAAATTCCCTCACCTGCCTAACCGTATCAGGATTGGGCAGTTCGTCCTCGTTGACTTCCTTGTTGACCCTAATGGGGTGGTAGAAGAAGTGCCGGTTCAATGTTGATTTGTTATCTGAGTCAGCGGATTGGTTTTTGTGTATCATGGTTGTGACGTTCTTCATCGATTTAAGACATGAGGATGGCTCGTAGGGAACCTTGGAACGTATCGGTTCTATAATAACGATATTGTTATCTATAAGTAACTCTTGGAAACTGTAATCTTGCAGATACTGTATGAGACCGTCGAACTGGGACTCCTTATCTGGAGCGAAAATTTTTTTTTGGAACAAATCAGACTTCACCAGTTTGTATCTGACATGGTCGAATTCGGGCTTGGTGCAGATACTGTTAGATTTCGTCACAGCTTTGTGGGGCTTTGGTTGATCCAGATCCTTCTTAGTGGCGTTGTTTTTTGTGTTGATAATTTCAACGGATGTTGGGCAAAGGCTTTCGAAAGATCTGTCATTTTCGAAAAAATGGCTGGAGCTGGTGTTTTCGAAGTAGCTGCAGGTTTCTTTGATGATTGGTGATATTTTTCCTGTTTTCTCCATCGTAGCTTTGGGTTCAAACAGTTGCTTCGTTAGTTGTACTTTACTTTGTGGTTTTTCTTCAACTTTCTCTTCGGGTTGTTCGAATATTTTTTTCACTTCTTCCACGCTGGTTTTGACTTCTGTTTCTTCGAGTTTTTGAACCTTATGTTCGTTCGTATCGCTTCCAACCATTCGATTCCAGTAGTTTCTCATAGTTCCGAGCTTTTCTTGGAATTCTTTCGAGCATTCGTCTCGGCAGTACAGAAGTGCCATGTCTTTTTGGTATTTCTCGTTCTCGTTTTGTTCACCCTCCAACTTTGTTGTTAGAGATACCACTGCCGGTTTTGTTATGTTATCGTTTTCGTCCAGTTTTATCTGACTGCCGTGTAATGTTTCTTTCAGACTTTTCACTGCTGCTATGAATTCCTCTTCGGATTTCAGCTCGCGAATATTTCTGTTGCTACCCCTGGCAACTTTCGAGATTTTCACTTCAAAGTCAACGGGAGCTGCGTTTCCGGCGGTTACGTCAAAGTGCCTACCTATATTCACAATAAACCTGTTTTCCTTTGAAGTTTGCTGGGAACGAGTATGCTGATTACTTTGTTGGCATTTACGTAATTTCCTGTCTATTTTCTCGCACTTCCTCAAGTTTTTACTCGCCGTTATATCCGGTAAGGAATGGAACTTATTGTCTTTCAAATTCGTCGTTTCTTTTGTCGTTTTTCGCGACAAATTCGAGAATTTCTTCGCCAAGAAATTTTGTAACGGCTTCCTCGAGCCTTTTTGCGTCTCCAGAAATTCTTTCAGGTAATTGTGACTATGAGATTTGGATTCCCTGACTTGTTTGCAATTATCTTTTTCTTCTTCGATATTCTCCTGTTTTTCCGCAGCAGTTTTTACCGATACGACTGTTTTATGTTGTTCAGCTTCTTGCGTCCCTGCGGGAACTTCTATCAGCGTTATATCTGGATTATTCGAAATATTCTCCGCTTTATTGGGTTTCTCTTTAGCCGAACTTTTATCACAAGTCTTTTCGGTGTTACAATCTGATTGTTCGGATTCAGAGTAATGATCCCTTTGGGGTGTTGTATAATGCTCGTTGTTTAAGTTTATTTCGTCCAAATTAGTGTCGGTTTCTTCTGTTGGTTTCTCTTCTGCGGCTTCTTCGGTTGTTCTAGAAGCTGAGAGGTTTATCTTGCCGTAATTTTCGTGATACGGGGTAGGATTTCGAATCGTGCGTGGTTTTGCTTTCTCGTACAAAGTTTTATTTGCACTCAGAACGATGTTTTCATCGTAGGGAATACTAGCATTCGGTTCGCTCTTGTCCCATTTCAGGTCTAACGGATATTTGGTTTTGCTGCTATTTTCGAAGGATACTGACGAAATGTTATCCGTTAAAGATATATTATCGGTATTGTCAGTGTCGTATCTCGCATCTGGATAATAGTTGGGTAGGCTAAGTTCTGGAAGTTCTTCGTAGGATATCTTTGATAGGCTGTTAATCGACGCTGCCTTGTAGTGGGAATCGAGACTGTCCGGCTGTCTCGTGGCTTTCGGAAGGTTTTGAAGGGATACGTAGGAATATATCTCGTGTTCTTTCTTGCGGTTTCGTCTGTGTCGTTGAAAGGGTTCAGGAGGTGTGTAGTCCGGGGAATGAGGGTTGAGTGCCTTCTACTTCGGTGGCGTTCTGGATTGTGGAGGTTTTCGACACTGGATCCTTTGTACCTGGAAGGAAAAAAATAGTAAAATTTTTGGTATGTGATGGAGCTGACCGGTAGTTGATGAAAATCCATTATAACGTATAATACAAGATTTTCACTTGATAGTTTACAAAACCGCGGAACGGTTTCCATATACAATAATCGCTGTTTTGTGACTTGTCGAGTGAAAATCTCACAATCACTGTAAGTTGAAGTTTTTGGATTTATCTACTAATATACAGGGTGTCCCATATAAAACTCCCCGGGCAAATATCTGAAAAATGGGAGAGAATATCCATATTTCGTGAAGGCAGATGATTTTGATGTTAAGGGGTCCTCTTATTTGCCAAGAGATCTAGCAATAGGCGTCTTCCAATAGGGCGTCGCGACACGGACGCCAAGTTTTTTGAATGGTAACCTAGATTTCTCGATTCGTTTTTGGATTCCGCATTAAATTCTGAATTCAGTCATATAGCACACTTGTAGTTTTCCTTGAATACTGATGAAAAAAGGCAATTTTATTGCATATTATAAACAGGGCCATGAATAAATCAAAATGAATGCAATAATACGAGTTCAATAAAATGAATACATCAGTTATGATTTCATTGTCTGTTCAATTTCATCTAGTTGCGTATTTCTGTACAAATTAAAATAAATGTTTCAAATTACCAAAAAATATGTTACTTTGACCATAACTCGACCAACATGATGATAACGAAATCAATTAGTGATTACAAGAATCATTTTAGTGAGTGTTCGAACTGTCTCCCTTCACGTCGAATACACATATTGCATATTTTTAGTAACTCCCGATTCGTGACAGCTAAAAGCGTCTCTCGCGTTATGGAAGTACAAACATTTGTGATTCTATTTTTCAAATCCTCTACATTTTGTGGACGTCGCATATAAACTAAGTATTTGATATTGGAGAAAGAAATCTAGTGGAGTAATATCTGGATTTCAAGCTGGCCATGATATTGGACCCTTATTTCCAATCCATTTCTCATTGAAAGTATCATCCAAATATTGGGTAACTATTCTATTATTATGTGGAGGTGCCCCATCTTGTTGAAACCACATTTCAGTCGAGTTTGTATTGGTAAATTCTCCAAGAGATTCGGCAACACATGTTGTAGAAAAACCAAGTATCTCTCCCCATTGAGAATTCCTTCAAAAAATGAGGTTCTATCAAATAGCTATCAATGATTCAGCACCAAACATTAATCCCCCACACAGACTGAAATCTCGTTTCTTGCACCGAATGAGTGTTCACGTCAGACCAAGAATCCAATATGTTTGTTTATTATACCGTTGTTATGGAAACGGTTTTCATCACTCCATAATATTTTTTTTAGGAACTGATCATCATCATGAATACGGGTGGACAACCATGCATTGAAGTTCAATCTTCTATCAACATCTCCTGAATATGGGAATATATTTTAGTTATTAAAAATGACACATTAAGATTATTACCTGGATGGAGTCTTTGAACCAAATGTATTTTGTATAGATGGAATTTGTTTTTTGACAAATTACGTTGTATTGCCGATTTCGAAATGTTACAATGCATTGCTACTTGTCTGGTAGAACTATATGGTTCCAACACTATTTGACCTAGCACTGCAACACTGTGATTCTCATCAGTAGCCGTTTTTGTTTTTTTTCGCTTCCGTTCATTTAGACATCCATTTCAAGCTAAAGATTTGGCTAAGCCAGCGAATGTTTTGTCTGACAGTAATTTTCAGTCAGGATACCGATTAGCGTATTTTCTCTCTGCTTCTTTTGAATTCCTTCTTGCTTCGCTATAAATACATATCATATCCAACTTTTCTGCATGTGAAAATTGAACCATTGTTCAATCCAACACAAAACTGAATACACTTTCGTCAAATCTGACAGGTCTTCTGACAGATCGATAAATACATTATTGCATTTATTTTGACTTATTCATGGCCCTCCTTATAATACGCAATAAAATTGCCTTCTTTCATCAGTATTCAAGGAAACTAGAGGTGTGCTATGTGGCTGAATTCAGAATTTAATGCAGAATTCAAAAACCAATTGAAAATACTGGGTTACCATTTGAAGAAATTGGCGTCGGTGTCGCGACGCCCTAAAGGATGACGCCTAGTGCTGGATCTCTACGTAAATAAGAGGACCCTCAGTTATCTGCTTTCACGAAATATGGATATTTTTTTTCATTTTTTAAATATTTGCCCGCGGAGTTTTATATTGGACACCTTGTATACATTTTAGTGAAAGCTGTATTAAGAGAAAAATGAATCTTATGTTCAAGCATAGAAAAGTTCCTATTTTACTGCCAGTTACTGTATAACTGATGCTTGGTTCTGGAATACTAACCCAAGAATCTGAAAATCGAATTCTCCTTTGGATTTGGCTCGATAATAATATTTGAGCGGGATGGACTGCACAGTGTCTAATATTGATTCAAATCCAAATAAATACTTCACTCATTGCCCATAACTTACTATTCAATTAAATCCTCCCGATCCCAGTTTTTTTAAATCCCAAAACTGAACCTGAACCTCACTAATTTAGTTTACATAAATGTCCAAATTATGAACAATCGTAGATATTTATCGATCGATCGATATTTATCTGGGCTGCCAAATTTGTAAGTGATCAGATACCTTAACACAACACCACTGGGCTACAATGATAGTTTACAAATAAAATCCTTCCTATAGAGTAGACGATGTGAAGTTGAAACTCATTTATTCTACTGGCAGGTTGTTTACTTTGGTGTTTCACAAGGCTCTGTTCTTGTCCTACTGTACATCAGAGTTAGAGTTGTTTCTAACGAACTCAATCAATCCTCAGATACGGAAATTCTGCACTATGCAAAGAAGGGTTGCAAACTCAATTATTTAGAATCCTTGGAAATTCACAAGCAACCTGTTAAATGATCAAATCGATTTAATTTACTCTCCGGTTTTCAAATTGGCACATCCGCATTGTGAACTGTAAATTCAGGTACTCAATCAAGTCAAGTACCTCTATTTCTGTTAGTACCTACAGGGGTGGTATATAATGGCGAATGTAATGAATTATTGTTAGTTTATTGTATAAGTTTGAAAATCCCCGTATAGGACGAAACTGCAGTAACGTTAGTTAAAAATAAAAGTGGTAAAAAACATAGAAATTTTCATTTTTCTTTTCACAAACTGTTTCTGTATCTAATTGAAAATGTATATTATTTTATAGTTTATAGTTTATATGACTAAGTAGCTAATATGTGTAATTTTGTTTGTTTGTTTGTTTTTTTTTTTCATTTAATTATTTTAACCAAGCTTTGTCAATAAAATATGAATCTTCAGACAATAAAGCATATTTTGACTTGACTTGAAGCGCTTAATGAAATGCCCTATATAAATGATACATTCGAACGTTTCTGTAGTAATATGTGATAAAAAACTATGAAAGCACTAATAAAGTAAAGTCTAAGAATGGCCCGAAAAGTTTGATTAGATTGGAAAAAAGAAGAAACCTTTCAATATTTTCACAATGATAATAAATGAGTTTCTCTCACCTATTTTCTCTAATCGAAGAACGGTCGATCAGTTTGGCCCTAGGAATCAGCTGTGACCTCCTCCTTCCTCCTCTTCCGTCTTCGCTATATTCTAAGGTCGGAAACAAGTTCTCTCTAGATATCGCCAAGCTGCGGCTTCTCCGTAGGCTGTATTGATCCTCCAAATCGACTCCCCAAGGGTTGATCGAGACGTTTTCCAAACTGGCTCTCAATTTGCTCTTCAGCTTCTTGGGCTGAGTCGTGGGGTTGTAGGTGGAGTGGCAACTGGCGTTGGAACGGTCGTGGTCTTTGGTGCAATTTAAGGTTAGTTTGACGTTGTTTATGCAGGAGTCGCTCCTAGAATGAGATTACAGAGTTGGACAAAAATATATTTGAGAGTTGTTTTCAAAAATAGGTTTTTTGGTACCACTTGCATAGGTATATCTATATGATTTTCACTTTGTCTTCAGAATATATACATTGATGTTGTTCATTGTTTGCTTACGATGAACTAAATTTATCCAAAGCGCTGTCAAAAAATCAAACAGGTATGTGGCAAATATAGTGTTGATGAATCAATTGAGTTGGCTAGCGAAATTTCGTTTCGGAGATTTTAGCCTCGAAGATGAGCCCCGAAGGGGTTGACCTACAGTAATCCAGAACTAAGATTCAAGGACCCTGGTGAAGACTGACCCATCAAAAACGATGCGTGGAATGGCGGGATAATTATACGTCAGCTCCCCATAAGGTTTTTGATGGTTCTGAACGAATTGGAAAGGTCGAAAAGCTCGAAAATGGGTGCCCTACGATTTGAACGATCGACAGATTTGTCACGTTTCGAGGTTTGTTCTTCTTTGCTTTTGCTCAACCAAAACGATTCTTTTTTGGTCACATCGTCAACTTTGAAGAAAAATGGATCCTCTACGACAACAGGAGTCGTTCAGGACAGTGGTTGGGCACCGATGAGCCACCCAGGCACTTCCCAAAGGCAAAAACCCGTGGCGTGCTACAAAGTATTCAAACACCAAATTGTCGTAAATGTTCAATATAGCCTTCTATCAAAAGCCAGGACGTAGTGGCTGATAATAAGATGGGCAGAACGAAACATCCACTAAGGATCATTTAACAAATTCAGGATTCGTCAGCCGAACAAAACCAGAAACACCTGTAGGGCAGACACCTGTCGTTTTCGCGAAATCTACCATCCTAACTGATCAGAAAAGAATTCCTTTTCTTCTTTTTTTTAGAAGATAGGGTACTAGCGTTTTGATCTATCAATATTTGCATATTCCATGCATAAAGGACCAATCTGAACAGAATAAAGTAATGATATGTTTGGTTGTATCTGGTCAGACACCCCCTAAAGCTAAACTGGCTACACTGACGAAAAATGAAACAGTTGACAGTCGAAATATCATCAAACAGCTGACAATTAAAATTAAACAGAAAATTTCAACTCGAAGACACTCCTTGTCAAACTTGTCCATAACCAAAACATTCGAGATTAGCAATGGGATTTTTATAAGGTTTCTATAGATGAGGTTAGACAACCAACTTTACATATCTATGTTTGTTATTTTCACGTTCGCCGAAGGTAGGTCACCACGGAGTCAAATCTATGTTGCTCTAAAACTTTTTTATTTATTTACAAAATGAAGTAGCGAAAATTGACATGCTACACTATATAGATATCTAGATATTTCATTAACTCGCCTTCAGAAATGTGATTATTATTTCCTATATTTAAGTACCCCATATTGGGTAATTGGGTTCTGCAATTTTATGTGAAGGGTAAATATTTGTTTTTTTCGAAATTGATGGGGAGTTTATTGTGACAGAACCATTTTTCAATCTCAATAAAATCTTTTTCTGGAGAAGCTTTCAGTAGGTTCCATGAAGAGTCAGTATACAAGACAGCCGTATCATCAGCAAAGCTCAGAATTTTACTTTTTCTTGGTATCTGTAGCAGCTCATTTAGATATATTTTGAACAGAATTGGTCCTAGAACCGTTCCTTGCGGAACACCATGAGTGACAGTTTTGGGATAACTCATAATTATCACTTTGGCTATGTTTGAGATTAGTGACATTTAGATGAGTCATCCCGCTAACTGAAAATACTTACTCGAGTGATAAAACATTGGAAATGTTATTGTGACTGTTTCAAGTGAAGAAAACTTCTTGTCCTGTTCCGGCAAAGCACATTACTCGTCTACTTACTCTTATTCTATATTTTTCATCATTATCGTTTATTCAGTTGAAAAATGCAAATATCTGAATATCTTTCATCGATAATAATTGCAAAAATACATGAAATGTTCCAGTATGAAAGAGTAAGAAATAAAATGCAGAAATTATACGAAATTAACCTGTTTTGAAAAAAACTATTCCTCAAAGATGTGTAGGTATGATTTATTGAAAATTTGTTCATATATTCGAAAAGAATAGGAACATTTTGCATTTATAGTCCTCTTGCCACTTTTTTTTTATATAAAATGGACCGGAGAGCGAATAATTCGAAACATTTACGAGTTTCATTGAATAGTACAACCAAATCGTGACTCTGTGTTCATGTATGAGGGTATTTTTCAACAGTTATACTGAAACTAGGTGGTATAGTTTTGAATTCTATGTCAACCTTTGTTACATATACATGTCTTTTCATGACTTTCGAAATGAGAAAGATCAAACTGTATTGGCGATAGAAGAAAATCAACATATTTTCACTGCACAGACAATTTAGTCCTTAGTCACTATTATATTCAGTAAAGATGAACATTTACGTCACGTGCGTGATTTGATCTACGCCACTGATTATGCTCATTTAATCATTTTAATTTCCCTAATTTCAATCCATTATAATACTTTTATTGGTAGCGTGCGGGTAAATAACACTTGGAAATGATGTTATTACACTCATTAAATTTGCTGCTCTAGTAATAATCAATTAAAAGAAGTATTAGCTTCTGTCACACATTGAGAAAAGGGTTGGGTGCACGAGTAGGTATTAAGCCTTTGCAATTTTTTTCGGGGTGAAAAAATTGTTTCGAAAAACTTACCTACTTTCTTATTAGATGATGAGGCGATTTTTCACAATTTTTAATAATGTATTTCATCGAGCATCTTTCAATAAACTGGATCTCGGTTTCGAAATGTATTCATTATCGGTTCGCTAATAACGTAGTATTTGCTTTTTCAATAAAATAACCTCTATGTCACAATTACCCGTGTAATTATTTGAACGTGTTACTTTTTGGGATATAGAAACTTGAGAATGAAAGGCGAAGTTCAACTTAGTACTCTAAACAACCATGTTGTTTTGACCCACGATTGTTTTATGAGTATGAGTGAGTATATGTTCAATGCACACAAGAATTACAATAACTCTTGTGAAAAGATTGGAATAAGAAAAATAACTAGCTAGGTGTGCTGTAGACAAGACAATATTCAATTCTAACTGTACTGTTACAAGGTTTGAAACGTTATGAATGAATTTTACAAAATGGCCATGCTCCACATCGACAGTTAGAGAAGGGATTTTTCAGATTTCGTTATTGTAGGGATAAACAAAGGTTTGTATTAACATAGGTAGGAGAGATCATAGTAGCGGGTAATTCCCAAGATAAGAGATACAAGGAATAATTAAGGAATTTGTATTTTATGAGAATAAGTGGATTAGGAAGGACCCATACATTAGAGAACTAACTGAAAAACCCCAATTAAGAATAATGAAGAATGGAATAACTTAAACAATATTATTTAACAGTACATAAAATAAAAATAATGCCATAAAACAGTCTGTTTTGTTGTACAAATTTTAGAGCTGGCAACTCTAGGCTAAATACTAAAAATTAAGATTCACTTGAAAAACAATAATTTTCATAAGATTTAGAACCGAACACATGTTTACGTAAATCGATAAAATATTATTAAACAAGCGAGAAATGTAGCTATCACTAGTGAGAATGAAATTTTTCGACGTGAGCCTAAGGCGAGCGCCTCAAATCATTCAACATTCTAGTGAGTAATGTCAATTTCTCGCGAATAGAATACTATACTATCATAAACTATACCCCACGATTTGATCTCCACAAACTTTATTTGAAAAATATATAACTACATGTTTCGCTAACATAGTAGCTTTATCAACAGTGATTTGAATACTACAAGTTGCTTCTTGCACTAATATTTATATACTACAGAATTGAGACTAACTCCAACAAATTACCTAAATCTCTACCTGACGTTCCTCTTCAATAATGATCACCTGAAGCATATTACCTCACTTCTACATCAATATAATAATTCTTTCTTGGTTTTTCTAAGAAAACAAGTTCAATAATGGTGATCCATTCAAATCCAGTTGGTCATTCATTCATTAGAATGTCTACATTTCTAAGTTTATTAATTTCCATTGCTTCCAAATGATTCAGTTTCAAACAATTATTTTCTATGTGTAAAATTTCGAAATATATTGAACTTGTTTTCCTATTTACATAGCTCGTATGATGTTTCTGGATTCGATTCCTAAATGTTCTATCATTTTGACCAATATATACCTTAGGACACGTTTCACACTTTAATTTATATACTGCTGATTTCTCGAATTTGGATGTTTTATCTTTATTATTTTTAACTAACTTTCCCAGCGTATTACTTGTTCTATATGCAATTTTAATATCTCGTTTCCTCAAAAATGAAGCCACTTTTTTTGTTGTTTGTCCAAAATACGTTAAAGTTCTATAATTTTGATTATCTAACTTATCGATAGGAAAAACGTCTCAATCGCTTTTGCGTAGATTTTTTTGAAAGGTATTTTGTTTATTAATTCGACTTCAAACCCATTGTTTACTGCAATTTGCTTGATGATATTAAGTTCTTTATTGAAATTATTTATTGAAAGAGGAACATTCACTAATCTGTGAATCATGCTATTATTATCAGCTGCTACTTTGTTTTGATATGGATATGTAGAATCGTAATGTATAGTAATACTAGTTGTTGCCCGCGGCTTCGCCCGCGTAGAATTTGGTAGTTGTAGTACTACTTAGTACTATGTTGCTGTATCGCTGCTGTTCCAATGTTTTGACAGAATCAGTATCAACGAACTTAGGCGTGCGAAGCGTTATAGAAAATTGTTCTACAGCGCCATCTAGTGGCGAGTTACAGAAAAATTTATAGCCTACAAACCTTCTCTATGAAAAATTACTTATACATGTCAAGTTTCATCACGATCGGTTGAGCGATGTAGAAGTTTATCACTTCCCAACCAACCAACCAATCAACAAACATCCATTTTTATATATTAGATCCGTATAGGACGGGTTGTGATAAATTGAAAAATCATGTTTGTTGTTCATTCTACTAACTATTGAGTTGTTTGCTATTTCAATAGTGAATTTCATGTTTTCATGAATTTTGTTAATATCCCTATGAGAAGTATCTAATTGTTTTTTGGTACCTATAAAACATACCAAAACGACATCCACATATCTATGCCATATCTATGAAAATTTCTGCAAGTAAGGGGCTTAATGGATTTTCTATAATCAAACCTCTTGAAGAGGAATACATATTTTTGTTGAATTGAAAATAATTTTGTTTGAGACATAACGAAGGTCAATGATTTCTCGTTTTATAACTGGGTTCACTTTATTTTTATCTAATAATTCTATTACAAAAGCAATAGTATCATCAGGAGGTATGCTGGAAAACAGATTCTGCACATCAGAAGATAGTAATTTTGCGTTGTCTGATAGAGAGAGGTATGTTCTCTATTTTATTAATTAAGTCATATGAATTCTGTAGACTGAATTTTGGTTGAAAGTTAAAATGGTTCAAGATGATACTGATTAGCATTTCTGATAATTTCACTGATGGTACAAAGTGACAAAGGAAGCCACTGGTCAAATTGACCGAGACAGAATTATTATTGATGTAGAAGTGAGGTATAGGTAATTTGTTGGAGGTAGTCTCAATTATGGTTACCCGTAGTAAATAAATATTAGTGTAAGAAGTAACTTCAAGTATTCAAATCACTGTTGTTAAAGCTACTGTGTTAGCGAAACATGCCGTGATATATTTTTCAAATAAAGTTTGTGGAGATCAAATCGTGAGGTATAGCTTATCAAATTACTATGTATATTCATCAAGTAACGGTCGAATTAATCAGAAATAAAAAGAATACTATACTTTTTCTACGACTCATATCAGTGATTACAGTAATTTGAATTGCTCTCATTTTGTTATCAAGTGAGGCGCGCTTGAAAAATTTTTTTTTCGCCACATTACGAATATCTGGTGGGATCTATTTATTAACAGCGATATATTAGAAACGAGAGAAATATTTTCAATATTCCTTAATGTGTCCTCAAATGTATAAGTGAGATGTATGATAATTCATATAAACGCCAAGGCTGAGGACTCACTTGTTATTTCCAACAGTCTTGTGAGTTCATTCGAAAGATGCGGTCATCAATGCCAATCGTGCAGCAAATATATCGCGGATATATGAATGACGTTTTAAATTTCGGAAGTATCGATGAGGTTTTTCTTTCCAATCACCTTTCAGATATATACGCGATTCGACCTTCATCAGTTGCATAGATTGCCGATGGATTTGCTTTTTGTTTATTCAACGACCGTGCAATCCATTATTAATGTTTACGTTAGACGTGGTGTCATCGCCGTTTCAACGTGATCATCCGTTATTCCCGGGATGTGAATAATTGAAATTGAAAAATAATCTTGTCGATGCCGATGAGCATGCATATGTTATCATCATAGTAGTTTAAGTGAGTTGCCGTTATTTCTAATTAGGCCCGGAAAACAAATATATTATTCTTGATCGGTAATTTGTGGCTACAAATTTTTCAAGTGATAACTCCTTATGGGAGGGTAAACCGCCTCGTTACTTAACGCGTAACGGCGCCAGTTTGTCTGGCTTTCCTTTCCCTCACGCATACGTCAGCGGTAGACAGGCTCCTCCTCTCTCGTCGGACAGACGCTCAGTGTTTAGTGTGCGTTACACATATACTGTTGACAGTATTATAAAAATCTGACTAGCAAGCACGTAATATTCTTTTATTATGTGTAACGTTGCTTGTGGTAGCTATAATATATGTACATACACAAAATAATCAATAAAAGATTTTATCAATAAATAACCTTTCTTTCCATTATCACATCAATATACATGAAATTCAAGTAATTACCTAAGCTTTTGTCAAGTTAAACTATTTCAATATTAAATAGTTCATCTTAGATTAGTTAGTTTTAAAAAATTCAGCAGTGCTTTAAAACTTTTTGTCGACGACCTAATTCTGTTCTGTGGATATTGTGGTCAATTAGGAATTTCTTCTTTTTCGTAATATAATGCATATTTTGTGTTTTTATTTCATATATGGTTAACACTTTTTAAGTTCATTCAAATCTGTTTTAAATCTGTTTTTCCGTTAACCAGCTATCGTACCCCTACGAACGACAACCCTCAGAAGTCGAAACTTGTGCGAGCTAAAGTCTAACGAGGTGTTACCTTTTAACGTGTGATTCCTAACACAGGTTGGCCGATAGCAACTGAAAATTAATTATTTAGCCTGGGGCTTGAACCACCGACCAACACGGTGGTCGATTTGAGAGAGTGAACAAAGCACCCACGGCAGATAAATTTGGAAGATTCAGTAGTTTTTATGTTTTTCTAAAAAAAAAAAATCTGTTTCCCCTTTTACATTTGTTGATATTCATCTATAATTCAATTCAACTTCATTCTGTGTTCACGTGAGATCATTCGTGTAAGTATTTCCTGTAATAGTGTCTTCCTCAAGAATTAAATATTTTGTCATTTCAACTTCAATTTAGCTGACTCGGTGTTCCTTACCTTGAACTTCTACTTAACTATGTCATTTTGCAAACTCCTCAGTTTTTAGGATGTTACGAGATAAGGGACGGTTGGAACTGGAGAACTTCGTGGTAAATGATGACTTTCTATACTCTCACATAAAAGTTATTATGCTATTTCCATATGTTGGGACACCAATATAAGGTGAACGTATGTACCAGTATACAGGGTGTAACTGAATAAGTGGAAAACATTTAAGGAGGTGATTCCTCATCGAATAAAAGATAGGATCTTTCATATAAAGAAACTTCATTGGAGCATCCCTTGTTAAGATACAGCCCCTTAAAGGGGGTACATAAAATTTGTATAACAAATTTTTTCACAAGCACTGAAAAAGTTACAATATTGAAATTAACCTGACGTTTTGTACTACTAAAAAGACACTTAGCCAGTAATTTATTTGGTTTACCCCATGATTGTAATGGGTGGAAAACGCAACCCCTAAAATTTATTTCCAATGTAACTTTTTGTCTTATTATTTGTTTACCTTTTAAAAATTTATTTCCGGTAGCCTGTTTCATTCTAAACAAAAAATGTATCTTGGGTTTTTTGCCCAAACTAAACCAGTTCGCAGCAAAAACTTATTTTATGAACAACTACAGAGATACATCGTCATAAATGCGAACTGGATTTATTATTTTGTAGTTAGTACCTGCATTAAACGTTTAAAGGGTAATACACAAAACTAATTTATTGATAACAAAACACAAAACATGTAGAAATCATAGTAAAAGTTTAATATGTCTACCTTCAGACATTACGCATGCGTCTAGACGTCGGTGCATTGAGCCACGTATTCGCTCAAATATTCCTGGAGTCTCTCTGATTACCCTGCATGCATCGATGATGCGGTTTCTTAAGTCCTCTACATTGCGAACAGGAGTACGATAAACCAAATGCTGTAAATGGAGAAATCGAGAGGATTGAGATCCGGGGATCGAGCGTGCCAGTTCTGTGGTCCTCCACGACCTATCCACTGATTTGCATGTTTCAGTTAAATGCTGACGTGCTACTTGACTAAAATGGGCGAAAGCCCCATCTGGCATAAAAAACATATCCCTTCTGACACCCAAAGGAACTTCTTCCAGCAGTACTGGATGCACTTCTCTTAAAAATTGCGTCACCATTTAATCGAGGAGGTAGAAAATGAGGCCCAATTAAATGATCCCCAATAACTTCGAGCCATACGTTAAGAGAAAACTGTTCTTGATGGTTAGTTTCGACAATAGCAGCCCATATGTGGTAATTATGAAAATTAATAATATTGTCCCGAGAAAAACTACATTCGTCTTTGAATTCTATTGTCTTCAGAAAGTCACAATTTCTTCTAATCGTTTCCAGCATCCAGTTGCAAAATTCAAGACGGTTCGGAAAGTCTCGCGGTTACCGTGCCTGTACTCGTTGCAGATGGTAAGGGTATAAGAGTTGTTTCTTTAAAATTCGAAATACCGTCATATGTTCAACATTTAGCTGGAAAGCAATCTTTCTAGTACTGGTAGTAGGTTGTTCTTCAATCAAATTAAGTACTGCTTCCTCAAGCTGTGGTGTTCGTACTTCTCGATGGCGACCACAATCCTGCGTTTTTTTGTCGAATGAACCATATTCTCGTAATCGTTGATGAAGTCGAGAAAATATTCTGTGTGAAGGATGCTGCCGTTGAGGATACATTTCAGCATATCTTCTAGAAGCTTCTAAACCATTTCCCTGCGACAGACCCTAAACGTAATGCATATCAGCCATTTCCTCATTTGTGTATGCCATTTCAATAACAAGTGAATTATTAAAGTAACAAATTAAGAACAGAACAACAACACACAATTAGTATTAATTCAATTTCGAAAATTCACAAACTGACAGCGTCATACCAATTTAATTGTCATTATCGCTAATAGCAACCTACTATATAGATTAGTTTCGTCTTTTGGCATTTATGACAATGTATCTCTGTAGTTGTTCGTAAAATAATATTTTGCTGCGAACTGGTTTATTTTGGGCAAAAAACCCAAGAGACATTTTTTTGTTTAGAATGAAACAGGCTGTCGGAGATAAATTTTTAAATGGTAAACAAATAATGAGACAAAAACTTACATTGGAAATAAATTTTAAGGGTTGCGTTTTCCACCCGTTACAACCATGGGGTAAACCAAATAAATTTCTGGCTAAGTGTCTTTTTGGTAGTACAAAACTCAAGTTAATTTCAATATTGTAACTTTTTCAGTGTTTGTGAAAAAAATTTTTATACAAATTTTATGTACTCCCTTTAAGGGGCTGTACCTTAACAAGGGATGCTCCAATAAAATTTCTTTATATGGAACATATAATGAGGAATCACCTTCTTAAATGTTTTACACTTATTTAGTTACACCCTGTATATACAATAAACTTTCTTGTTGTATAAAAGAACCAACACCTTCGCCAAAAAGTGAATTTATGAAAGTCGTAAATAAATATGAAGTGAGACAAGGTATGGTGAATTTTAGTAAAGTAGGTATGATATTGAAGTATTGTGATTGAATGTGTAGAATAGAAATCTTAACATCTTTGCAATAAGTAATTTCTATCATATGAACTGTCATATCAACCTTAAAAATGTATATACCTTAAAAATCATAAAATTTGGTGTTCAAATGTTTCCAAATGAATAAACAAATGAATGAATCAAACTCAAGTTTATGATTTTATATAAATGTGTATTACAATACAGGTGCGTATTTGAAATATAAGGTTGATGATGAAATATAATGAAAGAAACATCGCTTTGCAAGTTGGTTCATATCAGATTATGTCAAATGCGAAATATTATTGAAAGTGCCTTCGCTATTTTTATATCATTCAAAATAGAAGCGGTAGTAAAGTCAAAAAAGAAATTCGACAATTCCAGTCTTTGGCGAACACTTCAAAAATAACATCTGATATTCTTGCTCTGTAAAGAGATTATTCTAGTTCCCCAAAACCGATCTTGTAGGTCTTACCGTTTCCGGGATAGCAATAGTGGAATCAGCTAAAAAATGGACTGTATAAAATTCTATCGAATTTTATACGATGAAATTGTTGAGCCTGATCTGTTTTTTCACCTGTTGATGTGACTTGAGTGATTTAGGTGTTGCACATAATTTTTTAAAAACATATCAGTCTTCTTCAGTCAAAATATTCAATATCGAGAAGTCAAAAATCTCGGAGCCTATGGTTTCAGGATTGACTAACATAAATTATTATAGGATGATCCAAATATCTACCATATAGGTATCAGCTATTTTTTTTCACCATCAAATAATCACA
Source organism: Leptinotarsa decemlineata (assembly GCF_025532065.1). Classification (NCBI taxonomy): domain Eukaryota; kingdom Metazoa; phylum Arthropoda; class Insecta; order Coleoptera; family Chrysomelidae; genus Leptinotarsa; species Leptinotarsa decemlineata. The sequence goes on from NW_027412702.1 coordinate 22,615,002, forward strand.
CTGAATGCTTTTGAGAGCCATCAAAGTTGCTCAGTAGTATATTATGCAACGATCATGGAATGATGGTTATTAAGACACGAGCATTAACCGGGATACGAAACGAGCCGAAGGCGAGTTTTGTATGGTATATGCGAGGGTATTAATAACCATTACATGAGAGTTGCATACGCTATTTTTTCTAAACCCGATAAATAATGAAAAACTATTTATATTTGTATTAAACACATTTACAGTAATTAACTCATATTTTTTTAAAAAAACACAAACTTAATGGTATTATCATGGATATATGAAAACTATAAAGATTCTAATTATATTTATATTGAATATAACAACTGTAATTAATCTGATCTTTTAAAAATATTGGAGTGGATGGTATTCCTTCTATATCGCTGATTTCAGACATTTTGATAATATAGGTAGGTAATATGAAAACTGATTTTGACAAATAAAGCAATTAGTTACTTAGGTTAGAATCTAGGACAAACAAAGGAACAGGATTCTTGATTGAAAAATTATGGGTTTCTATTGGTTGATAATCTGTATCGTTATGAAAAATCTGTATCATAATGGATATCATTATGAAACGGATTATGGTCATATAAGTGTATTGTTAGAGTACGGGTGTAGAAAATAGTATATTATGCAACGATCATGTAATGATGGTTATTAAGACACGAGCATTAACCAGGATACGAAACGAGCCGAAGGCGAGTTTTGTATGGTATATGCGAGTGTATTAATAACCATTACATGAGAGTTGCATACGCTATTTTTTCTAAACCCGATAAATAATGAAAAACTATAAATATTATATTTGTATTGAACACATTTACAGTAATTAACTCATATTTTTTGAAAAAAACACAAACTTAATGGTATTATCATGAATATATGAAAACTATAAAGATTCTAATTATATTTATATTGAATATAACAACTGTAATTAATCTGATCTTTTAAAATTATTGGAGTCGATGGTATTCCTTCTATATCGCTGATTTCAGACATTTTGATAATATAGGTAGGTAATATGAAAACTGATTTTGACAAATAAAGCAATTAGTTACTTAGGTTAGAATCTAGGACAAACAAAGGAACAGGATTCTTGATTGAAAAATTATGGGTTTCTATTGGTTGATAATCTGTATCGTTATGAAAAATCTGTATCATAATGGATATCATTATGAAACGGATTATGGTCATATAAGTGTATTGTTAGAGTACGGGTGTAGAAAATAGTATATTATGCAACGATCATGTAATGATGGTTATTAAGACACGAGCATTAACCAGGATACGAAACGAGCCGAAGGCGAGTTTTGTATGGTATATGCGAGTGTATTAATAACCATTACATGAGAGTTGCATACGCTATTTTTTCTAAACCCGATAAATAATGAAAAACTATAAATATTATATTTGTATTGAACACTTTTACAGTAATTAACTCATATTTTTTGAAAAAAACATAAACTTAATGGTATTATCATGGATATATGAAAACTATAAAGATTCTAATTATATTTATATTGAATATAACAACTGTAATTAATCTGATCTTTTAAAAATATTGGAGTCGATGGTATTCCTTCTATATCGCTGTTATCAGACATTTTGATAATATAGGTAGGTAATATGAAAACTGATTTTGACAAATAAAGCAATTACTTAGGTTAGAATCTAGAACAAACAAAGGAACAGGATTCTCGATTGAAAAATTATGGGTTTCTATTCTGTTTAAAATCTGTTTAAAATCTGTTTTTCCGTTAACCAGCTGTCGCACCCCTACGAACGACAACCCTCAGAAGTCGAAACTTGTGCGAGCCAAGGATTAACGAGGTCTTACCTTTTAACGTGTGATTCCTAACACGGGTTGGTTGATAATCTGTATTGTTATGAAAAATCTGTATCATAATGGATATCATTATGAAACGGATTATGGTCATATAAGTGTATTGTTAGAGTACGGGTGTAGAAAAATATTGTTATGATTCCGATGGACGTTATTATATCGCCATAAAACTGATTAATTTCTCATAACGGTAATGGATTGCATATATTAATGTTTATATTTTTCTTGCAGGTGAGTAAAAACATCAACCAATTTTTTTCTACTGACGGTGAGTAAACATTACAAAAGGTTGGTTCCAATTAGCTAATGAATTGTTTTTTAATGCTTCAGAATATGAATTGAGGAAATAATTACGTGAATAAAAAACATTGAAACGAACTTTTTACTTGAAAAAGGGAATTTTTCTTCTTGGAGTATATGCGGTTTCACAGTTTTGTCATATTGCTAATGACATTCAATCTCGAAGATTTTTCCTCAACTTCAATATTAAAATATGATTCGTCAATTTCAGGAGTGACTTTTCATTAGTGCCTTTTTATTTTCTTTTTTCTGTATTATGACATGCTATTTGAGAAACATAAAAATATAAATAGGACCAGGTCACAATGTTTAAATATTTTTCAAGAGTGGGTCATGCGAATGAATAAAAACATTTTATAGAAATAATGGTTACTTATAATGGGTTAATTGGAAGGCTATTTAGGCGGATATGGTATTGATTCTGAACATATAAATATGATACTTGCTTTAGCCGTTTCATACATATTATAAAAACCCTTTAAGCGGCTAATACAAATTGATGCGACGCGCGTGATGAAGAAAGGTTGTAATTGATAATATTCACATAAAATTCGAAAATCTTAGTTAAAATGAATCTATATCTTCTATACTAATATAAAAGTTTGTGAGGATGGATTTATGTATGCATGTATTTTTGTGGCTCTTTCACGCCTAAACGACTGAACGGATTCAGATGAAACTTTACATAAATACAGCCTATACATCAGAATAACATATAGGTTACAATTTTATGAAATTACTATGGATCTTCATCAAGTAACGACCGAATCAATAAGAAAAAAATCTTTTGTGGTAGCCACTATATGCAAAATACTGAGCCATAAATACAATTAAATTGGATACTTTTTTTACAATGCACATTTTAGAATATCTGTCAAATTCTTATAAAAATTGGTACAATTGTCATTTTGAGTATTTAATATATATGAACTTTGTTACACTAAGTAATTTGGACGAATCGTTTAAAAGCTATCATGATAAGATAAACTTGACGCAACGTAGCCATTACGCTTTGCGTCTAGTGTAAGATGTAAGTTGTTTTTTGCTGATGCTATTCAATATTGTATAAGTGGGTACGTATTGATTAACTGACAATCTTATATTGACGTACAGCCGAAGCTACTGAACCTAGAATCTTGCAATATGCAGGTAGGTTCTTTGTATACCATAAGAATCAAGAAAGGGAATCAGGAATTTTCATCACCAAGGGGAAAAAGAGGTTCAAAGATTATCTTGAATATCGTCAGTTTTGAAGTTGGAAACCTGAAGTTTTGGGAATATTGTAACTATTTGGTTCAAATGGTCTGTCACGAAACTTAATGTTTTAAAAAAAATCTGTTTAAAATCTGTTTTTCCATTAATCAACTGTCGCCCCCATACGAACGGCAACTCTCAGAAGTTGAGAAACTTGTGCGAGCTAAGGACTAACGAGGTCTTAACTTTTAACGTGTGATTCCTAACACGACGAAGCATATTCTACGCGGGCGAAGCCGCGGCCAACAACTAGTACTTCATACGTTATAATGGCATTCGTAGATTTATTTGACTTATTTTTCATATCTATCATTCATCAAGATTCTCTTCTCGTTCAAGGCGTTGATTCATACCATCATTAACAATACATATATTAGCTGCTTCATCGTCCAATGAAAGTGTACTTTTTTATTCAGTCTCTCGAAATAATTGGAATAACTGTATAGCTCTTTCCAATTGCGTGTTCCATTTGATCATCGGTGTGACTAATTACTACTAACGCTAATTTACAGAAAATATACCACCAGGTCAACTACCTCCACACGAAAGAAATAATAAGGCACATTTTGTACTCTCTGAATTGCACAATTCTGATTGATTGCAATAATCGCTGAGGCAGAAAACGCAATAGTAGTTTGATTTTTTCTTCTCGACTTCAACCTTAGAACTTCGTGCAATAAAAAATAGATTGAAACCTTGTCATCGATTAAGTTTCATTTTTATGTTTAAATCGATACGAGAAACCTCAATCTTGATGTACATTTAATTCGAATGAGTTGATATAATTAATTTTCTTGGAAAATGAGGTTGGAGACTAAGAATTAATGAGAGATTACTTATATTTTCATTACTACAGTTCAAGTTCAAAATTAATAGTGTGATGAAATATATTTTTATCCTACTTTGTAACGAACGCTTTTTAGATATTTTCGAACTTCCAATCAGATTTAGTTGATGTGGAGATAAATATATCTGTGAAAAATGAAATTAGATAATATTTGCCCGAGCTTGAAAAACTTGATCTTATCAAATAGATACCCAGTTGTTCTTTTGCTTCCTATCGTAAACATTCATTTGATGGCATCAGCTGATTCACCTTGATTGAAGAATGTTGAAATGAACTAGTAATCAAGTATAGTAATATTTGAACAAATTGATAATGACTCTTTCAGCAGTACTGAAAATTTGTTTTTTAAAGCGTGGTATTCACCAATGCTATTTGATCATCCTAATAATGTAGTAATTTTCAAAGTAACCTTGAGCTACAGAACTGCATGTCTAGTCTCCATATCTTTTCAGAATGCTAATGTTAATAGTGATATTATCTCTAAAAACAATCACTTGTATTTTTCCATAGTTTGTAAGCGTGCGAAAAGAAGGCGGAAAAAGTTGTGATTCTCGGAACTTTGAAAAAAGTTTGTGTGTTTCTAGACTTACAACCCTCCAAAATTGGACGATGCATCTTATTAGAAATTTTACCATTTATCGCAATTATCTTGAATTTAAAAAATAAAAACTAACAAAGTTGAAATATTCAGCACAAACAATATATTAAATAATGTCAATCTTTTATTCAAATAATAAGCCGCGTACAAGCTCAATTTTTAGAGATATAACCGTTTTTATAGTTATGATAGCGATAAAAACGTTTTACTATATACTAGAAAAACCTCACCTCAAGAAATAATATTTTCATTTCATTTCCTGGTGTAAAGTTCACCTCCTCCACATTTTCTTCGAATTATTTACAACTGTTATGTCCCTTTCGTGACTTCATAATTTGAATCGATACAAGTAGGTATGTAAATTTCACACTAATAGTTTGCACAGAGAAATGTTATTTTAAGGTTGTCTTGCCTATTTCTTGAATGAAACATTTTCAATTTTCTTGGTGTAAATTACTCAAAGCCACTATAAATTCAGTTAGCACAAATTGCACGAACTCACTTCAAAACTACCAAAACACTTCTGTCGATTATAAAAGATAGAGCCTGAACGAAATTAAGAGCCGCGAAATCGATAGGCTATAAATTGACTACATTTATTAGTCTGTGATCAAACAGGTATTTAATTTAAGAAAATTATAGGTATCATCAAAATGTCGATGGGTAAAATAAAAAGTTTCGTTTTACAAATTCACATCTCCTCGACCTTCCCTGAAAAGCTTGTATTACTTTTCTGACTCAGAGTACCATCACCGTATGCCACTGTCAACATCTCGAGTGGTTTTGCGCACCTCATTACATTTATTACACAAAATGTGGGGATCTTTCACAGAAAGGAGGATTCCAACATTTTTTTGTATGAAGATGGAGAAGTAGAAAGCCGAAACCTTTTTTTCCAAAAACGAGAGTAAACTCATCATAAATACTACTCTTCAGCATATTTATTCAGAATATTCAATTTATCGTGTTGCTTATAAATAATCGTTATTTTTTTTGCATTCGACGTTGTGTATTTGAGTCTATACAATATCGATAGGTTGCCTTTTATGTTTCGGGCTTTGGCAACCCTAGTGTTGCAATCTGGCAACTGTTGTTGTTCCGAGCAAGATCGTCATGTGACCTATCTTGATATTGAGATAACCTTAGGCATTAGTGGGACCAGCATACATTCAATATTGCATAAACATTTGACTGTCAGAAAAATTTGTTCGCTTTGGATCCCACACAATTTGTCAATCTATCAAAAAAGGGCTCATGTCGATTGGTCGAAGGAAATGCTCTAAAAATACGATCATGGTGTTTTAAAACACGTCTATGATATCGTGACAGGTGATGAATCGTGGATATACGCATATGAGCTCGAAAGTAAACAGCAGTCGACTGTATGGGTGTTTCAAGAAGAGCCAAATCCAATAAAAGTTGTCGCCTGTACCACTATAACAACGCAGAACAGTCAATTCTGAGTGGTACACAACCATTTCTTTGCCAGTTGTCTTCCAAGAAATCGGGAAACCAACCGCCGAAGACGGATGAAATTTTCACCACGACAATCCGAGCTTTCACACATCGGCTCAAACAACTGCATTTTTGAGCACCCAAAACATCGATTTGATGAGTCATCCGCCGTATAGTACTGACTTGGCACCGAATGATTTTTTTTTATTCCCGCACGTAAAAAACAAACTGAGAGGTCAACGTTTTTCGACACCCGAAGAAGAGCTTGCTGTATTCAGAATACATGTTTTGGAGATACCTCAATCAGAGTAGCAAAAGTGCCTCGACAATTGGTTCAAACGCATGCAAAAATGTATAGATCTTCATGGGGAATATTTTGAAAAACAATAAAGTGATTTTCGATGATTACTTAATACTTGTTTTTGTTCTCTAATCCCGAAATATAAAAGGCAACTTTCTATACATTCATAATATAATTTTGTACATAAACTAGGTTTGAAGGACATCCATTCATTGTTTTCAACCTAATTCGTGATAAAATTTCTCTCCTTCCAAGGAAAAATGAACAACTCCATGAATTATTCATATATCTGAAGGTACTTGTTTTTTCCTGTAAACAGTATACATCGAGTTAAATCCTTTATGGACATTTCTTATATCTGAGTAGGATAGGTTAGGTCCAAAGTGAGCGATTTGATTCAACCCTTCACCGCAATCCGCAAGGGTTTATTGTGGCTCACACCTATTCACACTCGACCAAATAAACCCAGATTCTTAACGAAGCCGATTAGTTTGTATGGTGAGTGGTATTTCAAGTCAGATGGTAAGAGTACGGCTCGGCCGAAGTCTTAAATCCTGATTCGGTTCCCAGCGGGGCAGAAACAAAGTATGTGCTCTGCTGTTTCATCAATTTCCAATTAGAGGCGAGACACACTGTCTTCTGACAGTCCGAGTCTCTGCATAAGATGATTCAAATGACAGTGACCCGTAAGAAGGCATGTGAAATAGAAAGCTTATATCTAGGAAGTCTGATATTGTCAGAGTTTCTAGTGTTATGATGGTGAATGTCAGCATGTGTAGTGAGGTTGGACGATGTTTTGTGTATTTCAAGGAGTGAATTGTAAATGTATAGGGACGAAAGAGTCATAATTCTGATTTTGATGAATAAAGGTTTAAACGTATTTCTATACAATAGATTACCTAATATTCTTATTGCCTTTTTTGTTGAATGAAAAGAACATTAGCAGCGGAGGATTTTTCCCATAGTCAAATGGCGTAACCCATATGAGACTGAAACAGTGAGAAATAAACTGTTCTCAAAGTTTCGTAGTTTGAAATATGCCTGAGCTGTCGCAGAAGAAGTAATATGCTCGACAGTTCATGTTTTAATTGATCTATATGAGCTCCAGTTCAGTTTAGAGTCTAAAGTATCACCAAGTAGCTTCACATTCTGGTCTTGTTGTTCACACTGACGGGTCGTTACGAGTAGCCTCTGAGACTTGTCATCAGTTAGTTTCAGATTGTGGGCTCTAAACCATGTTTCAACTTTTTCTTCAATTTCTTCAGATCGATCTAATAAAACGTGGTTATATGGACTTGAACTTAAAAATGACGCATCATCGGCAGAAAGAACACATTTGAATGGAGTTATGAAGTTGCTTAGCTCATTAACATAAATAATAAATAAAAGTGGCCCCAGTACAGATACTTGGGGTACACCATGATTCATAGTGTCGCATAGGTTCCTAGGCAGGTTGATATATCTGTAATGGGTTTGCGACTGAAAACACCTGCACCAGAACTGGAAGGTGATTTTGATCCATCTGTGAACCAACAACTATCTGCTTTTAATATTTCCTTCTCCCGGAGGATCCAGTCCTTTCTACTTAGGAACAGTACTTTATAAGGCAGTTCGTAGTTGATATATATCTGAGTAGCTAAGACTTCAAATACATATATGTTTGCCAGGAAATTTCCCCTTAATTTCAATTCCCTGACTCAGGATCAGCTGTACATAAATTCTTTAAGAGTATAACAATTTGCATCATCTCCACACGACTTGAGTTTGGTTGTTGAAACTTACGCCAAGAAGAGTGTTACAGTTCTTCTAAGATATTTATTTTACAAAGGTTTCGAATCTGACTTCATCAAAACCACAAATCGTGATAAGTCCGTGTACTAAATTTCTGGGGTGTTAGTTCATGCCAGTTAGTAGCGTTTTATCCATCTGATTAGTTGAGACAAATTACCGTGAAATAGGGTTAACGTTAACATGGGCCAGCGAGAACCCGCTTCATTGCTTCCTTTATATTCCCTGGGCAGGGTTGAAAAAGTTCCAAACTCATTTTCACTAAATGATCGTTTTGTTATCTGGAGGTCATCTTACGTTTAATGCTTCCACTCTGGAAAGGATGTAGTTTAGAAGCGTGAAATGGCGAGCATGAATAGTTATTTGTATCCATTACTAACGAGCGTTTCTGTATTGGAGTGATGTATTTTTTATTTATGTATTTAAATGAAACGAACAAAATACCATTGGTGGCGATCAAAAGGAAAGTATTGAAACATGGGGAAGTATTCATTTTTTTGGTTCGCTCTAGTTTTTGAGAAATATTTTATTACTAGTTGTTGCCCGCGGAGAATTTGGTTTGTCACATTAAGTGACATACAATTTTAAACAAATAGTTGCAATATTTTTTTCTATCAACGCAAAACTCCAGGTTTCCAACTTCAAAACTGACGAAATTCAATACAAACTTTGAACCCCTGTTTTCCATCTTGGGGGTGGAAATCCCTGATTCCCTTTCTTGATGCTTATTTACGGTATACAAAGGTAGTGTTTTTGTGTGATTATTATCGAAAACAGTGAAATCATTTTCAACTAAATATTTTTTTTCATTTTTCCAGACACATGTATAACTGCTTTCTGCATTGATAAGTTGAAAATGGTTAAAAAGTTAAAATGGACCCCAATATGTCTTGGCACAATGATATCGCTGGAATTGCAAAGGCTTGGAACACTGTTCCGAACCAAAAAACTGTGCACACTTCAGCTACTTTTGATGCTTTATAAAGCTCAAATCAGACCTTATTTGAAGTATTGTTTACATGTATGGAGCTCCGCCCCCTAAGCATACCCTAGACCTGCTGGATTCCATCCAGAAAAGAGCCATTCGCCTAATTGGAGACACGAACATCACTTGATAGTCTGGAATATCGAAGAAAGGTTGGAAATATGTCTTTCTGGTATAGAAACTTTCACGGGAAGTGTTCAAGTGACTTAGCACATTTGATTCCAACTAGAGCGGTACATATCAGAAATACGCGATGGACTGTGGCTGCTCAGCCACAGTCCATCGCGAGATTCCATGAGATTCAACTCAGTACACCTCGAACCTAGCTCTTTCATTTGAAGAACTACGTTTATATGGAACAAACTTCCGCGAACGTTTTTCCAAATGAATTCAATCTCCAACGTTTCAAATCCAACGTGAATCGCTACTTTCGCACCGCTCTTGGAACGCCTTAAGAATTTTTTTGTAGCACTAATGTTTTCTCCAAAAAAAAAATTACATTTGTAGAACTCTAAATTTGTCTGACAAGCTATTCAGTAAGGCGGCCAGCGCTGGCGCTAAAGCTTTCTAATTTGAAGCGAATACGATTTCAGGCCATTTGTGGGAAGTCCATTATCCTGATAAGCTATTTGTTGCCGTTCTCAGTTACAGAGAAGGGTCGGAAGACGTACACTTTATTCGCGCAATAGTTTTAAATTATTTCGAAACAGATGTGTAACTTATACGTTATTCAGGAAGACATTTATTTGAATTGAAGATGATGATTAAGTATGATTCTTCATGTTTCGTCGTGTAGGCTAGGATTTTTTTTATAATAATTACTATCACTTAAATAAAATGGTAATTAATAATAATAATAATAATTCTCCATTTTGACTTCAGTCGTGAATTGATTTTATTGCCATCGTGTGGTGTATATATGAAATACATTTCAATATTAAGGTATGTAGTATTTCATGAACTAATATGTTTTTGTGTCGTAACTATTTTTTGGATTTGTTGACTGAGGAATATTTTCAATTTTCAAATGTTACGAACTGATTTATATCTCCGAATTACTCCCAAATTGTTCATGATTTTTCATAATTTTTGCAACTATTCGATATTTTAAAGGTATAATAATAGGGGAGCCCAAGCGGGGACTTCGGAATTCACTAAAGCGCGACAGATTAATATACAGGGGGATACCTTGTACCTGGTTAAGTACCTCCACCAAATATAAGCCCCATATATAAGGCGGCCTGTCAGGGATAATAGATCAGATTAGTAAAAAAAAATTAATCATCAGAAATTCTCGAGAGCGTCAGATTAAGGTAGGGTGAGTTAATTACCTGCTAAAAAGTGTATATTCCAGTAATCTGACAATTTGAGAGTGACGTAAAGAAAGGGGAGGGCAGCAAAGTTATTAAAAAATAACATCAATTCGACGTTCTCGAGCGTAGCTAATTTTTTTTATTTTGAAGGAAATAATTCAATGATAACGAAAAATATATAGTCTGACGATTTCCGCAAGCCGAAATAACAAAAATTCGTCGATAAAGTTTAATGCGTGCAGATGTGTGATACTTATATTTTCCTCTTCGACTTTCTATTCCTCTATTCTCTTTTCACTTTTTCTCTATCTATTACTCTCTCACTCCGTCCCCACTCCGAATTCTGTTGCCATGCCGCCATCACAGCTGATCACAGAAACTAGCTCATGATGAAGATGAAGATAATGATTAATTAATCACTTAATTGATGGATGTAGCCGTTACTACGTGGTACAAAATTATAATGAAGAAAAGAGAAATGAAACTTTCTATGTTTTTTACCACTTTTATTTGTAACTAACGTTACTGCAGTTGCGTCCTATAAGGACATTTTAAAACTCATACAATATATAAGTTGGCAAATGTCCTTATAGGAAGAAAGTGCAGTAACGTTAGTTACAAATAAAAGTGGTAAAAACATAGAAAGTTTCATTTCTCTTTTCTTCATTAATTAATCAATTGATTATGGAAAATTAATTTTTTTGAGCATTTTAAAAAAAATATTTTCTTATTTAATACAAGTATTCTACTTAAAAAAACACACTCATTTATTTGCATGCTATTTCCTGAGCTTTTCAATTAATTAAGTTCAAAGAATTTTTTTTTAGTATTGTTTTTGTCAGATTAAGCGAATCCCTCTAGATAATCATCAGATTATGAGACAGCACGTCTAAAACATAAAGATGAATCTTAATCTGACGCGTTTGAGTATTTCAAAATGGCGATTTTTTTTGCACATTTTAATAATGGCCGCCAGTTTGCGTTAGATCGAAATCGTCAGATTATTGAATGAGAGCTTTTTTTGTTGCCCTCAACACCCCTTAGAAAATCTGACGCGCTCGATTAAATTTTTTTTCTCTTTAACTTTTAACCCTCACGTACAACCACCCACATCATGCAAACGATCAGATTAACATACCAACATTATTAAAAATACGTAGGACATTGATGCTATCAATATCTGACGCGCTCGAGTCCATGCAACAGTATTTTTTTACATATTCAAACATCTATAGCCGCTTCCCCCACCGATGAAAAGGTATATATTATATAATTTTTTTTCTTCTCATCATCTAAGCTTTGCAACCTAATTTGTCTCAATGACGCTCTAGTAAATCCCCATTTTGCATCGTGGGCTCCCCTGCTATAACATTAGATTTTCGTAAACACTGTGGTATTTTAGTTTTGTCAACTCATCAGTTGATGAAATAACTTTGTATGTAACCTGAATATTACTAGATTTCTAAATTACTAGATTTCAATCCAAAACGAATAACCGCATTTTCACAATTCTTCAGCAAATGAAATTTTGGAAATACATTTGACATACCAAAAGTCACTTTTCATGAAAGTTAGCGGAATCTGAATTAAATGAATAGAATAGTAGTCTAAAATTATCTCCGTTCGAAGTGGTAAATTTTCATTTTCAAAGTCGTGACAAAACTGGTGAGATTATAGAACAAAAAGGTCTTCATTCTGTCTAATGAAATTCCGACTCAGCTCGCTGAAAATTACTCCACCACAACATTGTTGGTTAATTCAGAAGTCCTTAATTTACTGTCATCCGTAATCTCTTGCAGGAGAAAATAAGAGAAAATCAGGATGCGAATTAAATATATTTAATACGAACCGGGAATATAACGAATCCGCATTCTCCCCACGCCGCAGGACACCGATTTTGCTATGTTCCTTCTTCATTTCTACTTCTAAATAGGGAGATTTAGACAAAGTTGGTAATTTGATTATGTCCGCCTGGACAGTCCTTTATGAAAACAAAGGAATGGATGGCCTGGTTGATGGTCGATGAAGGCTTTATATTTTCAAGGAAGTAGACGAATTTCGTTTTCATATTGTGGCATTGAAACTGGAGGTTCTTGAGTTTCTCATTTACTCATTCATACATTCTATATTCCAGTCAATTGTATCATTCCGTTTCCATTTTTTGGAATATTTCTATAGAAACTTTCATGGGAAATGTTCAACTGACTTACAGCCCACTTAAAAAAAATACGCGGCGAAACACAGCTGCTTATCCCTTGTAGTTTTAAAAAAGTGTAGTTCATGTCATGAACTACACTTTTTTAAAACCCTTTCATTACTGATGACGTTTGTTCTGGATTAATTTAACCTATATCGTTTGAAATTCAACGTAAATCATTACGTCGCGGTTTGAGGAATTTTTGTGCATTCCCAAATAAGCTACGCATGATCTTCTAGGTATTGTAAGATATATATATATATGGCATATCTAAAGAACGACAGGTGATGAATATAACCCATCGAACTACAAATCTATATTAGGTAATCAAACAAATACATATGCTTACTCAAAGAATCGTTCGAAATTCAGATGATGAAAAAAAGCTGTACGCCTCGGATCGGGACGCCCGACAGATTAGTAATCAAATCAAATTTTATGTATATCAATATGATAATGTAAGGAAAGGTATTTTAATAATGGAATATTTTATTGATTATTTTGTGTATGTACATAAGCCAATTGTTACTTTTGTAGGATTAAATAATGGTACTAATAATGTACACACACAAATTTAGTATCATCATTTTTAGGCCAGGTTTCACATATTGAAAGAATATTACCTGCTTGCTGGTTACATTTTCATAATACTGTTTAAATCTGTTTAAAATCTGTTTTTTTCATTATACAGCTGTCGCCCCCATACGAACGACAACTTTCAGAAGTTGAGAAACTTGTGCGAGCTAAGGACTAACGAGGTCTCACTTTTTAACGTGTGATTCCTAACACAGTCAACAGTATATGTCTAACGCGCACTAAAAATTGAGCGTCTGTCCGACGAGACAGAAGGAGCCTGCCTTCCGATGCCGTATGCGTGAGAGAAAGGTTTAACGAAGCGGTTTACCCTCCGATAAAAAGTTATCATTGAAAAAATGAAATAAGGTTTTTTCCAATATCTTGTTTTCAACTTCTTCTTTTCCAATAGTGGTAAAATTTCGGGTGAAATACATGTTTCAAATGTACAAATCCTTTTATACTCAAGTGATAAAAATAGTCTTGTTCGTACTGAAAAAATAAACATCTCAATACGTGTTTCCATCACGAAGTATCTTCAAGAGGAAGATCAAACCAGTTTATTCTTCTTCTTGAAGATGATCACTTGGTGTCGAGGTGTTTAAAGTAACGGTTTGGTTTGGGGATGAAACTCCAGTAATATTCATCACTACACCAAAGTTTCGAAACAGTGCGTCACCGGTTTTCATGGTCGACGGTTAAAAGTCATTTATCCAAGCAAAATGAAATATTTTAATAAGTGTTTAATGGAGGTGTTTAGAATTGTGTCATTTAAATTAGTGGTCTTGAAACAATTTTCAAGTCATTTCTGTCAATAATGCGTAATTTCTTATTTCGATATTTTTTTTTTCAACTATTACTTTCGTATCAGTATTGATTTTATGTACTTCTTCGAAGGCCTAATGAATATGTAACATATTCGCAATTAAATCTAAAATATTCGAAAAATTTTCCATTCTCTCATACATTATTTCAGACTTTTTACATTTACTGAAGTGATAAAAACAATTTGACTTCATGGAAAATGTCTTAAAGATTATATTCAATTGACAAACAAAATGTTGCACTTGAAATAATGATGTTTGTATAAAACTTTCTGAGAAATTAAAAACTTATTGATTCTGTGAATGTACGACATAACATCATAAAAAAAAATAATAAAAAAAATCTGTTTGAAATCTGTTTTTTCGTTAACCAGCTGTCGCACCCCTACGAACGACAACCCTCAGAAGTCGAAACTTGTGCGAGCTAAGGACTAACGAGGTCTTATCTTTGAACGGGTGATTCCTAACACGGCTTGGACGATAACGAGTGACAATCTATCGTTCAGCCTAGGGCTTGAACCACCAACCAACACGGCGGTCGATTTGAGTGAGTGAACAAAGCGCCCACGTCGAACCGACCGGCTACCGACTGATGAATTGATGATGAATTTATTTGCGAACGTAAAAAATTAATTTTTTCATAATTATTAAGGGGGACATATCAGGACATATTTAAAGCATATATCAGTGATTTTTGGTGGAGAAAAAATCAGTACTTTGGATAATACTTGTAGGAACATTATTCTTATGTTTGAGTTTTGTATTAGTAAACACAAACCTTATCCAGGATTGTTTTTTACTCCATAATGTTTTCACTCAATATCGAATAATTGTTTTCATCGATTGCTCTGTTAATAACTTCCTAACCTGCAGCTTTCAACATTTCAAAATCAGACGGTCCAATTGTGAGAAATCACATTTGTTATTTGTTTAAATCAAATTATTGAAAAAATCTTCACAATAATAATGGAAGAAGAATAACATAGTGATCCACACTGGAAGCTGATAAAACCCAGGGCTATTTCAATATAGCCAGTATTTATTTCAATTAACTTGCTGAGTTGTACTATAAGAATGATGAGCATCGCTAACATAAACATTCGTTCATTCACTCATCTCGTCACTACATCATTCATGTTTAGGTAGAATTTATTTGTGGAGCTCCCACCGTAGTAAGTGAATCAAAATCTTTCCTTTGAAGTGAAAATATTGATAGAAAACATGAACTAGCTGAGTTTCTGAGAGATGTACTGAAATAACTGAATTTATTTGAATTTTTTTTTGAAATATTCAGTATATATACAATTTACGTTCAGAAGGCATTTTTCTATTCATTCACATTCACCAAAGCATGTTGCGAAGAATTTGTTGAACAGAGGGTTTTAATAAGAAGATCAGGAATCCAGTTTCGGTAGACCATTCAAAGAAAAGTTCTTCTTATTTTTGAAGTGTAGGGTAATAAGTATTGTATACTTCCGAAATAGAGCAGGGAAGAGAAATACGAAATGATTTTCAACGTGGCCCTCGAAAATCGTGTCAATAGAAGAGCCCAAGGAAGCCAAGACCAAGAAAGCACCTCAGCCATCGTATTCACCAGATTTGCTTCCCCTGCAAATTTTTTCTGTTCCCAAGAAAGGACGGCGTTTTGCGAAGATTGAGGGGATGAACATTGAATCGCTGAGAGAGCTCAAGGACATAACAAAAAGTCCATATCCGAATTGCTTTGAAGGTTGTAAAAAACGCTGACAACATTCACAATCTTCACAGATAATTTCCTGCATATGCAATTGGCAATACAACTGAAAGAGTCGACCTTCAATTTTGGCACGGGCACACTTGCAGACTGGCTTCAGGCTCATTAGCCACTCATCAGTGCAAGAAAGTGGCCATCATCGACCTAAAGTCAATGATATTCCATAATTCCGATTTTCAATTATGGAATATCATTGACTTTAGGTCGATGGTGGTCACTATCTTCCACTGATGAGTGGCTAATGAGTCCGAAACCGGTCTGCAAGTGTGCCCGTTCCAAAATTGAAGGTCGACTTTTTCAGTTGTATTGCCAATTGCATATGCAGGAAATTTTCTGTGAAGATTCCTGCACTGACGCCTGTCGGATATAATCCAACGCTCTTCGTGTTATTAGCCAGGGAAGTAGTTGTTTTCTGATAGGCGTCAGTCCATTCAACCTACTGTGTAGGTATATCGAGCGTTTGGCTTGAACGTTTAAAGTTCATTTCTTTAGATTTGTTCATTGCCAGTCTTCAACCATAGCCCACTGACTAATAAGAAAAAAATGTATATGCTACCAATACACAAGTTCGCTAACCACTAGCAGCTTTATATCTCAATAAAGATCTGGAAGAAATGCCGACTTGAAGTGGTAGTAATCAGGTTCATAAGCTTCATTTCCTTTAAGAATTCAAAAGGTTCTCCAAACCGTCCATAATGATGTCTGGGCCTATAACTCACCTGACTACAACGATGAATTTGTTGAGTGTTGAAGTAAATCATTATCTCGATAACAGAGGCAGCTTTTCAATAAATTTCAGTAAGCATACCTCGAACTACACTTTGAAGAAACACTTCCATTCATATTTTGGATTTTCAAATACTATAACACATATCGATTGAAAACCAAATTAAATCGTCACTTTCGCACAGGCACTGCTTTCAGAGCATTTCGCTTTTGCGGTGCTTGTACATCTTCATAAAAAATATATTTGTGGGCAATATTCCTATAATAAACGTAATACGATGATGTGTTGACTAAAATTAACCACTTTCCGTAAAATGGTTGGCCTCCAATTAGTCGTATTCTCGGCTATTAAACTTTAATTATCAATTATGACGCTAAAGTTCGTCTAAGCAAATAAATGACTTACGTGACTTTTATTCAGTCTTCATATGTATGGGGCGAAGATTTTGATTTCCTGAAATTCATAACATGTTTTCAAGTATTCAATGTGGTTCAATAATGGTAATAATAATAACCACTCCAATGATTATTTACTAATATTTGATCTGATATTCGAAACCCTCAAATTGTTGGATGCTTTGTTGATCATTATTCAAATCGAAAATCGAATTTGAGTGTTTTAATTTGTTTGAGTTTGTGTAATTTGAAAAAACATTTCATAGCTTTATCCTGCAGTAATTTCAATGGTTTGAGTTAGAGCATTTGCTAGTGCTCCTGAAACTGATATCAAATACCGTAGTTTCGAATCAACTGAAGAAAAATTAATACATTTTGAATGAATTGATGGATGTAGCCGTTAACTATGTGGTAAGAGATCATCATGAAAAATGAAAAATAATTTTTTTATGTTTTTTGCGACTTTTAAAAAAGTGGTAAAAAATATTGAAATTTTCATTTCTCAATACATTTCAAACATTTCAGTGACAAATAGTTTTTAATTTTAAAAAATATTCCAGTTATGGAAGATATTCGTTTACGTAAAATTCTGATATGTGTGTGATAAATACTAATTTGATAATTTTATTATGAAAGTTGATGGATTGTTTCAAAAGAATAAATGAATATTTTTTGAGAAAAATAAAAATTCATCTCACTTTTTGAATAGAGTATTATACCACAAAGAATAATATTAAACCTAAATAACCTGATATAGAGATAAGTTTTTTGTTCCTTTTTTTTCAAAATGTTTTTCCAGAAAAATTCCTCATCCAAGTTTTTTTTATGTTGAGTGATTTTTTTTAAGTTATTGGTATTCTACGTTTTTTCTTCGTTTTTCATACTGCTTTCCGAAACTACCATAATATTTGGAACAATTGTGTCAATGAAAATATTTTTTTAATTCATCTTGATCATTTTCAATCAAGCACTTAGGTATATTGTTTTCAAACTTCCACTTAAAATAAAATTATTATGGAACACAGGACAAAAAACTAACTCGGTTAGTTTGTCCTGTGCTGGCTACTCAAAATGAATATAGAGACACATCTTTAAAATCGAATAAGTAAAAAAATATGTATCATTTCATGATAAAAACTTCTGGTGTATACTCCATACTAATTCTTATCATGTTCCATTCGGTTGTTGTTTACTTTTTTAACTTCTTTTTGTACTTTTAGCTACAAAATCATTAATATGAAAAATTCTGTATTTAGTTTCACTTCACTTTAGTTCGTGATAGGTATTAAGTTTTAAAATTTAAACAATGAATGTTGATGTATTGGGTAGAAGGAGGATACGTAGAGTGTAACTCAACGAATTTCAAGTTACTAGAGCAGTGGCATTGATGGAAGTAGGATATTCAAGGCGTCGTGTAGCCCAAATGCTTAATGTGAGTTATTCTGCGGTTTCTAGAGCTTGGAATCACTATCAATCGACAAAGGGCAACAACCCGCAGAGAATATCGTTTGTTACGACTTTGGGCAATTAGGGGTCACAACGAGTCTGCTAGAACACTGCAAAATCGTCTTATAGAAGCTACTGGAACGCGAAGTTCGAACCAAACGATACGAAACCGACTTCACGAAGTACAACTCCATGCAAGACAACCTGCTAGAGTTCCTAGATTAACTCCAGTTCATATAGGAAATCGTAGAAAGTTTTGTCAAGAGCATCGTAATTGGAATTTAGAGCAGTGGGCCAATGTAATGTTTACAGATGAAAAAAAATTCATGTTATTCAACAATTACGGACGTGTTCGGGTATGGAGACGTCCCGTCCCGATGAACGCTATTTGGATGACTGTGTGCAAGAAATTGTTCCATTTGGAGGTGGATCTATAATGGTATGGGCTGGTATAACTTTGACAGGACACACGTACCTTGTGGTATTTCGGGAAGGGACTTTAACGGCTGTCCGTTACGTAGAGGAGATATTGGAACCTAATGTCGTCCCATTTGCCCAAAATATGGGCGCTGGGTTCATTTTACAACAAGATAATGCCAGGCCGCACGTAGCCAGGGTGGTGAGAAATTTCCTACAGGAGCACAATATTAATGTCATGAGATGGCCAGCTAATAGTCCGGATACAAATCCTATTGAGCAGCTCTGGGATGAACTGGGAATACGTTTGAAGGATCATCAAGCCTTCCAAAATTTTAAGTCAAGTTGCAGATGCTCTTTTGACGATTTACGAGCAGTTACCACAACAAATAATTAGAAATTTGGTGGAAAGCATGCCTCGTCGTTGTGCCGAACTTCTTAGAGCCGGGGGTGGACGTACTCACTATTAACGTACATTTTTCTGAAATAAATTTTATCTATTTTTGACACTCATGTGTATTTCTTTTTATTCGTATTACCAAACAGCATTTTCAAAACAATGTAAGTTAAATTTATTAAAGGCACCTATAAACTATTTTATAAATATAAATGTTTGACAAAATAATAAATATTTTTTTACTTATTGCATTTTAAGGGCATGTTGTCTCTATATTCATTTTGAGTAGTTTATTTTTGTATCGTATCACTTGATTGTTGGGGATTCATGTATAACAATTCTGTATCTGGGATATTTTATCCAGGAGGTTTGCATTTTTTATTATCAATTGATTTGTTAAAATATTCAATGCTATAAAAATTCAAGATATAAGTGTCTTTTGCAGTTATTATTATACGTTATATTGTATTTTAGATTCTAAAACTCTCATGAAACTGTGACTTATTCGTTCTCGTTTCATATGCATGAGGACTTTTGTTCTACTTTCAACTTCTTCATTTGAAGATGAAAAGTAAAATCACTTGCGTAAACTCTCGCTGTTTAAAGAGGTGCTACAAAATAATTATGTGATTCTTAGAGATGATTTTATTTTCTCTTCATATATACTTTTTGGAGCATTACAAACATCACGTTCTATACCATAGAACATAAAAAACGAAATCAGTGGATGCTATCAATTCTAACCAACAAAGTTTCATAAGAAACACATTTACTCGTTAAAGTTATTCGGTACAGATGAAATTTTTCAAAACCACATAAATGAATACCTATAATTCCTCCTTACAAAAATCGAAAGAAATTTGTCAAGTTCGACCTATCTCTTTTTTTTATAGTGATATAATATAATATATAGTGATAAAATATTTTTTCTACCTACCAAATCTTTTTTTCGGTTTCTCTCCTTTTTCTTATCCTCTCCTGAACTCCAATTTAAAATCGACAGTCACATGTTCTATTCACACACTTATCCCTAGAGCGTCTCGAGCCGACTTTCCATTGTTTTTGACACAGGAACTTTGCAAAAACCGACCGACGCAGGTAGATTCTTCCTGATGAGGCGGAAAACTTTTACTATCGGCGACAGCTGAACATTTATCTCTTTCAGTCGTGCTGAAAGATCGCGACAGTGTTTTGTTTTGGCTCATTCGTGGCCTACTGGCTGCTGTAAACACGGCAATCGGAATAGTCATGGATGGCCTTGTATGAAGGAAACGAATCGCAGTGGCTGAGTAATTACGTCGGATTCATACAGGGTGATTAGCGTATATACATCAATAGGAAACATGGATGTTTCAATCGATAGTCGAGTTTTTTTACATCGCAGTCTTGCAGGAAAATATATTTTAAATACGCATAAACTCTAATATTCTTGAAACATTTTCAATGTTGAACGAGATCTGAATAAATATAGTTTAAAAAACTTTCAAAGAATATCGAACTAAAAAGTTGAAATTTTTTTTAAATAAGCCTAAAACAATAACAAACGAAAAATACTAGTATTATTGTGAAAAGAGCGACGGGCGCTTGATATACAAAAAATACGGCACAAAGCGCCACGCTTTTTTCACAATAATACTAATATTTTTCGTTCGTTATTGTTTTAAGCTTATTTAAAAAAATATTTTTAACTTTTTAGTTCGATGTTCTTTGAAAGCGTGTTTTTAGTTTTTTAAACTATATTTATTTTTCATTTTTCAGTTTCGTATGCTATAAAAGCATATTTTTTAGTCTTTTTAAACTATATTTATGTTATCTAAACTTTGGGATCAATCAGCCGTATATTGTTTAGAAAAATGACCATTGATATTTTCCGATTCTGGAGAGGAAGCCTAAAAATCAGCTACCAAGCCTAAGGTAGCAGGCGCGCGTGTTAATAAAAAAATACTTTTTTCAAATGAAGAAATAAATGTCAAGTGAGTTCGAATTATATCAAGGAGGTTACGTACAGCGCCATCTGCACACGAATAGATCTAGCAATAATGACAATATATCAAGGATGTTACGTACTGCGCCATCTGCCCGCGAATAGATCATGCAATAATGTCGAATATTCTGACAAATACAGATCCCGAGCTTGAGAGTTACTAACAAACAAACATACATACATACATACATACATTTGAAGCTAATAAAAACGTGTTAAAAAATTAAATTTTTATGACTGGTTTTACATTACGTGCCTGAAATAAAAGTATTCAAATCATGGAATGTAATGTATTTATATACGCAATACATGACGTATTGCGTATGCCATAAATAAAGTTTTTTACGTTTGAGGGACGGTTTCATTATATATCTGTAGTACTCAAAGGCTATTTTATAGTTTTGGGCTGTAAACAGTAACATGTTCAGATTAATGATTTTGATATCACCGAAATGGTAACATTTATGATCTTACCCCAAAAATTTTCGAACTCCCATCCCAGATATAGTACATCAGTGTTATGATCAAAACCGTGTACTCTTGGCATTGAAAGTTTTGTCCGTTTTTATAATTTGGCACTTTTGCCAACGTAACTAAGTCGATTATTTCCTTCAGCATAAAAAACTATGTGCTGAGGATTCGATGAAGTCGACGAAGGCCGTTTTTGCCTGATTCTGATTGGCGAAGGTTCCACCGGTGAGGAAGTTATCGATGCTTGATAAGATGGTAGTCGGTTGATGAGAGATCTGGGGAGTATGGTGGGTGGGGCAGAACTTCTATGCTCAATTCGTTTAATTTTTGGGCGGTGGTTTGTGGAACGGGCAGACGGGATGTTGTCATGAAGCAAGATCTGACCTCTTTTGTTGAACCTTTTCTGTGGCGGCTGCTGCTGATGCAATTTTCGGTATATTTCGTTTCAAACCATCAATAACCTCATGAGAGCTGACGTCCAGTTCTTCCGCCATCCCCACCAGGGTCCTCAAATCCTCGTTCTAGATTACTGTAGGTCGGTCCCTTCGGGGCTTATCTTCGAGGATGAAATCTCCGGAACGAAATTTCGCAAACCAACGTCGAACACTATCATTGCCACATACCTGGTTGATTTTTTGGACTGAACACGATATTCTCTTTCGAAAGTACTCTTGTGTATTGAATATCAAGTGCGTGAATATAAAGAAAACACATAGAACTGGATTTGTCCAGTTATCCCAGTCCCACCCGAAGACGACTGTGGATACTAACAATCGAAACGTCATGACATAACTTGAAATCTTTTGATTTTTATTTTTAATTTTTTGTTAATAATATTTTTTAATTTTTATTTTTCAGCTTTTATTAATATTTCAATTTTCTTATTTGTTTAGTTGTTGCTTGTATGTTATTTCTTTGTAATTTCAGTTTTTTGTTTAATAACATTGTTATTTTCAGTTAATCTTATTGATTTTTTAATTGTTTTTTTGAGGGTTTTCAAATCAATGTATATTATATTAGACAATGAATGTCCGAACTGATGAAATACACATAGAAATGGATTTGTGGTTTATAAAAAAATCTCACTTGGATTGATTATAATCCAAAATTTTCATTTCATTATCAACATCCGAGGTTTTTTACAGAAGTTTGAAAAAAAGTTTTGGAGCATGTTGTTTGAATTATCTTTTATATGTAGTTTGAAAAGAAGGCGCAATATTTCTTCAGATATTTTTTGCATTGGTTTACTGTAAATCCTAAATCGTATTTATGAAAACACAATAAACATTTAAATTTCTTAAGGACCGTCTTACATCAGATACAGTGTTATAGTCGCTTACATCCAGAAATATGTTTGCTAAAAATGCATGAATATGCTCATGAGGAAAACCCCTGCTGTTTTAAAATGATTATATAATTTATTTTTCATGAACACTCCGTTTACGAATATTTGAAACAAATTTCAAATTTATGTGCAATGTGGAAATTCGTGTCGTCATCGTCATGATGGTTCTGATCATTCTGTTTTGTTCAACGTCTCCATATTTTTCAAATGTGAACCGCGTTTTTTTGACCCGTCTTCCACGAATCAATTGATGTTTCATTGTTTTTTTTTTCATTTTAAAGTATTATGACGCTCGAGTACATAATTCCACTTTTGTACTCTGGACATCCCAAACCGCTGAAGTTTGAATAATAATATTCATATAAGTTCGAGCCAACTCAATGAAAACACTTCTTATACATTTTTTATTTTGTTATTCACAGACTTCACTCTTTCTATCGATAGTCGATCAAGTGAATTTTCATAGATACTTGAACTTGTAATACAGTTATCGAAAAATACTTGAAATACTATTTTGTTTTTCAAGTATCGACAATAATGAATTTTAAGATATCGAGGTACTTCAGGCAATTAATACACTCATGATATGTCCGCCGAAATGAAGTACAAATATAATTTATATCTACTATCCTCTTTTAACTTCTTGTGTCAGTTACGTTTTCTTCATGAAATTTTCATAACTTAGGCTTTTCTTGCGACTAAAATACAGTACTAGTAATAATAGTAATAATAGGAATGAATTTTTCCAACGCGAGCCGTAGACGAGCGTCGGAAATTATTATAGTTAGTAATAGCTTGAGTAGAATACTATAATTTTTATATGACTTGAACAGGAGTGCAAATATCATAATGAGAAAACTACAAAAAGCGTTCAATTGAACTCTTCAACGTAGGTGGAATAGAAAAGGAAAACTGGCACCACTCTGTATCATTACATGTTTTGTTTCAGACACGAACAATAACAGACACCTTTTCAGGCAATAACCCTAAATTTATGCATGGCTGGTTATGTTTGCGATTTACATATATGTACAAAAATTAAATAGTGGAAACGCAAACTCTGGTGTAAAAGCCCATCATATGCAGATTCATAATCCTCTTTTATCTCTACCTGAAATGCCGTCGAATCATTATTTCAAAAAAATACATAATTATTTTTGACGCCTCACTGAAACAAATAGTAAATCCTACATGATATAATGTGTGAAACATAAAAACATTTCAGATATATATGATAGTAAGAAGAACATTCCAAAAAAAATTAGTTAAGATTGATTAACTTCTTGAAAGGGAGACATTTTTGGCATTTTTTGTGGAACATAATAATGCGATGATAATGATGCATAAGGTCATCCATTTGTTTTATAATGGTACCTTTTTCTGCTACTCAGGAAAAAATATCTTCTTCGCTGGTTACGGGGATTGGAAGAGTATCCAAAGAAATTCGTAAGTTCAGAAAAGTAAATCTCTGTCCCTTATTGTTAAGGAGGGGTATTTCCTATAATAGTTTGTATAAATTCATTGAAATGAACGTATATCCATCACTGATCAGGTAGATACAATCAATTTGCATGAAGGCTTTGAAGAAATAATAATTTAATATTTTTCTTTCAGTGTACTTTGTGTTGGGGCATAATTTCACATCCGTTCTGTACATTCGCTATATAATTCAAATATTGTACTTGAATGTGCGACGGTATCAGAATAGCTCCAAACCACGATTTTTGTTTCGTGGGCAGTTTGCGGTCATTGTGCGTCTAAAATAAATTCCTGTCAGTTCAATGAGTGTTTCCTTCACAAAAAAGGAGAGCACGTATTTTATTGCTCTGCGGACCAACGGAAAATCCGTCATGCCATGAAATGCAAATTTGTAACTAGTAGAAGACATATTGTGGTCTGAATTAGGTACCAGTCACATAATTGAAAATGAATCAGACTGATCAAGTCTTCGTCTCTGTGCTGATGAGTTAATTTGAAGGTGATTGCTTGCTTTTCTTATTTGAATGTGGATCTGCTATTCCAAACAGTGGATCACAACTAAAAACAAACTTTCAAACTAGTAAAAGATTAACCATGATTGATGAATCGGCGAAGTCTCAGCAAAAGCTGTTTTTCAATATGAAATATTTCACTTCTCATTGTATCCCAATCACTTGTTAACCTGCTAGAGTTACTCGTTCGTGCTCAATTGACTTCGGTGAAAGAAACCGAACAGACGCCTAAAAGGCGAAAATAACAAAGGGCCTACTTCATGTCTAGCGAAGTCGTCGGATGAACTCGAACAATGGTCGCCCTGATCCCATTGTGCTAACACGGAGATATGATGGATAAATTGAAACCGCCAGAATGTGTTTAGTGCCCTTTCTCTCCGAAAGATGGTTCGAGTACGGCTTCTGGTGAATTTCTCATGTTCCGGAAATTCTATATAAATTACCACTCCGTTAAAGGCAGTTATATAATTTTGTCATTGACTCCGCTGTTACTTGATGAAGATCCACAGTCATTACATAAACTACAGTGGAACGATTTGATCTTCACAAACTTTCTTTTCAAAAATATCACATGTTTTGCTATTCCAGTAGCTTTTTCGTAATGAATAACATATGTCATTGCCTAGCTTTCAGTTGCTTTTTCGTAGGGGAGCCCAAGCGGGGATTTCAGGATTTACTAAAGCGCGGCAGATTAATATACAGGGGGATACCTTGTACTCCAAATATGAGCATCATATATAAGGCCGCCCTTGAATGATAAAGGATCAGATTAGTAAAAAAATTGCTCATCAGAAATTCTCGAGTGCGTCAGATTAAGGTAGGGGGAGTTAATTACATGCTGAAAAGTGTATATTCCAGTAATCTGACAATTTGAGAGTGACGTAAAGAAAGGGAAGGGCAACAAAGTTGTAAAAAAATTACGTCATTTCGACATTCTCGAGCGTAGCAAATTTTTTTTTTATTTTGAAGTAAATAATTCAAGGATAACGAAAAATATATAATCTGACGATTTCCGCAACTCGAAATAACAAAAATTCGTCGATATTTCCCTCTCCGTGTTTCTATTCCTTTTTCACTTTTTATCTATCTATTACTCTCTTACTCCATCCCCACTCTGAATTCTGTTGCCATGACGCCATCACAGCTGATCACAGAGACTCGTTCGTGATGAAGATGAAGATGATGATAAATTAATTAATTGATTACAAAAAATTATATTTTTTATGCTATTTTCTCATAAATACAAGTATTCTATTTAAAAAACATTCACTTATTTATTTGCATGCTATTTCCTGAGCTTTTCAATCAATTAAGTTCAATGATTTAAAAAAATTGAAAAAAAAAATGTTTTTGTCAGATTAGGCGAATCCCTCTAGATAATCGTCAGATTATGAGACAGCACATCTAGAACATGAAGATGAACCATATATATCTTAATCTGACGCGCTTGAGAATTTCAAAATGGCGAATTTTTTGGCACATTATAATGATGGCCGCGAGTTTGCGTCAGATCGAAATCGTCAGATTATTGAATGAGAGCTTTTATTAGGTGGACTTAATACCCCCTTAGAAAATCTGACTCGCTCGATTTTTTTTTCTTTTCACTTTATACCCTTACTTACAACCACACGCATCATGCAAACGATCAGATTAACATACGAACATTATTAAAAATACGTAGGACATTGATGCTAGCAATATCTGATGCGCTCGAGTATGTCTACTGTGATAGCAAAATATGTGATACTTTTGGAAGTAAAATTTGTAAAGATCGTTTCCACATGTTAATCGTTAATCGTAACATCTTTTAAAGTGCAGTTTTTGAAGATCAAATCGTTTCCGGTGTAGTTAATTCTCGTAGAATAGGTAGATTTTGAAAAGAAAACAATAAAAATACAATATAACATCTAGTCAAACAGGTATTCCTAACTAGATAACGGGTACATTTAAAAAAAATAATTGAAAAACTAGGAAAACGGGTAATTTTTATATGGATTAATCATTGGCATTCAATGCCAAAAACGAATTAGCTGAATGAATAATTCTGGCAAAAGATTCTGAAAAAGAAAATACAGTACAATATTACTTCTAGGAGAATAGGCGATATCTAAATAGGTTATATTTATTGGAATATTATTTATTTCTTTACTTCTTCTGGAAAAACAGTTACATTTTGAATAAACAATTACAATACAACATTACTTCTGGAAAAACGGTAATTTATAAATAAATAACAGGTACATTTTAAAAAACAATTGAGAAACTAGGAAAACAGGTAGTTTCTAAATAGGTTAATTATTGGCATTATATGCCAATAACTAATTGGATAAAAATGAATAATTCTGAAAAAACAGGTAGAATTTGAAAAAGAAATTGCAAAACAAAATTTCTTCTAGGAAAATAGGTAATTTCAAAATGATTGATTTATTGGCTTTTTATGCCGAAACTTAATTAGATAAATTAATAATTCTGGCAAAACAGTTACATTTTAGAAAATCAATTACAATACAATTTTACTTCTGAGAAAACGGTAATTTCTAAACAGATAACAAATACATTTTGAAAAAAAATGGAGAAACTAGGAAAACAGATTATTTCTAAATAGTATCACGTGTTTCCTGTGAGTTTGCCAATATAATTGACTACACTAAACAATGATCAAACTAAACTTTATTTCATTTTGAATAAAACAAACACTTCAACTAAAACTTCAACTATTATTCGAATGTCTATCGCCTCACTAGATCGCTTCGCGTACCGCACTGTAACTTCCACTTAACTGTCTCGATGGGCGAGTGGATGGCGCATATATTTGGCCATCGAAGGCCCTGGAACACTCCTCAGAATTTCATCGAAGACGGTAGCATTATTCTCGCTACATCTAGAACGGAAGCGAACATCGTACATTCCCGCACTCTTAGCTACGTCACAATTAGTTTATAGCTACCAGTGGCGGCCGGTGTTATTTTCTTTAGGGCATGATTTACAACAATATGTTAATCATTGGCATTACAATACTTATTACTTCTAGGAAAATAGGTAATTTCAATATAGGTTTTTATTGGCATTTTATGCTAAAACTTAATTAGATAAATTAATAATTTTGACAAAACAGGTAGATTCTGAACAAGAAATTACAATACAATATTACTTCTAGAAAAACAGGTAATTTATAAATGTGATAATTATTGGCATTTTATGAAAAGAAATTTAAGAATGGTCTGTGAATAACGTTTTGTTGGTAGTTTGAACAGAAATTGGAACATTTGCGTTTATTGATTTCCAGATCTTCCAGATAGTCAGCTGAGCATATAGTTCTCAACATTACTATTTCAAATTTTCCCTGAATCGATAAAAATGCCTTGGGTCAACTATCCTTATGAATGAAATATTCCCAATTTTCCCTATTGCTGAATGGTGAAACTATATTGTAGCCGTCGATGCATGAGGAACTTCGATGATTTAACATGTTTCGCAATTTTAGTAAAAATTTCTTTGTGGAATGTTATGGTTTCCAATATGGTCTCGCTAGCGTAGTGTAGAATATGTATCCACAGACGTGCTGTTAATTGAAACCAGCTCTTAAATATTTTATGTTACACTCGGTAATATTGAGGATACAGGAATGCAAAACCATTTTAATATTCGCATATTGGCATTTCCGCCGAATATCCAGTGGTTTCAACTCTGAAATTAATCTTTCAAGCAAAAAAAGTGGTGAATAATAATGAAGCACAGCAACAAAACCAATTGTTCAATTCTGGGCTGAAAATTGAAATGAAGGTATGTATACCTGTTATATACGACCTTGTCATTAATAAGGGTTTCATCTGATCTAAGAAAACCGTCGCTTCGTTACACATTCAATCACTGAAATGAGTTCGTGCCCATTTGTTCGATAAAACTTGACGGTAAGAAATTAATTGTGAATATGGATATTTCTATTTTGTGCACATTTGTTTCTAATATAGAGCATGCGATATACTCGTATTATTAGTTTTCTTGTACTTATTTCACTTGCTGTTAAAGCTAGCAACAACTCAGGTTGAAAGTATTCACTTTCTAATGTTTCAATACTTGATTAAAAAAAAACTTTCGATCAATAAAGATTCACGGATCGCACAAGGATGAACTAAATTGACTTTTTTGAGTTTGCTGCCTCCTGCCACTTTAGGCCAGGTGAACTTGAGCCGGTCATCAGTCGAATAAATTTCTTGAACATTGACATGCTCGGTCAGATATCATCATGTATTTGAGTGGTGTACGCAGTATCGCGTTGGTGACCTTTTGTGAGTAAATAGAATAACAGAAAAACGAATAAAGAAACGAATCCCCACAAAAATCTACTGGTGTCAATTCAGGTGATCTAGTGGGTCATTCCACCGATTTGGATATTTTTCATCTAGCTACTTCCGAACCAGCCTGTCAGTCTATCGTAATGAGGCTGGCTGAAATGTAACACGAGTTCAAAACCCATTTGGTTTTGTCAATTATCCAAACAGGTAGATGGACGTGGTACATTTTTTTCGAGGGCTACGTAACATCTGAAGTGAAAGATACACAACCGCGAATCATTTCAGAACTTATGGAAATAAAATGAAGTTACTACAGAAACTTTCCATAATGTAATTCGTAAATACACTCAATTATTGCTGAAAAGTGAATGTTCAAATTTTTAACTTACATTGGAATAAACTACAGTCAGTTTTAAATATTTTTTTTTGAAATTATGAACGGCTAATACGATTTCTAAAAGAAAAACATGGGTGGATAGAGAATTGAAAAACCTCTCACTGACGAGTGATGCAACAGTATGATCTTTCTTATTGAAAAGTAAAAATGATGCTCTTTTACATACATTTTGCCCGGCTTTAATATCTTGACCTGTTGGAATGTTAAGAGGCCGGCGACTATTTATATCCGCACTGTGTATAAAAAACGGACTCATCTCTAACATACATTTCAATTCCTCGAACGGTTCAAAGAGAGTCAATATGTTTTTCGTGAAAATTTTAGCAGATGCCGGTAGTTTCACAAATCTACCTGATATTTACCTATACTCAGCCTGCTTTCAGACTAAAAATTTGCATTAAAACATTCGTAAAAATTATAGTTATTACCGTGACGTGACTCACAGATACCCAACCTGTGGTAAAACTAATGTCAAAGAGATAAACCTCAAGCGTAGTCTTGAAAATTACTTAACCCTGACCTATAAGAACAACTGAAACTATCTATGAATTTCAAGTGTTCTTACAAAAATGTATCTAATGTCGCTCTAAGTAGTTCAAGTGAATAATAACTTGTAATTTTTATGTGTGGATTGTGTCATTGATTCTGTTTTTGGCTTGGTAATGTGTTTTTTCTATTCTTCAATAATGATTTAGAATAATACATATTTAGTTTTCTCGATTTCATAAGTCGGATGATAAAACATAAATAATCAAAACACTACTGTTGAAAAAGAATTGTATTGCCAGTTGACGTAATATTTGAAATCTGGTGTAACTGAATGAGAAATATCTCGTTACAGTGATTAATAATTGCTTTGCAACTCCAAATAAATAACTCCAGGTTCGAACTTCTTCCATAATTGTACCTAGTTCAGATCTCATATTGAAGAAAACGCTTTCGAATTTATTCATGTCATTTCAGTCTCACAAAGGCTTCTGATAGTTGCCTCTGGAGGGAGTTGGTAGTTGGCGTTGACCACGAATATGGATCAGGTTTCATGTCTTCTTTCATTTGAATTTTTATTTTAATATCGATAAAATGGAAGTTACAGAGAAAACTGTTCGAGGAAGAGTATAAGTAAAATACACTCACCGGCACAGTTAACCGCCCACCTATTTCATACGTCGCCCTGTATGTTTTATGTTAACTGTGGCTCAATTGTTTTGTCTAGCAAAAAATTACACACTCGTACCATTATTTCGTCTTATAAATTCGTGTCAATGACGGGTTTTCAGAATTTAGCCGTTGTTTAACATTGTTGCAGTTGAGTTACTGTGTTATCATTCTGTTTTGCTATAGGGTGCAAGTATTGTTTAATTTGAGTTCCTTTATTGTTTGTGACTGTAAAAAATGCCACTCTACGCAACTGATGTAGCCGGGGCAGTGTCTTTGGCTAATGCTGGCTATAGCCAACGTTGCATAGCTCATACTATCGGTGTACTTCGAACTACGGCAGCTTGTTAAGAAATCGCTTCAGCACCGCTACAGAAGTGCGTACACGTATTTTTGAGGTGAGAAATGTCCCTGTCAGTGATCGTACCGTTAGAAGAAGACTGGCAGAAAGAAAGCTAAGGACTTTTCGTTCAGCTCGTGCTCCACAACTGCTCCCACAACACCGTAGAGCTAGACTTGCTTTTGTACGAGAATATGCTGACTGGACAGTGGAGGAATGGAAGGACGTATTGTTCTCATACGAGAGCAGAGTAGCCTTAAGAGGTCCAGATGGATGTCAGCGTGTCTACAGGCGCCAACATTAAAGGTGTGTCCTATAACAGAAACAGTGGGCTACCAGGGAGGTTTGGAAACGTATCTCTTACGAGGCTCATTCTGATCTTGTCGTATTTGATAGAGGCAATGTGAATGCTCAAAGATACGTGGAAGAGGTTCAATGCCCGGTGCTATCCGTCACCGAGTACTTTGATAAGGTCGGGATTCAAGTTTTACCATGGCCGGCACGCAGTTCCGATCTCAACCCGATAAAGCACATTTGGGACAACCTCAAGAGACGTGTAAGAGGTAGAGTATCAGCCCGTATGACCCTGGGAGAACTCAAGACGGCTGTGGTAGAGGAGTGACACGATATTCCCCAATTGGATATTCAGAATATCGTGGATGGTTATTCAAATCACTTGATAAAGCTACTGTGCTAACGAAACATGTGATATATTTTACAAATAAAGTTTGTGGAGATCAAACCGTGAAGTGTAGTTTTTGAAATTATCGTGGATGGGTTACCAAACCGACTCCAAGAAGTCATAAGGGCCAGAGGCGGAACATCAATTATTAATTTTTAATTTTTTTTCAAGAAACGCCACTAAGTTTGTCAAGTTTCAATAGAAAATGTTCAATAACTGAATTTTTGTAAAGAATGCGTTAAGAAAGGACTTTTATGGATATTTTTCACCCTCTCATGAAATGTGATATAAATTTGACTGTTTCTGAAAATTGATAGAAATACAAGGTGGGTGGTTAATTGTGTACATTTTCCATTCTGCGAAATTGTGGAAATATTGCCAATCCGCCAGGCAGATAATTTTAATTGAACATAAATGAAAGTTCACATGTAATGATTTTACTTAACCTCTCGTTGCAAAACAATCATTTCAGTGCATCTGTGCTTATACGAATATTATATAAGCTATCGCCAATGTCGTCCCATGATAGTATTATAATTTGAGAACTATTATTTACTAACTAATTAATACTTGTGGGAACTGTATACGGTCAGTGCCGTTTTCATGGCTGTACTCGTTTATAATTCAAAATGCAAATTCTTTGTTGTCCATTTTTCCTGCAATTATGACGAGCATAACATATTGTCGCAGACACACGTGTTGTCTGCAATGTAAAAGGAGAAATCAGACTTTAGTGTCAAATGGAAATCGAGTGGTATGGAGTTGACTATTGTGTAAAAATTCCAAGTTGGAGCGATGAAACTTAATAGGAACCTATTTTCAAATTTATATGGGAAATAATTTATTTTATTACAAAAATGGACGAGGAAATATTCCTAAACTGTTCAATTCGATATTCAGAATTTTCATGAAAAATATTATTTCGTGATATGTTCCAGATATTATAGCAGTTTTAAGATTTTGGTGGTTTGCTATTTAATTTGATGAGCATCGCTATCATCTGTTTCATTATTTGAGCAATATACGTTTCTAATTTGTATTAATTAATATTGATAGTTCAAATTTCCGGGGTCTCAGATATTTGACTGACTTTTTAAATTTTTGTATTCATTGTTTACATTTATCCCTATTTTTTATTTTTTTTCTTCAGATCTACCTATACCAAAAAAATATTTTTATACACACCTTTTCAAAATTTTGCAAAGGTTTAAGAAATAAATTGAATTGAGTAATAAATGGTCCAACAAATCGAATTTAACGACTCCATTTCATACTCAAATTAAAACTTTACAACTTCTTACTTCGATTACACTTTCTTGTTCTCATCTTACTTGTTCATTATCTCTTTTTGTTATGTCCTTAGGTCTTGTGGAATCTGATATCACGGTTATACTACGGACCTTATTGTAATGAATAGATGAATTTGTTATTATAGTGGCTACAAAAATTGATCAAAAAAACTAGAGGTCCGTATTTTAAAAAAGTAAGTTGACGATGAAATCCAATGACCGAAACGTCGCCTTGATTATAAGAAATATGAAACACTATTGAAAATTTCGCTGCATTTTTTTATATCATTCGAAAAGAAGGCGGTAGAGCAAAAAAAAGAAATTCGATAATTCTATTTTTTGTCATTATAAAACAACAACAAAAATTATTTGGCGCTCCGGGACGACTTCATTTGATTCCAGTGGCGCATTTGCTTTTTCAGCTGCTGGAAAACCCGGAAAAACTTGCAGCGCAACATCATCTGAAGATCTTGATCTGCCAATGTCCTCTCTTTCATAAAATGAAATAATGGGTGTCTCCAGAGGCTCCAATAAATTCAATACATCGTCAGAACCCTCAATGACACGACTATCGTCAAACTTAAACCAGTTCGTTTCGTCTTTGAACCAAGGCGTAATAATGACCAGATTCAACGCCAGAACCACAGTGAACAATGACTGCATCAAAATTATAATAGTGGTCTGCTAGATTAAAGTGTTCATCTATTTCGAACCTTCGTAAGAGTTTGGTGCTTCCGTCAGAGGTTGAGTCATGTTTGAAGATCATTGGTGTTATTATTAGATTGACTGGTGCCTCAGCTATACCACGAAGGGCGTTGTTGTTCGCTCCAACTTAGGAAGAGGAATGAAATACTCCGAAAGAATTCCAATATTCAATTATGGAATATCATTGACGTTAGGTCGATGATGGCCACTATCTTCCACTGACGAGTGGCTAATGAGCCCGAAACCGGTCTGCAAGTGTGCCCGTTCCAAAATTGAAGGTCGACTCTTTCAGTTGTATTGCCAATTGCATATGCAGGAAATTTTCAGTGAAGATTCCTGCACTGACGCTTGTCGGATATAATCAAACGCTCTTCGTGGTATTAGCCAGGGGAGCAGGCGTCAGTCCATTCAATCTACTGTGTAGGTATATTCAAGACTGGCTTGAACGTTTAAAGTTAATTTCTTTAGATATTAGGAAACGCTAGTTTAAGTTCCAGAAATTCAATATAGATTTTCATCAAGTATCGGCCAGTTATATTCAATCATTCCAGAAATTCACATATTTGTCGAATATTTTGAAAACATCCACTGATTTCCCCATCTGATAAGAAATTATGTTAGCTTCCCAAAGTAGAAAACTTTTGTCGAGTGATGCAAGGGCGAGAGAAGAGCGACGGCGGCGCGGAAACGACGAGAAATTAATAATGAAGAATGTATCTAGTGTATTTTTTCAAAACTGGCTCTATAGGACAGTACAAATTTTCACCTTAGCTTGTAATAAAGGGTAGAAAATTCGCCAAAATTACATCTCCCTTCATTTATTGAATGAACACCATCTCTAGGTAATAATAACTAAGTTGTCATTAGTAGACTTGGGTCCAATAGTTATCTTCAACGTAAACTTGTGTTACAATGTTGCTCATAACTCCACTCCAGCATGACTGACCGATCGAAGTTTCGTGCCTACGCAAAATACATGTCTTCATCGCCCTGCGGTCGCCATCGCTCGACCGTCGCGATTTTCGTGCCCTTAGCATGAAGTATCAATGTCGCCAACCGTTTCCACATAGCAAACTCAGTTTACAAAAACCCAGTCAAAACACCGAAACCTATTGATCTTTCTGCTTGCCGACGAGAAATTTCATTGTTGAAAAAAACGGTCGCCCGCGACACAAAGTCTTCAAAATGTTTCTTATTTGACAACTCAAGTTTTTGTTTTGTCGAAATCGATACGGTTGCTGTTTTGTTGTTGATTTGTCCGTTCGGTGGAAATCCATAATATGTTTTTGTGGTGTAACTGACAATTATAACGGATGACGTTCATGGGGATTTTTTTGACCACCGATAAATCTTTGGGTAAATTTTTCGGTGTTGATGTTACTTTTTAGTAGCCTAGCTTGCATCCTCAAGGGAAAGACTAGCGAATAGTGATAACAGAGTATGATTGAAATGACATTACAAAGAATAAACAACGACAAACGCAAGGTTTTCATTTTACCCAACGTATTTGTCTTTTCTGTCAACGCTTTTGTGTTAATTCATTTCGTTTTTGTTCATACAAAATTTATTCTACTCGAAACGTGAATGATGCTTCTCTTCAAATAACATTACCCAAGTTACCTCAATGACGAACGGGTTCCTCGAAAAAAGTAACCTTCATTTTATATATTTGTTCACTTATTATTCAATTTTATTAGTCGTTATGTAACGTGGTTACTGCATTTTTTAATGAACCTGGCGTGTTTCGGAACGATAACAAACGCGGTTTTTGTTTTTTCATAATTTTTTGTCTGAGACATGACATGAGGTAAAAGTACATGTCGATTTGTTTCTCAATGATCGCAGGTATTGTTGTTATTGTGTAATTTCATCGCGAATGATGCATGACGGGATATTTTTTACATCAATTTCATAAGCTATCTTTGTGTAACTGCGTTGTTATTGTCGAGGTGATTTAACTTTTTTATTTTTCAGTATAAAATAACATTGTGATTATTTCTTAGTACAAGAGATGTTAAATAAATATTTATGCTATGAGCTCGTAAAGAGGCAGGTGACTTTCAAGACAATACCAACAAAGAACAGTAAATACAAATGATAAAGATGATAAAGGCCAAAACATTTTCGATGATAAAAATAAATCAAATTACTTCAACAGTTTTTTTGCAAATATTGGGCAACAAATGGCAAGAAAAATTGATAAGCACGACACTTTACCAGAAAAAGATTCTAATATTTCAGATTCTATTTTCCTGAATCCGGTTACAGAAAACGAGGTTGTGAAAATTATATCCACTCTGAAAAACAACAGCTCCATGGGCCTTGATGGTGTATCAGCTCAATTTATTAAAAAATATTATCGCTTTTTTCTGACTTCATATCATTAACCTATGTTTCGTACAAGGATATGTACCTATTGCTTTCAAACACTCTTTTACCATTCCAATATTTAAATCTGGCATCAAGAAACTTGTCACAAATTATAGGCCAATAACTATCACAAACAATTTCGCAAAAGTTTTCGAAAAATGCTTGAAAAATAGACTTGTTCATTACCTAGACAAGAGATCTTTAATGAATGCGAGTTTGGATTCAGAGAACATATGTAAACAGAAACTGCTGCCTTTCAGTTGGTTCATACTATATGGAATAATTTCAATATTGGCAAAAAGTGGCTAACAGTCTCTTTAGATTTGGCGAAAGCCTTTGACACTGTCAATCATATCTTACTGAGGCGTTTAGAAATCATTGAAGTGAGAGGAATCACCCTTAACCTTTTTGAAAATTACTTATCTGGCAGAAATCAGATTGTTAAAATCAACTATATTTATAGTGATCCACTACCTATAACCATGGGCGTTCTCCAGGAGACAGTACTAGGCCCAATTTTGTTCTTAATATACGTTAATGACATTTACAAACTTGAAAACAACTAAAGCAGCACTGTATCTTATGAAGACGATACAGCTCTGTCATTTCTAGGCGATACTTGGGACAACGTCTTTAAGAGAGCTGAAAGGGGACTCATATATGTTTTCTCTTGGTTAAACACAAGTCTTTTGAGCCTAAACATCTTAAACTAAATACGTAACGTTTACCCCCACAAATAAAGATCAACCTTCCAAGAATAAGCTCACACATACACAAATCTATTTGTCAAACCCCAATGATATGCACATGTCCTATAATTGAAAAGGTAAACAACATGAAATATCTTGGTGTATGTGTAGACCAGGGGTGGCCAACCGGTCGATCGCGATCGACCGGTCGATCGCGACCATTAGTCCAGTCGATCGTGGAAAGGCAAAAAATATAAATAAATAGACCAGACTGCGCAACGTGATTTAGACTGGCAATGTGATTTAGCTTTCTTGGCCGATTTTATTGGAAAACTGAGTACATTAAATCTGAATCTACAAGGCAAGAATATAAAACATTAACAGAAATGATGAGTTCTATTGCAGCATTTCAAAGTCAAACAGCGTCTATGATAGTTGACATAGAGAAGACACAATTTGTAAACGTCAAGGGTCATATGGAAAAACATCCTACCTACAATTTCATTTCTGAGAAATACACGACAGAAATTAGGACAGTGATAGCAGACTTCGAAATTCGCTTTAGTGATTTCAAAAAAATTGAGAAATTGGTTCAATTCATCAGTTATCCGTTTAATGATTCCATCGATCATAGTGATATCTATGAATTGGCTACAAAATTCGCAGATATAATTCAAATGGAGCACATTATGTTACAAAACAAAATTATTACTCTGCGCTGCGACAAATTTCTAAAAGCAAGATCATTTTCAGGTCAAGATTTCTGGGCATTGGTCTCCAATGAAAAATATCCAAATTTGAAGAAATGTGTTAAACAACTTCATTCGTGTTTTGGTTCGACATATTTATGTGAGTCAGCATTTTCCTACTTAAAACAAACAAAAAGTAAACACCGTTCTCGCTTGACAGACGCTCATACATTGGATTCTTTAAGGTTGGCAATTTCCAACTACAAACCAGATTATGCTAAACTAGTGGAAGATACTGCGACGCAATGCTTATACTAATATATAGATAGGACCTATAAATGTTGATTAAACATCATCAACTCAGACTTCCGTTCCAAAGTATTGAGTAAATTTAAGGAAACAACCTCATATGTGATACGAAAGAGACTCCTAAGACTGTTCAATAAAAAATATTTTATGATTGTGTACTAAACACTATGCTGTTTCATTTAAGATTTCAAGAAGTATGTAAGTGGTAGATCGCACAGGGTTTCATCAGTAAACAGTAGATCTTATGTCTAATCAAGTTGGCCACCCCTGGTGTAGACCAACATCTACTATGGGAAGAACATGTAGACCAGACCGTTAAAATGCTTAGTAAATTGTACCAACTCAGAAATCTCAATGATAAAAAGCTCGCAGAATCAGTTCTGAGATATTGCATTATAACATGGAGTGGCGTCAGCAAAAGCCTGTTACATAATCTAGATGGTAATACAAAATACTATTCTGAAAATCATTTTCAATCGTAAATAAACATACTCCACTGTAGCACTATAGAAAAAAAACAGACTAATTTGATGTGAGAAAATTATACACTTATCACTGCATGTAATGGATGCATAATAACCCCACCCCCAATATAAATCATAATTATGAAACCCAAGCCAAACTTCATTAAAAAACGAATTCCCCTTGCTATAGATTAACTTGCACTCAGAGATTTATATCATACTCTGGCCCAAAACTAATGAACCTATAAATTCAAGTGAAAACTGAAAGAATATGTGAATCAAAACTATGACATATTGAAATCTGTCTATGAGCTGGATCCCTAATCGAAGTTCTCTCTAGGCTATGGATATAAACTACATCCTATTGTAGGTACCTAATATCTTGAATTAGTTGAATAATCCAACGTCACCTTCTCTTCGACTATTACTCTCTCTTTCCACCAGTATTCCTTTCTTCCAACTATTTGTATCATTTGTATTTACAGTGTCAGTATGAGTTTTTGCTTTATTATGCAACAATTATGCCTCATATTATATTTGAGTGTTTATGTATGTATATGTGCGTGAATATATGCATATGTATATGTGTGTATACGTATGTTTATGTGTATATATAATCAACGTTTAAGTTGTTTATAGGTTGATACAACTCAAGATCTGCTTAGGTAGCTCAGCCTGCAAAATTGTTTATTTATCATTCAATGTTATATCATTATCAAAATATGTAATTACCTGAATAACTGTATCTATCCATCTATTTAGAAAGAAACTTATCCTAGTTCTAGTCGCATCTATTAAGATGCGACTAGAACTGAAAAATAAAAAAATGTTTGCGTCTCGAGACGCCCGACAGAAGTGATAACTTAAACTAATCTAAGTTGAACTATTTAATATTGAAATTGCTTAACTTGAGAAAAGCCTAGGTTATTACTTAAATTTCGTGTATATGATAATGTGATGAAAGGTTATTTATGATAAAATATTTTATTGATTACTTTGTATATATATATACATGTATCACATCTATATTACATATATTACAAAAATCATTAAAGGACATGTCCTCAGAACAGTCCAAGGAATAGTCCCTTCATTTTTTGTCGCATGTTTAATAAGCACCCTGTAGATCGAAGATTTTGTATGAAGTAACCATTTAAAGCACTATCAGATCGGATCGAATAATAACGTCACCCTCTTTTCCAGCGATAATTGAAAGGTAAGCTGTGCTAGTATGTGATACATTAAAAATTGGTTTTCATAGAAGTTATTGGAAACTTTAATCAAAATCCAAGAGTTAAAACAATTTTGTGTGTTTGGTTGAAAATTAATTATTAATAATGCGAATGTTCCATATTTTTGTTAATCACTGTATACATACAACTTTAAAAAGTCTTTTGAGATTTCTTATACCGAACCATAAAACATTGAATGTTTCAAATGAATACAACATTTTTCACTTTTCAAGTACGTATGGAACAGGTACTTGAAAATGATTTATTACTACACTGCTCAAGGAAATAGACTATATCACAGATGATTTACGTCAAAGAAACATCGACGAGTGCTATCAGTCGCTCGGATAGTACTCCGGAATGTGCAAGAACTTGTCTGGAAATGTATAAGAGTAGATACTTCCTCTTTTCAATTACATAAACAGATTTCCTTATTGGATAATACATATTTCCCATGTGATTCGAAATGGAACAAACGAGTATGGTCTGAGGCTCGATGAACATTAAATTTCATATTAACATCATCGTCATTATTATTCATGAATTGTCCTAGATAATCAAGTCACGCATTGGTTTGCATCCAAATTAAAATACATGCACATGAATTTATTCATCATTTCAACGTGTCGGTAGTATCATCCACATTTCGTGATGATTCATTATTATTTAGGTTATATATAATTCAATTTGAACTAACACCCGTGTTTTGATTATGATTTCGTTTTTGGTGATTCGATTTTCATGAGTGGATTTTGATATTATGAATTTTATTATAAATAATTGTATGATAAATGAAATGTATCCTCTAAATTTAGAGGATACATTTTAGAGGATACAAAGGAAATCATAATCAAAATACGGGTGTTAGAGTCTAAAATATAGTGAAATTGTCTTGACTTTGCAACAGTCAACCGTGGTGGAACCCTTGTTGAGAGTGACGTTTGTTTTTTCTGTCGACCCCAAATATGTTTTGAACACGGTTTTTGTATTTACTGAAATAGCATTTGCTTATTGATTATTTGATACCTATTCATAGTTCTGTAGCAAAGTTATTCACTCAAATTGGTATAAGAATAAATTTCACAAGTAGGAGTGCTCATGTACTGACTCCATACAATATCAATATTTTTTTTAATTAAAAATCAATACATTTACTTCATAAAGAGAAGTTTATTCCATATTCATCATTAAAATGCGTAGGTGGTTCGTAATAGTACCAATATGAGATAAAGAATGAAAAGTATTCATTCCAATTGAAATACTTATATAAAAACGTGTGCGTCTCAGGACGTCCGACAGATGTGATAATGGGCTTGTTTCATGATTTTTCAATATTGTAATTGTTTAACTTGAGAAAACCTTAGGTTATTACTTGAATTTTATGCATATTATTGTGATAAGGCAAGGAAAGACCATTTATTAATAAAATCTTTTATTGATTATTTTGTGTATGTGCATATTTTATAGCTACCATAAGTCAACTGTTACTTTTGTAGGATTGAATAACGATACTAATAAGGTACATACACAAAATTAGTATCATCATTTTCAAGCCATGTTTCACATAATATTACGTGCTTGCTAGATTTTTATAATACTGTCAACAGTATATGTCTATCGCACACTAAACACTGAGCGTCTGTCCGACGAGAGAAGAGGAGCCTGCCTTCCGCTGACGTATGCGTGAAATCTGGCGCCGTTACGCGTTAGGTAACGAAGCGGTTTGCCCTCCCATAAGAAGTTATCACTTGAAGAATTGTATAAGCCTAGTCCATTGTTAGATTCATCATTTTACTAAATGTTCAATTCTAATGCGAGCAATTAAAACTATTGAAAGCCACAGCTTCCCTTTTCTTAACAAGAATGAAAAACTTTTGCAATCAACAATGAGTTCTTTAATTTCTTGAGCAATTCAATTAATAACGAATTACATTTATACCGAAGCATTTTGAAGAGTTAGTTTTCAAAGCGAACGTGATTGCTTTTATTTTAATTCAGTATCGGGGAAACGTGTAGGAGAAAATACATCATTTCAAGAGCGACAAAAGCTCCGTCATGCTTAGGATATTGAAGATTACACCCTTATATCTGGATAAATATTCAGTCGTAGGAAAAACTAGTCAGGTTTGTATCAGGTTATATATTTCTTTGAGAAAGTGATTTGTGGGAATGTCATCACCTAGCTCAGTTGCCAGTGATGTGGGGTACCTCAGGGGCCCCTATATCAGGTCTATTTTTGTTGATATATATCAATGGCAACTCCAGTTTGTAAATACTTCTTGACATAAAACATTCCTTGGTCAGTTTCTTTCGTTTCTTCTTTGGAAGAAGAGAAATTTGGTCTTGTGGTTTTTTTCAAAAGCAACCGTTTCGAAACATTTTTGGTTACGATCGATAAATTTGACGATACACTTGACAATCCATTGTCTCTTGCAAAGGACTCGTTCCTCAAATTTTAATAGCAGTTGGGACACAACATTCTACTAATTCCTTGATTTTTTTTATTGGTAACATGGTTCTGGCTTCTAGATCTTCGTTTGGATCTGAAGTGCTTCCTCAGAATTTGAAGTGCCTCTTCAACAAAAACGTTGAGGTACCATTTAACTAGTAGATTTCTTTTCGTGAATTCGATTTTCTCCAATAACTCGACTCTCCTTAAGTTCTTCATGAAGGAGGAGTCTTTTCCTTGTAGTACAAAAAAATATAAGATGATATAAACGTAGTTGGAAATTCGTTGAAAACATAAATTTTAGCATGAAAATCTAAAATATTGTAGTCATATTCAAAACATCAATAAAAAGATAATCTCGGAATTGTATACTCTCAGAAATCGTTGAAGTATTTGTAATAAACAATATTTTGAACAGCTACAAATTGAG
Source organism: Leptinotarsa decemlineata (assembly GCF_025532065.1). Taxonomy (NCBI): domain Eukaryota; kingdom Metazoa; phylum Arthropoda; class Insecta; order Coleoptera; family Chrysomelidae; genus Leptinotarsa; species Leptinotarsa decemlineata. The sequence goes on from NW_027412702.1 coordinate 22,657,713, forward strand.
ACTAGTGTACTTTTCAATTGAATCTCGTATTAATATCAGATTACGCAATTTTAATCAAACTTAAATTAAATGAAGAATTTTGTCGTACAAAGGATATCATCATTGTGCAATAAACAATGCCATTCAACTCTAGCGACACGAAAGTTATATACAACCTGCTGTGTAAGTTTCATTAGAAACATTTTAACGCGATACGTTCGGATGTCGTGCCAACCAACTCCACTCAAAACAGTAGTGGAAAGTAATGAGAGCCGTTTATATCAGTCGGTCGCACTTGTTGAAAGAATTTTTAGAATGGTATCCCAGAACATAAGGTAAATATTTCTTTTATGTCGTTCCACAGAAACAGTTCCATTCGAAAATGATTCTTTCGGAGTGGTTTATGTAATTTAATGACTGTTCAAAGGTTCAATGATTTCACGGACGGTTGGGTTGACGTGAGTGGTTTGTTCCACGCAGTCAATCGACCGCTTTGTGAACCGGTGTTTCGAGCCCAGTTTCCGGATTATCACTGCCTGTCGTCCAACCCGCGCTAGGTGTCGCACGTTAAGAAGTGAGCTCTTGTTAATCTTTAGCTCGCAAAAATTCCCACTTCTTAGGGTTGTCGTTCATATGGGGGGCTCAAACTTGTCCGAACACTGAAATACGTCGGTGACTATTGAGTGGAATGAAACAAAACGCCAGGGAACCACGTAAGAGAAGTAAATTAAAAAAAAATGGCGGATTTTAGAACTGGCTGTGGAAGATTTTAAAATACCTGTAAGCTTGAATTATACATTTATTGGCAAGATGATTGATAGAAAATTCACTTGGCCTAAACAAATCAGCTATGTGCAAAAATTAAACCAATCATTTTTCGCTATTTACAGATTAAGTCATACCCTGAGCAAAGCTTTGCTAGTCAATGTTTACTATGCTCTCGCCTATTCAGCAACGGAATCTAACTGGTTATTCATTAATAAAAAAAAAGTATACAACTAGATTTTCAATCTTGAATATCTAGAATCGTGTAGATCAGTCTCTAAGTAGAATAAAATGCTTACTGTACTGAAAATGTATTTACTGAAAGTATTATTGTAGGTTAATAATAACATTGAAAGTATGAGCTGCAGTCCTCCTGGTTCTAGTTCCCTTTCAGTGGAAGAGCTTCATGGAGCAAGAGCTGAATCAATCCCTCTACGAAATCCTTTATCACTTTGAAGGATCGAGTGCTGCTTGAGAAATGGTTTTGATGCAGATTCTGTGGAACATGTTCTTCCTTAAGAATCAATTGACAGTTGTCCTGAAAATCTTGCGAAGATTGATGAGATAATTTAGGAAACATTACATGAATAGCATTTTACATGTGTTGTTCGTGACGAAGAATTTCATGAACGAGGTTTTAACGATGAACGAGAATGAGAATCTTTCCTACTTATTCACCAAACTCAAACACCTGATCATGCCGCTGCAGTTTCGTAAGAATGTTTCATCTTTCCCACCAACCGATTTCCTGGAGTTTTTGAAGTCACTAGATACTCGTTAGGACAACCAGAGGATTGTTCCGAATTCTTGGGGTTCTTGTTGAATACTCTTTGTGAGCAATAAAATGGCAGAATCAATACTCCTGACTGCTCTGGATTGAACGATTCCGTACAGTCTATATCGTCTTGTGTTTGTAGATCTTTTGTTGGAAAAATCCTCACTGGTTCACTTTGTAGTACATGTTCAAGAGGTAGCAAAAACATATGTGACTTTCTGGAAATTCAACTAGCGTTTCCTAATATGACTGTTTTCCTGCAGCTGAAAAAGCAAATGCTACACATCTATCAATGATAATTCTGAATATAAAATTGATGAATTTTCACATTTAGTTGAGACTTGATGTACCAACTCATACATTTTTGTATGTGTATATGTATATATCTACAAAAACATATATAGTGTGTATATTGTAATTTTATACTTATGAGTATTGTCTTCTTTGCATCATTTGTATGGATTTCATCTAATTGTGTATTGACGAATGGTTCATATTTTTTTTGGGCACGAAAAGGTAATAAATGAATTGAATTGAATCAAGTTCAGAGGACGAAAATAGATTTTGGACATTCGAAAATTATTATCTGTGCATTTCTTAGCTCTTTTTTAGTAAGAAAAATAATAAATATCGCATTTTTATGCAGTAACTTATCAGGATGAACTAGAAGTTTTCCGTTTCTGTACCTGTAGTAGGTTTTTTATCACAGTTTTTACTGTTTTCAAATGGTCGAAGGTGAAAATCCCCTGAAATATCCATAAAACACTGATTTTCTTCACAAAAAATTATTTCTGTTGGATACTCTTGTTTGTATTGAAGCGCCACATGTGTCTGACGATAAAACTAGCGATTCCACTGAGCCTGATAGTCCACCGTAAATGACCCCTGATGTGTCATTATCTCCGGAAATCCGGGTTACGATGGAACGAGATTATAGGCCGGAGTTGCACTAGGTGATTTTACGAACCAACTGAATGAGAAATTATAGAAGAGAAACAAGGTTTTACGAACTGATGCGAACTATACGGAAACCGTATGCGAGATAAAAATCGACTGGGAAAGAATTAGATTATGGTTATAGATCTATGAATATTTTCCATACATTCAGTTCAACAAGTTGATGAGGCCAATAGCCAGAAACACGTGTCCGCGGTTTGCCTCCATATTTCTTGAGTGTTCTGTCCACGAAATTCCCCCTTTTGATGTATATCATACACACCCGATAATAATCTATATCTATGTATTTATATCCTGGACCCGGAAGTCACGCAGGTAGCTATAGCTGCCTACGTGGTGATGTTAGATGATGCCTGGGAATGCTGGGTCTTCTAATTGAAACCACAAATGTGCGGTTAGCTCCTGTTGGTGACACCGTGCATATGTGATGTTTTTTCATTTTTGGTAACCAGTTGTTGTACATCTTTGCAATTGGCTGCACCGCGCTGATGAGGCCAATAGCCAGAAACACGTGTCCGCGGTTTGCCTCCATATTTCTTGAGTGTTCTGTCCACGAATTTCCCCCTTTTGATGTATATCATACACACTCGATAATAATCTATATCTATGTATATATATATATATATATATATATATATATATATATATATATATATATATATATATATATATATATTTTATAATATTGAAAATGCTACTCGTATTTGAAAGTGGAAAATAAATACCTTTTTGAGGGCTATCTAACTAATGACTCATATTCTGACAGATGAAATTTGTAAAACAGCTAGGGGGCACTTTTCAGAGGGGTAGGATCGCGTTGTATTAGAAAATGCCAAATATAAATATTAACCTGAAGCCCGAAATTCAAAATAGTGATCCAGTTGGAGTCTTAATTGTATTTTTAACGTTCTGTATGTCATTTCAATTGCAATCGTTATTTTAAGCCTGAATAAGGGTTTTTCATCTCAAGTAATACAAACAAGTATGTAATAACAATCTAATTATATAGATTTTCTGTTACATTATTACATTCAGTGTAGTGATAATAAAAAAATCTGCTCCAGGCAACGAGCACCAAGCCACGCCTTCTCCCTCTAGAGCTTTCTCGATTATAGAATAAGAAATTACCTCAGATATATTATCTATCTATAAATATAAGTGCCTTCTGTAGCGCCTGTCTGTATGGAAGTGATTAACTTAAAAATCACCGAATGGATTTTCGTACTGTATGGATGTGGCTATCCATTGGTAGGAGTAAACGAAGAGAGCTCCGTCAAACTATCATAATTTGGAGTTTATCCCTTTTTGAAGTGATAACTGCTTATGGGAAGGTAAACCGCTTCGTTACCTAACGCGTTACAGCGCCAGTCTGTCTGGCTTTCTTTTTTCTCACGCATACGTCAGCGGAAGGCAGGCTCCTCCTCTCTCGTTGGACAAACGCTCAGTGTTCAGTGTAGAGATATACTGTTGACGGTATCATAAAATAATCAATGAAAGATTTTAATTATAAACAACCTTTCCTTACATTATCATGTTAATATACATAAAATGTAAGTAATAACCTAAGCTTTTCTCCAGTTGAACAATTTCAATATAAAACAGTTCAACTTAGATTAGTTTAAGTTATCACTTCTGTCAGGGTAAGGTGGGGTAGGTGAAGGGTAATTATTATATATTTTTTCGATACGCATTAGTATTGTATGTGTCTGAATAGCTTTACAGTTACCATATTATATATGCCTCTTATTTTGAATAAACATATGCTATCGTGGAATATAAAAGAAAACAATGTATATTGCACTGTTTTGTACGGGTAACACCACGACCCCGACTTATCATGTATAACATCGTCAAATTTCAATAAACTCACACAAAATATCCATAAATATTCACATAAACTTTCGTCTTGAATCACTTCATCTCTTGGTGAAAACCGTTTGGATATCCGATGGATAGTTTTGGAGTTAATTCAGACATGGGACTTTTATAATGCGTACTAGTTGTTTCCCGCGGCTTCACCCGCGTAGAATTTGGTTTGTCACATTAAGTTTCTTGACAGACCATTTTGAACAAATAGTTACAATATTTTTTTAATAACCCAACAAACACTTCAGATTTCCAACTTCAAAACTGACGAAATTCAAAACAATCTTCAAACCCCTATTTTCTTCTTTGGAGTGGAAATTCTTGATTCCCTTTCTTGATGCTTATTTACGGTATAAAGAACCTACCTGCATATTTCAGGATTATAGGTTCAGTAGCTTCGGCTGTACCCACTTATACAATATTGAATAGCATCAGCAAAAAACAACTGATAGGATAATAATGAAATACATTGGTAATTTCTAATCTTACTAACATCATATATGCGCAAAGTTCGTGAGAATGGACGAAAGTAATGAATGCATTTACGTTTTTTTCTTTTTCACGCCGAAACACCTCAACAGATTCAAATGTAAGTTAGTATATAGATAGATCATGACCTAGAATAACACATAGGGTAGGTTCCCACGGTAACGTGGGTAAAATAGCGAAGAATAAGTGGGTATCTATTGATTGACAGCCGAAGCTACTGAATCTAGAATCTTGAAATATTCAGTTAGGTTTTTTGTATAACGTAAATGAGCACCAAGAAAGGGAATCACGGATTTCCTCCCCCAAACGGAGAAAAATAGGGGTTCGAAGATTGTATTGAATTTTGTCAGTTTTGAAGTTGGAAACCTGAAGCTTTGGGTTAATAAAAAAATATTGTAACGATTTGTTTAAAATGGTCTGTCACGAAACTTAATGTGACAAACCAAATTCTACGCGGGCAAAACCGCGGGCAACAAATAGTCGTACCTAACATAAAAGTGTACATGTAAGTTTGCTCTGTGAGAAATGAGGTGTTTCAAATGACTCTGTATTCTGTCAAATACAGAGAAGAAGCTTGAATGATAAGGTACCAAGAAAATAATAATGATATTTTATGTTCTCGCAGTATATGAAAGTTTGGTCTGTAAGAAATGAGGTGTCACAAAACGAATTCATTGAACAGAAATCATCATTGACTTGTCAACCATTGTTTCAAGCAACAAATAGAACGGATCAATCGAGTGGATATCTGAATTGCTTGTTAAGAATAGACGGATTCACTCTAAACAGTCTAATTAGCAAATCGTTCAAGTAAGACAAAACACTCCAACTTCCTCCACTATCAGGGGTTGACGTTCGAATCCCCAATTTGCATTCCGCCCTCTACATCCTCCCGAACACCCATTGTCATACTAATTAACAACGAATTTGCATTAAGTTACACGCAAATGGAATAGAAGACAATGGCGAAGATTAGACCGAGATAACATTGGAAGAGTTCAATGAAACTGCCAGGAAATTATCTCCTCTTAACCGTTTAAGTGTATTAAGAAAATTGCGTTTTACGCTGATGTTCCGAAATTACTGCTGGTTTTGTATCTCGGATTATCTATGTTTAAACATTGTACTAAATAGGACTTTGTGCCAAAATTGAGAGATTTTACACTTCACTTTTTTGAGAACAGTACCCAATAACGTGGGATCCTCCGGAAGAAGGAAATATTAAGAGCAGATAGTTGTTGGTTCACAGATGGATCAAAAACACCTTCCGGTTCCGTTGCAGAGGTTTTCAGTCGCAGACCCAGGACAAAGATATCAACCTGCCTAGGAACATAAGCGACTGTATTTCAAGCGGAAATTTACGCTATTGAATTGAGATTGGAAGAATCCAACCTCATACACAAATCAATAAAAATAAGACTATATACACACAGAAAAGCCCGCCAGAGGCGCGAAAATTTTTTGGGGTACCGCACCTATTAAAATACGTAATATTTGCATAAATGCAAACACAAATTGAGTATTGCCGAAAATTATACGTATAAAACTGACCATTAAAAAAACAAAAACAAGGAAAAAGGGTTGTCTTTGAGTTATTTAATGTAAATGAACTCTTCTTAGTCAATAAATAATACTTTTCTCTTCTAATATAACAGTTTTTTTTTAAATTGCTAAAAACGATTGAAAGTTGTGAGATACAGGTAATATCAGTAGTTTCATCAATTTCCCATGCAAAAAAAGAAACACTTTCAATCTCCTTGCTTATATTTTCCTTAATAATATATGCCACACTGTCCATAAGCTAATTTTGGATGGTTTTTGAGGTGCTCGAAAAAACGGTACCGTTTGAAAAAGTGCCAAATTGTGAATCATATTTGCCCCATAACGTTAAAATTTCCTTGCTATTGCCGCGTTTAATCGGATCTTCGGTTTCATCGTGTCCGCGAAAAGCTAATTCTTGGGAACCCAAATAAATCGTAATATCGATGAGTCTTTTTAAATTCGACCAAAAATAAAATAGAAACAACAATAAAAATTAATTGGCGCTCCGGGGCGACTTCATTGAATCCAGTGGCGTATTTGCTTTTTCAGCTGCAGGAAAACCCGGAAAAACCTGCAACACCACATCATCTGAAGATCTTGATCTGCCAATATCCTATCTCTCATAAAACAAAATGTAGGGTGTCTCCAGAGGCTCCAATAAATTCAAAATATCGCCAGAACACTTCGTGACACGACTATCGTCAAACTTAAACCAGTCCGTTTCGTCTTTGAACAATGCGTAATAATGACCAAATTCAACGCCAGAACCACAGTGAACAATGGCTGCATGAATATTATAATAGTGGTCTGCTAGGTTGAAATGTTCATCTATTTCGAACCTTCCAAAGAGTTTCTAACCTATATTTTGTTTGCTAAACAATTTTAATTTACAAGACGAAAATATATGCTCCTTAAATTTAAAATGTCTCTCTGTAGAACCAGGTAAATTTTTTAAATTGGAGTATCCTATTTTAGACCACGTTTGGTATTCGGTTTGTACGGAAAATAAAACACAGGGCCAACAAAAAAGTTTTTCTCGTTCAATGGAGCCGGTTAACCAATCGCATTTATCTTACCAACTAATATTAAATCCTGACGCTTTAATTGAAATCAAATTTGGTTGAGGCCTTCCCAGAGTTTTAATAATGTAAATCTTATCATCATAAGATAAAGACAGCAACCAATGGACTATATCGTCAGAATTTTTAATTTCGTCCAACTTATCCATAATAAATAAAAAAAAACTTACCGAAAAGTTAAAACCAGAAAACAACTTGAAATTAAAAGAAAACACTTTGAAAACACATTGAAAATATTACCTAAAAGCACTGCTATAATACAATACTGCCTGTTTTATACACAAATGACAAATATTATCAAGAAACACTAATACGATTTACCAAAATATTTTTCAGTTCCGGTCCGTCCCTGCATCCCGTCCGAATAATTAAATAAAAAACAAACGCAGTCATACACTAACGACTAACGGAGACCAACTGGAGGCTAGCCGCTTCTAACGCTATAATTTCTGTAACTGAAATTACAAATCGGGACGTATGTCGCTGATTGGATCGGTCTCGTGGAGCCTGTGTTTTTTAAAGCGGCCGGAGGCTTGGCTCCCTTGTAACGTATGTCATTACTTATTTAAGGTTGATGGTTTATTCGTTATTCGTTCATGGGCGGTGTGTTTGAGTTTTGTTGATGCAGGATACAGTGTGGTACGTACTACGTAGTGAGTGATAGTGTTTTTTCGGGCATATCATGTATTTATATTGAAAACTAATGGTAAAGTAGTGATACCCAAGCATTTTTAGAAAAAAATAATCATAATTGCTTGTTGATATCTTTCAATTTATTGCGATGAATAGCCTCAAATTTTATGGGGAGGCTAAGCCTCCCATGCCTTCTCTGACGAGCCGCCGCTGCTACGATGTCGAACAGGCCTTCTTACAGGTCATTGTCATTTGAATCATCATATGCCGAGACTCGGACTGTCAGAAGACAGTGTGTGTTGTCTCTGTTTGGAAAATGATGCAACAACAGAGCACATACTTTGTGTCTGCCCCGCTGGGGACCGAATCAGGTTTTTAGAGTTCGGCAGAGCCGTACTCTCACTATCAGACCTGAAAGACCACTCACCATACATACTAATCGGCTTCATTAGGAAGCTGGGTTTATTTGGTCGAGTGTGAATAGGTGTGAGTCACAATAATCCCTTGGGGGTTGCGGTGGACGGTCGAATAGACCCACTCACTTTGTACCTAACCTAACCTGATCCAATAACGAGTTCAATGAAGGCACAGTATTCAAAGAGTGAGAAGAGGTGACAATACCTTCCCTTGGAAAGAAATGAGCACACATACTTTCCATTACATTCTCAAAATGAAATGCAGTTTTTCTACATTAGGTTGATAAAAGCATGTCTCTCTAAAAATAAAATGTCTATATATAATTCATTTCTTTTTTTTTCGACAGGCAGAAGTCCTAAGTGTTAGGAATACTAGGCATTTCAAAGTTAATCATATGCCTTTGGCGTATTGAAAACAAAGATTATAACAATGAGGCGAAGGTTTCGAAAAGACTATATAGAAGAAGAAAAAGTAGAGGATTCCCATCTCATAACCACATTCTTCTTATTCAAGTATTCTTGTACTTTGAGGTGGCAGAGACAATTTATGCATATTTGTATGAAAATATTGTCAATCTTGAAGTTACATGTGTAACCAATTCATGCAAGAAACAAATCATGCAGCATATTGCAATCAGCAAGAGAATGATTTTTGCCATTTGAATTTCATTCACATGCCGAACTTCAAAATTACATGTATTTCATTGAATAATGGTGTTTTCAAACAGCAATCATCTGCTCGTTAATAAATGGAATGGTTTATTGATCATTTGCCAAAACACTAACGATAGTTACTAATAATCGAGTTTCATTATGCTCTCGATAATATATGACGAACAGTCGTTGTTCTCTAGTCTATCAGCGAATATTGAAAAATAGTTTTGCAAATGAATATTATTATAGCTGTGATGATTAATGATTTCAATTGGTGCTAATTATTTTCGGGTATAATGAGAGTGGAACATTAATAATTGAGAGCCCATATTCATAGCTTTATATGTATATATGTATTATTTTTTATTGTTTATCTGATATATAATTGAGCCATTTCATGTATGAACATCGTTTGGATGTCTTCATCGGGCTCGTGATGTCTTCGAAAATGTTCAGTTATTTGCTGAAATAGAGTGTTACAATTCAGCAAATCTTGCGTATAGACTAGGAAGAATGTAACTTGTCTCAACATAATTACACAGTTATTGAAAATGACACGAGTATAATTGAGTTCTCTCTCGGAAATAGTACTTTTAAGATTTTGTATTTACTATATTACAGTACCAAATCTGTTGACAATCACTGATGATACTTTGGCGGACCGAAACAGTACTGCTTGGTGTTGGATCACGAATGCTTTAACTTTGCAGTGTGGTTTCAGTAAAAAATCGAATGTTTATCAACTCAGACTAAAATCGTAGTATATCTGTCAATTGTGAAACCAATTTTGACTAATTTGCATTTGTATTATACCTAATTGAATGTGACGAATTGTAATAACTTCAAAACAATTGCGAAACAGAGTATGAAAATTATTTTAAATAGTAGGAAAAATATCTATGATAACGTCATTTCGAATATTTTAGAATGGCAAATACTATGTAGTTTTTAATCACTTCACATAAGATAATAACAATTTATAAACTGCCAGAAGTAATCAGAAACAATATGAATTCCTAATATTTTAGCGGTTTTGATGTCAGTCGGTTAACAAATGTATAAAAATCAAGACAGCTCTGAACATTTTTTGTTAGCTTGAACTATAAGCCGTTTTATTCAATATAATCTCAAAGACAACATTTTTAGAGAATCAATCAGAAACAGTTTCCCCGAACAACTAAAGTTGCTCGTTAAAAACTTTGAGTCCGCTTTGATGATCCTAAAATGCTAAAAAAATCGTAATAAAAAAAAGTTCTGTCTACGCGTTTGTAAAATTAATAAGGAAACAAAAGGTGAATAATTACCGAGAGTCGCGAAGAAAATCAATCTCCTTGAATTTTCAGTCGAGTAACTATACTAATGAACAATAGTGAATCAAGTCGAAAAAAACTGAAGATCCTTGAAATAACAATTCTTTATTATGCCAATAATAAGTAGAGGTCAGAATTATGATCTATCTACAATAATTGTAAGACTCACTTCCCATTGATTGTTATAACAGACATTTATTTCCTGAGTAGTAATTCTATTGTTTTTGTTTCAGGTGAGTTTGAAGATCATTGTCAAAAGACGTTTACATGAGTTACGTAAGTACGCATAATGATACTTTCAAATCAGAATGTTATTTTGAAGTAATTGAAGATTTGACTACGCATGTAATTAACTTCGAAGGAAACTTGTTAAAATTCAACTGTAAACTTTTTTATAACCATCTTGCATGTTTCCGGAAAAGTCCCATGTAATAATAATAATAATAGCGTTCATTGCCCAATTATTTCCCATTTACAGTAGATACATATTAACATTACATTAACATTAGATTTACAAGTAGAAAATCATCATATGAATACTGTTCGATAATTTACATTTATAAGTTTTTTCAGTATTTTATGAAAATAGCCAGAACGTGTGTTGGTTGTAACTCTGTAATGCCTTCCGATATTTCCAATTCAAAATAAGCTACCAAGGATTAATCTGGACGTTTCCGAAAGCTCAAGTATTTGCATACATGTTCGACTAGGTTCATACCTAGAGATTGAGCAGGTCACTGTATAATTCTTTTCACAAAAAGTTTTGCATTTCACTTCAATTCCGGGATACGCATTCACCGGAATTTTCGGTTTTCCTGGATTCCGGGTAGGTGTCGAATTGAACGTAACACTAATACAAATGTAGGTCAAGGTCAGATATTTTTGGAGCCAGAAAAATTGTATTCCCCTTTTCCTCGATAACAAATGTGGAAAGTTCTAAAGTCTTACACTATGAGAGTTTCTATATACCGTTGCAAGAGCTTTTTTTTACGATTGATCCTAGGATTATTGTGGGTCGGAGATCGTATGGAATCGTACCGATGGATAAAATCTTTGATATACACATTTGACATTAGTTGACTTTTTAAATTACATCCGTTGGGTTTTCAATGTTTGGTAGAGTTTCAGTATCTCCATCGGAACTGAACGATCATTCATATAATAAACTGATAGGTCTCGTTAAAAAGTTGAACTTGTTTGGTGAAATTTGAATTGTACATTTAATATGTTGATTTGATAAAGTAATTTAAAAAATTACAAAAAAATAAAGAAATGAAAAATACACTAAGACCAACAAATAATTCAATTTGATGGAAAATCAAACAAGAAAATCAGTACAATCCCACAGATGCTGAACCCTAGATAGTCGCAGCATCCCTCTAGGGATCGTTATTTGGATTGGATCGTATCGCTTATCCTGTAGAATAGCAAATGAAATGCATTCTTCCTGCACCGTTTCGAGCAAAAAATCGTTGTACCTTAACCAGCAGTTCTATCCGATGTGGAAGGCATCGGTCACGTAGTGTCCGACGTTGGCATCTTTGACGTCGTGGTAAACGACGGCAAATAGCTTGCACTGCTTCTCTTTCGGGGAATGTGTTACCGACGATACCAATGTCGAATCATTTTTCAAATCGAATCCAAACTCTTAAGCGTTGATATTCATCGTGCAACCGTCGTGGCTGTATTCGAAAAACTTGCAATATGAGGATAACGAGAAGTTTGCAGACCAATATTTGTTTCCACGCTTCGACATGCTCGTTAGTTTTATACGAAGTCCGCCCCTCTAAACTGTTTTTGGAGGCTAGTACCTTGAGCGCTTCTCTGACTCTCTGACTCGACTTCAGTTGTCCTCCAAAGATGTCGCTTATCGGTGTACTGGTGATGTCGATCCTTCTGGTTGGATTTCCGTCATTTTTCGATACCATTACGTTCCATTCATCACTTGAATCACTGCTCAAAGCAGAGTCAACAAAAGATTTTTCATCTTCAGTGTAACCAACTCCATTAGCTCAAGCATTTCTTCATTGAGTACATTCCAATGAGAACCGAGCAACTCTTCCGCATCTTTTTGTCTATTCTGGGTCCAGTCGGTCCGCATGTTATGCTACGTCGGATCGCAAGGGATGTGTTGAGGATAACTGCCTGGTCATTTTCGGCATTTTTATTCACTTTCCTGTTTTTCGTTCTAATACAGGAACGTAAGTAATCAAAGTGCTTCATGAAACGACACATTCTATCTATAACCGGGGGAGCTTTCCTCCTTTCGTTTGAAAAAATGTTTTGCTCAGGCCGTTTAGTAAGTTGTAGAGTGGTGTACATGCGATCATGACTTGCAAAATCGAGTTGATGTTGCAGTAATTTCTTTGATTAGGCAGATCCTTTGGCTGCAAACTCAATGTCCTTCCCTTGATCGTGTAGATAGAAACTTCGCCCATTCTATAACAGTCTGGATCCACAAACTGGTCGGACCTTGTGGAGTGCTTGAAGGGACATATGAGTAGATTGTTGTAGTTCTCGTTTTCGCTGGCCTATTCAAAAACGCCTTCGTCGAAACTGTTGACGGGTTCGACGAAACGTCTGCGTTGTTGAATTTGAACAAACTTGCCCACGATTTTGCGAGAGGGGTAGGGTTCATTATCTCAACGCCGTTGGAAATTAGTTCTTTCGGGGACTGTACGGAGTTCAGCCGAAGGACTCAGTTCAGCCTCATTTCGAATCCCCTCCTCCTTTTTCAACAAAGTTTGACAATTCTTATGTGGGTCTTTCAGCATATTGCCGATCTCTGGTCTGTCTGCTGATACTCGTATCTACAGTCGCGAGAATAATCATGAAAGTCAGGATTTTGTGCCACAAAAACATAAGGATTAGAAGGGTACATCGGAGAAAAAGTTTTGTAATAAATAACGTTCGATTGGAGATGATGATATGACAGAATTGGTTGTCCCATCATAGGTGGTGGTGGTTCATCGTCTGGGAGATCATAGTGTGCGGGTAGTAGTCAAAAGTAGGGGATACGGCTATTGATTGGATCACCGCAAAATCTTCCGGTATTTGGGCATCTACATCTTCTCCACTTGGCCTCTTATGATGTTGAAACTGTTAGTGCTTAGTGCTAGTCGAATACTTGCCCCTTGTATATAGGAATAGACAGGGTGTGCAATTTTAAATAATAATCTGAGTGAAGTTTTCTTCCGTGTTCATTTTAATTATGTTTTTAATTATCTAAGCTTGGTCGCTGTCGTGTTTTCAGGGCATTTACAGCAGTTGATCTTTTGGGGTACGTGGCTAATGACCCCAACCGAATGAAATAAAAAACTTAGCGTGACACAAAAACAACTCATTATTCCAAATCATGCAATGTTTTCGAGTGTTAATACCTTTTACCAGTAGCGATTTTCATTCATTCAAAAACATGCCAACGCCAAAAGTAGCAGCTCGAGATTATCTTATGCGATATTTATTATGGCATGTTTACGAGTTCAAACGACGTTCTTGGCGGTATTGGCATAATCGACCAATAGAGAATGTGGTGGAAATTCAGTAAGGACGTTTCAATTGAAATTGCATTGAAATTCCGAAGGCTCACCAGTGGCAGTTGATTCTCCTGACGACGTGTGACTTTCGAGTTTGTTATTAGGCGATTGTGTTGGGTTTTGGTTGAAGGTGTGTTTAACAAAGTTATCCAACTAGAGGCAATGCTTCTAATAATTTGTTAAGATAGCTGTTATACAGGACAGTCCACAATATGATGTCAAGGAAAATCAGATATACAACCTAGTGGGATATCTGAATATACGCCGGCATCTTTGATATCCGATTTTTATGACCTTTTTCAGAATTTTGTCCCAACATTCAATTTTCAGGATTATCTGTTGTTCTTCCGCGTTCTTTCATAATATCTTCATATATTTCACGTTCGGAAAATATTGAATAAAAATACCAATTTCATTAGTTCGGACTTCCATTGACTAATGAGATATAAATTGATTTGAAATACCTACAAAAATCTGTGAAAAAATTTAAAAAATTTCAGCTGGAAAAATTATAATTATATTAAGCAAAAAAAACTGAAATTACAATGAAATGAAATACAAGCAACAAACAAAAAATAAAAAAATTGAACTCATTAATACGAGATGAAAATTATAAAATTATTACCAAGAAATGAAAATTAGAAATTGAAAGATTCCAAACCAAATTACGTCACAACGTTTCGATTGTTAGAATCCACAATCGTCTTCGGGTGATAATTTTCATCTCATATTAATTAGTTTAATTTTTTTTTGTTGCTTGTATTTTATTTCATTGTAATATCAGTTGTTTTGCTTGATTTAATTGTTATTTTTTCAGCTATTTTTTTAAATTTTTTTACAGATTCTTTCAGGTATTTTGAAGGTACATTGGAAACATTGAAAAGCTTATGTGTTTGAAAATTTCATTTTTTTTTCTGGCATTATGATGAGGTCCACTATGTCTGGCTGAAAAACGGTTTGAACGCGCAATAGAGGTATATTCACTATTTTTGTAGTAAAAAAATCAATGTTGATGTAGGTTGATATAGTTTGAAAAATCTAAATAGAATTCATCAATATTAATTTACTGAATAGTCATCATTTGGTAATCATTTTAGATCGTGATATAAAATAATTTGAAGGGATCTGCGATTCAAGTTCAGCTCAAAATCTTTCAGAATTTATCAAATCAATAAAAAACGATACACGCCATTTTTTTTAAATTGAACCCAATACTAACGTCGCGAAGTAACTTGGCTTCAAATCTCTTGACTTTTTATATTCATTTTTTGCTCAATTATTCTATATTTACATGTATTTTATTTCATTATTATTTAATTTCAGGTTTTTTGTTTAATATAATCGTTATTTTCAGCTATTCATTTTTAATTCTTCTTTTTTATTAGTTCTTTCAGGGATTTCAACTGATTTTATATATAATTAAATATCAGACAATGGAAGACCGAACATTGTCAATCATCTTCAAACATTAGAGAACACCTTGTATTACATCGAATGTTTCAGGAGCCAATCAACAACATAGACCCAATTCACATTTCAAAACTCTTTTGACATCTGTCGAAGAAATATAGACCTAAATTTTGTCCATTTCTGAAGATGGAGGCAGATTTCGGCCTCCGAAGTTGATGAAATCTAATGAACTAAACACTGCATTGCAAATTGGTTTGTATCAGGAAGGGTAAACCGCTTCGTTACCTAACGCGTAACAGCGCCAGTTTGTCTGGCTTTCCTTTCTCTCACGCATACGTCAGCGTATGGCAGGCTCCTCCTCTCTCGTCGGACAGACGTTCAGTGTTTAGTGTACGTTAGACATATACTGTATTATTGAAAGACATTTTTTATTTGGAAAAACCTTAAGAGGAGCGTAAGTTAGGGTAAAGAAAAGTACTTACGATAGAGTAAAACATGTTATAGAAGGCATGGCTAAAGGCAACGGGTATTCTTCCAATATAATAGGTAAGTTACTTTAACATCAATTCATCGGGAATCTTCGTGAAACTTCAAATTTTCAAAAACACATGAATTCAAAGTTCACTGTCTTTCCGTATGAACCAAGATACTTCAACAGTGGATCGTATGTTGAAAAAGTTGAACATGAAAGTAGTCATAAAACTTCTTGCTCACTTGATAAGTCAGAGATATATAAAATGAGCTGTAAAAACTGCGACAAAAAGATACATCGGTAAGACTAAGAGTGTCATTGAAACTCGTTTCAAAGAACACGCAGCATATTCACGATTTCGGAGACCAAAACGCCTTGGAGAACAGCTATAGAACAAATGAAAATGTCGTGAGATTATTGAGATCCCTACATGACACTAGATTTTTCATTTCTTTTGAAAGTCTGGGAAGAGCAAAGTGTGGCATGAGAACTATGAATAGCAACAAAGGCCCTTTTCAAACAGTTCAGTGTTTATTTTTCCATGAATCACTCTCTTGAAACCAGCGGGAACTTTTACGAGAAACTCCTCTACAAATTTCTACTCGGAAAATGGAAGATTAACTGAAAATGTAAATGTACCCTGTCAGATATAAATAGAGACCAGTTTTAGAGTAAGGAATTAGTTTTTTCATCTCTCGAAGACTCCAATTTGGTTGGTGAAACGCACGTCGAAAAGAGTATTGTAGTTCTGGAGTTGGACAAAAGTGTTTTGAATTCATTATACGCCAGAGATTTCAGTTTTACCTTTTGAAGTAAGTCCACCGATGTCTAAAATTCGTAAACTCATTGTTTACTTCTTTTGCTCAATTAGCAATCACTTCAATTCATTAGCTTTTCGTACTCGGAATATAATTTTTGATTTAAAATTTTTTGTTTGTTAATTGCAAAAGTTCTCAATTGTTATTCAGAAAAGGGGAAGTTGTGCCTTTCAACAGTTTTAATAACTACCAACTCGGTAAATTTCAGCTTGAATTGGACGCATTTTAAAGTACTTTCTAATGAATTTCTATTCGGCCTTCCGTCAGGAGGTTTCATGAAAATAGTTCTACCGAAACTCTCTGCAAAACCCTTCTTTCGGAGAGGTATGTTTCATTTTGTTTGCATTTGATTCTGAGCTGTATACAAACATTTTCAGAAAGGGCTGGACGTTTTCTTGAGAGCCAATTCTGTTGGGTGGTTTGGCTTCAATGTCAAATTGAAACTCTACCAAAATTAAATAGAGAAATACTTGTTGAAAGAAATTTGGTTTTCTTTAACAAAAAATATATCAATGGATGATGAAACGATAATTGATGGGTATTATAAATATGAAAGAACTTAAATGTATTAAATGAATGTGTGATACGCTGCTGTATGTCAGCTGCCATGAGATCCTTCTAGATCTACCTCCTCTCCACATTTTTCTGACGAAGATACTAGATGGACTGCTTATAGACAGACTCTTGGTCTGTCTATAAGCAATCAACAGACTGTTGGTTGACAGCCTCTAACTCTATGCCTCCAACTTTTAACTACTAACTGCCTTGTAAAGTACTGTTCCCGAGTAGAGAGGACTGGATCTTCCGAAAAATATCAAGAGCAGATAGTTGTTGGTTCACAGATGGATCAAAAACACCTTCCGGTTCTGGTGCAGGTGTTTTCAGTCGCAGATCCAGAACAGAGATATCAACCTGCCTAGGAACCTATGCGACTGTATTTCAAGCGGAAATGTACGCTATTGAATTGTGTGCGGAGAGATTTGAGAATTCCAACCTCATACACAAGTCAATAAAAATATTTTCGGCGTTGGAAGCTCTTGGCTCGTACCGAGCAACGTGTAAATTGGTATCAAATTGCCAAAACCGACTCTCCTCGATAGGAAGACTTAACAGATTGTCTCTGATCTGGATTCCTGGCCATACTGGCCTGGAAGGCAATGAAGTTGCTGACTCCCTTGCTTGCAATGCTGCAAGCTGCAAACAGCTCCATCGGACCAGAACCTGTCATTGGCATCGCTTTAAGGGGGCTTTACACGCAACGATAAGTTGTAGCAGTTTATCGTAACGATCAAATTGTAATAATTTGTCGTTGTGTGTAAACGGGAGATTGTATCGATTTATTGGGATTGGAGTTGGAGTGGATGGTTGAAGCCGGTCGGCATCAATTTCTGGGAATCGTAACGATGTGTTGGAATGTGTAACAGTTGCACCAATTTATCGCTTTTGCACTGTAAGGTTGTTTCATGACATAGTGTTGTAGTTAAACATGGCAGAAAATGCAAGTAAACAAACACCTCGTGAGTTTTTAATTGAATTTTCAGAACTTTATAGAAGTTTTACCTGTTTGTGGATCGTAAAGAGCAAAGGATACTCTGACAGGAACAAAAGAGACCTAGCTTATATTGACCTAGTCAAAAATTTCAAGGAGTTTTTAAAAATATGTCTTAAAATCTGTTTTTCCGTTAATCAGCTGTCGCCCCCATACAAACGACAACTCTCAGAAAGTTGAGAAACTTGTGCGAGCTAAGGACTAACGAGGTCTTACCTTTCAACTTGTGATTCCTAACACGGTTGCAGAATCATCCCAGTTTCAACCAGATAAATTCTCTAGAGAAAAATATCCGGTCGAGGCGGGAATCGAATCCACGGCCTTCCGATCGTGAATTGGGCGCACTACCACCGCGGCCAATTCTGTCTGCAGATAGGAACACTGTCGTAAAAAAACATTAACGAAATCTGGGGCTGGTGCGGATGACATTTACAAACCTAGTTTGTGGTATTTCGACCGTCTTCATTTCTTGAACGACCAGGACTTTGTAAGATCAAGTAAGTGACATCTGACAAGAAATCGTTACAATTTATCGTAGCATGTAAACAGTGCTTTACTCTTTCGATTTGTAGGAGCGATAAATCGTTCAATCAATTGTTACGATTTATCGTAGCGTGTAAAGCCCCCTTTAGGCTTCGCCAAACAAAGATCGAACACCTGGATGGAAAGAAGATTTATGGACTTCTGGCAGAATATTCCAGGATTGGCTCACTCCAAGGAGTTTATTCACCCTTCGAACATTGATACCAAACAGATTTTGGACTGAAATAGGGATGAACTACGATGTATAACAGGCCTTCTTACAGATCACTGTCATTTGAATCATCATATGCAGAGACTTAGACTCTCGGAAAACTAATCGGCTTCGTTAAGCCTCTGGGTTTATTTGGTCGAATGTGAATAGGTGTTAGACACAATAAACCCTTGCGGGTTGTGGTGGAGGGTCGAATAGAATAGAAAGGGGAGCCAGACAAACTGGCGCCGTTACGCGTTAGGTAACTGAACTGTTTACCCTTCCATGAGAAGTTATCACTTCAGTAACATAGGACCTTATCGTAAGGAGATAATCCGCAAACCGTCTGGTCGCTATGAAGAGAGTTCCAGGTCAAAACAAGGGGGAATTTAACGGGCGATCCTTAACCGTGTCTTCATGAATATTTATGTCCTCCATCACTCTTATCACTGGATTGAAATGTAACGACGATGGATACAGCACTCTTGGCTAGCGTAATGTGATGTTAACGTTGAGTTTCAAGCAGTCACTTAACATTTGCATGACACCATATACTTGTTTTCTATCGGGCTGCTGTTCCAGTGTAATAGGATGGGAATTCCCCTTCATCAGTATTCCACGGGGTAGTGCTTATTAGAATGCAAACATTGTCGGTGTTAATTAAGTAATGATTGAATTTTGTTTTGAAGTTTTTGTTTGATTTTATTCAGGAGATGTGAGATTTGAGTTGATTAGTAAATGAATACGATTTTGTTCATAACTTTCATTTTGTCAATGTGTAATAATCTAATGTGTTTTCAGTTGTTTAAGGTATGCTGTAAATCATTTGTGGATTACAAGTTCTCGAGAAGTATTGCTACATTTTTAAATAAATGTCTGTTTAGTTATTTTCAGCCAACACGTTCAACGTGAAAGTATAATTAAGGAGATGAGGAAGCGACGTGACTTATTTTATGAAAAGAAACTACTTAATATAAGTTGGAAAATGTCTTTCTTTATAGGACGAAATTGCAGTAACGTCAGTTACAAATGAAAGTTGGTAAAAAAACATAGAAAGTTTAATTTTTCATGTTCATCTCCTACCACGTAGTAACTAACGGTTACATCCATCAATTCATTGGCTTATTTTAATCTGATACAGTCACAATGCCAAAAGTAGTTTAGAAAAAGACTATTGAAACCGTTCCTAAGAGAAACGTGCAGACAATACAAAATTAGGAAATGGCCTTGAAAATCTTCCCATTATTACAATTACATATATATTGCCAAATTCTGTGCGATTTGGATTGTTCTTCAGTACCTACGTATTGGTAGTTCATCAAAAAATGGTAATTCGAGACTAAAATGTTTGTATAAAGCTCAGGAATTCTTGTATCCAGAGTAATTGTATATCCTTTTTGGCTCGTTTATAATCTGAGTATGGCTAAAAAAGCTCTAGATATGAAATATAAACCTTCATACTCAAAAAGTCGATCGAAATTATTGCTGAACCATCGTGCGGCATCATATATAAATCACTTGAAACAAACGACTGCTTAGATTTGAAATATGCATTCATTAAGCTTTGTTTCGAAAAAACGGGACCCTGATCAATTTGACTAAACTGAAGGATATCAGTACAGACATTTTTGTATGATCTGACTCTAAAAGCATTGCTTGGGGTCCCTCAGAGCAATGTTCTTGGCCCTGTTATATTTATTACCTTTATAAATGACTTGGCAGTGAGCACAATAAAATTTTCAACTTTACCGATGACGGTACAATATTTGTATAGGCCAATAATTTCCTCGAGTTGAAATACCTTAGGAAAGGCCACATGTTTTCATGAGGCAAGGTATTCAGTGTTGTTGAAAATGTTTCCCGGCATTGGCTCATCCTCCTGTTGTCGCAGAACAGGAGGATGATGGCAGACGTGAAGTGATCTCTGTGGCTTATGTTTTCCTTTTGCTGAACGGGTTGTAACTCGGTGATATATATTATTATTTTTATTAGCCTAGGCTTCTCGACCCTACTCTTCTCAACCCTACTCGTCGTTGATTCAAAAATATAATCCAGTTATTATTGTGGACATTGAAATCGCCAAATACAGATATTTTTCGACCCTGGAATGATTGATGTGAAAAAAGTTGTCATATGTCACATGACATGAGTGTTTTGAGGTTCTCTCTCTTTTCTGTTGGAGACAGGAGTTATATCGGATAAGGAGGGAATTTTAAAGTTGAATATGTCCAAATCGCTGATGAAAGTTATAGCCTGGGCAAAGTTGACAAAAGTAGCTATATCATTGACGTTGGTCTCTGCAAGAGCCTGAATATGAGGATCACTTGTTTACAAATGTAGGTGCACCGAATTATTAAATTTTCAAGAGTTCTCATGCCATTTATTTGTGCCATGATGGTAGAAGAACCCTAAAAACTGTTTTAAATATAACATAAGCAGAATACTACCCTCAAAGATACTTGCAAATGTGATGCTTTTTCCTGCATACAAAGCCTGTTTTGTATTCGTTGTATCTTTCGTTTGGTATGTTTTCTTGAGAAACTTCTTTCAAGATTGAGTTCATTTCTGCATCGTATATCTATCCGAAGTGTAAGCAAAACTTGATTTGTTATCTCGTATAAACAATATAAGTGGAGTAATATTACGGGTGTAAAGGAAACCTCAATTACCCAGTTAAATTCTCGTTCATAAATTAGTTATTCATTACCTATTCGTTTTTAATGTGAGTTTTAAATGCAGTTCAATTTGATTTGGGATAATTCTTCTCATTTTTATATCTTCAGTATCTATATACATTTGAAATATATCGGCTATTATTGCAGTTTGAGTAATAATTGCCTTTTCTATATCATAAGAGCCTTAGGAATGTAGGCGTTCATACTCTTGTTTCATTTAGTTTTCTGTTTGCAATGGAGGCTGAAGACAGAAAACAATTCCCCATTCAGTGTAGGTGGTGAAGTTTGCCTTTGAAACAGTCTGTTGTCTCTAGGTCTCGATTCATTTTCCTGTTTGAATTTTACAACTCCTCGATAGTTTTCTCATTTTGGAGTTTTCCTTCTTACATAGTACCATTGATGAGCCAAATTAAATCTTCAATGACCAACATTGCCACTTTTTAAAACTGGTGTTACCTCATAGAATATATCTAATTTCTGGTAAATGGAAGTATATTCTAACTAACGAAGGCCTGCATCAATGTTCATAATAACCGTATGGTATATCTTGCGAGATCATCTATTTCCATTCAATCCTCCACTTAACTAATAGTCATTTCATTTAGTCGTATCGAAATAATAACATCAAAGTAAATGATCATTGATTGGTTGGTTGTTTTTACTGCCGAAGGATATATCTCGGTACTTCAAATAAAATGGCTGTACAGATAATGAGTACACCTAACGGGTTTTTCGCTAATCATTATAAGCATCATTCAATTTACAGTATTAATTTTTTAACTCTTTTGTGGCGTCATATGGGTGATTGGCCTCCAAACTGTTTACATTATATATGGGTTAGTCCATATTGGTAATGGTGAAAATATTTCACATGTTGCAGTTGGGAACGACAGCGCTTTTTTAACACATGGAAAGCGGATTTGAAAAATGCATAATGATTTGTTTTGAATGAGGTTATTATTGATTCGGAATTGGAAATTCCAAACCACAAAAACGACTCGAATGTTTAAGAAGAATGAAGTCTTATTCAATATCATTTAACCTGAGGTAAAGGAAAACAAAGTAGTTTTTTTTTGTTAAATGGAATAGAGATTCAGTATTAGTAATATAGTAATCTTTTTTTTCAATAGTAAGTGAAGTATTTTTGGATAGTATTTTCAAAATAAATTATTGGTTTTCTGGTACTCGAATGAAATAAGTGATCATTGGGACTCAGAATCATGTGCCCCAACCAGATGCAATGGCCACCAAGAACTTCAATAATCATAACAATCATTGAAACAGAAATTTTGAAAAAAGTATTTTTCTTTTAGAACGATTCTCATCTCATTAGAAGCTGAAAGCTCCAATAAAATTAAATTATTTCGGACCCAACGTATATACACAGTAATTTCTGGTAAATTCAAACCAGAAAACATCTACTTCCCAGTCTAATACCTTGATGGACATTTATAAGCGACAAACATTTATATACAAGATACCTCAAAGAGGTTAGTCTTGCAGATGTGTGTGTGTCAAACAAAAATGCATGGAAAACAATTTTCCTCATCTCAGATCATTTGAGATTATAGGATTTGTGAATAAAGTATTTTGTTGGAGAGAATACTGTTCAGAAGAAGTTGTTCCTCTCATTCTTTTTCTCTTTGATGCATAAAAGTTATATCTGTGAGTTTCCTTGATTTTTTGCAAGTTTTATTATTCATTCTGCAAATGAATTGAGTGAGAAAAGATGATTTTTTTAAACCTAAATTATGTTTCAAATTCCGCGAAGAACCTGATTTTCTCCATTCCACTGATGCAATATTTAACACCATTACCACCCATTCATTCCGATTTCGACGAACGTTTACGTCCTAATAGTGCCGTCGAACGTAACATTAATTAAGCAAATGTTCGTTAATTTCGCGAAGCTTAAAATATCGATTGAAGTATCTCCGTGTAAGTTCAACGATGAAAGCGATGAAATGGTTAGATTGATTGGTTCGCGGTATACAGTGCGAACGTAAAAATACCCCTTTCTTAACTTTTGCACGCTTTGAACGTAAAAAAGCTTTAGTTCTTTTTGATAAGAAAAACAATAATGCGCATCACTCGTAGCTAAGAGGACACTCTCAACTTTTTCAAAATGAAAAGCAAACGATAAATATCATAATTGAATCATTCGTTCTAGAAAACCCTCTTGTCCCTAAAATGTAATGCAGATCTACGTAGCCTACCTGGACGGCTCAAAAAATTATTGCAAACCTTATATAATGTTCTCGATATCGAGATTTTGACAGATATCGCGTATCTATCTAGAGGCGTTATATCAGGTCATCCAGCGGGCTATTCTAGTAAACTACGACTTGGATAATTGACAAAGCCAAATTAATTTTCAATGGATGTTACGTTTCAATAAGACACGCTCGTTTGAAAATGTCACTATCGCAATTATTCAGACTGGTGGAAGGGCAGGGATTCGTGGAATTTGAAGTATACAGTAGGTTAATGGACTGACACCTATCAGAAAACAACTACTCCCCTGGCTAATACCACGAAGGATATTAGCAGTGCAGGATTCTTCAAAGAAGTTATTCCTGCATAGGCTGTTGGCGATACAACTGCCGCAATAGATTTTCAATTACACTTGCAGACCGGTTTCGGGCTTTTTGGCCACTCGTCAGTGCAAGGTAGTGCATATCATCAACATAGTTGAACTCTGTGTTACCTAGATATAAGTTCATATAGTAAATTTTATCTCATCGACTAACTATTCTTCCATCTTTGTTATACTTTTAATTTAATAGACTTATTTCTCTGAACAAGTACCTGTAGTGGTCACTTTTTAGTAATATCAATGAAGCATCTGTGTCTATATCAAGCCTGTTTTAAAATCTCTAAAAACAGCGTCTAAACATACCTTTAGATAATAATATCCGTAAATTCTTATTCTAGCTGAAAATTTACATATCCAAACTATAGTAAGTCCATTATGAGAACATATTTTTTTTGGCTTTTCAATAATAAACTTCTCATTAAAATATTGATGTCCGCCAAAATGAGTTTGAAAATGTAGTATTTCCATTATGATAAAAGAAGAAACCGTTCTACACCACATATAAAATCATAAAAATCATTCAACTGATTAGCAAGTCCATATCATAAAAAAAAAATTTGCGTAAATAAATAACGTTTAATTCGTCAAATACAATAAAAAAATTAATGATCAGAACTGAACTCGAAGATAATCATAATCTATGGTAAATAGTCAAGAAAAATAATTCGAACAACAATATCAATATTTAGGCGCATCGTAAACGAGTCTGAACATAAACCAGTTTGAATGTCAAAATTTCGTAGATCTAGCCTATACTAGATGAGCTTTTGTTTCAAGGTGTGGTAAATGTCATAAACAAGTAAATATCATGTCATGTGCTTCCAAAGGCTGGATAAGTAAAACATTTCGTTATGTTAATATAAATATATTTGAATACCAAAATTTAGCAGACATAACTTGGTAGTAACACACTGTATAGATGTTCAGGGTGTGGAAGACTATAAAGGTTTTTGAGAACATTTTCCAACTAATGATATAAGGTTGATTAAAAAGTTTTGTCCGTTTTTTTGCAGCTCCATATCTCAATAAATATTCAAATAAATTTATGGCGATTCATCATGAATTGTTTCAATCGGTATTTTCATATGGAATTATTGGTTCGAGAGGACTGTGTGAAAGATATTTCCAAAATTTTCAGATGAAAGTATAATTTGTCACTTCACTTCATATTGAACTGCACAATTTCATATAGCAATTGTTATAAAAACTAGTAAAATTTAAACTTCAAAATAAGATAATTAAAAATTATGGAAAGTTATTCGATGTTCGCAGTAAAAACATTTTGGTTAAATTAAAAAATATTCTAGCTGGGGTGCCAGCCGCGGGAAAGAAGGCGTTTGATAGATGTTTAGATAGATAGATGTTTCTTGACTATGTTATATAAAAAATTACATTTGTAGCAGGTATAAAATTCCTGCATAAATTACTTAACAACAATATTGACAGTACGGTTCTTTTACCCGAAATCAATTTCTTAGTACCAAGAAGTGAAGGTCGACACAATCTGAAATTCTATTGCGAAGTATCACGCACAAATATTATGCTACGATCACCATTGAATTTTATGTGCAGTAGATTCAATAAAATCTGTGAACACTGCGATATTCATTTCGACTTTCTGAACGCCTTGGTATCTTGTATCCACAATCACTTGTAATAATACTATAAATAACTTTTGTGTCAGTACTATTAAATTGCATGATTTGTTACTTTTTGTATTATATACTCAATTTTTCATTCCTCTTTTGAAATTCTACTTATACGAATATTTTATATATACTTTTTTTAGCATTTATTTTTTTACATTTCTATATTCCATTATTTTCAATATTTTATTCCATATATACTCTGTAATAATAGCATTTCCTGTAACTGGGTACTCCTGTTGGAAATAAATCATTTTTTTTTATGAGGTGTGGACAATTTGTATGTATAAAATATAGTAGAACACAGTATGCCCTCAAAGACAAAAATCACATAGACATAAAACATTATAAGTATAGATGAAAGTTTCCTAACAGGCAATCGGACAGGTAAATTATTGGCGGTGTATATTAGAGAAATATGTTGGGAAGCAGATCTGTGAATATATGTTTCATAAGTGTGTGACAGAAAAGTCAACCGATAACTTCTTTGTCAAATTGTACTTTGATAATTATGGTTGTATACTAATAAATTGATGAAAATGATGGATAGTGAATGTGCCTCTAAAATATTCAAGAATTTAGTACTATCTGTAACTTCAGAAGTGAAACTTTAGCTCTAGAATAAAATCCTGCTCTTCTTCTTAGTAAATAAACGCCATTTCTGTCGATTCAAATAGCAGGCGGTATAATTTATATTTTTCCAATGAAACTTGACGGTTCAAATGTTATGCAGTTACGAGCAATTCATATTATACCTCTTCTTCCTTTGACTCTGACCCTTGGCCACCCCGTTCTCGACCATCCAAAGCGCTTCCTGCGCCTGCCGCAGGAACTCTGAATGATCATCGTAACTACTTTGTCCAGCACCTATCTTTCCGTTTTCGGTCACTTCGTCTTTGCTGTCACTCACGAGCACATCACAAAACCGACGTTTTTCTTTGGGAACCTTGTCTCCGTTCACATCAGCGTCGATTCCCGATGACGCACTGAAGAAGAAGAAGAATAGTCGAGTCTAGATAGTGGATTATCTTCGGCGATGAACCTACTGGAAACGTGGTGTGCTGCTGTAATTTCTTCGGAGCTTTCTGCTCTGTTAGTCCGGGCAAAGTGGAGTAATGAGAGTGAGAATCGTGCGATATGTTTCATGCTCGGTCAAAAATTCGGTTGGGAAAGTATGTGGATTCATGAATTAATTTCAGAATTTAATTTCGGCATAAAAAACACTAGTACGATAAAGGAATTTATTAGAGAAAGGCTGAAAATAGATATAGCACCTACAAATTTCCAAAAGTACAGCTTGTCAAATCTAAGAAGAGACTTGAGACTTTCGTCATGGTCCCGCCCACTAGGTTAGAAGACGATGAGAGCAAGAGAGAGATAACTCCAACGTCTCTTTCTAGATTTGACAAGCTATATCTAGACCACATGAAATTAATGAAACACTTTTGTCTAAATACTACCGGAAAATTTTTATTTTACGACCGGTTTCGGGTTTGATCCCATCATCAAGTATAAAACTGAAATCTGAATTTAGAACATCGATTTTACAGAATTTTCAGTTATGCTGCTAGGCCAGGTATTTGAGAGACAGGATGCCAACTTAAAATACCATCCTGAAAATTCTAGGGGTTGTTAAACTCATGAATTCAAGAGAGGAGACCTACATAAATACGTCTCTCAAATACCTGGCCTTGCAACATACCTGAAAATTTTATAAAATCGATGTTCCAAATTAAAATTTCAATGTTATACTTGATAATGGGGTCAAACCTGAAACCGATCGTAAAATAAAAATTTTCGAGTAGTAAACAAGTCATCAATCACACTTATTGTATCTAGACATTATCAATATCAATGTATGGGATCTTTCTATAGACGCTTCCTACCTTTAAATTTAAATAAAACCAAGTGTGTGTGATATCATCAAAATTTTATTTTCGTTTGAGGGACATCGTTCGATTCTATGGGTGGAGCACATCCGAAACGTCCACTTCTTCATAACGGTGGCGCATAAATGAGGCTGGTTATTGTTGGCTTTAAGGACCGCAGTGGTTTGTGACTTATATGGATACACCTGCGACTCAAGAGAATCCCACAAAAAAAAGTCCAATGGGGTCAAATCGCACGATCTCGGTGGCCAGTTCACATCATCTCCATGTGGCGTGAGCTGTGTGGTACGTAGCGCCGTTCTGTTGAAACCACATGTAGATGGTGTCCAAATCATCCAATACAGGCCAAAAGAAGTTGGTTATCATCGACCTATAGAGCTCGCCGTTGACAGTGATGACCTGGCCAACGTCGTTCTCACAGAAATATGGACCGTTGACGTCGCCAGCCCAAAATCCACACCAAACAGTGACTTTTTCGTGATACATATGATTTTTCGATGAAAATTGGGGTCAACTGTCAACTGTTCCAGAGACCATTCAGCGAACACACGTCGTTGTCTAGGGTCTACATTAAGAGCAGATAGTTGTTGGTTCACAGATGGATCAAAAACACCTTCCAGTTCTGGTGCAGGTGTTTTCAGTCGCAGACCCAGGACAGAGATATCAACCTGCCTAGGAACCTATGCGATTGTATTTCAAGCGGAAATTTACGCTATTGAATTGTGTGCGGAGAGATTGGAAGAATCCAACCTCATACAAGTCAATAAAAATATTCTCGGAAAGTCAAGCGGCGTTGAAAGCTCTTGGCTCCTACCGAGCAACATCTTAATTGGTTGCAAGTTGCCAAAAGAGACTCTACTCGATAGGAAGGCTGCTGTAAGCAGCTTCATTGGACCAAAACCCGTCACTGGCAACGCTTTAGGTTTTGCCATACAAAGATTGGACACCTGAATAGCAAGAAGATTTATGGACTTCTGGCAGAATCTTCCACGATTGGCTCACTCCAAGGCGTTTATTCAGTCTTCGAAGCTTGATACCAAACAGTTGTTGGATTACAGTAGTAATGAACTACGATGTCGAACAGGTCTTCTTACAGGTCACTGTCATTTGAATAATCATATGCAGAAACTCGGACTGTCGGAAAACAGCGTGTGTCGCCTCTGTTTGTCATATAATGAAACAATAGAGCACATACTTTGTGCCTGCCCCGCTGGGGACCGAATCAGGTTTTTAGAGTTCGGCAAAGCCGTACTCTCACCATATGACCTGAAAGACCACTCACCATACAAACTAATCGGCTTCGTTAAGAAGCTGGGTTTATTTGGTCAAGTGTGAATAGGTGTTTGTCACAATAAACCCCTGCTGGTTGCGGTGGAGGGTCGAATAGATCCACTCACTCTGGACCTAACCTACCCTATGGTCTTCATCTTCAGTTCCTGGGTCGGTTAAATTTTGTACGGTTGCAGACCCAACTCATAAAGCAAAATTCGCCAAGTTTTTGTGAGCAACGCGAAATCGACTTTCTCAGATTCTCCGTCACACTCTCACAGCCATCAGCGGGTGTTGGTTGATCGTTCACCGAACCAGTGGACTCAAACTTATCCATCACATTGGACAACTTTATTATTTGCTCGTGTTGTTGAATGTCATTTTCGTCCATGGTGATTTGGCCAAACAGACTGTATAAATGACAACAAATTTGACAGCAGTAGCTTCAACGAGAAGACCGTTATCAATAGTCAAATTTCAAATGTCCCTGTTGGAAGACCCGTTACTTGGGGACCCAGCCCAACTGTATAACTAGTATGACCCAAGTCCGTATCTTGATATCTAATACAATCGATCGGTTCAGTCAGACTTTCTTAAAGATGTAACTTCAAAGAGCACTATCAACTTGTCGACTAGTTTCATCATATCAAAAACACAACACTTATCCCCTCTCAAGTATTTCTCGAAGGCTCAGAAGGTTCAGACTCATTGGCATACAGGGTGTATTTCGAATGCTGTCATTAATTTTAGGTGGTCACTTGTTATATTTAAAAAATTTGATATTATTTGAAGTAGCTAAACTTTATCGAATCAGAGTCAGTGGCGTACAATTTGGAATAATGCGTCATTTAAGTTAAAAAATGTATTTTGATATTATTCGCCATTTGAACAAACTTTGAAATGAAAATCGATTTGGATAGTATAGATAGAGGACGTATACAAACAGCCTAAGATGCTCAGAATAATTTGTATCCCTTATTTTAATACATATTCAATTTTTACTTTATTTAGAAAATGTTTAAAAACAAAAATTAGGTATGACAAAACATTTTTACAGAAAAGATTTTATACAAATGCACTTAAATGGGATGATGATTTCTTTCATTGGTTGATCTGGGTTATTCTTGAGTAAGAGGTTTGCCGCGCATACAAAATAGGTAATCTAAACTGACAGATTTTTTATATGTTACAGAATAACCTAGATAAAATAATTTAAGAAAAATTATTTTTCTAATTTTCTGTATTCATATGAAGGCTTGTCATAGAACACGTTTTCTTCTATTGTTTGTTCAATCTGATAAAACTATCAAACTTGGAGGAAAACAGTGGCATACAATAATTTTTGTAGTTTTCTGATAGGAATATCTTGGCTTTTGGAAACAAATTATCCAATTTTGCTTTTAATGTCGTGTAGTGATTGAAAATGGGCCTATAGAATATTGAAACAAATATTTTCTCAACTTGCCGGTTTGTCTACAATTTGACCGAGCTATTATTTCCCTCGAAGCTTTCTGGTCTGAAGAGCAACTGGAATAACGGACTAGCTCTTGTATTGCTAAGCGAACTGGTGAATTATACGATATACCTGCTATTGTTACCTTTAATTTAATGTTTTGGCTTCTAATGATAATGAGTCTATTGTCTAATTGGTTGTCGTCGGTAACGGGATCGTGAAATTCACTCGAGGATCAAACACGAAACTCGAGCCCTCTTTGGAAATTCATGTACTAATTAATAATTTACTCTTACTTTCAATGCCTTGGGTTACATTATTGCAATTTCTGTAGGGATCTCTTATGTTATTTGAATTAACATATAGCCCTTGTGACTTCCTTGTATTTTTCATAGTCGAAACTTATGCCACCTTATTACACCTTATTAAGAGCGATACGGGCAAGATGGAAAACTTGGTATACATCGATCGCATATTGCGATAACGTGATCCATAAGTAGGTATGTCATTGTAACTATATAGACGCGTGCCTAGACAAGCCAGAGAGTATTACTTAGGGACCTATTCTGTTCTAGTAGACAACTCAATCATGGACAGTAACGCCATCTCTTAGCAACAAGCGGAAATTATCTGCTACTTTTGTTGGAGTGCGTTGGCGCGACGTGAGTCTGTTGAGTCGAGTAATCGAAGCGATACGGTCGGAGAAGGATTCTAGTTGTACTGCGAAATAGTGATTATGATGTCTAGTGATTGTGAAGATATTATGCATTTCTTTGTGTCGTGCGCATGCGATATCCATATATGTTGTGTCGAATTCCATAATTGTTACGATTTTGGCATAATGTCACAAAAACGTAAAGATGATAGTGAGTGCAGAGTTCTTCAGTCTAAATGGAAAATTGCATAGTTTTTCATTGATTGGAAATTATACTATATAATATCATTCTATATAATTAAATAAACAAAATGTTATAATAATTCAGTACATTTTTTCATTTGAATCTGACCTCCTACAGATTTTGAATGTAATATATGGCAAAATTGAGTTTGGCACCTCTGATATAATGTATTTGTGATATTAATATAATAAATGGAATACCTAGACTTAATTAGGTATTGTGACCGAAAAGGAAATAAACGTTTTTGAATTTGAATTTGATCTGAAAAAGAAAACAAGTGCTTCTCAGAGAAAGGACTGGAACAATAAATGCCATCGGAAGTAATTTCTTTCATCAACGATCCAAGCTTCAATGGTACAAAATGAGTTCTTAGATTTTGCTAGTTTCATGAGTCATTATTTTTTAAAGATTATCAACAAAAGTGGTTACACTGATCCACTTTTGATAGTTTTCCGTTTTCTATCCGAACTGATTCCCTAAATATGTCCAAACAACTATCATCAGTGTTCACCCTGTATGAAGCCCTGATGAAATCCAGCGTAGAAAAATTAAATGTCCCGTCGTCGCGTGCTACGAGATGGGACGATAACAAATGGTTCTTCATGTGATAAAAAACCAGGATTAGGAATCTCAATTTAATTTTCATATCACCTCAACCTTCGAAACGATGAACATTTCATAAGTAATGAAATTTCTCCGGGTATTAATCACACTCCCACTGTAATTGAATTATACATGCATAGTGATGGTGTTATTTTTTATTCGACCATTCCGAACGTTTTGCAGAGATGGTAAATGGCTGGTATCGAGGTAACAAAAAATTTAATGAATTGATGTCGTGTCATAGGTCTGGAAAATTACGAGGCACGCAAAAGCTTTGTGGCATTTTGAGTAATAGGATTTCAGAAAAGAAGATTTATCATCGTTTGGAATATTGGATATACTTTACATTATTTGTTCTAAAAACGCAATCCAAGTACATTGAAGGTGACCGTACTGATAAAATTATCAATGCACTCCCAATTTGATAAGCAATCCCCTTAGCTTCTGTATCTGTAGAGTAGGGATGGTGAGTGTAAGCCCACATGTGACCCATTGTACATCCTCCAGAGGAGTTGTCCTCCTAGGTCATCGTCCTTCCTGTCCTTTCCAGGAAGGTGGACAGGTCGCTGGGAGACATCTCCTTTATATCGGCAGATGTAGGCCAAGACTCGCCGAGCACTCACTCTCTTATTGACGATGACTCCAGGCACTCGCACAGGACATGCCTGACAGTCTCATCTTCCTGTTCACACATCCTGCATAGAGGTGTGTCCACTAGCCCCATATCATGGAGTTGTTTCCTTAGTTGACAGTGGCCAGTCAGAAATCCTACTATCAGGCGTAGATTTTTCCTGGTCATCGCCAGATATTTCTTCGGCGCCAGCTTCCCAGGGTCGCTCAAGGTGAGCCTGGCAAGATTACATCTATTTATTCCATCCCATCTCTTTAAGGATTGAGCATGAGTGTAATAATAATAATAATAATAATAAATATTTTTATTGCTACACAAAAAGCAGTTACAAAGAACAAGGTTGATTGTTGTTATGTAGCAAATGGCATCGTTCGCTCTTCTATCTTCTGAGAAAGATAGAATAGCGCTCTTCCACGCAGCCACGACAAGAGACCAGTGACAAAAACTGGTCCCACCAGAAGAAAAAAGAATATACATATAAATATAAATAAAAAATAATAATTATGTCACAAAGTGCAATGAATGTCGCATAAGTTCATCAATGTATCAGAAGTCTATTGCTAAAGTACCATCCAACAAAAGACTTTTAACCTTTTTCTTAAAGTTGAAGATTGACAAGTTTTTGAAATCAGTGCGCAGTAAGCGCTTCCCGCCATAGGCCCAGCCTCAATTGACCCATTCCTACTTCAAAGTTCACACCAGCCGTGCGCAATCGTACCATGGCCATTAACGCAACATCCTTAACGTACAGATCCAGAGGGGTCAGACTCGTGATTAATTCCATTGCCTCGGTTGGTGTTGTTCTCATGGCTCCTGTGATGTTACAAGCTATTCGCTGAATTTGGTATAATTTTTGGATGGCCGTTGCTTGTAGAACTTTCGGTCCCCTTGCAATGACTCCATACGTTAACATAGGTCTTATTATTGCAGTATAGATCCAGGTGACCACACGGGGTGAAAAACCTCATGCGCGTCCCACTTTCCTCCGGCATTGCTCATAAGCCACGTATGCTCTTTTTGCTCTACTCTGTAGATGAGAGTTCCATGTTAGCTTCCTGTCGAGGATAGTACCAAGGTATTTTACCTTTTCAGAGAAGTTTAGTTTGCTTTTGAAGATTTCGGGAGGTTTTAAGCCCGTTAAACTTCTCTTCCTGGTAAAAAGGACCATCTGTCTTCTTGGGATTGATCGACAGTGAATGTTCCTTACACCATGTTTCTATTAATTTGAGCCCATCCTGCGCTCTATCGCACACTGTGTCTACAAATTTGCTTGTCTGCTCATCTGCGTATGCAATTGTGTAGATTCCATTTTTGTTAAGGTGATTTATCAGGGTATCCAGAACTATGTTCCAGAGAAGGGGTGATAAGACCCCTCCATGTGGACATCCCCTCATGACCAGTCCTTTCACTGTGATGTCTTCTATATTAATACTTATTGTTCTGCTAGATAGCATTTTGAGTATCCATTCTCCCACTACCAGGGGTACATTCCTGGAGTGTAGTTGCTGGATGATTGTTGGAAAGGTTGTTTCAAACGCTACCTCGATATATATGAATATACCCAGGGTGGATTCTTTGTTGTCCAATGATCTTATAACACGCTTTTATTAGCTTCACCTATATGTATGTATGTTTGTTTGTTTGTCAGTTTGTTTGTAACTTCAGAATTATCGATATTATTGCTTGATCTATTCGCGGGCAGGTGGCGTAACCTCCTTGATATAATTCGAACTCGCTTTACATGTATTTCTTCATTTGAAAAAAAGTATATTATTATTATTATTTTATAACGCTTTCATTATCTTCACCTGTATGTATGTATTTTTGTTTGTTTGTTTGTTTGTAACTCTCCTTTTCATTTCATATCACCTCCTTGATATAAATCGAACTCATTTTAGATGTATTTCTTCATTTGAAAAAAGTATTTTTTTATTACACGCGCGCCTGCTGCCTTATTTGTAACCCTGATTTTCAGGCTCCCTCTCCGGAATTGGAAAATATCAATGGTCATTTTTCTAAACAATATACGGCTGATTAATCTTAAAGTTTAGATGAAATAAATATAGATTATAAAGACTAAAAAACACGCTTGTATAGCATACGAAACTAAAATATTAAAAATAATTATATTTTAAAAAACTGAAAAACACGCTTTTGAAGAGCATCGAACTGAAAAGTTGAAATTTTTTTTAATAAACTCAAAAAAATAACGAATGAGAAATACTAGTATTATTGTGAAAAAAGCGTGGGCGCTTTATGTCATATTTTTTGTATATCAATACTAATATTTTTCGTTCGTTATTGTTGTAAGCTTATTTAAAAAAATATTTTTAACTTTTTAGTTAGATGTTCTTTTAAAGCGTGTTTTTTAGTTTTTAACTCTTAAGTGCCTGTTTATGTGTTACTTTGGTCACCACCAAAGGACCTAATTTGGATAAATAGTTTCAAATATGATGTGAATGGTGAATAGTATGATTTTTCATCATTCATTATTACATTGTTGAATTTGAACCAGTCTCATACACCATGTAAGTCTTGTTCGACTTTATTTTTAACATTTGTCCAAGTTTCGTTCTCATAAAGTATTGTCATGAGACTGTTTACAGAATTAATAACAGCGGTCCAAGAACGGTTTCCTGTGGAACTCCATAAGAAACACAGCCCTTGAAGAACTATTCCATTACTACTTGTTTTCGTTCTGACAGATAGCTTTCCGTTGCATTCTCCAAATGCATTCTCCAAAAACTCCAATCCCATAGGATTGGAGTTTTTGGAGAATGCATTCGTGACACACTGTATCGAATGCTTTTGATAGATTAGCAAAAAATCAACTCAGAAGAGCCTTATAGATATCAATAGTCGAAGCATATATCGCATCTTCTGTACTTCGACCTTCCTACTAGTATGATTTCATTACTTTTTCAGGCACTGAATGTCCAACTCTAATATTGTTTCAATCTCAATGAATTGCAACAGTGTGTAATATTCTGTTATAACGAAAAATTAAGTCCCACAGGGTTCTATTTCGGGTCATTTGCTTTCCATCATCTACGTTGATGATATGATTAAATGACTGAGGAATTCATCAGGGCTTCTTACTTTTCGATGTATCACTCAGTAATAACTATAATTGTTCAAGGTGCATCGAGTCATACAGATACAATTTCAGTTCTGCAAAAAAAAACTGTTGAGAGCAATGGTGGAAGTCAGTTATAATGATCATTGCAAACCAACATTCAAAAAGTGGTTTGCAAAACTATTCAAATTTTTTCTTTTTAGTGTCGTCTGTTACGACAACTTTTCTGCAGATTCAATATGTGTTGAAATTTTACAAATAGGTTTGTTTCTATTTGGTTTCGAAACCTACTGATGAAACCCCAATGGAAAGTCAATTAGTTTTCAATAGAATGAATTTGTTCCATTCCCTGGAAAGCGTAGTTGTTCGTGTGTGACATATGCAGATAGCACTCCAACATGACTAAATTTCTCGCACACGTTCTACAGACCCAAACACGCACTATATTCAATCTCCTATTCATACTCATCCGCATCAATGCCGGCAACCTACCGCAGTCACCCGAATATGTACCCGACCGTGTTGGATGTGAGTTGTGGCGTGTGTGTGGTTTCGATTCGCATTCAATTCCGTTCCCAATAGTGGAGAAAATGGTTAAGGAAATTGGTGCGCCATTGTCAAGTCGTGAACTAATCCGGGACCATCTAAATCTACCTCCGCCTCCTGTTTCGATAAATCTCTATTTTTGAGCAAATGCCGTGTTATAACGTTTTCAAGGAATGAGAGAATTATGAACACTCACGAAACACAGATGAAACTTTCAAGATGGCAACTGGGCGCCATCTAGGAAAAAAATTAATAGAAAGGGGGGTCTTGCAACACATCTTTTTGAAGCTCCTGACAAATGCTTCGTAACCCTAGAATATAATGTCAATATCTTCAAGCACTACAAAATGGCGGAACTTTTAATAATTGCCTGAATACATTGACATTTAACTACATATCAGGTAGTAAGCTTGAGTATTACTGGAGTTTTTCCCAACACCAAATCGTTATTTATAACACCTCGACACGTGTTTCGATCACCAAGTGATCAACTTCAAAGAGGAAGATCAAAACTGAAACTCCAGACGAGGACGTCGGGCTCGAACCACTGTTCCACATAGCGATGGATTCAATCTGTAGAACGAACCTCACACGCGAACCAAACGGCAACCGTCCCTCCTATACGTCAATATTATTTCCAGAAAAAGGAAACGATAATATGAACTCAAAAACCTCTTGATGTGGTTTTTGAGTTCATCCGTTTTCTCAATCAATTGATAACAGATGTTTCTTTTCAAACTCTTCTTCAAACTTTCATATTCATAAAAATGTATGGTTATCCCGTTCAGTGATATTTTCCAACTTTGTGCGACTCCAAATTCACAGCCCATTATCACATGATAATTTCAAACTTTTTAAACTTCGATAATGTTTTACTTGAGGCACGTATTTCATTCAAAATTTAAAACTTTCTAGAATCCCGTTTACATTCTATTTTTCCAAAGTAGGAGTGGAATTATATATTTCGAATTATTGATTCTGTTCGTATCTAGTTTATATTTCAATTGTATGTAAGTACTCTTAATCAAAACCACTAAAATTGAAACACTTCTTTTGTTAAGCTGTCAATATCATAGGTGTATATTCATTATTATGGTAGGTAAATAAATCCAAGCAAGTGTTCACAAGAGATTTAATGGCAGAAATGTAGATATTGTTGTAGTATTGAAGTGGTTCTAGTTAAATATTTGGATTTAATCAATTTGATTCAAGTCAGTCATACCCTCCTCTCATAAACACAAAAGTTTTATTTCAGTCGTGTGATCTAAAGCAGACTCGTTTTTTTATCGTCGATGTTCTGGTTCTAAATCTGTCTTTAGAATATCCATCTAACATAACTCCTTATTAGGCTTCGCCATTTTTGTGTTCAACTGAAAACAAATATATTCAGGAAATCAAGTAGGACTTTCTGATATTATATCAAAAGAAACAAACGAAGTTTGACTGCGGAATTGATGATTATGTTGAGTTTTGCTTTTTCCGTGCTACGTAGAACTTCCGCTATCAGCCATTCATCAAATGCCTCTTAATGTGAAGGGTGCAATATTGTCGATAATTCATTCCAAAAGGAAAAAAAAATTGTTATCGTAAAAGGGAATGATAAAAAGCTATAGATGTATCGTTCACGTTATGACGTAACTTCTCGTTGGGAATGTGGTTTATTGGTTATTGGTTTGTTTGAAATGCGAATACAGCTGGAATCCTTTTTATAGAATTTGAATTGACAATTGAATTTTCGTGCAAACGTTGCGAAATGAAATATTCTGTTTCCAGAAATTGTAACCAATTCAATTGAATGGGTGTTTCTCGGCGAGGACCAGTTGAATATATTTTTCAATAAATACGGGGATGGTCCCAGAATTACCAGGCCAACAGAGAAAACACAAAAATTTTTGAAAAAAATGTTTTTATTTTTCAATAAATCTCCTTTCACCTCTAAACATTTTCCCAACGACGTTTGATACGTTTTTCATAATAATAACTGTCTTGCTCCTCAAAATAGCCATCAACTGCCGACATCACTTCTTCATCGTTGAAAAATCTTGAACCACTGAGCCATTTTTTCAAGTTTGGAAACAGAAAATAATCCGAAGGGGCTAAATCTGGCGAATAGGGTGCATGAGGTAGCAATTCAAACTTTAAAGACCGGAACACACTTCTTCATACACCTCCCCGATCCGACTCCGTTTGATTTTGCCCTAAAAGCGGATCGGTGTAGGATCGCCAGTGGGTAATCATACTTGTCATACATGCTTCCTACTTCTTTCCGATTTACCGCTCCGGCTTGACACCGGAACAGCGGTACAGCTCTTCAGTCTGGTCATACAGAACTGGATATTTTCTGACTTGTTCAATAAGCTACTTCGGTATCATACAAACTCCAATACGTGTCCCGCAGCTGGAGAACAAATAGACTGCACGATCGGATCATGATCGGATACAGGAACGGAGTCGGATGGGAGCGGGGTTGGCCACGTATCGGAACGATGTGAACTACTCTATTCGGACTGAAGTACCATTTCCCTCTCAGACACTCGTCCGACTGTATGATAGGAGTCGGATCTGAAGGGTGTATGACAGGTGTGTCACGGCCTTCAGTCCTTTGTGTTAATTACTGAAATGTGTGAGTGTGATGAACAAAAGGCCCCCTATATTCACGCCGGTTCCAGGCCGGGGTGGTTCGTATAACCACGTAAAGGGGGCTGTATATGTGGAAAAAAACCAAAAGGTCTCCCAAGCAGGAGGTGATTTTATAAAAATCAAATTGTTTTTATAATAAAAAAAAGTTCGACAAACAATTGGTGGCAGCATTGCTTCGTGCAAGACCGCTACGCCCTCCGACGAAGCTCCTGTCAACCAACAGGAGGAGCATTGGTCATTGCGC
Source organism: Leptinotarsa decemlineata (assembly GCF_025532065.1). Taxonomy (NCBI): domain Eukaryota; kingdom Metazoa; phylum Arthropoda; class Insecta; order Coleoptera; family Chrysomelidae; genus Leptinotarsa; species Leptinotarsa decemlineata. The sequence continues at coordinate 22,696,863 of NW_027412702.1, forward strand.
CTGAAGAAAGAAAGCAAGGACCATCCAAAATAGAGAGAGACAAGTCCACTGTTTTGATTGTTTTTTTGTCTTGGGTGTGAAGTGATGGACCCATGTTTCATCCATTGTTATGAACCGATGCAAGAATACTGCTTTGTTGCTGTGAAACTTCACTAAACACTCAATTGAATCATTTTCACGGCACTGTTTTTGCTCGAGTGTAAGCAAATGCGGCACCCATCTTGCATACAGCTTTCTCATGTCCAAATTCTCGCACACTTTCAGTCTACGATCATTCAGTACCGCTTTGTGGATTTTCTTCGCCGTTTCTGAAGTCGTCACCTCATTTAGTCGATCATTGCAATGCTCGTCTTGGAAGCTCGTACGGCCTCATTTAAACTCTGCTACGCAATATTTTACTGTTGAATCAAAAGAACAGACTCACCTAGAATAGAATCCACTTCAGTTTTTATATTTGTTGGGCTGAGGCCTTTCAAATAAAAGGTTTATACCGCATAACGATAACCAATTTTATCCATTTTCACAAATTCGCCGAAAACGTTCGTTATTGATGGCTGCCAAACAAATACCAAACAATGCAGCGTCTTCAAACTTGAAAAATATGCTTCATAGTGTGTGTACTTTCTCATACCGTGATATTTTTAAACAACTACCGCCATCTATAGGTCAGACCAAATGCAAATAGAACAATAAACGATAAAACTGGAATATCTGGCATATAATGAATCCAAAACAAACACTTCTGCCAATCACCAGAAGTGCAATACTTTTTTCGATGCTCGTTTCACCAACCAAGTTGGCGTCTTCAGGAGATGAAGAAAACCCTCTCCTAAAGATCGTTCATCGTTCTATTAGTTCTTGTCCCCAATGTTCTAATTTCGAGTCAATAAACTGCTTGAAATGCCTCGCAACAGCTCTCGTCAAAAATCACCCAGTATAATGAATCAGTTTTCGTGTGAATTTTGAGTGAAGTATCAAGTAAGCAAGAACCACCTAAACTGCACCACCAGTTCTTGACCCTTTGACCCTGTATGTATTCATACACTAACACCAATTTCAACTCAAAATGGAATATTGTCGATGAAGTTTTGAATCCTGTAGAGGTTCATATTCTTTCTCAAAATGAACACTCCAATACTTCTTTGACGTACTGAACTTTCACAATGAAAAAAGCAGTATATCCAGTTTACAAATAATTGGCAATTAAAAAAACTCCTTTATTCCCCAGAAGCTTTTAGATTGACGGCGGAATCTCTCAGAATGAAATAATGAAAACAAACTCATTACATCAGAGCTCCAATTATAATTCATTATGTAGTGCCTCCGGCCTCTCAGGAAAGGATTAAGAGGATTAGTAGCAAAGAAATTGAGTTTTTGCAATTTGAAGCAGTGCTTTGGCTTATAAGTTCTTTCTGTCGAAAACTCTGGTGCAGATCTCGAACTTTTTATATCTTCGTTCGACAAATTTGTTAAACTAGATGAACTGGGAAATTCTACTAGGTGAGAAGGGAATGGAAGGCTTCATTTCAATTCATTCTTCTCCAGGTTCTACACCCTTGAAACGAAGTTCAAGTAACAATTATATAACTCTTCATGATGGGATTGAAACTGAAATATATTGTGGGAGAAAATCTACATTACAATTACCTCGGTATACATCAGTCTTCTTTAGAACGTTAATATATGCAATTTTGCAGTGCGCAAAGAATATTAATGGGGGGCTTCAACGAAGTGAGGTTAAGTTGAACTCAGGGCTTTGATGAGCTCAAAAGTGACATCAAGACTGGTCTGAGAATACCATGAAGAACTGAAGTAACCAGCTGATCGAAATAGGTTGATTTCATACTGGGTAGCAGGACACTCAGAAATCACTCTTTAATATTTCATGATGCATAGCGTTTGTTTTAAGTTAAAGCCCATTTCTGCCTCAGTGACAACATCAATGAAGAAAACAGTCTGAAATGGAGTGCCTTAATCTCCAACAGATATTGGACTAAGGACTAAGGTATTAGCCGGCTAGATAAAATGATATCACACATCTAGACAGACATTTTCCGTTCGGACTACATAAATTCAATCCAAAGTCTATATCGATAAGTCTGCTGTGGATTGATGGCCAAGGTTATTCGAATATTTGCCCAAATATGAGTTGAAATTCGCTTACAACTTTTGGATATTTTAGACTCAAAATTATGTTACTTTGGCTTTTCCAACCACTGTTATCGCTACGTTTGTCTGTAAATAACTGATTTTCCAGGCGAATTCGCCATTATTTAACGTATATCACAGATTGTGTATGTGCGCATTCGCCAATTTTATGATGTAGTCTCATCAATATCTGTTGTATGCTGTTGTCACAGAAAGTTGAAGAGTTTTTTGCTTTACTCATTGTAAGGACAACATTTATGTTCGCATATCCAATATTCTTTTTATTTTTGTGTAGAAAATCATTATATGAATATTATTTTGATACTTTTAGAAAACAAATAGTAATATAATATGACTTCAATGAAATGACTGAAAAACACTTTTGTCTAATTTCCACTAGACAAAAGGGTTTTTCATTAATTCCATTGAACTGATCATGAGAAAATTAACTAGTAATCAATTACACAGATAATATAATATGTTTATCTTGTATTTTGGATGAAATAAAACATGGATTTCTGATGTTATGAAGACACATGTCATTCTTTCAGTTTCGAATTCTAGAATGGTATTTTGTTGATGTTCTCCAATGTGTCCTTTCTAATGATTTCCAAGCAATTTTATCGCATTTGCCACGTTTTTCACGTTCGAACATTTGTCCAAAATATCACCTTTCCTTTTGTTTCAGACGTGACAGTGGTGTATTATAAGGGTCTTCCCCAAGTAACGGTACCTCTTCCCAGTAGGAGAGAACGATGTAGATTCACGCTGAAACCAATCACGAACACCGTAGGAGAATTTTTAGAAATGTTGAAGAAAGAAGACAAAGGAATAGACAGGGTGGTGTGTATGGCGAAGGACGGTACGAGAATAGCGTCTTCCAATACGATAGAGACTCTACTAGATGATGATTTTAAATTGATCATTAACGATAATTCCTATAATGTAAATACCCCGAAACAGGAAAGGGTGACAGGGGAGGAAATACAAAGGTGAGTAAATTTTGTTATTGAGCAGAATTTGCGTTAGAGGCGTGTGAATTCATTCATGTTTACAAAGAACGCTGGAAAAAATAACTATCAATCTACCCTTTATCAGCTTTGCACACTCAGCATCAACGCAGAGTAAGCCATAAATTATATGCCGCAAGGCATAACTGCAGGGAAAAGCGTCAAAATTGTTTGTAACGAGGACTAGTTTTGACCTGAAACCATTGCAAAACATTCAACAATCTAAGTAAGGGTTTAATCCCCTAAACGTTTTCAAATGGGAGTGATATCTCATTGAAATTGGCTTTCAATTCTCTGGTCATTACTGATTCGATTTTCCAAATCGGGCCGCTCTTTCAGAAGATACAGAGTTTTGAAATTTCTAGAATGTTTTTTTGAAAGCAAGCGAAAATTTGATAGAGTTCACTTTAAAACTCCATATCCATCAAGTAAATGCTGGAAACGGTGTCAGTCAATCTCCATACAGATTATTTGCGAAAACGTACATTTTGGAGTAGTTGTTACATTCATTTATGATTTGTCCTCACAGGTCTATTATTGTGTCAGATCGTGTGCGAAATAATCCGTTTTTTTATGTGATCCCACAAAAAAAAATTAGGACTTGAGTCCGGTGACCGAGGAGGCTACTTTTTGGTCCTATCCAGCAGTCTAGACACCTGTCGTTCAAATAATCACACACATTTTGAGAGCAATGTGAAGTAACATCGTCTTGTTGAGGGTAGGTCCAAAGAGTTTATTGTTGTTCGCACTCATTCATAGGCGACCATATAAATCCAGTCTCTTGACGAAGTCGATTACTTCATTTGGTGAGTGATCTTTCAGGCCAGCTGGTAAGAGTGGGACACTGCCAAAAACTGAAAACCTGATCCAGCACACACGCGGTGAGTCAGGCACGGAGTATGTGATCCGCTACTAGGGCTGGAATTTCCTTGTGGAGAATAATCCACTCTAAGGTTGACAGATGATGGTGCATTTTCCCCAATCTAGAGAACCTGATCGGTGGTCAGTCTGCAATTATCTTCATCAGTAAGGTGGGTAACACAAGTGTATGGTTTGGAGAGTAGATATCCCATTACGTATTTCAGTTGGGCACCCTCCCATGGATGCAGGATGTTAACTGCACCCAACAGTTAGGAGACGCTCTTCTGGTTCAGACCGGAATGTGTAGCTCTGGAATCGTATCTGTGGAATCTTCTGAAAATTACTCTAGGTTACCCATAGTTGCATATGGAAAAGATATTGCGATTTTCAGGCATATGAGAATAACCGTCTGGTGACCTGCTCAAAGAGGAGTTTGTTTCCTCTCTTGATGTATAGTTTACTTCTTCTGCTCAAATAATAGATGGAGAACTGCTTCCTGACTGCATCTCCGCTACCAAGAGTTTCTTAGGACTGTTACAAATCGAGATTTGGGGAACTGAGAAACTTTTTCTTCCGATACTGTGATACAGGGAGAACCGTTGGGGTCATTTGGTCGACGTCCATCTCCTCTGTAGACTCAGGGTCGGGTTCCTTGCTTACTTCATTATCAGTAAAGGGTCCCGGCTAGGAAAAACCAGCTTCACCCCAGCAGAAAGGAGACGGGTGACAAAGGTTTCTATGACGAAATGATGCTTGGTATCTCGAAGGTTCCGATAGTGTCACGGATTGGACTCTCGAGTCATATATCATTTCGGCACGGACACACATACCTTAGAATGATGCGTCCTTTGGTAGGACTCTTACCTTCTCGGGTGACACCTCACTTGACAGGGGTATTTTAACGCCCTCCATTGCATTATCTATATCGGTAAGAGCTGAGTCGATATCATTTCGTAGTAGATCCAGATATATATCATCTGTTTAATTCTTATTGAAAAAAATAGGACCTTGAACGAAAATCATCTGAGGTAACTTGCATAAATATGATGAAATATAATTCAATGTTCACCGTGGTGTAATCCGGGAGAGTATTTGTTATCCGGCAGTCATTTACCAGATTCTACTGTGTAGGAACATTGGGAAAGATAAATGTTTCGAATGTTATTTCGAAATATTCTTTGTCTCATAACGTCTGTATATCTTATCGAAACAGACTCCAACTTTTGTTTGATAACGTATTGCTGGTGTTTTAAAGCACCTGAACCACTGAACCGGTTTTTAAAAATGAAGTAAAGAGAATCCAAAGCCACTTTCAATGAGGTGTTTCAGTAAAAAAAAGTGGTTGCAACTTTTATGAGCAACAGAAATCTATTAGTCGTGTATTACTGATTATCATATTTGTTATTCAATGAAAAACTATTCAGTAGTATTCTTTGAAGAACATTATTTATTGTGGAGGAAGAGTCGATATTGCTTGAGGTTCCCTGAGCTCCTAACTTTCCACAATATCAGAAATTATTAAATGTAGATCAACAGAGTATCTGAGCTCAAATGTAATAAAGGACAAACTGAAAAGTTCATTTCAAGTTACTGCATAATGTAAACTATTGAAGAGTATCATCAGTCAGTAAGTTGTATTCATAAGTTTTGCGAATAGATAAAAACAATTATCGAAATAATAAACTTTTAATCTTTTTTCAAAGGGCCAGCTTTACGGATAATGATCTTTTTTCGTTCTTAAAATCCTAAAAAAAATTATTAGTAAAAACGCCTCTTGGCAAACTTCAAACTAAATATTTCCAAAATATACGTTTTTAATAATATTTTTTTAGATTTTCGAAAACTGAAAAGTACTATTTTCCTGAACGAAAGCCGTTTTGAAAAAGGTTAGTTTGAAAATTTTATTCTTTCATTTATTTCATTTACAAGAAAAATTTATAAATACGAGAAGTTGCTGACTAATTATACTATTTAAAAATTTATTATACCAAGAAATAACTTTTTGGGGTGATCTTTTTATTTTACAATTGTCTGTTGTTCTATATTCATTTATGTTTCAAACTGTGAAGGATCAGACGCCCAGAAAAGCTCAACTTCTAGTATTCATGAATATTTCTACATTCAGATGTATATCGGTTTCCATTTGTCTCTCATTCAATTTATGTATCTCTCCATGGAATTAATAATTCAGTTCTAATGACAGAATCCCGCAGATAACTATTTGAAATTCAATTAGAATGGCATGGAATTAGTGGATATAATTGAATAATGTGTATTTGAAGGTGGATGACAATGTTTTATGGTGTATTTCATCAGTTCGGACTTCCATTGTCTAAAATAATATAAATTCAAAAAAATCAAAAAGATTAACCGAAAATAACAATTTTATTAAACAAAAAACTGAAATTACAGAGAAATAACATACAACAACAACCAAACAAATAAAAATTGAAATATTGATAAAAGCTGAAAAAATTGAAAAAATTAAAAGAATTAGTAACAAAAAATGAAAAAAATTAAAAGATTTTAAACCAAGTTATGTCACAACGTTTCGATTGTGGATACTAACAATCTATACTAACATCCGAAACGTTGTGACAACTTGATTTGAAATCTTTTAATTTTAATTTTTTCAATTTTGGTTAGTAATATTTTTAATTTTTTCAATTTTTTCAGCTTTTATTAATATTTCAATTTTTATTTGTTTGGTTGTTGTTGTATGTTATTTCTCTGTAATTTCAGTTTTTTGCTTAATAAAATTGTTATTTTCGGTTAATCTTTTTGATTTTTTTCAGGGTTATCCAATCAATTTATATTATATGAGACAATGAAAGTCCGAACTGATGAAATGAATGATGTGTACAATGATTGTAATAATTTCAATTGTTTGAATTTCTAACAGACTGAGTAAGTAAGGAAAGGGCAAATTCCACATAAAGAATCTTACTCCGTGTTTTCATAAATTCTCCGTGGTTGTAATAGCTATTTGTAAATTCGTATTACTAGGAACGAAATTACCACTTTTCTTCTCGCAAGATGTAGTGAATGTTTTTCTATCAATATATGTCATATAATTAGGAAAACAAGTGTTGTTCATTGATCATTGATTTTCTTATTCTTAACTGAAAAAATAAATATCCAACACTGCTGAAGTAGGAGAAAATTGTATTTTAAGAAGTAAAGTCAAATTAACATTCGTGTTTGACTTTTACCAGAATACAGGATATACAAGATGTTCTAGAAATTACACAAACAATTTGAAAATAATAGATTCACAAGTTTCATATTTCACAAGATGAGGGAAAGGAAAAGTACTTTTTTCTCTAAAGAGGAAACATTATATCAATCAACCAAGCATTAGATCAGTCAACATTTTTGTCAACACCTGCTGCTAGTAAGTACTTTCCTCTCTATGGGGGCAATATCCCTCGTAATTTTAGATTAGGAATAAATTTCCACATAAAAAATGACTGACAAACTTGAAACATTTTCATGTAAAAATAAAAATATACGAAATCTCCGCTTGTAATTTTATTTGCATTTCACTTTCACAATATTTCGTTCGACGAACTCCTTTCTAGATCGTCAAATAAATCTCCACAGAGTTGGTGCAAACAAGCAGGTGACAATAAATAATGAATTAACAGAAAACTCCCGCCTGACAGGCGACAATGGAGTCGGTTTATGATTATCGCTAGGGAGAGTTGACGAAAAACATTTATTACACTTGGACGGGTCTAGAGCGATGTATTTCATTGAAAAAACATTACAATGGAACAGTGTCTCAATCGAACAATCAGTTGATCGGTCAACATTTTTTGTCAACACTTTCTTAGGGTAACTATTAATTCACTAATATATTAAAGGCGAACATATAATTGAGTTAGGAAAACCTTTACAGACCTACTCGTATCGGTCTCATTGGTTTACAGACTACTACATTGGAAACAACTTTATTCTATCTAGCAGAATATGATTATAAGAACAAGGAAGTACCTTCAGTTGCTTCCTTGGATATTGAAGGCGTATTGAATAATACTTCCTAAGAAACAATCACCGACACAGAGGAAAAGAGGACTCGATGATACAAAGTGCAGATGGACGCACTTCAACAGTACATCTTAAAAGAGGATGATGTGGAGATAACGGAAATTATGTGCAGCATCTCATTCATCTGAATGCCGGAGGTCGTATACTTTTTTTGGGTTGGAACAACGTTTGACTAGAACTGGCCGATACTTGATTAAAATCCATATTTAAAAAACTAATAAATAAAGTTTATTCTATGATTTTCACAATAAGGGTTTTACAAAAACCGCGACACGTGTTTCGCTATACAATAGCTTCTTCAAGCATAACTAAAGTTACTTCTAAATTACACCTTATATACTATAACCTAGTAACTATTCGTCTACCTAAGTAATAAATCTACCTGAAAAAATCTACCTGAAAAAATATACCTGAAAAAGTCAGGTATCAATACATTTTTCGAAAGTCTACCTGTAAATATAACTTACTATTATTACTCATGTCCCTCTGAGATTAGATGACTGATGGCATATGTGGAATTTATTTTTCCGTTCTGAAAACTATATTTGCGCATAAAGGAACACAAATATAGTTTTCAGAACGGTAAATAAATTACACATATGCCAGTCATCCAATCTCAGAGGGATATAAGTTCGACCATGAATACAAACCCCTCCATTTCCAGAAGAAAGGTTTGAAACTTAACCTGTTGGAGAGTATGGAAATAAACAAATAATAATTCGCCTTTATTGAAATTGTTCACACGCAGGTAATAATAGTAAGGTATATTTACAGGTAGACTTTCGAAAAATGTATTGATACCTGACTTTTTCAGGTATTACTTAGGTAGACGAATAGTTACTAGGTTATAGTATATAAGGTGTAATTTAGAAGTAACTTTAGTTATACTTGAAGAAGCTATTGTATAGCGAAACACGTGTCGCGGTTTTTGTAAAACCCTTATAGTGAAAATCATAGAATAAACTCTATTTATTAGTTTTTTTTAACTGGTTATCGGAACTCTTCGGAAGGAACAAAGTTCTTGCCACAAAATTTTTGTCGTTTCGATCATATTTAACTCTTCTGGAGTAGTCAAGGAGCCTCGAATGAAGTTGTACCAACTCGTGAAAACCCAAAGACTGGGTAGCCGTGGCTTTTGAGTATGAAGTGTATTCGTAACAGAACAGTTTTGGTAGTGGGTCCTAAATATTACAGCAAGATTGACCAAGGAAGAGGGGCTCAAAATAATACCGTCCTTATAGATCATAGTTGCATTCACCAAGAGTATCAAGGTAGAAGGACTAGGGCCTCTACAACTCCGGGATGAAGAGATACAACAGTCGGGAGAGTTTGTATATCTGAGGTAGTACCAGATCCCAAACTGTTTAAAAAATTTGTTTAAAATCTGTTTTTTCGTTAACCAGCTGTCGCACCCCTACGAACGACAACCCTCAGAAGTCGAAACTTGTGCGAGCTAAGGATTAACGAGGGCTTACCTTTTAACGTGTGTTACCTTTTAACGTGTGATTCCTAACACTGATCTAGAAATACAATTTTGGATATTCGCAGACTAGGTTAACGCTTAGCCTAAAATAACAATTTTATTGAACAAAAAAACTGAAATTACAAAGAAATAACATAAAACCAAACAACAACCAAAAAAAACATAAAAAATTTAAATGTCAATGAAAGCTGAAAGTTGAAAAATATTATTAACAGAAAATGAAAAATAAAAAGTGAAAGATTCCAAACCAAGTTATGTTACGACGTTTCGATTGTGAGTATCAACAATCGTCTTCGGGTGATAACTGGACTCATTCCTCCGAGATCCGACTATTATTGGGTCATTCGAGTGCTTTCACCTATCCCCTCTTCCCTCTGTCCACTTCATTGGTTTTAGCGGGAGATGACCGTTTGGCGGGAGTTGGTCGTTTTTCGCTTGATGAGAGATTTCCATATGTTACGTATCTCTTCGCTAGCTTGACTAAATGCGTTATTGGACAACATATACGCGGCTTTTTTGAATTTTCTACTGAACCAGTGTTCCTCTTAGTGGATGATTTCAGCTTGAGCCCACTTGATATTTTGTTGATGAGCCCAAACATGCTCTGCTATTCCGGATTTGCTGGTTTCTCCTCGCTGTGTGTGTTTCTTGTGCTCAGCAATGCGAACTTTCAATGGCCTCTTAGTTTCACCGATGTATGATTCTCCGCACTCGCAGGGTATCTGGTAAATGCAATTCTTGGAATCGCAGTCCGCGTTTAGTGGCCTGGTTTTTTTGAGGCTGCTACGGATAGTGTTCCCAGATCTGAAGCAGATCTTGATATTATACTTGGACCCAATCCTTCGTATCATTTCCGATAATCCTCTGATCTAGGGAAGTACAAGTACTGGTTGTGGCGGCTTCTCTTCCTTGTGAAGCTCTTGCTGTCTTCTAGCTAAACTCTGTTCTACTATCACTCTGGAGTAACCATTCCGTTGAAGGTCATTTTTGATGATGCCTAGTTCCTTTTCGAGACCTTCCTTTGTATTACAGAGCTCGAAAGCACGGTCTAGTAGAGTCTTGATGAATCCTCTCTCAGTCGATTGATGGTGGTTGGATTTCTGGTTCAGATACTGTCCTGTGTGAGTGGGTTTTCAATATAGAAATGTTTTTCATTAGTGTCGGTCCTCTTCACCGATACGTCTGAGAAAGGCAATTCATTGTGGACTTCCTTTTCCATTGTGAAAGTAATGGAAGGACTTATGTTGTTGATGTGCTTCAGGAAAACGTCTAGTTCTACATTACCATGGTTCCATATCATGAAGGTGTTGTCTACGTATCTCAACCATACTCGGGGCTTCTTCAATGGCCGGAGTTTCAAACCACTCCATATATATGTTGGCTATGACTGGTGAAAGTGGCGATATCATGGGCAGTCCCTCATCTTGCGTAAAGATTTCGTCCTTCAGTTGGAAGTAGTAATTCCATCTTCAATAAAATTGTTATTTTCGGTTAATCTTTTTAATTTTTTTTCAGGGATTTCAAATCAATTTATATTATATTAGACAATAGAAGTTAGAACTGACGGAACCATTTTGTTCAAAGCTTGAACGGGATTTGAAAAAAGGTGTAGAAAGCACTGATTCTGGCTCGAAATGCTCATGAAAAGACATGGAGGCTGAAACCAGCAATGATGTACAACTATTCTCAGTGATGGTAAACCCAACCAGCATCGTTGGGTCGATTCCTAATAACGATTTTTTCAAATACAAATATTTCAAATTTGCTTGGCAATACTGGGTCAGATTCTATCAATCATTTTTGTTGTTATACTGTTTTATTGGATAGCTGTTACGATTCAATAGAAATACGTTTTTCAGGAACATTCATATACCGTATTTCAGACACTGAACGAAAACTTGTTTGTTCAAGTATGCGGAAAGCAGCACCATTTTTTTGATATCAGTTCCTAAGAAAACAGACCTCCCTATCTATTCAGGCTCCGGCTCGTATTATTTAAGGAAAGCGCCATTCTGACTACGTTTTTTATATCGTCATTCCCTTCTCCTTTTTCTTCCGTTTCCTTTTCTTTTCAGCAGTTATAAAGTTATAACATAGTACATTTCTCGTTTTTCTGTCAGTGTATTCACTGTAAACAATTCGCATATTCCATAACGGATGTAAAATCTCATCTGATAAAAAATTGTACACAGTGGTCAATCAAAATCTACCCATTATTATCAATTCACGCTTGAGGAAGCTATTGTATAGCGAAACACGTGTCGCGGTTTTTGTAAAACCCTTTGTAGTGGAAATCATACAATAAACTATAGTAATGAGTTTTGAAAACTACCCAGTTTTCTTCCAAACGAACAGTTCAAGAAATACGCTTAAACATGTCAATTTTGTATATAAGTGAACATATTTAGAAAAGTGACATGCATTGAAAAACTACTGCGATTTGATCATATTTCTATTTAGTTACACAATTTTCCATAATTTATGTCTTCTTGATTTTGTCTTCCTATTGACTTATTCCATCGTTTTGTCAACTCACTTGCTCCGTAAGGCAAGCGTTCCTTTAGTCAGCGGTTCATATGATTCCAGATGTGCTATCAATATACTCATCACAAAACTAAGGTATTGCAGGCAAGCTATAATGAAACCCTCAGTTTACGATTTCATCCCACTCGACCTGAGAAAAGCAAAAATGTCAGGTGCCATTGCCATTGTTGTTGAAGAAACCCATGTATCGGCTTATACAGTGTGTAAAAGCCTTCCTTTGTATTACAGAGCCCGAAAGCACGGTGTAGTAGAGTCTTGATGATTCCTTTCTTAGTCGATTGGTGGTGGTTCAGATACTGTCCTGTGTGAGTGGGTTTTCGATATACAGATGTTTCTCATTTAGTGTCGGTCCTCTTCATCAAAACGTCTGAGGAAGGCGGCAATTCGTTGTGGATTTCCTTCTCCATTGTGAAAAGTGATGGATGTAATACAAAGGAAGGTCTCGAAAAGGAACTAGGCATCATCAAAAATGACCTTCAACAGAATGGTTACTCCAGAGTGATGGTAGAACAGGCTTTAGCTAGAAGACAGCAAGAGCTACACAAAGAAAAGAAGCCTCCACAACCAGTACTTGTACTTCCCTACATCAGAGGATTATCGGAAAGGATAAGAAGATCTGGGAACACTATCCGTAGCAGCCTCACGAAAACCAGGCCATCAAACGCGGACTGCGATTCTGAGAATTGCATTTATTGGATACCCTACGGGTGCGGAGAATCATATATCGGTGAAACTAAGAGGCCATTGAAAGTTCGCATTGCTGAGCACAAGAAACACACACAGCGAAGAGAAATCAGCAAATCCGGAATAGCAGAGCTTGTTTAGACTCATCAACATAACATCAAGTGGGCTCTAGCTGAAATCATCCACAAAGAGGAACACTGGTTTAGGAGAAAATTCAAAGAAGCCGCGTATATGTTTTCCAACAATGCATGTAGTCAAACTAGCGTAGAAATACGTAACTTTCGACCAATACGACCAATACGACCAACTTCCGCCAAACGGTCATCTCCCATTAAAACCAATGAAGCGGAGAGGGGGAAGAGGGGATGGGTGAAAGCACTCGAATGACCTTTAAATAGTCAGATCTCGATTGTGGATACTAACAATCGAAACGTCGTGACGTAACTTGGTGAAATCTTTTAATTTTTATTTTTCATTTTTTGTTAATAATATTCTTTAATTTTCAGCCTAATATTTTATTAAAACAACGATAAAAATAAAATAAAAATAACAATAAAAATTAATTGGCGCTCCGGGGCGACTTCATTGATTCCAGTGGCGCATTTGCTTTTTCAGCTGCAGGAAAACCCGAAAAAACCTGCAGCACCACATCATCTGAAGATCTTGATCTAACAATGTCCTCTCTCTTATAAAACAAAATGTAGGGTGTCTCCAGAGGCTCCAATAAATTCAATGCATCGCCAGAACACTTCGTGACACGATTATCGTCAAACTCAAACCAGTCCGTTTTGTCTTTGACCAAGGCGTAATAATGACCAAATTCAACGCCAGAACACTGAACAATGGCTGCATGAATATAATAATAGTGATCTGCTAGATTGAAATGCTCATCTATTTCGAACCTTCCAAAGAGTTTCTTACTTCCGTTAGAGGTTGAGTCTTGTTTGAAAATCATCAGTGTTAATATTAAATTGACTGGTGCCTCAGCTGTACTTGTTTCCTTATAACAGTCAGTTAGTTTGGCGCATGTTTGACAATACAGTCAATCATCACCTGTTAAAAATTCCATTTTCAGATGATTTAACAATAAGCTTTGCACGGACTGGTTATTTATTAGTCATATTAGGAAAAGCTAGATGAAGTTCCAGAAATTCACATAAGTTTTCGATACTTCTTGAACATTTACCACAAAGTAAACAAGTGAGGATTTTTCCCGCAAAAGATTTACAAACACAGCTTTTATTAATATTTCTATTTTTTTTGTTGTTGCTTGTATATTATTTCTTTGTAATTTCAGTTTTTTTATTAATAAAATTGTTATTTTCGGTTGATCTTTTTAATTTTTTTTCAGGGATTTCAAATCAATTTATATTATATTAGAAAATGGAAGTCCTAACTGATGAAATACACCACGAAACATTGTCAACCACCTTCAAACAAACGGGGAAGTATAGGCTTGTGATTTATCGTTCAAAAGGTCTCTTCATTCTTTATTCAAAAATGTTATCACTTTCAAGTGTATTACAACAATTGAGATAAAATAAATTCAGATTTGAATGACTCAAAAGAACGAATAACGATTGCGATTAGGTCGGTCACGCCTGATATTATGTTAAATAATGTTAGAAAACTGTTTTATTTGAGATTAGGATGTTGGCAAGACGTTAACGGTGAACATTTTAAACATCTACTTCGTTAACATCCTAGTTCTTTTTCGTATTCTACATTTCATTACGTTTTGCATTACATTTTTGTTTTCCAGTGTATTTTATCGAATTTCGGTAACCTCTGTCTGTTTAAAATATGTTCTGTTTAAAATCTGTTTTTCCGTTAATCAGCTGTCGCCCCCATACGAACGACAACTCTCAGAAGTTGAGAAACTTATGCGAGCTAAGAACTAACGAGGTCTTACCTTTTAACGTGTGATTCCTAACACGGTAACCACAGGATCTTGATTTATTTTATCCTCATTGTTGCAATGAACTTGAAAGCGATAACAATTTTAAATAGAGAATGAAGAGACCTTTCAAACGATATATCACAAACCTATACTTCCCATTTGAAAAATTGAGGCGTGTACCTGTAATTTGAAGGGGGTTGAAGGTAGAGGTGGCATTTTTACGTTGAAGAATGTCAAATTATAATTTACATTTGACGTGTTTCGTGATTTTTTTAAAATATGAACCGAAATAATGAATGTATTCCATTTGGCTTTTATACGTTGTATGTAATAGTGTAACAGCAGGAGGTAATGCTGTTTGTACTGCTTCAATGTGGGTCTTTTGCAGAATGAATTCCAACTCGGTGACAGAGTTATGGTCACAGTATGACAGTGTCCACTACTAAGTTCGTCAGTCGCGATTATTAGTATTATCTTCTGCATAAGCGTTGCTATTTGAAATTAGACTGCTGTTGAGACTGCTGAACATTCCAGAATGTCTCGAGATCTGGAATTTTAAAGAATGCTCTTCTGCTTTCGATTCTTTCGGACTATTCTAGAATTTTCTAGGAAACAAAAATTGTATTCCTTATATCTTCGAAAAGTACACTTTTCAGTGTAGATAGAGAATGATGAGCTATTGCATTCTTGACCTTCCACAATGATCGGAGATGTTCCAGAACATTCCACAATGTTCCAGATTATTTCGGGATGTTCTGGAATGTTTTCATCCATCTGTTGTAATTTATTTATTATTTTGGCTCACCATATAGAGGTTTTGGAGAGAAATGTCATATATTTTGAGAGATGTCATAGAGATTGTTTCGAAGAAAGAACTTCGGGAGAGAATAATTTGAGTAAGGAATATGAAATCGACACGGGAAGACTATATAAGAGAGTTAAAGTAAACAACGAAACGAAGCATTTATATGTTATCCCCGATTCAATGAGAAAGGCAACAGTTGTAAAATATCATGATCAAATGGGACACTGGTTATGGATCGTACTGTATCAGCCATATTACAAAAATTTTGATTCAGGGGTATGAGAAGATATGGAAGAAGCACATACAATGACTGATGACAGACCTAAACAAAGAACAAGAAAACCAAAAAAATTAGATGATTATGTTTGAGGACAAACATAAATTCAGGATGGCCGAATGTTGTAATTTATTTATTATTTTGGCTCACCATATAGAGGATTTGGAGAGCAATGTCATACATTCTGAGAGATGTCATAGAGATTGTTTCGTTTTGTAATTGAAGTAATTTTATTCTATTCTTGTGATTTTCATATACAGGGCTTTCCAATAGGTACTTGACAACTTTGAATTTAAATTGTGAACGCACTATTTCACTAATCATCTAATTGTTGATTTCTTTTGTTTCAGTAAACTTAACATTTTCATTATGGTAAAGTACACGAACGAACAACGTTTGGAAATTATAAAAATGTACTACCGAAATTCGGAGTCGGTGACCGCAACTTTAAGAGCGTTAACTCCAATTTTCGGTCGTAATTCTCGCCCCAGTAGACAAGCAATAACAAGTTTAGTGCAAAAATTTGAGTCTACATATTCATTGTGTGATGCTGTCGTGCCAGTGAGACAACGGGCTGGTCGAAGTTCCGAAAATATCGCTACCGTTAAGGCGTCCGTAGCAAATGATCCAAATCAGTCGATTCCGCGGCGTTCTCAAGAACTGGGCATCGCCAAGACCACTTTATGGCGAATTTTGCGTAAGGATCTGGGTTTACACCCATACAAGATTAAGCTGACTCAAGAATTGAAGCCGAGGGACCATTTGAGTTGACGTACGTTCTCCGCTTGGGCTCTGGAGAAGATGCACCAAGATGATGAATTTCATCGCAAAATCATTTTCAGTGACGAAGCTCATTTTTGGCTCAATGGGTTCGTCAATAAGCAAAATATGCGTTATTGGTCTGGTAAAAATCCACATGTGCTTCACGAATCACCACTTCATCCACAAAAAATTACTGTTTGGTGCGCTTTGCATGCCGGCGGCGTCATTGGGCCATATTTTTTTGTCGACAATAACGATCGTCACGTTACTGTGAATCGCGCCATGATTACCGATTATTTTTGGCCCGAATTGGAACACATGGACTTGGATGACATGTGGTTTCAACAAGACGGTGCCACAAGCCACACAGCGCACGTTACAATCGATTTATTGAAGAGTAAGTTTGGCGAGCGTGTTATCTCAAGAAATGGACTAGTCAATTGGCCGCCTCGTTCTTGCGATTTAACGCCTCTAGATTTTTTTCTTTGGGGCTACGTCAAATCATTGGTCTATGCCAACAAGCCGACAACGTTGGAAGAACTTAGAGCCAACATTGGACGCGAAATAGCGGCCGTTCCGGCCGAAATGTGTGACCGAGTCATTCAAAATTGGGTCCAACGAATCGACCGCTGCCGACGTGCCCGCGGTGGCCATATGAACGAAGTCGAGTTCCATTCATAAATGTTTTGAATGTATTTCAAGTCGGTAATAAAGTTTTGGAAATATCTCAAATGGTTTGCGTTTTATTTACAAAAAAAGTTGTCAAGTCCTTATTGGAAAACCCGATATTAAAGTCAAATTGAACTTCGAACATTTCTACACACCCAGAATCAATAACCGAAAATCCTGACCCATATTTCCAATACATCCATCTTCAAAAGCACGCCCTTCGGGTGAAAACCCGAACCTTCTTCGTGGATAAGATTTGTGACACTGACTGAAAAAGATGTAGGCATATGTCCTGTTACCCGTAGCAGTACATATAACTAGATCACTGGTACTATATAGTGATTGAGAACTAGAAATCCAAAAAGGGGTTCTTCCTACAAATTCAATGAAATTTGGGGTACATAACCTTCCACCAAAAAAACAGTAAAAAATATTGATTCCTCCACAAAAAAATGTGTTTCAAAGAATGGCAATGTCATTATTCCATAACATTTCAATTGTGTTCAGTGTTATTCTGAAACCTTGGAATATGTTTTGTCTATGTTGCTAATCATTTCGTTTCATAATTCACGTACAAGAATAATCTATAATGTGTGGAAATAAAACAAAACTGTACATTACTTATTACAGGGCAGAACTTGTGAGATATCCTTACATCATCATCAATATTAATCGGGACTAGTTTCAAAAATACGACATAAGAGAGATTGATAACGTATCCAATTAAGTAGACCCATTTTCGTTAACGAGGAGAATACATCACCGAACATATACCGTTTATTACAGTTTTGAACATAATTACTACGTCACACATACCAGTCGTTAAATTTATAGGCGATTTCATTGCTTTTACCGTTGAGATTTATTACGATAGTTGGGATTTTGATGTATAGAGAACAAAGAGCAGTTATGATGTTTCATCAGCACAGCTATCGTCAAGATTTGGTTATATTTGAGGTTGCACTGCGATGATGATTTTATTCGAAAATGTTGGATAATTCAGGAATTAACTTTGAATCGGTGTATTCCATTTGGTTGAGTTCAGTTTATGATGAGATGAGTAGATTTTGGAACTTCTGGTGTGAAGTGAATCTATTGGTTATCTCCTGATGATGCTAACTTGGCTGAAGATGACTTTCAGTCATCGATTGAAGCGATTATTATTATTGTATAAAACAAAGTTACCGCGGCTGTCTGTCTGAACCCGATGTACTCATAAACTCTATTTCATCAGTTCGCACTTCCATTGAATAATATAATATTCATTGATTTGAAAACCCTGAAGAAAATTTAAAAGATTAACCGAAAATAACAATTTTATTAAACAAAAACTGTAATTACACAGAAATAAAAAACAAGCAACAACCAAAAAAATTAAAAATTAAAAATTGAAATAATAATAGCTGAAAATTAAAAAAATATTATTAACAAAAATGAAAAATGAAAACTAAAAGATTCCAAACCAAGTTATGTCACGACGTTTCCATTGTTAGTATCCACAATCGTCTTCGGGTGATAACTAGACTTATTCCTCCAAGATCTGAATATTTATAGGTCATTCGAGTGCTTTCACCTATCTTCTCTTCCCTCCCTCCGCTTCATTGCCTCTAGCGGGAGATGACCGTTTGACGGGAGTTGCTCGTTTTTCTCTTGATTAGAGGTTTCTATATATTACGTATCTCTACGCTAGCTTCTTTGAATTTTCTCCTGAACCAGTGTTCCTCTTTGTGGGTGATTTCAGCTTGAGCCCACTTGATGTTGTGTTGATGAGTCCAAACATGCTCTGCTATTCCGGATTTGCTGGTTTCTCCTCGCTGTGTGTTTCTTGTGCTCAGCAATGCGAACTTGTAATGGCCTCTTAGTTTTACCGATGTATGATTCTCCGCACTCGCAGGGTATCCGGTAAATGCAATTCTTGGAATCGCAGTCCGCGTTTGGTGGCCTGGTTTTCGTGAGACTGCTACAGATAGTGTTCCCAGATCTGAAACAGGTCCTGATGTCATACTTGGACCCAATCCTTCTTATCCTTTCCGATAATCCTCTGATGTAGGGAAGTACAAATACTGGTTGTGGCGGCTTCTCTTCCTTGTGGAGCTCTAGCTGTCTTCTAACTGAAGCCTGTTCTACCATCACTCTGGAGTAACCATTCTGTTGAAGGTCATTTTTGATGATGCCTAGTTCATTTTCGAGACCTTCCTGTGTATTACAGAGCTCGAAAGCACTGTCTAGTAGAGTCTTGATGATTCCTCTCTTAGTCGATTGATGGTGGTTGGATTTCTGGTTCAGATACTGTCCTGTGTGAGTGGGTTTTCGAAATACAGATGTTTCTCATTTAGTGTCGGTCCTCTTCACTCATAAACTATCGAATAGATTGTCATACCGTAATCAACAATGAACCCAGTGATTCAATAGGAAGGTTTATGTTTTGTGTAAACTGCTAGCAACACAACGATATCATCCGTACAAAGTCGGGATAATCGAAAAGGCTGCCCAATCTTTTGAAAGATATTAGTACATATTTTCCTTTTGTAAATCTATAGACAATTCCGCAATGGCATATGTTTATGTTTTAAGGACAGTTTACGATATCCATTTCAATACGCTGACTGACGAAAATAGCATTTTAATTATTTTTGGTACATGTGCTCAGTGTCTCTCACTTAGTAAATTATCAGACCCTCAGCTTCAGCTTCATTGGCTAACTAACTAACACAATAGTGTGTTGATGAGCCACTATTTCTGAAAGAACAAAGGTATAAAGGTGTTTACTTTTGTGTTGATAAAAATATGTTCACATGAGTTATTACAATATTGAAACTATTGCGCGATATTATAATTTCTAGTAGTCTCACACCAACGTGATTAGGAAAGGTTGCAATTGCGTTGCAATTTTTTTCTATCAGTGCAAAGCATCGGTCTATTGGCATTATTGAATGCCCTGGAATAGGATAATATATCAGGATCCGTTGAAAGAGCCTAGATGTACAAAGAGAATTCAAATACGTTAACAAAAATTGGTTTTTATTCTGCGAAAAACAGTTGTCGCAAAAAATTGACAATATAACTTGTTTATCGGTTTTGTATTTCTTCAGATAAAAATCTAAAGCTGTAATAGTGTCCTTCAAATGCGCAGTATCTGATATTTCTATCAACCACCAGATCATTGAAAACAGTGTGTTTTCTAAATTTTTAGGACTATACATTGACAACGGTCTCAAATTTAATGAACATGTCAAAAACCGGAATGAAAAATTGTCCTCTGGTTGTTATGCTGTAAAAATTGCTGCAAACGAACTAGGTTACACAATCGCAAAGTCAGTATACTACTCCTTGATAGAGTCACATTTGCGATATGGTATCCCATTCTGGGGAGTGTGCAGTGGAAATGTTCTTCAAAGTGTTTTTGTTGTACAAAAAAGAGCCCTGAGATACCTCTGTAAATTAAAATTTCGCGATTCGTGTAAAGTTCACTTCAAGCAACATAACCTTCTCACGGTAGTGTGTATATTCATACTTGAAACAGTGTGTCTCATTTATAAACATAAACAAAATTTTAATACAGATAGTAGATATGCCACCCGCCAAAGTAACCATATCAAACTACCTTTACCATATTCCACTCCAGTTAAGGACTCCATTATACAGTGCTAGTCAAAAGTCCCCTCCCCCCCTCGTATCTTTGGAACGGGTATACTTATAATAATGAAATTTGGAGGATGGAAATAAACGGATGTAGGCTTCTTAACTGGTCATAACAGGTGACGCAATAGTCATAAATGACGTCACAAGGCCACTGTGACCAAAAATTTTAAATGGGACCCTATGGCAAGTGACAGCTCGTTTGAAAGGTATTGAAAATACCTATTCAGTCATACCAATTTTGTTTGGGTTTCGGCTGATTTTGATTGATAAATTGAAGAAATACGAAAATTATTGTTTCGCATTTAATTAATAAAGATTTTAAAGTACGCCTCTGGTTCATTGTCAAAAAGGTTGACGTGTTTGAATTATCTACTTGTCAAAAGTGTTTATACCTTGAAAATTTACCTAAGCTATTGTTTAACGAGACGTTTAAGTGTTTACATAGGCAAAATGGTACGTACTGTAGCCGACAAAGTAGCAGCTATCTTAATAATTGGTGAATGTAGAAACAATTTCCATGCAGCGGAACGACTGTTTAATGAGAGGTACCCCGATCGCCCTATATCGAAGGTTTATTTGAGGGAGCTTCTTCGGAAGTTTGAAGCATCAGGTAGTGTTCAAGATGCCAAACGATCTGGTCGACCAACAATTAGTGATGACAAAAAAATTGACATACTTGGAGAAATGGTAGTGAACCCTACTTCTTCCACAGCCCAAGTTGCGTCTATCTGTGAAGTCAGTCAAAGGACAGTACATAGGGTGTTGGCTAAAAACAAATTTCATCCATACAAATTAAAAATGTTAACACTCAAAATGTGAGGTATTGGAGTGATACAAATCCTCACATCTTTCGTGAAAAACATACTCAATTTCCAGAAAAAGTAAATGTTTGGGCAGGTATTTTGGGAAACCACATAGTTGGGCCTCTTTTTCTCAATGCTAACTTAACCGGTGAATTGTATCTGGAGATGTTACAAACTGATATTGAGGCGTTAATTCTTGAAATTCTAGAAGATAATCCAGATGAATTCGACAACTTGGAAATAACGTTTCAACAAGATGGTGCTCCTGCACACTATTACGGTGCAGTAAGACGTTACCTAGATGAAGAATATCGTGGTAGATGGATTGGACGACGAGGTTCGATCGAATGGCCAGCTCGGTCACCGGACCTTACACCATTAGATTTTTTTCTATGGGGGTACTTGAAATCTAAGGTTTACGCTACAGCACCTGACAGTATTGCCATTCTGAAACAACGAATTGTTGAAGAATGTAGGGCAATTTCCGCTGACACACTGGGACGAGTACGACAAGAGTTTAGCAATAGGATGCATTACTGCCAGGAAGTAGATGGAGCACATTTTGAACACTTATTATAAGAACTGGTTCTTAAATCTTTATTAATTAAATGCGAAACTATAATTTTCGTATTTCTTCAATTTATCAATCAAAATCAGCCGAAACCCAAACAAAATTGGTATGACTGAATAGGTATTTTCAATACCTTTCAAACGAGCT
Source organism: Leptinotarsa decemlineata (assembly GCF_025532065.1). Lineage (NCBI taxonomy): Eukaryota > Metazoa > Arthropoda > Insecta > Coleoptera > Chrysomelidae > Leptinotarsa > Leptinotarsa decemlineata. The sequence continues at coordinate 22,719,219 of NW_027412702.1, forward strand.
GTCACTTGCCATAGGGTCCCATTTAAAATTTTTGGTCACAGTGGCCTTGTGACGTCATTTATGACTATTGCGTCACCTGTTATGACCAGTTAAGAAGCCTACATCCGTTTATTTCCACCCTCCAAATCTCATTATTAGAAGTAAACCCGTTCAAAAGATACGAGGGGGGGAGGGGACTTTTGACTAGCACTGTATATAACGGCTGCAAGATGTACAACCACCTTCAAAATTATATCAAAAATATACAGTTCTTTCCGATAGAACCTATTATAGTTTGGAAGAATATTATACGGATATAATAGACTATACCTACTATTGTTTGTTATATTTTAAATTTTAAATGAGTGACTGATTGCTTTTTAACAATTCAATTCTATAAAGTAGTGACCACATATACTATGTATACTAAGTAAATAATTATCTAAATGTTATTCATATAATTTAATTTATTTTATTTATACAGGCTTTGTCAACAAAATGTAATTTTTTGATAATAAAGCATATTTTGATTGATTGAATAACTTCATTAGGGCCCTTGGTTGCAAAATTTTCAGTAAACAAAAACATTGTGGCCTGATTTGTCACAACATTATTTATTCTTATTTTTGGAAGAAGGCCATTTTTCATCGTCGTCTAGTGAAAATTGATCTATAAAGGCAATAATAAAAAAACAAGGCTACTACATGAAAACAATAACACAATGAAAATAACAAAACACGCACTTTTCTGTATCTGATATCACTTCGGTTCTTTTTGAGAGTACTTTTTCAACACTTAGGTTATTCATGCATGAAACCTCTCGTCACTTTATAAAATGCGACTTGAGAAATAAGTCACTTCGGAACATTTTAGGCAAAAACTAAATAGAATAATTAAAAGTACATTCAATTTATATCTAGATGGTGCTACCAGTTTTAACTCGCCAAAATGTTACTTAGGGACTTTTTGCATAGAGCCCTTCAATTGTGCAATTCATTATCAATATCATTTTCACTTATAATTTCGAACCATGGCAACTGGTATAAATCTAATAAAAAAAGTATGCAAAGTCGAAACAGCGATATGTTACAAGTTTGGGTTCTATTTTGAATTTCTTTGTTAAATATTCAACGTAAACTAGCCTGTGATCTGAAATGCTTTGGGATGATAAAGTACCAGATCTTATAACATGATTAGTATTACTAACGAAAATTGGGTCAATGACCGTGGTAGAAACGTTGGTGATTCTAGTAGGCTCATTAAGAATTTGTTCTATTGGATTGGTTCTGTTGGTAGATTAAAATTTACACAATTTTCATGGCATATAATATTTTTTAATGAATTATTAATTAATTTAAATTTCATTCTTATCAAGAATGATGCACTAAAACACTTGCTTGAAGAATAAATTTCATAAAGATTGACATTATATTTCAAAATGAGCTGATAGCAAGTAGCGCTATAATTTATTTGTTATTTGTGATTAACAGGAACATCAAAAAATTCATAAATTAATAAATTTTATAATGATGTTGGAATTTGTATTGAACATTTATTATTGATATTTATAATTCAAGATATTTAGTGATATATTGCAATGACTAGCTAAGATTCTTGGGTTTAATAGTATATAGTTTCATGTATATTTCAATAATATATTTTCTATAAATATTTCAGTACCCAATAATCATCACAGAGGCCACAAAATTATTATTATTCATGTTTCACATCTGCTAGGCGTCCCGTGGAGGCTCACATTTTTTTTAATCAATTTTGACATACGAGTAAATTTGTTCATAAGCTGGAATCAACGGTTACAAACTGATACGACAGGAAAAAATTTGGCCAAATATGCTCTGATACCGAGCGAAGCCGGGGCTCATCGCCAGTATCTAATATATCTGTAAAATATTCCTTTTTCTGCGTCTCCTTTTATTCTCGATATTTCAGGTGAAAGATATAGTAATTTCTTTCATCGATTTCGTTTCAACCAGTGTTTGATTCAGATATACTCCACATATCGAAATATAGAAAGGCATCCATGTAGCTGCAGAAAGATATGGAGCATGCTTCATCTCAAAATTGAAATGACAGTTTTGTTACTGAAGGCAACGAGGATGTTGGTTTATTTTTTCTTTCGTTTCTCGTGGGTTTTCTGGATTTTGCAGTAAATTAGGTATTCGTGACAGCTGCTATTACTTTACTGGAGACTTAGTTGGTTAAGGCACTATCAATCTAAATATTTACCCATCTCTAATCTCATCGTTCGATGCGCTCCATTTGCGAGGATTCTCACCATCAAACCCATGTCTTTTGCGAATGTCAAATATTTATTTGGAATGTTTTTCCGATTTTACTTTTTGTCTTTTCACATAGGTATATTATTTTTCACCACACCGTATTCCCAGATTAAATTAGAATTGAAGTCTTCAGCAATATTCTGTCTTCTTCGTCAAATGTGACAGACGTTCCCTCAGGAGATTGATATGTAAATAAATTTCTCGTGTTGTGTTACAAATTGCATTCCCCGTGGGCATCCTTTTTCTCTTCGAAGCTGATTCGAATCCTGAAACATGTTCATCTCACATCCTATATGATGTAATTTGTCGTAGCACATACGTTATCCTATTTCTCTCTTCATCTTTCGTATTGGTAAAAGTTCCCGACAGCTGGTGTAATCTGGAAAATGGGGTAGTTTCAAGACGTTATAGGTCGTTCACATATCCATTAGTTGGATTTCAAATGCAATAAGTTTGATGAAGCTTGGTTATAATTTCATTCGTTTTCTCAATAATTTGTCTCTTATTCTACTATATGTATTTCAATTCGAATGAGCTTATTATCTAACTTGGTATATATGCAGTCGCTGGCAAATTTGTGTTATCTGCAAGATATTTATTTTCAAATGTCTTTGATTACCCATCCGTCATGTTCTCTTTTTCCCGAGAAGAAATAAAACTTATATTTCAGAGTTATTAAATTCCGAGCCTTTACTTTTCATACGCTTTATGAAAGGATGCAAGGAATTCTTAGGAATTTATTAGTTTCAATATACAAAATACAGTTGTGTTAGTTTCTCAAGAACGGCTGTACCGATTTTCATGATTTTTCATTCAACGGATTTGTTATTTACTTGGACTCTTTTTGAAGTACATCTCTTGTTTTGGCTAAGTCTCGATGTAGTTTCTGTATTCACTACTTTTATCACTAGTGGGAAAACCAGTGACGGCTCGTGTATTGGAGAACAGGGGAGGCTAAAGTCATAAAGACTATATATATAAACACAGAAAAGCCCGCCGGAGGCGCGAAATTTTTTATGTTGTTGCACGCTTTGCTTAATACTAAAGTTAGGGCATGGGCATGACAATGCGTGAAAAGTGCATGAGGAGGAGCTATGGACTTTATTTTAGTTTGTAAAACATTTAAATGGCCGGCCATGACCGCAGCCCCATCATAGGTTTGCGCAATTAACTTTTGCCTAAAATTATAGGTGTCACACGTACGAATTAAAAAATTAAACAAATCGTCAGCTGTGCGCCCAGATGAAACATCATGAAAACCCATAAAACGTTCTATCACATTACCATCTTCGACATATCTAAAAACGATTGAAAGTTGTTATCTACAGGTAATATAGGTAGTTTCATCAATTTCCCATGCAAAAAAAAAGAAACACTTTCAATCTCCTTGCTTATATTTTCCTTAATAATATATGCCACACTGTCTATAAGCTCATTTTGGATGGTTTTTGAGGTGCCCGAAAAAACGCTACCGTTTAAAAAAGTGCCAAATTGTGATAATCATATTTGCCCCATAGCATTAAAAGTTCCTTGTAATTGCCGCGATTGATCGAATCTTCGGCATCGTGTCCACGAAAAGCTAATTCTTGGGAACACAAATAAATTGTAATATCGATAAGTCTTTTTGAATTCGACCGATTTTCCCTAACCTGATTATTAAAAAAAATTATGCCTCTTTTTGAGCTGTATCTAAATCTGTTGCTATATTTTGTTTGCTAAACAATTTTAATTTACAAGACGAAAATATATGCTCTTTAGATTTAAAATGTCTTTCTGTAGAACGAGGTAAATTTTTTAAATCGGAGTATCCTATTTTAGACCACGTTTGGTATTCGGTTTGTACGGAAAATAAAACACAGGGCCAACAAAAAAGTTTAATGGAGCCGGTTAACCAATCACATTTATCGTAAGTACCAACTAATGTTAAATCCTCGATTTTGTCGATTATCTGACGTTTTAATTGTAATGAAATTTGGTTGAGGCCTTCCCAGAGTTTTAATAATGTAAAATTTATTATCATAAGATAAAGACTTAAAATTATTTGTCAGCAACCAATCGACTATATCCTTAGATTTTTTAATTTCGTCCAACTTATCCATAATAAATGAAAGAAAAAACTTACCGAATAGTGAAAACCTGAAAACACCTTGAAATTGAAATCAAACACTTTAAAAACACATTAAAAATATTACCAAAAAGCACTGCTATAATACAATACTGCCTGTTTTATACACAAATAACGATATTATCAAAAAATAGTAAAACGATTTACCGAAATATTTTTTGGTCCCGGTTCGTCACGGCATCTCGTACGAAGAATTAAATAAAAAACAAATGCAGTCGTACACTAACGGAGACCAACTGGAGGCTAGCCTCCTCTAACGTTATAAGTTCTGCAACTGAAATTACAAATCGGGACGTATGTCGCTGGTTGGATCGGTCTCGTGGAGCCTGTGTTTTTTAAAGCGGTCGGAGGCTTGGCTCCCTTGCAACGTATGGCATTTATTATTTCGGGTGGATGGTTTATTCGTTATTCGTTCATAGGCGGTGCGTTTGAGTTTTGTTGATGCAGGAGACAGTGTGGTACGTACTACGTAATGAGTTATAGTGTTTTTTCGGGCATATTATGTATTCATATTAAAAATTAATGGTAAAGTAATGATAACCAAGCATTTTTAGAAAAAAATAATCATAATTATTAGTCAATATATTTTAATTTATTGCGATGAATAGCCTAAAATTTTATGGGGACGCTAAGCCTCCCTTACCTCCTCTGACGAGCCGCCGCTGGGGAAAACGTATTTTTAAAAAATAATGGTAAGAAGAATGCAGAAAAATTTCTAGAGGTCTTCGAATTGAATTATTTTGTTTTTAATAATAAATTATTCAACAAACAAATATTTAGGAAAGCAATCATCAAGAAAGTTGTAGACAACTTAATTTTGTTAGTATCATTTGACAATATTGATACAATTTTAATGATAATCAAAACATATAAATATAGTTTAAAAAAAACTAAAAAACACGATTTTAAAGAACATCGAAATAAAAAGTTAAAAATAATTTTTTTTAAATAAGTGACGGGCGCTTGATATACAAAAAATTTGGCTCAAAGCGCCCACGCTTGCAAATTGCAATAACGAATGTATTAACCATATCAAAATTTCACTGTATGAAAACTCATATCTCGAGTAAACTAAAGTCTAAATTGTTTATTAAATTTCATGTAGAGAATATTATAAATCGTACATTGGCCAAACATCTAGTAGTTTGAATAGTCGTATATTATCACATAAAAGTTTTGTTAGGAGAACTGTAAATTCTTGTACCTTATCTGAACATGGCACTATTGATAATCATAATATGGATTATAATAACACTAAAATTCTACGTAGTGCAATTAACAGCTTAAATAGTTCAAAATGTATGAACAGAACGAGCAGAGTGATATTTTCTGGAACAGTCTCGTATCGATCGGTTTTATTTACTCCATTATAAGTTGCACAAAACATGTAACTTTTTGAAACTCTGTCATCTTTCAAGACTCGTATCGACGTTTTGCTTGCTCATTCGAAATGTAAATGAAGTTTTGAAAATAAATGTAAGTCACTCATCATAAAGAACTTTGTTCACTTCAATATTGAATTTTCTTGTTCTTGTTATCGCAAATTGAAGTTTGTCTAAAGGCAATTTAAAACGTAAGATGATGTTATTTGAATTTCTACAAAACCGAAATTGATGGAACTGAAGTCAAACTTGCAAAACTGATTCAGTTAATTTTGTTTAGAAATTTGGTAGATTATTTCGAATTTGCTATTACGGTTTCTCTTTATTGATGGAAAGAAAAGGTGAAACACGTCAACTTGTCACTTCCTTTCATTTCTATGTATAGTGTAATATCAATTTTGATAATTTCGCTCCAAAGGTTATTTTTTTCATATGTTCACTTTTTTACTTCATCTCTATTTATTAGAATGTTATCTCTGCCTAATACCTATTGAGTCTTCATATCCCGTTTTATAAATGACAAACCAAGCTATTCATCAAACCGATATATCATTACCTACTCTGATGGTTTTCATTAATATCATATCGTTAACATATTATTTGTTGCCGTTAGACAACAGTTTTTGTCAGTAACAGCGTTCATAATTATGTTTATAATTGATTTTTCCAAAACACGTTTCAAGTCAATTGACCAAACCGAATCATTAAATATTTTTTTCCAAAGTGTGTTTTTCTCATCAATAATGAAAACGCTTGCCAGCCGATAAATATCGTTAACCTTTGTGTGGAAGATGTCCTGCAAACCGAGTGATCCTTTTTGTCTATTCAGTACACGAAATCCATACTCATTGGGTCATGACCTAGGCTTTCTGCCAACACTCTGTCTTGCTGTTCCTACTAACTTTACACCCCATTAAAAGATAAGACACCCGGTGGGACGATGATCATGATGTACGAGTTTTACGTTTACGCTATACCTACTAGAAAATGTTAATGGCTTCGAGTCTAAATTGTTTCGTTGTTGGGAATTGAATAGGCGATTTTCTGTAAAACATTGAGATATTCAAGAGAAAAACCGAAGGATATATAACTCGAAAAAGGTAAAAGAAAAGCACGGAATTGCCTAGTTGAAGTTTACAAAAAATATCGTTGAATTTTATTTTGAGCAGATCCTAAACTTGCATCTTGAATTGATTGGTTGTTGAAGGATACCAAATTGAAAGGCCATCGATTTCTCTGTTCAGTGCTTCCTATTCTTTCAAATTTGATGCGGTGCATATCAAGAAAAAACGTAACAAATATAATCTGATCAGAAACAGGCGTTAAAAGATGAAGATATACTTTTCCTTGTTTAGCTAAGACGATTTTCATCAAATATTTCCCTGCTTGTTTGTTCGTTCTTAACTTGAATTCGATGCTTGTAATAGAAAAATAAACGCATATTTCAAATAAACTTTGTTGTAGATAGAAGTGATAAATAATTTTCATTATACCTTTTCACGTTTAGTATCTCACAGTATCTTGAAAACGATGAGTGCGATAATATTACAGGTCATGTAGGCACCTTGATCCGAAGTAGGGGGGTCTATTCGCAAGCCACACAAATTTTGGTAGGATACTAACAACACCCACCAACCAAGGGGTGTTGGTTAATCACTTTTGTGATCTTGTCAGGTAACTTGTAGTCATCCAGGCATCCACCCCACCATAAGCTCCCATATGCCCTCATATGCCCCAATATGGCCACCATATGCCGTCTAAGTATTTGCAGGTCTTTTCAAATTTTACCTCCACTCTTCAGTTTTGAAAACAAAAAAGATTTTCTTCTGAATTATGATTATAGTTGTAGAGTAACAGGACAATGGCATCTGTTTCATTTCATTCCATTTGCTAAATACAACGTTGGAAAGAATTCCCCTGGTATACTTGGTTCAAAAATATTTAAGAATATTCAAGACAAGATTTTTTGTTTCATATTCCATTCGCTGAATTTACACTCTAAATAATTTTCCAGGTACCCGGCCTAACAAAGAAAACATACATTTTGGAAAAAATATATTTATTTTTCAACATAATCTTCTTGCAGCTCTACACCCTTTTTCCATCGACGTTCAATAATTTCGATGCCGTTTTTATAATAAGAACTGCCTTGCCCCACAAAATAGCCATTAATTGTCTACATCACTTCTTCATCGTTGGAAAATCTTTGACCATTCAGCCATTTTGCCAAGTTTAGGAGCAGAAAAAATCCCAGGGGGCTAAATCTGGCGTTGTCTTTATGAAACAGCACTTTTTTCTTAGCCAAATGTGACCGTTTGTGCTCGATTTCTTCACTCAAACGTTGCAATAAGTTCGCATTATACTCGCCGTTGATAGTTTTACCTTTTTAAGATAATCAATGAAAATTATCCCACGCACATCCCAAAAAACCGATGCCATGACCTTGCCTGCAGAATAAACGGTCTTCACCTTCTTTGGAGTCGGTTCCTTCTTTTGAGTCCACTGTTTTGAATCTAAAATCTTTTTGACAAACAACATTTTATTCTGCAGTATGTGGTCTTTTTTCGTCATTATTCTTCTCAACATTGGTAGATGATGTTAGTTTCGGAAGATAATGCGAAATAACGTAAGCATCTGCTGACCTGCACAAGAGGAGTTTGTTTCCTCAACTGATGCAGATTGTAACTACGTAGCTCAATAATTCATGGCAAGGAAGATTCTTTTAGGCATTCTTCCCAAGAGGAAAGGACGAAATATTTTCTAACTGTACCACCAAGGCTTCTAGGCTTGTTAACAAGATGAGGAGTTGGAGATTAGAGGAAGGGTAGTTCAGGTTGTTTGGTCTACGTCCATTTCCTCTGTAGACTCAGAGTCATTCTTTGGTTATTACAGCGGATCCCAGCATTACCGTGACAATGCTTTCTATGACGCTCACGACAGGACATCCGTTATCTGAATGATTCCATTAATGACACTGATTGGATCCTTTTGGCACGGATACACACGCCTCAGCATAAAGCCATCGTTGCATAGAAAAAAAAATCCCTCCGATGAAATTGTGGAAAACAAAGGTATTTTGATTTTTAATTTGTGAAATGATAACTTCTTATGGGAGAGGATAAACCACTTCGTTCCCTATCGCGTAACGGCGCCAGTTTGTCTGCTTTCCCTTTCTCTCACGCATACGTCAGCGGAAGGCAGGCTCCTACTCTCTCGTCCGATAGATGAACAGTATTTAGTGAATAGTTGAATAATTCAACTCAGATTAGTTTAAATTATCACTTCTGTCGGGCGTCCCGAGACATACACATTTTTTGTAGGACCAATGGTCCAAACTGGTTTCAATCGCATTTTCTTAGTACTATAGCAGTTGCGACCCAAAGTACCTTTTGATACATTATAACATTTTGATATATTTTTTCAGGTGGCGTCTTAAGGTTATAATTTCAATGAAAAACTAATATTACAGTATCATGCCTATTCTGAAGTAGACTTTCTTTTCAGACTTAACGACGTAAAAAATTTAGTTAGCCAATTGTATGAAGCGATGCACATACAGGAACATCAAATCACCAAAGAAAAAGAACTGACTACGCAACTTGAAATGATCCAACAGGAACTGTTGCCTCTAGAACAGGTGAGTCATTTTGATATAAAATAAATACAAACAATTTATAAGTTTTCAAACAAATAAAATATATGTTGGAACTGGCCGCTACTTGACGAAAATCTATGAAGTATTTAAGTAACGGGTGTTTCGCTATGCAGTAGCTTATTCCTCAGGCGTGTTCACTATGAAAACGCCCAACTAAACTAAATACGTGTTGCGGTTTTCTGAACTGTTCTGCGAACATCCCACAATAAAGAAGAAACAATACAAAAAATATTAGAAGTGATGAAGTTTTATCGTTTGTTCAATAACAGAGAAGTAGTGATACCATTTCGTAAGCCCTTATCTGTTAAAAAATCAGTGAAAACCTGTTTTTTCGGTAACTATATGTCGCTCACCACCTCCTACAAACGACAACCCTCAGCTTAGGATTAACGAGGTCTTACCTATCAACGTGCCATTCCTGGCATGGAAGCAAGAGGCATTATGTTCTCTCTATTGCGAAATACTAGTACCAATTGCCTCAAATAGAAAAACATAGGGGAAAAGGTATTACGAAGGTATGGCTGTAGCGTTACATATTCAGCAGAAATCCGTCACCGTACACCAGAGCTTCAACATAATTCACCAAATGACACCAACCAAGTAGGTGTCATTTCCATTGACAGCGTCTGCCATCAAGAATTCATTGCTTATTCAATATATCAAATAATTTTGTGAAGGGTAAATATGAATATCGCTTTATATATATCAAATTCCAACAAGCAAGTTGCCGCGCGGTGTCTGTAATTATTTTTTTATTATATGCCGTTGAAATTATGGAACACAGCTTGTCATAAATAATCGATTACTTTCCGGCAGATACGTGCTATGAAGTGGTAGATCCGTGCCATAAAATACATTCGGCAAATTTAATAATTTTTTGTTGGGCATTCCTTCCGATAACTTCGGAAGGAATGCCCAACTTATAAAACATTTTAAATGTCAGAAAACAGCATAAAGCCAATTTGGCATTTTAAACGTAATTTTTAAAATATTTTTGTTTGAACAAAATTTTAACACAGACGTTTTTGATGAAATATTCCATTCTTTTTGGCAATAAAAGAAACAAATGAAACCGTTTATGATACAAAATTATAATTCGTGCGCCAAAAATTAGTGCAATTATGTTTTGCATTATGAACTAGATTTTTTCACAGAAAATTGTGATGTTCTCCATACAAAGTACGTCCTTTCACAGGTTGTGAGTTTGCTTGTAACAGAAAGTTCTGCAAGATCCTTCGCAGATTGTTTGACAAGAGAATCCATTCTGTTTCCAACCCTCTTTTTATTGTATATCAACGACTTCTTGGAAAAAACCAAGAATCCAATATATTGCTTTGCTGACGACAGCACACTTGTCTCGTCATTCCATTTGGATTCCAAGACATCGGCTACGGAGTTACATCTTCACCGGCAGCAAGAGGTTGTATATCTTAATAAGAATCTAGCGGTGATTTCGAATTGTGGTAAAAGTAACCACGATCAATTCAATGCTGTGAAAACCCAGGCATCGCTTTCTGCTTCGATGAGTTTGTTGGGGGTTAAAATGGACACCAGTCTGTCTTGGCACAATACTGTCGCTGGAATTGGACAAGCTGGTTCTCATCAGCTTAGGACACCGTTCTGAACCAAAGAACTGTACACACCTCAGCAACTTTTGTTGCTTTATAACGCTCAGATCAGACTTTCTTTGGAGTATTGTTCTCATGTACGGAGCTCCGCCCCTAAGCATACCCTGAAGCTGCTGGATTCCATCCAGATAAGAGACATCCTCCTGATTGGAGACACGAACATCACTTGCAACCTCAATAGTCTGGAACATCGGAAAAAGGTTGGAGATATGTCACTCTTCTATGGGTACTTTCACGAGAGGTGATTAAGTGGCCTGGCACATTTGATTCCACCAAAAGCGGAACATATCAGAAATATGCGACGGACTATGACTGCTCATCGTTTTGTGGTTCAACTCAGTACACCTCGAATTCCACTGTTAAATAATTTTTTCATTTGGAGAAGTGCGTTTATGTGGAATAAACTTCTTGAGAACGTGTTTTCAAATGAATTTAATCTCCAGTGAAATATCTCTTGAAACAAATTTGTGGAAAATTTCATTTAACATACAAATACAGTAAAATTCATATATAACGACTCCGCTTATAACGACTATCCGTTTATAGCGACGCTAATGTTTACTCAAGTTTAGATATTCAGTTATTGTGAAAATATACCGTTTAGTGCGACTCCGGTTTGAGCTACCAACCGCTTATAGCGACCGTTTTTCATGATAATACATCCGGTTGAAACGTCGCGCAATGTTTTGTTTACACAATCTGCGCACCAATACCTCGGCGCACTCCATCTTCTTAGGTACCTCTATTGCTAGGTACTACTAGCAGATACTGATATATTGATTTTACGCCAGAGGTTCCAGTATGAAGTCTTTGTCACTTATTGTAAGTTCATAATAAGTTCGACAAAATGAACTCTGTGAATCGAAAGTGTTTTGCAATTGAAGAAAAAAGTGCAATATTACACAGATTAGAAGCCGTTGAATCAAATGCAGCCCTCGCAAAGTAAATTGGCGTATCCCATTCTACAATATCCACAATTGAAAAGAATAAAGATAAGATCGAGTCACTGTTCAATGCCAATGTTTTGAATTGCAAACGTGTAAGAACTTCTACTCATGAGCAGTTGGATAAAGCATTGCGAAACAATGTAGAATGTAGCCCAACTTCAAACCCAGATGATTTCAACGAAGAAGACGACGTGCCGCTGAGCATTTGGGCGAGAGCTATTGATATGAATCAGTTACCCATAAGAAACGAGGACTTTGAACAATACGCGTGTGTCGATGATGCTGTCGCAGACTAACATGGATGATGAAGTTATGAAAACAATGATGTCGCGAATTCATAATGTTGTACGAAATTCTTACTACCGAACAAAATTTTGTCAAAAACAAACTCAAATAACAGGGTTTTACGTTAGTAACACAGTTTTTTCGTGCATTGCTTGTGTATTTTATCTCTTTGTATTACAGTACATAATGTAAGTACATATGTTTGTACATCAGAATATTTAAGAACTATCAAAATAAAGCATATGTGATTTCTATGAAATGTTTTATTGACCTATCGATCAGCAATCCGAACAGCTGAATGAAAGACTAATGAACTAATGTACGCTTTACTACCACAAACTTAATCCGTTTTGAGCGTCGCGTCGTCCGGTTAGTACGACATAGTATATCCGGTCCCTTGAAGGTCGTTATATCCGGATTCTACTGTATATCCAATTCTAACGTTAATCACCACCTTTGTACGGGCATCGCAAGTCTTTGGCTTCTGTACAAAAAAAAAGAAAAACATTGTGGTAGGTATCCAATGTGTATCGCTCTAAGAACGCCTTAAGGATTTTTCTGTAGTGTTTGTGTTTTGTCGTAGAAAAAAACAGAAAAATTATAATTTTACATTCGCCTTACGCGAGTAAAAAAAGAAGACTCTAAACCACAAAAGTGTCCCTACTTTTTAGTTATCTACTGCATAAGTTCGGGATTTATGAGGGCTTATAATTTCAGCATGGCGGAGTAGTTCTGACTTCAATATATTTCAAATATCTTGAAACTTGTTTGAGGTGGAGGTAGATGTTTGATGTTTGGGTGAAATATTCTGCTCAGACGTAAAAGAAATAATTACCAATGTGACTTTATTTAGGTAGTGAATATACTCGTATATGATCGATCATTAAAACCCGAAATATTACTCGAACCTACGTGAGTTGAATATTTTCTTTCCAATATAGGAGGAATGTGTCATGTATGTTCGGATTTTTTTTTAACTTTTATGTTTTCAAAAATTTATAATTCATAACTTCAGAAGAAGTAGATAAAATCAGCAAATATCCACCATAGTTTTTTCTAATTTTTTTATACAGAAGCACAAGCCTTGCGATGCCTTTATAAAGGTGGTGATCAACGTTAGAATTGGATATATTTGTATTTTAAATGAAATTTTCCACAAATTTGTTCTCAAGATATTTGATTGGTGACGTTTCTTCTTCCATTTTTTACAGTTTTTCAAAATACTATCCAGGAATTAATTTTTAATATATTCAAACCTGAAAACATTAAAAATATTTCACGTCATCCTAAAAGTCCCAATTTCAAAACTTACAACAAATCTTTTGTTTAATCATAATGTTAAATTGATATCCAACATTGTCTGGGGATGCAGTAAACAATACTGAAACATTTTGAATTTCTCAACTCTCAGTCTGCTTGATTCAGTAATGTATTTTTGAGATTTTCAAGTCATACATGTTTTTAAAAAATATAATAATATAAACAGATATCCCATCAACGTAACATAAATAATGGGCACGTTATATTGTGAAACAGGAGCTTTCATAAAAAAGAGAATTTTTCAAGAGCTCGTTATTCACAACTTAAAGAGGCATTATTAATGATACATTACTATAATAGTAATTGAAATTTTGAATGTTGCATATTAAAAAATACAATAATACAAACGAATATCCCATCAACATAACATGAATAATGCTATTTCATGTTTTGAATAACCAGCTTTCATCAAAAAAATTATTTTTCGAGAGCTCTTTTATCGATTTCCTTTATCATTCTTCGCGACAAAATGCTGTAAAACATGATTTTTTTATGTGATTACTACACTGGCTTCCTGGCGTTTACAATTGTGAGATAATGGGAAAAATTTCTCTGGTATGATTTTTAATTGATTTGAAGTCCTTCATTTGAATAAATGCTATATCTTCAGGGCTAAAGTGAAAGATAAAGGAAATCACAGTCGATGATGATTACTGGCCACAGAAATCTCAGATATGTTTTTTCTTTGGGAATAATAAAGTAGTATGCGATTTGAATGGGACATTATATATTTAAAAGGAAAATATATTTCTCCCTTAGATTTCCAGGTATACTTTCTTTCGAAATCGGTTTAGCATCCGTACGAATGGGAATAGCTATATAAAGGAGAGCGATTTCATTTATTCTCGCAGAAAGATACTCGGAATAAAATAAAAAAGATCGGAAAATTGAACGGAAAATCCTTTTTGCTGGGGTGTTTGCGACAAAGGAAAAGCTCATTGTAACGTCTCGTAGGGCAAATCTTTTCATTCCTTTCTTCATCTACACAGAACAAAGAAATTGTAGTGCATCGCGTTATTTTATAACCTACTCAAATTCTTTATTTGAAATACACATGTTGGAGAAGTACCGGCAAACTCCTGATTTTCAGCTAGTGTGATGCTCGTGATGATTCGACGAATGTGATATTTTAGGATAAAACATATCGATCGCTACTATTACGTAAAGTTTTGAATGTCGCAAAGTATACTTTGCTTTAACAGCGGTTTCAGAAAGAAGTAAAAAGGGAGGGTCAACATTGTGATCTCTGAAATCACTTCCTAATTTGAAAGGATCATTATTGTTTCAATAGTTTTGTACGTTCAATGTGATGAACCATAATAGGAGCTTTATATCTCAATAAATATTAATTCTACTGTGTCGTGGTATAGTTTCATAGATAGAGCATTGCATTGATGATGTTCATTTTTTACAAATTTATTTTTTGCATCTTTACAGCTCATAATTGTATGATGTCGTTAAGCGATTTTTTGCCGATTTCCTCTACGAATTCTAATTGAACCAAAGCGCCTTTGGCAATGATAGTGTTAATGAACGCACTGTTTATTTATAATTACGATTGAGGTTTGATATTATTATGTGATTTCATAAAATAATTCAAATTTACCCCAGTAAACCACGCGCTTTATTAGAAAGCCATACATAAATAAAAATCTAGTAGGTGGTAGAAAAATTGGCCCCATTTCCATAATCAATATTAATAAATCAGATTTCCTGTAGGAACTATTTGAATAGAATACGTTTTCACCTGAAATGATTTATTTTATAAATATATAATATCCTTCCGATTATCAACTAAACCACCCGCCACTGTTTTATGGTCCCACTTACTTCAAATGTAAACAAACTCTCCATAACCTCTCATTACCCGCCACCCCCTCGCCCCTAAGTTGAACAGAAAAAGATAGTACGATACCCGTTTCAAAACACATGTATTGTATTGGTATAGGCACCCTACAGGCATGGCAACTCTATGTCTTATTATTACTCTAAGTTTAATACTCATTGGGAACGTCAGAGAGCTTGAAAAATGGATACCCTATGATTTGAAAAATCAACAGAAACTGTCACGTTTCGTGGTCTATTTTTCTTTACTTTTTCATAACGAAAACGATCCTTTATTGGATCGGATCATCACGTGTGATGATAAGTGGATCCTCTACGACAACAGGGGACATTCGAGCACCTTCCAAAGGCGAAAACTCACCAAAAATGACCATGGTTATTATATGGTGATCAGCGGCTGACATGATTCACAATTACTTTCTGCAACCGGGCCAAACTATTACAGCAGAGTTCTATTATGAAAAAATCGACGAAATGTACCAAAAATTGCATCAGGGGCAGCCGGCGCTGGTCAACAGAAATGGTCTGGTCCTGGTGCATGACAACGCCCGTCTGCACGTTTCACAAATCACCTTCCGAATATTCAAAGAATTGAGCTTCGACTTTCTGCCTCGCCCACCATATTCCCCAGACCTCTCGCCAACTGACTACACCCAGTCTTCAAGTATGCCTACTTACTATACGTGAACAAGCATATTTGATACTCTATCGTAGAGCATCGTGTAGAGACCACTTCAAGACTACTAAAGTTTCAACCCTATTAGCCTTATTAGTATCTGAAACCGGTGTATATGTTTACACATCCAACAGCAACTTTTCAGTATACTATAACAATTTTCAATTGAAGGTGATTCATTAGCAACGTCGCACTTGAAGTGACCAACGGATAATCCTCTTACCAACTCTGCAGAGGCGTACCAAAATAATATTTTTATTTATTTAAAGACATGGGTAATTACTTAAAAAAATTTATAGTAAGTGGCGCTACCTGGTGTCAATGGTAAAACTGACAACATTTTCTTATTATGCCTAATACAGTACTTCAAAAAACAAGAAAAATTTACAAAATAATTATTATGTTCCTTTTATATAGAAAGAGAATTACAAAGCAAAGAAATAATTACCTATGTTATGCTTATGAAGTTTCAGAATCCATTGACTCGTCCGAAGAGGAATCCCCAGTCACACTTAAATCTATTATTATTTAGTCGAAAACAGTGTCTACCATCCCGTCCAACAAGCCGTCCACGAGCTAGGTAACCCTTAATTTGAGCCCAGATTGATTCTATCGGGTTTAACTCGCAATGGTAAGGAGCAAGTCTCAAAATGGTGATGCCTTCAGCACGAGCTAATGTATCCACCACATGCTGGCGATATCTGTTACGATGCTGTTTAATGACACTCATAAGCTCGGCCTTAACCATGTCATCGGAAACAAACTCTACATGTCTGCTTTTCTGGTGGTCATAGTTAGCGGCTGTTCTACTAATCGGCTGTAATAAGAAGCGTTATCCATTACTATTACCGAATTTGGCTCTACTCGTGGAAGAAGGGATTCAAACCATCCTTCAAAGTGTTGGGCATCCATGTCTTCGTAATGATCCCCCGTTTTTTTGAATAAAAAAATGAGTGCACTATCATCTAAAAAGCCACTCTCGCTACCTATATGGGCGACAATTAGTCGTTGCCCTTTACCCGTTGGTCCGCGTAACTCTGTTGATAAACCGTCCACAAATGCTTGATGATAACTAGTTACAGTAGTATCTTGCCAGATCTTAGATACTGTGTGACGAGTTTACCGATGTTTCGAAGTATTTAACAACCTGGTTCATCTATTCGCTCGTACATCCTATCGATATGCAGAAGCTATCGAGGGGCAAATTTTATGGAATCATCTTACTTTTCAATTATTTGCAATGGCGATGCATAGACAATACAAATGACCCCGGTAAGAATTTAGTTCTAACATTTAACATTGTTTCCGTTAGATCTCAGTTCAATTTGTATATGAGTTACCTTCAATTGAAAAGTGTCAGACTATAGTTACTTTGAAACACAAAATTAATACTCATCATTACGATTCAAATGAAGCAATAGCTTTCAGGGCATTCAATCCACTTTCAAATAGCTCTGAAAAACCATTCGTTGAAAGAAAGTTTCTAGTTCGCTCAAAAACAAAATATTATTGTTCACATGTTTGTTGTAATTTGTACATATATATATATATATATATATATATATATATATATATATATATATATATATATATATATATATATATATATATATATACATACATATATATACATATATATATATATATATATATATATATATATATATATATATATATATATATATATATATATATATGTATGTACTTTTCCATCTTGATAAAAAAATGTGGGAATATTCCAAAGAAAGGAAAGAATCAATTTAAAAAAATGAACGCTAAATTATACGTTTGTATTCCAAACATTCGTAATTGAATCAAATCAGATATCATACAAAGGATTCCTACACAATATAATTAATGAAAGAAGTAAAATTTCACTTACATGGTACACTGTCATCCTCACTGCTAGACATCCGATGTTTCGCCGTAAGGCACTTGCCTTATCATATATTCAATAGCAAATACGGATAACATTGTAAGAAAAAACTCTCAGTTAGTTCATAATTACGACCTTTTGTCGCGAAATGGGTTGAATCCACCTATGTCAGTGAGGATGGAAGAGTTCCGTGTAAGTAAAATTTTACTTATTTCTTATTGTGTAGGAATCCTGTGAATGATATCTGATTTGATTCCATTACGAATGTTTGGAATACAAACGGAATAGAGAAAAAAAGTGTTTTTCGTATAATTCAGCGTTCATTTAGAGGTATTTGTTTGGAAAGTATTTTTATTTCGTGTAATTCAATGTTTATATCAAAATAGCTTTTTCGAGAGCTATTTTTCTCCCAGTTTGTGTCTGAAAGTCACTTCTTTGCCCGACCTACACATCTTTGTATAGAGTTAATTTTTTTTAATTGATTCCTTCCTTTCTTTGGAAGATTCTCACATATTTTTGTATCCAGATGGAGAAGTAGAAGGCCAAAAACTTTCTTTCCCAAAAATTGATATCTCCTAAAAATATACCTTTTCTATTTTAATATATAGTATATAATTTCACGTTCCATCGATAAAATAATGACTTTCATAGGCAAATTTTTGATACTTTGTATAACATTCTTGCAATTTTCGTATGGGCCTTATTATTTTTTATAAAATACACTAATGCAGTCTTTATAGGTTGAAGACTTATTTAATTCGGACGAATAATTTTTTAATTTATTAATCACAGTGGCAAATGAATTCAAAAGATTTACATATACGATGACGGTTCTCTTATGCATTTATTTCTTTTGCGGTCTTCTCCACATATAATTAGAAAAGGAATCCGTATTTTATTTACGTTTGCCTTTGATCGTATTCGCATTCAATATTCACTGCTTCGTAAATATGCTGAAATAAGTCGTTTCGGAGATTCTTTGAGATGCTATGACAAATACTGAATAAATATTTTACTTCCAACGATTTATGATTTATGGAATTGAAAAGTTGGGATCGATTGAGAGCATCAAAGGTTTTCTTGTACGCATAATATTCCTATGTATGTGAAAGTATGTTGCGAATATATTTCGAACTTCCTGAAATAATAATGGGTAGCCGTTCATACGAGGCACTCCTATATATTGTATTATCTTTCGAAAAATACGAGTTAACAACTTGAATTGATAAATATCAATGAAAACGAATAGATCTTCAACTCGCCACTTCAATTTGAACTGAAATATTGATTGATGGCAGTTTATTTTATATATCCACTTCAGCGATGCGAGAAATCTAACCGGAGTTTTGTGGAACAACGATTAGCTCTTATAGTCTGTCTAGTCGTCTGGCCTGATACATTATTGGATTTTCTCTGAGTTTAGGCATGGATATCTCCCATAATGAAGGCGCCATATGTGTAATCAACAATAAACTCGACCTGCTCATTCAATATGGATATTGCATAGTCAAGATTCGACGTGGAACGGCGAGTGAGAAATAGCTTTCTGCCTCTCTCTGAAGCTTTCATCGCAAACAGGAAACTAGATGAAAACAGGGCCCAATATCAAAACAGTACTATGTCGATCTACCGTAGATCTCATCAGTGACGCTGAGATGAAATACAAATGCATACTTGGATTCAAGTATCGTTGAAGAACAGTTCTGAGTACAAAAAAAATAGACAAAGACGCCATTCGAGAGATCGACAATCAATTAATCAATCAACCTCTTCATTCGAGCGAAATTTTCTACCGGTGTGTTTGCAGAACGTCATCAACAGAATACGTGAACATATATAATAAAACAGAAGAATATTTATATAAAATTGAAATAATAAAATTGAAAGTCAGTATACGTTTGAAGGAATGAAAAACCATAAGCCACTCAGAATGCTGGACTAATGTCCTAGTCAAAAAAGAGGAGTTATCTCTACTCTAACTGAATGGAGATCGATTGGATACAGTGTACCCAAGATCAACAAGGCCATGAAACTGAAGAGTTCTACAGTTCAAAACTGGAAAGGGGCTCAGACGGTTGCACGTGCGTATCTACCATATATATCTCTATGGTCACAGACATAAGTGGAAAACCTTGAGAAAACACAACATTGAAACGGTTTTCAAACCCACCAAGAAGATAGAACAAAGTATCAGGTCGGCTTGAGACAGCAGCAGAGGTACATCGCATACCGTGCACTCGTGGAAAGGTGTACATCGGAACCCCCTTCTACGAGAGGCAATAGAGATCCACAAGCATACGGATAATTTCAACAGAAGAGAAGAAGCTGTGCACCTCAATGGAATATGGAATCCCATTCTAAGAAGTTCAAGAATAGCAAACGGCATGACGGCAGGCGGAAAAAGGATTCAAATAACAAGGTGATGATTGAAAATAGTTCTGAATATTACTCACCCACATATATAAACAATTGATCGCTTCAAAAACACTTCACTAACTTACTTCGAAAGCTTCTGATGATTCCTCTTCCATATTATTTGTTCCACGTTAAAAGCTCGCACAAGTTTCGACTTCTGAGGGTTGTCGTTCGTAGAGGTGCGACAGCTAATTAACGGAAAAACAGATTTTAAAGAGATTTTTTTTTAACTATCACTGTCGTCATTTAAATCAACAATGAATTCATTTCCACCATTAATATGGAAGTGTCCAATCTCCATATAGTCTTTTTCAACTAAAATTACTTTTTTATTCCTTTTCTGCCAGTCTTCTTCGGTAATATTTAATAATTCTTCTTTAATTAAATCTATTACCTTCTTATCAAATTTTGGAAAATTATTTTTACGCATGATGCTTTGTTTCAATTTTCCTCAAATCAGCTCGATGGGATTGAAAACACAAAAATAGGGGGTGAGTCTCAGTATGGTGTGTCCATACTTTTCAGCGATACACTCATGGGTATAAACTTTTTCAAATGTTTTTTTTGTAATACTTCAAGTAGTTGGTTTTTGGTATAGTAATCTTCAAAATACAAATTGATATCCATTAAAAAACTTTGTATTTCATCTTTTTCCGAATTTTTATTCGGTACTTTGATGATCTGTCGCGAATAAGGAAGCGTTGTCAAGAACCACTACACTATTCGCATCCAAATTTGTAATAATTTACTTCCTCCACAATGCACAATGATTAGTCGCGATCCTTTGTTTGCAGGCATGTTAGGCGTACACATTATCGAACCATCAGTGCACCCTTTCGTAACTATGTCGTGTGTCATACCAGATAGAAAATTTGCCGTTGTTCTTGTCTATGTTTAGTTATTTATTCTGAGTATTTGTTAAGCAATTCTACTATTCTTCTGCTTTCCATAACTGCTTGAGGTTTGTTTATTATTTCAAATATAAATCCTAGTTTCTTTATCCAATTCTGAAGAGTTTTGTCGCATCAGCTCGCGTTATGACAGGAAGTATTCAATTTCTTATAATTGTTTTCACCGCATCGCATCGTGCTAAATTTTACTCTGGCTGTTCCGAAACGAGTGAGAAAATAATTCATAAATTAATCTCTCCAGAACTCATGTAATTTGAACGGAATCATATCTGCATTCTCGTTGAATATATTCCAACGTATGATTGAATTTTCGTTTTATTTCAATACCGTCGTCTGGGAATATCTGGCACCGAATCAATTTGGAGTTAACTTCGCAATCTCGTATGTCGTATGTCACGTTCCAAATGTTTGTTCCTATATTATATTATGTCGATTACTGCTGGCGAAATACTTCGATAATAATTCACCTCCATGTTTGTCAGAGGCCCAGTTTCATATTGTCGCGAATTACGAGTTGGAAATAATCCGTAGCCTTGGCTAAGTTTATGAGAGAAACGGAGAGACTTTTTCTTTGAAGTGCTTTGAAGCTTGTTTCAAGAGTTTTGAATACATATTTTGATTTACAAAATACATAATGGTATTCAAGAGCTTATTGGAAATAAATATAGTTAACTTTTTAGTTCGATGTTCTTCAAAAGCGTGTTTTTCAGTTTCTTAAACTATATTTATTTTTCATTTTTTAGTAACGCACGCTTTGACTTATATTTTTCAACTGATTTAGACACTTACTTGGCTTGACTTGAATTCAAGTCAGATCGGCGTTTTGAAAATGTAAGGTCACTGATATACCACGTGTCTTGGAGGGAATTTCATAAAAAATATCACGTAAATTGAACTTTACATGAAATCTTCTGTGATTTATTTAATTTCACAACGTATTTTTACTCAACTCTTTGGTTCACATATGATATTCTGTAAATTCCATTATCACGGTTTTTATTGTGTAAAATTGAAGTTAACCTATGAATATTGTGAAAATTATAGTATATATCCATATTTTTCACAATCATTTTTAACAGTGTACCAAGCTCAAGGCGCGCAAAGGAGAATTGCAAATAAGGTAGCAGGTGCGCGTGTTAATAAAAAAAAATTCTAATGAAGAAATACACGTAAAGTGAGTTTGAATTATATCAAGAAAATTACGTACAGCGCCATCGGCCCGCGAATAGATCAAGCAATAATGTCGATAATTCTGTCAAATACAGATCCCGAGCTTGAGAGTTACAAACAAATAAACATACATACATACATACAAGTGAAGTTAATAAAAGCGTGTTAAAAAGATACTTCACAATCAAAATATTTTGATTTCAAACAATCAAGCTTCACTAATTTAATTTCACCTTTCTTTCAATACTCAATTTTTTGGTAAGTGACCCAACTTAAAGGTAGAAATACCAACATTTTGATACAAAGATCCAACTAATCCAAAATGATTAGAAAAGAAACAGATAGGTACTGAACGCCTGGGGATGCCCGACGATACTATCCTATAGCGAAACACGTGTCGTGATTTTGTAAACTGTGTTTTTTGAATACGTAGGTACATAATTTCCAGTACAAAATTATACACTTTGTGCAGTGTTTTCCACAAAAGATAGAATTTGGATATGGGAAAAAAGCAATATTGTGCAAGAGCAAAAACTAATTACAGAGTTCACGAACTTTTCTCGCTTTACGAAACTGATATAGAAACTTTATATTTGTTTGAAATCTGATCGAACAACTTGTTAACAGGTTCGTGGTTCAAACTTTAACAGAAACTTCTGTGCGGAACTCCATCCAAGCGAAAGGAGTACAAACTGATTATCTTGTTATTTAGTTGAGGCTCTGTTTTCATTTCGACATAAAAAAGCGCGTTTGATTGTATTTCTTTCAGTTCTGATAATTTATTCCTACAAAAATATTCTTCCCACACCCCAGAGCTGCAATACTTTTTCGTGTCACACGTTTCATCAATTACATCAACGCCATCATATCCAGATGACACTAACTGTCCTACAGAGACAGTGCAGATAAGTTAGATCTTTTCCATTTTTGTGGAGATTTTCATGGGCGGTATTTTTCAAATATTTACATATGGGGGGTAATGTTACGAATTAGCAGGTACGGCCCTGTTTATCAAACATAGCGTTTTTTCTCAGTAACCGATGGCACCTTAGAATGAACGATACAATAGTGAGAATAACAGTTTTTTAAGTTCTTTCATGTACTATGTATCAATGAGAATTTGAAATTTATGACAAAAAATTCAGTTAACAAAAAACATAATTCTCACTGAAATACTGAAAGAGTGGTGTTCGAATAATATATTTCAGTAGTGCAGTGAACAAAAAATGTTTTAAAATCCTACTTTTGAGTGAACTTGACACGAGCGATATGTAATTCTATCGTCACTTTGAAATTTATTCCAGAATGCCTTAGAATTGAACACCTGGCATTTTAAGTCACTTTAATTTGTAAACACCTCAACCACAAATTATATTTTATGAAGGACCATATTTAGACAGTTAAAAATTTCTTTCTGGAATGAGTTTGTGCTCGCCTTCTATAGACAACGGTGGTGGTTTCATTCTTACGTAGTATCTAGAGCATAGTAACAGCTACAATATGTTACAGAAAGCGATTTCTTCGGTGGCAACGGACCGCCCTAGTGAACCTTGTTCATTTTAAATTCGTGGTTTGAGTCCCTTGTGAGTTCATAGCTCAATAGAATAGCACAATAAATAGTCCGTTTCAATATTTTTGACGCCTTATATTATTAATATAAAAATCTTACGTGAATCCTGGTTAATAATACTGGTCCGCATGATAAACTGAAGGTTAAAACAGTTCTTCAATATGAAACAAATGTTTCAATGTTGTGGTAATACTGTTTATCTAGTACCGTGCTTGAGTATCAACTCGAGATCCAATTTTTCAATTGAACAACCTCCGTATCGTTAATTTAGAAGTAGGCATCTTATCGATTTTCGTTTGAAGTGCCATCATTGGATACTTTCGTTTTCGTGTAACTTGGGCCTGAAATACATCCCCTAGAGATTGGCTGAAAGACGTTCCTTTTTCGACTTCCCTAACAGCTCTCTAACATTTTAGAGAGGTATGTGCTAAAAAACAAGCGTGATTGAGAAAAGTTTTATGTGACAATGTACTTGGCTTTTCTAAATTATTCACCAATTTGCAGGGCAGCCATTAGAAGCGTGGTGCATTAAAGTCGGGTTTTTTCAATAAAATTTTAGCATATTAGGATTCTTGGCAGAAAAATATTTTCAATAAGTTGATTGTGGATACACCGATTCACTTCTTGCAAAATGAATCCTTTGCTGCATCTATGTTGGTTTCTTTTTCTATAGGGTCTTTTTCTATAGATCTATAGGGTTTTTGATTTTGCGATTCCTATCTTTAAATTTGAATAAAACAAAGTGGGTGTGAGATATCATTGAAACGTTTCTTTCATTTGGAAGTTTGAAAGACATTTTGATGCCATTATGTGTGAAACAACGGGTGATTTTTAAGATGTATAGGATTTGATTTTCGAAACAACACAAAAAATTTGAAAAAATTAATGAAATCTTTATTGAAATCGATAGAACGAACAATATAATTTGATATTTGAAGATGATTTCATGGAAATGTTGTCCGTGGCTCCGCTTTACTTGGCCCATGCGCAAGGTAATTCACGTATAAATGTTTCAATATTGGCTTCCAAAGCGTCAATCGTTGCTGGTTTATCCCTGTAGACATGGCCCCACAAGAAATAATTCAAAGGCGTTAAATCACTCGATCTAGGCAGCCAATTGACGGGCCCCAAACGTGAGATAAACTGTTCAGCGAAGGCGGCTGTTGATTGGGCCATTGTTTCGCGTGCCGTGTGGCAAGTGGCACCGTCTTGTTTAAACCACATGTCAGGCATGTCCAATTCTTCCATTTTGGGCAACAAAAAGTCGTCAATCATCGCACGATAGCGCTCGCCATTCACAGTAACGTTCCGGCCATTGTCGTCTTTAAAGAAGTACGGCCCGATGATGCCACCGACTCATAATCCACATCAAACAGTGACTTTCGGGATGCAATTTTTCGATAAAAATGTGGATCTTCCTCCAACTTTGCCAGCGGCCATTCACCAAATGTTATACGTTATGGGAGGTCGTGTGGCTTCAATTCTTGCACCAGCTGTATCTTATAAGGTTTTACACCCAAATCCTTTCGCAAAATTTTCCACGTAGTAGAGTAACAGAGGTCCAATTGCTGCGAACGGCGGCGAATCGACATTTCACGGCCATCACGAACACTGGCGGATACAGCCGCAATATTTTCTTCGGTCCTCACTCTACGTATGCGTGTTGGTGGTTTAGTGTCCAATCATGTAAGCTGGTTTCGAAATTTTGTCATAAGCTTCCGAATAGCTCTCGTAGTATGGCCGACGAAACTGCCCATAAATTGGAAAAAGTGCACGCGTCGTTCATTCGTAAGTCGATTCATGGTTAAATTATAGACCAAACTGAATAAGGTTGACAATGACACAAGACACGATTCACGCGTGATTTTGTGTGATACCAGCAAAAAAGTCACTCATTATAACATCGTTCATATGTCTGTCACGGCCGATGACATGGGTTATGTTAGCTTTGAAGACCGCTGTGGTGTGTGGCTCATTCGCATACACCTACCACTCAAGAAAGCCCCACAAAAAAAAGTCTAATGGGGTCAAATCGTACGATCTCGGTTGTCACTTCACATCACCTCTACGTGAGATGACCATGCTATCAAATCGCTCGAGCAGAATATCCAATGTGGCATGTGTTGTGTGGCAAGTAGCGTCGTCCTGTTGAAACCACATGTTGTTGGTGTTCAGTTCATCCAATCCAGGTCAAAAGAAGTTTGTAATCAGCGACCTGTAGTGCTCACTATTGACAGTGATGGCTTGACCAACGTCGTTCGCTAAGAAATATGGACCGATGACACCGCCAGTCCGAAATCCACACCAGACAGTGACTTTTTCGGGATGCATCGGACGCCCTTTGATTTCATATGGATGATTCCGCCCCAAATTAGATACCAAATGTCAAAGTTCAAATGTCCCTGTTGGAAAACATTTTGACTGAGTGAAAGTTATAGGTTCCCTTGTGTCAGTGTGGTTTCTTCACTACGACACCTTGTAAGCAATATGAATGTTACCTCTAAAATAATATCAAGACTAACTGGTAGAGAAGGTATCGGTATAGTAAGTTCTTCCATAACAGGGCGGATCGTTTCAATTTTTGGGTTTCCTTCATACAAAGGGAAAGTCAAAACGAAAAGATTTTGCTTTGACTCCACCGCTTCAGTTCCTCAACACAAATTGAACATACTTTGTGGTGACCAAGATGGATATTGGTCGCCCAACTACATGTTGAAATAAGTTAAGTAAACATGTTCAGTGAAATTGGAAATATTCATTTGGTTATTTTTGGTACGTAACTAGCACCAATGAGGCAATAATCTTTAGAAGCCATCGTAAATCAATAACACCAAGTGAAACTCTTGCCACTTCGACAAAACACATATGTACAAAGTGTCCAAGATAAAAAGAGCCAGAATGGGAAAATCGGAAACCACGAGAAATACAAAATCGGTTACATTAGAGATGAAGCCCATTTAAGAGCTTAATTGAATGACGTAACTTGATGATGACAATGATGATACTGATATCATGATCGGTCGATTAAATGCTATCGATAGTAATGCCGATAGAAATGAAGATGACCTTAACGATTATCAAGATTTTCCAGTAGGAGTTCAAGAATACTGTGAACCGATACTTGGAGAAGTCGAAGAGGAGGGGTTCAAGGAACATCACGACAAGAAAATACAGAAGAAACCACAGATGATGAGCCACCGCCACTAAAACGATCTAAAAGATTACAAAAAAAAATAATAAAAATTGTAAAAAAACTTTTAAGTGTACTAAACATGATTTAATAAATTTTAAAAATGACTCAGTATGTTTTTGATTTAGTAAATTGAAATCGTTCTTTTTTTAATAAATAACGATCAATAATTAAATAAAATTAAATCAAATTAAATAATAGGACTTTAGTAAAAGGCTTAAATTGTTAATAAATTCATAATGAACAAAAAAGACGAAATATATTTGTCATAACTGCAATAGTTTAAAAGTTATTATAATTATATAATTATAAAAGCGAAGGAGCGAATGAAAAAGACAAGTATCAAGGTATCACAATATTAAAAGTTTTATAAAAAATAGAATAGAAAACACATAGTTACTTTTATTATGGAACAAAGTATTGAAAAAAAAATCGTTTATAACATTTTTTTTTAAATAAACAATTAAAAAAAGAGAAAAAAAAAGTTTTTTTCAAAACCTTGAAGAACAATAGAATTTATGATTTAAAAAAAGACGGTTCCTTAATTTTAATATTTAGTTGCAAAAAACGTCTTTTGTTTCCGATCCATATTAAAAATATTATTGGTAAACGGTATTTTGTAGAGCTCAAAAAATGGCAAAATAGGTAGGCAACGTTTTCCTAATTTAACAGACACAGTAGTTTCAACCAGATTTGGTTGGTAGTACCATTTGGTTAGTAGACTGATTATATGTATAACAATTTTTCTGCCATATTTGTTCTCTGTGGTTAGTAAACTCCTTCTTATTGTGATAGTGTCATAAATATTTCTGTAATTCTACAACAAGATACAAGGTTACCTGCGAAATGAATTATGTGGTGAATTGACTTTAGAATTCGAGTCCGAACCTCATTCCTTATCCGATTAATACGACTTTGAGGATGACGTGTGCCCGGATCAAAACTCGTGAAAGAAAGTTCATTGGACTAAGTGGTGAATTGTCGAAAGAGCATTCCTTTCCAAACATTTCTGTCTCCTTGTAGGTTACCTAAGTGGATTCTTTTGATTGATAGCTGCAATCTAGCGCTTGAAGATTTTTGTTCCTAAGGAGAATTTATGTTACTTTATGATTTACGACGAGTGAAATAACTATCCTGAACTAAATTGATGGATGTAGCCGTTACTACGAGGTAAGAAGATCATCACGAAAAATGAGAAATGAAAATTACTGTTTTTTACCACTTTTATTCGCAACTAAAGTTACCGCAGTTTTGTTCAAACTTATACATTTAACAATGTATATGTTTGAAAATGTCCTTATAGGACGAAACTGCAGTAACTTTAGTTACAAATCAAGGTGGTAAAAAATATAGAAATTTTCATTCTTCATTTTTTCATCCTGAACTATTTGAAGTAAAATATACAGGGTATACATCAAAAACGTATCGCAAGGTATAGCTTTCAGGGAAAGAATATTTCGACAAAATGGTTAAGGCTTTCGCAAACGAGGTTTTCAGTGTAAGTATTTTTCGGGTTTGAATGCCGTCGTTTTTTGGAATTTCTTCCTGACGTTTCGCTACGCGAGTGACTAACTTCCTCAGAGGTTTATACATACCTGGATTAAGAAAATTGTCAATTCATCGACCCTTTTCTACCTGTCGTCATGCTGTTTGCTATTCTTGAATTTCTTAGAATGGGATTCCACCTTTGATCGAGGTTCACAGCTTCTTCTTTCTGTTGAAATTATTCGTGTGTGTGTGTCTGTGTGGAATATTTCGCAAAAATTCGAAAACATTTCAAATTTGTTTGCAGAAGTTTTGGCCCAAAAATGGAATTGAGGGTGTAGTTGATGCTTTATTAAAAACCGCTTTTGACTAAGGGTGGATTTAGGGGTAATTACACCCTCCCGATATCAACTTTCAATACATTACGAATGACCCCACTTTCCATTTAAAATTTTAGGGTTGTTACTCACCCTCGCTAGGGGGTTGAAGCAAAATTGACCTGTCCGAGCATTTTTGCGTTAAGTTACAAACAAAGGAGAAAAACAAGGTGCATACTTTTCGTTGGACCACTCTTTATAGTTTATATTTTATTTTAATCATTTATATTTTATACACTTATACTTCATGTTTATATTGATATTTATTTATGACTTTGAATGTTGAATGCATTATTTCATTCCTCTTTTTCAAGTATTTAAATATTTTTTAAAGAAAAAGGTTGAAATGATATGTTTAAAATGCGTTGTTTTAGAGCTCTTTAATGAAAACTACTTGATTTTCGTCAGGAGGAACATTCTCCATTGCACTTAACGCCTCCAAAGAACTCTTGCGCCAAAATTGGTTCAAAAAGTCACGTTTACGTTCGATCTTTCCACCCCCTCGATTAAAGCGCCATTGATGATAACATGCTCTAGACCTAACTTGCTCGTTGAATCATGTGGTAAATTGGCGGGATTCACGAGAGCATTCCAAGCATTTTCCTCTTATTGTCCTATTTTCTTGTTCCGCATCTGAGTCGATTCTTCTGCAGCAACCCGAATGACTTTTATCAAGTACGTGAATACTTTCCTACGGGCTATCATCTGTGTTCGTATGGAAAATCCTCATTTCAAGAGTCCATTTGGTTTTACGGTTTATGGTGAGCAGAAAAAAAAATCAACCTAACCGCGAATCAACCTTTGGAAATATTTTAATATGAATTAAAATTGGATTTTTAAACGACTCACTTTTGTCCCTGAAGCATCATAAAAATATGTCTGGCATCACAAAGACTTATTCCCAACCTTCCTCGCGTATTCTTCAAGAAAAACGCTACTCACGTGTAAATCCATTTTTGAATCAATTGGACTCATCTTGTTCTAAAATTGAAGTGTCATCAAGAATGAAATTGAAGTTTTCAGTGTAGTTGCTCACGATGTTTGGATAGATTATTTATTTATTTATTTGACACTTTGGTACATTGAGTACATGTGCTAAGTTATAATTAAAAAACAAAAATAAAACTACAGAAGTTGAACAATACAAAAACAATAAATATGGTTCACGTCCACAAACTTTCACAACATAGAAGTATTATCTAAAAAATCGGAGAAGCTCTAGCAAATACTCTCAAAATGTCATGAAAAAGTGTCGTGCAAGAATTCC
This sequence comes from Leptinotarsa decemlineata, assembly GCF_025532065.1. NCBI lineage: Eukaryota > Metazoa > Arthropoda > Insecta > Coleoptera > Chrysomelidae > Leptinotarsa > Leptinotarsa decemlineata. The sequence goes on from NW_027412702.1 coordinate 22,749,622, forward strand.
TCTAGACTGTAGTAACACTTCTGTAAGAGAAGTTTCTTCACCTCAATTTTAAAAAGTTTATCTGACTCGATTTTCCTAATAGATGCCGGCAAGTTATTATAACAGTTTGTTGTATTAAATAGTGGGGAGCATCTAAAGTGAGCCGTTTTGTGTGAGGGGGTTCTTAACAGTTTCCCATGACGGGTGTCTCTACCATGTATATCCGCATTTGTGACAAATTCAGTTATATTGTTACGGGCAAAAGTGACACACTTCAAGATAAAGAAGGTGCCGTCAATAGGCCCTCTCTTAAGAAAATTGGTCTACAACTACCTTGAAAATCTATATTAAAAATTAGTCTCAGCAATCTTTTCTGAGCAACAAAAACTCGTGGAAATTCCCTTGCACATCCCCAAGAAATGATATTAAAGCTGATGTGAGAATAAGCTATAGAAAAATAGACATTCATCAATCCAAAATTATCTAGAGTGTTTTCAATTGTTTGATTGAGTAATATGCGGAATTGAGTTTGTTGCAGACCTTCTGAATATGACCGCTCCAGGTCAAATTTTCGTCTAAAGACGTTCCTAAAAACAAGACTTCGCTGGAAGATCGAATACCATTTATTGTGGAAGAGTCACTGCTGAAATTTTTCCTAATAAATGATTTCATTGAAACAGATTTAGATTTATTCAGAATAAGTTTGTTACGTTGACACCAAGCACTGAATTTATCTATTATTTTATTTATTTTGTCTGACAACTCAACTTCGTTTTTGTCGGCCATAATCATCTTCAATTGGTGACTTACATAACATGCATATCACTGTTTAGGATGTTTGCAGCTTCTTTAAATTTTCAATTGAGCTAGGGTTACTTTTACAGAAATTGAAGTCTGGTGACTGCGTCGGGCAAACGTATTGTCAAGAAAACATTATTTAGAATAAAATTTTTAAAAAATTCACAAATATCTGTCTTTGTGGTATTTGCCAGAGAAGCAATGAAAATATCGGTAGATTTTTTTCCCAGTCAGTATACGTTTTACTAGGGTCTTCCGGTAGTCCTAGAAAAGTAAAAGTATTGTTACTTGTAATAACTGATGGAGGAATATTAGCTTGAAAAAAAAAATATAGTGAACATTGTGGAAAATTTTACCTAATATCTCACCTTTCGACTACTTCTTTGCATTTTATAAATTGAATATATCCGATAATTGTGTTTTACTATAGTAAGACCGTGTAAAATATAGAGAAAAGTAAGTTTTCCAATTTACATTCTATCGGTATGTTTCTGGAAACTAAAAATTTTGAAATAATTGAGCGAATCTACTGATTTCTATTATAATTGAGAAAGAAATTCAAAACGTAAAAATTGCTTCACGTAATATTTCATTCCATCATGAAATAGTACATAAGCTGCTAATGATGAATAAAATATACGCCAACTCAGTTAGCAACTTTGATAACTCAATCAGTATTTTTATAGTGAAATCGTTCAAAATGACGATCCAATAACATTTTTTACGTTCATTAAGATGTAAAAAAAAATTGACTGACACATTTTTCACTTTTAACTGTATTTTTGGAAAACCCTGTATGTATTTTTTTCTGACAGTATATGATATTTTGATTATAAAAACTGTTTTTTATTAAGTGGAAAATTAAGAAATTATTTGAGTTTTGAATCAAAATGTGTTTTGTTGAAACATTGATTCGTATGACAAAGTTCATCTTGTATTTACCCCCATAACTCATTTATTGTTCACTATACAAAAGAAATGTCATATAATTTTGCACTTCAAATATCATTTTTTACCAGAACATACAGGACTTTCCGTTTATTTTGTGTTTTGCATTTTGATGAGTGTAGTTCAATATATTCTGATTGAATGATATTAATGGAAAATCAATGGTTGATAGAGAATAATGTAATAAAACGTTCGTAACGCTTTTTGAATGGGTTTGCCGTTTTTTTAATAATCACTTCAGGCTGACTTTTTTAGTGATTTCAATAATTTTGTTGCTGAATAAGTAAAATGACTAGTACACACAATCTAACGAATAATTGTGGCTATGTTAACATTTGCATTATTCACTTAGGTATAGTCTTAGTTACTAGTTGTTATGTCAAATTTTTAGATATTGTCGCATAAACCCGTTATTATTACTCTGAATATCATTTCTATAAGAAGAATCTTGTCACAACCAATGTCGGGAACGCAGATGACGAAACGTTTACAGCAATATGTGAATTTAAGATTAACGAAGACAAAACAGCTAAAGCTATTGTTTACGTTTAATCAGAGACAATTTTTGTTTGGATCATAGCTTGAACTCAATACATCGAAAAAAGAATAAACGTAAGGCGTCAGCAATTTCGTAGATTTTAAGACAAATTAATGACGTATTACTATCATTTAACATTTTAGTGTTCTTATTGTAGAGTTTCTAGGTTATATTACCCACATAGTTGTACATCCAACCAATGAATAGTGGAAATTTTATAATAAGTAAATATATGTTGTAATTATAAATTTCAACCTCAAATATATATTATATTATATTATAATTATATTATATTATTACTCTTTATTAGCAAATAATGCTCTTCATAGTAAAGTCAGTCACTAATAAAATACAAAACAAAAAAATATAAAGATAGAGACAAGTCACATTTTAAAAACAAGAAACTAGAAACCAAGACGAATTATTACTATTACTTGAAATATATTCACTATATTTTCTTTTGAATGAATTTAATGAATCACAGCTTTTTATATGACTTGGCAAATTATTAAATGCAATCAGACCATAACTATACAACGAGTCACAACCTATATGTTCTCTGTTGATATAAAAATTTCCTATTCTATTTCTAGTGGAGTGTGTATGAATACTACTTGTGTAGGTTAACTGATCACTCAGATAACTTGGCAACATATTGTGTTTAATTTTAAATATAAATATTAGCATATTCAGTGTTATCCTTTGTTTAGCAGACATAAGAGACAGTGTTTCCAACATGTATTTCACAGATGTGCCTTTATCACAACTTAATATTGTCCTCATGGATCTGTTTTGAAGCTTCTGTAGTCTGTTTAGATTTTCATTGCTCACAAAATAGTAATAAATAGTAATGTACTGCAATAGTCAAAGTGGGGTGCTAATATTGATTTATAAATTGTTAATTTTGCATATTAACTTATTTTATTTTTCAATCTATATAAAAGATGAATTTTCGTGGCTATTTTCTTCTGAATATAACTACAATGCGCATTAAGGTTCAATTCTTGATCTAATACCACTCATAGATATTTAAAAGTTGTTACCCTTTCAATGATGACACAATCAATATAAAGATTCAATGACAGCTGTTCATTTTGCAGTTGTCTTAAACGATATTTGCTACCTTTTTTGTTTTATTTACATTTAACTTGAGGCCGTTGTCACATAACCACTCGTTTATATTTAATAGTTCCTCATTCAAACATTCTGAGATTTCATTAGTTGTCCCAGAACAGTACAACATAGTGTCGTCAGCAAACAGTTTTATCTTACGCCTTTTAACATGTATCACAGTATCATTTATTAGGGACGGTTCTGCCTATTTTTCCGCATACTGCCAGATATCAGAGTTGGAATATTATATATAAAATATAAAGTATTTAAAGAATGATTAATGAAATACTGAAGAATTATTTGAAATGGACTAATAATGCTGTAAAAGAGTTAATTTTTAGCGAATTTTTAAAATAAAAGCCACTCTTGAGTTTATTTACGTTATTCTACGTATATTATATCTTACCCGATGTATCGCCTTCCACGTCGTCTACACAATTTATACGGGACAATAAATATGTTTTCCTTATTTCCCGGTATCACTGACACAGTTTCTTTCAGGGATCGAATATGTAAGGAAAGCCCTAAATGTTATATTTATAGCTTGTCCCTTTTCTCGGTCGGGTTTTCTCTTCTGTAGTAGCCACACCAGGATCATGGTTACAAGTCAGAAAATTGAAAATATAGAACGGGTTTGCAATTTTAGGGAAGGAAGAGTTTACGATGGCACTTGGAATTCACTCATTTCTATGAGAAAAAGGTTTTTTTTTGTTTAAGACCATAAAATTTATTTTGAATGACATATTGTGTAAAAGAGTTGCTATTGTTTTCTATATGTGCTGATCAAACAGATTAATTTTCATTTCATGAAAATGATTCATTTCACACCCTTATAGAGTACTCCAGAAATTCTAGAAATGTGTAGCTCACAATGATATTGAAAAAAATATAGCAACTATTCGCTTTCTTTGCTTATCTAAACTCTAATTCAAAACTATCCCAATCTGACTTGCTGTCTCATATACCGGTTGACAACGAAATCCACGTACACGGCACCATTCAGTTGTTTGTGTGTAAAGAAATTTAGAAGCGCTAAAATTAAAAAATAGAAGCTAGGCACACCGATAAAACTGAAGGCCATAATATTAACATCCGTGTGTCATTACTATTGTATGTAATTTATTCACCCGATTTTAGAACACACCTTTGCCAAAAACACCTTTTGTAACTTGGCTAAAAAATCAGATCACTAGACCAAGTTAGTGTCTGTTAACATTTTTCATTAGTACCTATTTCATTTGTTTCAGAAAAAAAATGAACTTGAACTAGTCGCTCAACGTCGAGGAAATTGGTTGTCTTGGGCGGGTTTGGGTCTGATGTCTGTCCAATTCGGAATTCTCGCCAGGTTAACATGGTGGGAATATTCCTGGGACATTATGGAACCGGTGACGTACTTCGTCACTTACGGCACAGCTATGGCATGCTACGCATATTTTGTTCTCACCAAGGAGGTAAGTGAATTAGATGTAATTTTCAATTTTCCATCAATTCTTCGTTCTCCAGCACAGTTATACAATACAGCTTCAGGTGCAGCTTCGGCCCTGTTTCGACCCGCCATAGATCTCATCAGTGACGCTAGGCTGAACTACAAATACCACCACCATGTCCCCCCCTCGGGCTGCATGTTCCGAAGATCATCTTCTGTTTTCATCAATTTTTTTATAATCACTTTCAAAAGCTGTGATAGTTTTACGTTATATGCTCATTGTCAACAGTATATGTCTAACGCACACTGAACACTGAGTCATGCGAAGAGTGGCGAGAAAATCGTTTTGTCCGATATATGACTAGCGTGCTGTGTGTTAGAGTGAGGAGAAAGGAATGCCAGACATACTAGCGCCGTTATGCGTTACGTTACCAAGCCGTTTAACCCTTCCATAAGAAGTTATCACTTCATAAAGTTACTTGAAACATTTATTTGGGTAGATATTTCCATAAAAAAAATCAGGAAGGAACGCAAGTGATTATAATTTTATTGTCCATTTCTCATCATATATTATCTAGCTTCTTAATGGCAGGTATCTATTTGACAGAGTCTATTAGTATAGCTTGTCGTCTTCATCAAACAAAAATTACGTTTTCTTGGTTTATCTCAACCCCACTGGTCTCACTTCTTTAGATCACTGAGATTGTTGTACCTCCATCGTATAATTTTATGTAATTTTTTATTTTTTTTGACTTGTCAACATCCTTTTTTGTGAAATTTCATGTTTTCTAAGGTCGATATAATTATTCAAATCATTTTTCACTCATTCTCATTTGAAGTTTTGCCAAAAGCGTGCAGTTTCTTGATGTTTTATTGTTAAATTTGCTGTATAATTGTTTTTTTTTTCAACCATGGACTAGTTACCCCTCATTTGCATCTTTAAGTAATTTATTTTTCAATAAAACCCTTTTTCTACAGTAGTCTTTGTTTTTTTTTCATATGTGACTAGAACACTCAACTCTTTTCTCGGTGAAGGGGAAACTGGAAAATCTTACCAAAAGTAACCCAATCAAAAGCTAATAATATATTTTTTCCAGGAATACATTCTTCAAGATGTCAGAGACCGCCAACATCTCATTATCATGCACAAAAAAGCCAAGAAACTCGGCATGGACTTGAACCAGTACAACATGCTCAGGCAGGAAGCTGTCCAAATCCAGAGCAAACTAAAAAAACTGCGCAACCCTCTAAAATTGAAATTACCTCCGAATGTCTTAGCACGACAAATGAATCCTTTAATGAATGCAGTACCTGGAACTACAAGTCAAACAACCACAGTAGATCCCAAAGAGGCCAGCGGAGTACTGAAAGGATCTGCATGTGCAACTGCTGCGCCAAAGGATTCCCTTACAACTACCGAAACATCAAAGGAATCATTAACAAAAGAATCATCAACAGAGAAGACATCAACAAAGGAATCATCAACTATTTCTGAAACAACCACCAAAGAGCCCAAGAAATGATTGAGAACTTCTACAAGTAAAGAGTTTGTTTTTACCATCTTTAAATTATTATGTATTTATTTATGGATGAATTTTAAGAATTTCTTAAGGAAATAACCGTCGCTGTTTCTGGCGATGTCGTGAAAGCTCAAATATAGATTAATAATTATACAAATAGTGTTTGTACGACGCCAAGTTATGCTTTTTTGTTCATCTTTTTATATGAAAAAGTTAAACGAAAATTTGGGGAGTAGTCTGAGTGTGAGAAATTTTTGTGAAAAACTTTTCGCCCTTTGAAAATATATAAATTTTCCCATCATTAAATGTTTCGGTCTTGACAATTTCAGTAGTGAATTGCTGGATATAAATTTATTTGTGATTTTTGCTAGACCTGAAATTCTTTCGTAGTTGTAATATTTTTCTGCCTATCCGAAAACTTTTTCTTGTCTTCCATTTCAACCGCCAGAAATAGTATATTTTTTTCATCAACCAGAATGCAAATTCAATTTTACTGCTGGTATATTAGTTAGTTTGATTTTCACTTCAAAAGTACCAGTCTAATAGAATTTCCTGATGTAATATAGAGTAAGAATTCTAGAAACATTTGTACTAAATCCGTCCTGTTTCTAATTACCTCTAACAGAATGATTTTCAAAAATCATTATCTGTTTTTTTTTTCAATGTGAAATTTTTCAGATTTAAATCATCTTGGTTATATCTTTTAAAGATTTTCCTGATATTTTCAAAGTAGATTCCACACGTATACTATATTGGCATACAAGATTCTCTTAAATTGAAAGAATTTGTCTGATATTTGATAATACAACTTTCAGAATCATTGAAAAATGTATTTTATCCTTACTCATCTAATTTGAAAACTTCACACAACTCTGTTGAAGTTTATTAATTTTTATCGGTGAATATTATTGGTGCTTTAGATCGTAGAATATCCTTTGCTCCTTTTACAAAGCTTTAATGATATACTGCAAATACGCACCTGTAAAAATGAGCACATATTGCTGTGATTTTATTGTGAGATAAAAACAATCAATGCATGTTTTCCTTGTGAGCCTAAAGGTTTTCCTAATTGACACAGATAATCTTGAATACTAACAAAATCGCTGCTTAGTCAAAGATTTTGTAAATATTGTTACAAGTGCTGTTTTTTCACTACCGAAACCAAAACAATATGATCAGTAAATGAATGTAAACTAATGGTGTGAAGTAAATTTGGACCAAATAAAGCGTGTTTCCTTTTATTAGATTCAATATTTCAATTTTTACAAGTTGCTTTTTGGTGAGGAAAATGCAGCACCCAGTAAATTAGTTATAGAATAAACTTCTCTACACTTACATTTCTAGTGCCAAGCAAGTTATGCAATTTTTATAGAATATATTATGGCTCTATGAATTTTATAACTCTAAATATAATACCTACCTAAAATATATACAAATTTTTAAAAATCACTGAAAGTTTTGAACTAACATTTGTTATATTTTCGGTTATGCGATGAATCTGAAATTTGAAGATTGATTCATTTCATGACTGTTGTTGAATGTGTTATGAATCTAATTTTTATTGTGGTGAGTTCATTTGAATTTTTTATGGAAATCAAGTGTTAGTTTTCACATTTGTTGTAGGAATGTTAAGTTTGGCAAGTTTATAGTAAATTTTAAGTTGTGATTTATCTTTGCCAAAAAAGAACTGAAATTGATCATATGATCTTGAAATAAAATCGATTCGAGAAAACATATTATGTTGTATGTAATTTATTTATTTGGAGTTTAGTTTAAATTGTCGTTTGAAGAGTTACGAGGGGTGTTTATAAATTTCTGAGAATTTGGCTATTTTTTTTTGATTCTGTCAACTCTTTTCTTCATCCTCATTTTCATGGAATATCATCTAATATCATATCTGATTCTGTAGCTTAGTCCACTTACTCTTACCCAACTCTCTCTGTAACTTTCAAAATATCAATTATCATAATACTGCAATGAATCACATGCACAAAAATCTTCAAAAAAAAAGACATCCCGATCATTAAATATTTCAAAAGACGAGAACGTTGAGCCCACCTGTCTAGATTTTTTCAAAGTTTACTTGCTCCATTATCTTTCATGTTTCAGATCTATCAAGTATTTTTTTCTATATCTGCAATTGACGAACAAGATTCCTCAAAAGTATCACTTTTTCATTCTGTTAATCTGCAAAAAATTACCAAATAGTTTTCTAATATTTTCCGCAGGTGGTAAAAAATGCATATTGTGATGATGAACCAATTCATATCTCCTTTAAAATTGTTCATCCCCTCTGATATCAATGCAATTTCGATCAATTTTCTTGTAACATTTACAGTTTTACAGAAAATATCCCCAATAGTTTTTCAAATATTTGCATAGTAGGGTTCCCCCAATATATATAGTACTATATTCTCTTCGGTCAGAGGAAAAAAAAAGTTTTATCGTTACTTGTCTAAATTCAAAAATGTTCACAACTCCATTGTAGTTTATTTTATTAAAATGAACAACACCGGTTTTTAGATTGTGGATCACCTTTCATTGTTTTCACAAAGCTTCAATAATATAATGCAAATAGGCCAAATCAATTAATATAACAATAAATGCTTGTTTTCTCAAAGAGCATGAAGATTTTTCTAATTGATATATGTAATTTTGTTTCAGTCAGTTTACGTACGCTTATCTATTTATGTAACTAGTTTTTAAACCCATCTTCAACATTTTCTTGGAATCTCTACATTCCATCTATTTTTGATATATTTTACACTATTAAGCTCCCAAATCGAACCCATATTGTTTTTTTATGTTTCGGAAAATAGGGCCCAGATCTGGTAAGTCGTGTGGATATTCAATTTTTTTTCATTTGCAGTATGAGGTCTCTTATATTACTCTGTTATAGTAACGCAAGTTCGAGCAACTTTTCAGGTCATCCTTAGAAATTACTTGTGAGGCAGATCTGGTTAAGATCTAAACAATATTCTGCTTCACTTGTAGTACCTCTCAGATAATCTCTTCACATTCCCAGATGGCAACCATCAATACCTTTCCAGTGGATGACATTGCACATGCTTCAAGAGGAGGTCCTTCTTCTACTTTTACGCAATTCTTTGGATTGAAGTAAGGTATCCTTATTTTATCCATTACCAAAATTGATCGACATAATGGCGTCAAAATCTCAAGTTGGTGGTATGTGTAACACCTTTTGAATTCCTGTTTACTTTGCACCCAAAATTTGTGCAAAATTTTGTGAATCTATCTTGTACCTATTTCTTCAGACTACACTAATTTCACGAATATTATATATTTGTTGATAATTTTTGAGAACAATATCTTGCAGTGATGTTTATTCACAGAGACACTCAGACACTAGTATCTGGATCATTTTCTAATGATATTTTACCAGCTTCAAAAGATTGACCTCTAAAGAGACGGTGCTTTTAGATTTTTTTTCTGGTTAAAACATTTCTGAAGATTCCAATTCTTTAAATATTATCAAAATGATTGAGATTCAATAACATCTTTTATAAAGGATGTATTGCTGAGAAACAATGAAAGTCCCTAATATTGCATGGAATAGCTATGCAAATTTGGAAAACCTCATCTCTCACACATAGCGTGGCTAATAATTTTTACTTGGTTGAAATAGAGTTAAATTCATGAAACTTTGGAAACTTCCCTCGCATTTCTATAAATATTTTTGTTATTCAATCATGCCTTGTAACACAAAGTTTTCCAATATCACTTTGAATGAAATTCAAAGGAATATTTTGAGTGATTATCATGATTGGATCAAGAAATTGTAATTGAGTTTTCAGTAATGAAGTTCTGCCTGAATATCTGACCTGAGCATAAGGCTGTTGATTGAATGAAGATTAGTTTAATGAAATTATTTGATGAACTATGGTTAGGTATTTTTCACAATATCTGATTTGTTGGTATGTTCAATGTGTTTGTGTTCTGTTCAAAAATGATTCTCATTGTGACTTGATTGTGTATATCGTTTGTAAATAAATATTGCATATTCCTATACTGTAATATATATATATTTGTTGCTCTTATTCATTTTGTTTTCATTCGAAAACAGTTTTCTATTTTCATGAATAGAAAAGGTAGTACCTACCCTGACCATCGGAGAGCAATGGCAGTATGATGTTGGTATTTAATGAGTTCACCATCACAATTGGGTAGCCTCTGCTGACAACTAGTCTGCAACTTAATTTAATTACATTTTGGCGTACATCACGACTTTGATATGATCCAACCGACTGGTTGACAGCAACTGCTACATTAAATACCGAGATCATACTGCCATCGCTCTCTGGTGGTCAGGGTAGGTACTATAAATTGCATATCATGATAAATTACACATAGCCAAATAATACAAAGCCCTTCTATGGGATTTGTATTATTTGGCTATGTGTAATTTATCAAATGAACCAAGTGGAAAAACTGCAAAAATAGTGTACTACCACGTCTTGTTTGAGTCACATGCCATTTATGTCATACCATTCTGGAAAAGCTGTGATACTCTATTTTTATCTATAAAAATATTTCATTCATTATAATTGCAGAGAATATCTTGTGAGATGGAGAAGTAGAAAATCAAAACCTTTCTTTCCTATTTCTTTTCATTTTAGAAATTCTGTCTGGTGCACAAAAACTAGTTTTCAGTTTCACCTGTGGAAATAATTTCAAACTACCCTTTCCCTTCACTAAATTTAATGAGAAATTTAGTAATTTACAATGCAGGTAAAATGTATAACTATCTTTCTGTTGATATTAAAAACATATCTATCAACATTTCCCAAAAAACTATTAAAATATTTCTCTTAGAGAACGGGTTATTGTCCAAGAATAATTTGATAAAGATTTAAGGTCCACTTCAAGATAAATTAATCATATTTATTGGTGGTGACTCGATATACTTCATGTTATAATTTCATACCTTTTTATTTATCTATTCTTCCTTGAACCCACATACAAGTACACGTTTAATATGTTAATCATATGTGAGTAAAAGGTTCCTTTAAAATTTCGAAACATTTTTTTAGGAGATGTAATTTATTTTTTACTTTTATAGCTATATAAATGTCGATGAGATAACTTGAAATTTGTATCAAAACTTATTTGAATACTGGTAGCGACACCTCATGATCAAGGGATGAATGTCTTAATTATAAAGATAGTTTTCTTCATCTTAGTTATTTACTGTTGTACAAAAGTATTATTTTAGTTTGAATAAAGTCGGTCGTTGTTGAAACTTTGAAGGAGAGAGTGTTATTTATAACAATGACTTCAGACAACAAAGAATATTTTTAATTGATTCATTGATTCTATTGTATAAATAAAATATATCACAATTTGACCTCATAAGTTCACACACACGCCCACACTCAACTCACACACACTTCATGTCATATTCTCCACTTTTCTATCTACTGCATGTTGTACGGAGGAGGTTGGTGATATTGTCCTGGGTTCATCTGCTGCCTCTGCAAATGAGCCACTAAAGTATGAGATGGTTGACTACCCTGTGGACCCCCTTGTTGTTGTTGCTGCTGCTGCTGTTGTTGCTGTTGCATGGCCATCAACCTCATTCTTTGTTGCTGCTGGAATTGGTTTTGATTTTGGACGTTGGGTTGCATTCCTTGCGCACCAGGTCTGGAATATGGCGGGGCTGGACCACCCTGGCCAGCCATTCCTCCCATTCCCGACATGCTAGTATTCATAGTGACATTGGGAGCTTGTTGCATGTAGGGTGGACGGGGATTCTGCTGGATTTGCCTGTAGTCCGGTTGAGCTGGTCGAGGTTGTCCGAAACCTTTAAAAAAATTTGAAATCTTTAACGGGTTCATGAAAGGTTAGTCTTTTTAAAAATAAAAATAAAAACTAACAATGCGTTGGCGTCCCAAGGTCTTTCTAATTATTGTAAATTTGATATTATTTCGTTAATTATATCTGCTTGCTATTTGCCAGTTCTAATTTATGGGGTCATAAACATGTCAATCTGACCAGTCGAAGCAAGAATCATCATTGCCCAGCAGTCAAAATAGGTCACGTAACTGTCCAACCCATTAAGGCAAGACGTATAAATGTCTGTCCAGCAGTTTATCTGAAGTGACCTTGACCAAGTCCTTTTAAAAGCAAGTTTCTGAAATGATCAAGAAGTAGATGTTTTCGCTTTGTTCATTTTCGGGGTGAAAAATAGGATGTCCAACTTATAAAAATTCACTAAACTTCGAAAATGACTTTGAAGTTCATTTTCAAGGTCAAATCCATAATCACCATTGGGCAGTTAGGAAAAAATATTGCAACACTATGTTTTACATCTTCCAGGTCAATATCACAAACAAGTTATAAAAACCGTCCTAAATTTGGAAAAAAATCTGGCTTCTTACTTCTCTATTATGAAAGAGAAAATATAGGAAACTTCCAAAAAAAGAAAGAAAAAACATAACATTGTGACTTTGTCACCGAAGGAGACAAACTTGCTTTTGTCAAGATGATATTACGAACATGTTCAGACAGTTTACTTAATCTCAGCCATAGAAATTTCATTTGAATTGAAAAGGGAATATTTATAGGAGAAATCACTTCTTGGAGAAAAATCTTTTTGGCTTCTAACTTCCCCCATCATTAAAAAAAGTGGGAAACTTCCAAAGAAAGGAAGAAAACAATAACTACAATGAAAACTCCTCTTAAAGATATGTACTGCATAAGCATTACACTTTTTCTTTCAAACAATTTTTATCGAATTGAAATAGATATCAGTCATAGGAACACTGTGATATATGAAATATTACTGATATAACATGTCACATGGAACGCTATTAACCTCAATTGTGTACTTTGAAGTTTCGGGAAAAGACAATTGTCATATCACCAGCACTGTTTTCAATAACAGTATAAGACAAAGCACTCATTTCTTTCATATTTTACTGGAAGAGACAAATCTGCTCTTGTAAAGATGACAAGTATACACAATCAAGGGAAGGATTCTTTGAAAAATATATTTGAATAATCTCAAATTCCTATTTGAGTAAAGAAAGGAATTAGAGAGAAAATGGGATACTTTGCAAACTTTCTATATATCTAAATGATTGACCTACCTTGCTGCTGTCCCGCAAACATATTGCTTTGAGCTCCTTGCATCATTTGTTGCCCTCCTTGCATCATTGTCTGTGGGTTGCCACCATAATTACCATACTGTTGTCCCATCGCTGTCTGCATGCCACCATACTGCTGCGGAAACATGCCCTACAACAAAAATTATCATTTCAGAAAAAATTAAAAAAGTTTACAACTAATAAAGCTACCGTGTCTTAAATTGAATTTATTATGAAAATTGTATAATTATCACTACAGATAATGATAATAATCAATCAAGTTATTCGCGGACATTACTCAATATATCAACATTTGAAGTCGGAATGGTTCTTATTCTAACCTGACTAGGCTGCATAGTGTTTGGATGCGGTTGTCTTATAGCCTGCCTTGGGAAACCTCGCTGCATTTGGGGATAGTTAGCTGCAGGCTGTTGCGTATTTGGATTCGCCTGCATGCCTGGCATGAATGTGTTGATGGAATGTCTTGAACGAATCATATTGGACAGAGCTTGTTTCGGAGTATTCAGTTGCTGAGGTCTTTCAAATCGATTCACTGGAAAAAATATATAGCCTATGATTTCTCACTTCTGTTCCACTTTTCGAAACTGTTTGATAATAAATACTCAGCACTAAGTTGGCTAAGTAACTTTCCTCTCTTCCACCATCCCCTCTGACTAGATGCTGCTAGATCTGGTACTTTTATATTGGTTACTAGTCCAAAAAATGATCAATCTACACCAGACTTTCATTTGACTTTCATTTTTGCTTGTTATAAAGTTTCGACAGGAAAGAGCTTTCTGAATTTTGATATATTGTCCTACCAGGTGCACAAACTGTGACAGCAATCAGTTGTAACAATAATCTTGAAAGAATGAAAATGGCCATTTACATATGGAAATGAAAAATACCATATGAAAAATCAAGGAAACAAATGATACGAGATTTTATCATATATTGAAGTTAATATTCAATAGGAGACAAAACTCATTAACAAACAAAAATGAAAGTCTTCAAAAAATTAGACATTTCTTGGACGAATAACAAATAGAATGAACCGGCCACAGAAAAGTCAAAACGTTGACCACACCTATTTCCATTGGATTTGCAGAGTAGTTTATTAGCTGTGGAAGCTAAGACAAATCTCATACTGATGTATATATGTGATTTGGGGTACTGAATTTGCTATTTGAGCTTCAAAAGAACAAAATCACACACAAATGACACAAACAATATTTTTCAAGTACCCTATATTCAAATTATGAATACACCGACCCGTTACTAGATGAAAATTAATATGATGATAAATTTGAATGTTTGCGTTTATTGATTTCCAGAGATTCCAGCAGATTACATTTCTGGCTAATACTTTCTGTATGTGATATGTCGTAGTCCATGTTGAAATCGTAGTTGTTCTCTAAAAGGTAGCAAGCATTAATGGAATTGGTTTTCTTCAACTAAACTTTTGTTAGTAGTCTTAATTTCATCTGATGATAGATAACAAAAGAGAACATTAAATTGCATATAAGACTGGTAACTAATAATAATAATAATAATAATTTTTATTGGTCTCAAGAAACATAAGTTTTGTAGACAGGTCAGTAGAAAAATACATTTAAAAATTTATATAAGGTCATACATTAAAATTGGTTAATGATAAAATAATAGAAGGTATAACGCAATAGAAAAGCTAAATAATACATAAAAACAATGGCATTATACATTATAAATATATAAAGTATGTATATAGATAATGATGAATTGTGCTATCAGTATAAATAAAACTACAGGTTTCTGTGGGTCATGAAGATATTTCTGTTTTTCTTGATGAATGTTTCGAATTCAAGTATACTATAGAAACAGTTATTTTAATAGTATCTGTTTTAATTGATTTTTGAATTGCGTCGAGGGTCTATTCCTAAACTCTGTGGGAAGAAGGTTGAAGAGCCGTATGTCGTCTCTTTGCGTTCGTTGCAGACGACATAATGGCACCAACAAATTGTGCAGCAAGTCAAAAGTGGACAAAGATAATAATTCAGGAGAATAGTCTACAAGCGAACATGTGAATCATGCTCAAAAATCAATATAGGAAGAAGGACTTCAAGAAACTTCAAAACAAGAATCTCTGGACATACAAGAAGTTTTGAACTAAAGAAAACCATTCCATACATACTTGCCATCTTTTAGAAAACAACCACAATTTCAACATGGACTACAACATATTACATACAGAAAATAATGGACAAAAGTTGAAACTGCTGAAAACTAGAATCAATAAATGCAAATATTCAAATTTTCTTTAAAACAATCAACAAAAAGTTATTAATTTGCCATCATTTTGTTTTTCATTAAATGTCAAAAATTAATAAATTTATGAATTACCTGTTTTCCCAGAAGTAATATTGTAATATATTTGTTTTTTTTTCTCAAAATCTACCTGTTTCACCAGAATTGATCATTTATTTAATTAGAATTTGTAATTATCTGCTGTTATATAGAAGACATTGTAGAATGGTTTGACGTACTAGTCCATTTTCAAAAAAATATTCATTGAGATATCAAAATAAGGAATATATGAAAAATGATTACCTGGCATCTGCTGATAATATCCTTGCTGTGGATTCTGGCCATACCAGTTCTGCTGACCTGCGTTGCCTCCATACTGCTGACCCTGTTGCTGCATTCCAGGACCTTGAGCATACCCACCCATGTTATGGCCCATCTGAGGGTTGTTTCCTTGAATCGGCATTCCGGGGTTACCTTGGCCTAGCGGAGACTGCCCCATTGAGATTGGACTAACATGCATCGGACCAGGACCTGCCTTGGGTTTCCTTGGCTTCCTTTGGCCTTTGCCTCGACCTTTACCAACTCCTCCGGCTGGGCTCTGATCCACTGATGATGGTGTGTCAGCCTTCAGGTCAATGTCCTTTAGCTAGAGGTTTATTGTATACACACGACAACACAACACAATGGGGTGAAGGACATGGAATTTGTAACAGGAATAGATTTAGTTGTATATTGATACAAGAATTGTTTGAAAAGTAAGTTGGTCAAACTGCATACAATCGTATTGTCCATTTTTTAGAAATCAATAATTAACAGTTGAAAGTCTACTGGAGCAGTGAGTGGATAATTATAATGGTAATGATCTACAATAATAATACGCATTGTAATGACAACCACTTGCATATACAAATATATCAATACATACTTGAGAAAAGTTTATCTACTAATATATTTCTAATTACTTGTCAGATGAAAAAATTGACTGGATATACAGTGCCGACGTAAATTATCCTTCTTTATCTAATCCATTAAAAGAGAGTATGAGGTAAAATGTATGTTCTTATAAGATTGTTCTCTTTTCAGGGTAGCATAGATCCCTGTGTTTTAAAAAACTGACATTGCCTACTTAAAAGATATTAACGTACAGGTACAAATTGATCTAGTATGCAAACCAATCATACCACCATTAGGGTTATTTTATATCAATGGAGTAAATATGTTATGAGAACGAACAGAAAAAAAAAATAAAAATAATTTAGTAAAGATTTCTTGTAGGAGTATTATCTCTGCACCTTTTGTAAAATCCTACCCCGCAGCTTTACCTAAGTTAGTAGTAGTAGTAGTATTGGCCAATATACTGTACTCATTACAGTACCATTATGAGAAAAATAATTTTGTGGTTGAATAAGAGCAATGATGTAACTTTTAAATGAGTGTCCTTGAATATAATGCATTTCAGAAATTGATCAGTTGTCACTGATTGTGACAATGATTATTTCATTGCCGAGGGTCGAGAATAAATTGAAGCCAAGCTTGTATTCCTTGCCTTTGCATGAAAAAAAGTCATCTTGTCAAATTCTCAATACAATGATTATTAACCGTGGGATACTAAAAATAAATCCTCTGATGATTGTAAAAGCAGCTCTGGCATCTCAGGCTTTACTCAAGATGCAGGAATTGAAAATTTGTTGAAATCTATCTTACTCCACTTAAGCTATAAAATATAATCAAGCATTTTTATGATCAACAAAAACCGAAAATACAAATATCCACTTTTTTCTGGAAATCTATTCCTATGAAGGTCATGGATAAAAAGGAAGTATGTTTTTTACAAGGAATTTAAATTGAAAGAATACTGAGCAGTGGAAATACAATGATTAAAAAGCAAAAACTTACAGGTTTATCAGGTATCGGTTCTAAATCTTCTGGTGGTAGTGGAGGAGGATCCAAATAATGTGATGCAGGCCTCTGCAGATTGTGTGTGTGGTATTTGAGTAGCCTGTGTGTATCCTCACAAGCCAAAGGTTTCCTTTCTAGTCTTACAGCTCCAAACCATGCCCAAGAAAGAGGTGCAGGATTCTTCATCCCTTCTAGAATATCCCAACTGCTAACGCGTTGTTTGTCACTCACCTGCAAATTAGTTATTGAAATAAGAATAATCCACATATTTTTTATAAAGAGAAAAAAATTCACTAGAATTCTTACCTGGAGATCGTGCTTTTTATCAACACTATCGAAGCTGAGTTTGTTTCCTTTGCCAGATCCCGCAGGTTCAACAGCAATCACTTCTGTTACAATTCTTGGTAGAGGAAGTAACTGGCAAATATGCAGCAAAGAAGCACTCTGCCGATCTCCCACTTCCTTTTTCAATTTCTTCAAGAGATTCGGGTACATTTTCCTGCTGTCATCCTAGAAAAAATATAATTTTCAGAATCTAAAACTCAAAAAAATCACAACATCCTCACCTGACTGTCCGTTGCTTTTGCTGAATGAACTAAAGTAGCTAACATGTCAATAATGACGGTAAACAGATCGTTATGAGTGTGCAGATCGATGAGACCATAAGTTACCAACTGTACCAGTAATAATGCCCAGTCGGTGGTTGCAGACGGATTTCTCTGGAATGCTTCAAAAACCCCTCCTACTAGAGCAAAACGGAGCTGGAGACCCTCCAAAGTCCTTTCACTGCTGCAAATATCCTGTAGATTGCCTTCTTTTGCCTGCTGTACAAGCTTAGAAAAAAAAAGTGTTCAAAGAAAGGCAATAAAACTAAAGTCAACATTCAAGACCAACATACAAAGTTATTTCATAAACTACACCTCACGATTTGATCTCCAGAAACTTTATTTGAAAAATATATCACGACATATTTCGCTAACACAGTAGCTTATGAAATTACTATGGATCTTTAGCAAGTAAAGGCCGAATCAATCAGAAAAATATAAAGTTATAGTTAAACTGAAAAAACTGTTAATTTCATAAAGAAAAAATACTTCCCTCTTTCGTCTACTGGGAGATAGTTGACTAGAGGTTGATGAGCTGGTTGCATTGCCTATAGTCAAGGTATATACGGAGCTGTTTAATATTTTAGGAATTATCATAATGAAACAGATTCCTAATGAATGAACCACATCCAAGGTATGGTATAACTAAAGAGCAATATAATATTCTCGAGCATTCAAGTCCCTGACTTAGAAACTGATTCCAATAGTTGACTGTTGTGACTTAATTGTGACATTACAGGAATTTCTCTGAATAAGTTTAAAAAATGTGTAGAAATAGAATTCAATAGTTAACCAGATAAACATGAAACTAAAGATGTTAGTTTCATGTTTATATCATTTAAATTTTATATATTTGCATTGATATACATTTATACATACATTATGAATATGTTGAAGAGAAGAAGAAGAACTTTATTTAGAAATAGGAACCCCTAATATACAAACAAATAACAAAAACGAATATTAAGGTATAAAAAAATATACAAAATAGAAAAATACTAAAGATTTAACCTAATGGCAATCAATTATGTTATTTCTAGTAACACTCCTCCATAATAGTCTTACTGACTATCTTAAAAATCTTAAAAATTTTGGCGGGCAAAGATTTCCAAGATAAAAAAAAATAATAAGGAAGGTAATTAACTTTTATGTAAAGCATAACTTTAAAACACCTGTATATTTAATGTGTGCAATAAAACCTTTAATTACTAATGATTCCATGGAATTGAGCTTGTTAGTTCTGTTTACATATAATAGATCAAGATTTCTTGTATTGTGGTTATGTATGTTGGATGTAATATTAATGATATGATATGCTGATTATCGGAAAAACAGATTTAAACAGATATGGTGTTTTCTAATCATCTCTCTTGCGTTATGGTATTGCATTATGTGGAAGTTGCAGTAGTTACCTCTTTAATAGTACTGTACTCCATTCAACATTTCTTTCATTCAAGGTCTTGCTTTTTGACATGCGATTTCTAATACAGAAATATGTGATATAGATAATTTTTTTTATTTGACTCGTTTCACTACTTTGTATTTGTGTTTTTATATCTAGATCTAGGAACATCTGTGAACAACAATTTACAGATGTTCCTATATCTTCGTTCTTTTGTTATTTTTTAAAATTTTGTACTATTTTTAGTAAGCTTTGTAACCATGTCTATCTACAACATAAATATAATAGCATACTATCTCTCTCTCTCTCTCTTAATTCATTATTTGATTTCTATGCTATGAGTGATTCAGGAAATCAAAAGTTTTTAAGAAATCATTTAACAACCACAAAAGTCTTACGCACATCTAACTGATCACAAACATGCTCCAATGTGTGAAGACACTCAAAAACCATTTTGACCTTCTTCACTAACTTCTAATAATTTTTAAGTGTGTCAACAGAATGAAACAGATCCCCCAGACTTTAACTAGTATGAAGATGGTGAGAAAACTATTTTTGAACAAAATCGAAACATTAATTTCCAACACCTCACAAGTAAAAAAACGTTGTTTATGCCAAAAGGTGTTCATTGATGTTTCAGATAGACTCTCCTTCATATAATTGATAAAAGAACAAAAATTTGATGTGAGTTACCCAAAAATTGAAACCAGAAATACAACCTACCTGAGACAGCTGCTGATGCAACGAAGACAACAATCCCTCCCTCTGGCCTTCTTCCTGACCCTTGAGACAAGTAAGCACCAAAGTCAAAAACGGTTGGTGACTCATCAAGCTCTGATACTCCCCGTAACCCCTCATCTTATTCTTCTGTTCCTTGCACCAGCCCCCGCTCTCAAGAACCTGTCCTGCAACTTTCAGCACACGGCCCTGAATGGCCGAAGGGAGTTTCGAAATCAACGGAGCGACCAACCATATTGAATTCTGTTGTTTTTTCTCGTTTTTCTTCTCGTCTTGAATCATAGAATCGTATGGAGCGTTGAGTTGGAAAACGTCAATAGCAGCCTTGGCCACAGTGTCAAGCCATTGGGATAGTTCAGGGGAATTGGGACTGAACTGCTCGAACATGAGTTGGAGATCGAGAATGGACATGCGAAGAGTCCACTGTTCCAAATTCTGAAATGAAAATGTGTTGAAAACAAGTTTCAAATAAGTTACAAATTACTTTCGAAATATGTTGCAGCCCAACTATCATTATTACAATTTATTTTATCAACAGTCAAGAGGGGCAATATCCGACAAAGTTGGAATTAGAAATAACTTTAATCTCTACGAGAGGTACACTTCAAAGTTAAAGTATGAAAAATAGCACTTCTTATTAAGATTATCAAGGTGAACAGAGAAAAAAAAAAGATTGAAAATGTTTTAAGAAGAAATGGCCACTTGTGTTATATCAATGAAAAGAGAATTTTACGTGCTATCAAATGGTCTAAGAAAATATACACCACTACTAAAGATTCCTAAGGTTCAATTACAGTAAAACTGAAATAGGTTTTCGTTGTCACCCAGTATACGAGGTTGATCAGAGAAGTACCGATCCAACAAAGAAAACACAAAAATCCTGGAAAAAATCAAGATTATTGAACAAAAAAAATGCTCGCACTATAACTAAAACTCATGAAAGTAGTCATAATATTGAAACTTACCTCTAAAATCCTACTAATCATAGATTTTTGATCGAGAGATTCAATACTACATCCGGCATCCGGATAACAAATCATGTGCAACAATCTCTGAGCCTGGGAATGTGACAGAAGAGGATCCAAAAGATTATCGACATGACAAAGTTCATCAGATGACAAACATCTTTCTAGGACCCATTGCTGCGAACATATTTCTCTGAGAACGTGACAAGCAAAGGCCGACAGTGATGCGGTACTTTCTGCATTTCCCGTGCTAGACTGCCTAGAATATCAATTTATATTAGTTTATCAGAATATGTCCCACTCAATAAATGACAGAACACATATGGACGAAGTTTCTGATATTGAAATGGAAAAAGAAAACGATAATGTAGTAAGTAAATCAATTCTATTTTGTGTTTCGTAGGTATCAGTTCCCAAAATCTCTTCTAATTAGCAAAAATATGAAAAACAATCTGATGAAAAATTGAAAGAGTGCTTGCTTCTTCAATTTTCCTGGCCTTCAGATTGTAAATAAAACTGTAGACTATGAACTCTGATACTACACACCAATTCAATACCACACTTATCCATGAGTGTTTTCCAAAACTAGAACCCATTTAGGCCAATTAAAATATCTGTACATTTGTAATTTAGATAGTACCCTAGTATCCGACACACTTTTGGTACAACATGCGTCATTGATTAAATTCTGGCCACAAAACAATCAGTGGATTAGGGTTAGTAAATCGACTTAAGAATAAATTAACACAGGAAGAGAAAGTAACTAACATTCACATTGATGGGATGATCAGAAGAGTTTTGCTATGTACATTTTTTGTAGACGCTGATAACAAGAAAGAGAGTTTCACTTGACCGATAAAACTGATGATAGCGTTACAACGATCATTCAGCGTTGAATGGACATGTAATAAACTAATTATCAATTTACACATTACAAAATAGGTTCAGAAGAGAGGATGAATTGATTTCTATTTTCAGAATTTCATCAAACAAATTTCTGTCAAGAACAGTTACAGAGTAGATCTTATCAACTACATGATTTCCAAAAAAACTATGAAAACAAGTCATTCACCAGTTATCTCTCACTTCAATAAAGGATAATAATAATAATAATAAATCGGCTTTATTGATAATACAAAAAAAACAATACAAAGATATATTTGAAAATGAAAATAGGTTACAGGAGATTCTGGTACTCCTTGGCGAAGTCTAGCTCAAAGCTACTCTAACTCAACCAACAAGCACCACTCTATAATGCACACAAACTTACAAAAATAAAAGCAATTAACAGTGATGGTACCACGAAATGAGAACCGTAAATAAAATAATAATTTATGATTACCTTCTAAAAATAGTTGATAAATAATTTAAATTAATTGATCTGTTGTCTAAAAAGCAAAAGTTGACATTACTGACTATCATAGATATAATTTTTATATTTGTATTCGAATTTCCAGATTTTGAATCTCTTCAATTGCTCGGGCAATGAATTATAGAGTTTTATAGCACCAAAAAGAAATGATCTCTGAAACTGTGCAGTGCGATGTAAGTGCGCTAGTAAGCATCTTAGAACATTGACATACTTTGGTGAACCCACCAATAACATCGCTCGTTTAAAAAAAAGACTTGGATGTGGCTCACCAGACAAATAATAATTCAAGTAAATTTATTGAAAGCAATACAAAACTTCAGTGTAGGATAGATCAGATTATACTGGACAAACATAAAGAATCTTCTCCCAAAGAATAAAATAACATAGGACTAGTTTCTTGAATGTGAAGACCAATTTCAAATTTGCAAACCAACTTTTGGTAGAGGAGTTTGAGTTGAACCAAGATTATGAAAGAGAAAGGTTTGAAACTCATTTATTTGGAATGCTTGAAAATCAATAGATTTTAGAATTTTGAAAAATGAATTCTTCTCCTCTTTTGAAACTATTTTATAATGTGGAAATTGGTAATCAGTCTATCATATATTGATTTAATGAGTTGGTCAAATTCTCAATTATAATGTTCAATGGTATTGACGGCAAAACAGTGTCATTTCTCAAAAAAAAACCATTTCATCATGGTGGGGATGCTAAAATGCATACCCACGCATTCAGCTAGTCAAAATTATGAAATTGAAATGAGAATTATTTTGATTTCCGCCATCCTGTGGAATTTCTCAATTCCTAACTTGAGAAAATGTCTCAGTGGACAATGAATCATGTCAAACTAGGAAGGCGTTGTCCAAATAATTACTTATATTGAAAATTTACCAAAAGCCTTTTCGGGGTCTTGAAACAGCTGAAAAAGTGTTCACAGTAGAAAGGAGATTATTTTTTAAAATAAAAAAACACAAATGTATTTTCTTTTTCTGAAGACTTACTTGAATGACCCTTGTACCTATCATCATCAGAATGAGAGTAATGAATATCATAATTTCATTAATGATTCAACAGTTATGAGGTTTTTCAAAAGGTATAGAAAAGGTTAATATTTTGCAAAAATATTTTGATAATGAATAGTTACTGCAATTAAGGAAATTCTAGGCTTGGATATGCCAAGTATAACGTTTTGTAGTACATAATTAACTCACTAGCGAAAGATGGTTCGCTTGTCTAGCCTTGCAACAATTCGAAGTTCGATAAGTTCAATAAAAAATATTTCTTATAAAGACTTTTAGTATGGTGTAACACATTCAATAACTTGGAAATTTGTGAATGAAATGGTGGTATGAAAGAGCATAATATCCTTGTATACCAATAATTTTACAAATCGTGAATTTGAAGCATTGCGACCCAGGGATAACAAAACAAATAAGATGGTGCAAGCATAGGGTGACACACTCAAAGCAAAGCTTATGATTACTTATTTTTATCTTTTGACAAACCTATGTGTCGTCCGTGATCCGCACACATCCACGTTCATCCTGACAAAACAGAAAAGTAACCAAAATCAACTCAAGCAATTGTCCGTTCTGGCCACTACATCAATGCAGTTCTTAACAATAAAAAAATTCTTCCAAATAAACGACAAATAAGGCAAAAAGATACAGGGCTGACAAAAAATCTTGAGTTTGACAAGCAATTCTGAATTGAAAAGTCGATATACATTAAAAAATCGATACCTTACATTTTTCGCTGAAACTATTGATGTTTGTCAAAAACATAACCTCAGTTTGAATGAAAGGGTCATATTTTTCGGGAGATTAGTTTTTGAGAATGAAAGGTTTGGCTTTCTTCCTCTACTTTTCAATAAAAAAATTTTGGGAAACTTTCAAAGGAAGGAAGAAAGCAATATAAACAATAAAAAAAAATCATATAACTTACCATCAACCATGTATTTGGAGGATATCACTTGCAATAGTAACAATGGTATTGTTGATCTTTCCACAAATTATTTTTCTACTACCTATTCTGACGAAAAGGTTTTTCAAATTCCGCAATACAAATGCACAGAGAGTTTACATGTTTCCAACTACTATATTGTGACAGCAGAAATAATCAATCAACTCATGATAACCCCAGGAAAACTCTCAGCTGGTCCCGATAGAATCCCTTTTCAATTTTTAAAAAACTGCATATTCACTCTAGCAAAACCCTTACGAACATTATTTAATCTTTCTTTATCTATGGGAATCTTCCCTGAATTCTGGAAGCAAAGTTTTTTAACTCCAATCCACAAATCTGGTGATGAAGAAAATATTAAAAACTACCGTAGTGAGCAAGCAATCGGAAATTCCCAAGTTGCTGGATTGTTTGATAACTAAAAAACTGACATTCGATACAAAAAACATAATAAATGAACACCAACATGGCTTTATATGTGGTAGATCCACCACTACGAATTTATTGCTTTATCAACATTTTCTTTTGAATAACCTAGAGGAAAAACACCAAATTGACTCTATTTATACTGATTTCTCTAAAGCCTTTGACAGGGTAAATCATGATATTCTCATGGCTAAGCTCCTAGCATTAGGCATCAATGGTAACATGTCAAAATGGATAATGAGTTATTTGGATAATAGAATTCAGTATGTTAAATATGCTGGTTCCATATCATCACACATTCCTGTAACGTCAGGTGTCCCTCAAGGAACGCATATAGGTCCAAGATCTTTTTGTAAACGATGTGTCAGATGTCATACACCACAGCTATTATTCAATGTTTGCAGATGATCTCAAACTTTACAGGGTTGTAGATAACTTTTATGATGTAGAACTGTTACAGATAGATTTAAATAACTTATCTCGTTGGTGTGATGAAAATATGCTTCATTTAAATATAAATAAATGTTATCAAATAACATTTTCAAGAGCTGTGAAACATATTGTATATCCATATAAAATCAAAAACATTAATCTAACGTCGACTAACAGGGTTCGGGACTTGGGAGTGTTGTTTGATAGCAAAGTAACCTTTAAAGGTCATATTGACCACATAACATCTAAATCACTCAAATTATTGGGATTTGTTCAACGATCTACAGATAAATTTTCTATAAATACCTTTAAAATATTGTACTGTTCCTTGGTACGCACGGTCTTTGAAAATAATTGTGTGATATAGATTCCTCTATATCAAACAGATATATCTATGATTGAGAAAGTACAAAACAAATTTCTGAGATCATGTGCATTTAAGCTCGGTTATCTGAGGTCCGACTATGAGTACTCAGACATTCTGCTTCTTTTGAATTTATCTACTTTGGAGCACCGCCAAGCTGAAATTGATCTAAAACTTCTTCATAAAGTTATAAATGGTGATATGAACTGTCCATTTCTAACACAAATGATTAACTTCAATGTAAGTTCAAGAAGAACCAGAGTGTCGGAGTTGTTAAAAGTTCCTTACCATTCTACTAGCTATGGCCTAAATGAAACCATCACTAGAATGCTTAGGTTAGCAAATAAGAACAGCAGCTATATTGATTTGTTTGACTCATCCTTGTACTCTTTTAAAAATCAGATTAAACGTATTGACCTCCTATGAAGAAACTGCTGATTATTATTATCAATAATTAATTGATATTTTTTTTTCTTTTATGGTATTCTATATTATTATTCAATTGTTTATTTTTTCAATCACACTATTTATGTGTTCATTGTATAATGGCAAGTCCGTAAATAAATAAATTCATTTCAAAATAAATAATTATTCACAAATATTTGTAAATAATGCACAGAAGTAACTTTCAAATACAAACTGAAAGAAAAAGCCCTCTCGAAAGACTACTTTTATATAAACATTGAATTACACAAAGGAAAAAGGAATTTCGAAACAACTATTTTTATATGAAAAAACTCATTAATACAGTATATTGTATGATTTTCACTATACAAGGTTTTACAAAAACCGCGACATGTGTTTTGCTATACAATAGCTTTCTCAAGTGTAAAATTATCATTTTATATGTACAATACAATAGCCACGGTATACAATAGCGTGGCTATTGTAAAACCTTCTTCAATGTTCATATGAAAGTAGTTGTTCCAGTTCTTATCTGAAAGTAACTTTTATACATGATCTACACACCTTTATGAAGAGTTTATTTTTAAATTGATTGCTTTCGGCCTTCCTTTGGACGTTTCCTAAATAAATAAAAATGAAAAAGTAGAAAATCAAACCTTTCTTTCCCAACATCCTCAGTATTTCTTTCAATTAATATTAATAACAACTGAATTATTCTAATATTAGAATAATTTATTTTCTTTCAAAAGTTAGTACAAAAGAAAATCTACTAACTCTCATTTGAAACATCTTCAATAAAACTCTAACTCAATTTCAAACTGGTGCTTGAGAAAGATAAATTATTGACAAAAAAAAAATTGCTGCCAATGTTCAGTTGTGAGACCTAAGAACTGATTATACAGTGCATTCTAGTTGAAAAGAGTTTCCCTGAATAAATCATTTGATATTGAGGCTGTAGAAAAACAGTAAAACACATCAGGAGGACTGATTTGAAAAATCTTTCAAAATCAACTCAACATTTCATTCCTTTGATTTTGTCATTGAAATATACCCAACCTCAAAAGAGGCGTATTTCAAATCATTTTATTCCTTCGCCATTCGTCAAAAGCACATACTTGAAAGTAGTTTAAGGGTTGTGATAATGAATAATGACTTATCATATATACTAATCGACTTTGTTGAAAAGCTGGGTTTATTTGGTCGAGAGTGAGCCACAATAAACACTTGCGGGTTGCAGTGAAGGTTCGAATAGACCCACTCACTTTTGAACTAACCTAACCTAACTTATCGACAAAATGTATTAATACGAAAATACTAATTGGACTTTTCAATGCGTTATATCAGGCAGTATAGTCTATCCATTCCCAATTGGAACGGCAATAAAAATAAGAGTACAGTCATAAACATTTCTTGCCTGTGGCCCCTAGTCGCCCAGATAGTTAGTAAACGTGCTATCAAATGTAGTTGAGGAATAAAGGCTCGGCTAACTGGACTCGCTGAATACTAATTTTTTGTCCGTTTCTGATATTTCTTTATCAGTGCCGTGTGTTCGTGGGGTTAGGTGAGGTAGTGAGTGGTTTTGCAAATCGATTTTTGAAAACTTTTTCTAGAGATCAATTACCCTAACACCAAACTGATATTTTTGCACTCGACGCGCGTTTCGCTAACAAGGTTAGCATCTTCAGGAGAAGCAAATTGATACTGAATCTAAAGACAAGGGTTAGCTGTTTATATACCTCAAGTTTTTTGGTCCGATGTGGACTTTGTTTGTTGAATGACGATTATCCTAATTGATTTTTCGGTAATTAACTAGTGGAAGTAGTGCAGGTAGTGGTACCACTACCTGCAAATTAATCATCACCACCTCATCCGAATATAGCGAAGAAGAATTTTGATTTTTCTATCAATTTGGTTGGCCTCTATTATTTTGTAAATATATGTTTGACAAGAATTCGGTGTGATTATTTGTGTTTTCATTGTATTTTAGAGTTTTCGACTCGAAAATCAACTACCTTCAATTTCGAAGTTTTTCTTAATTACCCATGGTGGAAAAATTCAGTTGAGATAACTTTTTCATGGAGTGATCAATTGCTATGATTGTAAGAATAAGTAACTGAAAATCTACCACTGAAAAATAATCTGCCGACGCCTATGTCGAGGCGGGAATTACTTATCTATGCTGTTCCAATTGATATTGGAAATACTATAAATTCTTGGTGTAACATTAGAAACCCAGAAAACATCAAGGAAATCAAGGTTATGTTTTCAATAAATATCAAACAGATGATATATTGAATATAATGATTTTGTAATAGAATCAGGTTCTGATTCATTCTCTGATATACAATTATCTCATTTTTCAGCAAACAAGAACAGTGTTTAACAAAATGCTCAGCTTTATATTTACTGATACTTTAGCACCCTGATATCAACCACGAAAAATCTAAGTGAATGATTTCAATGCAAAAAATCAAAATATCACTTACGGCAGGTCCAAGCTAGGTCCGTCTGACCCGCTATGCAGATCACTCGTCCCTAAAATATTACTTAAACTCAACTCAGTGCCCTCTTTAGCGGTGGCGTCACCAACAATCAAAACTGCCTTGAGTACTGCCAAAACAGGACCAACATGTATATTTCTGTGAGCGGCAGCCAAGAGATGACGGTCGCAACTCAACCTGACACCCAAGGGCGGCCGTGGAGCTGTTAGCGGGGGGGATCCAACAGAATATAGGCCCGGTTGGGGACCCTCGGCAGTTCTGAAAAGACGCAGTAGCAGGTGACATGTGAGACGCATGCCACCTTCGGCACGACCTTCACCATTATCAAGAGATTTCACCTGAAAAATATTGTATTTCATATTGGATTAGAAGTAACTCAAGTAATGACAAGCTATTTTGAAACTAATTTGAAGACTCGGAAATCTTTGTGGGTAAGACTATGAAATATGTTCAATTACAATGACACAGAAAACAATTTAATGAATTTTATGTGGGTACATGTGGAGCAAATGTAACGTAATGCATGAACATTTCTGAACTGTCGAGTAGGTGATCTACTCGACTGATTTCAGCATGGTCCTGCTGCTGAATGAACAAGAAACAACTACGAGACTAACCTCTGTAAGGTATATTGCATAAATGTCTTGCAGATATAATTAAATATCCAGCGTGGTATAAACCGGGAAAGTAGTTTTTTCCCGGCAGAAATTTAGCAGAACCTACGGTGAAGGTATTTTGGGAGAGATGAATGTTTCAAAATTTTATTTCGAAGTATTTATTTTCTTATATTTTATGTATTTCTTCTCAATACAGTATTCAAACTAATTTTGATGTCTGTGAGAGAAAGATTTATTTAGTTGGTAGATAAAATAAAAATAAATCACCTAACAAAGAACATTTCAACAGTAATTTCAGAGAAAAATCATGAAGACTGAACATTTTCTCATAATCTAGCCTTGATAGAAAAACAAGCAACAGTAAGAACAATAAAAAGGTTAGTTGGAATAGATTTATGGTAAATAAATATTCAGAGATTTATCAGGATTGTTTCCAAGAGCAATAACGTATCAAAACTCAAAGTTTGTGGCTGAAAACCACCATGAACATTAAAATGTCAGTTACCGCCGAAATGAGTCCAAAGAAATAGGTGTAAATATAACCAGTATCATTCAATTCCTTGAACGTTTTACCTTGAGCAAGCTAGGTAGAGCAACTCTTCTCACAAAGTCTTCTAATGAAAAGCAGTGTCTTGCAATCAAAATACAGGTGAATACTGCCAATGCATTGTGAATACCAACATCCTAAAATTTATTCAACATTTAAAACATACTCCACTAGTGAAACTCGAAATCTTCACCTGAATATCCAGCTGGTTCAAAACATCTGCATAGTACCCAGGATGAGACAGAGGGCAGCAAAGGGTTAGCAGTACTCCCAACCACTCGGAAGCCAATGAGTTACAACAAGCAGTCATTTCAGCACATAGAATTGCCAAATCGTTCAGCCTCTCATTGTCTGTCTCCCGGCAAACATGAATCACGGCATTGCTGACAAAAGAATACCTGAAAACGATCGTTTCAATGAAGGACTAACAATTTAACAGTTTTCTCTCTTACCTATTGTTCCCGTTTTCGTTGAGCTGCTTCGCTAAAACACTGTCTATCCTGCCAGCTCTTCGCGGACTTATGAACAGCTCCTGCATATACTGAGCGTTGTACACATAAATATTACTGGGTGTAGGTTGGGGTGACGTATATAGAGCTTGCTTAATTTTGGGATAGGCATTTCCGAATGGTTCCACGGTGTGCGGTTTGGATTTAAGAAGACTGCACGATGAATACAAGTCATATAAGTGAGCAAGGATACATCGTTCCGCTGAGCTGCAATCCCCAGGATTCGATACGTGCTTAACGACTTTGCAAAGACCTTCAAAAACAGCGGATGTCTGTTCTGGCGACACTGAAATATTATTTTACAATTTTCACTGAAACCTTCAGAAAAGCAAATATCTGCACTCACATAATAGACAGCAGTGATACCTTCTCAACACTCCAACAACGTACAAACTTAAAGAAGTTGTATAATTCCTACTGAGCACTGAATTTTTATTGTACAACTGAGTCTCGACCTCCGGTAGTTCTTTCAAAATTTGTATACATACATCTATCAAACCGTAAATATTCAACGCTAGTTCCATCAAGTCGAACAAGAATGCTACATGCTCCTGAACGGGTAAATAGTTGGAATTTCCTGTGGCAAACGAATTGAGCATCTCTATCACTGTGACGCTGCACTGATAAGTGACAAGATGTTGATCAAAGTAGCTAAGACTCTGGCATTTTTGAGTAGTGGCCTCGAAGTTGAACTCATTTCTGGAATGCTTTTTGACTTTGCCCCCTTCTGCGACATCTACGCTGAATTTTTTCGAGAAGAGTTTGCAGATTTCTTTCGACATCTTCTTCACCGTGTGCCTAAAAGTGCATAAGTGATTTTTTGGTTTGAAGCTGTAAATATAGGTATATGAATAGGATATTTTTTATTATGAGTGAGAGATACATAATTCATATGACACTAAAAAAGAGACTATATATAATATGTAAGACCAAGAGAATATTTCACATGTTTCTGATTCTTTCACACAAGGTAACAATTCTAAATTACAAGAGAATGGGATTTGAAATGAAAGAATTGAATTTTTACTTTGTATGCAATATTGCAATACACAAGAAACATCAATTTCAGGCCTGAACAAAATGAGCAAATCAATATTTTCACAATCAGGCTACATTTGGAGTACTAATGAATCCAAAAATGGGGTATGTCATTCCCAGACCAGTCTTATCAACAACACCCAGAGATTCTTAGAATTCAAGAAACAAACTTTCATCAATAATATTCGTTATTATTTTGATGAGGTCATTGTTGTTAGATGAAAGCTGGTATAAAGTATGAGACACTTTCAGGGTCATGGTTTACTGCATTGCTATTTTAGGAGGATATTGAAAAAGTGATACATTTAAAGGCTAAACAGAACTTTTGCAGAAATATTTCTAAAAGTTTTAAATCTTGTATTCTTGATACAAAGTATCTCTAGAAAGAGTGCAAAATAAATTTTTGAGATTTTGTTCTTTCAATTTATTGGATTTATTACAAGAAATGTCTCTGAAACTATCAAATCAAAGCATGCTTTATTATCTGAAGAATATAATTCTTATTGACAAAGCTCCTAAATATAATAGTACATAAATCCTAACTGCTTAAAATGAGCAGGAAGTCATGATAATTAAATGAAATTAAAATTATGCAAACCAATATGGATTGTCGGATGTTAAAAGTGGATGTACTTAATGTATATATACAGTCATGTTTCTATAAAATATTTTCACAACAATACAGTAGAATAGAAATAAAAACAGTTTTCCCTAATTTATTCTATATTAATTGGTTATGAATACAAAACAGGAAAGAATTGTCAGATGATAAAAACATTATACACATATACATACACATACACATATATACACACATACACATACATATATACACACATATACACACACACACAGACATATATACATATACACACATATACACGTACACACATACAGGTTTGATAATATTAGTGGATCCCGTGCATGAAAGGTATTTGTGGAGCCAGCTCTGAAATATAGCTGAAGTGATGCTAAAAAAAATCAGAACCATGGAAAACTAATTTGTTTCGCTTAACTCCCCGGGATAAGACATATATGTTGAAAAACTATTTGTGGCACCCTGGATCCACTAATATCATCAGACCAGGGTGTGTACGAAATATTCCACAAATATTAATCTTCGAGGTGAGTGTGTATCAGATATTCCACTAATGTAGCACAACATATATTTTGTGCAAGGAATATACCATAAATATTATTCTTCGAGATGAGTGTATTAGATACTCCACTATCATAGCACAACATGTATTTTGTGTGAGGAATATTCCACAAATATCATTCTATGTGTTGAGAGTATCAAATATTTCACCAATAAGTATAAGAAAAAATTTATTCAACACACAAATTTATTTATCTGGTGAATAGATGATAGTTGAAATAATAATTGGAAAACTAAAAATATTATTTGCTGATTTCAGGGACACCTAATTTGTAATTAGATTTATCGTAAGCTAGTAATTTATGGATAGAAAATTAAAATTCAAGAATTCTGTTTATGATATAATTTAGTATATTTTTGCCTTGAAGAAGCCATTGTATGGTGAAACATATGTCGCGGTTTTGTAAACTATCAATCTGTGAAAATCGATTATAAAGTTTTATTATGAACATTTTTTTCTATTTTGTTCACCAACTTGTTGGATATCTATACTAGAACTTCTGCCAAGTCCACAATTAAATTGTTCACGTTCCTTCCATGTTCTTCTTTGGTGAAAAAGGAGTGTGAAGGATACTATAGTTCATAAAGCTGTGCACTGGACAAGATGTAGCTTTCAACAAGTCGTTGTGAAGATTAAACAGTGTTGGTACTGGAATTGATCCCTGCGGGACGCCTGCATTTATAGATAGAATGTCGGATGAAACTCCATCAACTTCTACGTGGAGTGATTTGTCAGAAAAGAAGCTAGATAGCAAGGAATACAACTGTGGGGCAAGTCGTAAGATGGAAGCTTGGCGACGAAACCCTGGTGCCATACGCCATCAAACGTCCCGGAAATATCTAATGCAACAGCCAGAGTTGTATCATATTTCAGGTAGAAGACTATAAATTTCAATTCCATTCACAGTTACATTTTGTTGAATCAATATATAATGGATTTGAATCCGGTGATCTAAGTGGACAAGCCACTGGACTTTATTAATTTGAAAATGTTTTACTGAAATAATCAACCACAATATATTCTGAAGTTGAGTAAACCACATTCATCTTATTGCAACCAAGGACTATCCCATTGATAAATAATAGGAAGTTCATCTGTTTGTTTGAAGGTGATTGACAATGTTTCGTGATGAATTTCACTAGTTCGGACTTCCATTGTCTATTATATAAAATGATTTGAAATCCCTGAAACAAGTAAAAAAGAATAATTTAAAAAAGAATAGCTGAAAATAACAATTATATTAAGCAACAATAAACCTGAAATGAAATGATAGTGAAATAACCTACAAGTGAAAATATAATAATTTAATAAATAAAAATTAAAGGAATGAAAAAAGAAAATAATAAAAATAAAAAAGTGTAGAGATTCCAAGTCACGTTAGTTCACGACGTTTCGATTGTTGGTATCTACAATCGTCTTCGGGTGATGACTGGACTGATTCCTCCGAAAGATGACTATTTTATAGGTCGTTGAAATACTTTCACTTTCTCTGCTTTCTATTTTCCGCTTCACTGATTCCGTGAGAGATGACCGTTTTGGCGGGAGTTGGCCATTTTTCGTTTGATGATGGGTTTCCATATGTTTCGTATTTCTACGCTGGCCTGGCTGAATACGTTGTTGGACAACATATATGCGGCTTCCTTAAATTTTCTCCTAAACCAATGTTCCTCTCTGCGCAAGATCTCAGCTTGGGACCACTCGATGTTGTGTTGATGAGTCCAAACATGGTCTGCTATTCCTGATTTGCTGGTTTCCCCTCGCTGTGTGTGCTTCTTGTGCTCGGCAATGCGAACATTCAATGGCCTCTTAGTTTCACCAATATAGGATTTTCTTCACTCACAGGGTATCCGGTAAATGCAATTCTTGGAATCGCAGTCTGCGTTTGGGGGCCTGGTTTTCGTGAGGCTGCTACGGATAGTGTTACCGGATCTGAAACAGGTTCTGATGTTGTACTTGGAACCAATTCTTCTTATCCTCTCCGATAATCCTCTGATGTAGGGAAGTGCAAGCACTGGTTGTGACGGCTTCTCTTCCTTGCGAGGCTCCTGCTGTCTTTTAGCCAAAGTCTTTTCTACCATCGCTTTGGAGTATCCATTCCGCTGAAGATCATTTTTGATGATGTCTATTTCCTTCTCGAGACCTTCCTTTGTATTACAGAGCCCAAAAGCACGGTCTAATAGAGTCTTGATGATTCCCCTTTTTGTCGATTGATGGTGGTTGGATTCGTGGTTCAGATACTGTCCCGTATGAGTGGGTTTTTGGTATACAGATGTTTCCCACTTAGTGTCGGTCCTCTTCATCAAAACGTCTAAGAATGGCAATTCGTTGTGGATTTCCTCCTCCATTGTGAAAGTGATGGAAGGTCTCACGCTGTTGATGTGTTTCAGGAAGGTGTCTAGTTCAGTCTTCCCATGGTTCCATATTATGAAGGTGTCGTCAACATATCTCAACCAGACTCTAGGTTTCTTGTGGGCTTCTTCAATGGCCAGAGTTTCAAACCACTCCATATATATGTTGGCTATGACTGGTGAAAGTGGCGATCCCATTGGCAGTCCCTTATCTTGTGTAAAGAATTCGTCCTTCAGTTGGAAATAACAGTTTCGTACACAGCATCCTAGTAATTCCATAATTACTTCTATAGGTAGATTCGTTCTCTCTTTCAGGTTCCCGTCTTCGGATAGCTTTCTCTGTATGATTTGGAGTGCTTCTTCGACCGGAACGTTGGTGTAAAGGCTTTCCACGTCGAAACTAATTAGTTGATCTTTCTGTGTAACCTCAATTGAACCTAGTAGTTCGACAAAATGCATTGAATTCTTCACAAAGGACGATGTTTTTCCTTGTAATGGTTGTATTAAGGGAGGTAAAAACCTAGACAAGTTTTGAGTAGCCGAATCTCTGGAGCTGATGATCGGTCTAAGCGGAACGTCCTTCTTGTGGATTTTGGGTAGACCATACAAGTGAGGGGGCTTACTGTGGTGCGGTGTTAGCTATGATCTTTTCTTGTCCGAAAAATAGACTTGGTGTTTTTTCAAAATCTGGTACAACTTCCTTTCGATTGATGCAGTAGGGTCCCGTACGATCTTTGTGTATCGTCCCTTCTGCAGAACCTCTTCGATCTTCTGTTCGTAGAGAACGGTATCCATTACCACAGTAGCGTTTCCTTTATCTGCAGGTAGGATTTGATGTTGTTGTCTCTACGTAGGCCGTTCAGAGCTCTACGTTCTTCCTTGCTGATGTTAGATGTTGGAACTGGTTCTCGATCCAACTGCTCTCTAATTTTCCATCTGAACTCTTCTGCCTCGGTCTGGTCAATAAGGGAACTGGTGGATTCCACTGCAGTAATTATCCCCAAAGTGGGCACAGATGTTGGCGTAATGGCAAAATTCAGGCCTTTCCTCAACAGGGTTTCCTCTATTCCCGTGAGCGGGCGGGAACTCATGTTGATGACGTTGGTGGCTTCATAGTTGTCCTGTTAATTGTCCTGTTAATTATCACCGTTGGAAGAGGTCAACTTTGCTGCAGGATGCCACAGAACGATTCGAAGAAATAAGAAGAGAGACATTGGAAGAGGATCATGGACCAATCTTCGCCAAGATTGAAAGCACGTGCTTGAAGATCCGCCAAGACATGGAGAATACCCACAACAGAAAGTGGGGGAAGTTAGTAAGGAAACAATGCCCAAATACAGACCGAAAACAGGACAACTATGAAGCCACCAACGTCATCAACATGAGTTCCCGCCCGCTCACGGGAATAGAGGAAACCCTGTTGAGGAAAGGCCTGAATTTTGCCATTACGCCAACATCTGTGCCCACTTTGGAGATAATTACTGCAGTGGAATCCACCAGTTCCCTTATTGACCAGACCGAGGCAGAAGAGTTCAGATGGAAAATTAGAGAGCAGTTGGATCGAGAACCAGTTCCAACATCTAACATCAGCAAGGAAGAACGTAGAGCTCTGAACGGCCTACGTAGAGACAACATCAAGATCCTACCTGCAGATAAAGGAAACGCTACTGTGGTAATGGATACCGTTCTCTACGAACAGAAGATCGAAGAGGTTCTGCAGAAGGGACGATACACAAAGATCGTACGGGACCCTACTGCATCAATCGAAAGGAAGTTGTACCAGATTTTGAAAAAACACCAAGTCTATTTTTCGGACAAGGAAAGATCATGGCTAACACCGCACCACAGTAAGCCCCCTCACTTGTATGGTCTACCCAAAATCCACTCCAGGGATTCGGCTACTCAAAACTTGTCTAGATTTTTACTTCCCTTAATACAACCATTACAAGGAAAAACATCGTCCTTTGTGAAGAATTCAATGAATTTTGTCGAACTACTAGGTTCAATTGAGGTTACACAGGAAGATCATCTAATTAGTTTCGACGTGGAAAGCCTTTACACCAACGTTCCGGTCGAAGAAGCACTCCAAATCATACAGAGAAAGCTATCCGAAGACGGGAACCTGAAAGAGAGAACGAATCTACCTATAGAAGTAATTATGGAATTACTAGGATGCTGTGTAAGAAACTGTTATTTCCAACTGAAGGACGAATTCTTTACACAAGATGAGGGACTGCCAATGGGATCGCCACTTTCACCAGTCATAGCCAACATATATATGGAGTGGTTTGAAACTCTGGCCATTGAAGAAGCCCACAAGAAACCTAGAGTCTGGTTGAGATATGTTGACGACACCTTCATAATATGGAACCATGGGAAGACTGAACTAGACACCTTCCTGAAACACATCAACAGCGTGAGACCTTCCATCACTTTCACAATGGAGGAGGAAATCCACAACGAATTGCCAGTCTTAGACGTTTTGGTGAAGAGGACCGACACTAAGTGGGAAACATCTGTATACCGAAAACCCACTCATACGGGACAGTATCTGAACCACGAATCCAACCACCATCAATCGACAAAAAGGGGGATCATCAAGACTCTATTAGACCGTGCTTTTGGGCTCTGTAATACAAAGGAAGGTCTCGAGAAGGAACTAGACATCATCAAAAATGATCTTCAGAGGAATGGATACTCCAAAGCGATGGTAGAAAAGACTTTGGCTAAAAGACAGCAGGAGCCTCGCAAGGAAGAGAAGCCGTCACAACCAGTGCTTGCACTTCCCTACATCAGAGGATTATCGGAGAGGATAAGAAGAATTGGTTCCAAGTACAACATCAGAACCTGTTTCAGATCCGGTAACACTATCCGTAGCAGCCTCACGAAAACCAGGCCCCCAAACGCAGACTGCGATTCCAAGAATTGCATTTACCGGATACCCTGTGAGTGCGGAAAATCCTATATTGGTGAAACTAAGAGGCCATTGAATGTTCGCATTGCCGAGCACAAGAAGCACACACAGCGAGGGGAAACCAGCAAATCAGGAATAGCAGACCATGTTTAGACCCATCAACACAACATCGAGTGGTCCCAAGCTGAGATCTTGCACAGAGAGGAACATTGGTTCAGGAGAAAATTTAAGGAAGCCGCATACATGTTGTCCAACAACGTATTCAGCCAGGCCAGCGTAGAAATACGAAACATATGGAAACCCATCATCAGACGAAAAATGGCCAACTCCCGCCAAAACGGTCATCTCTCACGGAATCAGTGAAGCGGAAAATAGAAAGCAGAGAAAGTGAAAGTATTTCAACGACCTATAAAATAGTCATCTCTCGGAGGAATCAGTCCAGTCATCACCCGAAGACGATTGTAGATACCAACAATCGAAACGTCGTGAACTAACGTGACTTGGAATCTCTACACTTTTTTTATTTTTATTATTTTCTTTTTTCATTCCTTTAATTTTTATTTATTAAATTATTATATTTTCACTTGAAGGTTAGATTAGGATACTGACTCTTACTGATACATAAGATCATTTTCACCATTTTTCATACTTTTTGAAAAATAGTTTTTGAATTCTTTTGTTTCACCTCAATGAATTTTGCATGCTGTTTCCTGTACCAATGAATCCAAATAAAGTATTCATGAATCGTTTTTTTGTACAATGGTTGTTATAATAATGAGAAAGTATCGATTGTTTTTCTCTCCGAATGTATAAGTAACAAAACTTAATAATCCAGTTGGTATTCCACTAATATACACGAATAGGTAGAATATTATTTACACAGCTACAGCCAGAGATTCTGAAAACTTACTGGAAATAACCCATATAGAGGGCGCTCAAAGCAGTGACTTTCGGTATTCCACAAATATTGGTGTATGTAGCAACATGCATGAAGGGTCTTAGTGGCATCTTACACATTGAAAATACGAAGTAGGTATAGACAGACTCGTCATCAGCTGAACTATGCGAAAATCAACGAAAAAATTGTGGTATGAGCGTGCAAGTATACCACAATTGTGAAGTCTGCCACAAATACTGTTTTTTATATACACAGTGTTCCACTAATATATGTAAACGTACACATAGACCCATGTACACACATATAATAATTTTATAAAATGTTTGATTTCTTAATACAGTTAATATGTACATACATATATAGTCATACATACACACCTACCTTTAAAACTATTTAGTGAGAGACATAGATACGACATATTTTGTACTGCTGTCACAACTATTCAAAATTTTGTTCAAAAAATTCCCTCAAATCATAAAACGGTTTTGTTATTAAAAAATTTTTTACAGCCCTTCTGAATTTCGGAGTGCTATGAATATTTTTAATTTGCTTCGGTAGATGGTTGAACATTTTTGTACCATTGTAAACAATTGAATTTTGGTATTGGGTGGTTCTGGGGACTGATAAAGAATACCAACCAGAATAATTCACGCGGATATATGCTATGCATTCAGACTGCTAAATGGACCGATGATTTGTCCTGAATTACTTGGACCTGTCAACATCCATGTTCCGAACAGAAATCTTAGACACAGCCATTAATTTCATATATACTTCCATCATACAAATTACGGCAACAATACACCCTTGGAAAGAACCCTCAAGTTATTGGATGACAAAAACATCAGTATTATGGTGTCTCTCATGGTCGTTTCAAACAATCATTAAATAATTTCAGTAGTAGTAGTAGTAGTAGCAGTAGGAGTAGTAGTATAGTAGTAGTTGTGGTAGTAGTAGTATTTATTGGCCATATTTACATACAGAGTAAAATTAGCAGGTTAAAAAAGTCGCTGACAGTCATAAGAATTTAAAAATTTCACGTTACATAGATAAAAATTGAAAAATTCAAGAATATAGATAAATATTATACATATTTACACATTAAAAAAACTTACTTGGTGAACATTCAGTGTTTGGATTACAATGCCAAAAATTCCTCTATTGAATAGAAGCTATTTTCAAGAAGGTTTTTTTGTTGCATTTTTAAAGCAATTTTGGCAAGTTGTTATAAAGAATTATGCAATTATAAAATCTAGACTTTTTAAATATTGCAGTTTTATGTTTTGGTATTTCCAATACATAACTTCTTGATGGGTAGTTATGATGACTTCCTAACACGTTGAAGTCAGAAATGTTGCTTTTCAAAAAAGTTGCACATTTTAAAAAGAAAGATAAGTTGGTAATTGTTTATATAAGGTCGTAACAAGCTGTAATTTTCATTTTAATTTAATTTTATATTCTAATGTATCTTAGGTTGTATATATAGTTGTTTGCTGCAAAAACATTCCAAAACATCTTATTTAATATTTTACATTGTTATTTATATTTTGTGAAATGTTTAAATTGCAATGCGGTTTATATTGTATAAATAAATAAAAAGTATCTTAAATATAACAACGTTCATTTACAATTATTAAAAATTCCATTGTTATAATGATAAAGAATAAGTTTCATGTATGGTCTCTTTTTTGATTATACCATAAAGTTTTTTCATAAATATTCACCTAATTTGCCACATAATAAATTTGGTCAGATGAAATTATGTAACCAACAAAAAACAATTAGTCCTACCTGGCTTCATCTCGATTTTTTCCCACACCATAGAGCAGAACGTGTCGCTGATTACAGTCATGTTGACAAAAGGGATCATCTTGACTCAGAGGGAAATGGGTGGTATATAATAGATGACGTGAGGGTTTCACTTTGTGATCATTATGATCACTTTCCATAGGAACGTGACCAATTGAAGAAGGCACATGCGTATGATGACCATGATCGTGCTCTTTTGGGCTATCAGGAACATCCATGGAGTTCTGCTGATCTTCCTTGATATTTTGTAAGATCTTATCAAGATCATGGTCGATGTTTGCGTCATCATAATCCATTGGCTAAAAATATTTTCGGTTCAAGACGTCCCTGTTTCAATTAAATGTTACATACCTCCATTTTGGTATGATGATGATGACTGGACATAGTGTCAGTTGTCTCTTCGTGTCCCAATAAATCTCCTCTTGATATCAAAGTGCACATATAAGCATCATGGGAGAAAACATCGCGACGAATCAATTCCGCAAAGAGATGGACCAAATTGGAGAATGCTGTCTTCTTCTATAGAAAAAATTAAACCGTTTTTACTTTATCAACTTGTGTGACATTACATCTTTAGTAAAGTTATTAGTGTGAAATTTATTTTATATCATGGACACATTTCTATGTTTTTACCATTTTTATTTGTAACTAAAGTTACTGCAGTTTCGTCCTATAAAGACATTTTCAAGCTAATACATTAAACTAGTTTTCTCCTATAAGGACATTTCCAAACTCATACATTAGTTTCGTCCTATAAGTTTGAAAATGTCCTTATAAGACGAAACTGCAGTAACTTTAATTACAAATAAAGGTGATCATTTCCCATTTTTCATGATGATCTACTACCACGTTGTAACGGCTACAACCATCAATCAATTATAGAGTGATTTTTACTATTTTGGACAAAAATTATATACATTATATATTTTTATACGCTTATTTTGAATTTCAGCATCAACACTGACCTAATATTCAAGACAATGGTCTTCAAATATATCTGTAAGTGCCTGATGCACTATTGAAGCATCCTGCACAAAAAATAAAATCCCACTCAAATTAAAAGAACTGAATTGTTGATGAATCGAATATTTCACATGACATTACCATAGAACAATCATCTGGTGCAGGAACAGGGGCATCCATATCCAAAAACTTCATCAGCAAGGACTGAAACATGGGAGGACCCCCGGAATGCTACTGTTGGAATCTTTATCGTCTCCATGTGCAGCTTCTTGATCACCAGGAGTGTTTGTGTCGGACTGTCTTCTATCCAACAAGGCTGCAACGGCAAGAGCTCTATGTTCTCCAGTTCTTTCGGGAGACACTGCCCACTCGCAAAGTAGTTTCACGACAGCATTTTCTTGATCAGACGAACTGGTGAAAACCTACAATATAATAATTTCATAAACTACACCTTATGATTTGATCTCCAAAAACTTTTATTGAGAAATATATCACGACATGTTTCACTAACATAGTAGCTTCTTCAACAGTGATTTGAATACCTGTATTAGGTTTGTTAAAACCAGTAGGTATGCTGTTTCATTATCTGCATATGCCGATTCAGACAACAATGATTATGAGTAGGTCTGTTAGACAACTTAGGTGATATTGTTTGGTAACATACTTCAAAGGATGTGTAAATACCCAATTGAATACAAATTACATTAAACTATTTGGCAAAACATGTGGGATATGGAATGCACAATTTTAAAATACACTTTATCGCTTCGATTTGTACTGTTTTTAAAGCTTTGAATTAGCTTATTAATAAACTTCCACAGGAGACATACCTTGGCATATAATGTATCCAAAGAATTAGTAGCATCCATCTTATCAAAACGGTGACGATCTATGGCATCCAATGCAGCCAAAACTCTGGTAGTAACTGTCCCTGCAGAAGAAGCCTGCCATTTTTCTGTACACCACTTGCCTTCGGACCTTTTGCTACGTTCCCTGATACAATTCTCAGCATAGACTATTCTCTTCCTGTAGGTGTTCATGTCACATCTAGGAGGTACAGGCAGCATGGATGGCAAGATAGGAAGGTTGTCCAAAGGAGATCCGTGCCAAATGGTGCCTACACCTGTAGGACACCACACCAAGGCCGTTGGGCATTCCAGTACTATCGTTTGAATGATGGTACTCAATTGTAGAACTAAGATGAAATAAGAAAAGGTAGTTTTAACAAGGTTTAGGACTTTTTTGGGAAAATACTGAATAGAAAAAAATCTGAAAGTTACGTTTGAAGGGTAATCGAAAGTATGGTACTATAACAGACTCATTTCTGGTAGCATATTCATTTTGAATTGGAAATTTTACAAACAAAGGTCTATCATCCCTGCAATTTAGAAGGTGTTTCACTACAAGGTAGTTACATCAGTTGAATATAGGATGAAGAAAATACTTTTGTCTAATTTCTATTATGTTTAGGGTCTAACAAACCGAATCCGGTCATAACAAATGATAAACTTAGTAGAAATATAATAATAATATAAAGATAATTTTATTAAAACAACGATAAAAATAAAATAAAAACAACAATAAAAACTAATTGGCGCTCCGGGGCGACTTCATTGATTCCAGTGGCGCATTTGTTTT
Organism: Leptinotarsa decemlineata; assembly: GCF_025532065.1. Taxonomy (NCBI): domain Eukaryota; kingdom Metazoa; phylum Arthropoda; class Insecta; order Coleoptera; family Chrysomelidae; genus Leptinotarsa; species Leptinotarsa decemlineata. The sequence continues at coordinate 22,792,842 of NW_027412702.1, forward strand.
TTCAGCTGCAGGAAAACCCGGAAAAACCTGCAGCACCACATCATCTGAAGATCTTGATCTAACAATGTCCTCTCTCTTATAAAACAAAATGTAGGGTGTCTCCAGAGGCTCCACTAAATTCAATGCATCGCCAGAACACTTCGTGACACGATTATCGTCAAACTTAAACCAGTCCGTTTCTTCTTTGACCAAGGCGTAATAATGACCAAATTCAACGCCAGAACCACAGTGAACAATGACTGCATGAATATTATAACAGTGGTCTGCTAGGTTGAAATATTCATCTATTTAGAACCTTCCAAAGAGTTTCTTGCTTCCGTTAGAGGTTGAGTCTTGTTTGAAAATCATCAGTGTTATTATAGATTGACTGGTGCCTCAGATATACTTGTTTCCTTATAACAGTCAGTTAGTTTGACGCATGTTTGACAATACAGTCGATCAGCACCTGTTAAAAATTCAATTTTCAGATGATTTAACAATAAGCTTTGCACGGACTGGTAATTAGTCGTATTAGGAAAAGCTAGATGAAGTTCCAGAAATTCACACAAGTTTTCAGTACTTCTTGAACATTTACTACAAAGTAAACAATTGAGGATTTTTCCAGCAAAAGATTTACAAACACAAGACGAGATGGGTTGTATAGAATCATTCAGTCCAGAGCGGCCAGGAGTATTGATTTTGCTATTGTTTTGCTCACAAAGAGTATTCAACAAGAATCCCAAGATTTCGGAACAATCCTCTTGTTGTCCTAACGAGTATCTAGTGGACTTCAAAGACTCCAGGAAATCGGTTGGAGGGAAAGATGATACCTTCTTACGAAACTGCAGCTGCATGAACAGTTGTTTGATGAATAAGGAGGAAACATTCCCATTCTCGTTCATCATTAAAACTTCATTCTTGAAATTTTTTGTCATGAACAACACTTGTAAAATGCTATTCATGTAGCAAGTGTTTCCTAAATTATCCAATCCAATTTTCTTCTCTAGATTTTCAGGACAACTCTCTACTGATTCGTAAGGAAGAACACGTTTCACAGAATCTCCATAAGAACCATTCCTCAAGCTGCGATCGATCCTTCCAAGTGAAGAAGGGTTTCGTAGAGGGATCGATTCGGCTCTTGCTTCAAGAAGCTCTTTCACTGAAAGGGTACTTGTTTTACGAGAAATTAGACAAAAGTATTTTCTTTATCCTATGTTCAACAATTTCTTTTATATAACAGTAGGTAGGAATGAAACCTAATTAAATAAATGACTATTCATGGAGATACAGGTAAACTTAAAAAAACAATTACAATGCAATAGCACTTCTAGCAAAACAGGTTATGAAATTAATTCTTGCTCTGAACAATTCAAAGAACTTGTATTAAAAATGTTAGTTTTTTGAATAATCAATTTTAACAACTTGTCTTTTGTTATTTTGACAACCTTATGCTATCTTGTTTTTTATAATAAAATATATTGACAGGAATAGAAACATATATACAGGCGAAGCCGGAATGGTCACCACACAGGTAAATATAAATATATTGAATCTTATTGTTCTTATGTCTACCCAAAAACGAACCTATCTTGTATTGAAACACACCAGTCTAATTCATCGTGTGGTGTGGAAATTGTGTAATTATTGTCATGGATAATTTTATAATGCATTCTAACGAACCTATCTTGTATTGAAACACACCAGTCTAATTCATCGTGTGGTGTGGAAATTGTGTAATTATTGTCATGGATAATTTTATAATGCATTCTAACTTCCAAGAGAAAATATATATCGCGATAAACGTCACTTGAAAACAGGCAAAAATAAAAAATGGAATAAGTGTTTTTCTGGAATATAAACTTTTCAATGAATCTGAAACGAACAAAATTTTGAAAAAAAAAACACAAAGTCAATTTTTCTAAAAGGTTCTCTGAAAACTGTAACTGTCATGTCCTTACTGAATTGGATTTCAAAAAACTGTTACCAACTTACCAATATCACGATGATGAGGACAGTTCTGATATTCAATCAAAGTACTTTGAATAGGATTAGAAACAACAGTCTCTTTTTTCTCTTTATCAACATCTTTTTGTTCTGTTTTACTCTCGCTTGGAGGAGAAGTCATCAAATTTGTCTCGGCAACATTGTTCAACATACTACTTAATTTTTTTGTACAAAAATGGGACAACCTTCTACATAGAAGTTCTGACTGAACAAATTCGTCTAAATACTGTAACGTAAGAGGTAAAAATAATCTCAACATTCCATCATCTGCAGGCTGCGATTTCTGTTTTTCCAACAGATCAATAATCCAATTCAACACTTCTTGCCTATCCATCAAACCTTGAACAAAATACAATTAGAAAAAAATAAACTTATGCCTAAACACAATACCTTCTTCATATAAGTATTTCAGAAGTCTAATACAATATGTCCAATGTCGGACTGCAAGTTTTTGTTCAGTCTCCATAGTGTGAACAGCATTCAATGTTGCATTAGCTGGAGGTGGTTTTTCTACTTGCGAGTAAAACTCCTGCAGTTTTGGAATTTGGTCTTTGAGAAATTTCAGTGTTGTACTAGTCCATTCTGAAAAAAAAGTCAATCGTTAATTTAATACACAAAATGCAAGTTGCGAGAAGAACCTACAAACATAAGATCATCTGGCATTTTCAATATTTTATGAATATTCTGAAGTACACGCTAACTCATTTCATCTTATATACAATTCCATAAGAGCATTTTCTTTAGACCTATAAACTCTATATAGTACATCTATCTGATATTACTGCTCTCAATGTGTAAAGACTAAGTAATGAACTTGGAATCCTTTATCCAAAATGATAAACAAATGTTTTGAGACAGTTTTTTTTTCATTTTACCACAGAATATTTATAAAAGTTACTTTTACCTTGTCATATATGAATTTGAATGTAATTATCGTAGCTTCAGTTTTGAATACATTCAACTTCAGTTTACTTTTAAGATATTTTTCTTAACCTTTATCTTAATTGTTTTCTGATTATAATTGTTCAATTATCATTACATGCATACATCAAAATAATGTTTGAGAAATACAAAGAGAATATTTTTATACCAGTAGTTGGATCAGGCATTTGACGTTTCTTGATTTTGGTTTCTGAAACAGCAACTGTGTATGCGGAGCTAAGCTTTATGAACCAAGCTGCCCTGAGCATGGGGACTTGATATTCAGTGAGCATCATATAAATCTCTTCTTTCTTATTGAAATTTGGAGCTCTTTTGGCCAGATTCATCAAGGGCTTGTTACCAGAAAGATCTTTGAACCAAGCTTCTATGTAATTCTTTGTTCTGTTGGTTACAGGCCAGAAGTTATCTTTGGGATTGATTTGTTGTCTCTTACGTCCCGAATCAGGAAGCATAGAAAGTTCCTCCTTACGAGCAATAATTCCACTGAAGTAGGCCCCAACCTAAACAATATTATATTAGAATGAAAGTGAAGAAACCATGGCAATCTGATGAAAATTCAATATTACCTTGTTAGCATTAACATTACAGTTTCTGGCAGTTCCAAACTCATCGCTTAAATGGGTCATGGTGAGAAATCCTTGTTTAACGTTAATACTAGTGAGTTCATCTTCTTTTTGTTTTGGTTCTTGGGGGTATACATCTGGAGGCCCAATCCGAGGCTTTTTCAAAGGCCTTTTTTCATATAATAAACTGCTGTTGAACATCTTTCTGTGCTTGAAATTTATTGAAGAGGAACAGTAGAACTATAAACAGAAATTCAAAACCATGAACTCATGATTTGAAAATCAAACATTGCACTTCTCATTCAATAGAGTCCCAATTATAACCATATCGGAATCAATAAACAATATCAGCCTTTAAATAGGTTTCACAGAATAATAAATTATTCTGTATAGGATATTATGTTTATAACTGTTTATTTGTCAAAAACAACCCTGAAAGACAAAGACCGAGAATAATTAACAATGCCGGACAAGGGCATAGAATAATAACTGTGAATATTAAAGGATAAGCTATGGGCAATAAGATAAGTTGAAAGGTAAGGTCTAGAGCTAAAGGCTATAGGCATAGACATATGATAATATGGACTAGGCATATATTTCACCTGCAGATCACACATCGTCTTGGCCACTGCGTCACAGCAGCATGTGATCAATCAAATCCCCGAATTTTTACAATGGAAACACAGAATATTACTATTCTGTAATGGATTATTCAATATTTAAAACATCGTGACGTTAAGTGTATGAGTGACGTGATGCCAGGAAGAGAATCTTTTTATCTTTTTTAGTTGTCGGAGTCACAGGCTATAGGGATTGGAGCATAGAATAGTAAGCGACATTCTGTTATTGGAAGTTGTCAACAATGTTGACGTCTACATCTATTGATGAGGACACTAGTGTTTTAAAAAAATGGTGACATCAAACGAAAACAGCTAATCCAAATATGGAAAATTGCTAATGTTCGTTTGTTCTGAGGTTTGCTGTGTTTTGGGTCGTTTGAATGTGAATTTCTCAGAGTAGTGTTTTTTGTGACAATACAAATTGTTTTCATTCTACCTCCATTTTTCAAATGAGGCACTCATAATTATATCCAAAACATCCACATTATTGTGCAGTAGCTTATAGAGAAAGATAACATGCAATTAACAAGGCATATTACTCATATACTTCAACCAATAAAAACGCGTTAACGTTTCGAATGCACAATAGATGAATCCATCGGTAGACTCAACGGTGAATTTAAAAACTCGTCTTCATTGGCATTATTTGATATTCTGTGATCATGCCACAGATTACTTACAGACATGTAGTCTGTGATCATGTCTTCTGTCACTTTTTCATTTTATATTTTATAAGATTTTTTCCACTTCCAACGTCACACGTGCAATATTTATTTCCATTTGTATCGAAGGATTTGCATATTTTTTACTGCTAAAAAAATATTTAAATTGTTTGTAACTGATTATGGCTGACGCGGGTGGTGAAACTCTATCAAAAAAGTAAGTTTTTGCCTGCAAGGATGTAAGGAACCAATATATAATTCAGTCAAATGAGATAACCTATAAAATGTTGCAATCTGTGACTTCAGTGAGGAAACAGTTTTTCTCAACAACAATAAAACAATTTGGAAAACATAGAAGGTATGTTCTATCAATGAAGACGTGAACTAATTACATTGTATCTTCCTTTCAGTGAGCTCAAAAGAAGGCTGAAAGCTGAACAGAAAGCTAAAGAAAAAGCAGAAAAAGCAGCAACTAACCCAGTTGAATCTCTGAAACCAAAAGAAACTAAAATATCTCAAGCTGAGGTTAGTCCCAATGAATATTTCAAACTTAGAACTAGTGCAATTGCAAACCTCAAAGCTCTGGGTGGCGAAAACTCCCCCTACCCTCACAAATTTCATGTTTCAATTTCATTAGAAGAATTCATTGCAAAATACTCAGCCTTGAATGATGGGGAGTCTCTTGAAAATGAACATCTATCTGTTGCGGGTCGAATACATGCTATTAGAGAATCTAGTTCTAAACTGGTATTCTATGATTTGAGAGGAGAGGGTACTAAAATACAAGTAATGGCAACGGCTCGCCAATATGCAGATGAGAGTAAATTTGTAGAAGACACAGATAAAATTAGAAGGGGAGACATAATAGGTATTGAAGGAATACCAGCTAAGACAAAGAAAGGAGAACTCTCTATAATACCAAAAAAAATTAAGCTACTATCCCCCTGTCTTCACATGTTACCTCATCTACATTATGGACTTAAAGATAAAGAAACAAGGTTCAGACAAAGGTACTTAGATTTAATTTTGAATAATCGCGTTCGTAAGATTTTTGAAGTAAGGGCAAAAATTATTGCCTACGTCAGAAGGTTCCTAGATGAGATGGGCTTCCTTGAAATTGAAACTCCTATGATGAACATGATTGCTGGTGGAGCCACTGCTAAACCTTTCATCACTCATCATAATGAACTCAATATGGATCTGTATATGCGCATAGCTCCTGAGTTATACCATAAAATATTGGTTGTTGGAGGTCTAGATCGAGTTTATGAAATTGGAAGACAGTTCCGAAACGAAGGTATAGATTTAACTCACAATCCTGAGTTTACTACTTGTGAGTTTTATATGGCTTATGCTGACTATAATGACCTTATAAGTATTACTGAAACGATGGTGTCTGGCATGGTTCACAGTATACATGGCACTTACAAAATAAAGTACCATCCCGAGGGTCTCGAAGGGGAAGAAGTTGAAATCGACTTTACCCCACCCTTCAAACGTATTCGCATGATACCAGCTCTTGAAGAAGCTCTGAAAGTAAAGTTTCCCCCACCGACTGAGTTTTCTTCAGAAGAAACTAACAAGTTCCTTAGCGATTTATGTATAAAGAACAATGTGGAGTGCCCTGCACCCCGAACGACTGCAAGATTGCTGGACAAGCTTGTGGGAGATTTTATTGAGGAGCAGTGCATCAATCCGTCTTTCATCATGGAACATCCTCAAATCATGAGCCCTTTGGCCAAATGGCATAGGTCAATCCCTGGATTAACAGAACGTTTTGAATTATTTGTTATGAAAAAAGAAGTCTGTAATGCTTATACGGAGTTGAATGACCCAGTGGTTCAGAGGCAAAGGTTTGAGCAACAGGCAGCAGATAAGGCAGCGGGAGATGATGAAGCACAGTTGGTCGATGAAGATTTCTGCAAGGCTTTGGAGTACGGGCTGCCCCCTACCGCCGGTTGGGGTATGGGAATTGATAGATTGACGATGTTTTTAACAGATAACAATAATATAAAGGTGAGTTATGGTATTTGATGTATACTTTTGAATTTTTAACATTACACAAAAGGAAAAAATAATGAAATCATATAAATATTGAGAATACTAAAAATACCAAGACAGTTGGTTGAAAAAAAAATTCAATTCACAATTATTTGTTTTCTTCTCTAAGAAACATTGTCAACCACATTCCAATAAAAATTTTATGGGTTAATTAGTAAATTTATGATTGACTGGAGTTTTTACTCACATATCTGCCGAATATTTTCAATGGAAAAGAAACAATTTATTCAATATTCCATTTGGAAAAAAATTGTGTACCAAAATAATGCTATTCAACTTTTCAGGAAGTTCTGCTCTTTCCAGCAATGAAGCCTGATGATCCAAACAAGAATAAGGAAGATGAAGTAGTTAATAAAGCTGAAAAGTAATTTTTCAATAACAGTTTTTATTTATATATCTTCATTTTAATTCATGTACAACAAAAAGAATGAAAAATACAAAAGAAAACTTTTGTTTACATTATATTTCCTCTTTAATTTGTTTCCATATCTTCCAGCAAGAAATGTTTCATTGAAAATATAAGCTGTCTATGGTTTTTGTAATGATTTATAAAGAAAGTGAAAATGTCTAAAGTTTATTCTTTTCCTATTTTTTTTTAAAGAGTTTTTGATAGGAAACCTAATAGCAGAAAAGAGTTTCCCATTATTATTTCTCATGAATAAATAAATAACATCATGATTGTTTCATAAATTGAAAATAGATTAGTATTGTCCACCTGCCTAATTCATCTGAAATCTGAATAAAAAAAATTACTGAAAGAGAGTTATATGTTTAATGTCATAGGAAATACATCTTGTCAACAAACATTTTTGTACTGAAATGTAGTGTATCGCTATATAACAATAATAAATAAATAAACACATGAGCAAATATACATGCAATGTGTTTGTTGAAATGTAACCTTGTACATGAGTAAAAACTGCTCACGAACAGCAACCCTTTTCTTTATATGCGTTTCTACACCCAAGCTGGTGTCTTCAGCTACTAAAGACGGTAACTTGGTTGGTAAAATTCGCACCGGGAACTGTGTTGCAGTTCTAGTGTTTGTTTTGGATTTATCTACGCCAGAGGTATCTCCTACATTGTTCTCGAAATAATCTTCTAGGGAGCATCATGGTTATTCACAGTCCGTCAGTCTAGTAAAGTTGCAGAAGACTTCATAGTATTTTCAAACTTGTTCACAATTTATAATTTCTTCAGCAACTGAAATATTTTTAAAATGGCCACTCTCAAAATATTACAACAGAGAAGATACTTTACTTTTCTTATATAATACTTATAACTTTTCCCTACAACTTTGAGAGAAAATTTCTATTTCATCCATTCAATTAAAGTTTTACTTACCTCAACTTTTTTAATAAGAGTGGAACTCTCATACCATGCATATCTATTGTGTAACTTGGTAGATGTATTATCATATTAGACAACTGAGAACATATGCAATATAATGGGTGATCTTCAAACTGAATCGGTCATAACTGATGAGATATTAGCTGTATCTGTTCACTAAAATCTGCTAGTTATCTTTCTCAAAATAACTTGCATATACAAGGTTTGAATAACATGTAGTAGCATGGCAAGAACATTATCTCTGAATAGATACTTGATGAAACTATAATACACAATAATGTGAAAACTACAAAATTCTTTCTTAGATTTATAAGTAGTCGGCAAATAATTCCTGTCCTATAACAATAACAGAAAAACTGTAATATTTTGTTTGTCTGCTTAATAAGAACAAAAATCGTTTTATGCCCCGAAAGAATTTTGAGGTATCAATTTCTAAACTATCCATTTCACGCAAAAATACTTATATTATCCAAGTCTTTGATACTCGTCAAGAGGATCAAAATTGGTTTCATAAAATTTTTGGATATTTTCAATCGTTTATACTGAAAATTATTTTTTTTATTTTCCAATTGTTCACCAATATTTCAGCAACTATAGCAATAATAAATAATAATAATATCAATTTATTTTCATATGATCATTACATAGAAAACAAGTCATAAAAAAACTGTAATGAAGAATCATCAACTAATCGAAATCTCCAGTATTTCCAAGTTGTCTCCAGTCGAAAATTTTCTGAATCCATAAAAACTAACAAATTCTCAAGTTTTTCCAAACTATTAGAGATTTGAAAAACGTTTCGTATATGTTTTGAAGATCATTTGGATATACATGAAATTTCGGATATTTCCAGTCGTTTGAAAAATAAATGAAAAGAACTAATATTTCATCATATCCCCCATACTATCTTAGCTAGTGAAAACAATTTCAAATATTTTTTGGTAAAATTATCACCATCAACGATGGTTGTAATTTCGGATACATGTCTCTTTTCGTTCTTGAAAAAATGTCAGAATCACGACAGAACTTTTCGATTCAAAACAACTTCTCCACAGTAACCATGGGTCAGTCTCGTCAAATAAAAAAATCTGTTTAATAATAAAAATCCTTTTATTGATCTAAACTTTCACGAGTCAGTAATTCCAGAAATGTCTGATGTGAAATCAAACAGTACCACAAAGAAATGTTCACACATTTTCATTCAATTTTCTAATTAAAGCTCTTGGCAGTGAAGTTCATACATCTTCATCTTCTATAATTGGTGTTGTTGAGTTGTAGTGCTCCCCTAGCCTATAGAGATGTCTGTGGTAGGTCAAAATTAATTCAGGCCCTCTGAATTGCTCACCCTGTAATGTCGGTGGTCCTGTTGCCTGAATAACTTTGATAGGACTAGTAAGGATATTTGAGAGAGCTCTTAGTTCCAGTTGTCCACCCCAGAGTTTTGTTGTGGCTACATCTTTACAGTAGTTTTCAAACTGTTCTTCACTAACAATCTCTGATTCGTCTAATTCATTGCACATAAAGGGAAGAAATTCATCTTTGTTTTTTCGCATGAATTCGGCAGTTACTTTCCGTAATTCATTTACAGAGTGTGTAGACCTACCTGTTATTTGCAGCTGATGATTTACTGCTAGATATAAGCAATTACCATCGGCTGGAATATTATGAAGTTTTAACTTCATCGACTTGAGAACTTGTTTGATAGCATTGGTTTCTAAAAGCCTGGGTCCTTCTTTATTCTTCTCTGCTTGTTCTGCAATACGTTTCTCCCGTTCTTTAGCTTCAAATTCCTTTTTATTTCTACGTTTTTGAGCTCTTGAAACTCGAATATTACCTTCAGGTTCCGTCTCATGACTATCAAATTGCTCATTAGTATTTTCATTTACTGCAGAAATCTCAAACTCGGAGGGCTCCTGGCTAACTTCAGATTGTTTTTCCAATTGGCTGAGTTCTTCTTTATGTTTTGTATCGAGTTCAATTTCTAATTTGGATATCTCATCACTAATCTCTTTCTTTTTTTTCTTGTCACCCTTTGGGACACTCTTTTTCAATGACTGTATTTTAGAAAACAAATCTTTTTTTTCTTGTTTATGTCTTTTCAGTATGTCCTCTTCTGTGTTAACGATATCACCTAGATCCATAATTACTTCTTTTTCAAAAATAAAAGAAAAACACTCCAAAAAGGTTATCAAAAAGTAGGGTTAGAGTTGCCGGTAATGCAATGTTGTCTGAATGTCGATTGGTGGGGTTAAGTGTTTCACACAGTATCACGAAACATTATTCCATGATCATCTTATTGCTCCTTCAAATGAGGTTCTTGTTCTTCTTCTCATTTTTATTGTTCTAACTGGCATCTTGCCAGTGACGTTGAAATTCCTATCCGCCTATTGGCAGAGTATTATAATAATATCTTCGAAGTGCAATAAGGATCATGGAACACTATACCGATAACGTAAGAAGAACTGCTCGCTCCTATAAGAGAGCACAAAAATGTAAACAATTAAAATTGCTACATTGAAAACGTCGAAAAATTTTGAGTGTTTTTTTTCCTCTCGCAAGCAGGCCGTGAACTTAACAGATCCAGATTCTCATTAGTTGAAGCCGACAAACGACAGAAAACAAATCGTTTCTGAAATTCTTACAGAAGAAAAATAACTTACTGTTCTATGTCACAAATTAGACTGAGGAATATAAAAAACAGTGATGAGGTCGGACATTTTGTTTCTTCCAACCCGTACCTTTCGATGTCGCCGCCTTGTTTCGTCCTGATAAAAAGGAAGAGGTCACCGAAATTGGCTTTCTTAGAACAAATGAACCGCTCTGGAGTGTCCCTTCTGATTGTTTACTGTATCATAATTTTTTCCGGTGACGGAAGAGGCGAAAACATACTAACAAATATGATATTTGAAGTTGTCAGTGAGGAATGCTTCAATGTTGAGACGGGTACATGACATATTCATAGATGCCTTCACTAACCATTTCTAAGTTATCCTGAGCGATTTCAGAGTTAAGGTCTTTCTGCTAGGTCTCAAGCAATTTCGCATAGATGCGAGTCATTGTTTAAACCTTATTCTAAATTTTCCAAAACAGCAATTTTCGGTAATACGAGATCATGAACAATCACTCGACGATCGTGTGTTTATTTGTAATGTTTGTTGTCACTGTCAACAGATATGCTGTACAGTTCCTTTATCTGTGGTGGGCCCTTATTTTCATTCCCAAAAGCATGCTATATAATTTCAATCATCTCTGTTTAACTTTTGTCGAAAATTAACTAAAACTTGGATGCAAATACGTTGATTTGCCGGTCTAATATTATGTGCTACAGCCACAGTATAGTTTTACCATTCTACTATGCTACACCTATCAGAGAGTTCATGATGGACTGATAACGTTTATAAGCCGTTAATGGCAATCAAGCTGTCTGGCGCGAAGATATGAACGCATATCGGATACTTTTGGAACACACCTTGTGTAGAATAACTACCTACTGCGGTGCCCCTGCATTCACGGTATCATCAAGTTCTGGCAGCAGATTTCTGAAACAAGTAAACGCATCGTCCAACTCCTCATTTTTGTCGATTATACACAAGGTTGAATATCGCTGAAGTTGTGTCACATCATGGTATACAAGAATATATTTAGAGGGATTACGGTTTTTCAGTCTTCTCGATGAGAACAACTGTGTTTTATAGTTTTCTATGCCAGGTTTTGTGAAATATATATTTTCGCTAATTCTGTCAATGGAGACTAGTACTCTTTTCCACTTTTTCTCTTCCAAGGCAGCATCTTCATAACGCTGTTACACCTTGAACCCAGAACACAGAAAGTGAATTATGTTTTTTGAGAATACCTACAATTATGAGACGTATTTTTTCTATTACTTTAAATTTATTCTGTGAGATCATAGCAGCCATTGAGGATTCGAATTAGATATCTGGTGCGGTTAACTTTCCTGTTTACTTCAATCTTTCTTTAGTTTAGAGCTCTTGCTCATAATGTCATTTAGGTATCATCTTCATAACGCTGTTACACCTTGAACCCAGAACACAGAAAGTGAATTATGTTTTTTGAGAATACCTACAATTATGAGACGTATTTTTTCTATTACTTTAAATTTATTCTGTGAGATCATAGCAGCCATTGAGGATTCGAATTAGATATCTGGTGCGGTTAACTTTCCTGTTTACTTCAATCTTTCTTTAGTTTAGAGCTCTTGCTCATAATGTCATTTAGGTATCTGTTCGTTGAGTTTGAGTTATTAATCTTTGACAGAACTATGTGACATTGACTAGTAGGCGTTTTGTTTTGTAACTTTAGGTTATGTTTTATGTCCAAAGTCTAAAGTTTTAAATTAGGTCTGGGTCAAAGTCCAAAATATTAAATATATGTTCAGTCGTTCAGTTTGTTTTTTTATTAGACGAATATCTGGCTGACGAGTGGGGGTTTCGGGGTTGGTTTTTTCATTTAGAAGGAATAATCAGTGAAAATAAAAATGTCGAACATAAGGCTTTTTGGGACACTCGCTAGAATTTCCAAAAATAACATCAAATTCAATTACAGATGTAAGTAGGATATCCATTAGTTAGCTATGTGCAATATTTATTGTGTACTTTGAACTAAAATAATTTCAAATAGGAGAAAAATAATCACACTCTCCCTCTTGAGTACTCAAAAGGCAGGTGCCAATAGCACAACTAGGAGAGCATTAATCATCAAAATGCACAAACTATTATATAGGGTCAGCATGAAGTTCTCAACCATAAGAGTTCTGATATTGTTTAAATTCATAAAAAAAATCTACTTATGAGCTGGAAAATATCACTAGTGACACATTTTTACAAGATATTTCATCACTGCAACCATGGAATATTGATGGAAAAATTGTGTTGCTTTGGAAATGCATGTAAACTTTTAACCCCCGTTATCAAGTTATCAAGAATAACTACCTTATAAAAGTATTCATGACCTACTTTATTTTTTAATTCTAATAAATTTTCATACACAAAAACTGCTGACAAGTTTTCCCAACACAAATGTATTAGAGTATTATTATAACTTTTATAATCATCTGATGAAAGTAACTTGCGTAACTTGAGGAAAATCATTTTTCTTTGGTAATTTTTTTTCAATTCAATTTTCAAATATTCAAGAAGTGAAAATTATTCAACATACCGATATTTGCACCCCTTAAACCAATACTGATAATGGCATTGATCTGTGAGACTCCTTTGTGATCTAAAATGAAACAATAACATATATTGCAATTATTTAAACATCAGATCAGGAAAAAAAATACAGCACACAAAGTAAAACACGGATAAATACAATTTTTTTCATAAATGATCTTTCTCGTTCATTAAAAAAAAATATAGGTCAATAATTTTTTGATGAAAATAGACTAAATCATTCATTTTCATACCCCCTTGCACTGAATTCATTTACTTATCAATAATGGAAAGAAATCATTCATTGAAAATTATTTTCTTCTGAATATTTCAATTATTTGGTACCTCACCAGAACTGTGAAAAACTATTTTCCACACATTTTGCTTACCAAGTCAGCATCATCAGATGATGATTGCAGTTGTTAACTTGGTTCTGTGTTGGAAAAGTATTTCATTGAGTTGATTGTTTCATTAAATAATTCCATATGTGAATTTGATCTTTTATTATGGATGGTTTTTTATTCCAGTCCATGGCAGAAACATGTCATCTGTAGATCTGAAACATTTCAAGTTGAAAGTGGTTGATAATGTAGGAGTTATAACAATTGATTCACCTGGAGTAAAAGTAAGTTATTTTATATAAATTTCTCAAAATACAACTTTCAATCCTCAAGCCTATAGCACCGACATGGAAACAACTACGGTTTTTCTCCAGCCAAGCTTTTGATCTGTCATTTTCGTACTTTAATTATGGAGATTGCCTTATATTAGTAATTTTTGAAATGAGAAAACTTAACAAACATGTGTATAAATTGATGATAATAAGAATATGGAAATAAAAAAAAATGCAGGTCAGGTAGAGCAAATATTGGGATTCGGGACTAATAAATGTAAAAAAAACTGGTGTGAAGACACCAGACTAACCTAACACACTTAATCTCGAAACGCCCCAACATGCTAAAGCAGAGGCATACAAGTATAATATTGATGTACATATCTATGAAATACTGCAAAACATTTAATAGAATCCAAGAAATCGATATTTCCAAGAGAAATAAAATCCAATATCACCATTATATTAAATAAACCCAAATAGTCCCCCTGAAAAAATTTGCACGACTTGAAATAATTTCAGCCCTGTTAACAAACAATTATTTTTCTTCATGAAAAAACTATTCTAACATTACCAAATTTTCACAGAATACCAACAACTGAACTTAGTTCACTTTCCATGGAAAAATTTCAACTGTCCGAGATGCATAGTTTCCAGTGAAATCATTTTTCCAACTTCACTAAATTCTCACAGAATATTCCTAGGTAATCCTTGTATGATATGTAATGAAAAATCATGACTTTTCCAAGGGAGTAGGTAGTAATAGCTTCAAATGTCGTAACAAATAAATATTTTTTTTCATGAAAAAATGTTCTAGCATCACTAAATTTTCATAGAGTATCAAAGACTGAATTTAGTTTATTTTTCATTGGAAAATTCCTACTGCCCGAAAAGATTTGAGGTGACAATATTTACCCCCACAATTTAAAATCAAAATCTACCAAGTTTTTGAATCTCAATATTACCTTTTCTGTTTTAAGGTTAAGTATAAGGACGAAATAGTTTTTTTTTTCATAATATTATTTTTATTACCATAATTTTGCATTGAAAAACTGTTGAAATTTATGGCAAATGTATTTATCATGGTCCCTGAATTGTATAAACACCTACTAGCAGAAAATGTCCATGATGAAAGTGAGATGTTGCCAGATTGAAACTGTGGCTGGAAAAAATTATGTTTTCAAGTGAGCCTAATTCATAACAGAGTCCTTCAAATTTGAATTCATCAAATTAAGATATGAAAGATGACTGAACTTGTTTTCCATGGGTTTAGATAAAATGACATCTGTCAGTCATATTTTTACTAGTTTTTAATGAAATATCTTTAGTATGAGCATACTGGTTATTGGAACTTCGATATTGATAAGAAGAAGTGATGGTAGAGTTCAACCTGCTGTTGTATCTTCAGTGGACTATGAACTACAATATGTCAATGTCGAGTGGTTTGAAAATGGGGAAATAAA
The DNA here is from genome assembly GCF_025532065.1 of Leptinotarsa decemlineata. Taxonomy (NCBI): domain Eukaryota; kingdom Metazoa; phylum Arthropoda; class Insecta; order Coleoptera; family Chrysomelidae; genus Leptinotarsa; species Leptinotarsa decemlineata. Next base: position 22,808,267 of record NW_027412702.1, read on the forward strand.
AGGAAAAGAAATTCATTTCAGTAGTATACAAACTTTAAATCCAGATATTGTTATTGCCACTTCAAGGAATAGGGAAAATCATAGTACAGGCTGTTTCAATAAAATTGATGATAGCTTTGTCAACAAAAATAAGAGACATTCATCAGTTGGTCAAGAAAACCGAGTGCAATCTGCAAAACCAAGATTAACTCAAAGTTATGCAAAGAACCCTTCAACAATAGCAACTGAGCTCGTTGTAGAAGGTAAACGTTTACCCAATCCCAAAACCAGCCGTTCAGTTAGTGAAAATCTGTCAAAGTTCAAAGAAAGTGCTACTTTGAAAAAGTTGAACAAACTGGAGCAAGACCGAATAGAGAGAAGAAAGAAGAATGCTGAAGTGAAAGCAGAGAAAGAAGAGTTTTATAGAAAGAATCGCAACAATCCTCACTGGGAACTGTTGAACATGATTGTGCAGTACCGAAACACTATAGAATTCAATCCTTTATCGAACGCAGATGCGATTGAAGATCATTTAATAACAGTTGCTGTAAGAAAGAGACCTCTCAACGATGCCGATATGCAGAAAAAAGAAATTGATATTATCACCATTCCCAGTAAAAAACAGTTGATTGTGCACGAGCCTAAATACAAAGTGGATTTAACCAAATACCTCGAAAATCATACATTTACCTTTGATTATACTTTTGATGATAATAGCACGAATGAGATTGTATACAGATATACCGCCCAACCCCTGGTGAAGACAGTTTTTCAGGGGGGATTTGCAACTTGCTTTGCCTATGGACAAACGGGGTCAGGAAAAACTTACACAATGAGCGGAAATTTGGCGGATCCTAAGGCAAGAGGAATCTACGCTCTCACTGCTGCTGATATCTTCAAGGAAGTACACTCCCAGAAATACAAACACTCAGCTCTAAGTGTTTCATGTAGTTTTTTTGAAATTTACGTTAAAAAAGTATCTGATTTATTGAACAGTAAAAAGTGTCTGAAAATACTAGAAGATGGTCGGCAGCAAGTGCAAATAGTGGGATTGACAGAAAAAATTGTTAACTCTGTTGATGAAGTCTTACAGCTGATAAAATTAGGCAACGAAGAACGTGCTTCAGGACAAACCTCAGCGAATTCAAACTCCTCTAGATCACATGCTGTTTTTCAGATTTACCTTCGTAGTGATGATGGCTCTAAAAAGCTACACGGAAAGTTTTCTCTTATTGACCTGGCAGGAAACGAGCGAGGTGCTGATACATTTTCCTCATCTAAAATAACCAGACTGGAAGGGTCAGAAATTAATCAGTCGTTACTTTCTCTGAAAGAATGTATTCGAGCTTTGGGAAGAAAAGGTACTCACTTACCTTTCAGAGGTTCCAAACTGACGCAAGTACTTCGAGATTCCTTTGTGGGGGCCAATTCTAAGACGTGCATGATTGCTATGGTCTCACCTGGAGTCAGTTCATGCGAAAACACTTTGAACACCCTTCGCTATGCCGATAGGGTTAAAGAGTTGGGAGGTTGTGAAATTCATTTGAATAAGTCTTCGGAAAACGATTTTAATGACGCTTCTACTAGTTTTTACAGTTCTCACAGTATCACTGCTTCCCCAAATCAGAAGAGTTTCGAAAAAATAGAGAAACCAAGAAAAATGAAACTTGAGGACAGGATAATAGGTATGCACAAAGAAGTAGTGAGAAAACTGAAGAAGAGTTCCCAAGAAGCTGAAGAGCTGTTGTTAACTTCAAAATATGATGTAGAGAAGTACAATATGAATTGGAACATGTTAATTGAAGATGTTGTTACTTATTTGAGGAAGGCCAAAATATGACACTAGTAGCTGTTTCATATGAAATTTTTAACTGCAGATGTAGTTTCATTAAAAAATTGTTGATGAGTGATTTAATCTTATTTTAAACTTCTGTAGTAATATTTTCATCTGTTATACATAATAATAATTTTGCAGTTTTTTTATCGAAGCTATATAGCTACTAGAGTTTGGACAAATATAGTATGACTTGATCTTACTCATTTCACGAATTAAAGTCATAGAAAAGGAGTCAGAAAAAATCAAATTGTAAAATCATTTAATCCTAACAAAATTATAATTCCAACATTGAGAATCTATTTTCTTTTCGCTCCAGCTTTGTTCCTTTCCTTGTGAATGATCCCTTTGTCCAATGTTAAAGGTGCCAGGTAAAATCAAAATTCTGATTCAAAGCAACACTGTAACTGTAATAATTTCTAGGTCAACTCTTTCAACGAAGAAGTGATGAACGAATTCAAGTCCCTGCTTCCAACTATAGAATCCAACTCTCAGATTCAAGCGTGTGTTCTAATTTCTGGGAAACCAGGATGCTTCATTGCGGGAGCAGACATTACCATGCTGGAAGCAAGCAAGTCTGCAGAAGAGACGACAGCAAAATCTTCGGAAGGACAGAAAATTCTAGATGCTGTTGAAAAAAGTAAAAAGCCTTTTGTTTCTGCCATCCAAGGTGTTTGCCTGGGGCTGGGATTTGAAACTGCGCTGGCTACCCACTACAGGATTGCTGTTAAAGACAGGAGTACAGCACTAGGTTTTCCAGAAGTTATGCTGGGACTTTTGCCAGGTCATTATAGTAAATTATTGCTGTGTCCATTGGGTGTTCAATTGAAAACGTACTGAAAGCCTTAATTGCCAAGGAATGAAAAAAAAAATCTAAAAACATGTCCAGTTTGTTGGTAAGCAGGACTATAAGTAGGGGTACTGTTACAAATTGAAAAAAAAAAGGGGGAATGGGTTTTGAGTGATACAAATTGAAATGAGCTTTCAGGTTCTATCCTTGGGAATTTTGCCTTACAGTACATTTTTGATAGTCCACTCTGTATTGAAGTGAAAAGATGGAATACTATTGTTTTCATTTTTAAAATATATGAATTCAGGTGCTGGCGGTACTCAAAGACTTCCAAGACATCTTTCTATTCCAAATGCCTTGGACTTTATGCTTACCGGCAAGAACATGAGGGCAGACAAAGCGAAAAAGATGGGAGTGGTAGATCTACTTGTTGAATCGTTGGGACCTGGCCTTGATACTCCTGCAGAAAATACACGAAGATATTTGGAAATGGTTGCAATTGACATTGCCAAACAACTGGCTTCTGGTAAACTGAAAGTAAATAGAGATAAGAGCCTCACTGATAAAGTGTTAGCTTACGCACTGCAGTACAACTGGGTGAAAGATCAAATATTCAAGAAAGCGAAGGGTCAAGTAATGAAAATGACTGGAGGACTATATCCAGCACCTTTGAGGGTAAGACAATAACAATTCATTCGATCATTTTGTTACAAAAGCACTTAAAGTAATAATAATAATAATAATATTTATTCATCCTTAAAGACGTTACAAACGTATAGGATAGGTCAGTATTAAGCACATAAAAATCACATCAAACGATAAAATTGTAGATCAGTAGATAAAAATAATACAATAAAAATGTATACAATAAAAGTCAGAATTACAAAAATTGAAACAATTGTTATAAAAATTGAATATGTCATGCCAAAGCCGCATGAACCCATTCAGTCGAGATGGTCCGAGAGAAATTCACCAATACTATAGTAGGCCTTAGAAAGAAGCAATGTTTTAACTGCTTTTTTAAATTCTACAGTTTTCATTTGTTTGAAATGGTCTGGTAACCGATTGAATAATTTTATTCCCATATATTTGGGAGAATGTTCGAATTTTATAGTTTTATGTTTAGGAATGCTCAACTCCTCTGCATATCGAGTTGGGTAGCTATGATAGAATGAGTTCTTAGTACAGTCTGTTATACATTCGCGAACATATAAAAGTATTTTAAAGATGTAGATGCAGGGAAAGGTTCTGTATCTGTACAGTAGGGAGGGTGAGTGTAAGCCTACGCACTTAGGCCATAGGGAAAGGTTAAAATTTGATGACTAATGAAAAATATCTTGCATGATTCCCTCCAAGGGATGCCTAGTAATTTCCTAATAACTTTTTTTGAGCAATGAAAATCCTATCTTTGTCAACACTGTTTCCCCATAGGATCACGTTATAACTTAGATAGCTATAGACCAGACTGTAATATACATCTAAAATGGCGTGTAAAGGCATACAATTCCTTGAAGAACACTGTAGAACACTGTCTTTTCAATATTGTTGTTCTTGTTATAAAATTTTGTTAGCACTTATTTGGAAGTGTTCAGAATTGAGCAATTATGCTCATACTTTCATGTGAATTTCGTGATAACTCCAGTAACTTTTGACTACTAGTTCACCTATCATTTACCCTATGAGTGTGTGGTATCATCTACATACAATCATTATGTAGTAGTCCTGTACGTATTCAGACAAATTGTTAACAGAGAGAACAAACAATAGTGGTCCCAACTCTGAACCCTGAAGGACTCCTGTTAGTGTCTTCACTTTTATTGTTATTATATCTTCAAGAGAACTTTATCTTGAGGTATTCCTACTTTTCAGATATTGGAAGTTGTGCGAACTAGTCTGGATAAAGGTGAAGCAGTAGGCTTCAAAGAAGAAGCTAAAGCCTTTGGAGATCTTGCTATGACCCCTCAAAGCAAAGGATTGATTGGTTTATTCAGAGGACAGACACAATGTAAAAAGAACCGGTTTGGCAAACCAGCTAAAGAAGTAAAAACCATTGGTGTACTGGGCGCCGGTTTGATGGGAGCCGGCATAGCTCAAGTAAGTGCCGATAAGGGCTATCAGGTTTTATTGAAGGATACAACGTCGGCAGGTTTAGCCAGAGGAGTTAACCAAATATATACCGGGCTTGATGCTGGGGTTAAGAGGAAGAAATATTTAGGGTGAGAGTTTTTGAGCATATTGTACAGTCTATTTTTAATTGTTTTATTTTTTGTTAGACTCGACAGAGACAGATTTATGGCAAATGTCAATGCTACTTTGAGTTATGATGCGTTCAAGAATGCAGATGTGGTAATTGAAGCAGTATTTGAAGATCTGAACATTAAACACAAAGTTCTGAAGGAAGTTGAAGCTATTGTATCTCCAGACTGTATATTTGCTACTAATACCAGTGCTCTCCCGATATCTCATATAGCTGCTGCATCTAAGAGACCAGAAAACGTCATAGGTGATTTTTTTTATTATCAATTAATTCACCTTTCTCTATTGAAAAAAATGTGTGGATGTGAAATGGAAAATTTTGAGCTGTTGCATAGTCTAAGGAGAGAATGGAAAGACAAGTATTGGGTGGATGTGTAATGTATTCAAAGTAATTATAAGTACTTGAATTTTCAAAATTCAAATCACTGGATAGTTGATCAAAAATGGGTTGGGTTGGAATGTGTTTCTTCATATGGAGAATCCTCAGAACTCCTCATATGCAATTCGTAGCGTATACCGGAGGATAAGCACTGAACATCCATCATCCTTGAATTGGGTGATCAGGGACGATGGGTGGGCCTGACCTAATCTAACCTGATCTTGCAGGGTCAGGAGATTCAACATTGGTAGATTTGAAATTGGATTTGTTACAATTTCTATATTAATATTGCCGTTTTTTAAAAACATTTTTGATTGGCTTTTTGCGTCATTCATACAAGTAATTCAGGACAAGTCATCAGTTCATTGAGCAGCTTGAAGCTTCGTGAATTCTTCTGGTTTGCAATAGTTTCAGTCCCATTTCTTGTAATATAATCAAATAGTCATTTGTATTTGAAGACCCCTTGAAAGAACAAAATCTCAAAAATTTATTTTGCACTCTTTCTAAAGATACACAGTGCACATTGTAAAATGGAGACCAAATGATACATGCATATTCTAACTTAGACACCACTAGCGCTAAATAAATTATTTTTAATGCTTCAATGGAAAACCCTGAACAATTACTTAAAATAAGACTTAGTGTTTTGGATGATTTCACGCTTATTTGGTTAATATGGTTTACAAATCTAAGTTGTTGATCAAAATATTATACGGATCTGAATATAAGAAGTTTCTGGGATATTTGTTGTCAAAAGTACTTGCCTTCCTCTGATGTGGAGAAGGTTAATTTGTTCATATTGAGTAAATATTGACACTGGATAAAGGAAAACCATCACTGTGTATTCAGTGATACAGTTTATAAAAAAATATTGTTTTCATAGCTTATCTGATGCTTTTTGTTTATGGTCTTCTGACTTTTTTAAACATCGTTCTTTACAAGTGATCATTGATCTCAAGAAAAAAATGTATATTATTTGTTGGAAGTAACAATTTTGGAGGAAAATCGAAGTTTTGAAAATGACGTGATGTCACTACCATTCAGATTCACTCTCCTTTCAAACCATGTCCGAATATATGACATAACTATTCATTAGTACTACTCGATAAAATATCTTTTTGTTTTGTATTATAAAATGGTTTTTAATTTGGGAACTAACCATCAAATTGACCTAAAAAAGAAGTTGGCAATGTCACATGCAGTCAAACAACAAGAATGAAAGAAGAAGAAAATTTAATTATGCAATATGAATAAGTTTTACAGTGTTGACAAGTTCTTCTTAAATGTTAGTGACTTCACGACCATAGTTTTCAATTGATTTTGGAAAAACTACTGACAAAAAATACATGTAGTATTCACGTATGTGGTTATTCTAATATCAACGGAAAGGTCCATATTAGAGGTATATAATTTAGCGATATTCCATGCCATTTACTGCATAGTTTCATTGATATATCAATCAGGAAGTATTCTGAGTCATATTGTCACCTACTCTCCAAACCTAGTTATTATATTCAATGTGACTAGTCCAATTTATTTTTTTCAGGAATGCATTACTTCTCACCCGTTGATAAAATGCAACTTCTAGAAGTTATAACGACTGATAAAACGAGTAAAGAAGCAATGGCCAGAGCCGTAGCTGTAGGACTGAAACAAGGCAAAATTGTGATCACAGTAGGTGATGGTCCAGGTTTTTATACGACTAGAATATTGTCAGCCATGATGGCTGAATCGATAAGACTGTTACAAGAAGGTGTTGAACCCAAAGATTTAGATTCTCTCTCGAAGAAATTTGGATTCCCCGTCGGAGCTGCAACTCTGGCCGATGAGGTGGGGTTAGATGTTGCTGCACATATTGGCCCAAATCTAGCTAAGGTAAAAGACTACATACATTTTAGAAAATTTCAAGTGATTTCTAATTTTTTTTAGGCGTTTGGTGAAAGATTTAGTGGAGGAGATTTGGGAGTGATGAAAGACATAGTCCAGGCAGGTTTCCTAGGTCGAAAATCTGGAAAAGGGATTTTCATTTATGAAAAAGGATCCAAAAGTAGAGAGGTGAACCCAGAAGCAATGGATATCATCAAGAAGTATTCTGTGGCACCAAAGGGTTCTTTCGAGGATGAAGATAAAACACTTAGGATGATAACCAGATTCGTCAATGAAGCTGTTCTTTGCTTGGAAGAAAAAATCCTGGCTAATCCCCTGGAGGGAGACGTTGGTGCAGTTTTTGGGCTGGGATTTCCCCCATTCACAGGAGGTCCTTTCCGATGGGTAGACCAGTACGGTGCAGGAAAATTGGTTGCTAAAATGGAAATGTTTGCCAATTCATATGGTCTTCCTTTCAAACCTGCTCAGACCCTTGTAGATATGGCTAAAGATTCCAGCAAAAAGTTCCATCCTAACTGAGTTGTTTTCAAATGTATTAATGTGCCTTGTTCGGACTTTTAATTATTTTGTTTTTAGAATAATTTTATACTTTATATCTTATATTACAAAAATATTAAATTAAATACTGTTTTTGTTAAAATGCATGTTTTTTAACTGACTTCAATAAGTGGAAAATTCTCCGTTTGATAATTTATATAGAGCAGAGATGAAACAGATATCCAGTAACTATTTGGTGGCCTAAATACTATCCGGCCAAATACCAGATAACTAGCGCCTATCCAGCCGAAAACTGGATAAAAAATTCTTAGGCAGTTGATTGCTTTATTTAGTTAGTATCACTTGAGAAATACAATCAGTAGTCACACAATCATTCTACAACTTGGAAAATTCGTACATATACTACACTTGAGGCAAATTATGGTGAATGAATACCAATTTCTCTGCATTAAGAGGTAGCAAGTGGTTTCCCTTGTCTTCATAAATAAGATCGGCTTTAGAAAATAGCTTTTCGCTGTACACACTACAGTAAGGTGCAGAAAGATAGATGCACTGCAATCAATACAACGAATGAATGAAACAATTGTTAACTTTGAAAAGATCCGAATTGGACCACCCTATCGTTCGGGCGCCGCCTATGCAAGCGTGCTTCTTGCGATGCACCAGATGGCAAGGTTTTGCCGGATATTTAGCAACCGAAGCTCTGGCTGCAAGGTTGGCCGAATATTCAGTATCTGGCTAAACTGCTATTCATCTCTGAAGAAACATGCTTTGTAAAGCTCAGATCAGACCTTCTTTGGAGTATTGTTCATATTTATGGAGCTCCGCCCCTGAGCATAGGTACCCTGAGGCTCCTGGATTCCATCCATAAAAGATCTATCCGCCTGATTGGAGACGCGAACTTACAACCCTGATAGTCTGGATAGGTTAGGGATTTGTCTCTCTTTTATAGATATTTTCACCGGAAGTATTCAAGTAACCTGCCAAGAGCGGTACATATCAGAAATACGCGACGGACTGTGTCTGCTCATTGTTTTGAGGTTCAACTCAGTACACCCCGAACATCACTGTTTAAGAACTCTTTCATTTGGAGAACAGCGCTCATGTGGAATAAACTTCCTGAGAACGTTTTTCCAAATGGATATAATCTCCAGCGATTCAAATCCAATGTGAATAGCTACTTTCTCACAGGCACCGCTCTTAGAACGCTTCAAGGATTTTCCTGCTGTGCTTGTGTGTTGTCCTTAAAAAATACTTTTACTTGTGTGATCTTTCATTGGTTGCTCGAATCTCGTCAAGATAACTATTTAAAATTTTAAGTTGATTCTATCTATTCAGTGGCTCAAAATAATTATTAATTTTTTTTTTCCTTTATGTTTTGTAAAATTATTACAATGTGTTAAAACAACGATAAAAATAAAATAAATACAACAATAAAAATTTATTGGCGCTCCGGGGCGACTTCATTGATTCCAGTGGCGCATTTGCTTTTTCACCTGCAGGAAAACCCGGAAAAACCTGCAGCACCACATCATCTGAAGATTTTGATCTAACAATGTCCTCTCTCTCATAAAACAAAATGTAGGGTGTCTCCAGAGGCTCCAATAAATTCAATGCATCGCCAGAACACTTCATGACACGACTACCGTCAAACTTAAACCAGTCCGTTTCTTCTTTGACCAAGGCGTAATAATGACCAAATTCAACGCCAAAAGCACAGTGAACAATGACTGCATGAATATTATAACAGTGGTCTGCTAGGTTGAAATGTTCATCTATTTCGAACCTTCCAAAGAGTTTCTTGCTTCCGTTAGAGGTTGAGTCTTGTTTGAAAATCATCAGTGTTATTATTAGATTGACTGGTGCCTCAGCTATACTTGTTTCCTTATAACAGTTAGTTAGTTTGGCGCATGTTTGACAATACAGTCGATCATCACCTGTTAAAAATATTCCATTTTCAGATGATTTAACAATAAGCTTTGCACAGACTGGTAATTAGTCGTATTAGGAAAAGCT